>NC_071997.2:120687147-121934230 GCF_028885655.2 Pongo abelii | reverse complement strand
ATAGAAAACTAACCAGGTCTAAGATTTTATTTAACTAATTAAGTAATGAGAGAACAAGTAAGATCGAAAACCAAGTTCAAAGGAGAATCAAAGGACGTGTGTGTGTGTGTGTCTTTGTGTGTGTGTGCAATCAGGAATACTGAAATGAATTCACTAATAGAGGCAGACTTCTTTCACAGGGGGTGGTAAACCCTTGCAATTTGAATGGACACCAGTGTTCAAATTTCTATGAATTGAAATAAGGTGCATCAACATCAGCTCTCCATGGCCAACTTGTATCTTTGAAAAGTTGAATAATAATCAAAGACAATAAAAGACACAGACTCCTACAGAATCAGATAATCCCAGGAGAGTCCTCTAGATGTCTAGCAGGCCACTTTAAATATGTATGTATGTATATATGTATGTATTTTTTGCCCACTTCAAAGTTGCGCAACTTGTCTTGGCAGGTGTTACTAGTCCGTTCTCACACTGCTATGAAGAAATACCCAAGACCAGGTAATTTATAAAGAAAAGAGGTTTAATTGACCCAGTTCTGCATGGCTGGGGAGGCCTCAGGAAACTTATAATCATGGTGGAAGGCACCTCTTCACACGGCGGCAGGAGAGAGAATGAGTGCCGAGTAAAGGGGGAAACCCCTTCCAAAACCATCAGGCCTTGCGAGAACTCACTCAATATCACAAGGAAAAGCAAGGGGGAACCGCCCCCATGATTCAATTATCTTCACCCGGTCCTGCCCTTGACACGTGGTGATTATTACAATCCAAGGGGAGATGTGGGTGGGGACACAGAGCCAAACCATATCAGCAGGTCACATAGCCTCGGACCAATTAACTATGGCCAGAGGGGCTGAGCTCTGTGAGTCACCCGACTTGGAAGAGATGTACATCCCCAGACCCAGCAGTCTTTCCAGAAGACAGGAGCCCAGCTACAGGGAGCCCATCTGAGAATCCTGGGGTCTTTCCCAGAGAAGGTGAAATTGCTGTCAGCAGGATGCCACCCCCATCTTGTCCCCATGTTGTCTACTTGTGAGAGTTTACCCTGAAGTCTGTATTTCAATGTCCCTCTGCATTTTTCTATTTCCCACATTTCTTATTTTGAATGCAAAAACAAAACTTGCTTTTAAGCAGTTTACATTCACCCCTGAGTGTCTAATGTTTCTTCTGGATTTGTTTTCTGTTTACCTAGCAGTTTCTAAGATCTTCATACCCACTGGTTGTATATCATTCATTTGCTCAACAGATGTTGGCAAGTACAAGCCAGGCTCTGTATCTGTTGCTGGGTGTTTAGCTACAAACATCACGGACAAAATCCCTGCCTCATTGATTCTTCATTTGAGAAGACAGACAGCAAACAAACACATAAATAATATTATTTCCAATAGGGGCAAGTTCTAAGAAGAAAATAAGTGAGATAATTGGACCAAAGGTGATGGATGGGTGAGGGTGGGGTGGTCAGGGCAGGCTCTCCTGGGTGAGGGCACCAGCCCTGCAGAGCCCCAGGGTCCGAGCTCCTGGGCAGAGGGCCACGCAGTATCAGCCAGACACACCCAAATACAGCCATCTCATCCACAGCCAAGCACACACAACATGAAATTCTGACATCTTTCACATTTTACCAAACATATAAGCACAAAAGCAATAGTGTCACACACATTTTTGTGGTTTTGCAGTTATAAAGGTACCTTCTTCAAGGTGGCAGAATGGTGTAGATTGGATCTAACTGGTTGGCTTGGTGCATAACATTTAGGTGTGTAGACACACAGTGTGTGGATCTCCCTGTGTGCCCCTGCAGGACCCCTAGTCCAGGGAGAGCCGCAGAGGGCCTCTGAGGCCGGCCTCACCCTCATTCCTCCCAGATGCTGGGTGCTGAATGAGACCCCTGCAGGAGGGGAGGGCAGCTCTGCCAGTTACTTCCCTACACCACACACAAGTCCAGCCCATGAGCCCTCACCCAGCTCTACAGGTCTTCAGGTGGCTTTAGAGCTATTGTAATCCTCAGTCTCAGACAAGCCAGCCCTGACACCCAGACAAATCCCCGTTGTTGCTAAAGGCTATGACCATGTTTTCTGCAGGGGGGCAGAGAGGGAGGTCCAGCTCTGATATGTTAGTTCCAAAAGGCAAGGTAAGATTGAAAAAGCTTCCAGTTCTCTGACAGGCAGGAGGAACAGGACCTCCCTCGGCACCCTCCCCTTCAAGCCCTGGGGTAAACTTTCTGGGATGCGGGGTGGGGTTGGGTGCTGGGGGCTGCAGGGACAACTTTCCGTGCCAAGGAGAGCAGTGTCGCTGGAGACTCAGACAGGCATTTGAAAGGCCCAGCGAGAGCCCCTCACCTCTGCAGGGAGACCTCAGTCATGAGCCACTGTCAGTCCCTTCAAGCTCATAATTTGATACAACAGTTACTCCCTGGACAATTAGGCATCTGGTTGTTCCTTAATAACACTTGGATGATGGAACCTGATTCCTCCAGGGCTGGGCATCCTTTCCCTGCCAACCAAGTATCTAATTAGCACCTTCTCCCGGGAGGCAGACAAGTCACTGGCTGCCACACACCTTGGCACAAGCCACACATTCCCATCACGTGTGACAATGCTCTTCAGACATGAGCTGACTGCCCAGCAAGCCCGGTTGAGGGGAGGGCACAGGTCCAGGGGACATAGGTGGCCCCCAGTGAGGAGAAACAAGGGCACGGAGGTGTCCAATAGGCCACACAAAAATGATGTTCTGGATGATGGGTCGATGGGCCACATGTCGCTCAGGGATGGCAGGGGTTGCCTCTGGCTGGGGCTTGGGGGAGCTCAGGGAAGAGGGGACGGGGTGCTTGGGTGAAAGCAGCAGTGCTCTTCCTCGCTCATCCTCACCTCTGTGCAAAATCACGTCTGTGCTTTGAGGCTGCTGACTGCAGCCTGTGTGTGAGCCGGGCCCTGCCTGGGGCCAGGCTCTGGCTTCCTGGCTCGCAATGTGTTTAGTGGTCCATGAAGAACAGGCTGGACAATTGCTGCGCTGGTCTCTTCACGCTCCCAGGGAGTGCAATGATGGCACAAGGCTACCCGGCAACCCGGGAGGAGCTCGTGTGATTGCTCCCTGCTCTGGCTTCCTCTCCCAGGACAGGGCTGACAGCACATTTGGCTATAGGGTTAAAGGCACAGAGTTCAGACTTTCTTCAGTCACTGAGTTCCCCTTTCTACCATAAAACCGTTGCATATGCTTTTTAAAAAACCTAGTTATAGTTTGTTTAAAGCGTTCTGAAATATTCTGTTGTGCTAAATCATACATTCTCAACATGAGTGATCGTGCTCCCTAGAGGGCAAAAATTGCTTCTTGGATTGAAAATACTTGACGCTTTTTATGTGTAAAGCCCAAATACACATACAGGACATTGGCAGACACACAGTCTATCTGTGGGGTTCAAGTTTCATGGGGGGCACAAGCAGGAATTGAAAGTCTAGAAAGGCTCTCCAGGGGGACAGTGATGAAGGAGAGACTGGGAAACACCGCGCTCGACAAAAGGGAGCTTGAAAAGCCCTTCTTAAAAAGTCCATTTGGAAGGGAGCGCTACAGAGATTAGGAACAGCACATCTTGTATTCATTTTTCAATAACTCATCATACCCGAATGCGCACCTATTGTATACTGGGCCCTGCTCTAGGCTCTGGGATTAGGAACAGTGAACAAAACAGACAAAAGTCCCGAGCTCATGGAGTTTCACTCCAGTGGGAGGCAACACGAGACAAGGTGAGTTCTGTCACAGCGTGTTGCCTAGGCCGTTTGACTGCCATCGGGCAAGTCACGTACCCGGAGGAGGGAGGATGTGACGCAGTTGGTAGGGGCAGTTAGAGTCGGGCAGCTGCGGAAGGCCTCACTGCAGAGGTGACATTGGAGTAAAGAGCTAATGGAGTGAGGGAGCCAGACTGGGAAGGTCTATGCTGGTGCAGGGGAAGCGGGCTGGAGGGGGAGGGATGGGAGAGGGGAGTGCAGAGGGAGAGGTGGAGGAGGGGTTGGGACATTCCAGGCAAAGGGAACAGCAAGTGCGAAGGCTCTGAGGCAGGAGGGCCTGGCAATTTTGAGGAACAGTGAGGTGGCCAGTACAAGTCACACAGGGCAGGGGGGCCACAGGGAGGACTTTGGCTGTTACTTTGAGTGACATGGGAGCCACTGTAAGTTTGGGGCAGGAGAACGACACGATCTAATGTGTTCTGAAAGGGCCTCTCTAGCTGCAGTGTTGAGAACCCACCTTAGGGGGCTGGGTGGAGGCACGGGCCCGCCTGGAGGGCACGCAGTGGCTCAGCCTGGGATGGTCAGAGTCTGCACAGACATTTGAAGGGACAGATGACAGGACTTGAGATGGATTGGATGTGGGGTGTCCACCTGGGGAAAAAGAGATACGGAGTGGCTGGAACCATGAATAATTGTCTAAACCCACTAGCTTCAGGAGCTGGGAGAGAAGTTGTTGGAAAGGAAAAAGTTCTCCTTTTTAGTCAAACATCACCACATCGGGAGGGCACGCACGCATGGACTTTCTGGGGCTTCCGGGTCAAGATGTTTGACTGTGATTTTCAAAAATCCTTTGAAATGACAACAGGCTTTGCCTCCCAGAAACCCCTTAAAAGGATAGTAAAGAAGCTTAACAGGGAGTAAGTTAACAGTGCTGAGAATTCACAGGAGCACAGCAGCAGCCCCCGGTCATGGCTCATTGCTGGAAACCAGAAGGACATATGCCGAAACTGATAGACATATCAGAGTGGAAAGAGTCCAGCTCAGAGCTGGCATGGGAGTGGAGTCTAGGAGTGAGAGCCAGTTTCCATGGCAGAAGCACCCAGACTTGGCAAGGGCAAAGGAGAAAGCAGGGCAGAGATGGCAGAGTGAGAAGACCCCAGGCCCCTCTATCCATAGGACAAGCACGTGTGCGCACATACCACCCCCATCCCCTACGCCCCCAGGCTGGAGCCAGGCAAATGCTTTCACAAAAGAGGCTGGTGCCCCCAGAGGTGACCTCCTCGGTGGTGCATTTCTTAGGGATGGAGACAAACCCGGTGGTTGGAACAATGGTCCCATATCTACAAGAGTGATCATTTTCATCCAGGGAGAAGTGGCAGAGGATTCTACCCCAGCCACTCTTTGTTATTAATCAACTTAGACCTTCATCAAACTATGAATGAAAACAAAACTCACAGGTCACCCGCAGAAAACAGTACAAAGAAGGAACAATATGAACACGAACAACAAAAGATCCCAGAGAAAAAAGAAATAACTTAGGGAATGAAAGAAAACATTCAAAGTAATTACAATTAGTATCCTCAAAAAAAAAGAGAGCAAATATTTTCTCAGTAAAAGTAAGACAAACTGCTACCGAAAGGGAGAAATCAGAGAACAAGAAAGAGTTGGTTGAATTTTTTTTTTTTTTTAAAAAGCTATTACCAAAATAAAACAACAACAAAAGAAAGACAGTAAGAAAAACCATGAAAAGTCTCCCAGAGTGAGAGCAAAGATAAGGAGATGAAAAAATATATATATCTGTGTATTCATCTGTTCTTGCATTGCTATAAAGAAATACCTGAGACTGGGTAAAGAAAAGAGGTTTAATTGGCTCACAGCTCTGCAAGCTGAACAGGAAACATCGCAGCTTCTGCTTCTGGGGAGGCCTCAAGGAGCTTCCAATCAGGGCAGAAGGCAAAGTGGGAGCAGGCATCTTACACGACCAGAGCAGCAAGAGAGCAAGGGGGGAGGTGCCACACACTTTTAAACAACCAGATCTCACCAG
This sequence comes from Pongo abelii, assembly GCF_028885655.2. NCBI lineage: Eukaryota > Metazoa > Chordata > Mammalia > Primates > Hominidae > Pongo > Pongo abelii. The sequence continues at coordinate 121,928,471 of NC_071997.2, read as the reverse complement.
AACTCACTCACAATCATGAGAACAGCACCGAGGGGATGGTGCTAAACTATTCATGAAGGATCCACCCCCAAGATCCAATCACCTCCCACCAGGCCCCACCTCCAACACTGGGAATTACAGTTTGATATGAGATTTGGGCAGGGACACAGGTCCAAATTATGTCACTATGAGAAGAGCTAGGCAACATAAAAGAGTTTTGGACAGACAGAATGACAGAGAAAGATTTCTTAATGCTGAAAGCATAATGAATAAAAATGAATACATGAATCGAACTGGTTATACCCTTATGATATTTAAGAGCATCAAATATATTTTCAAATTTTTATTTATTTATTTTACTTTTTAAAGTAGAGACAGCGTCTCACTCTGTTGCTCAGGCTGGTCTCAAGTTCCTGGGCTCAAACAATCCTCCTGCCTTGGCCTCCCAAAGTGCTGGGATTACAGCCACCAAACCCAGCTAAAATGTGAAAAATATAAAAAAAGAATCCTAAGAGCTGAAGAGAGAATAATTTTTTTAATAATCTTGCTTGTTGGTATTATTATTTTTATTCTTAGCTTTTTGACTTCAGACATCTCAGCAACAATTGAGCACTACAAGACAACGAAACACCTTAAAAGTTTAGGCAGCAAACAAGTTTAATACTGGAATTCCAAACACAGCCAATCAACAAATCAGGTGGAGGAGAAGGGTGAAAGCATTTTTAGATATACAAAGACTTATACAATTTACTTCCCACTCACTTTTCTGAAATGATTACCAAAGTATGCACTCTGAAAAGATGAAAAAGGCACCCAGCCTTTGTGTTCTACTCACATATGATTAGGACCAGGTATGGGATGTCTACTTTTAGATCCTTAGGAAACCATAGAAGAACTGTAATTGCTACTTTAAAAATTTCAGAGAGGCCAGGCGCAGTTGCTCACATCTGTAATCCAATCCCAGCACTTTGGGAGGCTGAGGAGGGCAGATCTCTTGAGGACAGGAGTTCTAGACGAGCCTGGCCAACATAGCGAAACCCCTGTCTCTACTAAAAATACAAAAAATTAGCTGAGTGTGGTGGTACATGCCTGTAATCCGAGTTACAGGAAGCTGAGGCATGAGAATTCCTTGAGCTTGGAAGGTGGAGGTTGCAGTGAGCAGAGATCGCACCACTGCTCTCCAGCCTGGGTGACGCAGTGAGACTCTGTCTCAAGACAAAAAAAATTGCAAAGAGAAGTTAGGGAAAGCGGTGGAGGTGAAAATAATCTAAATATTTTAGTCTTCATGGGTGGGCATTAATAAATATCGCTTCAAAATAATAAAGCAAAAGGAGACATCTAAACATATTAAGATAAAACAAAACAAAAACAGTCAAATGATTTTCACTTCTGAAATGCATACTATCATGTACTGCTTGAAATTTTATTTCCATGTATATTTATGCTTTTTAAAATAATAGGTCTTTTATGATCACTCTCTGGTTTTAGTCAAACCAAAATTTGTAAAATCTGAGGTAATGCTAAAAGACACAGAGAGAAAGAAATCCAATTTTTCCCTTGCATAAAGGGACTGAGAATTTAGGGTGAAGGTTATAACCTGACAGGTAATATGCATATAGTAGATACTTCATAGGATTGTTGTTGGATTTAAATAAAATATTTCATATGAAACTTTAAGCACAATGTCTGACACACAGTTAAATACAGAATAAATGTTCATGGTTGATCTTACTGTTGTTAAAATTATAATACTATTAATATGAATAATAATAATATATTGATTAAAGTGGGAAAGGGCCTTTCGATGTTATCACACTGAAATGATGAATTGTATATATTCATTTATTAGTTCAAGGAATAGTCTACTTCAGTGTATTTATATACCCATGCAATGGAAAGTTACGAGGCCATTAAAAGTGATTTTGAAAGATGTTGTTTTACTGTCATGAGAGGATAACAAAACTGTGTTTTTGTTTTGTTAACATATTAAGTATGATAAGTGAGGACTAATAAAAATTTATTGAATGAATAGGTGACCAAATACACACACATACACACACACACACACACACACACAAAGTATCTACCAAAATATTAATATTGCTTTTCACCAGATGGAAAGATATAGAGTGGTTTCAATTTTCTTCCATTTGTAATCTGCATTTTCTATACAATCTGTAACTGTTTTTATTACTTTCGTTGTACAAAGCAAACAAAAAGAGGGAAGGGACAACAGAATGTTATTTAAAGATATAGCAGAAGTTCTAAAACCTTATTCCTATTATGACTTGTCATTTTATCAGTGTATTTTGGCAGAAAATGCATAACTCTCAAAGCAAGAGCAGCTCTGGGCTAAGTGACTTTTGTTAGGAAGCCCCACTTCCTCCCGTCATCCCCGGCGACAGCTACAGGAATCGTTGACCTGATGCCTCGGAGAAAATAATCAAGCTTTGAAGGGTTGGCCTCAAAACCTCAAACTGCTGATGAAACAGTACACAGCCCAGGCTTCCCTGCCGCCTGTCACCCAGTATCCCCGGGGGCTGGCATGGGATGAGACAGGGAACCACAAAGATGACCCTGCTCCCCTGGCCAGCCGGCTGCTCTTTTGTGCACCTAATTTATCCATGGAGGCAAATATGATCCTAACTTAAGGTAGAGAGAAATTCTTGAAAATATTAAATACGGGCCAAAGCATTTCTTTTCCTACGATTGGCTGAAAAGCTTGGTTTAAGTAACTTTGTAATTATTTTTACAAAGGACAGCGATTCCCACACAAATCACTTGTTTGCTGAAGACTGTCAATGCTTTTGTCGTGAATTATTAACATCTATCTTTTGAGAATTTGGGGTTTTAATTTTTGATCTTCTTGTGGCATTAACACGCGGGTTGTTTTGAAACAGAATATGCTATTCCAATGTTCTTACAACTGTGAACTAAAAAAGAGGTATACCATTTTTAAATTATATTTTTCTCTAAAAAGGAAGAGATTATCAATCATCTCCACAGGCAGATGAGAAGGGGAAAGCCGGGTTTCTAAGAGCTCTGCCTTCAAATCCTCCAGCCCACCCTCCCCCAACCCGAGCGTGTTCCTGCCAGATAGGAAAGCTATTTTGAATGTGAATCAGAGCCAGTCTCATTACCCACCAATTTTCTATAATTTTCAAATAATATTTCATCGTTTTAATTTTTTTTTGAAATGTAATATGGCTGCCAAGACCGACCACATTGACTTGCTTGACATTTTTCAAAGGAAGAGCTAGAGTAATGGGCCTAGAAAATAAATGTTCTTTTTTTTCTAATGAAATTGAATTGAAAGCAAAAATAATGGAAGTGGCTTTGCACAGGAGAAAAGCCAGGAGCTGGGAAGCCCTAGGAGACTTTTATCAGAACTTATGGAAATGGAAAAGTTAAATGACAGGAAGGATGATAAGAATAATCGTGGCCCCTCCACCAGAACTCTGCGCCCGGCTGAGTCCCCGTGCTTCTCCTGTATTCTCTCACTGAATGCTTGCAGCGACTCTGTAACACACTGTCACCATCCTTGTTATCGGGCCCCTTTTTACAAATGAGGGATGAAGAGAACAGCTGTTTCTACCAGAAAGAAAATCCCAAATGGAAAAATAGGACATATCTTGCTTTGCTCGGCCCCAGTTTCAGATTTCCATCCATTCTCCAATGCAGTCCTCCTGCACGTCCGCTCAACACAGTCCGGGGCGCACTGTACTGAAATCGATTTAGATTTTCCCATCACTGCTGCCCACCTCTGGCCCTGGAAATGTTCCTGTCCTGGGTGGGGTGGGGCAGCGGGGCCCAGGGAAAGGCCTGCGGGCTGAGCATATTCTAATTCCCAGGAAAAAGCTCCGACCACCCGTCAGCATGATGGGACTTGAGTTATGGCGCGTCAGAGCCAAAAGGGACCCCCAAGATGACCCGGTGGAACTCTCTGTCTCATTGAGAAAAACATGAAAGTTCAAGGAAAAAAAGTAACTTGCTAGAGTCACCAGAGAATCCAAGGCAGAGCTAAGAAGGTAGCCTTGGGGATGGGAGGGGCAGGAGGGAGGGTTGGGGCCTTATAGTCTGCAGAGCCCACCTCAGCCTCTTGCCTACATAGGACTCAACATATGCTCAGTGACTGTTAGTCTTCCAGGTGGTCCGTGGCCTGTCCAGGACCATTAACCCCCACCTTGGGCCACTGCCCCCTTCCCTCATGTACTCAAGAAAACTTAGAAAAAGATGGACTGGAGAGTTATTCCATATCACAGCAAACGTGCCGAGACCAAAGAACTCCTAAATTCTGCCCCGACGCCCACTTCATATGGCAAGGGGAATGTTCCTTTGACACACACACACACTGAGCACCTGCTGTGGGCCAGGCTGAGGGAGGTCATGAGACAGACAAGACTCCTGCTCTCCTGTGGTCCTTCACCTAGGAGAAAGGAGAGAGCTGGGCAGAACTGTGCCCAGCACTGCCACCTGGGTCACGAGGGCATTTTCCAGTAGAGGGAAGATGGTACAGTTGACTCGGGGACAAGGGGGTTGAGGGTTTGGCAAGACCTGAGTTCAGCCAACTGCCATGGATCCTGTGCCAGCGAGGGAAGAGGGTGAAGATGGAGGTGGGTGTGACAGGTGTAAAGGGAAGGGGCATATCTCTAAGAGGTCAAAGCACAGGTGTGATCAGAGTGAGGGCAAAGGGACCCAGAAGGTTAGAGGCCTGTGGTCAAGACGTGGGTTTCAGGATTTTCAGCGTGGTCTGCATGTGGTGATATGCTCCAGCACTGTCCAGCCCCCCGTACTAGTGACCTTTCCCTGCTGGGGTGCTGAGAACCCCAGGAGCGGCCATAGGAGAGGGAAAGCCAGCAGAGCGGTCGATGGCTCCCCTGATCAACCGGAGCCTCACCTTCATCACTGTATTTTTTCTGGCTGTGCTAATTTCTTTAAACCTCCTACAGAGGTTCTTCTCTCAGTAACCTGTTTTGATTTTTCCCTTTACTCAGCCTTTGGATTACCTTAAGGATGTTCGTTCCTTTTTTGGGCAAAACAATTACTGTGCAAACAGACTCATTTTATCTTGCCAGTTACCTTGAAGTTATCACTTCCACTTAAATAGAATCTGAGCTAAAAATAGGTGTACCGAAGTGGGTTTCCACCTGTCTCATCTTGCTTCCCGACACCTGCGGTCCTCTCCTTTTCAACGCAAAATAAAGCTGTGTGTGACACATCGACACCCACCAGCAAACGCAGGTCCATTTAGGTGAATGGACATCAGCGAACAGACACTTTTATCTTGCCTGTCTCCCCTTCATTTTTCAGAAAGCTAGGGAACAGAAGTATCAGAAATGCCAAGCTACTTTTTTGGCTATAGCTCTGAAGAAAGAAGGCTCTGAAAAGTGGTCGGCCTGTAACATAAAGATGTGGGCTGGATGTGCTGCCTTTTGAAATGTCAGGGTTTTTGTTGAATAGGCATTGAGTTGGATTGGAAAGGTCAAAGCTGACAGACTCAACTCATACTCAGAAAATCAGCTCACAGCTCCTTTTCTTCTCATCACCTCCCAAGTGGTAGGTTGCTAACGTCACCCTGGCTTTCGGCACAGCAATTAATGGCTTATGAGCACAAGCCAAAACATAAAAAATAAACCAGATTAAGAAACTGCTCTGTAAAGTGTAATAGCTGTTTCATGTCCTCCTCAAACCTAAAATGGTTCATGGTGACTAGAAGTCATGCCTTCATTAAAGAAATTCTTCGTTTAGGCAAATAATCAGAGAGGGTATCAGGTCCTGCCAGGCCCCAAGCTCTTTTTCTTTTCCTCACAGATGAAATCACCTGATTCTTGATACAGGCTCAGTTTCAGCTCAGGCACTGGGGTCAACCAGCTGCTGTCTGATGGATCTAGAAGCATCAGATTCGGACCAAACATGTGACTGAAGATGGGGTCTACTCCATTCAATACACACCAGCCAGGGGCCTGCTCTGGGCCCGGCATGGTGCTTGTTATCGGGGATGCTTAGACTAAAGTAATACAGCCTCTGCTTTCCAGAATGTCTTCGTAGCCCAAGGGAAACAGGCAAATAATCAAATAACTGCAGTGCAGGGAGGTGCAGGCTTTGACAGGGTGGCACAGGGTGCTTGGGGAACAGAGAATAAGAATGAGTCTTCCTTTGACTTTGAACCAAATCTCAGGAAATGGGGCTACTGCCAGTCCTCTCCCATGGGGGTTCTGTATTCCAGCCCAGAAGCCGGTCTTATTTTGTTCTGCACACCTGGCTGTTCTCACATCTAGGTGACTGGCAGGTGCTGTCAACCTTCCCACTTTCCCCCTGTCTCCTGGTGCTCTGCTCTGGGCACCCCTGGCTCACATCCTTGGCTACACATTGGAATCACCTGGGGGCTTTTAAAACTCTGCTGCCCAGGCCACACTTTAGACCAATTGAATCACAATCCCGAGGGGTGGGACTCAGGCAACTAGTTTTTAAAGCCTTTGTGGTGATGCCAACTTGCCGCCGAGACTGAGAACCGCTCACGACCTGAGTGTCATCGCTCTGACCAACCCACTGCCATAAATACCCCCAGCTCCTGATCTTGGGTCCACTGCCAGCTTCCGCCCACCTGAGAAGCCACACCCACCACCAGGTCCTAGGGCTTCCCACGCTGGCCCATCACCATGCCAGCGGCTCCCAGCACCCATTCTGACAGCTGGAGGCATCAGCAAGATATTCACACTTGTCAAGAGTGGTGGAAGGAAGCTTCTGTTACTGGTGCCTAATGAAAGTTTTTGGAGTCTGTCAAGCCTATTTGCTTTGAATTTCTGCACAGATTAGACACCAAGAAGAAGCCCATGAGACTGAACAGACTTGTTACACCAACAGCACCCGCCCCATGCATTCCTGGAATTCTAGGTATCAGGGAATGCTCCGACATCACATCTCAGTGATGTGGACAGGCCGCATGAACCGAGAGCAAAGAATGCTGCTTCTTGTTCCCGAGTGCCTGTAAAGGGCTCCTGCTCTAGGGATTCCCATGCAGTATTTCAGTTTTCATTCATCTTAGCCCCACTTTACATGTGAAAAAAAAACCTGAGGCCCAAAGAGAATAAATGAAGGGTGAAGTTCATCCAACTGGCAAATGACGAGACCAAGGTTTGAATCCAGGCAGGACATCAAAACTTGAGTTCCTCCTACAACATCTAGTTAAAGCCAGCAGTGTCCACTTCAGTTCAAAGGGAATAGACTCTCGTCCTCAAGTTAGAGGTAGGTCGCCGGGGCAACCCCGGTTCCCTGAGCACCTCCTGGGTGCCAGGCTCTGTCCCCAAGATGCCTTAGACAGACCCCAGCCTTCTGGCAGTTTCCAGGCTGGAGAGAGGAGGCAGGCTTTCCCATGGACAATCGCAGCGAGGCATCTGCGTGCCAGCTTCGGAAACAGCATTCCCTCATCCTGAATGTATCCAGTGGTTCAGGCTTTCCAACTGGCCTCCTGTGGTTGACCGGACTCCAGACCTGCACGTGGGCCTCAGGCCTTGGGAGACCCAGCCAAGCAGACAGCCCAGGAGAACCCACAGGACCCAGGAGGCTTCCAGCAGGAGCATCTGGTCAACCTCCTCCTTGGCCTTTCTGAGTAGGCGGCCTCAGTTCCCGCTCTGGAAGCCTCTGCCCCCGGTCTGCTTTTTCCATCTGATGGTAAAATTTTGTTCTTTTTATTGTTTTTCTTTCTTTTTTTTTTTTTTTTGAGACGGAGTTTCACTCTTGTTGCCCAGGCTGGAGTGCAATGGCATGATATCAGCCCACTGCAACCTCTACCTTCCGGGTTCAAGCAATTCTCCTGCCTCAGCCTCCCGAATAGCTGGAACTACAGGCATCCGCCACCACACCTGGCTAATTTTGTATTTTTTTAAGTAGCGATGGGGTTTCACCATGTTGGCCAGGCTGGTCTCAATCTCCTGACTTCATGATGCACCCGCCTTGGCCTCCCAAAGTGCTGGGATTACAGGCATGAGCCACTGCGCCTGGCCATTTTTGTTGTTTTTCTCATTGGAATAATGTACATTTTTTTTTTAGACCAGTACCCAATTATGGACAAAATAATATGAAAGACAAATGTAGAGCCTTGCTTGCATTTCCCAGTAGATGCTGGGTAAGGTGCAGTGCAGTGATGAGATGTCCGTGATTATTTCACAGTTATTATTGGCCTTAGGATATTTTTCAGCCAAATAATTATTTTGCCAATAAAGGACCAAATGCGTTGCTTTTATCTTCACACTTTAATGTCTTCTGACCAAAAAGAAACCGCCCCAAACAACACTGGGGTTTTCAGAAAGGGCCACTGGAAGGGATCTATGGCTCAGGGGTACAAACGTCTCAGAGACTTGGCTTGATTTCAAATCCCATGATTTCTGAACAGTGTGGGCTCCTCACACAGGAGTCCTCTTAAAAATAGGCCGATATAGCCTGCACTGCGCTCTGGCTCCTGCACCCTCTGCACTTTGCAGCTGGGGGCTCAGCCAACAGCCCCCAGCCTGCAGCCCTCTCCCACCTCCCTGCCCTGTCCCCCTGCGCTTCCGCTGAGCAGGCACTGTGTTCTCACCTCCCCGAGCTCCTCCATCCTGCTTCCCACTATGCTCTGCACTGATGCTGCACGCCAGCTGGTGGCTTAGATGTTTTCTCGTTTCAAGACAGGGAGACAGACGGAGTGATCTCTCGAGGACCCTTCCAGCTCTGTGAGTCTAGGAATCAGGGGAAATGACAGTGGCCTCTCTTCCGGGAGACAAATCCAGCTGGAGCCATCTGGTCCTGGCTCGGCACATCTCTCCCTCCCTCCACCCCAGGCTTCAGAGGAAGACGCAGAGCTCAGGCTGGCCAACTTCCCCCAACAGCTACTTTTCTGAGCCCTGCTCTTGGACCGAAAAAAGTGTTGTGCTTTTTGGCTCTGCAACAGAGAAGCCCCCTTTGAAAGGCAGAGCGCGTCAGTCCTGGGAAGTTATCTGCTCAGCCTGGAGACGTGAAGCGCTTCTCCAAGGCCACACTGTTCTGGTGGCTGACGGGAGGACAGACACACAGCCACACGGTCCCAAAGTCAGGGACAGCCGCCAGGCATTCTGGAGGGGGAGAGGGGTCACAGGCTCTACTCATCCTGGCAGGCCAGCCCTGGAGATAACGCCCCTGGTGGGCTGGTGGCTGTGTCTAGGTGCCACTGCTAGGGAGCCCCGGAAATCTCAAAGACCAGACAAGGACTCAGTTCTCACTGTTCTCCTGCCCAGCTGTTTGTTACAGAGAGCTAAGACTCGGGGTGGCAGCCATAGGGCTCACTGGAAGAAAGCGCTACAAGTTTATCCAGCCACGAGACAGTGACTCCCCTGCCCGGATACATGTGGTCAAAGACTGAGCAAGCCCTTGTCACTGGCCCCAAATCCCTCCATGACTTTTGCCCAACAGCATGACGGTGGAAGCCTCCAGCCCCATGTTTGAGGTGCCCCAACATCTGGCCTGCCTGTGTTTCTTTGTTTCCTACCCATACAATGCCTTTGAAGCTTTAGTCCAACTGTTTGCTTCTGAGAGGCAGGTTGGCCCCAGCACTGTTCGTTTATTTTTGTCTCAGGCTCACCTTCTTCCAAACATTCCCCAGAACACTCCTTCTCACCTGGAGTGTCCACGCCACCCCGTTCCCTCTGCGTGAGTGTTCATTTCACACGGCCTTCAAGGTCTAACCCAAAGACACCTGCCTCCTTCTCAGTGCCCAGTCCCCTTGGCTGGCAGGAACCCTGTCTCTGAAGACTTCACCTTTCTTTCCCTTGGAGACAAGGTGTTATAGTCATGTGTGTCTTCATCTTACACACTGTAGACTGTTAGCTTACGGAGGGCAGAATCAATATCTAAATAGCTTGTGTATTTCGTGAATGACGTCAATGATGAGGGATTATTCACTGGGTGAGGTGGGAAAGAGTAAAGTCAAGTTTTCTGCAGTTTCCTTTCAAGATTCCAGCCTAAATTAAACTTTCAGATTTTGAAGCACCTCCAGGTTTGACCTCTAATCATGCATTTCCCAAAGTATTTTCTAGAGAACACTTTGTCAAGAACTCCTGGAGTGTCTGAGAAATCCTGCAGATAAGAAACCCATTTATTTCATGTAGTCCAGCACTGCCCAAACTTGCCAGAGCACAAGACTTATTTCAAGTAATGACCATTAACATCTGGAAGAGTTTAAAGGGAGTACACAGGGTAAAACTGCTCTAACGGAGAAGATTGGTGGAGATCCCTTCCAGAGTGTAGCAGACCTCCGTTTCTGAAAACAATCCTTTATTCATTGGAAACCCAGAGGAATAAGATCAGAGAATGGAGGCGGGAAGCTATCGGACAAAACCACTGCAGCCCTTCATCTCTAAGGTCTTCCAGAACAGTGGAAAACCACCCCTGCCCACTCCCACTTTTTCTTCCTTTGGGATTGGGAGGCCTTTTAAAGAGATAGAGACCAAGAGGCTAAGCACCCAGAGTAAGAAATAGATTTACACCGCGACTCAGTACACATGTATGAAGCCATGGAAATATCTGAATTAAAAGTTGGCAGAAAGCAATACTTAGCCTTGCTACATGTAATATAGTCAATCTGATATGTTCAATCTAATTCCATTTCATTTTTTTCTTAAATCCTGGCTGTGATCCACTGAATAGAATTCGTAAGCCTCTGATGGGGGTCAAAGCAGGCCTGTGTCTGAGGGACTGGAAGCAGCCAGCAGGGGACTGGATGGGAGCTCCTTCTGAAGGGGCAGCTCCTTCTCACACTGACGGCTTCCTGTGAGGAAAGGCAGCCTGTCACCCACAGAGCCTCGGATTCTTCCAGAGAATCTGGAAAGCAGAATATGCATGTGAAAGGCCTTGATTTTAAATGTCAGCAAATAATATTTTAATATATGTAGGCCGGGCGCGATGGCTCACGCCTGTAATCCCAGCACTTTGGGAGGCCGAGGCAGGCAGATCATGAGGTCAGGAGTTTGAGACCAGCCTGGCCAACATGGTGAAACCCCGTCTCTACTAAAAATACAAAAAAATTAGCCAGGTGTGGTGGTGGGTGCCTGTAATCCTGGCTACTTGGGAGGCTGAGGCAAGAGAATCTCTTGAACCTGAGATGCAGAGGTTGCAGTGAGCCGAGATCACACCAGTGTACACCAGCCCAGGTGACAGTGCGAGACTATTTTCTGAGACTCCATCTCAAAAAATAAAAATTGAAATTAAAAATAAAATAAAATATGTAAAGCACTATGAAGGCAACTTCATAGACAAAGGCCGCATCCAGAACAGAAGTGATATTTTAGAGGCTGCAGAGCCCACGATGGCTGAGGGGAGCCAGGCGGGGACAGAAGCTGGGACTGTGGTGGGATGGCACATGGGCTGGACTGAGGTCAAGGCAATGACACTGTTGGGGACTGGACAGACCCCACAGGCACCAAGGAGGCAGAATCCATGCATCCTAAGCACTGACGAGATGTGGGGTCCTAGGAGGAAGGGAGAAAAGCCACAGGGCAGTGGTGGGCTAGGAGCCCCAGGAGGAGAGGGCGTGGGCACTGGGGTTTGTCTCCAGCAGGGCCAGCTGGAAGGCACGCAGCGGATCACAAGGGGGCCTGGGCTGTGGGGAGATGACCCGCAACTCCCTCAGGAGCACTGATGATCATGGGAGAAGGATGTCTGCCCAGCCCATGCTTTTTGAGATTTCTGCCAAAAGAGGGAAGACAAGAAATTGGGAGTTGGCATCCACACTCACCGAGCCTTTGTCAGGGTCCAACATGAGGAGCTTCGAAGAATTGTCTCATCTACAAAGAACTTAATCTCACCATGCACTTGTCTGCCAGCATAATGAACTTTCCCCCTAGAGTTCTAGAAAATTCCTCAGAAAGTGGAGAGGGTGACTATGTCAGGCAGCAAGCAAGTGGAGAAGGGAAAGGAGCTCACACTTACTGAGCAACCACAATGTTCCAGGACCAGTTGGAATGCAACTGGAACAAGAGGAAACGTGACCAAGAGTGGCTAACAAGAGTCTCTCTTCCTTGCGTAACTTGGGGGTAGGTTATCCAAGGCCAATGGCTGCTCAATGAAGCCATGAGGGTTCCAGCCTCTGTCTCTCTCTTTGTCCTCTACCATCCTTCCACTGAGACTACTGCCCTCCTACTCACAAGATAGCTGCTGCACTTCCAGACATCTGTTTTCCATGTAGGAAGAAAGCAGAGGGCAAAATCCCTTCTTCTTTCCAAGAGTGAAAGCCTTCCCTAGTAGATCTCCACTTACGTCCTGTTGGCCACAACAGGGTCCTATGGCCACTCTATGGCAGGTGTCTAGAAAAATCAAGTATTTAGTTTTCCAGGCTCTATAGAAGAAGAATAAAAAAGAAAAGAAAAAAGAAATAATAAAAAAAAGAAAAGAAAAGAAAAAAGACCCAGGAAGTTGGGAGGAGCTTGTGTGTGGCAGGCCCACAGTGTCTGTTGCAGACCCTTGATAAAGAGGCTGGGAGCTAAGCCAGGGTTTTTCACTTCATCCTGTGTATTCCAGAGAGTGGAGGACGGGCCTTTGCTGATTATCAGCACGATCAACAGAATGTGCTGAAGTTGAGGGACCAGGGAAAGAGGCTTCTGAGATGACTCTTAGATTCCTGATCTGGGAAACTTTATGAGTGATCTTAACACTGGCCTCACTCGGGGCTGAGGGGGACAAACTGCAGAAGGAAACCAAGCACTCAGCTGTGGACATCTTGAGCCCGAGGGCCCCAGAAGCCAGATGCAGGGACCCAGCAAGCAGGTGGATCTGGAGCGCCACAGAGAAGTCTAGGAGGAACACGCTGGAGCCAGCTAATAACTCTCTTCTGATTGGTCGACAAGTCAGGAGCAATAAATCTTTTCCAAGTTTTCCAGTTAGAAATCAGTGATGCACCTACAGGGACCAATCAGGACACAGCAGCTTCTGGGAGTGGGGCAGACCAACCCCTGCTCACCCCAGGCAGCCCTGTCCCTGCCTTCAGTCCCCTTCTTGGCCTGCTATGGACATCTCTGTTCTATGGTCTCAAAAGTGGAGGTCACACAGAGGTTGTACAAGACACCCCATTGAGGAGCAAAATGAAAATATTAAAATCGTAGTGTATTAGTTGCCTACTGCTGTCATAATACATGCCAACAAACAAAATGGCTTAAAACAACAGAAATTTCTTGTCTCACTGTTCTGGAGGCTAGAAGTCCAAGATCAAGGTGTGAGCAGGCCATGCTCTCACTGAAGGCTCTACAGGAGGGCCTTCCACACCTCTCTCCTAGTTTCTGGGGCCGCCAGCCATTCTTGGCGCCTTGGCTTGTAGCTGCATCACTCTAGTCTCTGCCTCTGGTGTCACCTGGCATTCTTCCTGCGTGTCTCAGTCTCTTATTATCAGGATGCCAGTAATATTGGACTAAGGGTCCACCCTTCTCCAGGGCAACCTCATCTTAAGGAATTATACCTCCAAAGATCCTGTTTCCAAATAAGGTCACATTCTGAGGTTCAAGAGAGGACATGAATTTTGGGGGCACACTTTCCAAATTAGTACATTCATATTTTATTTTTACTTAATCTATTTTTAACTTCTATTTTTGTACAGAATGTGTTACTAAAGTAGTCCTGGAATATGTACATTTCAATACATAACTACTGCATATATTGGCAATGGGTACTCAATTTTTACTGACAGCAGTAACAACTGGAGAGGGTGAAGACCATTTGTCCCTGTGACAATCGTCCACATGAAGAAACTAAGTTGGCTCTTGGGTCAGACCAAACTGGTAGGGGAATATGGAGGCAGGGGATGAACCAGATAATTTCCAGCCCTTCTTGGTAGCTCTTCATAAAGACAAAAAAAATAAAGCTCTGATTCTTCCCATGGTTCAAGGAACCGCATCCCTCCAGACCTACTGCAGAAACAAGGAATCTTTTGGGCATCAAAAAACTGCTTGATATTTTGCTAAATGCTAGGGAGGCATCGTCTGCCCAGTGCATCTGTTGATATATTCTGTTATTTGAAAGCAAACAAGAGAACTAAAAGAAAACCCAGAAAGCCATCTTGTTGATGGGCATCCTTCAGAAGCATCTCCAGGCTGACATGTTGATCAACACACATCTGCCTCTTTGCGGCTGCAGTGCTTCAGGAGAAAGGTTAATTCTAACAAAATGGAGAGGTTGTGCTCCCAGCACCCACGCAGAGCTGGGTGGGCCCCACTCCCCTTCTGACCTCTCCTCTGGGAAAAGTGCTCTCTCACCAAATTCTCTCCTCACTTTCATATTATCAGATGGGTTGCCTTGGGTACAGCAGACACTATGGTGGCAGGGTGGGTGTGGGTCAAGGCACAGCTCTGGCTGCAGAGGGAATAAAGGCAGGCCTGGCCCAAACTAGGAGACAAATCTTACATATTTCGTTTCCAGAACATCTTGCCTAGAGGTGAGGTTGAACTTTTCTGTTTCAGGCCCTGTCCTCTCTCCCTTAAGAGAGACATCTTCCTCTCTCCTCACAGAGCCTTCCTTCCTGCTGAAGGCCCAGTCCTGGTAAGTGCAGCTGGCTTAAGCTCCTCGGTCCAACTGTCCAGCCCAGAAGTCTCCTGGCTCTCAGGGGAGCAGGCCTCCAAGCTCAACTAAGCTGTGTCTCCCTGCCTGTCATTGCCCAGGGTCATTCTCCTTTGTTTCCTGAGATCTCTTCTTGCTATACTGTACCAGTCAACTTGGCAGCATGCTCTATTTTATGCATATAAGAGGAAGAAAAAATTCCAATAAAGGCTTTTAAAAAAGAAGTGATGGCCACACTTCTGTATTTGTGGGGCGGAGCAGGGTTCCTGTGGGAGGTAGATCACTCCTGCTGGAGAAAACATCTGACACCTGGGTTGGAACAGGCGGGGATATGGTTTGGCTTTGTGTCCCCACCCAAATCTTATCTCAAATGTAATCCCCATGTGTTAAGGGAGGGACCTGGTGGGAGGTGACTGGATCATGGGGACTTTCCCCCATGCTGTTCTCGTGATAGTGAGTGAGTTCTCATGAGAGCTGATGGTTTTAAAAGTGTCTGGCAGTTCCCCCTTCATGCTCTGTTTTTCCTGCCACCATGTAAGACGTGCTTTGCTTCCCCTTTGCCTTCAGCCATGAGTGTAAGTTTCCTGAGGCCTCCACAGCCATGTGGAACTGTGAGTCAATTAAACCTTTTTTCTTTATAAATTACCCAGTCTCAGATAGTATCTTTATAGCAATGTGAAAACAGGCTGATACAGGCAGCACCTGGGAGGAGCCCCATGCCTGAGGAGGAAGGCAGGGAGCAGAGCACTAAATCGTTCTGCAGGATAAAGTATCAGGAATTTGGGGATCTCCACTGTCGGCTTCTTAGTGACCAGGGAAGAGGGTCAGGGTCTGAATAAGCACTTGCAGGGAAAGAGAGGCCTAGAAATATAGATGAGAAGCCAGAGTCTAATGGGGGACCCAGACCAGTGAGAAGTTCCCCTTATGAGGGGAGACCCACCCCTTTGTAGAGACAGAGATAGTTAATATTCTACTTGAGGTTCTAAATACCGCCCTTCCCCCCATCTTGAGTGACATCTCGTTTAAACAGATGGTAGCACTGACACTGTGAAGGAGAGAGGGTGCTATTCATCTCCTGGGGTTGGGGAGGGGGGTGAAAGCAGAGAGGGGTCAGCAGCCCCAGGAGGCAGGTGGGCAAATTGAAGACTGAGGATTTAGTGGGAGCAGGAATGTGAAAGAAGGGATGACCCAGGAATCCTTGGACACCAGGAGAAGGCCCTGGGCTGGATAAGGGTTTGGGCCATTTTATTTGAATGTTTCATATAGAAAAATCCCATATGGATGGAGGCCTTGAGCAGATCTGATTTCCTAAACATGGTCATTTCCCCAAGGCTGAAGCTGCATCCTACCAAAGACTCTTACTGAGTGTCATGGGTCCTGAATTAAGCTCTGCCAGCCATGTGCATGAGAGGCACCTGCAGACACTGGCAGGGTGAAGCCAGGGCTCAGCCTCTCACAGGTTCGGCAGCAGGAGCACGGGCTAGACCTACTCCTCCAACCATGCCTGTGCCTGCAGAGTCAGGACCAGCTGGGAGGGAAGCGGGCAGAGCCAGTCCAAGTTCCTTCCTAGTCAGTGAGGCTCTCTCCTCCTTCTCCATCTGCCCAGGCATGCCCTCTGCTACCCACTGGCTTCCCCAGTGATGACACTGTCACTCCTCATCCCACTACGGCCACTGTGTCCTTCTCCCCCCAAAGGAAAAGGAAGCACCTTGTTATAGCCTCCCTGGGGGCAGAAGGCTGGGCACCCTGGTTGGCCTTTGCCAGTGTGGGAAAGGGCAGGCCAGTGGTTTTCTGTAGCCTTTGGCTGGAATAGACTGATTGTTTCCTGAAGTTTCTGTCTTGCTGGGCTGCCCTCTTCCTGGTCCTTCAGCTGGAGGGAGCAGGCTTCTGTTCGGGGTTTATCATCTGTGCCCATTGGGATTTTCAGCTCTTCTGCTCAAAATCTGGGATACACGAGGCATCAAGAAAACCCAGGGAACTCACCTTCATGTCATTCCTTGGGTCCTGAAATTTCTAAACAGTATGCCTTCTTTCCACCTTTCAGAGTCTCCTTATGTTTGTTTTTTATATGACGTCCAGGATTTTTAGCTCACTTAGTGACTTAGTGGGAAGAATAGGGAAAAATGTGTCTATTCCATCTTTCCGGAAGCAAGACTTCATTTGCTGTTCTTCATGGTAATACTTTTGAAGAAAGGTTTTATCTCTTAAAACTAATTTGCTCTACAGCCAGAATATTTTTACTTCAAAGATCTGTGTAGTTAACAAGATTCACTGAGCCAGACAGTCCTAACTGCCCTACTTTTTTCTTATCATCATTTATTTTTTTAAAAAGTCCCTCTACGTTACAATCCTGAAGTCTGAACTTTATAATGAACTTTGATTTGTAGGGTATATATTTTTAAACTTCAAAAGTCAGTTAATATGAGCAAGCTTCTGTTTTTCTGAAGAGGTGGAAGAGGAGGAGGAGGAAGAAGAAGAAAGCAGGGAAGAAAATGAAGAGGAGGAGGAGGAGCCCTAGACTTCTGGGAGGGCTACTGGAACAGCTTTTGGGTTGTCTTTTGCCCCCAACTTCCCTGTTCCTTTGGGAATGACCTCTGTCCAAACAGCAATGTCATTTTGTAGATGCAGCCTAGTCGGTTTCCTGGGAGGAGAGGAAAGTCCTGCATCCTTTCCCGAAGCCTGTTACTATGACATGCTGCCGGGGAGCTGTGGGAACGAGCTGACAGGGAGGAAAGTAAAATCGGGGCTCTGTAGGAAGGAAGCACTGAGGAGCTTCCTGCAGGGAGGGAATGGATGGATGCTCAGGTGTCCAGGAGTCAGTGCTGCAGACTGACCAGAAGGCCCCAGAAAGCCTAGGTTAGTCCCCGAGGCTTTGCAGCCCAGGAAGACTGAGAGCAGCTTCCCACAGTGCAGCGGCGTGGCTCCACCATCTTCCAGAACGGCTGCCTGAGAAGCTCCAGAACAGACACCGAGGCTGCTATGCCCAGAACGCAATTCCCAGTGGAGGCATCATTCATCATCCCTAGGGGACTTCCATGGGGAGAAGTGCCCCCAGATGCCCTGTGTAGAGGCCACACTGTCCACCTACGTTGGATCTTTGTGGCCCAGTGAGAAGGTGGCCCATTCTCAGGATCTGCATCCCACTACCTTCCGGGAAGATTCCACCTTTTCTGCCCAGACAGAGTGTTTCAGAGGACAACAAGGCCTCAAGCCACATCCCACCAAATCCCAAATCTGCCCACTAGGGAAGTCAGGGGACACAGTGCCCAGCGCAGGGGCGTGCTGTGTGGAGTAAGGCACTACAGTCAGTCGTAGACTCGAAAACGAAATTTTAGCACAATTGAAAATTATCCTTGGTGGCGGGATTTCAGATTTCTTCTATTTTGATATACCATTTGAACATTTCAGTATCTTATCCCTGCCTATGTTACAAATGGCCATGTTCTCTACCTCTCCTCTCCCATCTTGGACAGGTGGCCCACCCCCTGGGGGATGCATGGTCTGGCAGCTCCAGTCCCTGCCAGCCAAGCAGGGCACGGGGGTGGGCATCCACCTGCCAGCTGCAGTGCTCTCTTTTCAGGCAGTGGCATGGACAGGAAGAACCAGCAGGACATCAACATACACCTAGTGACCCATCCAGAGGGGCCTCAGGGTGCCACAGATCTGCAGGACCCAAATCTCACTCCAGCAGGTGCCTAAGTCCTCCAATTACTCCCTGACAACCTCCCTCCTTTGGGACAAAAATCTGTCCCCTGTTAGTTCCAGAGCTTCCTGCCAGGTGCCACCAGCGAGCTGAGAAGTGGCCCAGCTCCTCATGGCTGCCTGGTGACTTGTACATTTCATGCTTTGTTTTGCTTCTTGCAGTCAAGTGGTGAGTGGAGGGGGGCGCCTCAGGAGCCCCACTGCCAGGGAGCAATGGGGGAGGTTGGCCTCAGTCATTCTCCCTGCTTCATCGGTCTCCAACTTTGCTCTTGGCCCATCTTGCATTGGGAGTCACAAGAGTGTAAACACTGCAATTTTCCTCTCTTCATTTTATTGGAATTCCTGAAGTCACAGACTTCACACATTTTCGTTGTATTTATAGCCCTGGAACATTCACGACCTCCAATACAAGAGATTTCCTCTCTGAACAATACTGCCTGCTCAGCCATTCATATAAACAGAGAAAGACAAAAGCATCTTCATTTAAAACCACAATAAAATACCAACAAAACAAATCACCTCTGAAAATAGCTGAGGCAGTGCCATGGTGGACAGAAGCCCAAACGCTTTCCCTCAATAAATGCAATATGGTCAGCTGATTCTTCAGGTGCACACGGGTGCGTTCCCTGGAAAATGCACACTTTTGGGCACAGGAAGCTGGCTCGGCGTGGCAAGAGGCTCAGGCTCAGACAGGAGCAGAGACGCAGAGTCTCACGCGTGCTCCAGGGCCGCAAACAGTGAGTGCCGGGTGGCAGAAGGCGCTGCTTGGTTGGGACCCTCAATGTCCAGTTGGATTTTTGGGGTTCCCTGTGCTTCCCTGTGTTTCTGCTAAACTCTTTTCTTTGTGGTTAGAGTCCCAAGCTTAGCCTGTCTCAGAGTCCACACAGGACAGAAGCCTTATGAAGGGGGTGCGTGGGGTGCAGGATTTAATGTCCTCCTGTCTGTCCTGTTTCTCAAGGTGTGGACAGCCCCAGGGGGCGTGCTCAGTCCCTGCCCTGCACCAGTGCTGTGACTACGTCTCATGGGTTCACAAAATGTGGGTTTTTTAGCATCACCTGAACTCGGCTGGGTGAGTTTTTTTTTTTTTTTTTTTTTTTTGAGACGGAGTCTTGCTCTGTCGCCTAGGCTGGAGTGCAGTGGCACCATCTTGGCTCACTGCAAGCTCTGCCTTCCAGGTTCACGCCATTCTCTCGCCTCAGCCTCCCGAGTAGCTGGGATTACAGGCACGCACCACCACACATGGCTAATTTTTTGTATTTTTAGTAGAGACAGGGTTTCACCAAGTTAGCCAGGATGGTCTCGATCTCCTGATCTCGTTATCTGCCTGCCTCAGCCTCCCGAAGTTCTGGGATTACAGGTGTGAGCCACCGTGCCCGGCCCGGGTGAGATTAATTTTTAAAGGGTTTTAAACTTGCAATCTGCTTACTAAACCCAGTGTGATTAGGATTCTAACCTTCAAGTATGTGCTCGGCGGGCTCCCTTGCTTCCTGAAGCTCTTTGTTGAAACATCACCGTCACTGTAGCACAACCTTCCTGACTTTTCTATTCAGATTTCTGTCCCCCTCACCCATATCCCCTGCTTTCCCAACCCTCTCCCCAGCTTCATATTTCTCCATAGCACATATCACCATATGAGAAAAAAAACTCTATTTTTCATTTTTTACTTACTTATGTGTCTACTGCCTGTCTCTCCCCTCTAGAGAGAAAGCTCAATGAGAACAGAAATTTTGTCTGTTTTGTTCACTCTTTTGATTGGGTCTGTCCCTAGAGTTTCCCTTAACAGGGGTCTAGCATGTTCAGCTAGGAGTGGTTGCTCACCAGCCTTGTTCCTGGCTAAACCTCAAACCTCCTCTTCTACAAAAGCCCTGGGAACATTTTCACTGGTCTCTAAATCACTTGAAGCCAAACTTTTCCTTGGCAATGAGTTTATTTTTACCTTACGGATACTGAGAGTCCAGGGACTGATCATGTTATCCTGTTTCCCCATTCCCATCGGCTGCTAGGAAGCTCAGAGCCAGGATGTTGCTGATCTCTAGCAGGTGCTTAGCATTTAGAGGCATGTGTTTTGTATGATAATATGAAATATAACTTCTGGCTTCAGCTCTGCTTCCTATACTCATTTTACCTTTTGAATATTGTTCTTATAACAACTTTATATCTGTATCTTAAAGTATTACCTGCCTCTTTGTAAATTTTCTCCTTTTCTGGAAAGAGGTAGATGATGGATGGATGGATGAAAGGAAAAATGGGTAGTTGAAAGGAAGGAAGGAAGGAAGGGAGATTGGCGAGAGAGTGAGGGAGAGGAGAGTCCTTCTATGGTAGGGTCTTGATCTGCCATTACCTCTGGCGTTGTGCTACAAGGACCTGATGTGCTCCCCCAGAAGGTGGGGGCCCACTATTCTCCTGAGAGGCCACTGCCATGAGGCTGTGCTTGTGGCATGGAACTCAGAGACCACCTCCGGACGCCTCTCATAGGACAGCTTGTCCTATATCTACAGGATCTCTCTTCTCATCTGTAATTCTAGGCATCTTCATGGGATTGCAGCAATCTCAGCCCTCTGGAATTCCATCGATAAACCAAAATCAAGCAAAGAGGACTTGGGGGGACTGGAACAAAGCCCACAACTTCACCACAGAGGAAAGACACGCCGAATTAGCTCTACTTCAGCACAGTTCTGACAAGCGTGGACTCATGGCTTTCAAGTTCACATTCACAACTTCCTGACCTTTCTTCCTTGCACTGTGAAGCCCATTTTCTCTGGAACCCACCCCACTAACATTCTGCATCTCACATTCATTCAGTACCAACCCCCTGCTTTTCAGAGCTAGCCAGTATGGTTTCTTATGTGTTATTCATGTCCTCCCACCGATCTGTAAACCAAATAGCAAAATAACATAATTTCCCTCCTGTTTGTAAGTTTCCCATTTCTTTTAATCTTATTGATAGTTCTTGTTCTTTCTTTTGTAGTTTTATATAAAAGTTAAAAAAATGCATATATCTCTTTCATGCCATTATTATCAGGAAAAGTTGTGAGACTTCAAAGGCTTTAGGCCAAAAGAAAGAAAAGAAGCTGAATCCATCCTTAACTTTTGGAATAATCAGTTCCCAGTTAATGTGCTCATGAATTTCCTGATTAAATGTGAACAGAGAGCACCAGCACCCACCCAGGGGACTCCTCGCATTAGACCTGCCCCATCCCCAGCATCATCCCACCCTCACGGAGCTCATCTCAGAGACCAGGGGCAACGGCAAGATCCCGGGCAGAGGTCCTGAGCTCCAATGAGCTTGGTGTGTTCCAGCACAGAGGGAAGACTCATGTGCAGAAAGGGAGTGAAGAAGGGGAAAGTGGGAAGAGGCGAGGAGGAGAGGAGAGAAGGGGCTGGTCTCACAGGGACACAAGAGCCCAGTTTGGGGTTCGGCAAAGCAGATGCATGGTTTGGAGCACAGGATAATAACCACTGTGGCAGCTGTGTGGAGAATGGGTCAGGAAGAGGGTGATGAGGCTCTTGCAGTGACCTGGGAAGAGATCAAGGCAGTCTTTAGCTGGTTAGTTGGTTACTTAAGGTGGGCTCATGGCAGTAGATATGGGAAATGTCATCTTCTCAAGGAGGAACTGACGGGGTGCTGATGGGCTGGGCAGATGAGGAGAGGGAAAGCGAAATGAAAGGCACTGCCAAGGTCTCTGCCCGGTACTCTGCATGGACATCGATGCCATCTGAAAGGCAGGGGAGACTGGGAGAGACATGATGTGGGAGCTGCCAGGTAGGCGGCAGGGCACACAACATCTGAACCTCAGGAGAGGGGGCAATCATCCCCATTGCATCAGACCATTGTGGCAGGCATCACTAGAGCCAGCTAAATACGTAGTCTCATCATTTTACTTACTAAAAGAGCCTCGACGAGGGACATCCAGGTGACATGGTATTCACTGTGGGTTGAATTATGTTCTCCAAGAATGCAGGTTTTATAGGGACCTGTGACTATGACCAGGTACCCAGGTACCTGTGACTCTGACTTCCTTTGGAAATAGGGTCGCTACTGGTGTGATTAGGTAAGATAGAGTCCTCCTGGAATAGAGAGGGCCCTGATCCAATATGACTTGTGTCTTTCTAAAAAAGAGAAGAGACACAGAAACTGGAACAGGATGAAGGCCATATGAAGGCAAAGGCAGAGATTGGAGTGATGGGTCCACTAGCCAAGTAACCCCAAGAATGGCCGCCCACCACCAGAAGCTGGAGAGGCAGGAAGGATCCTCCCCAGAGCTTCCGAGGAACCAGGGCACTGCTGACATCTTGACTTTAGACTTCTGGCCTCCAGAACTGTGAGAGAATCCATTTCTGGTGTTTAAAGCTACTCAGTTTGTGGGGCTTTGTTTTTGGAAACCAACACAGTGTCAAACAATGAAATATAAGCTCAAATCCATGCAGGCATCCCTTCCCTTATTGAAAGGGCAGCTCTCAGACCCTTGTGCTTCCCCTTCTACCTGCCTGGGACATGTACAAACAGCAGCAAGCCACCAAACCCAACAGCCCAAACACAGCAGGGCAGAAACACAGGACGCAGCCTCCAAAATGTTTACCCTGCATAAGAGCCAAACAGTACGATCTCCAAATTTACACAGCCTGACATTTCTGTCAGACATCAAGGTAACAAGTTAGAGTTGCTGGCATCTCTTCCCAAAGAAATGAAAGAGGACGTCACTTGAAATCAATAAGAATAAACCAAGATGCTTGTTATTATTTTAAAGAAAGCCATGCTGTAAAATCACAATAGACCAATTAAAGTCACTATCAGGAAACAGAAGACTAATCAGCACAGAGAAAATAAAATCCAGATTATAGTGAAGGGGATGATTCTGGAGGAAAAAAAAAACCAAGCCTGGGCACAGAGAAGGTTCAGAGAGTCTGTGATAAAATTTGCAATCAAAGTCTGCACCAAGACAGTGTCTCATAAAACTTTTAAACCAAGTGAAAAGACTGAATATTCAGCAATCACCAAACGGGAAAGACAGGTTACAGTGAAAGGTATGACTCATAGCTGCTTTTGATTTCTCCAATCCTCTCACTTCCCAAAGACAAAAGAAACACATCTATAGGCCTCAGCTCTGCAGAAAAGGATGTGCTCTGAGGATTAGTTACTCAACAAGTTGTCATCCCTATCTAAGGCTTCAGAATGGCGCTTTCAGACCCACAGAATGTCCTTGTATGGCTTGTGAATCCATACCTCAGAGCCTATAATAGACTCTGTTGCATACAAGAACCTAATACACACTAAAATAAGCAGCACCAAACACTAGGGAAAAAAAAGTTATTCATTAAATTAAGTTAGGTTAATTTCATAGGGATTTGGAAATTCATTTAGAGCCACATTTACATTTTGCTCCAGAATAGACTCCAGATGCTTGAAGGAGTTAAATCGTTTTAAATATGTGAAATTAGAGGGGAACTTGCTAAAAATAAATTTGAGTATTTACCTCAACTTCTAAGAGAGGCAAGCTTCTTCAAAATGGAATCAACAGAAGAAATTTCAGTGAAAAAGAGCATTTGGCTATTTCACTGAAAATTAAAATTTGCAAAACCCAACAAACCTAAAATTTAAAATCATAAAAAACTATAATGTGTTAGGCACATATCAAGTGTCAGGTGTGGCACTAGGCACTTCCATGCCCTCCCATTTCATCTTTGAAGCAGCCCCAGGAGGAGGTACGGTGACCCTATTGCATCCGTGAGGGAGAGGGGGCTGTGTGCCTCCCAGAGCCAGGGTTCCCCTGGGTCAGTCGGACACCGAACCCTAGTCCATCCCCTGTGAACAGAAGAGGCAGGAACTAGGGGGAGAAGCATTTAACATTTGTGAAAACTTATTCCAATAAATTAGAGAATCACCAAGATATTCCAATCATGAGGAAGTAAAGGGTCCACAAGTGACAGCTCCTGTAGTACAGGTGCCATAAGCAGCCAGACAGAGGGGGCTTCCTGAGAGCCCCCAACCCAACATGCCTGGGGAGGGGTCTCTGGGAGGTCTAACCACTCTCAGGGCCACAGAACTCAAAAGAGAGCTGAGAGAGGCTCAGGAGACACCCCAAAAGGCCATACTGCTGCCTGAGATGAGGCCTGGCCCCTGGGCAGGCAAGACAGTGTCCGGCAGACACCACCTGGGTGACTTGAGTGAAGCATGTGGGTCTATCTTCAAAATAAGAGCTGTTGGGAAGGTTAAAGGAAGCCACGGACAACAAGTGCCCAGCACCTGGTAGGTGCTCCAGGGCTCTGTCCCGGTTCCCAGCCCTCCTGGCACCTCTTTTGTGTGGGGCTGGAGGAAACCAAGGCATGCATGCAAGGAGCTTGTGACAAAGCTGTTGAAGCAGTGATGGAGGAAAGGGGACAGGAGTATGACCTAGTGATCAGGAAGCTGCGTCTACTTCTAGGCTGCAGGCGTGAAGGGAGTGGTGGGGTAGGGGTGCTGTGTAGCAATGAGAAGGCCATCAGCACCCTGGCTGGAGGTAACAGCCCATGCACGCACACCTGCACCCACCTTCTAGTCTGGTGCAGGGGTCTCCCTCGGCTACTGTAGCTGGAACCTGGCCAGCAAGGGAGCAGGGGTATATGTGGCTTCCAGGCTTCTAGCCCCAGCAGTGTGTGGTAGGCAAATAACGACTCCTCTAAAGATATCTACATCCTAATCCCCAGAACCTGTGGATAGGCTGGGTCACACTGCAGGAGGGAATGAAGGCTACAGAGATAGAATGAAGCTTTCTAATCACCTGACTTTAAAGTGGGGAGATTATGCTGGATTATCTGCATGAATCCAACATCCTTGAAAGTGGATGAGGAAATCAGAAGAGAGCTGTCAGAGAGCAACACGAGAACTCATCCAACACCATCGGCCTTGAGGCTGGAGGAAGGGGGATGAGCAAGTGCCTCTGGAAGCTGCAAACGGTGAAGCTCCCATTCTCCACTGCAGCCTCCAGGGAGGGATGCATGTTGATCTGAGCCCAGTGAGATGCGTGCTGGATTTCTACTCTACAGAACTGTAAGCTAGTCCCTTTGTGTTGTTCCAAGCCACTACGTCTGTGGTAGGGTTAGGGTTAGAGGTGGGGTTTGGGTTATCACAGCAGCCACAGAAAGGAGAGGTCACCAAAAGAGAGGCTGCCTGCGATGGGAAAGCCATGGACCCAGGACCCTGCATTACTGGAGCCAGGTCTCTCTGCTCTAGGGGCCCGGAGACTCAGACAGGTGGTAGTATTCACTCTGCTTTATAAATTCAGAAACTGAAGGGCAGAGAGGTCCAAAAAACCTGCCTCAAGCTACACAGCATTCTGTGGCAGTTCTGGGATTCGAGCCCAGGCAGCCTGACTGTGGGGCTGTATTCTCATCCACTCCCTAACACTGCCTGTTGCACGATACGCTGGGTGTTGTGTAACTTATATAGCAAAATACTAGAAACAATCGCATTGTCTAACACTAGGATTAAGTATTGATAAATCATCATAAGGCATCAACTCATTGGGTTTTATGAAGGCTTTCAAAATAAATATGAGCACCATGGGAAAATATTGACAAACAACGTGAAATGAAAACAGCAGAATGCAGAATCATGCTTACCTTACGGTTACGTGATGACAATATGGCAAGGCCTAAAGCAGGCTCATGAGGAGACAAAGACCTCTATGAGGGTCGTAGGAGCAAGTGGTCCACGTGTCCCGTGATCCCCTGCAAATGAAGGTGGCACCGTAGTTAGCAGCATGGGATGCTCAGAGAACAGAGGGAATTTGTTGCCGGACAGACAGACCAACCAACGTTACACCACCAACATTCTGTAACTTCTCAGAACCACTGTGTGTCATGTACAATGGGAGTCATAACACCACCAGGTTCACAGAGCTGTGGTAAGTGTCAAATGAGACCATGTTTGCAAAGATGTGGTGGTTCTATAAACCTTAGCTCCCCCTGTGTCTCCCTGGCTTTTAAGGGTTTTTTTGTTGTTGTTAACATTATAACATTTTTAAAAACTAGTCCTCCAAGGTTTATTTTGGAGGATTTCCGAGACTAACTCAGGGGGAAACAGCGATGTAGAGGCCTCAACAGTCATGATGCCCATGGACCCATCTTCAGTTCTATTGAGGAGGAGAGGCTGCAGGTGTTTAAAACGTACGGTGCTGATGCATTTGACACAGTGCGCTCCTGAGGCCATCGCCATGGTCTCAATAACAAACGCTTATCATCCTGATAGTGTCCTGGGCCCTTGTCGCCCCCTTTTTCACCCCCCTGCCCGATTCCCAGGCAACCCTCATCTGCTTTCAGTCAAACCGGTGGCTTCTAATCAGCAATGTTCATTTGTCGTCAGGGATGGTCACTGCCAGAGTTTACACCTTGTTTTGTAATGAAATAGGAATGAAATCATGTCATTAAGCACTGATGGGACAAGGCAATTTAGCTACCACTGGGTTGCATATTCATAGCTGAGCCCTAATTAAATAACTGTCAAAACAACTCCTTTTCAATATCTCCTCTGGTGTGATGTGTACGCAGATAACCAGCAGACGGGTGAGCAGCTCGCAACTCTCCCAGCTGTCCCTTGACAGGTATTAGACATCCAGGTGGAGCCTGTCTGCGTTTATTCATGACCCCAACACTGGGTAGTGCTATCCCTGCTGGTGGGCGCAGGTGCCCTGATTTCTGATTTCCACTCTCCTTCCTCTTGCCTGGCCTTTCCTTCCTCCTTCGGCTGCAGCTCTCCTGCCGCGGAACATTCAAGAGCCCTCATGCATTCAGCATCTCTCACTCTATTTAAATGCGAATGGGAAAGAGCAGCTCTCTTTTTGGCCTGTTTTGTGCTAGTCTGACCCTTCTAAGATCAGAGACGGTCCAACTCCAGGGGGCTTGAGGCTGTGTCTCTGGGTATTGTTGCTGTGGCTGGAGCGATATGCAGAGAGGCCCTTCCAGGACCCCCCTCCCCAGTTTATCTGAAGCCAGGTGGGGTGAGAGGTGGGTGTGCATGCAGACTCTGACCCTGGTTTTGAGCCTCACATTAATCCTAACTACGCCTCACTATTGTGAATAGTGCCGCAATAAACATACGTGTTCATGTGTCTTTATAGCAGCATGATTTATAATCCTTTGGGTATATACCCAGTAATAGGATGGCTGGGTCAAATGGTATTTCTAGTTCTAGATTCTTGAGGAATCGCATTAGGAGATATACCTAATGTAAATGACAAGTTAATGGGTGCAGCACACCAACATGGCACATGTATACATATGTAACAAACCTGCACGTTGTGCACATGTACCCTAGAACTTAAAGTATAATAATAATAAAAAAAATCCTAACTATGCCTCTTTCTTCCTTCTTTCTCAGAAACCCATGCAGTCCCTAAAACAGGTCTTACTCCATTTTTTAAACCAAAAACTATGAAGTCCCAGACAGGTTATGCACCTGGCCAATGACACAGCTGTTAAGATCCCACGTCGACCGACTCTCGTTCCCAGGTTTTCCAAAACCCAAAATGTCCCAGTAACAGCTGACACTTACATGCCATTTACTTTGTGGGCCCCTCTTGAATTTCATGAAACCCAAGGAGCTACTAGAAGATCCCAGAGGGAGCTACTGGATTCTTGTCTCATGTAGAAGCACAGAAGAAGTTTACCTCTTCTGTCCCTCTGACATGAATGTTCTTGAACTGGGTCTGGGTCCAGGTGACTGGAGATGTTGCTATGTGTTAAGAACGCATTACTTTCAATGGCAAAAACCACAATTACTTTTGCATCAACCTAATAAATGTTACGCACTCTAAACCTTATTGTATGTATTATTGTAATAAATAATTGAATTAATTAACATTTATAAATAACATTTAAATATATTAACACTTAATATTAATATCTCCTGTTAATATTTGACACAATCAATGTTTTAAATTAATCATTAAATCTCTAATGAATAGATATTTATATTTGCTGAGCAATAACTTGATCATTGGTGAAGCTGGTGGTGGGTACATGATAGCCTATTTCACTATTCTCCCAATGTTTAAATATATTTGAAATTTTCCAGAGTAGGGGGTTGAGAAAAAATTAATGCGACAAGCCTTTCTTCCTTCCCCAAGGACACGTAAAAGTCTTAGAGCTTGTGGCTGCACCATCTTTTCTCCCTGGTGTGTTGTAGAAGGACTCGGAGGCCCCGGACAGATGTCCAGATGGTGGGTTCAAGTTCTGCTTAGTTTTCACACCCACACACATATTCACTCACTCCATTTCTATGGTGAAGTTCAACTTGATGGTTTCCGTTTTTAGGCCCTACATTTTTCTTATTTGGTCGGCTTAGAGGGACAGAGAAGGAAAGAGCATTTCTCATCCCGGAAGCTTGAGGGAGGTG
The DNA here is from genome assembly GCF_028885655.2 of Pongo abelii. NCBI lineage: Eukaryota > Metazoa > Chordata > Mammalia > Primates > Hominidae > Pongo > Pongo abelii. Next base: position 121,899,868 of record NC_071997.2, on the reverse strand, counting down.
AGGAGCCTTATTCAGCCCACCTCGTCTGGGAAGCCTTCTGAGAGGACCTGAAATCTGAGGAGGGCTTTGAGCTGTTTTCTGCAGAGACAGGAGGCTGTTCCCAGAATCCGTAGGCAGAGCCTGTGCAGGCACAGATGCTGCGGCAGAAGGAGGAGGCCAAGGGGACACAGGCCTGAGCCCCACTCTTTGCTGCATGAGACTATGGCAGATGCATCCATTCACATAACATCCAACTAAGCCAACGCCAGATGCTGGGACACGGAAAACCAAGGACTTGATCCTGTACTCACAGACTCCAGAGCTCTGGGGCAGGCAGCGTCATAAACAGCTAGACTAGCGTGATGGCATTAGGAGAGCAGGAAGCCTGGGGAGGTGTGTGAGGACTGCAGGAAGCAGGCCACGCGCCGGAGGGGCAGGTGTCCTGAGAGACCAGAGGGGGTGAGACCAAGGGTCAGGGGTGGTGGGAGGGTGGATTCCAGGAAGAGCGTGAAGAAGAAATGAAAGATCGGAGGTGAGAGAGCTCAATGTGTCTCGGCTTCAGTTCGACTGCAGTGTGGAGTAGTGGTTGGCGGGGTGGGGAAAATGATCAAGAGATGAGGCTGGACAGTTACAGGGGCTCATCATAGTCTAGCCCATTTCAGAACACACACATACACTCTTTTCTTATCCTGGCAGCATAGAGGAAAAAATAATGGAAGGGGCTAGATTGCAGGCCAAGGAGGCCAGTTGGGCAACTGTTGTAGAATGAAGAAGGAGACGAGGCCATGGCCCCAGGAAGCATGGACAGTCACCAGTGTGCACAGGCATTGTCAAAGCCCTGGAGGTGGCTGACAGTCCCACTCTGGGACAACTCCGACGGCATTGGCTGGGTACCAATAGGAATCATGCTGAAAGTCACAGCTGGACTATTCACAATAGCAAAGACAGGGAATCAACAACCCAAATGGCTGTCAAGGGTAGACTGGATAAAGAGAATGTGGTATGTATACACCATGGAATACTACGCAGCCATCAAAGAACAAGATCATGTCCTTTGCAGGAACATGGATGGAGCTAGAGGCCATTATCCTTAGCAAACATAGGAACAGAAATCCAAACATTGCATGTTCTCACTTATAAATGGGAGCTAACTGGTGAGAACACATGGACGCATAGTGTGGAACAGCACACACTGGGGCCTATCGGAGGGTGGAGGGTGGGGAGGGAGAGGATCAGGAAAAATAAATAATGGGTACCAGCCTTAGTACCTAGGTGATGAAATCATCTGTACAACAAACCCCCGTAACACGAGTTTACCTATATAACAAACCTGCCCATGTACCCCTGAACTTAAAAGTTTAAAAAGTGAGAAGGTCACAGCTGGGTGACAAAGCTTCACTGGCATTGCAGGACACTTCTCCTGGGCCTTGGACTAACCCAGTTCTCCTCCTCTCTCACTTGTAGTGCCTGAGGATAACCAGAATGTGCTGGAGTACAACATGTTCTGGTTAGATAACGGGGGCCTAACCAGAACAGACTGGCTCTGTCCGAGTTGCCCCTAGAGACACGAAATTCTTCAACACTTTAACCCGGCAAGTCCTGCTCTCCAGGGTATAAAACCCAAGGCCAGCTTCGGGCACTTGAATACAAGACTCCATCCACCCAGGCAGCTTTCCCGAGCCTCAGGGGAGCAGCTCCTCATGAATCCCAGGCTTCTGTTGTCTTTTGCTGCCTATCTATAAGAAATAAATCCCCTTCGTTTAACTTGCTGCGTGTGTGGGAGTTTCTATCTCACAAAACTCAGACAAGTCGGTAACCAGTGCACAGTGACCCTCCTTCACAGAGGTTAAAGGGAGAAGGTTCATCAATGATGATTCTGAAAACTAATGGTTCCAAGAGAAGTTAGAGGCTAAGACCACCAAGAACTTACGGCAGGCCAGACATAGTGGGTGGCTCATGCCTGTAATCCCGGCACTTTGGGAGGCCGAGGCAGGCAGATCATCTGAGGCCAGGAGTTCAAGACCAGCCTGGCCAACATGGTGAAACCCCGTCTCTACTAAAAATACAAAAATTAGCCAGGCATGGTGGTGCGTGCCTGTAATCCCAGCCACTTGGGAGGCTAAGGTGGAAGGATTACTTGAACCCAAGAGGCAGAGGTTGCAGTAAGCCAAGATTGCACCACTGCACTCCAGCCTGGGCAACAGAGTGGGACTCCGTCTCAAACAAAACAAAAAGAGAGCAAAAGAGAAAACTTCCCACATGCTGCTGGGGGGTTAGGGGATGTCAGATGCTCCCCAGCTGTGCTCCATGCAAAACCCTACCTTGCCCACTTATCACACTGTGTTGCCATCTTGTATTCGCTGGTCTGTCTGTGCCCTCTGCTAGTCTGGGCTCGCCAGAGGGCAGGGAGAGTGCCTGAATCTCCATCATCCAGCACAGCCCTGGGCATAGCGCATGTTTGTTTAGCCTAAGTCTCTTCTGGCTGCTCACCCCAAAGAGCTCACGTGGGTCATTCCACCCATGCTGAGACTGGGAGAGGCAATTGTAGGCACAGGCCATATTTCAACTATGAAAAAATGTTTCTTTATTGGCTCCCTAGGGTCTAGTCCTGCACTCAAACCTAGAGTGCTTCATTGTTTCAAATCTCTTCTAGGATTAGGCTGGTTCTTGAAATCTGGTATCATGATCCCAGGACACAATAAACCACGAACACGAAATGACCACTGTGAAGCTTATGACTTCATCAATCTATCAGACACCCTCCCACCTCCAGGCCTTTGCCTGTGCGGTCCCTTCCGCCAGGACAGCCTTCCGTCCCCAGCCCCTGTGGGTGGCTGGAACATTCTTAGTCATTGGTATAGTTTGGTTTGTTGGTTGTTTGTTTGTTTTGGTTTTGGATTTGGTTTTGGTTTTTGAGACACAGTCTTGCTCTGTTGCCCAGGCTGGAGTGCAATGACAGGATCTTGGCTCACTGCAACCTCTGCCTCCCAGGTTCAAGTGATTCTCCTACCTCAGCCTCCCGAGTAGCTGAGCTTACAGGTGCACACCACCACGCCCGGCTAATTTTGTATTTTTAGTAGAGACAAGGTTTCACCATGTTGGCCAGGATGAACTCAAACTCCTGATCTCAGGTGATCCGCCCGCCTCAGCCTCCCAAAGTGCTGGGATTACAGTCGTGAGCCACCGCGCCTGGCCACTCATTGATATAGTTTGGATGTATGTCCTTGCCCAAATCTCATGTTGAAATGTCATCTCCAGCGTTGGAGGTGGGTCCTAGTGGGAGGTGATTGGATCATGGGGTCAGATTTCTCACAGATGGTTTAGGACCAACCCCCTTGGTAGTGTCCTTGTGATAGGGAGTGAGTTCTTGGGAGCTCTGGTCGTTTAAAAGTGTGTGGCTCCTCCCCGCCTCATTCTCTCGCTCCTGCCATCCTGTGAACTGCCTGCTCCTGCTTCACCTTCCGCCATTAGTAAAAGCTTCCTAAGGCCGCCCCAGAAGGAGATGCCACCACACTTCTTGCACAGCCTGCAGAACCATGAGCCAATTAAACCTCTTTTCTTATAAATTACCCAGTCTCAGGTATTTCTTTATAACAATGTGAATGAGAATGGCCTTATAATAGACTCATCTTCCAGATGAAACATCTCTGACCCCAAGGCAGCCTCAGATGCTCCTCCACCTTTGCTCCCTTCTGTGGGTCATGGGCCAGCACCGGGCTTGAGAGTGTGGTCTTCCTATCAGACCACCTGGTTGCAAAGCATGGCTCTGCTACTTCCTACCTGTGTGACCTTGGGCAGGCTACATAACCTCTCTGTATCTTCATTTTCTTCTATACCGAATGGGCATAATACTAGAAATGATTTCATAGGATTCTTGAGAGGAGTTCATGATAGGACACATGCAAAGCACCTGGAATGGTGCCTGGGAAACATAGTGTTCAGTGAACGTCAACTGTGATCACTTACACACACCATTGCACCGTAGGCTCCTAGAGGGCAGAAATTCCATATTATCACTGAACGCTTTCCAAGGAGTGTGCTGAATGATTACATAAGAGAAAGAGAAGGAAGGGAACAGACAGGAATGATCAAATCTGGCATCTCAGATACATAATTGTGCCTAAAGCAACAAGGCGATTTCAGTACTTTAAATGTAGAATAAATGTCCGAAACAATAACAGGCATTGGCCTTGACCTTGATCGCGCCTACTGATGAGTTACAGTCACAGTCTGTTGTGCGACACTTGGGACTGGAACCAAGCAGAGTCTGAATCCATCACTGGCGAGCAGAAGAAGCCTGGTGGGTGGAAGGCATGTGGGTCTCACAGGTGGGGCTTTGGGTTCCTGCTCCTTTACTTATGAATTGAGTCGACTGGGGCAAGTTACAAAAACTCTCTTAGCCTCAGTTTCCTCCCAGGGATGATCCACCTACTCCTGTGGATCAAAAGAACCATACTGATTCCCATAAGTAAGTGTCTAGGTATTCAGGAAGAAATAAGGTGCTCAATACATGCTCCCCCTCCATACATAGCTCCCAAAACTCTATTTACTCTTCAAAATTGGAAAGTTTTTAAAAATTCATGAAACCTAATAGTTGTGCTCTAGAACAATCCTCAGTTCCCAGACATCAATGAAACTTACACTCAACTTACATCAGCTCAAGTGACAGCTGATGACCTGTGGCCAATCCCACTCCAAACCCCAGGAACCTGTGACAAAGGCACCTGGAAGGTGACTGCGAGGTAGTCATTGCACACCCAAAAGGAGGCTTCAGGGCCAGGAATGGAAGACTGCTGTATCCAACCTCAAATGCAGAGCAGGGCAGCATGGCTGTGGTAAACTGATTATCAGTGCCAGAACTGAAAAATAAGAGAATTTACCCAAGTTCGGTTTGTTTTCCCCAACCTGAAAATAAACTAGTCTCCACGGAGCAAATATCTCATAAATTAAACATGTGGAATTTTCCTTCTCTTCAGTTCAAAGATTTAGCAAATATCTTATTAACAAGGGTGCGCAAAATGATTTTTAAAATAATCAAATAGAAGTCTAAATTATTGCTTTACATTATTTTTTCCAAGTGTTGGAGGATACCAGATGGCTTGTAGGAATAAGGGATTCTGCAACCACCCTTTTATTCTTGTAAAAAAAAAAAAGTGAATTATGAGTGGCCATGAATATTCTGGCTCAGGAACTCAAACTTTCTAACAGTAATTCCTGGCAAAGGGATAGAAAATCAATTGAACAGAACAGAGAACCCAGAAGCAGGCCTATAGATTATATACTTAGCATATGACAAAGATGATATTCCAAATCAGTAGGAAAAACACAGACTAATCAACAAACGGTATTGCTACAATGGGCTATCCATTTAGAAAAAAATGAAGATGGCTCCCTACCTCCCAGGTAAATTCTGGGTGCATTAAATATCTAAACATATGTCTTTAAATATGGTGAAAAAGACTATGATCTTTAAAAGTAAAATAAGCCAAAGTAGCCATTTAGGGGTTCAAAATGAGGCCTTTCCGATGTCCAAGCCTGCGTCTCTCTAATGTTCTGAAGGGGATTTTCTTCCGTGGGCTTTCACATCTTTTGATGACAAGGTACGACATTTTGGTTCTTACATCAATGTCCCTTCTCACCACCACCCCCTACTCTAAGCCAAATAGCAAGATGGAAGAGCGAAAATAGAAATTACTAAGACCTTTGGCAAGTAACCAAGCTCCAGCCCCCACTTTCCTATATAGTCAATTTCAGTGCTTCTTAGGGACGTTTCAAATCCTTCTGGATGAGAGGAAATAGGAGGAAGAAAAACAAGGTTGTACCAAAATGAGAAAACATCTAAGATGTGCCTGCTAGATTGAGGCTTATGATAAACGCTACTTAAAGAGAAATAATAAAAACCAGGTAAATGACAAAGGCTTCCAGGAGGGATGACGACGGCTCAGGAAGATGAGGGGGAAATGAAACAAGCACAGATTAAAGGAAGCTTTGCAGAGAGACAGAAGGTGGAGACGGAAGGAAGGAAGCCTTTGTGTGTTTTTTTCATCTCAGAGAGAGAAAAAAATAATCAACACCTAAAAACATACCCAACAGATAAAGACTCAGAATAGAACAAGAAAGATGAGCTTCAAAAGGAAATTTGTTTGTATGAATGAACAAGCGTTTAATGGGCTTCAGTGCTTCAGATTTGCCCATCAAGCCTTTATGCCTCTCCACAGCTCTGCAATGCTGCCCTCATTCTTATTCTTTTTTATTTATTTATTTATTTATTTATTTATTTATTTATTTATATTTATTTTGACACAAGTTCTCACCCTGTTGCCCAGGCTGGAACGCAGTGATGCAATCTTGGCTCACTGCAGCCTCAACCTCCCAGGCTCAAGTGATTCTCCCACCTCAGCCTCCTGAGAGGCTGGAACTACAGGCACACACCACTGAGCCTGGCTAAGTTTTGCATTTTTTGTAGAGACAGGGTCTTACTATATTGCTCAGGCTGGTCTCAAACTCCTGAGCTCAAGCATTCTCCCACCTCAGCCTCCCAAAGTGCTGGGATTACAGGTGTGAGCCACCACACCCTTATTCTTTACAGAGGGAGAGAAGAAGCCTCTGAAAGGTTAGGAGAGCTGCTCAAGGTCTCACAGTTACTAACCAAAGTTGCTGGGACACAGACCTGAGCTTCTTTCTTCATAGATGGGACCACTGCTATCACTTTACAGCTGCAGAGTTTAAAATTAAAAGTGAGGGAAAAGGTGAAGTCAGGAATTGGAGAGTAGAACTAAATAATGTGGTTTCCTCGGAGGAGCAAGAGGAACTCCAAGGATCTGTAGCCCTCCAAGGAGGAAAAGCCGAAACCTAATTCTGGGAATTCAGTACTGCAAAGCAAATATTATGTATTTGCTGGCATGGTTTCTATTTTTAAAAGCAAACTTTTATGCCAGAAAACTTGTAATTAAAGCCCCTACAAACAGTATCCATGACTGCATTCCAGTTGCCCAGGGAAATGCCCACCTCCCAGCTCAGCCAAGGCAGCAGGCTCTGAGGGGCTCCCCCACCCACAGCCGTGGAGACAGGGTTTCAACGAAGATAAACAGCCTCAACATTTATTTTTAAGGGATTTTAAAGTGGCATTCCCAAGACCAAATGCTGCTGCTTTGTAACCGTGTTGTCCCAAATCCATCTTCAGAAGGCAAGGAGACCCTGTAGAACAGCTTGTTCACGAGCACTGGAGGGCCGGGGGTTTGTCTGATTTGGCCCAGTTTTCTGTCTACACTGCAGGCACCCTGTGGTTTCAGACCAAACAGCAATGGCTTGAGTGGAGAGCAGTTTTCAAAATCAGAGAAAAGCTCAGTCAGATGACTGAATTTTAAGCTGAGCCCAAAGATCAACACAATTCTTTTCTGTCGGGATCAGACCCCACCTTCTAAGCAGGGTTCTGCTCAAGGAATCCTGCAGGTTTCTGGATGGAGCAGCTGGGGAATACTGGGAAGAACACTGGATTTGGAGTCAGACTAACTGGGGTGCAAACTCCAGCCTCTGATTTGCTAGCACCATGCTCGCATATGTGAATACCTTCCTGTCTGAGACTCAGTTTCTTTCCTGGTAAAATAATGCAATTTATAAATTACTCTGAACCTGAGTAATTTATAAAGAAAATGAATTTATTTTTCCCAGTTGGGATAGAGAGAGCTATGAAAAGCAAAAGTTACATAATAGATGCTCAATAGGCATTAATCCCTGTGGGGTAGGTGATAGAGTCTGAAGCTCTGCATTTAAATTCTGTTTTGCCCCTTGCCCACTGTGTGGCCCTGGCCAAGGTTCTGACCTCTCTGGACCTTAGTGCTCATCTGTGTAAGAATGGGGCCAATAGTCTCCAGCTCACAGGGCTCCTGGGGAGGTGAGAGGAGAGCATGAACAAGACCTGCATGGTGGGGCTTCCACGTTTCTGCTTTCCAATGTGCAACATCCAACCCACCTATTGAGAAAGTAATTGATGCAGAATGGCTTACTTTTGTATTCGTCTGTTCTCTCACTGCTAATTGGCTCACAATTCCACAGTCTGCCCAGGAAGCATGCTGGGGAGGCCTCAGGAAACTTACAATCATGGTGGAAGATGAAGAGGAAGCAAGCACATCTTACCATGGCAGAGAAGGGAGAGAGCATGAAGGAGGAAGCACTACGGATTTCAAAACAATCAGATCTCGTAAGAACTCACTCACTATCATAAGAATAGCAAGAGGGAAGTCCACCTCCGTGATCCGGTCACCTCCCACCAGGTCCCTTCTCCAACACTGAGGATTACAATTCGACATGAGATTTGGGTGGGGACACAGGGCCTGCTTTCCATGGCTCACCTCTCTGGGGTAGAAGAGGGAGGACCAGAGAGGTTTCCTTATGTGAGGGCCTGTGGCTTCTCTGGCCCAACCTGAATGTGTAGAAGTGCTCTCTGTGTTGCTATTGCTCTTGCTATTTGCATGCCTGGGTTCCCATGAAGATCTTAAGGGGCTCTCTCCCCGCTCCTACCAAAATAATTCCTATGGCTCCAGCTCAGTCTCTTTAACCCCAGGGATGGTCCCACAAGCAAAGTCAGGCACCAGCCACACAGCTCAGGCCTAGACACTTTCCTCGGGGTCTTTTGAAAACACATTGGCTCAAGTAGCCTTGCCCAGTGGTGGAGATCCAGACCACGCCACCATCTCCCCGTCATACCCTGTCATCTCTTTGCTTCTTTTTTCTCCTGCTCACAGTGTCAGATCAGACCAGCAAGCCAGCATCTCAACAGATGCCCCCAGAAGGCAGAAGTCAGTCTCGCCTGCCTGCAGGCATCCCTGGAATTTACAAATGATGCTTGTAGAGACCTCTTCCCTTGGTTTTGGGGAGGAAAACCTGTCAGTTCTCAGAAAGAGCAGGTGACTTCTTGCTGTGTGGAAAATCTCAGGGGGCATACAGTCCAGGCTTCAGGTCTGCCAGGAGCAATCCTGCCCATGGCTGTCAGCTCCTCCACCACCTGGCTCGGGAAAGGACGGGGAGAGGGTTGGCCAGGAAAGGCTGCATCATGCATCTGGAGGCTACAGAGCACCGTCACATAGCAGTCCCCAATTTCCTCTCCAGCCACATGGGCCTCCCTGTCTTCTTCATTCCCCAGACTGGCTGGGCTGGGCAAGGAATCCCATCTTCACAGACCCACCACCTTTTTCTTCTTCTTCACAGATTTTTAACCTCCATTCCCTAGCATTCATTGTTTTTTCCTTCATTCATTCCACAAATACCAAGGGAGTACTTATGCTGGATCAAGTCTTCTGTTGGACCTTGAGAATATGGTGAGCAATAAATGATGCATCTGCCTTCAAGCCCAGTGGAGGAAACAGGTAGATGGTAGAACAAACCAGCAAATGGCAGGTCTGCCCCTCATTAGAGGGAGAAAAGAAAAATAGTAGAATTTAATCAGAATGAGCACATCAGAGATGGGACCTATTTCACCGGGTATCAAAGAGACAAGCCATCAACAACTATGCTATTCCTCTGGGATGGCAGCCAGGCCAGCCAGGCAGGAAAGAGCCTAAAACTCTACCACTGGGGTCTATTGTTCCAAAAAGGGGCAAACCCAGAGCCAAAGGGAGACACAGCCCTTCCCTGCTCTGAGGTTAGACCATGGTGCCTCCAAGAAATATGAATGTGTGCTCTTGGTAAGGCGTGCTCACTTCTAGCTGACTTTATTAAGCAAGTCAGCTACCACTTTCTCTAAGGAGGAAATGGAACCAGAACTGGAACACTCACATTTCCTTCTGCCCATGGACCTAGAGCCAACCACCCCAGCCTGCCATGCCTGAGCATCTAGGTGGAGAAGAACTGGAGGTGAAAGAGACAGGTCAGGCATTGGGGGAGCACCTGCTGGTGAAGGGTTGTCTCAAGGCAGCACAGGGTACAGTCAGGTTACCAGCACAGCAGTGGTCCTGACTCAGCCTTGCCGTGCCCTCTAGGCTTTGCCTCTTCTCCTTTGGAAAAAAGAGTGTGCTTCACCTTGTAATCCAGTGGTACTGACCTGGTACAAGCTGATGGGGCAGGGGCCAGCATGTGCTTGGGATGGGGCTGTCATCCTTGCAAACCTCAGCAGAGGACAGACTGATTGATGGAGCATGTTTCCACTGTCTTAGCCATTTTCTCTTGCTTATAACAGAATGCCTGAAATTGGGTAATTTATAAAGAAAAGTAACTTATTTCTTACAGTTCTAGTGGCTGTAATGTCCAAGGTTAAGGGGCTGCCTCTGGCAAAGGCCTTCTTGCTGGTGGGGACTCTGCAGAGTCCTGAGACAATGCAGGGCATCACATGGTGAAGGGGCTAAGTGTCCCAGCTCAGGTCTGTCTCCTCTTCTTATAAAGCCACCGGTTCCCCTCTCATGATAACCCATTGCAAAAGAAAAATAAAATCCTAAGTCCCTCAACTGATGGAACAAACCCCTCTCAGCCAAGGGGACTGAAGGAAATCTTAAAAAGAACTGAGCTCCCAGCCATGACAGGACAGGAGGTTAGACCTGCCCCTTTCTACTCCTTCACTAACCACCTTTCTTTCCTTAGGGATAAACAGAAACCACCCCTTTTGAAAGACTTGCTCTGCTGCTGATGTCCACCAACCTCCTGATACCCACCCTCCATTCTGCAGTTTTAACACAGCACCAGACCAGCATTCCTTTTTGATAAGAGACCAATGGCCATGGAATGGTTCTGTTCAGTCTGCAGAGCTGCACGCAGAGGGTCTTCGTGTCCCTGCTTCACCTTTTGACGTATAGGGCCTAATTATAACACATTTAAATGTTTCTCCCTCTCCATCACAAAGGGAACATGGGACATGTGTAACATACATGCTGGCTTACTATGCATGTGCCCATCTCCCTCTTGTGAACATTCATAGCTCCTCCTATAGCCTGCTGAGTAGGTACACTTAGCCCACCCCTTCAGCACAAATTACTGTCTCGTAACTTCCTCCCTAAAGGGATTGCTTTTCTGTTCAGCTGGAGGCTCCACTTTCTGCCTGCAGGTCGTGGTACCCCCCTTTAGAAATAAAGCCCTCCTTTCTAAATTTGTAGATTTTGTGACTTTTTCAGTTCACATCATGATTCCATCAATCCATGAATGGGTTAATCCATTCATGAGGGCAGAGCCTCATGATCCAATCACCTCTCAAAAGTTCCACCTCTCAACACTAAAGATCAAATGTCAACACAAGTTTTAGCAGGGACAAATATTCAAACCACAGCATCCACCATCCCTTAGCCCTCTGTGGATAGTGGTGTGGGGTCATCTTTGTTAGAGGCAGCCATGGAGGACTCTTCCCTAGGGACAAAAAGACTTCAAATCAAAATTGTCCCCCACCAAGTTATAGCGTCTCATCCTATGGGATGGAAACTGGAATTGGCAGGGGAAACACCAGGGTCATAAAAGCAACTCAGTGAAATAAACCTTTGTGTGTGCTCAGGCAGAAGTCTACCCGGGGACCTACAGGGAGTCACATTTCCCTGAAGGAATTCCTAAGAATTCTTCCTCAGAGGATGTGGCCTACAGCTAGCTGAATCTAGACAGCTCAGCAGAAAGAGAAGAACATTCCCAACAAAAAGGATACCTTAAATCACCCATTCATTCATTCACTCAACAAACACCCGAGTGCCTACAAGGGACACTGTGATGGGTCAGCGTTGGCTTCTATTCTCCAGAAACTCACAACCTAGTGGGAAGGGATGGGTAATCAAAGCTATCTGGGATGATGGCGTGTTCATCTGTTTTGCATTGCTATGAAGGAGTAATTGAGGCTGGGTAATTTATAAAGCAAAGAGATTTATTTGGATCATGGTTCTGCAGGCTATACAAGAAGACTGGCAACAGCATCTACTTCTGGGGAAGCCCTCAGGAAGCTTTTAATCATGGTGGAAGGCAAAGGGGAAGCAGAGGCGAGAAAGGGAGACAAAGAGAGAGAGGAGGGGTGCAACACTCTTTTCAACAGTCAGCTCTTGTGTGAACTAACAGAGTGACAAATCATTCATCACCGAGAGGATGGCACCAAGCCATTCATGAGGGGTCTGCCCTTATGATCCTAATACCTCCTACCGGGCCTCACCTCCAATACTGGGGATCACATTTCAACATGAGGTTTGGAGGGGACAAATATCCAAACCATATCACATAGGAAGCAGTTTACAATGGAGGCTGTTCATGGTGCCACGGGGAAGTCAAGGGATCGAGCCCTTCCACCTGCCTGCTCAAGGAATTGAGTACCTTCACCTGCCAGGAGGGGGCTGCAAGGGCTTCACATAGAAGGGTGAAAAAAACCCCTGCAGACAGGGATGAAGAGCAAAGACAGTCTTGAATGCCAAACTGAAGATTTTGAAGTTGGTAGCCACATGCTCAGACCTGCATGCTGGAGAGCTCTCAGGCAACTACCTGGAAGGTGAAATGAGGAGAAACAAGATTAGCTGGGAGACTATTTTAACAGACTGAATGAGGGGAGGCGAAGGCATGAACTTCTTCCAAAGGAGCTCAAAGAAAATTCAGGATGGGGGCAAATGTAAGAGCAGTGGTGTCACCAAACCAAACTGTGTCCATTTGCACCCACACAACAGAAAGCCAAACACCAAAGCACTGGCTTTTTGCAGTGAGAAAGGCTTATTGTGAGTTGACTGAACAGAAGACAGGAGGAAACACTCAAATCTGTCTCCACAAGCTGGGGTTTGGGTTGGATTTTATAAGCATAGGGTAATGATGTGTGATCTGATTGGATCTTACAATAATGTGATGCCTGGAGGCGTGATCTGACTGGATCATGCGATGGGGTGATGCCAGGGCTCAATCTGATTGGATCCTGGATCTTGCTGTGTGGCATCTGCTTCTTAATTCAGTCCCTGCTCCTAGGTCCGAGCACTTAGTTCTGCCCGTGGGTGCATGCTTGGTTCGTCTGGGCATGCTCAGATTATGTGACCTTCAACCTGGGTGTCCATGGCAACTGCAAAACAACTCACAACTTCGTTACATAAAGGTTGAACCAAATTGGTCTGATGAGGTGATGGTGGCTGCCCTGCCATGCCCCGGCCCACCTGGAGGGTGAGGAGTGGTGATTCACAGAGGACTGCTCAGCAGGTGCCCAGGGTTTGCTACTGGGTCACTCATCCCGTCTTCATGGTAACATGGTCAGGTGGACAAGCAGGGTGAACGTCCCCACGTGGACAGAGGCTGAGACACCAAGATAAGTGACTCACTGAAACCACATGGCAAGCCAACAACAGAGCCAGGACTCACTGCCCAGTGCCCCTCTGCATCCACCCCTCTGCCCTACTGAGCCATCTCTGCTACAGAGTGCTAGAAGGTGGCATGCACCCCTAGGGGACATGAGGTCTCAGAATCAATAAAGACATTTCTCCTCCCAGGAAATGGTATCCATGCATTTAAATTAGTATCTTTATAATCAGCTTAAGGGCATTTTATTTTAATGTAGCAGCTGAGAGGCAAAATCAGGTCCCACTTTAAGTGCTACTAAAATCTGCTGTGTGGGCAGCTCTCCGATGTGGAAATGAAGCACCCTTAACAGCCACCCACACAACAGCCTAATTTTCACTCAAGAGTCACTATTGAAAAAAAAAAGTGACTCAAAACCACCAGCAACTTTGAATTTAACTTCTGAAAACCTTCAGCTGATGGAATGGGGAGATCGTCCAAGAAGGCAGACTGAAGACCCCAGGGCCGGTGGGACTGGCCCCAGCTGCAGGCCTGGCCGAGGTCTTGCATGGGGGTTCTGCGGTCCACGCTACACCTCAGTCACCATCACAGGGACGAGGGGCGTGCGAGGCCAGCCCTGGGCCCACGTCGACACCTGCCCCCGGAACTGCAGTTGTAAACGCACCACTCTGGCGGGCAGCCAGGCGGGTCCTAGAGGAGGCGAAGTCGGCCACGATGCTGTTCACAGACCCAGGAGAAAGCCGATTCCTTCTCTGCCTCCACTGCAGCTCTCTCTCTCTGCTGGCTCATGGCCTCCTGCCGGGTCACTGGGACAGTTTGTCACGGCCTCCCTGCCTCCAGCTGTCGCTGCCAGGATCCTCTTCCCTGGGATGCTGCGGTCCCTGAAGCAGAAGTTGGGCCTCGCGGTTTCCCCGATCATCAGTCCCTGTGAAGACTCCCAGGCCCTCTGGAACCGGCCTTCTCCCTGCTTGGCCCCGCCCCAGGTGCAGCTGGCCTCTCCGGGATGGCTTCACGTGGCCTAAAGCGCTATAAACACACTTTGCAAGTAAAAAAAAAAAAAAAAAAAAAGTCTGTGCAAAGGTAATCTGCTGTTATTTAGAGAAACAAAGCAAACAACCACAATGGATCAGAGAGAACCTTTCCCAAGGCTTTGCAGACGGGTGGCCGCACATGGGCCATGAAACGCTCACACGTGCCAGTGGCCTGCACGTGACCCTGAACTGGGCACCGCCCTCCGACAGGGGGAGACATGCACACAGAACGACGGAAGTAGAAGCAACTTCTGACCCCGGGCTTTTAGCATGCTTTGTCGGTAAGGGACGTTCTGACGCTTCCTTTGGGATGAGAGAGCCGTCTCGAGGGGCTCCACCTGAACACCTGGTGTGTTGCTGTGCTCTCCCTCGGCCGCCCCATCCCCACAGCTCCACATTTCAAGAGGCCAGATTTTGAAGGAGACCAGCTGCTTTTTATTTTGTCAGATCCATAGGGTGTTTGGGTGTGTGACAAAGAGAGAGACAGAGACAGGAAGAGGGAGAGAGAACCATATTCACATATGGTTTTTAAAAATCAAACAATCAGGAGTGATATTTAAAAAATTCAATGTCTCCCACTGTCCCCACCCTCCAGTCTGGTGCCGAGGTTCTTCTGTCCCTCCATCACGGGAATAACACAGGCATGCCTCTGTTTTGTCGGTTACCTCCCCACTCAAAGATGAATCACTTCGCTCACAGCGTCTCCTGCCTTCCTTATCTTCCTTCCAGAATTGTTTAGTTATAACGACAGTTTTTGTTTCATTAATTTAATATCTTTAACTCTAAAAATATACAGAAACCTCCACCTCTTGTTCCACCAATGATACAGGTGCATTTTCTAATTTCCTATTATGTAAGGTGAAGAAAATTATATTCCCCCACCTGCACCTCCTCCTCCATCTCCCCAGCCCCCACCCACCCTGGCTTTTCATTTGTCAGGTCTTAGCCTACTCAGTTTTGTTCTGTATCTATCATGGACTCCCATTAATTAAACCCTGAATTAATGATTGAATTGCCTATTGGTTAATTCTAAAAACTAAAGCCAATAGAGGTTATAATGCTATCATTAGACAGGTACTGTTTTCTGCAAAGTAGTGCGATTTGCTTTGTAGAGAAGAAAACATAATTCCATATGTTTCCATTACTAGGTGCTTCCCCCAAACAAGGTGGTGTCACTATGGTGGGAAGGGTCCCTCATCCCGTATCTCACCTTCACTGTCACCTCACACTTGTGTGGCCTCCGTCATTGTCTTCTGACAAGGAATCAAGGAAATCTAAAACGTGGGTTGAATCTGATAGTTAAAATTATTAATACGCCGCAGCAGCCAACTGCTATGGGCTTGTTCCGTGTGGATGCCTGCAATCAGCTGGACTCAAAGCCCACATCTTGATATTGGGGATTCTATCTTGTCTGGTACAATGTCAGGCGCAGTTTTGTGTCAGCAGGTGACCCACCCGCCACAACACTTCCTGCTGCCTCCCCTCTGACCTGCCGTCAGGTAGGAGATTCCTGAGCAGGCTGTCGACACAAAATGTGTCCTAAAATCCCCCTTTTATTTTCTCTTTTAATGCACTGAGTTAGAAGAATGTTGACTGTCACGAACGCAGTAAAGTGAAGTGTGGAGGAATTCACATCCATCAGTGAGGATCCTCGTGTGTCACTTGTCCATGAGGGCTTCAAGCCCCACTAAACGATTCTGGAAGGAGAGAATTCCGTGCACACAGGTCAAATAGATTCCGTCAGTGCTCAATGTCACGTCTCCTCTTCGGTCCACATATTTGAACCACAATCTTCTTACTTGTCACGGTTCAGTCCCAGAGAACAAAACCCACTCTGGCTAATTTAAGCAGAAAGGAATTTGAGACGTGAAATTATGGGCTTACGAAACTGCTGGGAGGGTTGGAGGCCCAGGCTTAAGGCCTAGCTTCCAGAAATGACTCTCAAAGCCAGCCCACCAAGGAAGCTGCCCAGGGAGGAGGGGAACAACTAGGCAAACAAGAACCAGGGAGCCACTGCCTCAACTCTGAGTCTCCAAGCCGTACTGTCTTGCCTTCTGTCTGGGGTTCAGAATCCACTGCCCTCCCTCCATGGGCTGTGGGATCTCACTGTCTCATGTACCATCTGTGCCAGCACCACAGGTGGCCTGTACCCAGCCTCTTAACACCCATGAACTAGAGGCCAGCTAGCAGGCCATCTGCCTGCCCCTGCTGCAGACAAACCAACACCTCTCTATGCTGGCAGCCGGATCCAGTCTCCTGCAGACTCCTCCCATCCACATCGGCAGGTCATGGGCATCAGCCTGGCAGGAGCTAGGCCACAGGATGATCCCAGGCTGGGAGGGAGCCTGGGAAACATTCATAGCCTTTGGCTTTCCCACCTGCAACACACACTTAGGCAGTGGCTCCCAAACGTGAACAGGCGGATCTGGGGTGGGGCTTGGAAATGAGCATTTCTAACCATTTCCAAGGCGATGCTGCATAGCTGGTCCAAGAACCACACTGCGAGAGCCACTGCGCTCCAGGGCACAGCAGGGCGGATGGAGCTGGGCAGGCTCACCTGCAGCAGCCGCCACAACGACCTTGTGCAGATTTTGTTTCCTTGGTTTTCCATTAAGAATTCCTTTTTCATTATTGAAAGAAAAATAGATGTTTTCATTAACACAGCAATCAAATCTTCCTGTTAGTTATCAGAGTTTGTTGAATAGAAACTACTTTTATTCTTTAACTTCTTACTTTCTCTCCTGCTTTCTAGACCTCCTGCAAGGCTGTAATCCTGACATTTATTTCCCCTACACACCTGAATTAGTTCCACAGTTACCTGGGCCTCAAGCCTTTGTCTTTAATACGCTTCTTTTCATTCTGCTAGAGTACGTCCTTTAGTTGTGTGTGTATACGCATGTGTGTTTCTTTTAAGGTGTTGGAAATAAACCTTTTGACTACTCCCATGTAGGAAAATATCTTTATTGTCCCTTAATCTTTGTGACAGTTTGGCTGGATACAAAATTCTGGTTTCAAAATTATTTCCAATGAAAGTCCAAGGTGGGTCTCACTGGGCTACAATCAAGGTGACAGCAGGGCTGTGCTCCTGGAGGCTCTGGGGAGAAGCTGTCTCCTTGCCCTTTCCAGCTTCTGGAGGCCACCTGCTTTCCTTGGCCCTCTTCTACCTTCCAGGCTAGCCCTGGCATCACTCGAACTTCCCCTCCTTCTTCACGTCTCCTTCTCTGACCAGCTCTTCTGCTGCCTTCCCTTAGAAAGGCTGGCGTGATGATATTGGGCTCACCTGGATAGTACAGGATCCCCTCCCCATCTCAAATTTCTTTCTTTCTTTCTTTCTTTCTTTCTTTCTTTTTTTTTGAGACAGAGTCTCGCTCTGTTGCCCAGGCTGGAGTGCAGGGGCGTGATCTCGGCTCACTGCAAGCTCCACCTCCCGGGTTCACGCCATTCTCCTGCCTCAGCCTCCCATGTAGCTGGGACTATAGGTGCCCGCCACCACACCCAGCTAATTTTTTGTATTTTTAGTAGAGACAGGGTTTCACCATGTTAGCCAGGATGATCTCGATCTCCTGACCTCGTGATCCGCCCACCTCAGCCTCCCAAAGTGCTGGGATTACAGGCACGAGCCACCACAACCGGCCCCCATCTCAAATTTCTTAATCTCATCTTCTAAGTCCCTTTTGCCATAGAAGGTAACATATCCACTGGTTCCAGGGATTAGGAAATGGACCTCTCTAGGGGGGTCGGGGGAGGAGGCTGTGTTATTCTGCCCACCGTGGTCACCAAACAAGAGATTTATTTATTTATTTATTTATTTATTTATTTATTTATTTATTTATTTTTTGAGATAGAGTCTTGCTCTGTCGCCCAGACTGGAGTGCAGTGGCGCGATCTCGGCTCACTGCAACCTTCACCTCCCAGGTTCAAGTGATTCTCCTGCCTAAGACTTCTGAGTACCTGGGATTACAGGCGCCCACCACCACACCCAGCTAATTTTTATACTTTTATTAGAGATGGGTTTCAACATGTTGGCCAGGCTGGTCTTGAACTCTTGACCTCAGGTGATCTGCCCACCTCAGCCTCCCCAAAGTGCTGAGATTACAGATGTGAGCCACCGCTCCTGGCCCAAACAAGAGTTTTAAAAAGAAGATAGAGAAATATGGCTTTATAACTCTCAGATCCCTCATCCATAGACACACACACACAGAGCTTGAAAGGGTTAGAGGTTGCAGAAGGGAGGAGGCTGTTTCTGGAGTGTTCTTGGTGTGTGGGGAGTCCTTCCTCCTGGAGGGGCTCCACCCCTTCACCTAAAGCAAAGAGAGAGAATAAACTCAGAGGGTTTTTCTGCAGTCTGGGGGAGCCCACCTGGAAAATCAGGAGGTCAAGCACTACCTGCTGGGAGAGCAGAGCAATGTGAGTTCCCTGCACCAGCAGCCTTCACTCCCAAAGTCGACACAGGCGGAGGATGCCTGAGGGCATCCTTGGACCCACTGGGGCTTGTGCCAGAGAGAGCACGTGGATTGTCATTGGTCCTGTCTGTGAGATCCCCTGGAGGGGTGGACAGGTGCTGGGATCTAAGGAAGGTTTGGGAGATCAGCCAGGGAGAAGCTATGCTCACCCTCATAAAGGGAATTACAGGAAGAGATCCCTAATAGGGAGGCAGGGGACACCTCCAGCAAACTCACCAACATTGCCAGAAAAAGACGCATCTTTAAACACCTGCCCAAACCAAACTAAAACTGGATCCATGCAGCCAGGTCAGGACCCTCCTGACTTCTTGGTCTTCTCCCTCCCCCTGCTCCATTCCCAAAATGTGAGAAACTGCAATTAGCAGGAAGTAGGGTAAGAGAAGCAACGGTCATGCCTCTCTCTCCCACCTAGGGTCACCTGTGCAGACCTCAGCCCAAAAAAGGAGAAGCTAGGCAAATGAGTGACTGGCTGGCGACCACTTATCTCGACAAGAATAAGAAAAATCATAAGATTTGCCCGAAGTTTCACTCAGAGACAGGCAAAACAACAACAACAACAACAACAGCAACAACAAACCAGCCCCGCGTCATGAATTCAAGGGGGTCATGTGAGGCTTTTCTGATTCCATCCCTGCTGCTCAGCTGAACAGGGAAATCGTAGGTATTGCCTCATTATCTCCCAGCATCTGGTGTTTCTGTGGAGACGCCTGATACCAGTCAGGATTCCCATTCCTTTGAAGGTGTAAACATTTGCATGTTTTTCTCTCTGAAGCTTTGAAGCTCTTCCCTTTTTCCTTGATGTTCACATTTTCACGCAGATGTATCTGATTGAGTCTGGGTCATTTGTTTCTTCCTTCTGTTCTGCAGAACCGGGGGGCGGTGTTAAAGAGCACAGGGTGGAAAGGCTCCACGAGTACTAAGTGAAGGGCAAGGCCCTGACTGCTGGTTTAAGAATCAGTCTGTGCGCCCGGGCTTGGTGGCTCACTCCTGTAATCCCAGCACTTTGGGAGGCTGAGGCGGGTGGATCACTTGAGGTCAGGAGTTCGAGACCAATCTGGCCAACATGGTGAAACCCCGTCTCCGCTAAAAATACAAAAATTAGCCGAGTGTGGTGGCATGTGCCTGTAATCCCAGCTATTAGGGAAGGTGAGGCAGGAGAATCGCTTGAACCCTGGAGATGGAGGTTGCAGTGAGCCCAAATCGCACCACTGCACTCCAGCCTGTTTGATGGAGTAAGACTCTGTCTCAAACAAACAACAACAAAAAAAGAACCAGTCCGTGTATCAGCATCTGCCAGGCATCGTGTGCCTACCTGAGTCCCACGCCCCCGTCTCCCTCCCCACAGGTGACCACTGTCCTGAATTCTGTTTATCATCCTTCGCTATTCTTTAGTTTGACAATATGCATGTTTCTACACATTGTTTAATTTGCATGTTTTTGAACTTTACAAAAACGATGTCATGCTGTGTGTATTCTTCTGTGAGTGACATATTCTGCTCCAAATTAGGCCGGATTCATCTGTGTTGGTGCCTGCAGCTTGGTTAGTTCATTTTCACTGCGTGCAGCATTGCATCGTATAAATTATGTCACAATTCATTTATTCGTTTTCTTGCCAGTGAACTTTTGGTTTTTTTCCAGTGATTCTTTACATTACATTCAATTTCACTGTGGATATTCTTATACATTTCCTAGCATTCAAGGGTTTTTATACAAGGGTTTTTCTTTGAAGTAGAATTGCTGAATCTTTGAGTTCATGCATCTTCAATCTATTTATTAAATAATGTCAATTTTTTTCAAAGTGATTGTACCATTTTGAGCCCCCACCAGCGATATAAAGGAATTGTTCCTTGTCTTCGATACCACTTTATTATATTGTATTTTAATTTCTTGTCAATGGGTGGGGAATACTAAACAATATCCTACAATGGTTTGAGTTTACATTCCTTTATTTACTATTATGGTTCAGTTGCTTTTCACATATTAATCAGGTATTTGTGCTTCTTCTACGAAGTGCTTTCTTTTGTATTTTTTTCTATTGGGGAGCTTTTTTTATCTTATTAGAAATTTTAATATATTCTAGATCTTTGGTCAGTCACGTGTTGATAATACCTTCTGCTAATTCATGTCTTATTTGAATTTTGTTATAGAGCTTGGATGAACAATACTTTTTTAATGCTGCAAATGTATTCATCTTTTCCATTAGGGGTTGTTTGAAGGAATTCTTTTCTACCCCAAGACCATGAAGATATTCTCCTATAAATTTTGACTTTAATATTTAAGTCTTTAATCCATTTGAGATTTATTTTTACATAAGAGATTAAGTAAAGATCCGATTTCAGTGTTTGCCCTGTAGATAATCAATTACTCTTCATTAAAGAGTCTGTCCTTCTTCCACTGCCTTCATTGCCAGCTGAGTCAGTAGCCCGTTTCTACACACCTGCAAATCATTGGAGAGTTCCTCCAATTCTATTCTCTGTGCTTGGCCTGCCTGTTTCTGATCCCACACAAAACTGCCCCCTCTGTGTGATGTGCTTCTAGATTCAGAGGGCAACCCCCACCCCCATCCTCCTCCAAAGAGTTTTAGGCTGGTCTTGGTCTATTATTCTTCCATATAAATTTTAGAATAAGCTCACTGAGTTTAGTGAAAAATCCTACTGAAGTTTTAAAGTTAGAATTCTATTAAATCTATGAATCATTTTTGGAAGAATTAACATCTTTTTTATATTGGGTCTTTATTTTATTTATTTTACTGAGACAGAGATTGGCTCTGTCATTTAGGCTGCAGTGCAGTGGCATGATCATAGCTCACAGCAGCCTCGAATTCCTGGGCTCAAGTGATTCTCTTGCCTCAGACTCCGATGGAGTAGCTAGGAATACAGGTGTGTATCACTACACTCAGCTAACTTTTTTTTTTAATAGAGACCAGAGTCTTTCTATGTTGCCCAGGCTGGTCTGGAACTCCTGACCTCAAGCTGGCTTCCCTCCTTGGCCTCTTAAAGCACTGGGATTCCAGGCGTGAGCCACTGTGCTTAGTCAATATTGGGTCTTTCTATACATGACCGTGACTTATCTCTGGGTTTTCGTGAATATCACTCAGCAAATTTTACCATTTTTTCCACAAAAATCTTACACATTTGTATTATTTCTGGGTAGCTGGGTTTATTTTTTATTGTTTTGTGGCTATCATAAAAGGTATTTTGTTTTAAATGACATTTTATAACTGATGCATGGTGTGTGAAAATATAATTTTTTAATTAAAAAATCTAGTATCTTGCTGAACTCTCCTATTAATTCTAATAGTCTATCTAATCTCCTGGACTTTCTACATAACAATCATCTCATCTGCAAAGAAAATGACAGTTTTGTTTCTTCTTTTCTAATCTTTAAAACTTCCATTTCCTATTCTTATTTCTCTGACTAGAAATTATTGTAACACATTACATTTCACTGTGAGAGTGGGTATCCTTGGGTTTTTTTTTTTTCTGTGTTCTAACAGGAATTATTTTAATTCTTCCCCATTAAGTAAGATGATATCTGTCAGGTTTTTATTTTTTTACAGATATTCTTCTAATTCTTATGTGCTGAGTTTCCTCTCCTTTTTAAAAAAATCACAACTGGATGTTAAATTGTATCAAATGCTTTTAATGCATTGGATAATTATCTATTGGTACCACTATATTCTACTCTGCTAATGTGCTGGATTACATTAATAGAATTTCTTTTGGGGCAGGAGAAATTAAGGGCTTTAAAAAAAAGTAAGATATATCTTGTAATCAAAATCTGCCTCTTAAATCTCAGGTGTGAATGGCTGACTGGATTGCTTTCCCACCTAGAAGGCAAACATATCAAGGCACAATAGTCATGTGATATGGACAAAAGCCACAGACACCTGATGGCACTACATCCCTTTTGGAGCAAAAGCTGTTGCTCAAAATATGTGAGTCTGAGAGGAAATTCAGACATCCCAATCCCATCTCGTATGTTGCTTGGAGGAAAATATCTCAGGTGCTTAATAAATTTTTGTCAAATTAGCCAGCTAATATTTAAATAATAAGTGTTGATTTCTTTGTTCTCTTGGATTAACAACAATAAATATTTCTACCCCTTGGCAAAAAGGCCTGATATAGTCAAGAATCTGAAGTCTCATGATGACATCAGCAGAAATGGACAGTAAGGACCTCCAAACATCCACTTCCCCATTAAAGTGACCTGAACACTGGCAAAAAATGCTCAAATCAATTTTTTAAAACTCTGGAAACTAACCAAAGGCTCACAGCAATGTTAAAGTGTTTATTAAAGAGAAGCAGCTGAATTTCAGTAAAAGCAGTGAACTTTGTGGTGTTGAACTTCTCTTACTGCCATTCCCCTCTTGCAGCAGCCTGGAAAACCAAAAGCTCCACAATCCCAGTGAAAACCAATAGCCTAGCAGCCACTGGAAAGGGCAAAATAGGTTTGGGGTTCCCGAAAGCCTCATTACAGAGACTTTTCATTGTCTGATCTGTCTGGCAGCTCCCTGGAAAGCCTTACTAGCAGGGCTTGTCTTTATATGACTTGACTTAGCATTCACTCAGCATGAATAGCCTTTTCTCCAGGGACATTTGTTGAAGACAATCAGTGGCAGTTGTTTAACATTACAGATGCCTGCAATCATGCTACCAGTTGGGACAAACAAGAAGCTGACCAAAAAAACGTAAAAGGAAAAGCTGAAGTATCCAGAGTGGGCTTTGGAAAGTTCTGGCATGTTCCTAGGAATCTGGAAGGCCTTGTACATGTGTGACACTGTTGCATGCCTGGGATAGATCTGAAAATGCCCTAAGTTCTCACCTCTGGGTGACCTTGAAGATCAGTATCATCAGAAAGAGAAGGCTAAGAGTTATCAATTGCCTGGATGAATGTTGAAGGTATGAACATATGGTCAACAGAATTAGCCATGAAAACCACAAGGAGATGCCACTTCACACTTACCAGGATGGCTGTTATCAGAAATGTTGGCAAGGATGTGGAGAAAGTGGAGCCCTTGTACATTGTGGTATAAAATGGTGCAGCCGCTTTCAAAAACAGTTTAGCATTCCCTCAAAAATGCCAACATAGATAGATTTGCCATATTACCCAGCATTTCCATTCCTAGTTACATATACTCAAGAACATTGAAAATACATGTCTGTGCAAAAATTGTACACAAATGTTCACAGCAACTTTATTCATAAAAGGCAAAAAGTAGAAATCAGATTCCATCAATTGATGAGTAAATAAAATGTGTTATTTCCATAGAATAGAAAATAATTTGGCCATAAAGGGGAATAAAGTACAGATTCATGCTACAACTTGGGTCAACCTTGAAACATTATGCTACATGAAAAAAGCCAGGCACAAAAGGTCAGATATTGTGTGATTCCATTTCCATGAAATGTCTGGAATTGAAAAATATGTAGAGACAGAAAGCAGATTAGTTGTTGCCAAAGGCTGGGGCAAAAGGCAAACGGAAAATAATTGCCCTTGATTGAAGGGTTCCTTTTTTTTCTTCACTCTTTCATGTTCAGCTTTTTTTCAATTTTTTTAAAATTTCAATTGCTTTTGGGTTATCAGTGGCTTTTGGTTACATGGATGAATTGTCTGAGATTTTAGTGCACCCCTCACCTGAGTAATGTACATTGTATTCAATATGTAGTTTTTATCCCTTGCCCCCCAACCACCATCCCCCTCTGAGTCTCCATAGTCCATTACATGACTCTGTATACCTTTGCGTACCCATAGCTTAGCTCCTACCTGTAAGTAAGAATATATGGTATTTGGTTTTCTATTCCTGAGTTATTTCACTTAGAGTAATGGCCTCCAGCTCTATTCAAGTTGCTGAAAAAGACATTATTTTGTTTTTTTTATGGCTGAGTAGTATTTCATGGTGTATATATACCACATTTTCTTTATCCATTCATCGGTCAGTGCGCACTTAGGTTGGTTCCATGTCTTTGCAATTGTGAATTGTGTTGCAATAAACATATGCGTGCAGTGTCTTTTTGATATAATGACTTTTTTCCTTTGGGTAGATACCCAGTAGTGGAATTGCTGGATCAAATGATAGATATCCTTTTAGTTCTTTAAGAAATCTCTGGGCCAGGTGCAGTGGCTCACTTCTGTAATCCCAACGCTTTGGGAGGCCAAGGTGAGCAGATCGCTTGAACCCAGGAATTTGAGACCAGTCTGGCAATATAGTGAGACTTCATCTCTTCAAAAATAAATTTTAAAATTAGCCAAGTGTGGTGGTATGCACCTGCAGTCCCAGCTTCTTGGGAGCCTGAGGTGGGAGGATCACTTGATCCTGGAAAGTGGAGTTTGCTGTCCACCTCCCAGGCTCAAGCATTAATGATGCATGAGCACACCACCACTGCCCTCCAGTCTGGGCAACAGAAGAAGACTCTGCAAAAAAAAAAGAAAAAAAAAAAGAAAGAAGGAAGGAAGGGAGGGAGGGAGGGAGGGAAAGAAAGAGGAAAGACAGAAAGAAAAAGAGAAAAAGAGAAAGAAAAAGAAAGAAAGAAAGGAAGGAAGAAAGAAAGAAAGAAAGGAAGGAAGAAAGAAAGAAAGAAAGAAAGAAAGAAAAGAAATTTCCATACTGTCTTCCATAAAGTTTGCACTAATTTACATTCCCACAGCAGTGTATAATCGTTCCCTTTTCATCATATGCATGCCAACATCTTTTGTTTTTTGACTGTTTAATAATGGCCATTCTTGCAGGAGTAAGGTGGTATCTCATTGTGGTTTTAATATGCATTTCCCTGATGATTAGCGATGTTGAGCATTTTTTCATTTGCATGTTGGTCATTCGTATATCTTCTTTTGAGAAATGTCTGTTCATGTCATTTTCCCACTTTTTGATGGGATTATTTGGGTTTCTTTCTTGCTGATTTGTTTGAGTTCCTTGTAGATTCTGGATACAAGTTCTTTGCCAGGTGCACAGTTTGCAAATATTTTCTCCCATTCTGTGGGTTGTCTGTTTACTCTGATGATTATTTCTTTTGCTGTACAGAAGCATTTTAGTTTAATTAGGTCTCTTTTATTTTATTTTATTTTATTTTGCATTTGCTTTTGGAGTCTTAGTCATGAATTCTTTGCCTAGGCCAATGTCCAGAAGAGTTTTTCCTAGGTTTTCTTCTATAATTTTAATGGTTTCAGGTCTTAGATTTAAGCCTTTTATCCATTTTGAGTTGATTTTTGTATAAGGTGAGAGATAGGGATCCAGTTTCATTCTTCTACATGTGGCTAGCCAGTTTTCCCAGCACCGTTTATTAAATAGGGTATTCTTTCCCCAATTTATGTTTTTGTATGCTTTGTCAAAGTCAGTTGATTGTAGGTATTTGGCTTTATTTCTGGGTTCTCTATTCTGTTCCACTGGTCTATGTGTCTACTTTTATACAAGTACCATGCTGTTTTGGTAACTCTAGCCTTATAGTATAATTTGAAGTTTGGTCATGTAATGCCTCCAGATTTGTTCTTTTTGCTTAGGATTGCTTTAGGTATTCAGGCTCTTTTTAAGTTACGTATGAATTTTAGAACTGTTTTTTCTAATTCTGTGAAAACTAATGTTGGTATTTTGATAGGAATTGCATTGAATTTGTAGATTACTTTGGGCAGTATGGTAATTTCCATGATATTGATTCTTCCAATCCATTAGCATGGGATGTGTTTCCATTCATTTGTGTCATGTATTATTTCTTTCAACAGTGTTTTGTAGTTCTCCTTGGTTAAGTGTATTCCTGGGTTGCTAGGTGTTTGTTTGTTTTTGTTTGTTCTTGTTTTTGTATTTTTACAGCTGTAAGGGGTTGAGTTCTTAATTTAAGTCTCAGCTTGGTCATTGTTGGTGTATAGCAGTGCTACTAATTTGTATGCATTGATTTCGTAACCTGAGACCTTACTGAATTCTTTTATCAAATTTAAGTCTTTTGGAGGAGTCTTTAAGGTTTTCTAGGTGTATGATGATATCATTGGTGAGCAGCGATAGTTTGACTTCCTCTTTTCCAATTTGGATGCCCTTTATTTCTTTCTCTTGTCTGATTGCTCTGCGTAGGACTTCCAGTACTATGTTGAATAGAAGCAATAAAAGTGGGCATCCTTTTCTTGTTCCAGTTCTCAGGGGGAATGCTTTCAACTTTTCCCCATTCAGTATAATGTTGGTTGTGGTTTTGTCATATGTGGCTTTTATTATTTTGAGGTAAGTCCCTTCTATGTCTAGTTTGTTGAGTGTTTTCATCACAAAGAGATGCTGGATTTTATCATATGCTTTTTCTTCATCTATTGAAATGATCATATGGTTTTTGTTTTTAATTCTGTTTATGTGATGTGTCACATTTATTGGCCTGCATATGTTAAACCATCCCTGCATTCCTAGGGTGAAACCAACTTGATCATGATGTATCATCCTTTTGATGTGCTGTTGGATTTGATTAGCTAGTATTTTTGGGGGGATTTTTGCGTCTATGTTCATCAGGGATATTGGTCTGTAGTTTTCTCTTTTTGTTATGTCCTTTCCTGGTTTTGGTATCAGGGTAATACTGGCTTCATAGAATCAGTTAAGAAGAGTTCCCTCTTTCTCAATCTTTTGGAATAGTTTCAGTAGGGTTGGCATCAATTTTTCTTTGAATATCTGGTAGAATTCAGCTATGAATCCATCTCACCCTGGGTTTTGTTGTTGGCATTTTTTAAAATTACTGACTCAACTCACTGCTTGTTATTGGTCTGTTCAGGGTTTCTGTTTCTTCTCAATTTAATCTAGGAGAACTGTATGGTTCCAGGAATTTATCAATTTCCTTTAGACTTTCTAGTTTATGTGCATTGAGGTGTTCATAGTAGTCTCAAATGATTTTTTGTATTTCTGTGGTGTCAGTTGTAATGTCTCCAATTTCATTTCTAATTAAGTTTATTTGAATTTCTCTCTTTTCTTGGTTAATGTAGCGAATGGCGTGTCAATTTTATTTATCTTTTCAAAGAACCAGCTTTTTGTTTCATTGATCTTTTGTATTTCTTTGTTTCAATTTCATTTAGTTCAACTCTTATCTTTGTTTTTTATTTTATTCTGCTAGCTTTGGCTTTAGTTTGTTCTTGTTTCTGTAGTTCCTTAAGATGTGACATTAGGTTGTTATTTGTAAGCTTTCATACTTTTTGATGTAGGTATTTAGGGCTATAAACTTTCCTCTTAGCACAGCTTTTGCTGTGTCCCAGAAGTTTTTATAACTTGTGTCACTATTATCATTCACTTCAAGGAATTTTTAAATTTCCATCTTCATTTCATTGTTACCCCCAAAATCATTCAGTAGAAGATTGTTTAATTTCCATTCATTTGTATAGTTTTGAAGGTTCCTTTCATAGCTGATTTCTAGTTTTATTCCACCATGGTCTGAGAATATATTAATACTTCATATGATTTCAATATTTTTAAATGTATTGAGACTTGTTTGGGGAGTTGTCATATAATCTATCTTGGAGAATGTTCCATGTGCTGAAGAGAAGAATGCATATTCTGCTGTTCTTGGGTAGAATGTTCTGTAAATATCTGCTAGGTGCATTTGTTCTAGAGTACAGTTGAAGTCCATTATTTCTTTGTTGACCTTCTGTCTGAATGATCTCTTTAGTGCTGTCAGTAGAGTGTTGAAGTCCTCCACTATTATTGTGTTGCTGTCTGTCTCATTTCTTAGGTCTAGTAGTAAATGTTTTATGAATCTAGGAGCTCCAGTGTTAGGTGGATATAAATTTAGGATTATAATATCCTCTTGTTTGATTGATTTTTTTTGTTATTATATAATGACCTTCTTTGTCTTTTTTTTAATTGTTGTTGCTCTAAGGTCTATTTTATCTGATATCAGAATAGCTATTCCTGCCACTTTTGGTTTCTGTTTGCATGGAATATCTTTTTCCATTTCTTTACCTTGAGTTTTTATGAATCCTTATGTGTTAGGTGAGCCTCTTGAAGACAGCAGATATTTGGTTTGTGGTTTTTCATCAATTCTGCAAATTTGTATCTTTTAAATGGGACATTTAGGCCATTTACAGTCAACATTAATACTGAAATGTGAGGTACTGTTCCAGTCATCATCTTTAGTTATTACCGAGATACTTTTTTTTGTGTTATTATTTTGTAGGCCCTGTGACTTTTAGGCTTTCAAGAGGTTCTATTCTGGTTCATATCAATCTTTTGTTTCAGGATTTAGAACTCCTTTTAGCATTTTATGCAAGGCTGGTCTAGTAGTGACAAATTCCCTCAGCATTTGTTTGTCTGAAAATGGCTTTATTTCTCCTTCATTAAGAAACAGTTTTGCTGGATACAAAATTCTTGGCTAACAGGTATTCTGTTTAAGGAGGCTAAAGATAGGATCCCAAATCCTTCTGGCTTGTAAAGTTTCTGGTGCAAAGTCTGCTGTTAGTCTGATAAGTATTCCTTTATGGGTTACCTGGTGCTTTTGTCTCACTGTTTTCAGAATTCTTTCAAGTGAAGGGTTTCTTTTAGGGGTAATGAAAACCTTTAGATAGTGATATTGGTTTCACATCTTTATAAATATACCAAAAGCTATTGAATTGTACACATCAATGAGTAAAGTTTGTAGTATGCCAGTTATACTTCAGTAAAAATAATCTGAATCTGTATTTTCAGATTTCAACCCCTGTGTTGCCAAGGTTGGACTACTACAGGGTGTAACTTTTTGGTGGGTTCCAATATAATTCACACCTTCCTCTGGAGTTTTCTCCTAGAGGAAAACAGAAAGAACTGCCATGGGTTGCCCTTTTCTGTTTTCCTTTTTTATGGCCTCTGGTTTTTATTTTATGGAAAAAGTATTTTATTAGATAACTCTGAAATACCAATTGTATCTTCTTGTAGTTATCTTTTGCACATCTCTGTTTCCTCCAGGATTTGTTCCTGTTGGTGTCTTTCTCTTATACATTTGTTTTGCTGAATGTGTGGTGCTATTTAGCTGTCCTTTTAGGTTTATGAAAGAAGGCCTTGGTTAAATAATATAAATCACTAGTATGAAGTGCCTCATCTTCCAGGTAGCTCTGTTTCCCCCAGGTGCCTGGGCATGGGGTTGAAGCATGCATATGGCAAACTTTATTTTGACTCAAGATGAAAATCAGGTGAGTTTGGCAATGCCCTCCCCTCCTACCAGAGTTAGGGTGGCTTTCCCTGGGCCAGAACTCACATTGCAAGATTTAGTCCTTCCCTGGTAGGTAGTTCATTTTCTTAGTGTTTCTCTTCTCTTAATCTGAGGCCAACTCCATGGCTGGTGCATAGTTCTGTGTGGGTCCCATATATCCCCTCTCCTCCCTCCCTGCCTCCTCCGTGATCAGGGGAGGGAACAGCTTCCATTTCTGCTGCAGTCACTCTGGGCTCTACTCTGCTTCACCCGTCAGTACAATCCTCTCTGCCATCCATGTTCTTCAAATTCATAAAAATCTCTTGCCTCCTAACAACTGTTCTCCACCCCATTCTTTTGTTGTTATCAATTTTACACTTCTTTACTACTATTTCAGAGGAGATTTGGGAGTCTGGAAAGATAAATGCAGGTGCTCAGCCACTATTTTAAACTGGGACCCATCATATCACTAATGTCTTTTAAGTCATCCAGGACACTCATCAGAGATAGAATTATGGGTCTCTTGCTTCCTGCCCCATCCTTCTTTCCTTGGATCTCTGCTTGGCATTTGCCCCATGAGACTGTCAACCTGTGAGGGTGGGGACCAAGCACAGGGAATGACACAAAAATAGCTGCTATGCAAAGTGCACAGATGGTTTTCTGAAAATAAATGTTTGTTAAATGATTGAACAAATCAATTAATATTAACATTATAGTCAGAATTTAAGACTGTACCTGTAAATATATTGGACAAAATCCTACCTTTTTCTTTCTCATTTAAAAATCAATTGCAGAATTTTTAAATTATGAATAATTGATTATTTTCTTATCTCAGTCTTTTTTCCAAAGACTGAGTCTTTGGAGTCTTTCAGTGCAGTCCACACAAGCTCCAGCCAGCACTGCTGAGAAATAATTGATACAGGCCCTCCTGGAAGCTATGCTGTAGCCCAGGCATGAACAATGCCAGGAGGACTCCATCCCCTTCCAATGTGAGAAGCTATTTTTCAAGCCAAAGAAAAGTCTTTCAAATATCAAATGTTTTCCTACCAGACTTTATAAAATAAAGGCAAAGACTCCAGGAAACCTGGATGTAATGAGAAACTTTTAAAATTGCACCAGAAAATTTCTAGGGCTTAAGCCAACCAAACTTATGCATAATGAATCTCTACAAAGCTCTCATTATCATGTAGATTTCGATACATAGCAATCAAATTTACCAATTCCTGTAACAAAACTTACTCCCGCCCCCACTGTTGCTCTATGTGGGCAAGTCTTCCATAAGATTTATATTCTGATGCTCTGGTGATAGTGTAGACTCTAGATTCGATTGTCAAAGACAGGTAGCTCCTCAGAGAGGAAATCAGAGCTACCCTAGAGATCTAGAGACTCAGCCCCCTGCAGGGCTCCACCTCCAGGGCTCAGACCCACCATTTCCTGAAGAAGCTCCTGCCTCAGCCACATCTTGCAGGAAACATGAAAAAGGGCAGAGGACTGGGCTCAGTACCAGCCTCTGCTGAGCACTGGGTCTTCTCCCACATGCCAAACCTCTTGGCCTCCAGGCACCAGCCCTTGACCCCTTCCCACCTGACCTGATGCACACGCTCTGATCTGGTGTCTGCTCTGATTCTGATCAACTCCCACCTGGCTAGTTCCACTTCACCATGGCAAGCAGCAGCCTAGATCTTTGGAGGTGGTCCTGGTTTCCAGTTCTCTGTCCTATAGTCCTACAAGGACATTCGGTGAATGGTCATTGTTTGGAATTTGAGTTTGGCCATCCCTCCTTCCAGCTTGTCCACATTTCTGTACTCAACGCTGCACTGAAGCCTGACCTGTGATACCAGCCATCCCATTTCCAAAACCTGACATGTTCTGGGAAGTTCCACCCTCCTGCTACTCACATCCCTGCATGGCACAAGCTTGGGTGTGTTTGCAACCTACCTAGACATGTTGACAGAACTTAGCTTTGCTGGCTACGGGCCTTTACAAGACAAGCTCTGACACCTACACCTTCATCCTGTGCCCTGGCCCACAGCAGACAACTGAGGAGTGGGGCTTTCTATGTCTATCTGTGCCAATTCCATAAGACAAGCCCTTCACCCGGCACCTATGCATTGGGGAATAATGGCTTGGGTCTCTGCCTGCCATTGCTGACCTCTGTTTTCTAGGGCCACAGACTATGTTTGCTGGGGATGAGGGTAGTTGATGAATATTAACTAAACCTTCAAAGCTCAGGCATCTCACACCCAGAGTCAAGAGCCTGGTCTCTAAATACAATGTTCCATAAAACATTGGAACTGCTCAAAAAGCAAAAGGATGGGGCATGTCAAAGGGACACAGGGCCCAAATGGAAAGAGGTGAAGCTGGAATAATTTGGGCAAAAATATAAACTGTGATATTGAAATATAACCTGAAGCATAATCTACCAGGTCTCTACTGCTATAAATAAACATTTGAATAAATAGCTGAATGGGAAAATAGACAAATCTTCCTTACAGAAGAATTTCAAGCAGTATATATAGATGCTGTCATCTAACAGGTGGAGCTTAACCCTCTCCCCTTGAGGGTAGCTAGACTTACTGATGCACTCCTGTAGAGTAGTCTGGGGAAAGGGGAAAGAGCGATTTACAGTGAAGGAATCTGGCAAACACCACCTTAGCCAAGTGGTCAGGGATAACATCACCAGTGATGCCATGCAGATCCCATGTACCCCTGATGTGATGTGATGAGAAAGAAGGGCTCTTAACCTCATAGTCTCTCAAAACACCCAAACAGCCAGTGTAATCATGAGGAAAATACTAGACAAACCCAGACCGGGGACATTCTACAGAATACCTAGCCAGTTCCTCAAGATAGCCAAGGTCATGAAAAGAAGGAAAGTGTAGAAAACAGTTTGCTGGTTCCTCAAAAAGTTAAGCAGAATTGCTGTATGGTCCAGCAATTTGATTCCTAGGTATATGCCCCAAATAATTGAAAACAGACACTCAAACAAGGCTTTATTTTTTGAGTACCATTATCTGCTACACATGCAAACTTAGAATATAAATTTTATGCAATAAATTTATATTCTAAGTTCCTGTTGTGCAAATGAGTGAGTTTGGGAAGAAGAAAGGTGACACAGATACTCACCCATGGGTGCCCTGCCTGCCGAGAACTGTACCAGAACAGAGAGTCGAGGCTACTGAGAGGATTTGCTTCTGACAGAAGTAATAGAGGGGCAAGGGTAGAAATGTGCAAGGGCGGGCGATCCACTGATGCTTCCCGGTCACCTCCTGTGTACCATTAGGGTCCAGGGGCATTTCCGGAAGCCTGGCCCTCTACCTCCAGCCCGGGGGGTGCCACCCTCTGGCCCATTAGGCTTCTGAAGGCCCAGCTGTGCTTGTCTAGCTCTTCATTCACAGTAAGAAACACAGAGTTTGGCATAAAGTCAAATTTAACTGAATGAATGCTATTGACTGTGTTTGGGGAGGGTGAAGGAATGTAACAAAACAGCAGAAAACAGAATTACAAATGTTTAGAAAGAGGAAGAAAATGAAGCCAGTATTTCTTGAATCCCATGTGCCATAGTTACTCT
The DNA here is from genome assembly GCF_028885655.2 of Pongo abelii. NCBI lineage: Eukaryota > Metazoa > Chordata > Mammalia > Primates > Hominidae > Pongo > Pongo abelii. The sequence goes on along the minus strand of NC_071997.2, from coordinate 121,866,492 downwards.
GCCTCGGTCCTTACATATATTCTTTAAATGCACTCAATGCCTTAAAATAGGAACATTATTTGTAAATGAGGAAACATACCTCAAGAAGATTGATTAATTTTCCCAGTCTCTCAGCCAGCAAATGACAAAGAAAAGATTTGTACCCAGCTATGTCTTCCTCTAAAACTTCTGCTTCTTCCACTAAATCAGTGACAGCTGTTAAGTGAATGCTTGCCTGGTTGAAGAGTTGCTAATTTCCCTTTTGGAAAATCACATTCCCTTTGACAGGCTTCACTCATGTCATACATATTTACTGAGCACTTTCCTTGCAGAAGGCCCCGGGGCTGCAGGTACTGGAATAGAGTTAAGAAGCCAGAGAAGACAGGTCCCCTGCCCTCCACTATCCCCCTCTTGCACTCCTGAGTCAGGTAGGAACAGCTCAGCTCAATCAACGAGTCTTAGAATTTAACAGGAAAATGAGGATCCAGTTAAATTAGCATAAAAGCAAATTAGCAATTACCAAGCTGTCAAGTCACAGCAGAGGCCCAAGAATTTCAACAACTATCAAGGCATCATTTTAAAATATTTAATTCCACTTACATCGTTCCAACTGGGGGATCAGATTGCTTCTCCTTGGTTAGAGGTGTTCTTTGGGGGAAAACATTAGAAGTGCCAAATGGTGGGGATTTTTTCCACATGATGAGCGAATACACCGACAGCTGTACAGACGTGGTGGAACACACTCTGGTGCAAATGGATTTTGTGCTATTTGCTCACTTACCTGGAAGAAGCAATATTGGTTCTTACTGTGTGACCTGGAGGTTCTACTGTGTGCATTTGAGATTTAGATGGAATAACAAAGCATTTTTACCTAGCTGTCAAAAGACAATCTGAACTTTAATTAAATATATAAGATTAAAAATCTATCACAGCTAAACTTCTCAAAGAACTAGTAACATTTACTGTCTGTAGCATTTTATGTCTTAAACATCTCAAAATCTTCCCTTTGCCACACTTAAACTTCTGAATGAGGACTCCACAGACAGAATGTAATAGGCAGCTTAAGCTTCTTTGGCGGGCGTTCCCAGGATTCCTCTTGATGTGGTTCAGATCTGTGTCCCCACCGAATCTCGTCGAATTGTAATCCCCAGTGTTGGAGGTGGGGCCTGGTGAGAGGAGATTGGATCATGGGGGCAGAGTTCTCATGAATGGTTTAGCAGCATCCCCTCAGTGCTGTTCTCGTGATTGTGAATGAGACCTGGTTGTTTAAAAGTATGTGATACCTCCTCCCCACTCTCTTCCTCCTGCTCCAGCCATGTGAGATGTTCCTGTTTCCCCTTAGCTTTCCACCATGACTGTAAGTTTCCTGAGGCCTCCCCAGAAGCAGAAGCCACTGTGCTTCCTGCACAGTCTGCAGGACCATGAATTCTACCTCTTTTCTTTATAAATTACCCAATCTCAGTATTTCTTTATAGCAGTGTGAGAATAGAATAATATACCTCTCTTGATGGGCATTTTCAGGTTTCCTCTCTAGGTAGGCGTTCCCAGCATTAAATCGGCAAAAAAGCGAATTATCTGTTCTTGTATTTCCAGGAGACTTCTCTCTGACTCCAAGTCCCACTGTGACACTGACAGCCCCATACATGTGCCAGTGTGCCACCTCCTTCCAGTGCCTGTTCTCTTCTCCCACTGAGAATGAACAGCAACTTCTCAGTTCTAACGGTCTTTTCCAGGCCAACCAACCCCTGGCATCCCACAAAGATGATCTAGGGCAGCAGTCCCCAACATTTTTGGCACCAGGAACTGGTTTCGTGGAAGACAATTTTTCCATGGACTGGGGGTGGGGAGGGGCTTCAGGATGAATCAAACACATTACATTTATTGTGTACTTTATTTCTAGTATTATTACCTTGTAATATATAATGAAATAATTACACAACTCACCATAATGTAGAATCAGAGGGATCCCTGGGCTTGTTTTCCTGCAACTAGACAGTCCCACCTGGGGGTGACGGAAAACAGTGACAGATCATCAGGCATTAGATTCTCATTAGGATCTCGCAATCTATATCCCTCATATGCGCAGTTCACAATAGTGTTCACACTCCTATGAGAATCTAATGCCACTACTGATCTGACAGGAGGTGAAGCTCAGGCAATGATTCGAGCGATGGGGAGCAGCTATAAATACAAATGAAGCCTCACTCCCTCACCTGTCACTCACCTCCTGCTGTGTGGCTCAGTTCCTAACAGGCCACAGACCAGGACCGTTCCATGGGTCAGGGGTTGGGAGCCTCTGATCTAGAAGACAGCAATGGTCAGCATCTTCCAGGAGCATCTATAGCCGAGGCCTGCAAGAAACTCACAGTCCAGTGTCACAAATGAGTCAAGTGAACAACCACAATCGCCTTGCAGCCAACAGTATGCCAAGTTTCAGATAACAGTCTTATCAACTAGACATTATCTTCTGCACTTTATAGGCGAGGAAACTGAGGAACAAGATGTTTAAGTAACTTGAGCAAGTGGTAGAAGCAGTACTCAAACATAATGATTGCAGTTCCACAAAAAGCTCAGATGAAAAAGCTAATGCCAAAAGGTCACACACTGTCTGACTCCATTAAATAACATCCTTGAAACAACAAAACTATAGAATGAAAAACATATTGGTGATCACCAGGGGTTAGGGACAGGTGGCAGGGAAGGGAGGCTAAGGGGAGGTGGCCATGGTTGTAAAAGTGCGACAGGAGGGATCCTTGTGGAGATGGAACTGTTCTGTTCTTGACTGTTGTGGGGGAGATGTGAACCTACCCGTGTGTTTAAGGCTGCACAGAACTATATAAACACACACACTAATGGGTACAAGGAAAAATGAGGAATCGGAATAAGCTGGGTGTGTTGTACCAATGTCAATATCCTGGTTGGGATACTGTGCCATAGTTCTGTAAGATGTCATTATCAGTGGGAAATGGATAAAAGGAACCTTGGAGCTCTCCGTGTTATTTCTTGGAATGGCGTGTAAGCCTACAATTATCTCAAAATAAAGCTTCTAACTAAAAGATACAGTACTCATAAAATATGTGTGTGGTAAAACCTATCAAATTTAGCATTTATCTAAAGAGACATTGAATATGCTGTGATATGCAGAATTTGTTAGTGTTGTTTCAACTTATCTAGTAACTTTTTTTGGACACGGGGTCTGGCTGTCACCCAGGCTGAGTGCAGTGGCAGGCTCAAGGCTCACTGCAGCCTCAGTTGCAGGCTCAAGTGATCCTCCCACCTCAGCCTCCTCAGTAGCTGGGAATACAGGCATGCACGACCACATCCAGCTAATTTTTGCATTTTTTTTAGAGACAGGGTGCCACCATGTTGCCCAGGCTGGTCTCAAACTCCTGGGCTCAAGCAATCTTCCCGCCTCGGCCTCCCAAAATGCTGGGATTACAGTTGTGAGTCATTGTGCCTGGCCAACAGCTTTTATAAATTGTATTTTAAGGTTTTGTACGTTCTGTGAACTTAAACTAAAAAGTGAAAATGATAATAAAGTTAAATCAATTTCAGCTTTGAAAAAAAAGTGCTCAGAAACTCTGAGGGAGAATTCCCTTCTTGCTGGCAGATTAAGACAGGCAATATGATGGGAGTGATGTTTGCACTTGGTCTGGAAGGATGAGACAGATAAAGTGGAAAAGAGGAGCGTTCCATATTGAAAGAAAAGCGGACACAAAGCTCAGAGTCAGCTGAGCACAGGACAAATCCAATCTGTGCCTTCAGTAGCTATTCTAGTCCTATTCAGACTGGGGTCACGGTCCAAACTTAATCTTAAATTGTGCTCTTTTTTAAAGATTTTTTTTACATTTTTAAAAAGTTTTTTGAGTTTTAGGGTAAAACTACATTCAGTTTTTTATTTGGTTTTTCTTTAGTTTAAAAATTTGCTTTAAAGCCGAGCGTGATGGTTCATGCCTGTAATCCTAGCACTTTGGGAGGCCGAGGTAGGCGGATCACTTGAGGTCAAGAGTTGGAAACCAGCCTGGCCAACATGGTGAAACCCTGTCTCTACTAAAAATATAGAATATAGATATATATATAATGAGAGCTGGGTAGGGTGGCGGGTGCCTGTAATCCCAGCTACTCGGGAGGCAGAGGCAGGAGAATCGCTTGAACCTGGGAGCCGTAGGTTGCAGTAAGCTGAGATCATGCCACTGCACTCCAGCCTGGGTGACAGAGCGAGACTCTGTCTCAAAAAAAATTTTTTTTTACTTTAATTATACATACTCGTATATATGTATGTATGCATATGTATATATACGTGTGTGTGTGTGTGTGTGTATCTTCACACTGTTGTTCCCTCAATGCCCTGCTCTCAGCTAGGTGCTCAGGAAGTTTGCTTGTGGTGGTGGATAGAGATGGACTTGACAACTGGGAGGTCTGACTGAGTACAATCTACTATCTCACCATTCACTAGCTAGATGACATTGAGCAAACATCTGAACACCAATTTCTCCCCTTGTAAAATTGGGGGTAATGATACCTACTTTGCAGAGCTGTTATAAACATCAAGCAGCATCGTATACACCCAAGTGCTTCACAAATTGTAAAGTGCTTAAGAGATATGAATTGCTAATACGAAGAAACTAATTCATACTGAGGTGTACATTACTGATAATGGCTCCATGTTCTGCTCTTTGATGATGATTGCTGTGGGGGATGTCGCAGTATGGTAGCTAAGAGCAGAGGCATGGAGAAAGGCAGACCTGACCAGATTCTAGAGCTGCCACCGACTTAGAAGGACCTCATTACCTTGGATGAACTATTTCGCTTTTTGAGTTCCGGTTTCCTCATCTGTGAGTGAGGATATGAGAACCTCAGAGTTGTTGTAAAAATTAACTAAAACAAACAAGATGCACTAAATTAAATCACATAATTTACATAAAATGGATAAAATATATGTTGTCCATTATTTTTATATTCACATTTAAATGAGGGGCGGGCTGCAAACCAAAAAGTGACCTTTGCAGGAGTGGAATGGGCAGAGATTAGAGACGGCACCTGGGGACAAGAAGCCAGTGTCATCAAGTGATTGCAGCATCCCCTGTATCGAGTCACCTGGAATGCCTAAGACTGCGCCCTCCTGGGCACCCTAAATGGAAGGCAACTGAAGCCCAGCGGCAGAGACCACAGCAGCCTCACTCCCCCACTTCCCTCCCACCCATTCCCTCCCTCTCATTCATTTTTATATCAGCAAGTTTTACTAGGTTTCTACCTCAATGGTATTCTATTCTGTCAGTACAGTCCAGATATATGAGTGGACTCTGTGTGTGTGCGCATGTGTGTGTGTGCTTGTGTGTGTATATGTGCATGTGTGTGTGCATGTGTGTGCACGTGTATGTGCGTATGGTGTGTGTGTGTGCACGCACATATGTGTGTGCGTGCGTGTGTGTGCACCCACGTGTGGGTGTGTGCGTGTGCATGTATGTGCACACTCATACGTGTGTGTGCATGCGTGTGTGTGCTGGTGGTGAGGGATGCTTGAGTCTTCTCCTATTTTTGGTTTTTCTCATTCTATCTCTCAGGATCTTAAACCTTCCCCTTTTGGTTCTTCTCCCCTTCATCATCTGATTTCAAAAGAACACTCTTCCTTCACATTTGCCTTTTTCTCCCCAGAAGCTGTACATTTTGAAAACCATTCCTTCAAGCTGCACAGAAGTGTCAGTCCCTTGCTTGCAGTCCGCGCTGTGATCTACCCAGATACATTTTTACTACTTTCATGTGGAGGGTCGACATCATCTTTCTGGTGGTGGTTTTAGATCAACCTTGGGACCCTTCGTTAAACTCCCCTCTTCTCTCTTCCTTCAAGTTTCCCTTGGTCTGCCTTTGCTTGCTACAAAGCCTGCGGTGAGATGAAGGTAGGCCAGGAGCGTGAGCAATTGTGTGCTTGTGTGCTTTGACTTGGTGATTTTTTTTCCCCCTTTTAACTTACAGTTATTTTGAAGCAGGGGCACTCTCTGTCTTCAAATTTTTCTGAGAGTTGATGTATGCACAGGTTTTTCCAGAGCACTGAATGTGAAGAAAAACATCCTAAATCCATTTGATGAAGCATTGATATTACATTGATAACTCAGCCTAATAAAGATGGTGCAGATATACACACTAACACCACTCATGAACATCAGTGCAGAAGATACTAAGTAAAATGTTAGCCAGCGGAATCCAGTACCACGTTCAGAAAGTACTTAAGAAATGAACAAGGGGACTTCATTCCTCCAATGCAATATTTATAACATGAGGGTCTACACCTGTTGACTACAGGGCTCGAAACTTATGGCATTTGCCAAGGCGTTGTGAAAACAGGGGAATATCAGTTTGCCAAATAAATGGATGACTATGAATCACACACCTAAAATCCCAGCTAGATATGATGCAAAAATTTTAGAAGGAGCAGATATTTGTTAAAATTTATTCATTGGATGGGGTAAAAATGCCCTCACAGTTGAGAGTGCATTTAAGGCATGGCTTTGCCCCTTGCTGAACAGCTACACATGCCTTTGTCCTCACTAGGAAGCACTGCTTCCTTCTCTGAATTGTACCATGTGTAGAGGAGATGTTGTTATTGGTGCTGACGCTGCTGTCGTTTTCCCACAAGGGCAGGGTCCAGACATGCTGCAGAGCACCCAACAGCTGCTTTCCCCAGGCTCTGGCCTCCCACGATCTGCACTGAACAGCACCTCAGTCTGGGGACTGAGCCATGCTACCGGGTTGGTGTAGTCCACCCACAATTTCTCCCTACCACCCTCTCACATCTTATCCCAGTTTCAAAAGAAAATAGGGCACTAGGAGGCAACAGAAAAAGGATAGAGGCTTCCATCCTAAGCCCAGGTGTACCACGCAGTAGGTGTGAGGCTTAAGACAGCCAAGTCATGTCCTCCTACCCCTGTTTCCTCCTGTGTCAAGTGGGTCTTCACCTTGCAGAGGGCTGTCACGAGGATGGAATGATCTAGTGCTTTGAAAGGAAGAAAGGCCAAAGTAATGTGCAGCTGCATGTTCCCCGTCGAGCAGGGAAAGAACCAGCAGAGTCTCTAGTGTAGCTTTGTCCATGAAGTCTGTTGATGATTACAATGAAAACAAAGACATCCTAATTCTTCTCCCAAAACCTAAATTCATAATTGATCAATAATTGCTTCACCCAGGAAGCTCCAACTGCTTCCATTCAACCAAATAAAATGAATGTTTCATTTCACTCATCCTTTTCAAACACAGAGGATTCCTGTGAACAGTTACAGGAAGAAACCCTGTGACAGAGGCATTTCTCCTGTGACTAATCCTGTTGAATACCTGTCTATCTCCTCCTTGGCTTCCAGAACAATCTTCCCACTGAGAGAACAAAGCCAACTGGCACGCTCCTCCCCACGCAGAGAATACACGGGCTCGTTCTGGAAGCTTGAACACCCACCATCTCCCCAACAAACAAAAGCCTGACATTTGCGCAGGCGCTTTTTTTAAGGTCAGCATACTGAGTAAAGATTGAAGAAGTTTGAATTTAAAATACACAAATCCCTGGTATTTTAGACCAGGGTCTCTGTCTCAGACCACAAATGCACATTCAGGTCCACAGACATATATATATACACACACACACATATATATACACACACACACACATATATATACACACATATATGTATATATACATATACGTATATATGTGTACATGTATATGTACACATATATGTGTATATATATGTGTACATGTATATGTACACATATATGTGTATATATATGTGTACATGTATATGTACACACATATGTGTATATATATGTGTGTGTGTGTGTATATATGTGTGTGTCTGTAATTTGGCGAGGGTTCTCTTTACCCACAAAAATCCCTGTTGAAAGACAAGCCTATCTGTGTCTTGCTGGTTGACTAGATTACAACAAAATCTCTTTATTTATTGGCCGGGTGCAGTGGCTTATGCCCATAATCCCAGCACTTTGGGAGGCCAAAGCAGGTGGATTACCTGAGGTCAGGAGTTCGAGACCAGCCTTACCAACATAGTGAAACCCCTTCTCTACTAAAAATACAAAATTAGCCAGGCGTGGTGGTGCGTGCCTGTAATCCCAGCTACTCAGGAGGCTGAGGTAAGAGAATCACTGAACCCAGGAGGCAGAGGTTGCAGTGATCCAAGATCGCGCCATTGCTGACAGCCTCATGAAGAACACGTGGACGGGGTGGCTGTCTGCAGGAGCCTGATGGACTCAGGCATTAGTCAGATGCAGAATCACACCAATACACTGTTGCAAATTGCAATGAAATCAGCAAAGGAAAAGACCAGGTCTGGCTCTGTTCTGGGGTGAGGGTGGCAAGAAAGGCTCCACAACCCCCAGCCCTGGGCCTTGCATGTAGTCAGCACTCAGTACATATTGACCGGATGGATATTTGATGAGCCCTGGAAGATGAGTGGGAGTTAACCGGGCTGGGGTGGTCCAGGAGGAGACCACAGCTCATGCAAATGTCCTGAGGCGGGAGAAGAGTGGCCATTTAGAGCCAAGGAAGAAAGGTCGCTGTTGCAGGTGGGTGGAGAACACAGGGCAGACAGTGGAGGAGATGAGGGGAGGAGGTCGTCAGGGGCCACAAAACTCTTTTCTCGGTCCCAGAACCAAGAATTGATTGTGAGTCCTTCCCACTCACCTCACTGCGATCAGCTCCACTTACACAAGTTTTGCTCTGAAGGTACTGGCGCTAGATGCCAGCAGGGATCGAGGAGACCAGGCCTGCCCTAAGGGTTTTGCTTTCTTCAAAATGTACAGCAAGTAGAAAGCGTACACTCCTGCAAGGGCCCTGGGCACACTATTTGCACAGATGAACAATACCTGTGGGGATAATACTGATGGTTTGAGCACTACTCTGTACACACCTGCCATTATTTATTTGGTAACATCCTTGACAGAATGATATGTTCCTATAACACCTCTCAGCCAGTGGAGTTTCTCAGGCTAGCACTATGCCCAAATCCCCAGAAAGACAAGACACCGATTAAAATCCCAGTGGAAGAATCTCCTTAGGGCCTAACTCAGATCCAAATATTCTAGGCCAGCCACCTTCATTGGCACAGAAATATACAGAGGGAAAAACCTTGAGTCCCCTGCTGCAGAGGTGGCAGGCCGTGCTGTCGGGGGAGGTAGGTGATCCAGGGCACACACATGGGTTGAAGGGCTCTAGAATCACCCACCAGAAGAGCCAGAAGGGGACCCCAGAGACAGTGTTCCTCAAAGCCTGTCTTTCTACAAATGAGAAGACTGAGGCCAGAGAGGGCACTGTGGCCTTCACAAGCTCACTCAGAGCCACAGTGGAAAGCAGAATTTAGTAAAATTTAGCATATGGGGCCGGGTGCAGTGGCTCACACCTGCAATCCCAGCACTTTGGGAGGCCAAGGTGGGCAGATCACTTGATGCCAGGAGTTCAAGACCAGCCTGGCCCACATGGTGAAACCCCATTTCTACTAAACATACAAAAATTAGCCAGACGTGGTGGTATGCACCTGTGATCCTAGCTACTTGGGAGGCTGAGGCATGAGAATTTCTTGAACCCAGGAGGTGGAGGTTGCAGTGAGCCGAGATTGCATCACTGCACTCCAGCCTGGGTGACAAAGTGAGACTCAGTCTCAAAAAAAAAAAAAAAAAAAAAGTCTCACAGTCCAGTGCTCATTCTATACCACCACACTAGCTCCCGGTATGAAGACTGTCTGTTTGTACAAAGACAATATATATCAGGCTAGAGAATAAGATATCTGAGCTGACCTCTCTCACTTTTAACCTTATAACTTTACAATATGCATAAAGATCCAGGAAGAAGGGAGATGTGGAGGGATTAGGAAAAGATCATTTTTTCCTCTATTGGTGAGAATGTTGTCAGCTGCAGGAACAAAAATGTGTCATCTTACCTAATAAAACTTTCTACCCAGCCAGGCGCAGTGGCTCACGCCCGTAATCCCAGCACTTTGGGAGGCCGAGGTGGACGGATCACGACATCAGGAGTTCGAGACCAGCCTGACCAACATGGTGAAACTCGTCTCTACTAAAAATACAAAAATTAGCTGGGCATGGTGGTGCACACCTGTAACCCCAGCTACTCGGGAGGCTGAGGCAGGAGAATCGCTTGAACCTGGGAGGTGGAGGTTGCAGTGAGCCAAGATCGTGTCACTGCACTCCAGCCTGGGCGACAGAGTGAGACTCCATCTCAGAAAACAACAACAACAACAACAACAACAAAGCTTTCTATCCAGTTATTCAATGACATTGTCAAAGCCCCCAGCTCTTTTTGCCTTCCCACTTCGACATGCTTAGCAGGTTGACCTGTCTTGAAGCCAGCTTTCCTCATCATGGCTGCATGGTGGCTACAGCTGTCCAGGCGTCACCTCCAAACCTAGCAGTGGCTAGAAGAGAGGTTCCCATTGGCCAGAGCTGTTTCTCATCCCAAACCTAAATCCATCGCAGAAAAGGAGAATGAGACCTCAGGGACCAGGCTCAGCCTTCCCTGAATCCTCTGGGGCCCGGGCAGACATCTGCACAAAGTCAGCCAGGATCAAAGGCAGACAGATTTCAAATAAGGAACCGCCTGCCTGCTGAGGCTCCATGTGCTTATCCTTGCCTCTTTGCACCATTTCATCTGTAGTCACTCTAAGCGAGTTTGGATGCCAACAGCACAGTCATCACGAAGGAGGTCTGCTGCAACGAGACAGTAGGTACGTCCTATGGAGTGGATTCTAATGGATTCAAATGCCATTTCATTTTGCTCCATGGAAAAGTCATATTCAAAACTCACATCTTCCTCCCCTCCAGGGGCCTCTACTGTTCAGATTCATACCACCAATAAGCACTCCTACAACTTTTGTCAGATAATAGAAATGAAAATGAGAACAAGAAAGATTTCTGTGCTGTTTGTCCTTAATATCCTGAGGCCAGGCTTGGATTTATTTATTTGGAACAATACTGTGGCTTGCAAAGCCTCATTAAAGCTCCCCACGCTATAAAATCATCAAATACGTGCAAATCTTAAAAACAAAATCCATGCAGGAACTGAGTTTCTTTGTTAGTCCATAGCTAGAAAAAACACAACTACAAACAAAAATTAATGTGACATCTCTAATGTTAATGCATCAGATAGTTTCATTATCTGTGCTATAACGTAAGATTCTGTTACACAGACTTTGCAAATACAGCGACAACTGCTCACTTTGTAAGAGTGCTCACTTTGTAAGAGTATTCACTTTGTAAGAGTATTTTTAAATGTGAGAAAATACACATTACTCAAGGACACTCCGACCTCCCCTCTTATTTATAGCGTTGCTTTTAGTCTGCTGATGACAATGCTTCATGCTTCTCATCCCCTCCGTGGTGATGTTCACAAGGGCCTCTGGGCAGGGACCCTATATGCAGATCACCTCTCAGCCTCCCCTAACCCTCCACCCCACCCACACGCCTGGCTGCCAAGAATCAGATGCGGTTTCTCTGAACATGGTATATTTTTTCACACCTTCATTCCTCTGCACAAAATTTTAGCTGTGTCTAAAATACCCAACCAGCTACCACTTCCTTCCTTGCCTGGCTCCTTCAGATCTTGTTTCCCATCTACTAGGAGCATGTCTCTGAGCCCAAGCCCTATGGCATTGCTGGTGACCTTGTGCTGGAGCCCTTGGTGAGACTTCTGTGCCCTGAGTGGCTGCTCATGGCATCTACTGCTTTGCTAAGTCAGCACGGCCGTTGGGCGCTGCCCCAAGCCCCAGCCTTAGTGACCTTCCCGCCCTGACCTTCCTCAGTCACTCCCCTCCCCATGGGCAGAGGCCAAGGAGTCGTGCCAACCTGGGGCCCATGCCCCTGCCCATCTGGACCATGCTCCAGTGGTCCAGCATCCCAGAACTGCTGCCCAAAAGGCCCCAAGTGTGCCTCGGGCCTGCATGGGCCTCCTCCCAGGCCCAGCCTCCCAGAGGGGCACACATGGGTATGTGCACCCCCAGGCCTAAGGAGCAGCTGAAGGCGGCTCTTTGTGGGGCTGTGGCTGCTGTCTCATGCCATAGAGAGAGAAATGAACCTTGGGGCCGGGGCAGTCCCAGGCCTGCAGCCACCATGCAGCCACCTTTCCATAGGCAATCTGAAGAGCCCAAGGATTCTAAATTCAAACCTCGCCTTCCTGGCACATATGTCAAAGTGGAAGAATGAGGCCTATTTCACTGAACAGCGCACAAGGCCAGTGGATAATCTTTAGATATTCAGACGTGGATGTGGGCCCCCATGTGTGCTCTCGCCCCGGCCCTGCAAATGTCAGGGGCAGCTCTGGTGTGACCGTTCCTCCTTGGGAGGCTGGATTTGAACTTTGATTCCTGTGAGTGCGCTTCGTGTGGGGCCACCCACCAGACTTTGAGGAATTGGCTGAAGTCAGTTACCTTGCGGGGAATGTTCAGAGCAGATAGCTTCACCCCAGGGCACCAAAACTCCTTGGGGGGCCTTTCCTTGAGAACTTTCTACAGTGTTGATAAAATACCACATAAAACAGTGTGAGTTCCAACCAGGCTGGTGATTAATATAAATTGCGTCTGTTTGAAAATTACATTCTGACAATGCTGTTTCCTTTCTCAAGGTTATAAGATGAAATTCATCCTGAGATGATAAATTCACAGGAGTACTTCCTTGCAGTACTCTACGGTGCGATGCAATCAGCCATCTTTGCTGACACTGACCTGGCAGCTGCACCCAGTTAGAGATCCATCTGGTGGTCACAGTGTTGCAGCTTCAAACCCTCCAGTCTGGTGGCCCCAGATGCTGATGCGGGGTGTGTGGTCTGGTTTCAGGAGGACACGCAGATTGTTTTGAACAGGCACAGGGATCTGTGTTCGTTAGGATTTTGTGTCTTAGTTTCCCAGGTGAACTTAAGAGACAATGAGGCCAGGCACGGTGGCTCACGCCTGTATTCCCAGCACTTTGGGAGCCGAAGGGGGCGGATCACTTGAGGTCAGGAGTCCAAGGCCAGCCTGGCCAACATGGCAAAATCCCATCTCTACTAAAAATACAAAAATTAGCCAAGTGTGGTGGCAGGTGCCTGTAATTCCAGCTACTCAGGAGGCTGAGGCAGGAGAATCGCTTGAACCCGGGAGGTGGAGGTTGCAGTGAGCTGAGATTGCGCCATTGCACTCCAGCCTGCACTACAGAGCGAGGCCCTGTCTCAATTAAAAAAAAAAAAAAAAAAAAAAAGAAGAGACAATGAGGACCACCGTGAGGGGGCCATTTTCCCAAAAGATAAACACACCCATAGTTCAGTTCAGCAGACCCTTACTGCACACCAACCACTGTGCTCTTTGATTTTGTGTGGGATTTTGTTTTCAGACTTTGCAGCAATCCTGTGAGATAGGAAAGCTCCTCTCCAACGGATGAGAAACTGAGATGGAAGAGGGTTGGGTGATTCACCAAAGTTCACAGAACAAGTTAGTGGTGAATCTAGGGCTTAATTAAAGACTTCTGGCTCGAAGCCCAGCAGTATTCCACGGAAGCACTGGCAAATGGCATGCTTGAGGAATTGCTCTCAGTGCTGGCAAAAAGGCTTGTGGCTTAACTTCCTCTTCAAAGCTATCAGTTTGTCAGGATAATTCCAAGTGGCTGTGCATTTTCCACATTTAAGAAAAGGTCTGGCAATAGCACTTAGACACTCAGGTACCTCCATCAATGACAGAATCAGGGCTGGCAAAGAGAAACTGTGGCATTTCTAAAGACATTGGTTTCTGAAGCAATAATAGACCATTATTAGAGGGGAAAAAACTCTCATTCCATTAACAACACTGTTTAATGCAAGAGCATAAAAAGGCTTTTAAAGCTTCAAGAGCAAACGCACAAATTTTCTCTCTGTCTAAAAAAATATAGTCTTCAAACAATGCTCAGCCCTTAGAACAGTTCCCAAATGATGTTTTTTGTCATTAATTCTGCAGACATAAGTGCATCAGCTTGTTTTCCATAGTTCGTTCAGGAAAACTGGTACACGAATGCCGTCTGTTCAAAGATAACTTTAGGAATAAAATCTGCTTTTAGGGACTGCTATAATCCACCCTCCAAATGGCCTCTTCTTTCTGGCAGAAAGAACTCAAGAGTCACCCAACTTCCTTCTGGTCTCTGCATCTTCTGCTGTCCCCCGCCCTTTCCTGGTCCTTACCTCCTGCGAGTCTCATAGCTCTGATACCAAGCACAGAGCACCTGTCTTTCCATTCTGATTATAAATTAACTTTTTTCTTGGATCTCTCTCCTTCCTACGTACCCTGATATCCTGGGCACCCAAATATTTCTGTGGAGCAAAAGGAAGGGTCACTATTATTACATTTCAGCTCTCACCCTAAGATATTTTTGGGTTTCTCAGTTCTCTCTCCTCCCAAAAGCAACCAGTGTCATGTTTTTCTTGAGAGTCTCTGCATGGATACACATATCTGCATAGATAAATACTTTCTATACACACATGTTTACAAACTATGTAACTAGCCTCACATTATGGTTCTAATTTTTTACATATATATTTAAAGGGTGTTGATTTGTATATATTAATGTTTTTACACAGCCACAATTGTAAATTACCTAATGTTATATAGATTGTTCTGTTGGTTCTTTTATAACATCTGGTAGTAATAATGTTACCTACTCCTTTCTAATTTGTTTGCCTCATTTCTCTTTCTCAGCTAATTGACATTAGATATTTAACAATGCTAAATAATAGTGTGACAGAGAGAACATTCATAAAAATTAACCATATCTTCAGCCACAAAGAAAACCTTAGTAAATTTCTAAGAGTGGAAATTGTACAAACAGCATCCTCTGACCATAGGCAATAAAAGTAGTAACATGAATAACGCACATCCCTAAGTTTACACTTAAACTTAATCAATGTCTGTTGCAGTGTGGGTTTCCTGGGAAACAGATGCCAAGATGGAGTTAAGAGTGCAAAAAGTCAAAGGAAAGGGCAGGAGACAGATAGGACAGGCAGGGCACTCAGACCCCAGTGTCGCTGTCTCTGGCGCAGAGGAGGATCTGGAGCAAGGGTCGCTTGTTAGAGTCATTCAAGGTTGGGCAGAAATGCCCAGGCTCTTCTACTGGCCTTGCTCAGTCAGTAGCCAGCAGCTGCCCTGAGAACAGCATTCCTTTGGCCCCAAAGCTGAGGTGGACCCTGACAAAACTGACTGGTGGAGGCTGTCAGCCAACCACCTGCTCCCAACGGGGCAGAGTCTTTTCCTGAAGGAAGATCTGAGCAGTATGTTTCTACATCTTCCGTGATGTTGGAAACCTATAGAAGAAAACCTAGAAAACATTCCTGAGAGAACAGAAGAAATTTTGAACAAATAGAAAGACATCCTATGTTCTTTGATAGGGAAACACGACGTCACTGAGATGTTAGTTCTCCCTAAATTGATGTATAGATGTAACACAATGCTAATGAAAATATCACCATTTTTTTTCTGGAGCTGAATAAGTTGATTATGAGGTTTCATTTGAAGAAAGAAACAAGCAAGAATAGCTAGGGCATTTCTGAAAAAGAAGAGTAGCAAGAAAGAGCTCTACATAGCAATTAAACTATTTTTCATTAAAGAAGTGTGATATTAGTGAATGAATAGATAAGCCAATGGAACCAAATGGAAAAATTAAACTATAGAGCCATATATAGTATAAAATAAAGACAGAATCTCAAGTCAATGGGGAGAAGATGAACTTTTTAATAAGTGAAATTGGTTAGTATAACTAAATAAACATAGGAAAAAAGATGAAATGAAATTGTATATTTTTCATACCACACACCAGGATAAATATTAAATGGACAAGAGATATAACTATAAACATAAAAACCTTTATAAGTGTTAGAAGAAAACATGAGTAAATTTCTCCATAATCTAGGAGTGAGAAAAACTTCCTTAACAATGACTCAAAATCCAGAAACAATAAAGAAAAAGAAGGATAAATTTGACTACATAAAAATTTTAAAAAGATTTTGCATATCAAACAGCAGAAGCAATGAGAAAAGCAAATACCAATTTGAGAAATATTTTATCCTTTGTCACAGGAAAAAATTTATGAAGAGCTTCTAAAAAATGAGATAAAAAATACAAAGCAAACCCTATAGAAAAATTGTGTAAGAATATGAATAGGAAGTTCACAGAAAAATAAATAAAAATGACTTTTAACAGTATGAAAAGATGCTTAACCTTGCTCATAATAAGAGAAATGCAAATTAAAATTATCTGAGATTCTACTTCTCACCTATTGCATTGACAAAACTCCAAAAATTTGACAACATGCTCTGTTGGTGAGGATGTAGGGGCGATGTTGTTTTCATACGTTTGCTGGGGGAATGCAAAATGGTTCAACCCCTGTTACAGAAATATGGTGATATGCAGCAAAATTACATATATGCTTTTTCCCTTTGACCCAGAAATCCCACCTCTAAAACTCTATCCCCAAAAGACAAAAAGACAAATGCACATGGCTATTTGTTGCAGCACTGTTTGTTATAGTAAAAGACTGGAAATGACCCAATGTTGATAAGATGAAACTGGTTTTTTAAATATAGCAAATATACAATGAAGTACTATACAACTATAAAATGGCATAAGGATATCTCAATATACTACTTACTGATTTTCAGGATATTTTATTAAGTTAATAAAAATCAAGATGGAGAAAAATGTGTATGGTATGCTACCATTTATCTAAGAAGGAAGGGAGATATGTGTGTTATATTTTTTAAATGAAAGGATAAACAATAAAATATTAAGTATTGTTATTTATAGGAAAAGGGGAAGTATAGGGTGGAGAGAATAGGTTTAGAAGTTAGATTTCATTGAATATATCTCTTTTATAGATTTGATATAAATAATTTATGTATCTAAAGCAACACTAAACTTTAGAAAGCAATTCCTTAGAATCAAAAGCAAAGTGAAACAAATGAATCTCACCATGTATCAGGCTGTGGATTATCCTGTAAAGAAGCATCCTGCAAGGGACTTTAAGTCACAGTAATTTAATTTCACCCACCTAGTGAGATACAACCTCTGAACAAAAGGATTTTTCACATTCTCCCAGAGGACAAAAAAAAAAGCTTTATATTGTTTTTGTGCTATTCTTATTGTTGGTCATAGTTTTAGTAGCATTCTGAAATGATTGTGCATGTTCTGTGGGATAAAGAAAGCAAGTAATTACGTTAAAGTAAATGAAATGAATTTTTGGAGTAGAACAAAGAAGTGCAGATGAAAGATAAACAAGCTTAACAAAAACTGTGTAGGTCTACACTTTGCCAGTGCTGGCCAGTGAACAAACCTGAAAACAATGAATAATCAAGATAATAGGCACCCCTAACATCTAATTGTGGTCATAAATACCAATTCCCACTAAAATGAGCCAGAGCTCCTTAGAGAAATAGCTAATTCCAAGTCCGGTACAGGAAACGTGAAAGACTGCCTGGAACATTACAAGGCATACAAAGAAACGAAAGTATAGCACATTCAAAGGAAAAAGATAAATCAACAGAAACTGTCTCTGAAAAAGACTTGGTGGCAGATCCACTAGAAAGATGTTAAAATAGCTGTCATAAAGATGTTTTAAAAACTGAAGGAAGATGCGGAGAAAGGCAAGAAAACAATGTATGACCAAAATGGAAATATTAAAAAGGAGGATAGAAAACCTCAAAAGAAACCAAAAGAAATTCTGGAGCTGAAAACTGTAACGACTGAAATGAAAATTTCACTAGAGAGATTCAGAGGCAGATTTGAGCAGGCAGAAGAAGAAATAATTGGTGAACTTAAAGACAGAACATTGAAAATTATCAAATCTTAGCAAAAAAAAAAAAACAACAAAAAACCTGAAGAAAAGTGACCAGAGACTATGGGACCTGTGCAACACTATTAAGCAGACCAGCATTAACACTGTGGAAGTATCAGAAGAGAGAGAGAAATAGGCAGAGAGAATATATGAAGAAATAATGGCTGAACGCTTCTCATACAAAGTAAAAGGATGTAATTTTGTGACAACAATAAATGAAATGGGTGAGAACAGAGTTGTAAAGAAGCAGTGTTTGTATATGCTATTGAAGTTAAACTGGTACAAATTCAAAATAAAGTGTTACAAGTTTAGGATGTTAAATGTGACTCCCATGTTAACCACAAAGAAGCTATAGAACATAACACAAAAAGAAATAAGAAAGAAATTGCACTTGTACTTTTATACAAAATCAATTTTCCAAATGTGTATAGGTCTGTTTCTGGATTCTGTTCTTTCCATTGATCTATTTTTTCACTAATACCATAATTGTCTTAATAATAACAACTTTATATTAAGTCTTGAAATAAGTTCATGCAAGTTTTCCAACTTGGTTCTTTTTCAAAGTTCTTATGATTATCATATTTCCTTTTTCTCTTGATACTATTTTAAAATCAGCTTGTTAATATTTATAAAAAGTCCTACTAAAATTTAGATTGTGACTGTGCTGAATCTGTAGATCATTTTAGAGAGAAGACCATATAATTAATGTGGAATCTTCCAATCCACAAACATAGAATATCTATTAATTTATTTAAGTCATCCTTGATTTCTTTCATCTCCTCATATAGTTTTCAGCATACTGATCCTAAACATATTTTGTTAGATTTGTACATAAGTATTTCATTTTTGAACCATTATAAATGTTACTGTTTTTTACATTTCAAATTCCAATTGTTTAGTGCCAGTATAAAAAAATATTTTTTTGTAAAATGATTTTGCATCCTATGATGTTAATAAGCTCACTTATTAGTTCTAGGAAATTTTGCATATATTCTGTGGAATTGTCTACAAACAGTCATGTCATCTATGAATAGAAAATGTTTTATTTCCCTCCTTTATCAATCTGAAAGGCTTTTATTTCTTTATCTTGCCTTATTGCATTGGCTAGGATTTCCAGGACAATGTTAAATATGAGTGGTGAGGGCAGATGCCCTTGCCTTGTTCTTAATCCTAGGGAAAAGCATTTAGTCTTTCACCATTAGGTATGATGTTAAGAAAGTTTTCTTCAAACTATGCTACAAGGCTACAGTAACCAAAATAGCATGGTACTGGTACCAAAACAGACACATAGACCAATGGAACAGAAGAGATCTCAGAAATAAGACTGCACATCTACAATCTTCTGATCTTTGACAAACCTGACAAAAACAAGCAATGGGGAAAAGATTCCCTATTTAATAAATGGTGCTGGGAAAACTGGCTAGCCATATACAAAAAACTGAAACTGGACCCTTGCTTATATACTTTATACAAAAATTAACTCAAGATGGATTAAAGACTTAAATGTAAAACCCAAAACCATAAAAACCGTAGAAGAAAATCTAGGCAATACCATTCAGGAAATAGGCATGGGCAAAGATTTTATGATGAAAGTGCCAAAAGTAATTGCAACAAAACCTAAAATTGACAAATTGGATCTAATTAAACTAAAGAGCTTCTGCACAGCAAAAGAAACTATCATCAGAGCAAACAGGCACCTACAGAATGGGAGAAAATTTTTGCAATCTACTCATCTGACGAAGGTCTAATATCCAGAATTTACAAGGAACTTAAACAAATTTACAAGAAAAAAAACAACTCCATCAAAAAGTGGGCAAAGGATATGAAGAGACACTTCTCAAAAGAAGATATTTATGCAGCCAACAAACATATGAAAAAAAAGCTCAACATGACTGATCACTAGATAAATGTGAATCAAAACCACAATGAGATACCATCTCACACCAGTCAGAATGGCAATTAGTAAAAAGTCAAGGAACAACAGATGCTGGTGAGGCTGCAGAGAAATAGGAATGCTTTACGCTGTTGGTGGGAATGTAAATTAGTTCAACCACTGTGGAAGACAGTGTGGCAATTCCTCAAGGATCTAAAGCCAGAAATACCATTTGACCCAGCAATCCCATTCCTGAGAATATACCCAAAGGAATATAAATCATTCTATTATAAAGATACATGCACATGTATGTTTATTGCAGCACTATTCACAATAGCAAAGACTTGCAACCAACCCAAATGTTCACCAATGATAGACTGGATAAAGAAAATGCGGTACGCCATGGAATACCATGGAATATACACCATGGAATACCATGCAGCCGTGAAAAGGAATGAGATTATGTCCTTTGCAGGAACATGGATGAAGCTGGAAGCCATCATCCTCTGCAAACTAACACAGGAACAGAAAACCAAACACCACATGTTCTCACTCATAAGTGGGAGCTGAACAATGAGAACACATAGACACAGGGAGGGGAAAGACACACATTGGGGCCTGTCATGGGGGCAGGAGGAGGGAGAGCATCAGTACTAATTGCTAATGCATGTGGGGCTTAATACTTAGGTGATAGGTTGATAGGTACAGCAAACCACCATGGCACAGGTTTACCTATATAACAAACCTGCACATTCTGCACGTGTCTCGGAACCTAAAATAAAATAAATTTTTTTAGAAAAAGAAAGCACAAAAATCTCATTTAAAAAAAGTTTTCTTCTATTCCTACTTAGTTGAGTGTATTTAAGGCAACTGGATATTTAGTTTTGTCAAACGCTTTGCCTGCATCTTTTGTGATGGTCATATAGTTTATCTTTTTTAGTCTGTTAATATGATTAATTACATTGATTGACTTTCAAATGTTGAGTCACCCTTGCATTCCTGGGATAAGTCCAATATAATCATGCTGTATTGTCCTTTTTATATATTACTGGATTCAATTTGCTAATATTGTGTTGAGGATTTTGTATCTAGGTTAATGAGGGATATTTGTAGTTTTCTTATAGTGTCTTTGTCTTGTTTGATATCAGAGTAATGCTGGCCTCATAAAATGAGTTGAGAAATATTTCTTCCTCTTCTACTTTCTCTAAGCAATTGTGTAGAATTGGTATTATTCTGCTTTAAATTATTCTGCTTTAAAGAATTTGCCAATGAAACCGTCTAGTCCTGGACTTTTTTTTTTCAGAAAATTTTAACTATGAATTCAATTTCCTTAAGAAATATTGATATTTATAGTATATTCAGGTTATGTATTTTTAATGAATGTCGGTACTTTTTCTTTTTCAAATAATTAGTCAATTTAGTAAAAGTTATCCTGTTTATAGGCACAGGGTTGTTCATAGTATGCCCTTATTATTTGTTGTCTGTAGGGTCTGTAGTGATATCCCACACTTGCATTTCTGATTTTAGGAATTTGTGTGCCCTCTTTTCTTAAAAAATAGTTTTTAATTGATAAATAAAAATTGTATACATTTATGGTGTACAGATGATGTTCTGATACCTGTATACATTGTAGAATGACTAAAGCAAACTAATTAACGTATTTTACTCACATATTTATTTTTTGTGTTAAGAACATTTCAAATCTAGTGTCTTAGCAATTTTCAAGTATATAGTACATTGATATTAACTAAAGTTATCACGTTGTACAACAGATCTGTTGGTTCCCTTTTTCACATTGGTCAGTTTGGCTAGAAGTTTATTAATTGTGTTGATATTTTACCAAATACTGATTTGGGGGTTCATTGATTATTTTATATTTGTCTATTTTCAGTGGCATTGATTTATGCTGATATCTTTACTAGTTCCTTCCTTCTTCTTGAATGTAGTCTGTTCTTCTTTTTCCAATTCCTTAAGATATAAGCTTGGGTTATTCATGTGAGGCATTTTCCTTTTCTAATATAAGCATATAATACTGTAAATTGCTTTAAGCATTGCTTTAACTGCATCTCAGAAATTTAGATATGTTGAATACATCATTCTTCGAGTTTGGTTTCCCTTCCCAATCTGCCTGTTATTTTTAACTTTTCAGTATATTTTGTCCAGAGCTTTTAGTTGTAATTGGTGGGAGGGAAAGGCTGTAGTGAGCTTAGTTCATCTTGGCTTACACTAGACATCTATACAACCTATTATATTAGTTATATCATTTAGTTCTACATCCTTAATTAGTTATTTGGCTACTTGATTTGTCATATGCTGAAAAAGATGAATTAATATCTTCTACTATTAATGTGTTTCTTTTTCTCCTTGTATTTTCTGTAATTTTTGCTTCATGGGTGTTGACTCATGAAGCTTTATAATTGGAAGGCATCTTAGTTTGGGTTTCACAAAAGGTATGCTGTATTCAGTTTATAACAAATTACCACCAACGGAGTGCCTTAAAACAACAGCCATTTATTTTCCCACAGTTTCTATTGGTCAGAGGTCAAGACATAACCTAGCTTCTCTGCTCAGGATCTCAAAAGGCTGAAGTCAAGGTGTTAGCTGGGGCTACGATCTCAGGAGGTGGGAATCTTGGGGTCATTTTAGAATTCTGCCACCACGTGGACCCTTAAACAAGAACTTTGGTTGTTTATTTGGAAGGTGATCCTGGGAAACAGGAGTGAGAGAGTGAGAAGTGAGACAGGGGAGACTGCAACAGGGAAGGAAGAAGCCATGGTCCGCATGCATTATTAAGGTCACTGCTGCAGGCGCTCAGAGGGTAACTGGCATCTCTTATGCTAGAGGAAGTCAGGGACCACGACCATATGAGTCTGTATGTGATTGCCTGTGAAGATGGAGGAATTAAATAAGGGGAAAGTGAGCAAAAGGGGTGAGGGGAAGAAAGGTGAAAAGCCAGGTTGGGTAGGAAAAGAAAAGTACACCGAACTGGGAATCAGGAGCCTGCATTCCAGTCCAGCTCTGCCACAAATTTCCTGGGTCATAGACCTTTCTGGACTGCAGTATCCCAGGATATAAATACATAAAGTTACATAAACTTCCTCATAAGCACTTTACTAGCAGTAACAATCTGTGACTCCAACAAGACAGATGTACGGCGACAGCCCTAACTGGCAATGCCAAGAAATCTCAGAATAAACAAACAGCATATAATTGTACGCTGAGATTCTAGAGATGACCACAGAATGAAAGTCATGCCTAGGCACTGAGAAATATGGACAGAGGAAATACCCTGGTATCTGCCACCTGAAGCAGCAGCCACCGCTGTCAGAACCCTCTGGGGAGGCTGTGATCACCAAGAACCCAAGGGCTGGAGACGTTCCTTCTGATGGTGCAGAGAAAGTCCGACTGCGGAGGAAAGGAGAGGGCCAGGCTGTTCAGAAAGCTTCCCAAGGACACCAAGCCTTCTCTCTCACAGGGAACATAGCAGGACAAGGTCGATCCGCTGCCCGTTTCAAAAGACAGAAGGTGGAGCATTAATCAGGAAGATGCCAGGACCCATCAACTTGCATCAACTGTGACGGTAACAGAAGAAAAAGCAAATTCTGCCTGCAGATCTGTCACCAAATTGGGAGAAGACAGAGTCAAAATTGCGGTTCCAGCAAGACAGGGCTGCAAAGAAGCTCCTCCAGTCTGGAAGCAGATGCTACAGCCCAGTGAGACGGTGGCTGCCGTGAGAACGCACCTTTTCTTTTTTCTTTTTTTTTTTTTTTTTTTACTTTTTTTTTTATTATACTTTAAGTTTTAGGGTACGTGCGCACAACTTGCATGTTTGTTACATATGTATACATGTGCCATGTTGGTGTGCTGCACCCATTAACACGTCATTAAACATTAGGTATATCTCCTAATGCTATTCTTCCCTCCTTCCCCCACCCCACAACAGGCCCCAGTGTGTGATGTTCCCCTTCCTGTGTCCATGTGTTCTTATTGTTCAATTCCCACCTATGAGTGAGAACATGCGGTGTTTGGTTTTTTGTCCTTGAGATAGTTTGCTGAGAATGATGGTTTCCAGTTTCATCCATGTCCCTACAAAGGACATGAACTCATCATTTTTTATGGCTGCATAGTATTCCATGGTGTATATGTGCCACATTTTCTTAATCCAGTCTATCATTGTTGGACATTTGGGTTGGTTCCAAGTCTTTGCTGTTGTGAATAGTGCCACAATAAACATACGTGGAGAGCGCACCTTTTCGATTCATCTGCAGGGAAGTGATCGCTCAGGCCTTTGCTGACGTGCTCTGAAACCCTTCCCTACGCTTGTGCTGAAACAATTCCCATCAGCCACTCCTAGCCACAACCGAGCATGCCAGGGACACTGAGGCAGGCCCATTCTTGGGAGATGGGTCTCCCCTGACAGGTGACTGTGGCTCCTAGTTTCACCAGGACGAGGCCAACCTGCCCTGAGAACCTCATGGTGGACTCAGCCCCCTCCTCAGATCTCCCTTCCTCTCCCTGCGCTCGTCTGATGGGCATCGCCATCCCACGGCTGCCCTCGCCTCTCTGCACCCCACCCCATCTTCTCCCACTCGCATGTCCCCTGATTTTCCAGCTTTACTCTTTTGCTGGTGTCTGCTCCTCAGAGCTCCCAAGCTCCACAAATGGTTCCAGGGATGGTCCAAGAAAACGGGCAGTCAGAGGAGGATTTGGGACCGGCTTGTCCACTGCCCAGAGGATGACAAGGATGCCATCCTGGTTAAAGACAGGACACTGATAGTTCCTGGAACCTGGGCCAGCTGAAGCTTCCATCAGTGGTGACCTTGGAAAACCTCCCAGCAGAGGAGGGTCAACAAGCAGCTGTGATTCGTGGGACAGCCGTCGGGCCTCTGTGGTAGCTCCCGAAGAGGCCCTCGTCTCTCACACGCAGGCTGAGCAGGTGCAGAGCTCCACGGCCATCTGCGCGGTCGGCCAAGCCAGATCTGACATGCAAAGGTTGGGGCTCTAAGGAGGGGACCCTGGGACCCTGAAACATGGATGGCTGCCCCCAGGAATCCCCTGCAGGTCCCTCCCGCCCCTTTGTGCTTGCAGAGGTCCCCCACCCTTCCCTAATAGGAGCTAGCACTTCTGCCAGGATGGAGGACGCTGCAGGGACCACTGCCCCACAAGGCAACGGAGGCCCCTCAGGAGTTGCACCCATGCCATCTCCTGGCTGCTAACTGCTATAGTTAAATTTTAGCATAAATGGTCCTGGGGTTGTCCTGGGCCTGATAAGGAAGGAGGGTATGTACGTACAGGAGGGTAAGAATGAGCCAGCACGACCAGCAGGAAGGGACTGCTCTGACTGGGGTCCCGGGGCCTGGGATGCTGAGACCGGGTGAGCAGAAACTCATTGACGGGGGCATTGTCTTGTATTAAAAGACAAAACTCACAATTGAGTTTAAAGATCGGTAAGTATAATAATAATAATAATAAAATAAAAAATAAATAAATAAATAATTTAAAAAAATAAATAAAAATAAAGATCGAATTGCTTTATTTGTGATTCTAGAATCGGGCAGCGCCTTATGCTATGCAACAGAATGAGTGCTCCAATGAGTCCATCACAGGAGTTGGCTTTGTAGGCAAACGAGGACTGAAGGGAACAGAAAAGAGAACAAAAAAGTGGACTGATCACTTCAAAGTTACTTTCCTTGTATTGTTAATACAGAGGGGACTTCCCTACTATGCTGATTCGGGTAGACTGGGATCTCCGGGGGTTTTTTGTTGTTGCTGTTGTTGTTCTTTCTGAAAACTGGCCCATTTCAAAGTTCATTTGGATTATGGGGCATTTAGTAGAAGTGTCTTCATGCTGGTTGGGTCTGGTCCCCTGGGGCCTCGTGCAGGAGGCCCATCCAAAATAACGGCCTCCCATGAACTTTGTGTCACATGGGGACACAGGATTTAACACCATAGCAAGAACCCCAGGGGGATGGGACAAGCACACTCTTGGGATGGCTCAGAGTGGCCAGGAAGAAACAACGGCCAAAAAGGAGAGGTGGAGACGCCTAAGTTGGCCTGGAGGACAGCAGGGAAATCTGAGGGGAGACGGCGTGGTGGGATGGGCATTTGAGGTGTGGGCAGAAGGTGCTGTTTCAGGAGCAAGCCCAGAGGACACATATGCCCCCAGGCTACTTGGAACCTGCTAGCAAGAGGGGCAGCAGCGTCACTGAGAGGCCTGACAAGGGTTGTCCCCTGCAGACCAGGCACAGTAGGCGGCAGTCACAGAGCTGAGGTCACTGACATCCGTGGGGATGGTGGGGCCTCAGAGTGACAGAGGCCAGGCTCAACCACGGAAGCCAGGACAGCCAGCAGGAGGCGAGAAGGGAGACCTGCCAGGGACCCCACTTCCTTATCTGTGCCAAGGGACAAAAGTACAATAATTTATCTTTTACCGTGGAAGGGATATGCCAGCTTGCCCCTGACTAATGGCCCCTAAAACCCCCCTGGAGTGGCCAGTCCCCAAATCTCCCGAGGGTGTGTATCTGCAGGAGCTTCACTGCGTAGAGGGGTGGGGACAGATAATAGAGCTGGCACCTCCAGGGGCAAGTTGGCGGCCAGCAGAAGGGCCCCTGGGCACTTATGGCCAATAACAAGCAGGAACGGGGGGCAGAGGTGGAGGGTGGCTGCCCCAAGAAAAATAAAGCCCCTTGCTCTGCTCCTGGACCTAAGCCCATATTCAGACCCCAAACCTATTGAGTAAGGAGGTGGCCCTTCCCAGAGGGAAGGATCCTGTGACATTATGGGAAGTCTTTACCATGCCAGTCCCCCCATCCTTTCCCTGGAGGGTCTGTGGCAATTTGCTCAGGTGACCGTGCACTGGAAAAAGGGCAACAAGCAGACGTGTTGAGGACTTCTGGATATGGGGTCTGACATTGATCCCAAAAGGCCCAAAGCATCCACACAGCCCTCTGTGTGGGTAGGGGCGCAGGTGACAAGTGGCATCCTGACGCAAGTCCGGTTCACACTGGCCCACTGGGCCCATGGGCCCGCCCTGCGTTCCTTTCCCCAGTCCCTGAGTGTGTCATTGGAATGGATCTACTTGGCAGCTGAAGTAGATCAGGACCCACCTGAATCTCCTCCACTGACCGTGACCAAAACTCTCCATCTGCCCTAAAAACTTGCTTCTCCTGGCTTCCTACCTGAGGACACCACTGTCCACCAGGTCACCATCCTCTAATGGTCACCTGGGCCACCAGGTCTCTCCTCCACCCCCAAGAGGACACTAAGTCAACACAGCCTGTAGGATCTGCCCGGAAGCAGGGGTGACCCTCTTCTCAGAGTCTCCTTAACAAGCAAAACAAAGACAAGTCAAATGTGATTCAGCATCACATCTACTTAATCACGTTGAGATGCTCTGTGACAGCCGTTCACCTTAGGGGAGGGACCACCGTGCCATTTCCTTTTTTCTTTACCCAAAGTAAGGCCAAACAGCATTCGGATATTGCCCACATTGTTTTAACACCTCGGCTGCTGAGATTTTTATTTTTCAAATGTCTGGGCCATTCAGGAGCCCCTTTCCTGGGAGCAGACTGGGTTGTGGGGGGGTGTTGCCCACAGCCACTGGGAGTCTCTGTGAGCTCCATTTAGACGTGGCCTCCTAAGCAGGGATTTCCTCGCTTCAACCTGAAGCAGATTCCGTGGGTAATTCCCTCTCTGTTCCTTAATAAGAACCCCGAAAACCACCAGGACAAATTCTGGGCAGAGAGAGATTTCTCAGAGGAATGTTCTAAGTATTAGGTTGGCGCAAAAGTAATTACTTTTCTCACCCTTCTATTACTTTTGCACCAACCTAATAGTACATGTTCTAGCTCTTGTTAATATATAATTCATCTTCTAAAAAGGGGCACATGAATGTTACTGTCCATTAATGACAACAGACGGTGGCTACATTTGCTAGTTCCATTTGCTTCTCACAAGAAAAAAGAAAAAAGTCAAGAGCATCTTGTCCACCCAGGACAGGGCTTCTCACAGCTGGGTCCTTCTGGGCAACCAGCCCCTTGGAACCCCTAGAGCTGGGGCGATTGTGAAGCAGTCTTCACCCTTTTTTTTTTTTTTTTTTTTTTTGCAGTTGCAAGATTTAATAGAGTGGAAACAGAGCTCCCATACAAAGGGAGCTATACTGTGATACATGGAAGACTGGATCATCTATTGCCTGAGAGCACAGCGGGAGGTACAACGATTGGGATATAAACCCAGGCATTTGAGCTGGCAACGGCTACCCTCTTTGGGTCCCGTCCCTTTGTATAGGAGGGGATACTGGATGTGATATATGGATACTGTATCACATCACACCCAGAAAGGTCTGGTGGCTCCTGCTGTAGCCACCAGAATAGATGATTCAGGAAGGGTTGGGAGGAGAGTACCTGCATGAGGGAGAAGGCAGTGCCAGTGAAAGGAGGTGGGTTATGCATAGGGACATGGAGCACATAAGTAGCCATATGAGGACGATGGGAGCCAGGGTCCTCATATCAAAGAAGTGAGTTACAAACATGGAAAGGGGAAAGCTAGAATGAGCCCTGTTGTTTGACCTGGTGAGACAGCCAAGTAAAAAGGGCTCCCGGGAGAACTTCCAACAGGCCTGCACACTAGGAGGATGGGGTGGAGCCAGGGAACTTCCAGCCATTTGCAGAGGGGAGGAGCCCGGCCTCTTGAGTTCCTGTGTGGTGGGGGCAGGAGCTGATTTCTCGGCTTCCCTCTCGCTCTGCTGAAAGTTTTTCTCTTCTTCCTTTTTCACCCAATAAATTCCATTTTTCTCACCCTTCTATGTGTTTGTGAGCCTAATCTTTCCTGGTCATGTGACAAGAACCTGGTTTTTAGTTGAACTAAGGAGAAAGTCCTGCAACACTGGGATTAAAGTATCCATGTGAGCTTAAAGTTTTGGGGAACAATAGACAGATGATAGATAGATTAGAGAGATGAGAGATGGATGGATGGATGGATGGTTGGATAGATGGATGGATGGATGAAGGTTAGATACAGATAGATGATAGATAAGTTAGATGATAGAGATAGATATTAGATAGATAGAGATAG
Organism: Pongo abelii; assembly: GCF_028885655.2. Taxonomy (NCBI): domain Eukaryota; kingdom Metazoa; phylum Chordata; class Mammalia; order Primates; family Hominidae; genus Pongo; species Pongo abelii. The sequence continues at coordinate 121,837,745 of NC_071997.2, read as the reverse complement.
ATGATACACAAATCAGATGATAGAGAGATAGATGAGCTAAACAGACAGGGATAGACGATAGATACTAGGTAGAAAGACACACATATATATATTACATATATTCCCTAGCTCTGCCTATTTAAGGAGCCTGGGAACAGCAACAAAAGCTGCTGTTTCCCAAAAGCACTGAGCACACCTAGCACCCAGACTTTGGCTTTTAAATTTCATTCTCCACATGAAAAAGGAACCCATATCCCCTGGAGAAACAACTGATTCCAGGGCTGGGACTGAGAAGCTTCCACAGCAGCCGGCAGCCCCCAGTCTGAGGGGCTTTGTGGTTTACTGCTGTTGATTGGTCAAAGGCTATGGTGAGCAGTAGAACTGTGGTGTTCAAGGGACCCTCACCCTTAATGTTTCAAAGCAATTCATTTGATTCATTAAAGTTTATATTTTATTACTTTAACAAATCAAATAATCTACCTAGAAAAAGTAATAATGTCCCCCAATGCCTCCATTCCCAGTATGACCCCTAACTCCTGCTCAAGAAGCTGGATGCCACCTCCCCTTCCTCCTTGGTTATTCACTCAGTTCTGTTTCCTGCCTCTTAACAATTGTATAACCACCCAGCGGGTTCTCCTTGCCCGCTACCCAGACAGAGCAGATTTGTCAAGATGTGAGAATTGCAATAGAGAAAGAGTTACTGATGCAGAGCCAGCTGTGCAGGACACCAGAGTTTCATTATAACTCAAATTAGTCTCCCCGAGAATTCGGGGATTGGAGTTTTAAAAGATAATTTGGTGAGTAGGGGCCAGTGAGTTGTGACTGCTGATTGGCCGGGCTGCAGATGAAATCATAGGAAGTTGAAGCTGTTCTCTTGTGCTCAGTCAGTTCCTGGGTTGGGTGTGGCCACAGGACCAGATGAGCCAGTTTATTGATCTGGGTGGTGCCAGCTGATCCATTGAGTTTAGGGTCTGCAAAATATCTCAAGCACTGATCTTAGGTTTTAAAATAGTGATGTTATCCCCAGGAGCAATCTGGGGAGGGTCAGAATCTTGTAGCCTCCAGCTGCATGACTCCTAAACCATAATTTCTAACATTTGGCTAATTTGTTAGTCCTGCAAAGGCAGTGGAGTCCCCAGGCAAGAAGGGAGTTTGTTTTGGGAAAGGGCTGTTATCGTCTTTGTTTCACAGCTAAACTATAAACTAAGTTCCTCTCAGAATTATTTCAGCCTGTGCCCAGGAATGAACAAGCACAACCTGGAGGTTAGAAGCGAGATGGAGTTGGTTCAGTCAGATCTCTTTTGCTGTCTCAGTTATAATTTTGCAATGGCCGTTTCAATTCAATGCATCCATGTAGATTCCTCAGGAGTTCTGTGGGGTGCTGGAAGCAGGGCTGAGCAGCTGTGGAAAGGATAGGTTTAGGAACAGGGGGCTTAAAACAGCAGGGCTATAGCAGGAGCCTCCAGACCTGTCTGGATGTGATGTGATACAGACTGGGGCGGGATGGAAATGGGAAATCTGAGAACGTCTCAGGACAAGCACTGCCCAGCAGCCTTCTCTCCCTTTCCTCTTCCCCTCCGGAACGACCCAGGCCAGTGCCAGTGGGTGGTGCTGCAGTGTCTCTGCCTTCACCTCTGTCTCTGTTCCTTCTGGCACACACACACAAACACACACACACACACACACACATGCACATGGAGGTTTTGACTGTATGTGTTGTTTGTTTAAAAAAAAAAACAACTACGTAGTGCTATATAATCTTGTTTACAACTAGCTTTTCCCACTTCAGAATATCTTGGAGGTCAATTATCCAGGTCAATACATACAAATCTATATTCTTAGGATAAGAGGTGCCATTGTGGTTCAATCAGCCTAGTGCTGAAGGTCATTCGGGAGTTTTAGTTTTTCACCATAAACGGTGCCGCAGCAACCATCATCTTACACCAAAAAAAGAGAAAGAGACCATCAAGGAGACCCGAAAAACTTCGGTTGGTAAAATGGGCCCCGTGAGGACATTTTTACATCCTTATGGAAGAATCGCTTGAGACTTTTAAATCTATGAAAGCTCATATGTCCATAACCAGCTGCGCTTGTGTCCTGAAGGAAAAAATGTAAACAGGAAATTGTTTTCAACTGCAAGAAAAAAATGACTCAGGAACTCAGGACGGAAACGGAGACTGGACAGAGATGGACGCCAGGACTGAGCCCATGGTGCCAGGCAGCTGCGCCCAGCCCCCGCCCACCTGTACTCCCCTCCAAAGGGAAAAATAAAGAAAAAGCGCCGTCAAATGCACACAGATGTGATTGTGCCACTGTGGTGCACCCTTTACCCCGGGAAACATGTGCTGCTGCTTGTCTTTATTCTAAGGGTGATGACGGTCACTACAGCGATTGTCTGCAGCTGGAAACACTCCTTTTCTAATAAGTGGTTTAGCTGCTTTCCTTTCCATGTGTCTCACTCGGACCCAGTACAAAATTTAAAATGGCACAAATAACAGATGCTCGGTCGCCAGAAGGGCAGTTTGGAGGCAGCAACGCAGAGCAGTGGAAGGGCCTCCAAGTGTTCCCATCTAAGGCAGTAGCCGGCAGGCAGGAGGCCACGGCTCGTCCTGGTTCTGCCTCAGGGTGGCCCATGGTCCTGTCGGGTCATCTCCCTCCCCAAGGCCTCAGACTCCTCCTTTGTAATGTACAGATAATGACCTGAGCCTGGGGCACCTCACTTGGTGCTACAAAGATGACTTGGATGCCATCTATGCAGGCTCCATCTCCTCCTCTGAGGGCTGGCACTAGGCAGGGCTCTGAACTAAGCTGATGTGAGCAGGACGGCACCTATGTGACCGATGGGGACACTAAAACCCAGCCCCTTGCCTCAGGTGGGACAACGTGGATCCCATTCACAGTCCTGGGCTCCCTGTGGGGTCAAACTACCTCTTTGTCTACTTCTTCCCCTGTCTGGGTATGCTTCTGTCACCCTCACACATGTCACCCGAGGGCACTCCCTCAAGAGTTTCTGTCTCAGGCCTGGCAAGGTGGCTCACACCTGTAATCCCAGAACTTTGGGAGGCTGAGGTGGGAGGCTTGCTTAAGTCAAGGAGTTTGAGACCAGCCTGGGCAACATAGTGAGACCCTGTCTCTAAAGAAAATTTTAAAAATTAGCCAGGTGTGGTAGCACACCTGTAGTCCCAGCTATTTGGGAGGCTGAGGCAGGAGGATAGTTGAGTCCAAGAATTGGAGGCTGCAGTGAGCTATGATCACACCAGTGCACTCTAGCCTGGTTCACAGAGTGAGACCCTATCCCTTAAACAAACAAAAACTCCTGTCTCAAACTCTGCTTCTATAGGAGCCAACCAAAGAACAACATGTTGGTCAGAAGGCGATGCACGGCACAAACTGAAATGTAAGTGAAAACGACTACTGTTCCTTTTGGATCTGTACAGATAAAACAAGGTTGGACGCCATATGAGACACAGCGGTGGGCTGAGGAATGGCTAGCATCACTGCTTCCCTCCTGCCAGTGGCCAGGCCAGTGTCACAGCAGGCACCAAGTGACCAGCAGCTCTCAGTGCAGTGTGGACAGCTGGCCAAAGTACAACTGTCCCTACCATCAGACCCACTTAAGACCACTGGCTTTATGTATGTGGCAGAGATTACAGCTGCTACCTATTGCTGTTCTCTCTTCTTCCTTAGTAACATAGTCCTGCTTTTTATCTGGACATGTTGCCATCTAAGAATAAAGACTGCCTTCCCCAGCCTTCCTGGAAACTAGGTGTGACCAGTGAGATGCGAACGGAAGTGTTGTGTTGGACTTCTTGGAGTGCTTCTCCGATGATCGAGGGAGCCCTTCTTCCTCACTTTTTCCTTTCTGGTGCTTCAACTGTAGGAATAATGGCTGGAGCTCTGGCAGCCATCTTAGGCTGTGAGGTTGCCTTGATATTGGAAGAGATACCAGGCAAAAATAGAAGACAGAAAGGAACCGGGTTACCTGCTAATTTCACGGAGCCACCATGCCAGCCCTAGGTTGCCTACGTCTGTACTACTTTTTTGTGAGATAATAAACCTTTGTGGGTCTGAGCCTCCAAGGCCAGGTTGCTGTCACTAGCAGTGAACCTACTCCTAACTAATAGAGTCTTTGGCACTCCTGTCTGTTCTGTGACTAGGAGAAGTCTATTTCTGTCATTTTCTTCTTTCTGTGTTCTCATCTTTAATGTGACATCCTCAGCATCTAGTAACAAGTTGCATAATGTTTTATTGTACTTTTTTCTCCTTTTTTGACAAATAATACAAATATATTTTATTTGAAATAAACAAAAATGCATACATGGCTCAATGGGTCACTTGGAAACTGTTGCTTGACTATATTGCTGAGCAGAAACAAAACAGAAGCACAAACATGTGCTTCTTTTTTGACACGTATCTGGAGATAGGTAGGAAGACACTGCTTGGTTTTTTAAAAAACTGACCTTCCCTTAAGGCCTGGTCATAGAAGTGTAAACATTATAAATGAATCCACCATTACCAGCTGTCATATCATATCTGTGTCACCTGCGTATTCTGAGATTACACACATACCTGCCAATATACCTGGGAAAGGTTATTTTATCACAGTTACACTTGAGTTCTTGGCAGGCAGGACTAAGGAAGAGTAATTTGAAGTAAGTTTTATATCCTATTTAGAAGAAATCACCAGTATTTCCTTAAATAACAGGTTACAATAGAAAGACACTGCCTGGAAATTATCCTTTTCACTTTGGTTCCTTTTTAGTTTTTGTTTATGATTTACATAGCTGTTTAATTCATTTTCTTATAGTACAATCCTGCCATGAAGTATTAAAGCACAAGATACTTATTATTCCTTCAACATCTGCATTTTTCAAGTTTTATACTCTGCATCCACAGTATGTCAGCAGTTCTGGAATGTTTAAAAAAAAATGGGTAAAATGCTTCTAAAAATGCAGATGTCTATAACCACAACGGTACTAAGATGGAAAGGAAACACTGAGAAGGGATGAAAGCAAACACGTTCATGTGCGGAGAATGTGGTTCGAGTCTTTGGATTTAAAAACAAGTTCCCCAGAGAAGCTGGCACTTCCTTTGCCCTCCAAAAAGGACCTGAAAACTCCCAATCCAAACTTTGGAAAATTACAGTTATGTTTCTTCTCCTTTCTTTTTTTTTTTTTTTTTTTTTGAGACGCCCAGGCTGGAGTGCAGTGGTGAGATCTCGGCTCACTGCAAGCTCCGCCTCCCAGGTTCACGCCATTCTGCTGCCTCAGCCTCCCAAGTAGCTGGGACTACAGGCGCCCACCACCACGCCCAGCTAATTTTTTGTGTTTTTAGTAGAGATGGGGTTTCACCGTGTTAGCCAGGATGGTCTCGATCTCCTGAACTCGTGATCCGCCCGTCTCGGCCTCCCAAAGTGCTGGGATTACAGGTGTGAGCCATCGCGCCTGGCCTTCTCCTTTCTTTTAAAGCAATAAAGCATTAGTGATGTCTTTTAAAAAATAATACCAGTCATTACCATCTTAGGAAGTGTGAATATTTCACGAGTAAAACGAGTCTTTCAGAACCAAGCACTGGCAATGTGGAGTGTCAAGAGGAAACGAGCGATGGTCTGGTGGCAGGTCTGGGACCGACAGCATCCCCCTGACTGTGGGGACTCCTCTAGACCCACGTTCCCACTTGTCCATTTAGAAGCAGCACCTGCTGCCCCGTGGAGGGAGGGTGACATAGAAGCCAGGTGACAGATGACAAACAGCCACCACCTGAGGGGGTTTGGCACATCTGCTGTTCATCTGCGGGCTCAGTTCCCTCATCTGTCAAGAGAAGGAGTCTTGGGTCATGTTCAGTGACTTTATGATCACAGATGCCATGACAAATCACATTCTCACTCAAGGTGAGGGTCCTAGTCCATCGTGAGTGGGAAGAGAGTGCTCCGAGTGAAGGTGTGGCCTGATGGAGCGACACTAACTCTGTCCCCCAACACTACCCAGGGAAGGCCAGCAGTGCCCAGCCCTGATTAACTGAGCCGTTGCCTTTCTGTTCTCCCCATGGCAAGAGACACAGATGGTTTCCCTGTGGGACTGGTTGTCCAAGAGCAAATAGATTTTCTACACAGTGCTTGTTAGCATCTTATCAGTGTTTCACAAAAATCCAGGAAATAACTTGCTTTGAGTCTCTTCCATATTTTCAAGATCCACTGTTGTTGCTTTTCCGTGCAATTGCCTCAGAGCACCCCATGACTTCTGGACACAGAGTTGAAGAGGACAGGCAGTGAAGGAGTCAGCCACATCCTCAGGGTAAAGAGCAATGGAGACAGTCTGACCTTGGTGTCAAAGATGACAGCCTTCACCCAGGTCTGCGGCTACAGTAGAGCAGGAGATGCCTGGGTCCTTTCCAAATCCAGCTGGATGGTCTATGCACAGGGTGGAATATTATACAGCTGTGAAAAGGAATTGAGATGGTGATATTCACTACAACACAGATGGACTTTGGAAACATTGTGCTAAGTAAAATAAGGCACACACAGAAGGACAAGTATTGTGTGATTCCATTTACATAAGGTATCTAGAGCAGGCAAATACACAGAGACAGAAAGTAGAATAGAGGTGACCAGGGGCTGGGGGTGGAGGAGGAGGAGTTATTGTTGAATGGGTACAGAGTTTCTATTTGGGATGATGAATTGCTTGGGTATAGATAATGGTCATGGGTACACAACGTTGTGAATGTAATTAATGCCATTGAATCATGCACTTCTGAATAGTTAAAATGATTAATATTATGCAATGGTTTTTTGTTTGTTTGTTTTTGAGACGGAGTCTCGCTCTGTAGCCCAGGCTGGAGTGCAGTGGCGCGATCTCGGCTCACTGCAAGCTCCGCCTCCCGGGTTCACGCCATTCCCCTGCCTCAGCCTCCTGAGTAGCTGGGACTACAGGCGCCTGCCACTGCACCCAGCTATTTTTTTTTTTTTTTTTTTTTTTAGTAGAGATGGGGTTTCACCATGTTAGCCAGGATGGTCTCGATCTCCTGACCTTGGGATCCACCCACCTCAGCCTCCCAAAGTGCTGGGATTACAGGCGTGAGCCACCACACCTGGCCATGCAATGTATTTTTACCCTCCTCCTCCTAAAAGAAACAACAACCCACAGTCTCATGGGCCCGGAATGAGCATTTGGTATTTGGATCAGAAACGGGGGTGGGTTGGGAGCTGTTGTGAGGAGGGAGGTGCTTGGGCTTTGAGGACACCTGGAGAAGCCATCCCTTGGAATTTGCTGTTGATCACACTTGGCCTCCAAGTGCCCCCAGTGCCACTGGGCACTGACAGCTCGCCTTGATGGAGTCATCTTCAGCAGATGAGGCAAATGAGCAGCCCGGCCTGTTACTCTGCACCAGTGGGTGACAGATGATCATTATTAAGAAGGAAAGCACAGTCCGTTTGTCATTTTTGACATTCGAAGTCCAGAAGGTCCTGGTGACCGTGGAGTTCCCTTCCTGCAGGATGTGACAGGCCATTTACAAAGCCCGCCCTGGGATCTTTTTATAGCCATTCAATTTACGTGAAGCAAGCACAGCTTGGGGCATTGAAGCAGTATAATTTTAACACTTAATTACATTGCTTCCTCATTGACAAGACAGCTGCATCGGATGCAATTTGTCATTTCATTAGGCAATAAATATTGAAAACAGCAAAAAAAAACCAATGTGGGCAAGCACAGCTCCAGCCCAGCAGCAGCTGACTGCGCATGGGAGTGACAGCAGCGGGGCCACCTGTGCCACCTCACCCTCACCGCTCCCTCAAAACCAGCCACAACCACCACCAATACACAAGCCCACAGTCATTGGTGATTTTGATGCCAAACTGTCTGTCCTTCATTAGAAAGACACAGAGTCACCTTTTGTGGGCCCCTGGCAGACGACCGAGTCAGAAAGCAGAATTGTGGCCCAGTGCGGTGGCTCACACCTGTAATCCCAGCACTTTGGGAGGCCAAGGCAGATAGATCACCTAAGGTCAGGAGCTTGAGACCATCCTGGCCAACATGGTGAAACACTGTCTCTACTAAAAATACAAAAATTAGCTGAGTGTGGTGGCGGGCACCTGTAATCCCAGCTACTTGGGAGGCTGAGGCAGGAGAATCGCTCGAACCCAGAAGGCAGAGGTTGCAGTGAGCTGAGATCGCACCACTGCATTCCAGCCTGGCGACAGAGTGAGTCTCCGTCTCAAAAAAAAAAAAAGAAAGAAAGAAAGCAGAATTGCTCCCTGCGTCCCTGCTCGCAGGCAGGGCATCCTCACTGGGTGTGAGATTTGCAGTGGAAGGCAGGCTGGAGTTGTGCATGAGAAGAGAACCTGGGAGCTGCAGAGAGCACAGTGAAGCTGGTGCTGCCAAGGGGCCAGGCTGGGCAGGGCAGGGGGATTGGTGGAGGCAGACATGAAAGCCGGAGGACATTCCAGACCAACAGAACAATGAACAAGGAGAAACCACGCATGAGCTGGGGACAGCCGGGAGACCAGCTGACTAGAACAGAGACACCACTGGAGGCCAGGTGGCTGAGAGAAGCGGGGGCTGGATTCCTGGGGTCTTAGGATTGGATCTGCCTGCAGAGGCAAGCCTTTGAGCACCTCTCCAGATAGGCGGGCATTCAAGGAGGAGGCATCCCCAGCTCACTTCCCTCCCTGACCTCTGAAGCATCCTTCCTGCAGATGTGGCCTACGAGAACGTGATTAACGCCCTCCTCCTCGTCATGATCATTGGGGTGGTTAGCGCTTGTTGTGCACCTACTATGTGCTAAGCACTGTGCTCAGGGCTTCACGTGCAGCCCTGCTCTCACACTCAGAGACTCAGCTCCACCACGCCTCTCTGGCAGCCGGTTGGGGTCACTGAGACAGAAACAGGGCCAGGCCGGCCCCTGCCAAGTTCCTGTAGGCTGAGCCACATGGAGGCAGCGCATGGTAAGATCACCCATGAACTCTACTCTGCGGGCACATCTGCAATGGGAAAGGGGAAACTTGCAGCAGACTCCCTGGGTGGCCTGGGCAGAGGTGAGCAGGAGGAGAGTCCTGCATTGCCACGACGGAATACGGACTCTGCTCAGCGGTCACACGTCATGGCCCTTCCTTTCTCCCTCCCTCCCTCCCTCCCTTCCTTCCTTCCTTTCTTTCTTTCAGAAGGAGTCTCGCTCTGTCACCCAGGCTGCAGTGCAGTGGCATGATCTCGGCTCACTGCAACCTCCACCTCCTGGGCTCAAGTGATTCTTGTGCCTCAGCCTCCCGAGTAGCTGGGATTACAAGCATCCACCACCATGCCTGGCTAATTTTTGCATTTTTAGTAGAGATGGGGTTTCACCATGTTGGCCAGACTAGTCTCGAGCTCCTGACCTCAGGTGATCCACCCACCTTGGCCTCCCAAAGTGCTGGGATTACAGGCGTGAGCCACCGTGTCCAGCTGTCATGGCTATTATCTCTGAAAAAGCCATGTAAATATCTTTACCCTTGGAGAGGTTACGCCATCTGCCCAAGTTACTCAGCCAGTAAGTGACACAGTGAACCCGGATTTGTACTTTTTCCTTACACTACAGCTGCCTCTTTCAGAACCAAGTAAGCCAACAAAGCTTCTCCAAAACTTCCCTTCTGGGCCCCTTAACTCACTGTGTGACAAACTCTCTTCTATGCCCTTCAGACTCAGTGCCCCTTCCACTCTTCCACCCAAAGTCAGTGCACCATTCTGGTAGTAGTCATTTACATTTTAGTGTGAATTTAAGTCCCTGTGCTACTTGTCCAATGTGTCATTTGCATGCTATGCCTCCTCTGTAATGAGTAAGAAACCTGCTAAAGAAATCTCAGACATAAGTGAGCAGATACAGGAGGACTAATATATAATTTTTTTTAATTTTTGAGAAAGAATCTCACTCTTTAGCCCAAGCTGGAGTGCAGTGACATGATCTTGGCTCACTGCAACCGCTGCCTTCCAGGCTCAAGCATTTCTCATGCCTCAGCCTCCCGAGTAGCTGGGCCTACAGGCACTTGCCACCACACCTGGCTAATTTTTTGTATTTTAGTAGAGACAGGGTTTCACCATGTTGCCCAGAGTGGTCTCAAACTCCTGAGCTCTGGCAATCCACCTGCCTTGGCCTCCCAAAATGCTGGGATTACAGGCGTGAGCCACCGCACCCGGCCTAATAAAGAACTTTTGAATCCCTACCAGTGGAGAATCAAATACTTGTCCCAGATATTCAGTTAGCCATTTGTCTAAGCAATGACATAAACCAATCACAAGATGAGATGAGTGACCCAAATGACTTTTGAAACCCACTGTTTCTTTTTTTTTCTTTTTTTAACTTTTTTTTTGGCAGGGCATGGTGGATCATGCCTATAATCCCAGCACTTTAGGAGGCCAAGGCGGGCAGATCACTTGAGGTCAGGAGTTCAAGGCCAAGCTGGCCAACATGGTGAAACCCTGTCTCTACTAAAAGTACAAAAATTGGCAGGGCATGGTGGCACGCACCTGTAGTTCCAGCTACTTGGGAGACTGAGGCCCAAGAATCGCTTGAACCTGGGAGGTGGAGGTTGCTGTGAGCTGAGATCAGCCACTGCACTCCAGCCTGGGCGACAAAATGAGACTCTGTCTCCAAAAAAAGAAAATTAAAAAAAAATTAAAATGAAAAAAAAACACACAAAAACTTTCTTTTTTACATATGCCCACATGCTTAAGTGAAAACATATCATACTGTTGTTTTATTGGTTTGGGGTTTGGGGGTGTTTCGTTTCATTTTGTTTTGCCTGTCTTGGCTCTCCCTTCATACCCACTGTGAGGTTTATGTTATGTGTCTGCTGGACTGGGCAATGGAGAGCTCAGATGTATGGTTGAACATTGCTCTGGCTATATCAGCGATGTTTAGCATTTGAATCGGTAGATGTAGGAAAGCAGATTTCCTTCCCTGGTGTGTGCAGGCCTCGTCCAGTCCACCAAAGGCCTGACATGTGCTCTCACTGTCTGAGCTGAAACATGAATCTTCTCTGCCTTCAGATTCTGACTCAGACTGGAACTTACACATCAGCTCTCCCAGGTCCCCAGCCTGCTGACTGCAGATCTGGGGACCTCTCAGCCTCCATAACCACATGAGTCAGTTCCTTATGATAAATCTCTCTTTCTCTCTCTCTCTCTTTCTCTCTCTCTCTCTCTCTGCATGTGTGTGTGTATGTGTGTGTAGGCTATTGGTTCTTTAGAACCAATTCCCTGGAGAACCCAGACTAAAACACCAACAAAACCTAAGTCATTAACAATTAAGTCATATATTTCCATATGTTCCTCCATGCCTATATAATCCTTTACAGACCAAAAAATGGATGACGGCATCTTTACTAAAGGTAAATTATGAAATTTTTTTTAGAAAAAGGCTAGAAAAAGCCCTACCAATTCTAATTCTTAAATACATGGTCTTCATTCCCATGCGTCTCCTCCAGGTAGGACCCACCCTCACCTCCTCTGCCTGATGCTGTATCCACTTCCTAACTTGCCTCCTTCCCTAAGATCTGGCCTGGCCTCTTCTCCACCCGACAAAGCTCCCACTAACCCCCGCAACACACCTTCTCTGTGCTCCAAAGAACTCTGTCTGTTTTTCAAACACTGAATCGTACGTAGCTGTAACTGCTTGTTTCATGTTTTTCATAATAAAACATGAGTGTCACTAGGGCAGAAATGATACTTCTCTCAGTCACCATGGTGAATAAACACCTAGGACTTGGACTGTCAGATAGGAGGCGCTCACAGAATCTTTGAGTTGAAAAGCCAGCCAGTTGAAATGGTCATACAGCTGCTAAGTAGTAGTGTTTAAACACAGGTGTGTGGAACTGGGAAGCCAGGGTCCTTCAATAGCCCCACCCACTGCCATCATGTCAATATTTCCCATGGTCCTCCCTGACTTTCTCTGACCCTGTCTTTTAAAAGATAGATTGGTTGGGTGTGGTGCGCCCACTGCCTGTAATCTCAGCACTTTGGGAGCCCAAGGTAGGTGGATTGCATGAGCTCAGGAGTTCCAGACCAGCCTGGGCAACACAGTGAAACCCCGTCTCTAGTAAAATACAAAAAATTAGCCAGGTGTGGCATCGTGCACCTGTAATCCCAGCTACTCAGGAGGCTGAGGCAGGGGAATTGCTAGAACCCGGGAGGCAGAGGCTGCAGTGAGCCAAGATTGTGCTGCTGCACTCCAGCCTGGGCGACAGAGCAAGACTCCATCTCTAAAAAAAAAAAAAAAAAAAAAAAATCTAAGTTTTACAGAAATATATATTAGCACCTGTATTAGTCCACTCTCACACTGCTATAAAGATACTACCTGAGACTGGGTAATTTATAAAGAAAGGAGGTTTAATTGACTCACAGTTCTACATGGCTGGGGAGAACTCAGGAAACTTACAATCATGATAGAAGGTGAAGGGGAAAAAGGCACGTCTTACATGGCATTAGGAAAGTAAGAGCAAAAGAGCAAGGAAGTGCCAGAATGAAAACCATCAACTCCCTTGAGAACTCTCTCACGCTCACAAGAACAGCATGGGGAAAACCACCCCCATGAACCAATCACCTCCCCCCAGGCCCCTTCCTCGACACGTGGGGATTACAATTCGAGATGAGAGTTGGAGCCAAACCATATCAGCACCCAAAATAAAATGATAGCATTACATTACCTACTTACAATTCACTGGTAGTTCCTAGGAGTCTTGAGACATTATGTTTTGCAGATGGGAAAAGGACAAGTGATTCTGGGCTAATTACCCTTCCACCTGACTCAAAATTTATTTAATTGGGAGTAGCTGTGACAAGTGGCAATTTTCTGTACTTGCACATTGCATTACAAGGCAGCCTTACCTCTGATTTACTGTCTGTGTTAGCCTCAAGTTTCTCTCTGCCCTGTATGGACTCTTTTGCACTAATGCCAGTTGAACTTTCAAATCTTTTTCCTTTTTTTTTTCTTTCTTTTTTTTAGAGATGGGGTCTTGCTCTGTCACCCAGGCTGGAGTGCAGTGGCACGATCATAGCTCACTGCAGTCTTAAACTCCTGGGCTAAAGCTATCCTCCTACCTCAGCCTCCTGGGTGCTGGGACTACAGGCGCACACCGCCACGCTTGACTAACTGAATCATTTTTGCCAAATACTTAACTCTCCTCTCGGATCTAAGTTGCATCTTCTTTTAATCCCTAAAAAGTCCCCCCAAGGTATCTGATATTTGTCATGTCGTGCCTAGGCTAGGCAAAAAATATTGTCTACATTTACAAATTAAACATTAAATGAATTTCAATTCATTTCCTCAAGACCTTCTTTAAAACTCACTAATGAAGTTGCAAATGCTAACACCAATTGCAGTTAATGTGCTTAAAATCCAGAACTTTGTGCAAGAGAAAGAGATCAGTGTTTAAGAAAAATGGTCCAAATATCAAACTGGATTGCCTTTTTCTGTGTGGCTCACTTGAGATGCACAATGAATGGGAGACATCTTGTTTGGGATGAACCCCAAAAGTTCCTCTCTGGTTTTTTTTTCCTATTGATCTATAGAAGTCTATGGATTTCACAAGCAAAAAAGTGTATCTTACTAAACAATGGGCCCCCAAATTTGACTGAGCAGATGTCAGCTATTAGACTGATGCTTCTGCCATATTCATTTTGCCTCTTCATTACCCCTTCTGCTCTTCTCTGGATCATTACAAATGTAGTAAGCTTATCCAGCACATCTCTCATCATTACCCCAGCACTATTTTTTTCTTTTTTACAGACTGTCCAGATACAGAAGAACCTCTCATGATAATTAAAGAAATTACAAACTTGTATTTTTTTAATATGGGTTTTCACATCTGTAGAAGTATAAGGCAGCACTATAATAAATTCAACATTCCCAGGGCATTGCTTCAACAATTACCAAAAAAAGAATTCAATTTACCGTCACATTCTTTGGAGCTGTATGTATAAGAAAGAGACAGCTTCTCTGCTTCAAATGACATAGAATCTCTTATGCAAAAGCACTGGGCACGCTGGAGTGAATAAAATGTTGGCTTTGGGGGAAGCAAGATAGAATTCAAAGGCTTAGTAATAATGAGTTTTAAAGCACATTTTCCCCATATAACTACAGTGCGAACCTCTCACTTAGAAAAAGATTGCAAAATTGCGCCTGTAGTGAATAAGCCCTGCAGACACATTTTTATTTTCAGAACAGAAATTACCCAGAAAATAAGATTTCACCATGCCTCCCTTTCTGCCTCCCCTAAAACATTCATTGTCTATACCTTGGAAAATAAAACCAATTATGTAATACAGCAAATTCCAACAAGTTCAATCTTATTGTCTTTTCCTTGTTTGACTGGTGTAAACTCTGCCAACTTCCTCTTAATTTTTGTAAGATACTTTTTGAGTCTTTTTGTATTTCCTTTCTTTCTTTCTTTCTTTTTTTTTTTTTTTTTTTTTTTGAGACAGAGTCTCATTCTGTTGCCCATGCTGGAGTGCAACGGCACGATCTCGGCTCACTGCAACCTCCACCTCCTGGGTTCAAGTGATTCTCCTGCCTCAGCCTCCTGAGTAGCTGGGACTACAGGTGCCCACCACCACATCCAGCTAATTTTGTCTTTTTAGCAGAGGCAGGATTTCACCATGTTGGCCAGGCTGGTCTCGAACACCTGACCTCAAATGATCCACCCACCTTGGCCTCCTGAAGTGCTGGGATTACACACGTGAGCCATCGCTCCGGCCTTGTATTTTATTTCTATGACCTCAGAAAGGTCAACATCATACCATTTCATTCTATGTTTATTTGTATTTGCTTTGTATCCTAGCATGTAGCCAATTTTTGTCAATGTTTTATATCATGTTTGGAAGTTAAAATATGAATTTCCTAACTATTGGATGTAGGTTCTATGCAGCTTATTAGATCAAGCCTATTAGTGTATTGATCAACTCTTCTAGTATTGTTTTTCTGCTTGAATGATCAATTCCGCAAGCTGGTATTAAGATCTCTCACTGTGATTAGCGATTTGTCAACTTCTCTGGAAAAGTATGCCAAATTTTGCTTTATCTATTTTGATGATATGTTTTAGGAGCATACAAGTTCAGGATTTTTACTTCTTTCTTGTGAAACTTTTCTCTTACTGTATTTAATAACTCTATTAATCCTTAATGATATAACTCAAATCTCTTGTGTCTAATATTAATATAACTAGTAGCTTCCTTTAGTTATTATTTTATCCTTTTTAATCTTTCCCTGTTTTTAATTTTAACGTTTTTGCCTCATTATTTTCTGGGTATCATAGCACATAGCTGAATTTGGACTGGTTTTTTGTTGTTGTCGTTGTTGTTGTTGTTGTTTGAGGCAGAGTCTTGCTCTGTCACCCAGGCTGGAATGCAGTGGCACCATCTCGGCTCACTGCAACCTGTGCCTCCTGGGTTCAAGCGATTCTCATGCCTCAGCCTCCTGAGTAGCTGGGATTACAGGTACATGCCACCATGCCCAGCTAATTTTTGTATTTTTTTATATATGGGGTTTCACCATGTTGGCCAGGCTGGTCTTGAACTCCTGACCTCAAATGACTCACCTGCCTCAGCCTCCCAAAGTGCTGGGATTACAGGCATGAGTCGCTACATCTGGCCTGATTTTTGTCCAAGAGTTTCTAAATGAACTAGAAAATGGAATCTGTTTAGTTTTATTATAATTACTGAACTAATTAGAGTTAGGTTTGCTGTCTTTTTTTTTTTTTTTTTAATTTTTTTTTTTTTTTTAAAAAGGCAAAGCACATTTTTATTAAACCAGAGAAACATCACAGACATAAAACAGTAAAATAGATTATTCTCAGATTAAGCTTGGTGAAGACATATCCAAGTTCACATTTTTCTCTAATTCTTTCCCATCATCATACTGGTCCAACCCTATCCTCAGATTTTGCTTAGAACACTTTTTTTTTTTTTTTTTTTAAATTCTTTTTTTTTTTTTATTATTTTTTTAATTCATGAAGTATTTGTTGATCATTCTTGGGTGTTTCTCAGAGAGGGGGATATGGCAGGGTCATAGGATAATAGTGGAGAGAAGGTCAGGAGATAAACACATGAACAAAGGTCTCTGGTTTTCCTAGGCAGAGGTCCCTGCGGCCTTCTGCAGTGTTTGTGTCCCTGGGTACTTGAGATTAGGGAGTGGTGATGACTCTTAAAGAGCATGCTGCCTTCAAGCATCTGTTTAACAAAGAACATCTTGCACCGCCCTTAATCCATTTAACCCTGAGTTGACACGGCATATGTTTCAGAGAGCACGGGGCTGGGGGAAAGGCCATAGATCAACAGCATCCCAAGGTAGAAGAACTTCTCCTAGTCAGAACAAAATGGAGTCTCCTATGCCCACCCCTTTCTACACAGACACAGCAACAATCTGATCTCTCCTTCCTTTCCCCACACTTCCTCCCCTTCTCTTCAACAAAACCGCCATCGTCCTCATGGCCCGCTCCCGATGGTCGCTGTCTCTTCGGAGCTGTTGGGTACACCTCCCAGACAGGGCGGCCGGGCAGAGGCGCTCCTCACTTCCCAGACAGGGCGGCCGGGCAGAGGCACTCCTCACCTCCCAGACAGGGCGGCCGGGCAGAGGCACTCCTCGCTTCCCAGACGGGGCCGCCCGGGCAGAGGCGCTCCTCACTTCCCAGATGGGGCGTCCGGGCAGAGGCGCTCCTCACTTCCTCCCAGACGGGGTGGCAGCCAGGCAGAGGCGCTCCTCACCTCCCAGACGGGGCCGCCGGGCAGAGGTGCTCCTCATCTCCCAGACGGGGCGGCCGGGTAGAGGCGCTCCTCACCTCCCAGACGGGGCGGCTGGGCAGAGGTGCTCCTCATCTCCCAGACAGGGCGGCCGGGCAGAGGCACTCCTCACCTCCCAGACAGGGCGGCCGGGCAGAGGCGCTCCTCACTTCCTCCCAGACGGGGTGGCAGCCAGGCAGAGGCGCTCCTCACCTCCCAGACGGGGCCGCCGGGCAGAGGCGCTCCTCATCTCCCAGACGGGGTGGCCGGGCAGAGGCGCTCCTCGCTTCCCAGACGGGGCCGCCCGGGCAGAGGCGCTCCTCACTTCCTCCCAGACGGGGCAGCCAGGCAGAGGTGCTCCTCACTTCCTCCCAGACGGGGCGGCCGAGCAGAGGCGCTCCTCACTTCCCAGACGGTGTGGCGGCCGGGCAGAGGGGCTCCTCCCTTCCCAGATGGGGCAGCCAGGCAGAGGCGCTCCTCACTTCCTCCCAGACGGGGTGGCGGCCAGGCAGAGGCGCTCCTCACTTCCCAGAGGGGGCAGCCGGGCAGAGGTGCTCCTCACTTCCTCCCAGACGGGGCAGCCGGGCAGAGGGGCTCCTCACATCCCAGACGATGGGCGGCCAGGCAGAGATGCTCCTCACTTCCTAGACGGGGTGGCGGCGGGGCAGAGGCTGTAATCTTAGCACTTTAAGAAGCCAAGGCAGGAGGTTGGTAGGTGGAGGTTGCAGCGAGCCGAGATCACACCACTGCACTCCAGCCTGAGCACCATTGAGCGTTGAGTTAGCAAGACTCCGTCTGCAATCCCAGCACCTCGGGAGGCCGAGGCAGGCAGATCACTCGAGGCCAGGAGCTGGAGACCAGCCCGGTCAACACGGCGAAACCCCGTCTCCACCAAAAATACAAAAACCATTCAGGCGTGGCGGCGCGTGCCTGCAATCCCAGGCACTCGGCAGGCCGAGGCAGGAGAGTCACAGGAGCCCGAGGCAGGGAGGTTGCAGCGAGCCGAGATCATGGCAGTACAGTCCAGCTTCGATAACAGCGGGAGACCGAAAAAAGAAGGAGAGGGAGACCAAAGAGGGAGAGGGAGAGGGAGAGGGAGAGGACAGGGAGAGGGAGGGGGAGGGGGAGGGGGAGGGGGAGGGGGAGGGGGAGGGGGAGGGGGAGGGGGAGGGGGAGAGGGAGAGGGAGAGGGAGAGGGAGAGCTGCTGTCTTATTTTGTACTTCCTACTTAATGTTATTTTTCTTTTTCTTTACTTCTTTTTTCTCTCTTCCTACCTCCTAGCATTTTGAAGGAATTCTATTCTCATTTTTCCCCACGTGAAAATTTTAAAATGCACCAAGATGAAAGTTTTAAGAGCTCTCTTTTGAAAGGTGGCACTTCTATTCAACATTATACTAGAAGGGCTGACTATGCCAGTTAGGCAAGAAAAAGAAATAAAAGACATCCAGATTGGAATGGAATAAGTAAAACCATCTCCATTTGCAGATGGCATGATCTTGTACATAGAAAATTCAAATGAATCCATGAAAGAAACTATTAGAGCTAATAACAAGTTCTTCAAGGTTGCAGGATACAAGATCAATATACAAAAGCAATTGTACTCCTATGCGTTAGCAATGAGCAAACCAAAATTGAAACTAAGAAAACAATTGCATTTACAATAGCATCAAAATATAAAATATTTAAGAATAAATTTAATGAAAAAAGTTCAAGGCTTGTACACTGCAAAGTACAAAACATTAAAAGAAATTAAAGAAAGTCTAAATAAATGGAAAGCTATTGTATATTCGTGAATTATAAAACTTCATATTGTTAAGATGGCAATACCCTCCAAATTGACCTACATATTCAATACAATCTCTATAAAAATTCTAGCTGCTTTCTTTCTGAAATTGACAAGATAACCTAAAATTCACATAAAAATGCAAGGGCCCCAGAATACCCAAAACAATCTTGAAAAAGTATGTCAACCTAAAAAAAAAAAGACATCAGAGAAATATGTCTCCAAATATGTTAAATTTGGAGGGGAATAGAAAAGAGGATTACAATCCGTAACACACTATGACAAGTCACAGGTGCACCCAGTGAGGGAAAAGGAGTAAGGGGAAGTTTTTATTAGCAAAAAGGGAGACATTCACATAAAATTCTTGGACACAGAGTTCATTGGTTCTGGTAGCTCAAAGCCAGAGCTGGCATCAGTTCATTGGTGAAGGGCTTACTGAGCAAGCATTCTTTCAAGAGCATCTTATCAGAATTGTTACAGTCCTAAAGAATGTCTAATGATAAACCACGTGTCATAGAAATATGTGTACCCGGCCAAGCACGGTGGCTCACGCCTGTAATCCCAGCATTTTGGGAGGCCGAGATGGGCGGATCGCAAGGTCCGAAGATCGAGACCATCCTGGCTGACACAGTGAAACCCCGTCTCTACTAAAAATACAGAAAATTAGCCAAGCGTAGTGGCAGGCGCCTGTAGTCCCAGCTACTCAGGAGGCTGAGGTAGAGAATCGCTTGAACCCGGGAGGCGGAGGTTGCAGTGAGCCAAGATCGTGCCACTGCATTCCAGCCTGGGCGACAGAGTGAGACTCCATCTCACAAAAAAAAAGAAAAAGAAAAAAAAGAAATATGCGCACACATGCAAAACATACAAGCTGCACAAAGCAGATGTGTGAAGGACATGAAGGGATTTCTTCCAGGGTTTCTAGAAAGTCCTTGGAATAGTTCTTATTTCAGATATGTAAACATGAGCCCCTCTCCTTCATGCCTTCCCGGCACTGTATTGTCTGGGTCTGACTAAAGTGATTTCATCCTCATATCTGCAACTTTCACAAGTAGAACAAAGTTGGAGAATTTACGCTTCCTGATTTCAAAATTTACTACCAAGCTAGAGTAATTAAGACAATGTGGCACCCACATATGGATAAATACATAGATCAATGGAATAGGATTGACAGTCCAGAAATAAACCCATACATCTATGGTCAATAGATTTCAGACATGACAATTCAAAGGATAAAGAAGAGTCTTTTCAGCAGATGTGCTGGAACCATCAGATAGTCCCATGCAAAACAATGAACTTGGACCCTTACCTCACACCATAAACAAAAATTACCTTAAAATGGATGAAAGGCCTAAATGTAAGAGCTAAAACTATAAAACTGTTACTCCCCCAACACACACAAAAAAGCATAAATCTTTATAGCCTTGGATTAGGGAATGGTTTCTTAGATATGACACCTAAAACACAAGCAGCTAGAGAAAAGATTCGGTAAATTGGACTTTGAAATTAAAAACGTTTGTGCTTCAAAGGACACTATTCCAGAAAGTGAAAAGACGATTCATGGAATGGGAAAAAATATTTGCAATCCACATATCTGAGGATACTTAGAATATATAAAGAACTCTCTCAGCTTAATAGAGACAAATACCCCAACTAAAGAATCAGCAAAGGATTTAAATAGACATTTCTCCAAATATTATATAATAATGGCCAATCAGATATGAAACGATGCTTGACCTCATTAATCATTAGAGAAGTGCAAATGAAAACCATAAAAAGAGACCACCTCACACCCACTAGGATGGCTAAAATTAAAAAGTTATTCACTGGTGTCGGTGAGGATGTGGAGAACCTGGAACCCTCACTCATTGCTAATGGGAGTGTAAAATGGCACAGTCACTGTGGAAAGCAGTTTGGCAGTTTCTTGAAATGTGGAACATAAAGTTACTGCATGACCCAGCAGCACTTGCACACCTGGGTATACACCCAAGGGAACTGAAACTATGGCCACACAAAAACTTCCACATGAACGTTTCTATCAGCAGTATTCATAATAGCCAAAAAGTGTAATGAATCAAACCAAATTTCCATCAAATGATGAACAGATTAAAAAAATGTGGTATATTCATACAGTGGAAAATTGTCATCCATATAAAGGAATGAAGTCCTGAAACATGCTACAACATGGAGGAATCTTAAAAATATATAATTATAATAATATAATAAATATATAAATATATAATATATACTTATATAATAAATATATAAATATATAATATATACTTATATAATAAATATATAATATATAAATATAATTAATATATAATTATATAATTAATAAATATATATAATAATATATATTATATAAGTATATAATATATATTATACATCATATATTATATATTATGTATTGTATATTATATATTGTATAATAAATCATATAATATAAAATAATAAATATATAATACAATAAATATATATTATAATATGTTATATATTATATAATAACTATTATATTATATATAATTTAATTATATTAACATAACTTTTTTGAGATTTTTTGAGACAGAGTCTCACTCTGTCACTCAGGCTGGAGTGCAGTGGTCTCAGCTCACTGCAACCTCTGCTTCCCAGGTTCAAGCCATTCTCATGCCTCAGCCTCCTGAGTAGCTGGGATTACAGGTGTGTGCCACCACAACTGGCTAATTTTTTTTTTTCTGCATTTTTAGTAGAGACAGGGTTTCGCCATGTTGCCCAGGCTGGTCTCAAACTCCTGGCCTCAAGTGATCCACCTGCCTCAGCCTCCCAAAGTGCTGGAATTACAAGTGAGCTATGGCACCCAGCCTAGGAATGTTGAAAATATTATGCTAAGAGAAAGAAGCCAGATAAAAAAGTACATAGTGTATGATTCCATTTATACGAAGCATTCAAACTAGGCAATCCAAAAAGACAAGAAGTAGATTAATGGTTGCCAGAGGCTGCAGGGAGGTAAGAAGGGGAAATGGGAGGGAAGAATGGGAAAACAGGAAAAAGGCTTCCTTGGGGATGATGGGAATGTGAAATTATGCAGTGGTAATGGCTGCCCAGCTTTGTGACTACACTAAAGCCACTGAATCGTGCACTGAAATGGGTGAATCTCAAGGCATGCATATTACAGCTCTCCCTGTTTAAGCAGCTCTTGCTGCCTCCCTCAGCTCCATGCCCTCTTGCACAGGCTGGAAAGAGCCCTCCTTGTGCAGTGGAGCCCGGAGAGAGAAGAATGAGGGATGTGACGTGCTGCAAACTGCAGGTAAACAAGGATGTATTCTCTCAACTCTGTCTCTGGGAGAGAAGATTAAAGCAAGGAAGGCGGCCCAAGCAGACAACAGGCACCAGAGACAAACTCAGCAGGTGACAGATGAAGAGCCTGTGGAGTCTGGGGGGATGGGGTGATGGACTGAGATAGCCAGCCTGGGAGAAACCCCAGCAGGCCTGAGCCCCTGCCGATGCACCTCACCGTGTGCAATAAGTGGATTCCTAAAATGTAAAAAAAAAAAAAAATCAATGCATTGATCAAATCCTGCTTAGAATGTGTTTAGAAGAGCCAACAACTGAAAAAGAATCACACAGTGAAACAGATTGTATTATAAATCAGCATCACCCCGTGGTTTTTCTGTTGGATGAAGCCAAATTTTTATTGTAGGATTTATGGTATACCCAGCTCCCCCTGGCTTAGCCATTTGAGTCGATTAGGAATTGTTCATTGCACACTGTGTGCCAGGCACTGTGTTTATTCTTCACCCACTCAATATTCCTCACCCTTGGGGCATGCAAGGAGCTTTTGCACAGGCCCTGGCCTCCAGGAGCTCACTCCTGTACCTAAACTGCCACCAGGCCGTGAGGACAGGGTCAGTCACACTCTGGTTGTGGCAGCAGCTGGACACCTCCACATCTATGGAACCCATGACACCAGATGCTCAGGAGCACAGACAGCAGGGGCCTCACACTTGCATCCTGGGACATGTGAGATGCAAATGTCCCCAAGACAACATGGCCTCCCGGGTCACCCCTGAGCTGCTCCCCTAGCTCGGTGCTCAGTGGAGCTGCACAGGGAATCCTGTGGAGGCATGCTTCTGCCCAAAGGGGGCCACATCACCAGCCCAGAAATGACTCTCCCCATTAAAATGAGCAGAGTTTAAATCCCCTCTTTCCCGTCACAAAACAGAGAGCAGATTGCTGCAGCACTGGGGAACAGAAGGACTAAGTCCTTCCCAGGGTCAGAAAAAACCCTGAAGCCTAAGCCATTGAGGAGGGCACCCTCATTTAAAATCAGCTGATAGAATTTCTATGCTTAAATTAAACTGCAAGATGTACAAAAGGCACTGGATTCCCAGCAAGAGTGGATGAGCGAAGGAAGCGCAGAACCTGGGCGTTGCAGGAGGAGGAAACATCTGGATCACTCTCTTTCACCGACTGCCTCTGGCCGCAGTCTCACTGGCCCCTTAGAGAGAAGCATCAGACGCGTGCCAGGCTCCTCCAGAGGGTCTGCGGGGTACGGTTAGGTGTCAGCTAAGGAGGCAGCAAAATGAACCGGACCCTGCTGCAGAGGACCAGTTAGCCACTCCCCAAGCTTTGGCCACCTTCCTCCCCCTTTGTGCTCACAGGCATGATCTGGAAAGCCTCTCTGCACATCACAGGTGGGTGGCCAATCCCTGTGCATCCCAGGTGTGCGACTTCCTATACAAAGTATTCCCCCAGGTCCACAGCATCAGCAGCCCACGTCGGCGGGTGGGCGGCTCTCCTCCCGGGGCTGGCAGGATGCTTCAGCACAAGGGACAGGAACCCTGGGAAAGTGGCCGTAGAACATCAGCAGCCTCTTGTCACACATCATGAAAGGTTTGGAGATGGGGGCGTTGGGGATGGCTGGGTTCAGGGGAACCTTTCCACTCTGCTACCTTCAGCAGAGTCACCGAGCCCCTCAGCTGTCACCTCGTGGTTCCAATGTGGCTTCTGCGCTTCTGGGCACCACTTGCAGATGCGATAATGTCCACTTAAAGAAGAGGGCATTTCCCCCAGTACAGCTCTTTGAATTAGGGAGGGAGTGTTTCCTAAAAGGCCCCAGAGACTCCCCATCCAGTCCCACTGGGCAGAGGAGCTCCCATGCCCAGGCCCTGACTGTAACTGGGGGCTAAGAAAGAGAGTGTCTAAAATGTTCACCTCTGCGACAGGATGTGGGTTCTCCTGGCCACAAAGAGAAGGGCCGGGCAGTTGGGTGGCCAATCCCAGTATGTTCCAGATATGCCACTTCTTGCATAAGAGGTTCAGGAATAAACTCACCATGTGATTTCTGTTGAAAGATGGTCTTGTGCAGCAAAGATGGAACTTTCTCACTGAGATTCTACTAAACTCGTTTTTAAAAAGCTTTAAGTGTGAGCCATTTTCCAAACTGAGATGGATACATCAGAGCTGCGCCCAAGCAGATCTTCAGTATTGCATTTGCCACACTGTTGCATAACTGTATTTTTCTGCATCTCTCTTCCATGTTAGCTTGAGCTCCGCAAGGACAGGGGTAGCGTCTTGACACTGAATTCCAACAGGTGAACTTGTGCCTGATACAGGCAGTTAATCCAGTCTTGGTTTTTGAGTACCATCTATTACCAGGCACTGTTCTAGGTAGTGCATAAAACAAATGACCTGCTTTCACAGAGCTTACCTTTTAGTGGATGGAGATAAATAGGACAGATAAACAGGTATACATGCAAGTATATACATGCAGAATGTCAGCTGATTGGTGATAAGTGCTGCAAAGGAATAAAAGGCAGGATAAGGGGCTAGAAAGTGATGAAGGAAGCTGCCGTCTCAGCTGGATCACTAGGAAAGACTCTCAAGAGGTGACATTGTGGCAGAGACCTGAATGCAGTGAGGGAGCCATGGGGGCTTGTTGAAAAAGAGCATTCCAGGCAGAGGAACAGCAGGTGCAAAGGCCCTATGGCAGAAGTCTGCCTGGAATGTTCAAAGGCAGCACGAAGGCCAGTGTGCCTGGAGAAGCGTGAATGGGGGAGGCGGTGGGAAATAAGGCCAGAGGGGGTGTCAGGGCCACATCAGTGAGGGCCCTGTGGGTCACACTCAGGATGCAGGCTTTACTGATGAACATGGATGTCATTGTCCACTTTTGAGTGAAGGAGAAGCATAATTCAGCTTGCATTTACTTTTTTATTTTTCTTTTTTTGAGACAGAGTCTCACTCTCTCCACTAGGCTGGAGTGCAGTGGCGTGATCTCAGCTCACTGCAACCTCTGCCTCCTGGGTTCAAGCAATTCTCATGCCTCAGCCTCCTGAGTAGCTAGGATTACAGGCGTGGGCCACCACATCCAGCTAATTTCTGTATTCTTAGTAGAGATGAGGTTTCGCCATGTGGCCAGCATGGTCTTGAACTCCTGATCCACCTCAAGTGATCCACCCACCTCGCTTCCCAAAGTGCTGGGATTACAGGTACGAGCCACTGCACTCAGCCTCAACTTGCATTTTAAAAATAAGCATTTCGGCCAGGCAGGGTGGCTCACATCTGTAATCCCAGCACTTTGGGAGGCCGAGGTGGGTGGATCACCTGAGGTCAGGAATTCAAGACCAGACTGGCCAACATAGTGAAAGCCTGCCTCTACTAAAAATACAAAAATTAGCTGGGCGTGGTGGCACATGCCCTTGGTCCCAGCTACACAGGGGGCTGAGGTAGGAGAATCACTTGAACCCAGGAAGCGGAGGTTTCAGTGAGCCATGATCACGCCATTGCACTCCAGCCTGGGTGACAGAGCAAGACTCCATCTCAAAAAAAAATAATAACCATTTTGGTTTTACCCCCAGAAAACATTGGGAGTAAGCATGTGAGGAGACAGCCTGGGGGTGGGGGGGGGGGGGGTGGGGGGTGCTGCACCACTTCTGAGAAGCACCTCTCGTTGGGGTGGGGTGGCACCGTGGCTAACAAGCAGACCTGGGAGCCAGGCTCCCCGGGTCCCAGCCAGAGCTGTGAGCTTGGACACGTTGCTTAGCCTGTTTGTGCCCCATCTGACTCATCATAAAGTGGGGATCATAACATTACCTTCCTCGGTGGTTCTCAAAGTGTGGCCTTGGCCAGCAGCATCAACATCACCCAAGAACTTACTGGAAATACAAATCCTCAAGCCCCAGCACAGACCTGCCATTTCAGAATCCCGGGGGGTAGAGCTGCCAGACAAACTACAGGTCATCCCGCTAAATTTGAATTTCAGACAGATGATTAATATTATCCACGCAATATTTGGGGCATGCTTATATTAAATGATAATTCGTTATCTGAAATTCAAATTTAATCGGATGTCCTGAATGTTTATTTGTTAAGTTTGGCATCCCTGTCTGGGGGCACCCTGCAATCTGCATTTTAAGGGGTCCTCCAGGTGATGCTGGTGGCTGCATCACCTGGAGGTTTCAGAGCACGGACCCTCCTCGTCGGTGGTGCTGGAGGCCTCCGAGCTTAGCACAGTGCCTGGCTTGTGGCCAGTGCTGGAGGTGGCCACCATTCCACCGAGCACTCACCGATGCCAGGGAACTGAGTGCCTTGGCGGAGGCCCACTGGGGGTGTGGTCTCTTCTCCAGGAAGGTTCTTATTCTGCATGGGTTGAATTCTTGGAGATTTTCAAAGTACACTCACCTGATTACCTGAAATCATTCCACTCCCTCCCTCTGATGGGCATAGGAAGAGAGTGCCCATCCTCCCTGTAGCTCAGGAGTTTGAAATTTCTCTAATTCAGTAACCAAGAAGGAATGAAGTCTAAAATCCAGCTGACTAATGACACTGCAGAGAGAGTAGGTTTCTGTTTCTGGATTGCTCTGGTCAGTTTTGCTGAGCACTTGGACTGACGGGGCCTAAAGGAGTCACTCTGGTAAATGTTAACTCAGTGGTCAGAAGAGAAGGCTGAGGTGTTTTTGTGAAGACAGCGAGGAAAACACACTTCCTGGCTTCCCTGGAAATAACAGACATGTATGTCCTAATTATTATTAAATGAATGAATAATTTGTGTTCATCCTATCATCACCCAACCCATTGGTGCCAAAGAATGATGCCAACCTGTTATATCAATACAGTTAGAAATTTTATGTGAAATCATCATCCTGAGTAACTGTCAGGAATATCTGAAAAATACTAATTATCATGTTAGATTGGCCCTGGGAAATAAACACAGAACTTAAGAATCTAGTAATGTACAGAGCTCACCCCAGCCTCACTTACAAACAAATATCTTCTCAAGATGCCACCGTGTCCTCAGAACTCGATGTGTTCACACACGTGGCTTGTTCCCTAGCAGCAACTTCACATTCAAGCAGAATTCAAGCAGAGGCCTGGAATTAAAACGTCTCCATTTTTCTTTAACCAAATGGTAGTTCTAATTATAGCATTCAGACTGGCATGCATGTTTATTTGCTCATCTCTCGCTTTATTAAGAATTAGTGCATTGTACCTTAAAAATGGGTGACAAATTATTACAATGTGTTCTGGGCTGTCGATGATTAGAGCAGGTGGTTAAGGAGGCTTGGGGTGTTATCCATTTCTATAATTATGTCATTGTGTTACATTTAATGTTCGTGACCAGGACGCAGGGAATGCAACCTTTAGTCTCAATCCCATCAGAAAAGGAAGCAGTCTCTTCCATGGAAGCACGTGGCCTCCTGAAAACTCTGAAGGGCAGGCGCTGGGAGCCCCCAGTTCTGGTCCTCATGCTGCCCTAACTGGCTGGTGACCCCAGAGAAGCCATTGCAAACCTGGCCAACTCCTCTTACGTGAGCCTTTATCTGTCTTCCTAATTTAGCAAATAACAGTGCTCAATAAATATATGTCAAATAAAGTGTGTCAATAAACAAAGTAATTGATGAAAATCACTCAGTCCCACTTCTGAATTTTCCTTTTTTTGTTTGTTTGTTTGTTTGTTTTTTCTGAGACCTGGTTTCTTTCTGTTCCCTGGGCTGGAGTGCAGTGGCACAATCTTGGCTCATTGCAGCCTCTGCCTCCCAGTTCCAAGTGATTCTCGTGCCTCAGCCTCCCGAGTAGCTGGGATTACAGGTGCACACCATCACACTCTATTAATTTTTGTATTTTTAGTAGAGACAGGATCTCGCCATGTTGGCCAGGCTGGTCTTGAACTCCTGACCTCAAGTGATCCACCTGCCTTGGCCTCCCAAAGTGTTGTGACTATAGGTATGAGCCACTGTGCCCAGCCAGAGACTGTTTTTTTTTTTTTTTTTTGCTTTGTTTTTTTTTTTAAAAAAAAAAAAAAGAAAAGAAAAAGACAGAAAGAAAAGCGGCCAGTAGCCTGGTGAGAATTTTCTTTTCTGACAGCATGCCTCTTATTAGGTGGCCTCACAGGGATAATATCCCTGTTACAGAAGCACAGAATTCAAATCCTGCACCCCTTGTGTAAGGCATGCCTGCATGCCTGCATGAGCTAAAGAAAATTACTACATCTCCCAGAGCCTCAGTTTGCCTACTTGTCAAATAGGATACAATAACATTTACTGCCCATGGCTGCTGGGAAAATTAAGTGAGGTGACGCATGCAGAGCACACGGTGGCAGTAGGTGCTCAACAGATGATGGTCCTCAGGCTTCAGCTGGTGCCCTTCCCATTCTTCACCCAGTCAATGGTTGTTGAGTTCACTCAAAGCCATCAGACATCCACAGTCGGTCTGGCCTGGCCTTTCCTGCTATGTCATGGCACACAGAGAGCCCACTGTCACTGTCACACCAAACTGTCCTTGTTTCTTTGTCACAATCTCCATTGTCCCCTGGCTAGTGCTTGGGCAGAAATGGTGGCTCTCTTGCCAGCCCAGTGCCCCTGGCACTGACATGGCAGCTGACGTTCCGTCCCCCACATCGCATCCCCCCATCAGCTCAGTGGCACAGTTCTCCCCAGTAGGGCTTCAAAGAAGAATCCGGAAAGGCTCTCGTCTGAAACTCGAGAAATTCTCTTCGTGCTGGAAAAGCCCAGTGCTGCTCAAAATCATGCACCTCTCCTTTCCTGGGGAAGAGCACCCACTTCTGCAGAAAGTCCTGGGGCCACAGGGTCCTCAAAGGACCTCTTCTTGCAAGAACCAGTTCATGCTCCAACCTTGGCACATCAAGGGCTGCTGCCTGTGCCACCTGGCTCTACCCCACTCTTCCTCACCACCTGCCTGGCGGGAAGCCTCTGTCCTCCCATTTCTCTTCCTGGTAGCTGAGATTTTCTCCATTCCACATCTTCCTCCTTCCAGGAGCAGGATCTTCCCTAACCCTGCCTCCAGGTCCAGATGGCAGTCAGGGATCAGGCTTTAAGGAACAATTAACACCCAGTGTGATGATTTCAGCTCCTGCTCCCATAACCTCCAAATCCCCTAAACTGTATGGCTGCATGATTAAAGAAAATCACTAAATTTCCCAGAGCCTCAGTTTGCCTACCTGTTCAATGGGACGCAATAACATTTATTGCCCATAGCTGGTTGGGAAAATTTAGTGAGGTGATGCGTGTAAAGCACATGGTGGCAGTGGGGGTGGCTCTGTTTCTCCTTGTTTGCTGCTGCCCTGTGGGGACAGCAGCCCCTGCATTAAGGAACAGAGTGACCTCAAGGCCCGCAGGCCCTGGGCCTGACAACCCTACCCTCTAGAAATACAGGTGGGCATGGAAACCAGAGCAGAACAGCCGGTCAGCCATTTGCTTTCCTCTTCATTAACTTCAGACACACACAGGGTTCTCCCAAAGGCTGCCTTCTATTGGTCATGATTTCAATGTGCTACAACCAGTGACACTGCACACTGTGAAGAGCATTTCTGGATTGATTCTTGAACTTGACCTCTATTCGAGAGTGCCAAGTTTTACAACCAAATCGTCTAGTGTATTGCAGTCATCTAAATAACAGCATCAGGTGAAATCAGTATCATTCGGTGACTCACAGGAAAGTCTGGAGCAGTGTTTCTCAAAGAGTGCTTCCCACATCTCTGATGAGGTCCAGAGAGGCCTTACTGGGCTATCTGGAGTTTTCTAGGAGAATGTGTAAGTCTGTGTTTTCATTTGGTGCCGGCCTGTGCTGGGGGTACAGTAACAGGACAGCAGGACCCTGTCCTCAGGAAGCTTCCAGTCTAGGGGATGTGGAGGTCATGGGAGCAGGATCTGAAATCGTCACACTGGGTGTTAATGGTTCCCTAAACCTGATCCCTGACTGCCATCTGGGCCTCGAGGCAGGGTTGGGGAAGATCCTGCTCCTGGAAGGAGAAAGATGTGGAATGGAGAAAATCTCAGCCACCTGGGGGAAACAGGACGTCGGAGCCTTCCTGCCAGGTGGTGCTGAGGAAGAGTGGGGTAGAGGCAGGTGGCACAGGCAGCAACCCTTGGTGTCCCCTCTCCCCCTGAGCCCACACTCTCCAAGCCAGGAGGGTCATAACGCAGCGTGGGGAGAGGTCAAAGCAGGGCCCTGCCTCGACCTGACTCCCATGGGGACTCCAAGAACACCTGGCCTGCCTGCGGGCTCCACCCCAATGGCTCTGGGACTCCCAACTTCCACCCAGGCCAGGGCAGCTGGGTAAATACAGAGACTCGAAAAGAGCCCAAGGTGACACTCAGGGTCTGCCTAGCTCCATTGTTATGGCAGGAACTCCTAGGTAGCTATTAGCTGAGGCATGGGGACCTGTCAGAGAAAGTCATTTTCATGGGGGTAAAGTGACTCTGAAGCCAAGGGTGCAATCAGTCAATGGGGCTGTTTGAGCCAAGAATCAAATGGAAGTTCCAACCAGACCTGAGGGCACCTCCAGAGCAGCCAGGACATCATCAGCCAGGGTGGATGGCTGAGCTCCCCAGACCATAGATGACAGCAGCCACAGGCTTCTGCAACAGCCCACCAGGCTGCCCAGGGGCAGGACAAGACAGACCCACCACCTAAGCCTCCAGCAGCTAGGGCCCACCCAAGGGCAGAACAGCCACCTGCCTAGAGACCAGGGGCTCTCCTTCCCCCACCGCATGCACCACCCCCACTCAGAGAGAATCAGGAGCTGAGGGGAAGAAGGGGGGTCTGCAGTGCTGACCACGTGTCTGTCAAGAGACTGTGGCATCCCCAAGAGACAATGCCAGCCAGTAGAAACAAAGGGGCTGCATTCATTCTCTTTGCACCTTGGGTGCAGCATGCTCATGTGGGCTTTAACAATTCATGTAATTAGCACCACGGGCTAATGATAACCCCTCCCTAGATTAAAAGACAGTCCCATCATCTCCAGCATCTGGCCCCTTGGAGAAGAGTTTGCAGAAGGAAGAAAAGAAGACCAGAGAACATTCTCTATAAGGCCCTTTGCAGAGAAGAAAGCTCAGCTCCTGCCTTGGAAGCAAAGCTAAGCTCTTTCCCATCTTGCAAGACGGCAGGTGAAAAAGTTGAGAAGCCGGATACTAAAGAGAAGAAGCCTGAAGCAAAGAAGGCTGATGCTGGTGGCAAGGTGAAAAGGGATCACCTCAAGACTGAAAAACTCAAGAAGGGGAAGCCCCATTGCAGCCTCAATCCCGTCCTTGTCAGAGGAGTTGGCAGGTATTCCCAACCTGCCATGTATTCCAGAAAGGCTACGTGGAAGAGGAAGTACTCAGCTGTGAAGTCCAAGGTTGAAAAGAAAAAGAGGGAGAAGGTTCTTGCAACTGTTACAAAACCAGTTGGTGGTTACAAGAACGGTGGTCCTGGGTGGTTAACAAAATGCCTAGATATTATCCTACTGGAGATGCGCCTCGAAAGCTGTTGAGCCACGGCAAAAAAACCTTCAGTCAGCACATGAGAAAACTGTGAGCCAGCATTACCCCCGAAGCCATTCTAATCATCTTCACTGGATGCTACAGAGGTAAGAGGGTGGTTTTCTTGAAGCAGCTGTCTAGTGGCTTGTTACTTAGGAGTGGACCTCTGGTCCTCAATCGAATTCCTCTACGGAGAACACACAAGACATTGGTCATTGCCACCTCAACCAAAACTGACATCAGCAATGTAAAAATCCCAAAACATCTCACTGATGCTTGCTTCAAGAAGCAGCAGCTGCGGAAGCCCAGACACCAGGAAGGTGAGATCTTCGACACAGAAAAAGAGAAATACGAGATTACGGGGCAGCGCAAGATTGATCAGAAAGCTGTGGACTCACAGATTTTACCAAAAATCAAAGCTATTCCTTAGCTCCAGGGCTACCTGAGATCTGTGTTTGCTCTGAGGAATGGAATTTATCCTCACAAATTGGTGTTCTAAATTTAAGAAGAACCTAGTGAAATAACTGATAACATTTAAAAAATAATAAAGCTGTAGGGACAGAGGCCTGGGCCGTGTCTGTGAACAGCATGCTGGCATGGACGTGGGCCAGAAGGAGGAGGCGCAGTGAGCCGTGGGGACACTCCGTGCTGTTCACAGGGCCAGGCACCCAGAGCACAGAGCAGAGCGGCTTCCTTCTTCCCCAGGCTGCTGAGCCTGTGCTGAGTGTGTGTGGAGGGCGCAGAGGGCCATTTGTTGGGGCTGGGAGCTAGCCCATTCTACCGTCTCGGAGCAGATACAACCATCAATTACCCCAGCATGTGCAGAAGGACACCACTGTCCACACACTGGGGCCAGGTTTGGAGCACACTCGGAGACAGAGATCCGTGACTATCCACACGCTGGGACTGGGTTTGGAGCACACTCAGAGACAGAGATCCGGGTGCAAGTGGATTATGGGGATGCTCTGGAGACCAGCCCCCGCCAAGGGTGAGGGCAGCAGGAATGAGCAGCAAAGGCCTCAGCCAGGCTCACAGGCAGCTCTGAGGCTGGGCGGCTGCACAGCAGCCTGAATCAGGCAGGTGGCCCTGCCGTTACCTGGCATAGCAATCAGCCACTAAAGCAGGTGGCACGAGAGGGCATGAGCTCACGCCAGGCAGCCCCCTCCAGGTGAATCCTGGGAGGCGATGACTGTGCCTCTGTCTTGGAGGGGGAGCTTGGGGCACCCCCCTCAGCATTCACACCATGCTGGGCTTCCTGGCCAGGCCGCAGGCTTGCCCGCGGAGGGGAGCCTGGCTGGGGTGGGGCCTTACACCTGGTGCCTGTGTCAGCCTCCCCTGGATGGGATTTGGAGTTTCAGTGGATACCAACACCCATGTAGGGCCCACAGTGATCTGCTTTCCAATTAAGTGAACACCTCAAAGTCCCTTCTGGTGTAAACAATCTCTGATTCCTTGATTTAATCCTCCACAGTTAAAGGAACCTCTGCACTAATGGGCTTGAGTGACGTCTTTTTGCCCAGTAATACGTGGTCGTATAACCCCCACAACGTGTCTCTAAACCTATGTAACAGTCACTGCTCTCGATAGTGATCACAGTTGTGCGGAGCTGAGATCTGAATGCTGGTTTCGGTTGTGCAGAGATGAGTGAATGCTGGTTTAGGTTGTGCAGAGATGAGTGAATGCTGGTTTAGGTTGTGCAGTGATGAGATCTGAATGCTGATTTCGGTTGTGCAGAGATGAGATCTGAATGCTGGTTTCTACAATGGATTTGTCACATTCACAGGTAGCCGGGTTTGGGACTTGAACATATCTTTTTGGAGGGACACAATTCAACCCATAACACGCCCCCTCCTGGGCACCTGCACCCAGTGGTGGCCCACACTGTGGATAAAGGCCTGGCCCCAGGCTCCACTCGGGATGACCCTGAAGGGGTGTGCCAGCTCCAGAGCTTCCCCAGGGACCAGCGATTAGGGCATCACTGCCCAACTACTCCCTCTACCCCACTGGCCTTCCTTCTCCCCCTTCACAGACCTTAAACCCAAGAGCAGTGCCCCACCACCAATAAACACACTTCTGTCTCTGAGTGAGCTTCCCCGGGGACCCAACCTGCATCAGGGACTCACCTATGTGGGGACATGGCCCATGCTCACGTGTGGGTTGGGGGACATGGCCCATGCTGACGTGGGGGTTGGGGGACATGGCTCATGCTGATGCGTGGCCTGGGGGACAAGGCCCATGCTGACGCATGGGTTGGGGGACATGGCCCATGCCGACATGTGGCCTGGGGGACACAGGCCCATGCTGATGTGTGGCTGTGAAACTAACAAACACATCACCCAAGGCCTCCGGGTGAGGGTCCCCTCACAGCCACATTGTGACAGGACAAGCTTGTTCCAGAATGTTTCAGAGGCTACCCCTGGACAGCTGCCTTCAGACTCCATTGATGAGCGGCCTTGGGAACCTCCCCCCTCCCCACTGTGCCCCACCTGCATCTGGTGATGCTCCCAGCCTGTAAACCTTGGCCCGGCCGACTTTAAGCAATTATCAGTTACGTACTCACTTCTGCCTCCAAGACGTCAGTCGGCCTCTACTGTACATGGTTCACACTGGGCGCCAAGGACGTGCAGCTCACGGTCATGGCCCTGACCTCGAGTGGCTCAGACTCGGTGGGAAGGAAGACACACAGCTTTCCATGACACGGAGTGACAGGTGTGGGAGAGGCAGCCACCGGCTGCTGTGGGAATCCAGAGAAATGAGACTCAATCCAGACCTGGTCCATGCAGGTGCCTCAGAGACAGTGAGGGGGACGGTGGTCCTGGGAGGGGCACACTGTGGCTGCTCCTGCACAGCCAGGGAGCTACAGGGGTTTCCACATGGCCAGGCGCAGCAGGGAGGCCCAAGGGAGGCAGGCACCCGATTGTGAAATGA
Organism: Pongo abelii; assembly: GCF_028885655.2. NCBI lineage: Eukaryota > Metazoa > Chordata > Mammalia > Primates > Hominidae > Pongo > Pongo abelii. The sequence continues at coordinate 121,803,578 of NC_071997.2, read as the reverse complement.
ACAACTATTGAGCTCCATAGGTTACTAAACTAGTTGGAGGCAGCCATCCCCAGTCCTACTCGGGCCACAATACAATGCCTGATATTTTTGGTGGCTGTGGATCTGTACCGTGTTTAGCACACGGCCTGGGAGTTAGGACCCTCCCTCTCCCCTTTTCTGGTCTGGAGGTTTCGCCTGAACCCTATTCATTCCACATGGGGGCCTGATTTTTTTTAAATCAGATCAGTCCTGGGTCTTCACCAGCTCATCTGACTGGTCTGCCGAAGTTACTTCAACTTTGATTTATGAATTCTACGACCAGATTCCTCACATCATAGGATTTCCAATCTTCAGATAAGAGAGGGAGGGTAGAAACCTTTGGGTCACTTTAGTTAGGTTTACGCTTTCAGAACTAGAAAATTTCTAACCAGGGAAAGTGAAAGAACGTGAGAGCCTCGGCACAGGTCAAACGCAAAAACACCTAAGAAATCAAGAGAATTGAAAAGAGAGGCCGGGCGTGGTGGCTCACACATGTAATCCCAGCACTTTGGGAGGCCGAGGAGGGCAGATCACTTGAGGTCAGGAGTTTGAGACCAGCCTGGCCAACATGGTGAAACCCTGTCTCTACTAAAAATACAAAAATTAGCCAGGTGTGGTGGGCCCCTGTAATTTCAGCTACTCGAGAGGCTGAGGCACAAGAATTGCTTGAACCCGGGAGGCAGAGGTTGTAGTGAGCCAAGATCGCACCACTGCACTCCAGCCTGGGGGACAGAGTGAGACTCTGTTTTAAAAAAAAGAAAGAAAAGAGGCCAGTAGTCTGAAGACAGGAAATGCCAGCTCAGTTTTCAAAAACAGAGGAAAGGTGAATTCTAAAAACCAACTAGGCCTGGTGCAGTGGCTAATGCCCATAGTCTCAGCATTTTGTGAGGCTGAGGCAGGAGGATTGCTTGAGTCCAGGAGTTCGAGACCAGCCTGGACAACATAGTGAGACACCTCCCCCATCTCTACAAAAAATTAAAACATAATAATAATTACCCAGGCATGGTGATGATGCACATATACAGTTGTAGCTACCCAGGAGGCTGAAGTGGGAGGATCACTTGAGCCCAGGAGGTCAAGGCTGCAGTGAGCTATGATTGTGCCACTGCATTCTAGCCTGGGTGACAGAGTGAGACCCTATCTCAAAAAAATAAATAAATGAAAAATAGAAACAAACCAGCAAGCCTGACCAATTTTGAGCAAAATTCCAGTATGCAGTAATTTCTTTCTTTTTTTTTTTTTTTTTTTGAGATGGAGTCTCACTCTGTCACCCAGACTGGAGTGCAGTGACACAATCTCTGCTCACTGCAACCTCCGCTTCCTGGGTTCAAGTGATTCTCCTGCCTCAGCCTTCCGAGTGGCTGGGACTACAGGCATGCACCACTGCGCCCAGCTAATTTTTGTATTTTTAGAGACGGGGTTTTACCATGTTGGTCAGGCTGGTCTCAAATCCCTGACCTAGTGATCCACCCGCCTTGGCCTCCCAAAGTGCTGGGATTACAGGCTTGAGCCACCGCACCCGGCCTGGAGTAATTTTTAAATGATTAGGGAGGTGGGGAAAAAACTAATTGCTGAGAACCAGTGCGTGGTCACTGAGGACCGATCGCCTTTCACTTTGACAAGGTCGTTAGATGGACAGCCCTGGAAAATGTTATGGGCTCCATGTTCTCGTCTTTATTGTAGAAAAAAAAAGTACATATTTCCACATTCTTTGTAAAAACAGAAGAAAAAGAAGGAGGAGGAGAAAGGGGAGGAGGATCCTAGAGCTAGGCAATGTCAGATGGTAACAGAAGGCTTCAGTGTGAGGCTGAGGTCCCCTAAAAAGAAGTCTCCACACCACACTCCCCAGCCTCAATCCCCCACGTGTCTACAGGTCCATGAAGGTGCTGCTGGGGTCTGTGAGCTAAACATAGCATCTCAAAAGGCCTAATGGAAAACGTACTCTTACCCACAGGCTAGCTAACGTGTCATTTCGGCACGGTGTAATTGAAGGGGACGGGACTCTTGTTCTGTCCAAGACGCACGGGCTTGAGTCAGTTATAAAATCTCTCTGGGCATTTTTGTTTCCAGCAAAAGGAAAATCTACAAATCTGAAAATCCCGTTGCCACAAAACACCTAGAAATCCTGGAAAATTTATCCTGATATCCTGTTAAATACATAGTGGGGCACACATCAGTAAGAGAGCCCCAGGGGACAGAAGCAAAGAAGAAGCTGCGGACTCAGCTGCTGCCCTTGGGGATATTTGCCAAGCTCAGGAACAGAGAGCCTCGGTTTCCACAGCCATCCAGGCACTGGACACCAAACCCGGGGCCTGCACGAGGCAGGGACTTGGAAGTGAGACTCCCTAGAAATGCAGGACACTTGGAGGCCATACCCTCAGTGATAGAATGAGGTAAAACAGAAATTAATAAAAAGAAATGACAAGGAAACATGTGTCTCAACTCCTGGGCTCTGAGTGGGATAGAGCATCCCCTGAGAATCCATACCTGGCCTCACTGGGTTTGGGTTTGAATTGATACCATTTGGTCTGGGAAACCAAAGTCAAGAAATTAGCTAAGAGTGGTCTTAGGTTGATAGTCCCCCAGATGCTTGGCAGAAACAAATGTAAAACCTCTCTGGAGAAACACGTCCTCAAACCAAGGTGTGTAGGATTTCCAAGATAAAGCCCAGCTGTGTACTATAAAATTAACCTTTATTGGCCAGGCGCGGTAGCTCACGCCTGTAATCCCAGCACTTTGGGGAGCTGAGGCAGACAGATCACTTGAGGTCAGGAGTTGGAGACCAGCCTAGCCAACAAGGTAAAACCCTGGCTCTACTAAAAATACAAAAATTAGCCGGGTGTGGTGCCACGTGTGTCTGTAGCCACAGCTACTCAGGAGACTGAGGCAGGAGAATCACTTGAACCTGAGAGACAGAGGTTGCAGTGAGCCAAGACTGTGCCATTGAACTCCAGCCTGGGCAACAGACCGAAATTCTTTCTCAATTTAAAAAAAAAAAAAAAAAAAGATTAACCTTTATTGAAGACTTAACTTGTGCCAGGCACAGTTTTAAATCTTTGACCTGGGCCAGGCACAGTGGCTCACGCCTGTAATTTCAGCACTTTGGGAGACTGAGGAGGACAGATCACCTGAGGTCAGGAGTTCAAGACCAGCCTTGCCAACATGGTGAAACCCCATCTCTACTAAAAATACAAAAATTAGCCAGGTGTGGTGGTGGGTGCCTGGAATCCCAGCTACTTGGGAGGCTGAGGCAGGAGAATCACTTGAACCTGGAAGGCAGACGTTGCAGTGAGCCAAGATGGTGCCACTGCACTCCAGCCTGGACAACAGAGCAAGACTCTGTCTCAAAAAAAATACAAATAAAATAAATAAATCTTTGACCTGTATTGTCCCACCTAATCTTCACACATTCTTCTAATGGTAGGTAGTTTTATTCTCATTATTGTTTATTAATATCATTCATATTCCTGGATTAGGAATAGGAGAGAATGAAGGCACAGAGAGGATAAGTAACTTACTCAAGAACACACAGCAAAGAAGAAGAGTTGAGATTCAAACCCAAGAAGTCTGGCCCACAGTCCGCAGAGGAACCCGTCATGAGCACAAGTTACCTGGAATCAGTCATAGGGCTTCCAGGCAATGGAATTTTGAGGTACAGAATACAAATAAGAATGTTTAAAATGTTTAAAGACATTCTCAAAAATGCAGACAAGACACAGAAGAAAAAGACAAAGTAAATAAGAGAGGAGAAAACAATTTAAATGTTTAGAAATAAAAAATGTAAGTTGGGCACAGTGGCACGTGCCTTAGTCCCAGCTACTTAGGAGGCTGAGGCGGGAGGATTTTTTGAGCCCAGAAGTTCAAGGCTGTAGTGTTCTACAATAGCACCTGTGAATAGCCACTGCACTCCACCCTGGGTGACACAGTGAGACCCTGTCTCTAAAGAAAAAATAAATACACACACTTAAAAATTAAAATTCAAGGCTTTAAAGCACAAGTTAGATCGATAGATGTGAAGAAACAAATTACTAAACTGAATGATCTAGCTAAAGAATGCCCAGGATCAGTCATGGAGAGACAAAGACTTGGAACAAATATGAAAGCAAGTTAAGAGAAACCAAGAGGCCGGGCGCAGTGGCTCATGCCTGTAATCCCTGCACTTTGGAAGGCCGGGACGGGTGGATCACGAGGTCAAGAGATCAAGACCAGTCTGGCCAACATGGTGAAACCCCGTCTCTATTAAAAATACAACAATTAGTTGGGCATGGTGGCGGGCACCTGTAATCCCAGCTACTTGGGAGGCTGAGGCAGGAGAATAGCTTGAACCCGGGAGGCAGAGGTTGCAGTGAGCTGAGATCACGCCACTGCACTCCAGCCTGGCAACAGAGCGAGACTCTGTCTCAAAAAAAAAGGAAAAAAAAAAAAAGAGAAACAAAGAAAAGATGAAGGACCAACATGCATACATCTGATGGTCTGGGAAGGAAAAAAAAATAGAGGAAGTGAAGGAGAGCCCATATACCAAGGGGTGATCCTCAGACTCAGGAACTCAACCTAAAGCACGATCTCACACCTGAACACACCACAATGAAACTACAATAGACCAAAGACAAAGGCACACACTGAAAATCCACCAGAAAGGGCAGACCGCTTCAGAACACTGCATAGCAGGCAGACAGTGTGACTTCTCACGGGGGTATCAGAAACCAGAATACAAAGGAATATTGCTTTCAAAGCACTAAGTCAAAATTATTGTCAAAGTGGGACTGACTGCCTGTCTACTGAAATTATCATTCAGGAATGATGGGAAAATAAAGATATTTACAGGTGAAAAGAAACTAAATGAATTTATTAAGAGATCTTCAATTAAAAAGTTTATTAAGAAAGTGCTTCAAAAAGAAGAAAATTGAACCCAGAAGGAAGGCCTGAGATGAGCAAAGAAAGGGGTAAAAAATATATCAATAAAGCTTTAAAAAAAAACCACTGGCTCTCCCTCCCCCTCCCCTCCCCCTCTCCTGTCTCCCTTCTTTCTTCGGAAGCTGGACTGTACTGCCCTGATCTCAGCTCGCTGCAACCTCCCTGCCTCAGGCTCCTGTGATTCTCCTGCCTCGGCCTGCCGAGTGCCTGGGATTGCAGGCGTGCGCCGCCACGCCTGACTGGTTTTTGTATTTTTGGTGGAGACGGGGTTTCGCCGTGTTGACCGGGCTGGTCTCCAGCTCCTGGCCTCGAGTGATCTGCCCGCCTTGGCCTCCCGAGGTGCTGGGATTGCAGACGGAGTCTCGCTCACTCCATGCTCAATGTTGCCCAGGCTGGAGTGCAGTGGCGTGATCTCGGCTCCAGCCTCCACCTCCCAGCCGCCTGCCTTGGCCTCCCAAAGTGCTAAGATTACAGCCTCTGCCCGGCCGCCACCCCGTCTAAGAAGTGAGGAGCGTCTCTGCCTGGCCGCCCATCTTCTGGGATGTGAGGAGCCCCTCTGTGCGGCCGCCCCGTCTGGGAGGTGAGGAGCCCCTCTGCCCGGCCGCCCCGTCTGGGAGGTGAGGAGCGCCTCTGCCTGGCCGCCCCTTCTGGGAGGAAGTGAGGAGCGCCTCTGCCCCGCCGCCCCATCTGGGAAGTGAGGAGCGCCTCTGCCCGGCCGTCCCGTCTGGGAGGTGAGGAGCGCCTCTGCCCGGCCGCCCCGTCTGGGAAGTGAGGAGCGCCTCTGCCCGGCCGCCCATCGTCTGGGAGGTGAGGAGCGCCTCTGCCCGGCCGCCCCGTCTGGGAAATGAGGAGCACCTCTACCTGGCCGCCCCGTCTGGGAAGTGAGGAGCACCTCTGCCAGGCCGCCCTGTCTGGGAGGTGAGGAGCACCTCTGCCCGGCCGCCCATCATCTGGGAAGTGAGGAGCGCCTCTACCCGGCCGCCCCGTCTGGGAGGTGGGGAGCCCCTCTGCCCGGCCGCCCCGTCTGGGAGGTGAGGAGCGCCTCTGCCCGGCCACCCATCGCCTGGGAAGTGAGGAGCGCCTCTGCCTGGCCGCCCCGTCTGGGAGGTGAGGAGCGCCTCTGCCCGGCTACCCATCGCCTGGGAAGTGAGGAGCGCCTCTGCCCGGCCGCCCCGTCTGGGAAGTGAGGAGTGCCTCTGCCCAACCACCCTGTCTGGGAGGTGAGGAGCACCTCTGCCCGGCCGCCACCCCGTCTGGGAGGAAGTGAGGAGCGCCTCTGCCTGGCCGCCCCGTCTGAGAAGTGAGGAGCGCCTCTACCCGGCCACCACTCCGTCTGGGAGGAAGTGAGGAGCGCCTCTGCCCCGCCGCCCCGTCTGGGAAGTGAGGAGCGCCTCTGCCCGGCCACCACTCCGTCTGGGAGGAAGTGAGGAGCGCCTCTGCCCGGCTGCCCCGTCTGGGAAGTGAGAAGCACCTCTGCCCGGCCGCCCATCATCTGGGAAGTGAGGAGCGCCTCTACCCGGCCACCCCGTCTAGGAAGTGAGGAGTGCCTCTGCCCGGCCGCCCCGTCTGGGAGGTGAGGAGCGCCTCTGCCCGGCCGCCACCCCGTCTAGGAGGAAGTGAGGAGCGCCTTTGCCTGACCGCCCCGTCTGGGAAATGAGGAGCGCCTTTACCTGGCCACCCCGTCTGAGAAGTGAGGAGCGCCTCTGCCCGGCTGCCCCTTCTGGGAAGTGAGGAGCGCCTTTACCTGGCCACCCCGTCTGGGAAGTGAGGAGCGCCTCTGCCCGTCCGCCCCGTCTGGGAAGTGAGGAGCGCCTCTGCCCAGCCACCCCATCTGGGAGGTGAGGAGCGCCTCTGCCCGGCTGCCCCGTCTGGGAAATGAGGAGCGCCTCTACCTGGCCGCCCCGTCTGAGAAGTGAGGAGCGCCTCTGCCCGGCTGCCCCTTCTGGGAAGTGAGGAGCACCTCTGTCCAGCCGCCCCGTCTGGGAGGTGAGGAGCGCCTCTGCCCGGCCACCCCGTCTGGGAGGTGAGGAGCATCTCTGCCCGGCTGCCCCATCTGGGAGGTGAGGAGCGCCTCTGCCCGGCCACCCATCGTCTGGGAGGTAAGGAGCGCCTCTGCCTGGCCGCCCCGTCTGGGATGTGAGGAGCGCCTCTGCCCGGCCGCCCCGTCTGGGAAGTGAGGAGCACCTCTGCCCGGCCACCCCGTCTGGGAAGTGAGGAGCACCTCTGCCCGGCCACCCCGTCTGGGAAGTGAGGAGCACCTCTGCCCGGCCACCCCGTCTGGGAGGTGTACCCTACAGCTCCGAAGAGTCAGCGACCATCGAGAACAGGCCATGATGACGATGGCGGTTTTGTTGAAAAGAAAAGGGGGAAATGTGGGGAAAAGAAAGAGAGATCAGATTGCTACTGTGTCTGTGTAGAAAGAAGTAGGCATAGGAGACTCCATTTTGTTCTGTGCTAGGAGAAATTCTTCTGCCTTGGGATGCTGTTGATCTATGGCCTTGCCCCCAGCCCCATGCTCTCTGAAACATGTGCTGTGTCAACTCAGGGTTAAATGGATTAAGGGCGGTGCAAGATGTGCTTTGTTAAACAGATGCTTGAAGGCAGCATGCTCGTTAAGAGTCATCACCACTCCCTAATCTCAAGTACCCAGGGACACAAACACTGAGGAAGGCCACAGGGACCTCTGCCTAGGAAAACCAGAGACCTTTGTTCATGTGTTTATCTGCTGACCTTCTCTCCACTATTATCCTATGACCCTGCCATATCCCCGTCTCCGAGAAACACCCAAGAATGATCAATAAATACTTAAAAAAAAAAAAAAAAAAAAAAAAACCACTGACTAGAAAAAACACATAACTAACTTAAGGTGAAATAAAAACAAGGTGAAACCAAAATATTGGTCAAAAATAACATGCAAAATTGGATAAGATGATTATAGTAAAAGCATTCTAAAATTTTTGTATTTCAGACAAAATGGGAGAAGGATAGAAAAATTGTAGAATTGCAGAAATTAAGTACATACATTTGAATTTTCAAACACCACTAAAAAATTGGCAATTTTCAAAGAGATAAGAAAGAGAAATACAGTTTATAATTTTCAAAATAATAGCAAGAGTCAGGCACAGTGGCTTACGCCTGTAATCCCAGCACCTTGGCAGGCCAAGGCAGGTGGATCACCTGAGGTCAGGAGTTCGAGACCAGCCTGACCAATATGGTGAAACCCATCTCTACTAAAAATACAAAAATTAGCCGGGCATAGTGACGTGTGCTTGTAGTCCCAGGTACTCAGAAGGCTGAGACAGGAGAATTGCTTGAGGTGGGAGGTGGAGGTTGCAGTGAGCCAAGATTACGCCACTGCACTCCGGCCTGGGTGACAGAACGAGACTCCATCTCAAAATAATAATAATAATAATAATAATAATCACTCCAGCCTGGGCAACAGAACAAGACTCCATCTCAAAATAATAATAATAATAATAATAATAGCAAGAGGAAATTGAATTTTCAAAAAGCAGAGTAAACAGGAAGTACAACATAAGATTGAGGGAAAATTTAAGGAATCAGTAATTATAATAAATGTAAATGAAAACAATTGCTAGTTAAATGACAGAAATTGTCTGGCTGAATTTTTTTTAGAACAGCCTTATGCTGCTTACAAGAAACACAACTAAAACTAAGGATTCAGATTTAAAATAAACTGATGGGAAAAAAATATAGCACACGAATACTTATCAAAAGAAAAGCTATGTAAATATATTAACAGGAAAAACAAAAACAAAAAAGTTGTGCTTTATAAGCCAACAAACTTACTGTGTAATGATAGAATAGCAGAAGGTATAACAGTCATGAAGCTGATACATCAAAAAACAGCCTCAACAGGAGAATGGCATGAACCCAGGAGGCGGAGCTTGCAGTGAGCCGAGATCGCGCCACTGCACTCCAGCCTGGGTGACACAGCCAGACTCCCTCTCAAAAAAAAAAAAAAAAAAAAACAGCCTCAAAATATAGAAAACACACCCTTTCAGGACAGTTTCTTCGTTCACAGAAGAAGAATTAGACACGGTGAATGAAGAGAATCATGAGCACTCAGTGAGATGCCAAACGTGAAAGTGAGTCATTAAATCAGAAAGTGCAACCTAGAGTAGGCGGTCATTATGAAGGAGAAAAATACCCACTGTGTGCTGCAGAGAGCAGGCCTGGCCTGGAAAACAGGCTAAATACAGCAGGGCTCCTAGAAGACAGGCTAGGTGGAGCGATTCTGGCCTAGAACACAGACTAGATAGAGCAGGGCTCCAGGAAGACAAGCTAGATGGAGCAGGGCTCCTGGAAGACAGGCTAGATAGCACGGGGTTCCTGGAAGACAGGCTAGATGGCGCTCAGCTCCTGGCAGACAGGATAGATGGCGCACAGCTCCTGGCAGACAGGATAGATGGCGCACGGCTCCTGGCAGACAGGATAGATGGCGCATGGCTCCCGGAAGACAGGATAGAGGGAGAAGGGCTTCTGGACCACTTGAGGTCAAGGGTCCTTTGAATCCTACAGTCTCTCCCCACCCCCAAACTGCACAACTGCAGGGAACATACCACCAGTATCAAGGGTTTCACAGACACCCTAAAGGACATCCTTGAAATTCTTCAGTGTTCCTAGGGCTCCTGATATAAACAGTCGAAGGCAAGACATCCAGAAGCCATGCCATGGGAGGGAAGTTGAAAGAGATGAGGCCTCATCTTGGAGAAAAGTTGCCTCTTTAGGGTGCTGAGAGACATCCTCAATTACTTGGAGAGCTATCATGAGTGAGGGGTCTTCTTCTCAGTGGTTCTAAGGGTCAGAGTTGAGGCCACTCAGTGAGGCTCAGGGTGGTGTGTCTGTTCCTGTCTAAGAAAAGTATTTCCAAAGGGAGAGCACTGGCATGACATGAAGTGATGAAAACGGTGCAGCAAAAGTACAGTGAGGAAGGAAGGAAGGAAGAAAGGAAGGATGGAAGGAAGGAAGGCAGGCAGGCGAGGAAGGAAGGTGAAGAAGGAAAGAAGGAAGTATGGTGAGGAAGGAAGGAAGTATGGCAAGGAAGGAAGGAAGGCGAGGAAGGAAGGACGGCAAGGAAGGAAGGACTGCGAGGATGGATGGAAGGCAAAGAAGGAAGGAAGGAAGGAAAGAAGTACAGCAAGGATGCTGCAGGAGGGAGTGCTGCTGCTGGGGGAATGCTGGTCCCGACCTCTAGCTCCCTTCCAACTCCCTAGAATGCAAGGATCAACAGGGAAGGATCATGTGTAGGGATATTCTCTCCCTCCTTTCCTTCCTTCCTTCCCTCCCTCCCTCCCTCCTTCATTTTTTCCCTCCTTTCCTCCTCCTTCCTTCCTTCTTTCTTTCCTCCCCTTCTTCCTTCCTTCCCTTTTTCCTTCCTTCCTTCCTTCTTCCTTCCTCTCCTTATTCCTTCCTTCCCTTTTTTCTTGCTTCCTTCTTTCTTCCTTCCTCTCCTTCTTCCTCCCTCCCCTTCTTCCTTCCTTTCTTCCTCCTTCCTTTCTTCCTTCCTTCCCTCCCTCCTTCGTTTCTTCCTTCTTTCCTTCCTTCCTCCCTCCCCTTCTTCCTTCCTTTCTTCCTCCTTCCTTTCTTCCTTCCTTCCCTCCCTCCTTCGTTTCTTCCTTCTTTCCTTCCTTCCTCCCTCCCCTTCTTCCTTCTTCCTTCCTTCCCTCCTTCCTTCCTTCTTCCTCCTTCCCTCCTTCCCTCCTTCCTTCATTCCTTCCCTCCTTCCCTCCTTCTTTCCTTCTTCCTTCCTTCCCTCCTTCCTTCTTCCTTCCTTCCTTCTTCCTTCCTTCCCTTCTTCCTTCCTTCCCTTCTTCCTTCCTCCCTTCCTTCCTCCCTTCCTTCCCTTCTTCCTTCCTTCCCTCCTTCCTTCCTCCCTCTCTTCTTTCCTTCCTTCCCTCCTCACTCCTTCCTTCCTCCCTCCCTCTCTTCTTTCCTTCCCTCCTTCCTCCCCACCTTTTTTCCTTCCTTCCTCCCACTTTCTTCTTTCCTTCTTCCTTCCTTCCTTCTTCCCTCCCTCCCTCTGTCCTTTCTCCCTTCCTTCATTCTTCCTTCCTTCCTTTCCCCTTCCTTCCTTCCTTTCTTCCACAACTGTTTACAGAGCACCTACCACATGCCAGGAGCCATTCTAGCTGGAGATGCGCCAATGGCCTTTTACTCTACTGCAGGAAACAGAGAATGAACAAGATAATTGGAGACTTTTAAATGTTATGAAGAAAACAGGAATGAGACCAAGTCTCCCAGAAAGCTAAATGGAGGCCTGGTTACTAGAAAGCCGTTAAAAAGGATGGTTTGAGCTGGGACATGAATGACCAGAGCCACGACAGATCAGAGTTCTGGGCTCCAGCAGGCCCAAAGATGGGAGAGCGGAGCAGCCTGGAGAGGCTGGAGCACGCTCAAAGGTGGGAGGGGGGAGCAGCCTGGAGAAGCTGGAGCACAGGGAGAGGAAGGCACAATCATGAGGCTATGAGAAAATTTAATTTCTTTTCTCTTGGGATGATCTTGTGTTGGCTTAAATAAGACCCAAGGCTTTTGTCCCACCTGTTTACCTGTGCTTTTATTACCTGTGCTTTTGGGGTCATTTTGAAAAAATCATTGCCAAGACCAATGTCATGAGGTTTTTCTTCTATGTTTTCTTCTAGGAGTTTTACAGTTTCAGGTCTTACATTTAAATCTTCAATAGATTTTGAGTTGATTTTTGTGCATGGTATAAGAAAGGGGTCTAATTCCATTCTTTTCCATGCAAAAAGCTTCTGCGTAGCAAAGGAAGTAATAGGGTGAAAACACAACCTATGGAATGGGAGAAAATATTTGCAAACCATGTCTCTGATAAGGGATTAATGTCCAAAATATATAAGGAGCTCTTACAACTTAATAGCAGAAAAAATTACTGCCCCAATTTAAAAATGAGCAAAGGATTTGAATAGACATTTCTCCCAAGAAGATAGACGAATAGCCAACAGATATATGAAAAGATGCTCGACATCACTAATCATTAGGGAAATGCAAATAAAAATCACCATGAGATGTGTAGCCTTACACCTGTTAGAATGACTATTATCAAAAAAAAAAAAAAGATAACAAGTATTAACAAGGGTGCAGAGATATTAGAGCCCTGTACACTGTTGGTGGGAATACCATTATGGAGAACAGTATGGAGGCTCCTCAAAAAATCATAAATAGAACTACCATATGACCCAGCAATTCCACTTTTGGATGTTTATCCAAAAGAGTTGAAACCAGTATCTCACAGAGATATTGCTCTCCCATGCTCACTGTAGCATTTTTCACAATAGCCGAGTTGTGGAAATGTCCTTCAACAAATGAATGGGGGCTGAGTGCAGTGGCTCACGCCTGTAATCCCAGCACTTTGGGAGGCTGAGGTGGGCCTGAGGTCAGGAGTTCGAGGCCAGCCTGGCCAACATGGTGAAACCCCGTCTCTACTAAAAATACAAAATTAGCTGGACATGGTGGCACATACCTGTAATCCCAGCTACTTGGGAGGCTAAGGCAGGAGAATTGATTGAACCTGGGAGGTGGAGGTTGCAGTGAGCCGAGCTCATGCCACTGCACTCCAGCCTGGGCAACAGAGCAAGACTCTATCTCAAAAACAAAAACAAAAACAAAACAAAACAAAAAAAACGAATAGTTAGAAAAACTGTGGTGCATACACACAATGGAACATTACTCAGCCTTTCAAAAAAGCAAATCCTGCCATTTGCTACAACATGCCCGAACTTGGCAGACATTATAGTAAGTGAAATAAGCCAGTCACAAAAGGACAAATACTGAATGATTCCACTTGCACTAAGTAGCTAAAGTCAAACTCAGAAAAGCAGATCACAGAATAGTGGCTGTCAGGGGCTGGAGGAACAGGGAAATGGGGAATTGCTGTTTAATGGATATGAAGTTTCCATTACGCAAGATGAACAAATTCTGGAGATCTGCCGTCTAACATTATGCCTGCAGTTGACAATACTGATTGTACACTTACAAATTTGTTGAAAGGGTACTCATTAAATTTTCTTACAACATTTTTTACAAACTTCTGTTTATTATTTTTTAAATATTTTTTAATAATGAGATCCAATGCTTTGATAGCTAAGACCTATATAATTGAGACAGTGAAAATTAACCATGCTGAGGCCAGGCGCAGTGGCTCACACCTGTAATCCCAGCACTCTGGGAGGCCAAGGTGGGCAGATAACTTGAGGTCAGGAGTTTGAGACCAGCCTGGCCAACATGGTAAAACCCCGTCTCTACCAAAAATACAAAAATTAACAAGGTGTGGTGGTGCATGCCTGTAGTCCCAGCTACTCAGGAGGCAGAGGTTTCAGTGAGCCAATACTGCGCCACTGCACTTCAGCTTGGGCAACAGAGTGAGACCCTGTCATTCACACAAAAAAAGAAAAGAAAGAAAGAAAGGAAGAAAAGATAATGAGCCATGCTTCAGGTAAACTGAGATAAACAGGGTTTCCAATGGAACACAGCTGAAGCCAACAGAACAGAGAAACCAAGAAACCCAGGCAGGACCATGCTGCAGCTGCAAGAATGACCAACACTCCTCCTTAGACTCGCCCAGCACAAGGCCAAGTCCTGGAAGCCTCAGCAGGTGCGTTCCCCCTTGCTACAGCAAGCCAAGCAGACCCAACGCTGGGGATTACAGGGATGCTCCTGGGGGCTATTTTGTCTACTGGGCTGCATCATCATCATATGAGCCAACATTATTCTTACCAGATGCCGTACAGTTTGCAGAGAACTTTGCACACAATTCAAGGTGTTTCATGTTTGCCATAACCCTATGGAGTGACTATTATTATCATTATCTATTGTTATTATCCTTCTTCCGAGGGAATAGGACTGAAACTTAGTGAGAGAAAGCCATAAAGGAGTGGAGCCTACAAGGAGCCCGTGCTCACTCCACAGCCACCTGCAGACACTGACCTCAGCAAGCAAAGCACTGTCAGTATCCTGAGTGCTGGGAGGGGAAGAACCGGCTTTCTCTTGTGGGTCTGACTCCTAAGTGCTTGCTCTTAGTCATCGTAATTTACCACCTTTCCGCTTATATAGTCACTAAGTGAATTTCAGTCCTAATGCAAAATGCAAGAGGCATCCCATTCCAGTACACTTGATCCCAGGAGAACCTGCAAGACTTGTAAATCCAAACATATTTCATTCCAAATAGGCTCTAATCCCTCTAACAAGAGCAGGGACTTGTAATTCAAACACATGATTTGAGTTGATAATCCTGGAGCAGACATCATCCTTCAGCTGTGTAACTGCAACATTTTAAGGAGCACCACAAGGGCCAAGCTAGGTTTGTGGGGTCTCCCGGGGACACCTCCTCATTTACAGATTCCCCACCAATTTGTAGAACCAGCATGTTGTAGGAGGCAGCTATTGGCCTTTGTAGTAATCAAAACAAGGCTAATATTGGCAATATAATCAGCAGGCAATGGTGACTAATCCATCAGTAAACAAAATATTTTTCCACCCATTTTGGTTTAGCAGCCCCGAAGCTAACCCTTGTATACCCCGTCATTTGCGTCAAATACTACTTCCTCCTCAAAATCACTGTTGGATATTTTCTTTTAACAAGGCTTCCCTGCCTCTCTTGTTTAGAAATGAATAGAAGGATTCCCACTTGGAAAGAGTGAAGAGTGGAAGAAAAACCCGAACCCTAGAATCATTTGTTGTCAAATTGATTCCAAACTGCATGACTTTCCAGCCTGGAGATCTTTGGCAAGTCACCTAAGTTCTCCAAAACTCTTTCTTCAAACTGGGGTAGAATCGTCTGCACTTCACAGGGTACAACAAAGATAAATGAGACAGTAGCACGAAATCACTCAGTGCAACATTAATACATAGGTCCCTTCACCTGCCAAGCAGGCTTTGAAGTCAGAGTCTGAGCTCTGTGCAGCCTCATCACCCACTAGACATGAGAACGCAGATAGCTCTCCGTCCTCCCAGAGCCTCAGCTGCTCTGAAAACCAAGGATGGGATGCCCCTGAGTCCTTTCCTCCTTCCCCAGCTCCCGACCCTGGTCCTCAGAGGTGACGGCGTTCACTGTGGCCCTTGGCATCTGCTCCTCATGTGTCAAGGAATAGGGCCCAGGCACCTCCCCGGGAAATTGCAGAGGCTGCACCGGCCCAGACCTGGTAGGACCATGGGCACAGTGGCTGTATCAGTCTGTTGTTTTTTGTTTGTTTGTTTGTTTGTTTTTGAGATGGAGTTTCACTCTTGTTGCCCAGGCCAGAGTGCAGTGGCGTGATCTTGGCTCATTGCAAGCTCTGCCTCCTGTGTTCAAGTGATTCTCCTGCCTCAGCCTTCCGAGTAGCTGGGATTACAGGTGTCCGCCACTATGCCCGGCTAATTGTTTGTATTTTTAGTAGAGACAGGGTTTCACCATGTTGGCCAGGCTGGTCTCGAACCTCTGACCTCAGGTGATCCACCTGCCTCAGCCTCCCAAAGTGCTGGGATTACTGGCATGAGACACCGCGCCCGGCCTATTAGTCCATTTTCATGCTGCTGATAAAGACATACCCGAGACTGGGAAGAAAAAGAGGTTAATTGGACTTATAGTTCCACATGGCTGGGGAGGCCTCAGAATCATGGCAGAAGGTGAAAGGCACTGCTTACATGGCGGCAGCAGGAGGAAATGAGAAAGAAGCAAAAGTGGAAACCCCTGATAAGCCCATCAGATCTCATGAGACTTATTCACTACCACAAGAATAGCACGGGAAAGACCAGCCCCCATGATTCAATTACCTCCCCCTAGGTCCCTCCCACAACACGTGGGAATTCTGGGAGATACAATTCAAATTGAGATTTGGGTGGGGACACAGCCAAACCATATCAGTGGCCAAGAGCTCAGGAGGTTGGGTGTGCACTGAGTCCGAGGGTGACTTCCCACCCCACCATCTGATCTCTCTGAACTTCAGTTTCTTCATCTGCAAAAGAGAAACAATAGCACTCATCTGTCTGTATTAGTCAAGGTTCTCCAGAGAAACAGAACTAATAGGACAGAGAGAGAGAGATTTATTCTGAGGAGTTGTTCATGCAATTATGGAGGCTAAGTCCCAAGATGGGCAGTCAGCAAGCTAGAGACCCAGGAGAGCCGACAGCTCTGGTCTGAGTCAGAGGCTATGGATCTCCAAATGCTAAGTGCCAGTCTAAAAGCCAGCAGGCTAGAGGCCCAAGAAGAATTGATGTTTTTGTCTCAGTCCAAAGGCAGGAAAAGAACAGTGTCCCAGCTCCAGCAGTCAGGCAGGAAGAGCCCTTTCGTGCCAGATTTTTTGTTCTATCTGGGTCTTCAAAAGAGACCCACATAGACTTCAACTGACTGGATGCAGCCCACGCCCATCAGGGAGGGCCACCTGCCTCGCTCAGTCCACCCATTCAAATGCAGACCTCACTTAGCAATGCCCTCAGAGACACATTACACAGTTGGTAATGCTCCACCAAATATGGCACCCTTGGCCCAATCAAGGTGATCCATAAAATTAACCATCGTACCATGTCATTTGGTTATTGTCAGGAGTCAATGAAATAAAGCATTCGAGTGGTTAAAGAGGTACTCAAGATGTGTGCCTATTACCACTGTCATCATTATAACAGCAGGACATGGGTACATCAGATTCCCAACATTGCTAAAGCCGTGATGTGGTGATTGGGATGAGCTAAAGTATTATAATTGTCTTCTCCATGAGCTGTAAGAAGAACAAACGGTGGCCAGGCATGGTGGCTTACGCCTGTAATCCCAGCACTTTGGGAGGCTGAGGGTGGGAAGATCACTTGCACCCAGGAGTTTGAGAACAGCCTGGGCAACAAAGGGAGACCTCATCCCTACAAAAATCAAAAAGAGTAACTGGGCATAGTGGTGCACACCTATAGTCCCAGCTACTCGGGAGGCTGAGGTGGGAGGATCACTTGATCCCAGAGGTTGAGGCTGCAGTGAGCCATGTTCACACCACTGCACTCCAGCCTGGGTGACAAAGCTTGAGGCCCTGTCTCAAAAAAAAAAAAAAGGAAAAGAAAAGAGGCCAGGCACGGTGGCTCATGCCTGTAATCCCAACATTTGGGAGGCCAAGGCGGGAGGATCATTTGAGGTCAGGAGTTCAAGACCAGCCTGACCAACATGGCAAAACCCTGTCTCTACTAAAAATACAAAAATTAGCCAGGCGTGGTGGCACTTGCCTATAATCCCAGCTACTCAGAAGGCTGAGGCAGGAGAATCACTTGAACCTGGGAGGCAGAGGTTGCAGTGAGCCAAGATGGTGCCATTGCACTCCAGCCTGGGCAACAGAGCGAAACTCCATCTCAAAAAAAAAGAACAACAAAGGGGTGAAAGGGCATCGGTCCCTGGTCAGGTCAACAGCATCACCTCCCCCAAGAAGCCCTGCCCACCCAGTCACACCCTTTGTCTGCCCACTGACTTCCCAGAGCACTCGCCTGCCCAGTCCTGGGGCAGAGCGTCCCTGAGTCCTAGTTTAATTGTCCATGCATCCGTGCCCCGTCCACCTCTAATCTAACCTGCTGCCAGACAGTGTCCGTATGTCAAGCTGTGTGTGCCCTGGTGCCACCCAGCACACCCACATCCCCACTCATCCATGCAAACTCCTCCCAACTGTCCTCAAGATGAAAGTGTCACTTGTCAAAGGTGCACCAGGTGCCAGCCTCTGAGCGGGTGCTTCATTGCCTCTGTTATTTCATTTAACTATCATGCATCATGACAAATAAATGATTTGAAGAGTCTCTTAGGGAGGGTGCTATTGAAGAAAACATGCTCTGCTGCCCAGGTGACAGGAAGTGAAGGCCTGAGAGTAGGTTTAGAGGACCTGAGACAGACAAGCTGTCTCAAGAGAAATGGACAGGAACTAGGGGTTGAGGGAGCAGAGACAGGACCAACCCCACAGCGAAGAAAGGCAGGAGGCAAAGGCCCGTCCTACCTTCCCAGAACTTAGCTTAACCCCAGGACTCTGGAGGAAGGGTGCAGAGATCTTGAGGTGATGCCTTCCCAAGAGTCTGGTCACTTGGGAAGGTGGATGCTGGAAGAGCTTCAGAGTCAGGCCCAGGATCACACTTTCAATGTCATGTTTGGGAACCACTGCTCCACCTCTCATGAGGAGGAAACTGAGGCCTGTAAAAGGAAAGAGACTTGGAATGAAGGAACCCCAGAGCTGAAGGGCCTCCGAGCTCACCCAGCCCCAGCTCACTCTCAAACAAGACGTATTTGCAGCAGCAGTTTGTTTCTGCTCAGTCCCTTCTGTGACAGCAATGTCACTACCTCCCAGAAGTGCGCATCAGAAACAACTCACTTCGCAGTAGCAGACGAACTCACTCCTGGGCTTTGCCATTCTTTAAAGACTAACAGCCTTAGAAGAAATCATTGCAGAGCTGGCCACAGGCCACCTGGGAGCTAGGCAGAATCTGTCTTTGGCCCCAGCCTCTCTGTGATCTTTTCCGTTGCCATGGAGGGATTTCCCAGGACCCACGAGTCAGAGCCCTGAGTTCAAATGCCAGCTCTGCTGTGTGACCCTGGCAGGTTGCTCACCCTCCCTGAGCCTCCCTTTTCCAACAGATATAATGGAAATATGACCTACCTTATGGGCTGGTGTGATGGGGAAATGGCTTAACAAACAAATGAGATGCCCGCAACCCCCAAAATCCCTTCCTGTCCCCTTTCACCATGTCTGCTCCCCTTCCCCAGTCTCAGGGGCCTGTAGCACCCCTTCCCCTCACCTTGTTTGCTCTCGGGGGACTACTGTGTGGGTTGCTTTCACCGTGTGGACTCTAATCCTCTGAGTGGCTCCCTCCCCAGGCACTTCCGCATTCCTGATCTGCCTTTTCCCTGAGCTTCCAAAGACTTTCTCCCCGGGAAGAAGCGCAGCTGAACTGAGCATGAACAACCTCAAGGGGGGTGAGCACAGCACTTCACAGTTTGCAGAGCCTCTGGCCCCACCCTCTCATCCATCTTCTCTCAGCGCAGGGGCAGGTCAGGGTGATGAAGCAGGAGCGGGGACAGAGGTCTGCAGGAGCCAGTCCCACAGATCTGGGGATGCTCACCTGGCCAGGCACCCACTTCCCACCCTGACCCCAACCAACCTCCACCTCCCACCACACTAAGGAGCCCTGCTGCTCCTTTAGGACTCTGGGTCATCGCTCCTCCTTAGGGGGCAGCCTTCTGCCTTGGTGGGTGCGGCAGAGACTGAGGCTCCAGGCATCAGCCTCACCCCTGACAGAAGGGGTGCCCTCAGCCCTGGGCTGTCTCCACCGTCCCTCCAAGACCCTCAAGGTGTACAGAGCTATACGTGTTATAGGAAAGGGCTCCCGATCCAGACCCCAAGAGAGGGTTCTTGGATCTCACCCAAGAAAGAATTCAGGGTGAGTCCATAAAGTGAAAGCAAGTTTATTAAGAAAGTAAAGGAATAAAGAATGGCTACTCCATAGGCAGAGCAGCCCCGAGGGCGGCTGGTTGCACATTTTTATGGTTATTTCTTGATGATCTGCTAAACAAGGGGTGAATTATTCATGCCTGCCCTTTTTAGACCATATAGGGTAACTTCCTGACATTGCTGTGGCATTTGTAAACTGTCATGGCGCTTGTGGGAGTGTAGCAGCGAGGACGACCAGAGGTCACTCTCATGGCCATCTTGGTTTTTGTGGGTTTTGACCGGCTTCTTTACTGCAACCTGTTTTATCAGCAAGGTCGTTATGACCTGTATCTTGTGCTGACCTCATATCTTATCCCGTAACTTAGAATGCCTTAACTGTCTGGGAATGCAGCCCGGTAGGTCTCAGCCTCATTTTACCCAGTCCTACTCAAGATGGAGTTGCTCTGGTTTACATGCCTCTGACATAAGCATGTGTGCCCACCTCGACCAAATCCATCAGGGGCACCTGCAACACCTAGCCCTGCCAGCCATTGGCCTGCTCCCATGGTGGGTCCCCTCTAGACATCCCCAGAAGCCCCTGAGCTCTTCCTCTCTTCACTTGCTTCCCGCCCACACACGCCCTGTGCTCCAGCCACAGGCACCCCATCCAGATCCCTCCCCCATCTCCATACCTTCACCCATGCCGTTCCCCCACCTGGCATGCTGGCACCCTCCTCCCCACCCCCACTCCAACCCAGCCACCTGCAAACTCCTCCAAGTTCCAGCTCAAGCCTTTATCCCCTAGGAAGCTTCCCTGAGAGGCTCAGACAGAAAAGATGCAGCCAACTTACTATTCAGTGAGCCTCTCTCCCAATCAGTGAAATGAGGAAGCCCCGTCACTGAGACCCTACGATCCTGCCCGGCAGGGCTGCCACTCTCCAGCCCACTGTGGCACTCATATTGAGGACAGGGTCACACACCTGGTAATTATGACTTCATGTCTATTTAACCATGTGCCAGGCAGGCACTGTGCTAGGAGCCTTGCGTGGATCAATTCATCCAATCCTCACCCTCAGCCTAGAACTCAGAGGGCACACAATAGGCACAGACATAAGGCTGCTGCTGCAAAGGACGACACAGGCAAATGCACGTCGGGATGGGTGAAAGGGTCTCTCAAGGAAATGAGTTGGAGTCGGGCCTCAAAGAGCAGCAGAACCTGCTCCTGGCCCTGCCACACACCTGGGTCCCAGAGCTACATGGAGCCAGCTGCCACCCCTGTCTGCAAACCTGGCCTTCCCTGCCGGACGCCTGACAACTTCCTTTCCCTGGCCACTAGGCAGGGGACACCTGCCAGGCAGACGGCCTTTCTGACTGGCCTTCTCCTGGCCACTGCAGCCTCATTGGAGGGCCAGGCCCAGGCCAGGTGTGGCTCCTGCCTCTGCAGGACAGGGCAGCTCCAAAGGTGGGCTCTGGACCAGGGTCTCCCCTGAGCCAGGCAGGGGCTTCTCACCGGAGACAGACAGTGCCAACCACACAAGCCAGGGGTGCAAATTGAGCCCCAGGAAGGAGAGGCTGACCTCCCGGTGATCAGGGGGGCAGCACCAGCCTCAGCACGCAGGTGTGAATTCCTCCCCTTAGCCTGAGACCAGTGCCACACCTCCACCCTCTCTCCCCATTGCCCCTGCCTGACACCCCATGCTGGCAACCAGAGGCTGATTCTGCCCGACTGCCCCCAGCTCCTCGAGCGTGCAGCCTGGGTTCCAGAGGGAGGCCTTACGGCCCCGTCAGAGACCACCAGGGAAATATCACAGACCGCAGCCAGCGGGGGAGCTCAGCTGGGAGTTTACACCAAGCCTGGCTCCGGAGTGAGGCCTGAATGACGCAGGCTGGGACCACCCTGCACGGGCCGGCAGGTGTGGGTACGGTCCTGGGGCTCAGAGAGGGGCTTGGAAGGCCAAAGGCAAGGCGGCCGGATCCGTTATCGCAGCACATAGCGTCCCCTTGACTTGCTGGGAGAAGCTCGCGCCCTCATAGTTAGCAATTCCATGGCCACTGGAGGACAGAGTGGGAGCTGGGAGGCTCTGGACGCCATAGCTTTGGGCCCCCCGGCCCTCCTCGGGCTGGTGTTCGCCTGTAAATGCTGCTTCCGCTGTTCAAGCGCTGATGCTCCTCGTCGCTCACGGGTAAACAGCTGCTGCCCACCTCCAAGACCCCCCGCACCCTGCACGGCAGGTGACCTCCTGCGTCCCTTCTGGGCCCTCCCTGTGGGGCCCACAGGTGTGGCAGGGCCCACCCCTACCAGGGCACCTGCCTGCCCAGGCTCACGGCTGGGTTCCTTTCACAGACACCGTATCCGGACAATCCATTTGTTCCGTCTTTAATCAGAAATGGCCATAGCGAACCACCGTGCGTCCAACCTGAGACGCCTGGGGATGGTGGAGCCAGGGCAGAAGCCGCGGGCCTGAGGGAGGATGCGAAGCTCCAGGGTGCCCCCTGCTGCCTCCGGAGCGTGCTGCAGTCGTGGCCAACGTTGACCCGACACAACCTGCTCTGATCTTCAGAAATATTATCCACGAGACCTGCTTTCTCCCAAAATGCATTCGGCTGACCACCCATGGGAAGCTACAGAATAAAGAACATAAAGACATGCTCCAGAATATGTTCTCAATGCTTAAAATTCTCCCAACTCCCAGGAATCTAGAGTCTTTGAAATATAGATCATTGAGTATCTTTTTGATAACCGAAGTAAAACTGTTTATGTGAGATGCTTTTTCTCTGCAAATAACAACTGAAGAAGAGGCCAGAAACTATAGTCAGAGGGGATTCTGGTCCTGGGGGTCCATTTCTTGCCTGTGTGGTCTAGGTGGGTTGTGGTCTTCCAGTTTCTGCCCCTAAATCCACATGTGATCGGCTCCACCTCACAAGGCCGTCACAATACTTCACAAGAGAAATGCAAGAAAGCACACTTCTAAAGCAGTGTACACAGTTGCTGTTTTTAATCTCATTACACATTAGGGAATTTTTAACTCGTCTCCCAGAGGCTCGACTGGATTGAAAATATAAGGTCTATTTAATGAAAATTATCAAGGAAGTTCCTGGGGAAAAAAACTTAGGCGTACTTAAGTATTAGCCAAGCCCCAGCTCTGCAGTTCGAATAAAGCACAGACTTTAGAAGTCATATGAGTGAATTCCATGCAAGGCCTGCCACTTATTGCCTGTGTCCCTGGACAAGACACTCAGCCTCTTGAAGCCTTTGTTTTCTCATCCATAAAATGGAGCTAATACTGTTCACCGAAGGTGAGGTAAGGACTGGAAACAATGCCTGACGTACAGTGGGGGCTGAATACAAGGTTGGTTCTTTTTTTTAAGATGGAGTCTCGCTCTGTCACTCAGGCTGGAGTGCACTGGCGTGGTGATCTCAGCTCACTTCAACCTCCACCTCCCGGTTTCAAGTGATTCTCCTGCCTCAGCCTCCCTAGTAGATGGGATCACAGGCTCGTGCCTACCCACACCCGGCTAATTTTTGTATTTTTAGTAGAAACGTGGTTTTGCCATGTTGGCCAGGCTGGTCTGGAACTCCCGACCTCAGGTGATCTACCAACCTCAGCCTCCCAAAGGGCTGGAATTACAGGTGTGAGCCACCGTGCCTGGCCATACAAGGTCGGTTTTATCACTTAATAGATCCCAGAAGGAATTCAAATCTGTATAATCTGTGATTGGTTGAATTGTGCTTCTCGAAATTTGCATTGAAGTACTAATCCCTAGAACCCCAGAATGTGACCTTATTTGGAACCAGGGTCATTGCCAATGCGATGAGTTCAGAGGAGGCCATACTGGAGTAGGGTGGGCTGAGATCCAGTATGAATGTGCCCTCATTACAGAAGAGAAATTTAGACAGAGACACACAAAGAAACAACACCATGTGAAGATGAAAGCAGAGATTAGGGTGATGCTTCTGCACACCAAGGAACAGGGAAGATTGCCAGGAAGTTCCCAAAAGCGGGGTAAGGGGCCTGGCACAGATTCTCCCTCACTGTCTCAGAAGGAATGAACCCCACCAATCCCTCTTCTCAGACCTCTGACCTCCAGCACTGTGAGACGCTCCATTTCTCTTGTTTAGCCACCCAGTTCATGGCATTGTGTTAGGGCAGCTCTGGCAAACTAATACATAATCCAAGAGAGAGTGTCAGAGATTTACTATCTTTACTGTTGAATAATCCTTACCAATGGGCCCAGGCCGGGCATGGTGGCTCATGCCTGTAATCCCAGTACTTTGGGTGGCCAAGGAGGGTGGATCGCTTGAGCCCAGGAGTTTGAGACCAGCCTGGGCAACATAGTGAGACCCCATTGCTACAGAAGAATAAACAAAATTAGCTGGGTGTGATGGTACACACCTGTGGTCCCAGTTACTCAGGGCACTGAGGTGGGAAGATCACGGGGCGCAGGAGGCTGTAGTCAGTCGTGATGGTGCCACTGCACTCCAGCCTGGACGATAGAAGGAGAGCCTGTCACAAAAAAAAAAAAAAAGGCCCAGGGAGGTAGGGTCAGAGCCTAGACTAGAACCCAGTTCTCTGGATTCTCAATTCTGTGCTCTATCCACTAACCCTGACAATCACGTCTTAGGTGTTAACATAATTGACCAGGTGCAGTGGCTCACACCTATAATCCTAGCACTCTGGGAAGCCAAGGGGGGCAGATTGCTTGAGCCCAAGAATTTGAGATCAGCCTGGGCAACACAGTGAGACCCTGTCTCCACAAGAAAATACAAAAACTACCCAGGCATGGCAGCGCATGCCTGTAGTCCCAGCTACTTGGGAGGCTGAGGTGGGAGGACTGCTGAGCCCAGGAGTTGGAGGCTGCAGGGAGCCATGATCATGCCACTGCATTCCGGCCTACTGCCTAAAGATATGCAGTAGATACAGGAGGAAGCACATCCGTTCAGACTTTTCTCATGCATTCAATTCGTATTATAATAACAACACCAGAATCAGACCGCATATACCACTTTGCAACAGGTTTTGTTATTGTTGTTTTATCATGTTTGTTTTGCTTAACATTATACAGATGACATCTTTACAAGTAATAAGTATAGTAAAGATACCACAAGTAACATAACCAGTCTCCTATTGATGGAATTTTTTTTTTTTTTTTTTGAGATGGAGTCTTGCTCTGTTGCTCAGGCTGGAGTGCAGTGGCGCGATCTCAGCTCACTGTAACCGCCGCCTCCAGGGTTCAAGCAATTCTCCTGCCTCAGCTTCCCGAGTAGCTGGGACTACAGGCATGCACCACCATGCCTGGCTAATTTTTTGTGTTTTTAGTAGAGATGGGGTTTCACCATGTTGGCCAGGCTGGTCTCGAACTCCTGACCTCAGATAATCCACCCACCTCAGCCTCCCAAAGTGCTGGGATCACAGGCGTGAGCCACTGCACCTGGCCCTTGATGAACATTTATATTGTTTCCATTTTTTTTTAACTAACACAAATAACACGGCAGAAAATAGCCTCAAGTAACTTTGCACATTTGTATGTTTTTTTGCAGAATAAATGCCTAAACATGGCAAATCTAATATGTTTGTGATGGTTTTAAATAACCTCTACAAATTATTTGATCCTCCTCCCATCACAAGTGGAGTTCAATTCTGCTCCTTTTGAATATGGGCCAGTATTCGTACTTGTTTCTAATAAACAGAATGTGGTAGAAGTGGCAAAGGGTGGCTTCTGTGGTTAGGATAGAAAAGGTGACACAGCTTCCACCTGGCTCCCTCTGTGTCAGTTCCTCATCCTTGAAACACAGCCTCTTCACATTGGAGAGAAGCCCAAGCCACATGGAGGGGCCCCAGCTGGCTGCCAGACCTACCTGAGGTCACAGCCAACAGCTGGCATCAACCTCCAGCCTTGAGAGTGAATGAACCTTCGGATGGCCAGGTCCCATCTCATTATTTTATACCGACATGATTTACTCTCAAAAGAAAAATGAAAGAAATACAAATTATAGCAATGTTATCTTTAGCAAGGACTGCTTGCAAGGTTGGCCCTTGGTTCGTATCTGGGAAATTGGATTTGGGGCGGGTTCCCACCCCACCCTTCCCTGATACGAACGGCTCACTGCCCCTAAACCGTGTAAACACTGTGGTTTATGTCTTCGTACTGGGAGTCCAGAATTTTGGTACATGCTAGGCAGAGGGGGCCTTTGTGACTAGCCTGCAGTAAAACCCTTGGTGCCAAATCTCTAGTGAGTGTCCCTGACAGATGACATTCCACACCTGTTGTCCCAACACACTTCCGGGGGAAGTGGGTGCGTCCAGCATGTGAGAGGGTCTTGGACCCTCACACTCCATTTCCTCTGGACTTGGCCTTTTCCCTTTGCTGAATTTGCTTCATTTCCTGTTGTCGTAATACATCATAGCCTCGAGTATCACTGTATGCTGAGTCCTGCGAGTTCTCCTAGCCAATCATCAAACCCGGGGTGGTCTTAGAGACCGCAACACGCCACGGCAACAAGACGACAGGGAAGCCGGCACTTCCTGTATGTGTATACATTGCTGGTGGTACCTGGGCACTGTGAGAGTGCCTGTCTGTTGACAGCCACTCAATGTCCACTTCCTCTGACTCAGTAATCCCATCTGGGAATGTGTCCTTTGGCAACAATTCCACAGCAGGAAGCAGAGGCTTGAAGATATTCATCACAGCTTGTGCTAAACCTTAACAAAACCTAAATGCCCAAGAAGAGAAAAAATTGGTTAAACACATTATGATGCATCAACACTAAAAAACTGGCTACAATGAGATGTGTAAAGATTATAAAGCACCTGTGGTCCCAGCTATTCAGGAGGCTGAGATGGATCTCCTGAGCCCAGGGAGGTGGAGGCTGCAATGAGCTATGATCATGCCACTGTACTCCAGCCTGGACGACAAAGTAAGACCCTGTCTCAAAAAAAAAAAAAAAATTGTAAAGAGAAACATGAAAAGATGTTGCTGATACATTAAAAAAAAAAAATTGGCCAGGCATGGTGGCTCACGCCTGTAATCCCAGCACTTTGGGAGGCCAAGGCGTGCAGATCACTTGAGTCAGGAGTTCAAGACAAGCCTGACCAACATGGCGAAATCCCGTCTTTACCAAAAATACAAAAATTAGTCGAGCACGGTGGCACACGTCTATAATCCCAGCTACTCAGGAGGCTAAGACAAGAGAATCGCTTGAACCCGGGAAGCGGAGGTTGTAAGGAACAGAGATCGCCCCACTGCACTCCAGCCTGGGTGATAGAACGAGACTCTGCCTCTAAATAAATAAATAAATAAATAAACAAACAAACAAACAATTTTAAGCTGGGTACAAAATGGTTGGCACATTGACAGCAACTGTACAACCAACAGTAAGACCCAAAGCGGCTACTTAGAGGTGAAAACGGTTGGGGCTACAAGAGGAAGGCCGGAGCGGATTTTTCCATAGATCAATTGGGCTTTCCTTTAATGTTGCTGTTCTGATGAACCCGGAGCTTTCTGGGAACATGGTGGGAGCAGCTGACAAAGCAAGAATTGTGGCACTGGATGCTTCCTCTGCGGTCACCGCCTGCTATGATGCCTTCAAGGTGTGCGTGTGAGGGAAGGAGAGAGAGGGTGGTAAAGCCAACGTTTTCATCCAAAAAGCAGAGGCTTACGGGACAAAGGGGACGGAAAATATCCCCTGCAAATTAAAAAATGCAGACACACATTTCCCCTGTCTTCGCCTCCCACGGACCCGCCCCTTCAGCTCCCTCCCTCGGGCTCCCAAGCTCCGGGGCCCCTGAGCCCTACGCCCACGGAACTGGGCGGAGCTCGGGACCCTCCCTAGCCAGCCGACCCGGGAAGGGGCGGGGCCTACAGGGAGTGGGCGGGGCTGGCTCGCAGGGCGGAGCCTCGCCTCGCTGTGTGCATCGCAGGCGCGCTTGCTCCCAGGCTGGTGGGGCCACCCTGTGGCTGCCTGGGCTGGAACGTTCTGCCTCGCCCAGCTGAAGGCCCTAAACTTGCTACGCCTTTTGGGGTGAGCAAAACCCAATAAAAGACAACTCCAGCAACCTCCCAAACGCAGGGATTCTTATGTTCCGCTGGAAAGTCTCAGATAAAGTTAGACCACAAAATGTGGGGTGTGCCCTGAGCCCTCGCTCAAGGGCACAGAGCAAGTCACTGGCAGAGCAGGGACTGGAACCCGGTGTCCTGATCCCCAGGTGAGGCCAGCCTTAGAGCTGGCCGGAGGGGCAGGGCGGGGTTGGTCCTCCCAGGCTGGGGCGCAGTGAGGCTCACCCAGAGTGAATTTGGATGTTTTTCCAGGCACAAGGACATGTAAAAAGACTGGCAGTGACTGACCTGGACTGGCAGGTGAGTTTTTTTCCCCCCTCAATATTTTATTTTGAAATTTTTCGGACACACAGAAAAGTTGAAAGAATGGTAGGGCAGACACCCAACATATGCCCACCCATACGTCCACCACCTAGATTCTACAGTTACGTTGTATTGTATTTGCTTTGTCACACATCAATCCAGTCCTCTATCAACTTGGTCTGAAATGGTTTTTAAATTACATTTTAATTTTTAAAAACCAACCTCCAGCCGGGCGCGGTGGCTCACACCTGTGATTCCAGCGCTTTGGGAAGCCAAGGCGGGTGCATCACCTGAGGTCAGGAGTTCGAGACCAGACTGGCCAACATGGTGAAACCCTGTCTCTACTAAAAATACAAAAGAAATTAGCTGGGTGTGGCGGTGCACACCTGTATTCCCAGCTACTTGGGAAGCTGAGGCAGGAGAATTGCTTGAACCTGGGAGGCAGAGGTTGCAGTGAGCCAAGATCACACCACTGCACTCCAGCCCCAGCAACAGAGTGAGACTCCGTCTCAAAAAAAAAAAAAAAAAAAAAAAAAAATCCGTGGAAATATTCAGCCTCTACATACATCAAGAACTCAATCAGTTGTGATGGTTTGTCACAGATGCCCTTGCTGCCCTTTTTTGCCCTGGTCCCTGTGTCTGGAGCCTGTGGCCAGGGCTGGAGGTATCTGAGCAAACTTCATGGTTGTTCCCAGCTGCTCAGGGCCACAGCCTGCGGTCAGCCTGACAAAGCCTCCCGGGACACACAGCAAGGACCCCCCAGGACACACTGTCCTCTCTAAAGACACTCACGGGATGCCTTCTGGGGGTTCAGGGAAGTCAGAACCACTGCTCCTTGGGCATGGCAGGAACCTGTCGTCGCAGTGCAGGGAGCACAGACACCTCCACGAAGACAGCACTCAGAAAAGCCTGACCTAGGGTCCTAGCTCACAGCGGCCCACCCCACCGCACTCCTGCTGCGCTCATCTTTACCAGGAAAATTTAAGTCACTAGATGCCAGCCTGTGTCATCCCAGCTCCGAGGGGAGGAACAGAGGAGAGACAGAGTCCCAGGCCTGCAGCTCTGATTTTAGACTAATGTTTTTCCAAGAGGTCACATCCCTCAGCTCCGTCCTTATGCAAGTGTGGGAAGACAAAGCTGGCAGCTCTTTCTGGCCTGGCTCTCAGCCCTGTCTTCTCCATGCCAGCCCTCCGCCAGAGCCCAGTAGGGGTTTCATTGCCATTGCTCACCCACACCATGGCAATGGCGACCTCACCTGTTTCTTGCCCCGGTCCTGATGATTCTGTTCCCTGCAGCTTCCTTGGGGCTCACAGCCCATCGGTATCTCCCCACTGGGTGCAGGATACAGTGGAAAATACCCCGGGGCCTGCCCCCATGTGCCCTGCCACCCCCGTCCTTGTCTCCTCCCCCACATCTCCCAAAATACCAGGCTGTCTCTTGCATCCACGCTTTTGTGGTCACCCCAGTTTTTCTACCTGGCAAGTCCTTTCACCTGTGAAGTCCCAACTCCTTGCTGCCTCCCTCATAGAAGCAGAATCCAGCAGGGGCCCACAGGACTGGCCACAGTGCGAGCTCAGTGGTTCACTGGCTGCCCTGCTGCCCTGCACCCCGGGCACTCTGCGCAGGCCCTCTATTCATCAGGGCTTTGTCTGGACTTAGCTTTTCCTGTACAAAGATAGGAAGCAGTGGGCCAGCTGAATGGACCCACAGAGAAGCTGTGTGGAAGGAACTGTCAATCTGCCAGCACCTACCGGAACAACACGAAACCCAGAGAACCGGAAGCAGGGAGTGCAGGAGGCAGAAGTGATGAGAGCAGCGGGCGTCCCTGGAGCTCAGCTGAGCCAGACCAGGAGAGGCTGCCACGGAGGGAGCCTGGCTGCACCCAGTTAGAGCAGAAACAGGGCTGAGGGCTCGGACCATGAGCCCTCAGATTCTCACTGTTCCCTTCAGCTGGTGACTGTGTGACCGTGGGCCGTCACTTAATCTTGCCGGTAAGGGCCTGAGTTTCCTCATTTGTAGAATGGCGTTGGAAAGGCATGGCTGGGAGGTCTCAGATAAAGCAGAGTGCTGTGTGAACGCTCTGGGTTTGCAGACAGAGCGGATGTTCCTAGTACATTGCACTCATTTTCCCTCGCCCGACATAAGCTCATGACCTGCGCCATCGTTCCCAAACAAGCAGGAAGCTTCACACTGATGCCTGATCCACAATTCCCAGAGCGCCCTCAGGGCCACCATCTCGTACGAGCCTCGCAGCATCCACGAGGGGGCAGCACAGGACTATCATCGCCCCACGGCCTGAAAGGGGCTGCCGGAAGCCAAGTGCGATAACGGTGAGGGTGGCCCCCAGGAGCCCCAGCTTTGCTCCCTCCCCCTCCCCTCCCCTGTGCGGAGGACTCCGGCCTCGGGGTAGGGGGCTGCTGAACTGAGCGTG
The DNA here is from genome assembly GCF_028885655.2 of Pongo abelii. Lineage (NCBI taxonomy): Eukaryota > Metazoa > Chordata > Mammalia > Primates > Hominidae > Pongo > Pongo abelii. Next base: position 121,773,464 of record NC_071997.2, on the reverse strand, counting down.
GCATCTACTCAGGCACTCTCTGCCCTCCAGCCCTAGGGCTCAGATCACACACACACACACACACACACACACACACACACACACACACACACACACACACACGGGGCCCGCCCCTTTCCTAGGAGCTGCCCGTTCCCAGGACAACAGTCAACACAGGCGGGAGTTCAAAACGAAACTGGGCTCAAATGCTCTCCCCAGCCCGGAGAGCCCTGTCCCCGTCGGCCACTCTGAGCTCGAGGCCTGAAGGCACAGTGAGGAGGACCCTGCCCAGGCTCTCCCGGGGTTAGGAGGGACAGAGTGTTCCAGGAGGAGGTTTGAGCTGAGCTCAGGCACAGGTCTCTCTCTCTCTAACACACACACACACACACACACACTTGCACCCATGGGGAGCCCCCCCACCCCTGGGCTCCAGAGAACCACATCAGCTGGGTACCGATTGCCCCCCACCAGGCCGCCAGCCTCGGTCTCCCCAGCTGCCCGGGGTGGCCCTATGGCCAGCAGGGGTCTTGCCGGTGGCTGCCAGGCCCCCCAGGCTCTGAAGGCGCAGCGGGTAGCTCAGGGAGCTGCCTGCGATGGCGTGCAGCAGGACCAGCTGTGGCGGGAGCTCCTGGAGGCCGAGCGGCGGGGCCAGCGACGCTGGTGAGTCCCTGCTCTCCCTTTCCCACCCTGACTCCGCAGCCTGACTACAAGCTGTGGAAGGTTTTGGAGAAAGGGAGATGGGAGGGCAAACGATCCGGCTGAGGGACAGAAGGCATGGCATGCCCGGGGGGAGGTGGGTCACCAGCCCAGCCCGGAGCCAGGCCTGAGCCTGAGCCTAGGAAGCGAGGAAGATGGAGGCCAGGACCAGATGCCGCTGGGTCAGAGCAGCCCCACCTCATTCCTTCCGACTGCGACGAGGCCGGTAATCCCTTGAGCTGGAGCCTGCTGGCCTAGTCTGGGTTAGAGGCGCTGGCCGTCTGACCTGACTTGGGGAAAGGATGCTCCTTCATGCATTCATTCAACCAAAAATACCCATGAGCCGCTCTGAAACGAGATCAGACTGCAACAAGGGACTAGACAGACCTGGCCATGGCTCCACGGAGCCTTCATATTCAGGACAGGGCAGCCAAAAAGCAAGCAGAGAAGCAAACAAGTACAAATGTGCATGAAGTGTGACCAGCGGTAAGAAGGAAACAGTTCAGCGTCGGGGGCAGAGCCTGCTGAAGGCCTCTCTGGGGAGGAGACATTTAAGCCGAGACATGAGAAGGAGCCAAGAGTTTGATGTATCTAAAAAACAGCGAGTTCGTGTAGCTGAGGCACTGGGAGTGAGGAAAGCCGCAGGATGAGGGGGAGCAGCGGGGGCCACCCCAGCCTTTGTAAAAGTCTGGATGCATTTTTTCCAAAGGAGACACCATCCAGGATTTTAAGCAGGAACATGGCACGATCTCGATTACATTTTTAAGTGAGCAGCCTGATAGATTCTAGGATGCATTCATCTTGCACCACTGAAACTTCATACCTGTTGAGTAGCAACGCCCCATTCCCCCTCCTCCCAGCCTCTGGCACCCACCATTCTAGTCTTTGCTTCCAGGAGTCTATTTTCAGTGCCTCATAGAAATGGAATTGTGCAATATTTGACTTTCCATGTCTGTCTTGTTAGCTTAGCATCCTGTCCTCCAGGTTCATCCATCTTGTCGCATATTGCAGAATTTCTTCCCATTTTGAGGCTGAGTGTATATATGTGTGCAGTTTCTTTATTCATTTGTCAATAGACTTTTAGGTTGCTTCCACATTTGACTATTATATATAGTGTTACAATGGACATGGGAGTGATTTCAGTTCTTTTGGAGAAATTCTCAAAAACGGATACCTTAGTCCATTTTGCATTGCTATCAAGGAACACCTGAGGCTGGGTAATTTATAAAGAGGTTTATTTGGCTCACAGTTCTGCAGGCTGTACAAGCATAGTCCTGGAATCCACTTGGCTTCTGGTAAGGGCCTCAGGAATCTTACCATAATGGCAGAAGGTGAAGGAGGAGCAGGCATGTCAATGGTAAGAGGGACCGAAAGGGAAAGAGAGAGAGAGAGAGAGAGAGAGAGGAGGTGTCAGGTTCTTTTTAACAACCACCTCTCTCCTGTGAACTAATAGAGCAAGAGCTCATTCATTACCGCAAGGAAGGCACCAAGCTATTCGTGACCCAAACACCTCCCACTAGGCCCTACCTTCAACACTAGGGATCACATTTCAATATGAGATTTGGAGAGAACAAATGTTCAAACCATATCGGAGGGATTGCAGGATTATATGGTACCTCTATTTGTAATTTTTTGAGGAACCTCCATTGTCTTTTCCATAGCAGTGGCACCATTTTGCATTCCCATCAGCAGTATCTCAGCATTCCAGTTTCTCCACACACTGGCCAACACTCATTGATTGTCTTTTGTTTTTTTGATAACAGCCATCCTAATAGGTGTGATGTGGTATCTCATTGTGATTTTTTGTTTTGTTTTGTTTTGAGATGAAGTCTCACACTGTCACCCAGGCTGCAGTGAAGTGGCATGATCTCAGCTCATTGCAACCTCTGCCTCCTGGGTTCAAGCAGTTCTCCTGCCTCAGTCTCCTGAGTAGCTGGGATTACAGGTGCCCTCCACCACGCCTGGCTAATTTTTGTATTTTTAGTAGAGACAGGTTTTTACCATGTTGGCCAGGTTGGTTTTGTTTGGTTTTGTTTTTTTTTTTTTTTTTTTTGAGACAGAGTCTCGCTCCAGCTCTGGCTGTTGCCCAGGCTGGGGTGCAGTGGCACAATCTCGGCTCACTGCAAGCTCCGGCCAGGCTGGTCTTGAACTCCTGACCACAGATGATCCACATGCCTCAGCCTCCCAAAGTGCTGGGACTACAGGTGTGAGCCACCATGTTTGACCTCATTGTGGTTTTGGTTTGCATTTCTCTGATGATGAGTGACATTGATCATCTTTTCATATATTTATTGGCCATTTATTTATCTTCTTTGGAGAAATGTCTATTCAAGTCCTTAACCCATTTTTTTCAATTAGGTTATTTGGTTTTGTGCTACTAAGTTGTAGAAGTTCCTTATATATTTTGGAAATTAACTTCTTATCAGAAATATGATCTGTAAATATTGTCTCCCATTCTGTGTGTTGCTTTTTCACTTTGTTGCTTGTTTCCTTTGCTCTTCAGAAATTTTTGAGTTTGATGTAATCCCATCTGTCTATCTGCTTTTGTTACCTGTCCTTTGTGTGGCATATCCATGGAATAATTGCCAAGACCAATGTCATGAAGCTTCTTTCTATGTTTTTGAGTGGATTGGTATGTATCACATTAGAAAGGATCCAGTTTCCTTCTTTTGCATGTGAAAAGCTTCTGCACAGCAAAGGCAACAATTAACAGAGTGAAAAGGCAACAATTAACAGAGTGAAAAGGCAACCTACAGAATGACAGAAAATATTTACAAACTGAGTAAATGTGGGAGGAAAGGTGAGGAAGGAGTAAAGGATGACAGGTCTCAGCTTGAATAATTAATAGGGAGGAGAAGATAAATGATGAAGATGCTGAGTTCTGGTGAGTTTTCAATGCCTGAACCACGTCTAGATGGAGCTGCCCAGGAGGTAGTTGAGTGTGAGAGTCAGGAGTTGCACATTAAAAACCTGTCCAGAAGGGGAGGATGAGGACTGACTGCGAATGGACACAGGTGTTTTGGGGGTGATGAAATGTTCTGGAATCAGAAAGTGGTGATGGTTGCCCAACTCCGTGAATATATTAAAAGTCATTGAATTGTGTCCTTTAAAAGGTGAATCTTATGAAATGTGAATTCTATCTCAATTTTAGAAGGAAACGGGTGGGGATTGGCCTCAGCAATGTGAATAAGCTCTCTCTGGAAGAGCACAATGGATCAGAAGAGGCGAGGATGCAGGACAGAACTTGCAACATTTACTAGAAAGGCAGGGAAGCTGCCAGGAAACACCAGAGAAGAAAGCCAGGGGCACAAGGAGGCATAAAGACCCAGGGGACAGAGTTTTGCAAGGCCTTGAAAACCCAAAGAGGAATGTGTAAGGCAGTGCTGCCCGACAGAAATACAATGTGAGCCACACACATAGCTTAAATTTTCTAGTAGCCTGCTTTTAAAAATGAAACAAGAGGTCGGGCACAATGGCTCACACCTATAATCCCAGCACTTTGGGAAGCTGAGGCGGGCAGATCACCTGAGGTCAGGAGTTCAAGACCAGCCTAGCCAACATGGTGAAACCCCATCTCTACTAAAAATACAAAAATTAGCCAGGCATGGTGGCATGCACCTGTAATCCCAGCTACTTGGGAGGCTGAGGCAGGGAGAGTTGCTTGAACGCAGGAGGCAGAGGCTGCAATCAGCTGAGATTGTACCACTGCACTTCCAGCCTGGGTGACAGAGTGAGACTCCATCTCAAAAAAAAACAAAAAACAAAAAGAACTTGTAGGAATAAAAATATATAAAGTTGAAATATAAGACACAACTGAAGTGAGACTTTATAAACTCAAGACAGGAGAAATTATTCAGAAAATCAAGACAGAAAATACAAATGATGAATTAAAAACATAGAGAAACTGAAGAAGGTCCAACATATCTTTAATCAAAACTCCCAAATGAGAGCATGGGAGAGAGAAAATGTCTAAAGAGAAAGTAAGTGAGAATTTTCCAGAACCAAAGAAATGCATGAGTCCACAGATATTGGAGTAGGTGCTCCACAAAAACAGGTGCATTAACAAGAAAGTAAGACATGGAATTCCCAAAGAGGGGGATGCCAGCGTGTTGGTGAAGGAAAGGACCAGCCTGTGATCTTGAGGCATGGCTAGGCCAGTGGGAGCAGGAGGACACGGGGCTTCTGAGGAGGTGTCTAAGAAAGGTTTTATTTTATTTATTTGTTTATTTTGAGACGGAGTCTCGCTCTGTCACCCAGGCTGGAGTGCAGTGGCGCAATCTCAGCTCACTGCAAGCTCTGCCTCCTGGGTTCACGCCATTCTCCTGCCTCAGCTTCCCGAGTAGCTGGGATTACAGATGCCCGCCACCACGCCCGGCTAATTTTTGTATTTTTAGTAGAGACGGGGTTTCACCATGTTAGCCAGGATGGTCTCGATCTCCTGACCTCGTGATCTGCCTGCCTCAGCCTCCCAGAGTGCTGGGATTACAGGTGTGAGCCACTGCACCTGGCAGAAAGATTTTAAAGGAATGTTTATTATCTGATGCACATGAATGTGTAGAAAATAATATTGAGAGGGACTTTTCAGTTTTGTTGGAGCATCTGAAATCAATGATCAGTACATAGAAGCCTAAAAAAAATTGGGAGGAAATGTAATTTCTCTGTTAGCTCTAGAAAGAATACAAGGTTGTACAAGAACAGAATTGGGGCATATTGCACTCCTTGGTTCATCAGGGGATAACATTTACATAATCATAAGAATCAAAACGATATATATCAATTTAACCGAGATCTATAATGATTTTGAAAGAACAAGGGGAAGGGCAGGGGTAAGAATGCTAACTCTTCCTCTCCCATAATAGAAAGTCAATAGATAAGTTTAAATTTTAAAAAATATTAAGAAACAGCAGTGGATATGGTGTGGATCTGTGTCCCCACCCAAATCACAAGTTGAATTGTAATCCCCAGCTTTGGAGGTGGGGCCGCTGGAAGGCGATTGGATCATGTGGGTGGCTTTTCATAAATGGTTTATACCATCCCCATGGTACTGTCCTCACAGTAGTGAGTTCTCACCAGATCTGGTTCTTTTAAAGTGTATGGCACTTCCCTTCTCTCTCTCTTGCTCCTGCTCTGGCCATGTGACCTGCCTGCTGCCACTTTGCTTTCCACCATGATTGTAAGTTTCCTGAGACCGCCCCAGAAGCTAAGCAGATGCCAGCATCCTGCTTCCTGTACAGCCTGTGGAACTGAGCCAGTTACACCTTCTTTTTTTATTTTTATTTTATTATTATTATTATTTTTTGAGATGGAGTCTCACTCTGTCGCCCAGGCTGGAGTGCAGTGGCTTGATCTCTGCTCACTGTAACCTCTGCCTCCTGGGCTCAAGCGATTCTCCTGCCTCAGCCTCCCTAGTAGCTGGGAGTACAGGTGCCTGCCACCATGCCCGGCTAATTTTTGTATTTTTGGTAGAGACAGGGTTTCACCATGTTGGCCAGGCTGGTCTCGAACTCCTGACCTCAGGTGATCCCAAAGTGCTGGGATTACGGGTGTGAGCCACTGCGCCTGTCCTACACCTTCTTTATAAATTACCCAGTCTCAGGTATTCTTTACAGCAAGGCAAGAATGGCATAATACAGCAGTAGAATCCTATTATTTCAAAATATGGACGCAAAGTCCTGAAGAAACAGTTAAAAGGCTGGCAAAGGTTTGACTCTAGGATGTGGGGCTCAGGGGCTGTGAGGCTGGGGATAGAGAAGGCTGTTTTTATTATGTTTTGTAGAATTGTTTGACTTTTTAAAATTAGATTCAAATAAAACTAAACGACCAGTGCAAGGTAATACTATCCTTATGGTCCCTCCCTTTTCCTACCTCTCCCTAGCCTTCCTCTGTCACTCACATTGGAAGGTTACAAAGGTTTGGGGATGTGAAAACTGTTTTTTCTTCAGAGAATGCTTGCCTACTGTAGCCTTCTGAAAGCAGAGGCAGGGCGAGATGGTAGCCTTTGCTTTCCTTAGGCAGCCCCACCATAGCAACATCATAGTTGTCATTCCAGGAAAAGTCATTAGAAATTGAAATGTTTGTTCTTTTGGTAGGATACACCATAAATACCTGCTTGACACTTGGCATTTGTTTCACTTAAAAATTATTTTGTTCTGGCTGCGCACAGTGGCTCATGCCTGTAATCCTAGCACTTTGGGAGGCCGAGGTGGGTGGACCACCTGAGGTCAGGAATTCAAGACCAGTCTGACCAATATGGTGAAACCCCATCTCCACTAATAATACAAAAATTAGCCAGGTGTGGTGGTGTGCACCTGTAGTCCCAGCTACTTGGGAAGCTGAGACAGGAGAATTGCTTGAACCCAGGAGGCAGAGGTTGAAGTGAGCTGAGATTCTGCCACTGCACTTCAGCCTAGGTGACAGAGCGAGACTCCCTCTCAAAAAAAAAAAAAAAAAAAAGCCTGGGTGCGGTGGCTCACGCCTGTAATCCCAGCGCTTTGGGAGGCCCAGGTGGGCAGATCACGAGGTCAGGAGATCCAGACCACAGTGAAACCCCGTCTCTACTGAAAATACAAAAAATTAGCCAGGCGCGGTGGTGGGCGCCTGTAGTCCCAGCTACTCGGGAGGCTGAGGCAGGAGAATGGCGTGAACCCGGGAGGCGCAGCTTGCAGTGAGCCGAGATTGTGCCACTGCACTCCAGCCTGGGTGACAGAGCAAGACTCCGTCTCAAAAAAAAAAAGAAATTATTTAGTTCTTCCATGTGATACATTGTTGCGTTGACTTGACACAGTGAAAGTCATTGGTAAAAATGTCCTGGAAGGAACTCACACAGCCAACATGTTTTTCCTTTCCAGGGTTCAGAACTGGAGTTTCCTGAAAGACTATGACCCAATGGTAAGGTAAAATATGTTCCTGCCAAACATACTTGCAACTGAATATAACTCATTCTTTCCATCATTCAACTAACATTTATTGAAGATCTACTCCGCACCAGATGCTGGATGTGCAGCGAGGAGTCAAATACACTCTTGTTTCAAGGAATGCAGGGTCCGTTGGATAGAAAACAGTTACATGAAGCATTTAGAAATTTGTTTCCCTCAGTGTTTCTTAATTTTATTAAGATGAACCAATTGGAAATGACAGGCATCTGTTGCTGAAATGTCTCCCCTGATTGAGGATGGCAGCAATGTGTAGTCATATCTGTGTGGCGTGCCCGAGAAGGACAATGAGATTGGGTAAAAATACTTTGTAAACAAATTCCCTGACTCTAGTATCACCACCTCCAATCCATCCTCCACTTTGCCACCACACTAATTTCCCTGAACGGCAGAACTGACCATGTAGCTCCCCTGATTATAATGCTTCAATAAGTCTGAAATTTTCAGGTGGCTTACAAAACCTCCTGTGATCTAAACCATCTATCTCCCCAGCCTCATTACCCACCCCACACAGACCCCACAACACACTTTTTTATTTTATTTTTTTTGAGATGGAGTCTCGCTCTGTCGCCCAGGCTGGAGTGCAGTGGTGCAATCTCGGCTCACTGCAACCTCCACCTCCTGGTTTCTAGCGATTCTCCTGCCTCAGCCTCCTGAGTAGCTGAGATTATACGTGCACACCACCATGCCTGGCTAATATTTGTATTTTTAGTAGAGAGGGGGTTTCACTATGTTAGCCAGGCTGGTCTCGAACTCCTGACCTCAATTATCCAACTGCCTCGGCCTCCCAAAGTGCTGGGATTACAGGCGTGAGCCACTACACCCAGCCCCCACAATACTCTTTTATCCATGCCTTTGGGCGTGCTCGTCCCCTGCTGGAATGTCCTTCCACCTGGTCAGCCTGACGGACTCCTATTCACTCTTCAAGACCCTGCTCTCGTGCCCCCTCTTCTGGGGAATCTCCCCTTCCTGGGCAGGCTTGGCCAGATCACTCCTTCCTTTGATTCACCAGCATATCTCACCCGTTATTTTGGTATTGCATGTAATGTAATACTGCAATGCCCAATTTCACCAGCTGTGAACTCCTTAAGAGAAAGGATGAGGCCAGGAATGGTGGCACATGCCTGTACTTGGGGAGACTGAGGTGGGAGGATCACCTGGACCCTGAGTTCAAGACCAGCCTGGGCAACATAGGGAGACCCCATCTCTACAAAAATAACATTATTTTTTAAAAAGAGAAAAGATGAATATGAATTCATCACCGCACGCTACCACAACCCTAGCATTTGCCCCATCCCCCAGAGACCATAAAAGAGTGAACATTCAGTTCATGCTGGATGAATGAGTGAATGGAAAGATGGATCTCACTATAAAAAGGATGATCAGCTGGATGCGGTGGCTCACGCCTGTAATCTCAACACTTTGGGAGGCCAAGGCAGGTGGATTACCTAAGGTTGGGAGTTCAAGACCAGCCTCACCAACATGGAGAAACCCCATCTCTACTAAAAATACAAAAATTAGGCGAGTGTGCTGGCGCATGCCTGTAATTCCAGCTACTCGGAAGGCTGAGGCAGGAGAATCGCTTGAACCTGGGAGGCGGAGGTTGCGGTGAGCAGAGATCGTGCCATTGAGCTCCAGCCTGGGCAACAAGAGCAAAATTCAGTCTCAAAAAAAAAAAAAAAAGATGGTCAAAGAACCAACCTGGAAGATAAGCAATGTGGAAAGTCACTCAGGGGGGTGGCCATGCTTACCTGGACCCTGCCAGGTTGAGGAAAGGTTTAATGTGGACCTGCTGGACTTGTTGCTGTCTATTCTGGAGGGAAAATTCAGCTCATGGGACCTGATATCCCACCCTGTGCATCTGGTCTGGGCTTGCAGCCTATAAGAGTCTCTCCCTGCTAAGGGCTATGTGATAGCAACCTGACTACTGAAATCTGCATCATGGCCAAAGGGTGGAGCCACCTCGGCATGGACTTTGCCAGGTGAAAACCACGATCTCCTTACTTGACAGGTCATGTCACTTCTATTAGACACAGGGTAGCAGAAAGGTAACCCTCAACAGGGGCAGGAAGAGCTGAGGATGTTTTCCCACTTGTCAGATTTTTTTTTTTTTTTTTTTTTTAGACATGTTCTTACTCTGTTGCCCAGGCTGGAGTGAAGTAGCATGATCATGGCTCACTGCAGCCTCAACTTCCTGGGCTCAAGTGATCCTCCCACCTCAGCCTCCTGAGTAGCTGGGGCTACATGCATGTGCCACCACACCCAACTAATTTTTGTATTTTTTTGTAGAGACGGGGTCTCACCATGTTGCCCGGGCTGGTCTGAATCTTTCCGCCTAGGCTTCTCAAAGTGCTAGGATTAAAGGCATGAGCCACGGTGCCTGGCCATCAGACTACGTTTAGTCATTCATTCATGCATGCATCCATTACAGAGTTCACCCAAATGCATGTTCACATATGGCCAGAACAGCACTACTCATAAGAACTCCAAACTAGAATCAACCCAAGTGTGATCAGCGGTGATACAGGTGAATAACTTGTGTGATATTCACACAGTTCACACCATGGAGTACAGTTCACACCATGGAGTAATGTACAGCACTGAGAATGAATGAACGGCAGCCACACACAAAAGCTGAATGAATCTCACACACATAATGTTGAGAGAAAGAAGCCAGACAGAAGAGCCATGATTCCACTAATGTAAAGTTCAAAACCAGGCAAAGCTAATGCGTGGCATTAGAGGTCAAGGTCAGGTTGCCTTGGGAGCAGAGACAGGGGCTGAGGGGCTGAAAGGAGGCGGGGGAGGGGATCATACCCCTTGATCTGGTTGGGCACATGGGCATCTTCACTTTGTGAACATTTGTCAAGCTGGACAGTGATGGTTTGTGCACTTTTCTGTGTGAATGTTATACTCTAAGTACAAATTTACCAAAAAACACACACACACACACACACACACACACCCAAATCAAAACCTCCCACCAGATGTAAAGTGGCGTCTTAGTCCTGGGGATAGAAAGGGGAATAAGACCTGATCCTTCCCTTGATCTCTGCAGGTCGCAGCATAAAAGTTAAGGTATCTGGGAGGCACCTGGGGAAGGGGAAGTGGAGGAAGAGGAGGGACAAGCTTGGCAGAGGCTGTGGCATCGGGTCACTCTTGAGGGATCCCAAGTCCAAACCAGGATTGAATCACCTGGAGATGCTTCACACAGAGAGGCACCTGCTCTCTGCTCTGTTTTCTCCCATTCTAGGTCCTCCTTTTTCCACGCTCTGTGTGATCCGAGCTGTCCCCTCTCCTCAGGGCAACAAGAAGGAGCCTGAGAAGTTGCCAGACCATGTGCCTCTCTTTTCGGACACAGTTCCCAGTTCCATGAACCAGGTTGTGGGCAGCAGGCTGGACACGCCCCTGGGACAGACTCTCATCCGCATGGACTTCTTCTTCACAGAAGGGGCCCGGAAGAAGAAGCTGGAGGACGAGATGCAGCCCATCTAGGAGCAAGGAGGGCTGGGCTGGCCTTCCCCAGGTGGGTGTGGGTGGGGACAAGAAACCCAGCCCACAACAGCACCAGTCAGCTCCCCACACAAGGCAGCTTGGGTCTGCACTGTCTCTAAGCTGCAGGACGCTCTTCTGGTGGGCTCCATGGGGTCACTCTTACACACTTTTTACACGTGAGATTCAGAGGACTCAGTAACTGGTCCACGGCCATACAATCCCCAGCCCTTCCAGCTTGGGAACTCATGGGTGCCCCATGAAAGGGACCCTGCATTGTGGTCAGGAGCACTGAATGCCTGGGTTCAAATCCAGCTTGTGACCCTGATGAGCTGTGGGACCTTGAGCTGGCTGCTGCAACACTCTTTGCCTCTGTCTCCCTCCTGCGATTCAGTGTGTTCACTCCTTGCAGCTGCTGTGACAAGTGACCACAAACTGCATAGCTTAAAACAACACAAATGTATCATCTTACAGCTCTGAAGATCACAACTCTGACATGGGTGTCATTGGGCCAAAATCGACATGTTGCCGAGCTGTGCTCTTTTAGGAGGATCTGGGGAAGAATCTATTTCCACATTTTTTCCAGTTTCTCAAGGCAGCCTGTATTCCTTAGCTGGCAGCTCCTTACTCCGTCTTCGAAGCCAGCATCCTAGCATCTTCAAATCAGTCTCTATCGCTCGCTCTCTCCTGCCTCACTCCTTCATCTTTTCTTTCTTTCTCTCTCTCTCTTTTTTTTTTTTTTTTTTTTTAGAGACAGTGTCTTACTCTGTCACCCAGGCTAGAGGGCAGTGACGCAATTATAACTCACTGTAGCCTTGAACTCCCGGGCTCAAGCAATCCTCCCACCTCAGCCTCCCAAGTAGCTAGGGATACAGACACATGGCAACATGCCTGGCTAATTTTTTTTTTTTATTCCAGATGGAGTCTCACACTGTCGCCTAGGCTGGAGTGCAACGGTGTGATCTTGGCTCACTGCAACCTCCACCTCCTAGGTCCAGGCAATTCTCCTGCTTCTGCCTCCTGAGTAGCTGGGATTACAGGCATGTGCCACCATGCCCGGCTAATTTTTTGTATTTTTAGTAGAGATGGGGTTTCTCCATGTTGGTCAGGCTGGTCTCAAACTCCCAACTTCAGGTGATCCGCCTGCCTCGGCCTCCCAAAGTGCTGGGATTACAGGTGTGAGCCACCGCGCCCGGCCATGCCTGGCTAATTTTTAAAATGTTATGTAGAGATAGGGTCTCACTATGTTGCCCAGGATGGTCTTGAACTTTTGGGCTTAAATGATCCTCCCACCTTGGCCTCCCAAAGCACTGGGGTTACAGGCATCTGGTTTCACTTCCTCCAGCTTTTAAGGACCCTTGTGATTATATCACAACCTTTATATTTAAGCAAAAAAATGCAGAAAAGGCTTAGTTCCTCTTTGTTGGTTAAAACACAAATGGATTCATTCTTTCAAACATCCGCATTCTCCTCTTCTTCCCGGGTGCTCTGCTAGGCTGTGTTTTCCCTTGGTTTGGGTGGAGCATGTGACACAGCCATGGCCAGTGGAATGGGAGCAAAAACCCTAGGTCTCCCTTCCAGGCCTGGTCCATGAGACGCTCCAGGTATTGGCTTGTTCTCCTTTCCCCATCAGCTGAAGAAGGGAGAGGACTTGGAGGATGCAGGGAAGAGAGCGGCACAAGATGGAGGGAGCATGTCAGGCCCAAGCCTGGAGCCCTGAGTGAGCTCGTGGAGCAGAATCTCCCTACACCCACACTGACACACAAACAAAATAAACAAAAACTGGCCAAAACAAAAACAATAGCCCACAGTTTCTAGGGTAAAGCATTTTAAATTTATTTTCTCAACAACCCAAGAGAATCAACAGGCAGGGATTTCATATTCATTTAATACAGGCAAAACCTGAGATTCAGAGAGGTGAAATAAAATCCCAAACATACATTAATGCCAGGCCTCAAGCTTGAAGCTCAGTGTTCTCTGCAGGACCCCAGCCGTGGCCTCCTGAAAAGAGAGAAGAATGGGGCAGGGGCTGAAATGACTGCTCTGTCTTTGATACTTGCTTGGGTCTTATTCAGCAGTAGCTAAATGTCACTGTTATTTGCATGTATTAACTCATTTAATCCTCTCAGCAACCCTATGAGATAGATACTCCTATAAATGAGGCAACTAAAGCACAGAGAGGTTAAGTCACTTGCCCAAGGTCACACAGCTGGCAAGTGGTGAAGCTGGGGTTCATACTCGGCAGTTGAGTCTTGGTCCAAGGACTATATACTTAAGCACTATGCTATATGGGTCCCCTTTAATCCTCAATGGATTGATTCCCCCAAATTTAGCAAATTACAGGATTTTTCTGCTTAAAGAAAGTCTCTTGATTCTTGAGAAAGGGAAAACTGATTTTTCCAATCTCTGGGATCCCTACTACCATCAAGAATAGATCATCGGTGTTTCCAGGAGTTACACAGGACAGGACACGTTATTTCCATGCAACAGCCCCTGCATTTCATGCCATACCCTGGCCCTGCGCGACTGTGTGATGGAGCAGACCAGGCCCAGTGTGACTTGGCCAGGAAGAGGCCCAACCCTTCCTACTTGGATCTGGAGGCCACCGCCTTCTTTCTCAGTGTCTGACATGGAAGCTGGGCTCCCTCTCCACTCTGAGATCATCAGCCAGGTAAAGGTCAGTGGCCAGGACAGCCAGGGGTCCTGGTCACATCCTGGCTGCATCTCATGAAGGTCAAGTGTTCGTCCTCGGGCTGGGTGGGTACAAAGATGCTGGAGGCTCCTTAAAGACCCAATTTACGTTTTTGCCCTGAGCCTGCCTTATATTATTCTCACACTCAAAACAAAGAAGATTTCCATTTGAGGGAGAGAGAGGCACAAGAAAAGTCAAGGTTAAGGATGGCTGCAGGTGGTCAGGCCTGTGCAGAGGGGAGGGAATCACTGAGTGCCCTGGAGGGCAGTGAGGAGGGCCAGGGACCTGCGCCAGTTCTGCCACTCCTGGAAGCACAGCCACTTACAGACAACACAGCCTATAAGCACAGACTCTGGGCTTGGCGCATTACCCACATTGTGTGTTTTGCACGTATTAGAATTGTCACCATTTGAGAGGTTTGGAAACTAAGCCAAACACTTCATTCAATCTGGTCAGGGGCTCACAACTAGTGAAGAGCCAGGATCCATCTCATGTGTGACTTCTCCATGCTGCCTTCCCCGCTCCAGGCCTCAGTCTCCACAGTTATAAAATGGCAGGGGAGGGAAGAAGACAGATTTAAGGGCATCTCCAGCTCCAGGATTCTCTTCTTTGAGCATTCAGGGAGTACTGAAGAACAAAGGGGTTTGAGTTCTTTTACAGAGTGCACTAATCAGCTGTGATAATGCTGTGTAACAAAACACCCCCTTCCTTGCTCACAGGTCTGCATGTAGCTGGGGCTCAGCTGATTTTGGCTGGGCTTGGCTAGACTTGCCTCCACACTTCAGGTTAGGTTCAAGTTTTTTATGCATGTCTCTCATCCTCTTGGACTGAAAGCCTCCTGGGGCATGTTTTTCTCATGGCACATCACCAGGGCGCAAAGGCCCAACAGAACCGTGCAGGCACACTGATGGCTTCTGCATGCAGAACTGCTTTCTGTACTCTGCAATGACCTGTCATCACGCCAAATCCCTCCTCACAACCAGCCCCACCCACCCTCTGCTCCTTGCCACATCTGCCATCTTTTCAAGAAGATGCCTGCTTCTAACCTTCCCCATCTCACCCACTGGGAGCCCAGGAAACCAGGACAGAGGGGCATCTGCAGTGAAGTCCCAAGGCCAGCCTTTCAGCTCATTTGGGCCAGAACAAGGGAGGGTGGATGGGTCAGGAGGTCATGAAGAAGTGGGCACCAAGCCTGCAGGGTCAGTGCCAGCAAAAGGAAAAGGGGGTGTTACCTATAAAGAGATGGGCACTTGGAGACCAAGGGCCAGGAGGTAGCAGGGCTTCAGGAAAGGAATCAAGACCTGAGAGCCATAGCGAGCCTGGAGGGATGCTTGCTTCACATTTTTTTTTTTTTTTTTTTTTGAGATGGAGTTTCACCAGCTTGTCACCCAAGCTGGAGTGCAATGGTACGATCTCAGCTCACTGCAACCTCCGCCTCCCAGGTTCAAGCGATTCTCCTGCCTCAGCCTCCTGAGTAGCTGGGATTACAGGCATGCACCACTACGCCTGGCTAATTTTGCATTTTTAGTAGAGACAGGGTTTCTCCATGTTGGTCAGGCTGTTCTCAAACTCCCGACCTCAGGTGATCCGCCTGCCTCGGCCTCCCAAAATGCTGGGATTACAGGCATGAGCCACCGCGCCCGGCCAACTTTCCACGTGATTAAAAAAAAGAATTCCATTCACGGAAAGTACAAGGCGAGCCTGGAGCAACTTCCTGTGCCAGAAACTAAGAAAAATTCAAAAAGTCATGACGATATGGAAAAGGGATACAAGGACCAACCTAAATTTGGGACAATATGAGCACTGAAATGAAGAACAGTAATAGCCCACCCTGACCATGCCCATGCTCACCCCCAGCCAGTGCCCACAAGCCCCGCCAAATAACATTAATAATAATAACAATAACAATCCATGGGTTCATACCAATAATTTTTTAAAATTTTAAGTACTAATGAAAACTCTTTTTTTTTTTTTTTTTTTTTTTTGAGATGAAGTCTTGCTCTTGTTCCCCAGGCTGGAGTGCAATGGTGCAATCTTGGCTCACTGCAACCTTCGCTTCCTGGGTTCAAGCGATTCTCCTGCCTCAGCCTCCAAGTAGCTAGGATTACAGGCGCCTGCCACCATGCCTGGCTAATTTTTGTATTTTTAGTAGAGACGGGGGTTCACCATGTTGGCCAAGCTGGTCTCGAACTCCTGACTGCAGGTGATCCATCCGCCTCGGCCTCCCAAAGTGCTGGGATTACAGGTGTGAGCCACCGCGCCTGGCCATGAAAACTCTTTTCTATTGAAGAATGCAGAATAAATGATAACAGAAAAATCACCATTTAATGACTCACAGCAATAACTGATTTAGGCAAGAATCAATAAAAGACACTAAAACAACTGAGTGAAAGATTCTTAGGGAATGGTAAATGCTGAAATCTAGAAGATACCGCCTTAACCAAACTATTAAGCCAAACCTCACCAATAACAGGACAGCTGACACCGTGCTCCCCTGGTGTGGTTCACTGAGGACAACGCTACCTACTCACCTAGGAAGCACTCCTGCCAAAAAAAAAAAAAAAAAAAAAAAAAGTAACTAGAATATAATCAGGAAGAAACTCCCGGCAAACTCAAATTGAGAAACATTCTGCCAAAGAGTTGGCCTTGACTCTTCAAAAATGTCAACGTCTGCCAGGCGCTGTGACTCACACCCATAATGCCAGCACTTTGGGAGGCTGAGGTAAAAGTATCGCTTGAGCTCAGGAGTTTGAGACCAGCCTGTACAACATGCTGAAACCGCATCTCTACTGAAAAAATACAAAAAATTAGCCAGGTGTGGTGATGCAGGCCTATAGTCCCAGCTACTTGGGAGGCTGAGATGGGAGAATCACCTGAGCCCAGGAAGTCAAGGCTGCAGTGATTTATGATCTGATCACTGCCTTCCAGCCTGGGTGACAGAATGAGACCCTATCAAAAAAAAATAATTAATTAATTAATTAATTAAAATAAAATAAATAAAAATAAAAAAAGTCAATGTCATAAAAGACAAAGGAAGGCTGAAGAAGTGATTTGGCCCGTGATCCTTGACTGGATCCTGGGTGAAAGCAAAAGCAGCTCTAAAGGACCCTTTGCAGACTAAATGTTAGCTAACACCATTGTATCCGTGGGAAAGTGCAGTGTGCTGAGTCCATTGAGGCTCTGTAGAGGAAAGCCCTTGTTCTTTTTGTTTGTTTGTTTTTGAGATGGAGTCTCACCCCATTGCCCAGTTTGGAGTACAATGGCACAATCTTGGCTCACTGCAAACCTCCACCTCCCGGGTGCAAGCGATTCTCCTGCCTCAGCCTCCCGAGTAGCTGGGATTAGAGGTGCGTGCCACCATGCCCAGCTAATTTTTTGTATCTTTAGTAGAGACGAGGTTTCACCATGTTGGCCAGGCTGATCTCGAACCTCGTGATCCACTCGCCTCAACCTCCCAAAGTGCTGGGATTACAGGCGTGAGCCACTGTGCCTGGCCGAAAGCCCTTGTTCTTAGGAGGTGTTTGCTGAAAAGTGCCATGATGTATATAACAAACTTGCAAGTGGCTTAACGAAAAATTTGTGTTTAGGATTTTTTTTCTTTTTTTTGAGACGGAGTCTCGCTCTATCACCCAGGCTAGAGTGCAGTGGCGTAATCTTGGCTCACTGCAGCCTCCGCCTCCCAGGTTCAAGCAATTCTCCTGCCTCAGCCTCCCGAGTAGCTGGGATTACAGGCACCTGCCACCATGCCTGGCTAATTTTTGTATTTTTGTAGAGACAGGGTTTCACCACATTGGCCAGGCTGGTCTTGAACTCTTGACCTCAGGTGATCTGCCAGCCTCAGCCTCCCAAAGTGCTGGGATTACAAGTGTGAGCCACTGTGCCCGGCGGTTTAGGAATTTTTTTTTTTTTTTTAAATGAAGGTGGGGGAATGGCCACTGTGAAAGAAAAATAAATCTCAACTCCAAAATCACTAAGCTAAGGGAAAAGTCAAGCTGGGAACCTGCCTCCCATTTTAATTCCTGAATAAGATGGCTATAAAGATAAAACAGTTACATGCCTCCCTCACAATTTGCCCACAAGGAAATTCCTTGTGGGCCTCAAGATCTTTACCCTACTCAGGATCATGCCAAGAATTAAAAAAAAAAAAAAAAAAAAAAACTTTACCCTGAAACATTTCTGTTGAATTCATCCTGGCAATGTAAACTGATAGCTGATCTTAACAGGTGCAGGACAGAAAATCATTCCTCTGCTCACCTGAGAGAAATGCTTATCTGATTGCTTCCTCAGACCTACTGTTTATGTAAAAATGAAGATTCACTGAGCCAGACTAGATTGTGAATTCACCAAAAGGCTGATCAAGGACTCAAAAGAATGCAAGCTTTTGTCTCTTATCTACCTATGACCTGGAAGCCCCCCTCTTCGAGTTGTCCTGTCTTACTGGACAGAACCAAAGTATATCTTACATATATTAATTGATGTCTCATGTCTCCCTAAAATGCACAAAAGCAAGCTGTACCCCAGCCATCTTGGGGACATGTCGTCAGGATCTCCTTGGCAAAATAAACTTTTAAATTGGTTGAGACTTGTCTCAGATATTTTGGGTTTACTGCCACCACCAATGGCTCTCGAGTTCACATCTCCTCTGTTGAAGGGAGTCGGGGGGTGAGGGTGGGGGAGGTATGGAATCAGTTTCTGCTCAATTCCATGTTCCCACGTGAAGGTGTAAACCACCTAAAGGGCTCACCTTGCCCGCTGCCTAGACAGAGCCCATTTATCAAGACAGGGGAATTGCAATGGAGAAAGAGCAATTCACACAGAGCCAAGCTGTGCGGGAGACTGGAGTTTAATTATTGCTCAAATCAGTCTCCCTGAGCAGAGCATTTGGGGATGGAAGTTTTTTTGTTTTTGTTTTGTTTTGTTTGAGACGGAGTATCACTCTGTCACCCACTCTGTCTGCAGTGCGGTAGCACGATCTCGGCCCAGTGCAAGCTGTGCCTCCTGGATTCAAGCGATTCTCCTGCCTCAGCCACCAGAGTAGCTGGGATTATAGGCTAGCACCACCATGCCTGGCTAATTTTTGTGTTTTTAGTAGAGACAGGGTTTTGCCATGTTGGCCAGGCTGGTCTCTTACTCCTGACCTCAGGTGATCTGCACGCCTCAGCCTCCCAAAGTGCTGGGATTACAGGCATGAGCCACTGCGCTCCGACTGGGGATGGAAGTTTTTAAAGATAATTTGGCCAATAGGGGCTTGGGAAGTGGAAAGTGCTGATTGGTCAGGATGGAGATGGACTCATAGGGGGGTCGAAATGAAGTTTTCTTGCTGTCTTCTGTTCCTGAGCAAGGATTGCAGAACTGGTTGAGCCAAATAATTGGTCTGGGTGGTGTCAGCTGATCCATCCAGTGCAGGGTCTGCAAAATACCTCAAGCACTGATCTTAGGTTTTACAATAATGATGTGATCCCTAGGAGCAATTTGGGAAGGTTCAGACTCTTTCAGCCAGAGCCTGCATGACCCTAAACTGTAATTTCTAATCTTGTAGCTAATTTGTTAGTCCTACAAAGGCAGACAGGTCCCAAGGCACAAAGGTAGTCTTTTCAGGAAAAGGTTATTATTAATTTTGTTTCAGAGTCAAACCATAAACTAAATTCCTTCCCAAGGCTGGTTCAGCCTATGCCCAGAAAGGAACCAGGACAGCTTAAAGGTTAGAAGCAAGATGGGGTCAGTTAGGTCTGATTTCTTTCACTGTCATAATTTCCTGCTATAATTTTTGCAAAGGCGGTTTCAATGAGACTTCTTGGCCAGCTTCAGTCAGGGAGCTGATTCACTCTGTGCAGCTGTAGCCCAGGAGCGGGGTTAGGGTCCTGTAACAGATTGTGACCAGGGTTGCCATGTAGCTGGGGAGGAGGCAGAGGTCTCTAACATGGGGGCACTGTCTTGTCCTGGAGAGATATCCCAGTGAGCGTGCACTGTAGATACCCCCGTCCAGACACTCCTCAACCTCCCGAAGGAACAGAGGAGCCTCGCAGATCAGCTGTTTTGAGGCCATCCTCTGAGCAGAAGAGCTGGCATGCTCTTGAGATGTCCCGCTGGGCATGGGGGCTGAGACCCAAACGCCTTCCTGCATGGCCCAAACCTGGCTCCACCTAGGACCGCCCCCATCCCCACACAGCTTCAGGAGCAAAGCCAGTGCCCACAAATCCCAAAAAGGTTTTGCTAGTTTGCACCTGGTGGGGAATGACCATAGACGTTGAGCACCTATTCTGTGCCTTTCAATAACCTTCTGAGGGGGATGGTTCTCCCCTTTTAAAAATGACACTGAGGAACAGGGAAGTTAAGGTCTGTCCAAGATCATGCAGTCTGTAGGGGCCAATGCTAGGAGGACAGCTGAGGTCTGTCTAACCCCCAAGGGCCACACACCCACATCAGTGCATCCTGGTCTTCACCCAAAGTAGCCAGGGAGGGGTCTAGGAGCCAGGAAGAAACCTCTTCCACAGCCCTGCCTCACCCAGCTGACCCCCAGAGCAGGCGGCTGCAGTGTCCTGGGCCAGGAGCAGCATTTGTTCCACAACGGAGGAGGCCACTCCCTGCGTGGTCCTGGGAGTACTCATACCTCTCAAAGGCCCCTCATGCTGCCTGCATCCCCAAATGCTAGCGCAGGCTGAACCCCAGGTAGGAGCAGCTCCCTCCTAAGGCTAGTCCTGGGGTCCCAGATCCTGGCCACCCCCTGGAATAAAGGCTGGGGCAGAAGGGAAA
Source organism: Pongo abelii (assembly GCF_028885655.2). NCBI lineage: Eukaryota > Metazoa > Chordata > Mammalia > Primates > Hominidae > Pongo > Pongo abelii. The sequence continues at coordinate 121,752,920 of NC_071997.2, read as the reverse complement.
GAGGAAGGAGGGGGATTCCACTGCCATGTGGTGGGAACCAGGCACTTCCAACCAGGACCACCTCTTGCATCAAGGACCTATCACATGGCATGATGAAAGTAAAACACCTGGCACACAGGAGGCACTCAACAGGTTCTAGATGTTTCTATAGTCATTGCTGCTGATGCTTGTTAAAAAGCTCTTTACGCTGGGCACGGTGGCTCATGCCTGTAATCCCAGCACTTTGGGAGGCTGAGGCTGGTGGATCACCTGAGGTCAGGAGTTCAAAACCCCGTCTCTACTAAAAATACAAAAATTAGCCGGCCATGGTGGCACATGCCTGTAATTCCAGCTACTTGGGAGGCTGAGGCAGGATAATCACTTGAACCCGGGAGGCAGAGGTTGCAGTGAGCAGAGATCGTGCCACTGTACTCCAGCCTGGGCGACAAGAGTGAAACTCCGTCTCAAAAAAAAAAAAAAGCTCTTTACTTCTCTATTTTCTTCTTCAAAAAATTTTTATATATATTATTTATTTATTTTTGAGACAGGGTCTGCTGGCTCTGTCTCCCAGGCTAGAGTGAAGTGGCCGATCTCGACTCACTGCAACCTCTGCCTCCTGGGTTCAAGCCATCCTCCTGTCTCAGCCTCCCGAGTAGCTAGGACCCCAGGCACGCGCCACCACGCTGGGCTAATTTTTGTATTTTTAGTAGAGGCGGGGGTTTCCCTATGTTGCTCAGGCTGGTCTTGAACTCCTGGCCTCAAGCAATCTTCCCGCTTCGCGGGGGCAATAATGATCAGTATGGATCTAGCCAGGGCAGGCCCAAGCCCAGTTTCCTTTAAGGATTCCCTTCTGAACATCCTGTTCTCATTTAGACCTGGGAGGCAGGACTCAGCACCTGTTTTGTTTTGTTTTGTTTTGTTTTTCCATAGGCGGAGGTGATGGGCTGGTGAGGCTGGAGAGAAAGAGCCTCGGCCAGAACTCCGAACTCCGAAGGTGACGCAGCTCCCGTCCCTCACACTTCCCGGCTAAGGTTTATGGCACAAAACCAGGCATCGTGGATTCTGGCATTGCATTTTGGTGCTTTTTTGCCTGCTTCATAACCTGGCCCTAATACACAGGCGATTTCCAGAGGTTGGAAAATGCGTCCTTCCCTTTCCCTCAGTTTGTGGCTTAGACGGCCACGTCCAAGTTACTTTATCAGGAGAAATCCTTAAGAAACAGTTTCACTGTGAAGTGCTCAAGTTCAAGGCTTCCGGTGGCCCCTCAGGGCCCACGCCGCTAGGAGGGAAGCCTTCAGTTCCAGACTGGAGACAGGCCGCGTGCTCTGAAAGGGCACGAATGAGGCGACCCCGGGGCTCTGGTCCCAGACAGTCTCTCCAGCCTGGTTCCCCACCTGTAAATCGGGAGGGTGCACTCAGCCCTTAAGCAGGAGGCTTTAACTCCTGAAGTGCTTAGTGAGAGAAACTAAAACACTTGTAGGGAGGAAAAATTCCGGCAGAATGGCCCATCCTCCTGGGCCATTTGCCTCTCGGTCCACCCAACCCGTGGAAAAACCGGACCTCCAGGGCGGCTCCCGGAGGCGGCTAAACTATCAGGTCGCAAGAACGCGGAAACGCGAAGCAGCAGCTAGCGGAGCCCGCAGGCCAGGGTGGGACTGTCACCCGGGGGCGGGGCTAGGAGGGGCAGGGCGAGGCGAGGTTGGCCAGAAGTGGGGGGGGCGGAGAGGAGGGGGCGGGGCGGAGCGAGGATGGCCAGGGGATTGGGCTAGGTGAGGCCGACCGGGAGGGGCGAATCTGGGGGCGGGGCGAGATGAGGCCGGTTCGAGGACTGAGCGAGCCCGGGCGGGCGGAGGGAGGCGGGCCCGTGGGCGGGGCGAGACGAGGCTGGCTAGGGGGCGGGGCGAGCCCGGGCGGGAGGGGCGAGGCGGGCCAGAGGGCGGGGTGCGTCCAGTGGAGGGGCGGAGCGAGGCGGGCCCGGGGCCTGGCGGTGCGCGGAGGGGCGGGCCCTGGCCGGGCGGTCCCGGGCGAATCCCGGGAAGGCGGAAGGCTTCGGCGGAGCTGCGCCGCCGAGGCTGAGCGGTCCCTTCTCGCTGCGGCCGCCCAGGTGCCCGCGCCCGTGGCGCTATGGAGGCGGCGCTGCTGGGGCTGTGTAACTGGAGCACGCTGGGCGTGTGCGCCGCGCTGAAGCTGCCGCAGATCTCCGCCGTGCTAGCGGCGCGCAGCGCGCGGGGCCTCAGCCTTCCGAGTTTACTTCTGGAGCTGGCAGGGTAAGGCCCGGGGCGGCCGGGGCTGCCTCCTTCCCCCTCGCAGCTGCTGCCCGCTGGGAGCCCGGGAGAGCCTCGGCTCTAAGTAGGGCGGGGATGATCCTTGCGCGCCGGCGTCGCAGCTGGCAGCGGCCGAGGGTGAACTAGGGAGCCTAGGGGCTCGGGGTGCTCTTCCCACGGCCACCCACCACCCGCGTACATTGTTTCTCACCAAGCCCCGCGTGGCACGAATTGACTGCGCACGCCCATTTGACAGATGAGAAAACAGACCCAGCGGAGGCAGCCCTTGGTGCGCTAGTGACAAAACCTGCTGGCCCTGATCAAGGCCATTTGCACCTCGAGGCTGTCATATTCATTGTCATATTCATTGTCCCTAAACTCACCACGCACCGTCAACCTCGTTCTCGGGCCTCGGTTTCCTCACCTGTGAAATAAGGGGTTGAACTAAGAATGGATGAATCTCTTCTCTTCTCCCGGTGGTTGGTGGGGAATCTTTCCTGGTTATTTAATGAGATTCCTTGGGAGAGGGTCTTAAGACAATTGCATTCTTGTAGAAAGAAGTTTCCTTAGTCATCTGTAAGGAAGTTGGAGAGTCTCTGCAGTTGGGAAGGGGTGACGGAGAGGTCATTAAGTCCTTGATTCTGAGGCAGCTTCTAGGGTTTTCCTATTCAAAGTATTCATCATGCCAGAGCACCAAACTTTTGGGGTATCATTTTTGAGCCCCGACAATAGGAAAACACATACCTCAACCTGGTGGTCTCGCCCCTTCCCGCTGGCCAAGCCAGGCCCTCCACTTTGCTCCCCGCCATCACCCAGTGGGGTCTGAAGGCTGGTCCTCCACACAAGCCTTCCTGGTGGGCGGGGTGGGGGGTGCGGGATACAGGATGGGAAGAAGCCAAGGGGTGCGGGGCAGAAAGAGGAGACCTCAGGTGTGGGAGGGTGAGGGGTCCCACTCAGGCTTTGGACCCCGCGCCGGCCCTATGGAGCCCGGCCCTGGGCACAGTCATCCAATGGGGGGCTTTGAGGGGAAATTTTTGGGAAAGGCTTGCGGTGGGAGGGACTGTGACCTCTTCTAGGCTTGTGAGTGACTCTGCCCTGCGGGGTGGGGAGGGGAGGTCCCAGGCTGGATGGCAGGGAGGTGGGCAGCATGCGTTTCAGGCTGGTGCCACCACCAGGCTGGCAGCAGAGAGGCTGGAGCGATGAGGTTGTGGCAAAAGACACAGGCTGTAAGTGGCTGCAGTGACCGTTCAGGTGGGAGAGGGGACAAAGGGCATGAAAGCCAGGAGTGGGATTTGGCCGTGGCCCCTTGCTAGGTCCGTGAGCTGGGGAAGCTGAAGCCGGACCCATGAAGGAAAAGAAGCCAGGCTGTCTGTAGAGTCTGTAGATTCCCTCCTGCCACCAGCCCCGAGGCCTGCATTTCCACCACCTTTGCACCATTGCTTGAAAAACGCAAACCCTCAGAGATACGCAGGTGAGGACTCATATTAGATCTGCCAGCTGTCACCTCTCCCAGCTCACCTTAGTGAAAGCTAGACCTCAGGCAGTGGAAGGGTCTTCCTGGGCATGGGAGCTCAACGGTTGGGTGGGGCAGCGGCTTGCTGCCATCCCTGCTGGCCTGTCTAAGGGTCTTACAGTTGATCACATGCAGGTAAAGGGGGCTCTGTCAGGGCTGGTGCACCAGCTCTGCAGCCTCCAAGCCAGGGCCAGGGCCAGGCACATAGACTTCTGTAAATGGGCTTGGCTGTGTCAGGGCCCATCCCCCTGGCCCTCCTGTCTCCCTGCCTGCCTCCCTTATGCTCCCTTATGCCCTTCCCGGCCTTGCCTGGGAGGCCCGCCTGGGGCTTGCCATGCTTGCCAGCTGGGCCCCGGGCCCCTGACCAGTTCAGGCAGCAGCCAGAGTTAGAGCAGAAGGAACCCCAGGGCTGTCGCAGTCAGCCGCCTGGAGGGCACGGGCCCTCTTTGGGTCTCCATTTGAGCAAACTAAGAGCCTGGTTTTGAGAGCATTGAGTCAACTGGAGCATGAAGTGTGTCTTAATTATGCCAGAAAAGCCTTTTTAGTGTGGCTTGGTGTGAAGGGTAGGAGCCTCTGCCCAGGGACCTTCCTCTGCCACCCAGGGGCATTCCTTGTAGCTGGAGCCTTCCCCCTCCCAAGTTCCCAACCTTGCTGTTTCTCCTAGGGCTCTGCTGGGCTCTGCCTCCCTGCTCTCTGCAGCCAGGAGCCTCCTGGAACACAAGATTCATCCAACCTGCCCCGCCTGCAGCCTTCCATGGACTGCGGCCCTCCCCCGGTGGACCCTTAGGCTGTAGAGCCTCGGCCTCGGGGTAGGATGCCTTTGGAGCCCACCACTTGCTCCAGGTCACTTGTCCCCCAGCCTGGGTGCGGGTATGTTTTGTTTAACCCTCTACAGGTGTTGAGGGAGAAAACTCCAATGGTTGCATGGAGCAGATGGGAATGGAAACAAATGGGGCTGTGTCAGATGCCCGGCTGGCATGATTTTATTATGATAAGCACTGTAGCGATTACTTATTAAAAGAAACTTTAAAGGGCCAGGCATGGTGGCTCATGCCTGTAATCCCAGCACTTTGGGAGGCCGAGGCGGGCAGATCACCTGAGGTCAGGAGTTCAAGACCAGCCTTGCCAACATGGTGAAACCCCGTCTCTACTAAAATCACAAAAATTAGCCAGGTGTAGGCCGGGCGCGGTGGCTCACGCCTGTAATCCCAGCACTTTGGGAGGCCCAGGCGGGTGGATCATGAGGTCAGGAGATCAAGACCATCCTGGCTAACATGGTGAAACCCCGTCTCTACTAAAAATACAAAAAATTAGCCGGGCGCGGTGGTGAGCGCCTGTAGTCCCAGCTACTCGGGAGGCTGAGGCAGGAGAATGGCGTGAACCCGGGAGGCAGAGCTTGCAGTGAGCCGAGATTGTGCCACTGCACTCCAGCCTGGGCGACAGAGCAAGACTCCGCCTCAAAAAAAAAAAAAAAAAATTAGCCAGGTGTAGTGGCACACACCTGTAGTCTCAGCTACTCGGGAGGCTGAGCAGGAGAACTGCTGGAACCCTGGAGGTGGAGGTTGCAGTGACTGAGATCGCGCCACTGCACTCCAGCCTGGGCGACAGAGCAAGACTCCATCTCAAAAAAAAGAAACATTAAAAACTAAAGGAAAGTCACTGTCCCCACCCTACCTCCCCAGGCTGCAGGGACGGGGGGAGTTTGAATCCCAGGGAAAGCAGGGAGTAGACGACAAAACCTGCAGGGGCAGCAACGGCTGCATCCAGATCAGCCTCGGGAAATCAGGCTCTTCATCTTGTATGTTCTTGGTGTCTATGGGCCTCCGTTTCCCCAAGTGGTCTGTAAGATGTGGAAGCCAGCATGGATGACCCCTGGAGGTGAGAACGGGCTCTGACATTCCCAGGTTCTCAGGCCTGGCCTGCGGACTGTGGCTGCGTCCCAGGGGTCAGCACACAGTTATTTCAATGGTGAAGACCCCCATAGCTTTTGTTCTTCAGCACTCAGTGGCTGGCTGTGGCCCCACAGAGGGGCTGGGGTGCAGCCTCCCCCTCTCTCAGCCCCCCAGGCTCAATCTCACAGGGGAACAGAGGGGGCTGCTCAGGAGGCTGGCAGAAGGAGAGTCCCTGCGGCAGGGCAGGGCTGTGCAGAGGCACCGCTTGTCTCTGAAGCTGGGAGGTGGCCCAGCTGCAAAGCACCCGGAGGGCCTGCAGGCAGCTGGGGGTGGGGACCCTGCTGGGCATGGTGGGGGCCTCCACTCGGGGACCAGGCATGGGGGAGGCCCTCGTGCTCAGGGCGACACTGTGCCCTCCTCCGACTCCGCCCCCAGCTAAGTTGTGCACTGTCAGAAACAGGCCAGGGAGGCACAGCCTGTTTGTGAATCGGGCTTTTCCAGGATTCTTTCCCAGCTTAGGAGATTGGAGACCCTGGGGGGCCCCTCCTGTGCATTGGAGTCCCATGGTTCTGGCTCCCCTTTCTTCCTGACCTGAGTGGTCCGAACACACAAGTGAGAGGGAGGAGCCACAAAGCTGGGCGATGGGACACACAGGTAGCCCCAGGAGACCACAGGGATTCCGGTCCTGAAGGGAGATGGCTGGGTGTGAGGGGGAGGCAGGAAGCCCTGCCTTTTCTTTTGAGAAGGTGGGACCCCGGGGTCTTCGCATCATCCTCACAGCCGGAATCTTCTTAGCGAAATCGAGGGTGGTTCCTCACGCTTTTCCCCCACTGCCCTCTCAACCGGGCAGCTCTTCTGGAAGGCAACTGGACCATCCAGGTGCTGTTCTAACTCCTAAAACACGGCCACAGACCCCCCGTCCAGGGATGGCTGCGGCTTCTCGGATCCTTGCGCCTCTGCAGCTTCTCAGAGTGGAGGGCAGATGTGTGCAGCAGCTGAGGGGCAGCTGCCGGGGTCAGTGAGAGCCCAACGGGGCAGGCAGGCCAGCAAGCGTGGGCCCAGAAGGCCCAGTCTCATATTCTTGCTCAGGGATTTGCCTTCTGTAAAAATCCTTTGTAAGCGACCATCTCAAGGCACTCTATAGAGATCGTGGGTATTGCACTGTGGCCCGGTGCCCAGTAAGTTCTGGATGCTCCAAAAATTGTACAGATGATTCAACTGAATTCCATCTATTTTGTTCCAAACCTTCCTCTTTGACACTGGTGTGTCCACACCCTCACTGCAAGGATTCGGCAAACTGACCTCAGTGTTCTGGGTGCCTGCCGGCCCCGACAGCTGCGTTTTGGGGCAGCCGTGTGGACATGTGCCCTTCTCTCTCCAGATTCCTGGTGTTTCTCCGGTACCAGTGTTACTATGGGTATCCGCCGCTGACCTACCTGGAGTACCCCATCCTCATCGCGCAAGGTAACAGCCCCTTCCCTGTCCAGCGGGCTGCCACGGGTCTCCCCTTCCTCCCTCACTCTGAGCCTTTCTCTTTCAGATGTCATCCTTCTGCTCTGTATCTTTCATTTTAACGGGAACGTGAAGCAGGCCACTCCTTACATCGCTGTGTATCCTTTCTGAATCTGAGCCAGAAGTGGGAACGGGGGTGTTATTTGCGAATAGTATGCATTGTGAAGCAGGCTTCTTTACCAGATGTGTATTTTTTGGTTAAACTAAAAAAAAAAGAAATCCCAAATGTAAATGTGTCCACGTACACCAGAGATGTCCTCAGTACAGCCCCTGCTGCTCCTCCGAGACCAGCATGCCCTGGGCAGTGCCAGCAGGCGGAGTGAAAGGCAGATCGGTAGAGTCCACCCCTGCTAAGAGCAGCATCGTCCAACTGCATTAGTTCATCTGAGACATTTCTTCCTGCCCTGATAATGTCCTCCGAGGATTGGAAGCAATAATAATGAGAGTATCCGGCGCCTCTCAAGATGTTAGCTTAGAGGCTGAACCTTGAGGTCTGAGCGGCAGTTGTTGGCCCGGAGGCTTGCAGTGGGAGTCTGGTCAGCTCACAGATGTGCCCCGCTCAGTGGCACTTCCTGTGAATGAGAGTGAGGCTTCATTTCAGTTCTCTTTGTAAAGACTCACTAGTTGAACGTCACACTCCTTAAAAAGCCAGGAGAGTGGTTTTTTTTTGGTTTCGTTTTTGGTGTTTTTTTGAGATGGTCTCGCTCTGTGGCCCAGGCTGGGTTGCAGTGGTGGGATCAAAGCTCACTGCAGCCTTGACCTCCTCGGTCAAGCTTGATTGCCTTGAGCAAGTGATCCTCCCGCCTCAGCCTCCTGAGTAGCTGGGACTATTGAAGCATGCCACCACACCCAGTTAATTTTTAAATTTTTTGTAGAGACGGGGTCTCATTATGTTGACCAAGCTGTAAGATGTTTTAACCTTTTTTTTAAGAGACAGGGTCTCACTATGTCGCCCAGGCTGGAGTGCAGTGGCTGGATTATAGCTCACTGCAGCCTCGAACTTCTGGGGCCAAGGAATCCTCCTGCCTCAGCCTCCTGAGTAGCTGGAGCTACAGGTGCATGCTACTATGCCCAGCTAATTAAAAAAAATTTTTTTTAGAGATTGGGTCCTGGTATGTTACCCAGACTAGTCTTGAACTCCCGGACTCAAGCGATCTTTCCACCTTGGCTTTCCAAAGTGCTGGGATTACAGGCGTGAGCCGCCCCTTCTGGCCCAAGAAAGTGTTTTGAATGGCACTAGCTGTCAGTCTGTCCTGCCACATCTGTGAAATAGCCTGAGCTGTTTCTTCCCATGCGCTCTTCAGAGTGGAGGAAGGAGGGCAGAGCCAGGCCTGTGGCCCGAGTGACCTAAGCGCAGGCCATGAGAATGTGGGTGTGGAGTGGTGGGAAGCAGCTGGCCTGGAGCCAGACAGGACAGGTCCCTGCCACCACAGGGGTGGCTTCAGCATACGGTGTAAACTGCGCATCCCCCATCCGTGACATGGGATCATAATGCCTCTGTTTTAGAGTTGTTGTAAGAGCTAGAAGTACCAGAAACACAGTCAAGCAGAGTAAATGACAGGGCCATTGTGGTGGTTTTACTAGAAGCGAGGCTCTGCAGCCTGTGTCTAGGGAGGGAGCTGGGTTCTGGCTGAGTCCTGACCCTCTGCTGTTTCCCCGAGTGGTAAGCTCTGCTGCCTCAGTTTCTCTCTGCAGAAAGAGGGATTGCACAGCTGTACTGCACCTCAACACTTCACGGTCAGTCCCAGCTGGTTAAAGGTTTTGGTAAACAGCACTTTGAAGATGAAAAGAGTTATATAATTTACTTTTGAAATAAAATGCAACAGCTTTGTGCAGATGGTGAGGCTGCAGATTAGAAAATTTGGGTGCTGGTGGCACTGGGAGATACCACATAGCTGGATGCTGATGGCGAGTCTGTAGTATCAGCAAGATGCTTATAATCTCCCATTGGTTGTGAGTTACGGAGAGCAAAAGAATAGGGTTGCCATATTAATGAATACTTTTATTTTTATTTTTATTTTATTTTATTTTTGAGACAGAGTCTCGCTCTGTCGCCCAAGCTGGAGTGCAGTGGTGTGATCTCCGCTCACTGCAAGCTCTGCCTCCTGGGTTCACGCCATTCTCCTGCCTCAGCCTCCCGAGTAGCTGGGACTACCGGCGCCCACCACCACGCCCGGCTAATTTTTTGTATTTTTAGTAGAGACGGGGTTTCACCGTGATAGCCAGGATGGTCTCGATCTCCTGACCTCATGATCCGCCTGCCTGGGCCTCCCAAAGTGCTGGGATTACAGGTGTGAGCCACCGCGCCCGGCCTAATGAATACTTTTAAATATTGCTTGGGATATACTTCTACTGAAAATTACTGGCCAGGTGCAGTGGCTCGTGCCTGTAATCCCAGTGTGTTGGGTGGTCGAAGTGGAGGATCATTTGAGGCCAGGAGTTTGAGACTAGCCTGGGCAACATAGTGGGATTCCCTAGCGCTCCAAAAAAAAGACGAGAAAACATGAGCCACACATGGTGTCTCATACCTGTCATCCCAGCTACTTGGGAAAAGTTACTTGTTTTCGACCTGAAATTCAAATTTAACTGGGTGTCCTGCACTTTTATTTGTGAAATCTGGCAACCCTACAAATAAATCATCTGTAGGATCTCAGGAGTTCCTACTATTGGTCGAATTTTATAAAATGTATATTCAGAATACACAGAATGAGGTAGGATAGAACAGAATTGGTTGGGGGAGGAGTCACAAAAATTAGATTTAAAAACTGAGTTAGTGTTTTAAAAACAGGATTCTATCCAGCCAGCTTCGAGCTACCTTCTGGTGTTGATCAGGCTGTGGGTATTTTAGTTCCACTGACTTTTAGCACAGGGCATTGTCTGTTTCAATATCTTCATTTAATTAATGTTTGAAATTATAATAACAGCAGTCTCTTGAGTCGGTGCTACGTGCTTGTAGGCATTTTATAGATAAGCAAATCAAGGTGGAAAGATGGAAAGTGACTTGCCCAAGGGCACTCCAGAGACTCTTGGCTGTCCCCTTCCAGCCCTGGCCTCTGTCTCCTGGGTGCTCGTTCAGCTCCCTAGCTGGCCTCTCTATTCCTGTGGCGTCACCGAGCTCGGTGCACATGCCTGACTCCCGGCATTGCCTGCCCCAGCTGTATCATTTTTACAGTGGAGTTAGTGGGAAAGGTGGAAGTCAGTAAACAGAAGTTCACATCACAGCAATTTTGCAGAACATTCCTGCTTTATAATGTTGGACTTCTCCTTTAAGTGCTTAGCTTTTGACCATAAATCGGAGATGTCTGCATGGTCCAGAATTCAGTGGGCAGTGAAAACCACTAGGAATGTTCCCAATCCTAGGGAGCAGTCCATGAGCATGGATGTCTTTGTATTTCTGTTCTGTAACCTGCTTTCGTTCTTTTGAACTCCGAGCAGGTGTTCACTTGCGACCCTTTTCGTCCCTTCCAAATCCGGCAGGTTCTGGTAGCGTGTCCTCTTGTCCCACCCACCTGGCTTCCGCGTGCCGCTGTCTGTGGTCTTGGTTTGTATATGTGAGACGGGAGGGTGGTGCGGATGTGGGTGACCCACTGTTGTGTCCCTTAGCACTTGGTAAGATTGGTGTCTTCTTGGTTCGTCCTTGCCCTGCAGAAGTGGATCATAGACCTGGCCATGGTAAGTATTGTACTTGAAAAGAAAGTAGGAGGAATAAGCTACCTTGGAGAGAACTTGATAGATATTATATACATATATATATATATATTTTTTTTTTTTTTTTTTTTTTTTTGAGATGGAGTTTCACTCTTGTTGCCCAGGCTGGGGTATAATGGCGCAATCTCGGCTCACCACAACCTCCACCTCCTGGGTTCAAGGGATTCTCCTGCCTCAACCTCTCGAGTAGCTGGGATTACAGGCATGTGCCACCACACCCAGCTAATTTTTGTATTTTTAGTAGGGACAGAGTTTCGCCGTGTTGGCCAGGCTGGTCTCGAACTCCTGACCTCAAGTGATCCATACGCCTCGGCTTCCCAAAGTGCTGGGATTACAGGTGTGAGCCATGGCACCTGGCCACTAGCAGTTTTAGAATGAAGAATTGAGCATCAGTTAACTAGCTTCTTCTTAGGTTTATAATGGCATGTTGGCCTTGTCCTGGAGAAGGGCTGCCTTTTTTTCATACTTGGCTCAGGGCCGAAAATTTCCAAGGGCTTCTGAGGGTGGTTTGGGATGTGTTTGACCACAGACCTCTCCAAGGTGACGGAAGTGAATGTTTCTACCCAACGAGAAAAGAAGGAGGAGAACTAACTGGTGGTCACAGGGCACTGCCTGCCACACCCAGACCCACGAATTTCTTTCCCCTTTCCCCCAACATCTTGTCTGGAAAGTAGACTAGATTCTCTGTTGAATATTTCTGTTACATTTCAACCCTGTGACTTTGGAGAGCAAATAAGTAGGGTTGCCATATTAACAAGGAACACTTTTTCAGTACATGTATGTCCAAAACACTGCATGGGGCCAGGTGGGGTGGCTCACGCCTGTAATCTCAGCACCTTGGGAGGCCGAGGCAGGCAGATGACCTGAGGTCAGGAGTTGGAGGCCAGCCTGGCCAACAGGCAAAACCCCGTTCTCTACTAAAAGAAAATACAAAAATTAGCCAGGCATGGTGGCGGACACCTGTAATCCCAGCTACTTGGGAGACTGAGTCAGGAGAATCGCTTCCACCCCGGAGGCGGAGCTTGCAGTGAGCCAAGATCACGCCACTGCACTCCAGCCTGGGTGACAGAGCGAGACTGCATCTCAAAAAACAAACAAAATATTGCATGGGACATACTTGTACTAAAACACTATTTGTTGTTGTTCTGAAATTTAAATTTATCTAGATGTCCTGTATTTTTATTTGCCAAATCTCACAACCCTGTAAATGAGCCATCTCTATTTTCTCAGTAGCTCTTACTACTGATGAGTTGGGGTGGTTCTAGTTCGGGGGTGATTAGCCCCCATACAGCAGCTGTGAGCCTTCACCCCGAGGAAACATCCTTCTAGCAGTGTTGAGATATAGGCTTGTCAAGAATGGCGGGATGTGGTGGCTCATGCCTGTTATCCCAGAGCTTTGGGAGGCCGAGGCGTGTGGATCATCTGAGGTCAGCAGTTCGAGACCAGCCTGGTCAAAATGGCGAAACCCCGTCTCTACTAAAAATACAAAAATTATCTGGGTGTGGTGGCGCATGCCTGTAATCCCAGCTAGTCGGGAGGCTGAGGCAGGAGAATCGCTTGAACCCGGGAGGTGGAGGTTGCAGTGAGCCAAGATCAAGCCATTGCACTCCAGCCTGGGCAACAGAGCGAGACTCCGTTTCAAAAACAAAACAAAAGAATCAAGTTCAGGGGTCAAGGGCAACAACAGCTTTTAGGTGTTTCTTCTGTGCCCTTAGCAGTAGTCGTCTATTCTAACCATACATTGATGATATAACATTTCGTGAAATAAAATTTTGATTCTCTCTTTATCATGTGAGGGCTGAACACCAGGCTCTGTGCTGTGTCTGCCCATAGCCCTCCTTTACTGACTCAATGAGTGTTCCTCACGCACCTGCTCTGAGGTACCAGGGTCTGGGGCACAAGGTGGCCCAGACCTGAGGGTCATGCAGCCCCAGTGCAGGAGAATGAGCAGGGCCTTCAGAGCTCACACATGGTAGCAAAACCCCAGAATCCTAGAGAGGAGTAGGTGCTGCTTGAATCAGTGGAAAACCTCAATTGTAGAATGTTCCATTTTTTGGCTTTCAAATGCAGGTACCCAAGATCATTCCCCCAGAAGTCCTAAACTGTGTATTCATGGTTAAATTGCTAATTCATATACTCATGGTTTATTCATAAGAAAATGATTAAAGTACTTAAAAATGATCTGCAAGGCAGGGCACGGTGGCTCATGCCTGTAATCCCAGCACTCTGGGAGGCCAAGGCAGGTGGATCACAAGGTCAGGGGATCGAGACCCTCCTGGCTAACATGGTGAAACCCCGTCTCTACTAAAAATATATTTTAAAAAATTAGCTGGGTGTGGTGGCGGGCGCCTGTAGTCCCAGCTACTCGGGAGGCTGAGGCAGGAGAATGGCGTGAACCCAGGAGGCAGAGGTTGCAGTGAGCTGAGATCCAGCCACTGCACTTCAGCCTGGGCGACAGAGCAAGACTCTGTCTCAAAAAAAAAAGATCTCCATAACAGCTAAGCATCCCTTCTTTCCAATCCTGTTCCTAGATTAGACTCTGTTTTACAGAAAAACTTCATAGTCTCCAATTGAGTTGATGTGATAAGACATTCTAGGGCTTGGTTAGGCCCAAACCAACACTACTTCAGGACTGTAAAGATGGCTTTGCTCCTGAAAGATGAATCTGGTAGAATATCTAGCAGGCAAGCTTGTGTTTAACACAAGTGTATTATAATGTGGTCTGGACCCTGATGTGTGTGAACAAAGCCAGCTTCCCCAGCTCTTTGCATCCTGCACCAACTCCTCGCCACCCCGCCGATCCTGTGTTCTGGCTGGTTCTCTGGTGTGAGCCCTCCCCTGCAGTCCTCCCTCCTCTGCTCTGTCCAGGTCTCCTGATTGCATAAGAGCCCCTCTCCTCACAGGTCTCCCTTCCTGGGGTCAGCCATCCTCCGAGCATCTGCACCCAGCTCTCAGGGTGACTTTAGTCCTGCCACAGGCCTGACCACAGGTTCTTGGTCAACTCCTCTGCCCAAGAGCACTCCCAGTGGTTCCCTTCTCCATAATTCCTTTTTTTTTCTTTTGTTGTTCAGGCTAGAGTGCAGTGGTGTTATCTCGGCTCACTGCAACCTCTGCCTTCTGGGTTCAAATGATTCTTGTGCCTGAGCCTCCTGAGTAGCCGGGACCACAGGCACATGCCACCACGCCTGGCTAATTTTTGTATTTTTTGTAGAGATGGGGTTTCACCATGTTGGTCAGGCTGGTCTCGAACTCCTGGCCTCAAGTGATCCTCCTGCCTTGGCCTCCCGAAGTGCTGGGATTACAGGCTTGAGCCACTGCACCTGGCCTCCCTTCTCCATAATTCTTCCTTGTCCAAGTGACCCCTTCTCTCCTCCCAAGTCATCCTGGGTGCACCTTTATCATCACGTTTGCCAAACTGCATTATTATTAAGGATTTATTCCCTCAGCAAGGATTTGTTGAGTGCCGGCCAGGTGCCAGCACTGTCACAGGTCCTGGGGACCCAGCAGGAAACAGACAGAGTGTTCCCCATGAGCTTTCCTTCTCTGGGGGAGACAGAAGGTAAACAAGCTGCTCTTGTCAAGGCCAGCGGCTTTCATTCGCGCCAGAGCCTGTGGCCAGTTCTCATTCCTCTTCTTCATTCATATCTTGGTAGCTTTTGACACCATTGATCAGGACTCCTTCTTGAATCACTTTGCCCACCGGGCTTCCAGGAAGCCTTGCTCCCCAGTGATCCTTCCCCTTGATCCTTTCTGTGTCCTTGCTGGTTCCTCCTCAGCTCCCTGACTTCAGTGTTCCCAGGGCTCCAGCACACACCGCACAGCCAACCACTGGCTACCCTTGCCTGACGACTGAGCCTCTCCAACCTCGCGTGTCCAGAACTGGGTTTCTGATCTTCCACCCTGCCCCTCTCCCACCTTCATCTCAATGTGTCTCAATTAATGGCAACTCCGTTCTTCCACTGCAAAGGCCAGAAACACTGGACACTGGAATCACCCTGGATTTCCTTTTTTTTTGAGACAGAGTCTTGCTCTGTCGCCAGGTTGGAATGCAGTAGCACGATCTTGGCTCACTGCAACCTCCACCTCCCGGGTTCAAGTGATTCTCTTGCCTCAGCCTCCCAAGTAGCTGGGACTACAGGCGCGTGCCACCATGCCCAGCTAATTTTTGTATTTTTAGTAGAGATGGGGTTTCACCATGTTCACCAGGACGGTCTCGATCTCTTGACCTCGTGATCTGCCCGCCTCGACCTCCAAAAGTAGTGGGATTACAGCGTGAGCCACTGTGCCCAGCCAGATTTCTCTTTTTGTCACATCCCATTACCACTCCCTCAGCAAATCCTATTGGCTTTGCCTTTGAAATATATCCGAAACCTGAACACTTCTCACCTCGTCTGTTTCTACTGCTGTCGTACAAACCCAGGTGACTGCACTAGCCTAACTGGTCTCCTGGGTGTCACCTT
This sequence comes from Pongo abelii, assembly GCF_028885655.2. NCBI lineage: Eukaryota > Metazoa > Chordata > Mammalia > Primates > Hominidae > Pongo > Pongo abelii. The sequence goes on along the minus strand of NC_071997.2, from coordinate 121,737,592 downwards.
GTCTCCCTTCGGTCTACACTCAACCCAGAGACTGGAGTTTCAGCTGCTGAAGAGACTGATGCTGGCAGGGCTGGTTGTCAGCGTCGAGGATGCTGTGCAGAGCAGCAGGCTGATTTGTGAGGATCTCTTACCTCACTGTATAGCAGAGGCCTGAGCGCACCACCACACAGACTATCAGAATAGCCAGAAATTCAGGGCTGAGGCGCCGCGGCTTGCTGCTAGAGTTTATGTTTGTCAGTTCAGAACAGCATAGTTTTCCCCAAGCTCTAAAACACAATATCTCAGTACTTTTTTTTTTTTTTTTTTGAGACGGAGTTGCACTCTGTTGCCAGGGCTGGAGTGCAGTGATGTGATCTCAGCTCACTGCAACTTCCGCCTCCCAAGTTCAAGCGATTCTCCTGCCTCAGCCTTCCTAGTAGCTGGGACTACAGGTGCCCGCCACTACACCCAGCTAACTTTTTTGTATTTTTAGTAGAGACGGGGTTTCACCATGTTGGCCAGGCTGGTCTCAAACTCCTGACCTTGTGATTCATCCGCATCGGCCTCCCAAAGTGCTAGGATTACAGGCCTGAGCCACCGCGCCTGGCCCCTCAGTACTTACTTCTTATTGGAGGTGTAGAAAGATGAACCTCTGTGGCCGAGCATTGATTCTTTCTCATTCTCAATTTCAAACTAGCTCTGGCCATTAGTTACCCACTGCACGGTGGAATCTGTGAGTTATAAATAAATGTCTTAGTCTGGGCGCGGTGGCTCACACCTGTAATCCCAACATTTTGGGAGGCTGAGGCAGGCAGATCACCTGAGGTCAGGAATTTGAGACCAGCCTGGCCAACATGGCGAAACCCCGTCTCTACTAAAAATAAAAACATTAGCCAGGTATGGTGGCACGTGCCTGTACTCCCAGCTACTTGAGAGGCTGAGACAGGAGAATTGCTTGAACCTGGGAGGTGGAGGTTGCAGTGAGCCAAGATTGTGCCACTGTACTCCAGCCTGGGCAACAGAGTGAGACTCTGTCTTAACTAACTAACTAACTAAATAAATAAATAAACAAATGTCTCACTATTGCATTCTTTTTCACCAAACTTAGGTTTCAGCTTTGTACAAATCCGTTATTATTTTGACACTCCAGCCTGGGCGACAGAGTGAGACTGTCATAAATAAATAAATAAACGTCTCACTATTGCATTATTTATCACTAAACTTAGGTTTCAACTTTGTACAATTCCGTTATTATTTTGACCTGAAAATTTGGCTTCAAAAATGCTTTGAGTATCTGGTGCTCTTTTGCTTTTTTTTTTGAGACAGGAGTCTCACTCTGTCGCCCAGGCTGGAGTGCAGTGGCACGATCTCGGCTCACTGCAAGCTTCGCCTCCCGGGTTCACGCCATTCTCCTGCCTCAGCCTCCCGAGTAGCTGGGACTACAGGCGCCCACCACCACGCCCAGCTAATTTTTTGTATTTTTAGTAGAGACGGTGTTTCACTGTGTTAGCCAGGATGGTCTCGATCTCCTGACCTCGTGATCCACCCGCCTCGGCCTCCCAAAGTGCTGGAATTACAGGTGTGAGCCACCGCATCCGGCCTCTTTTGCTTTTGTAAACAAATCGACTCGTGACTTTCTCACATTTTATCTGCAAACAGAATCTATGTACTTTCATCAGCGCAGCCAGTAAGTTTGCACAGCTCCAGTGTCTGTGGAAGACGAGAGACTCAGGAACTGTGAGTGCGCTGACTTGGAGCCTCTCTTCCTATACCTGTGCAAGTAAGAACCGGACTCAGATGGTGGGGAGGCCTTTGGTAGCACCAAGTGTCTACCTAGTAGGGTGTTAAGTTGGTGTTGAAGTAACGTGGTCCCTGGTGCTTTACTACTTTACAAATGGCTACTCAGCTAGAACCTCCTAAGTGTATCCATGTTTACAAAGATGATTTAATGCAAACTGCACTCCATTTTCTGTAAGATCTAAGTTGCCAAGAAAAAAAAAAGTGAAAGCCTATTTTTCTCCAAAAATCTGGCCTGATATTAATTAGTTCTGTCTTCTTTGAAAGGATAAAGAGGTTGATTATATCGAATGTACTAATTTACCTTAAGAATTTGAATATAACAGGTTTTAAAAGATGAAAATCATACAGTGGCTTTTGAGAGTGAATAAGATGTGTAGTGATGGAGATTTTCGGCAGCCACATTGTTTGGTCTCAACTTTAGAATTTTCACTGTTCATTTGGATTCTTACAAAAACTACCTAAAATACATATATGGTATATGTAGGTAGAAACATTTTTATAATTCAGAGCTATCACATTAGTTGGATTTACTAGTTTTAGATATTTTAAGTAGACTTCATCACGGTTCTTCTGCATCTTAAAGGGCTAATGTCTCCATCCATGGTTGCTGGTCTTTATATTCAACAAGTTACTTGTCTTAATTATGTCTTAAAATCAAGACTTTCTTTCTTTTTTCCTTTGACAGGGTCTCGCTGTCTCTCACAGGCTGGAGTGCAGTGATGTGATCTTCGCTCACTGCAGGTTTCCAAGTAGCTGGGAGTACGGGCACACACCACCACACCTGGCTAATTTTTAATTATTAGTAGTAGTATTATTTTGAGACAGAGTCTCGCTCTGTCGCCCAGGCTGGAGTGCAGTGGTGCAATCTCGGCTCACTGCAACCTCTGCCTCCAAGGTTTAAGCGATTCTCCTGCCTCAGCTTCCTGAATAGCTGGGATTACAGGCACACACCCCCATGCCTGGCTAATTTTTGTATTTTTAGTAGAGACGGGTTTTCACCATGTTGGCCGGGCTGGTTTTGAACTCCTGACCTCAAGTGATCCACCCGCCTTGGCCTCCCAAAGTGCTAGGATTACAGGCGTGAGCCACCGCGTCCAGCCAATTTTTTGTAGAGAGGAGTCTCGCTGTGTTGCCAAGGCTGGTCTCAAACTACTGGGCTCAAGTGTTCATCTCACCTCAGCCTCCCAAAGTATTGGGATTACAGGTGTGAGCCACTGCACCTGGCCCTGTATGTTTTCTTTGGAGAAATGTCTGTTCAGATCGTTTGCCCATTTTTTAATTGGGTCATTTGAGTTTCTTACATATTCTGGTCATTAACCCTTGTCAGATGTGTGGTTATTAACAGCCTTTTAAAAAGTTTGTTTGAGAGTCCTTTGTTGGCCGCCTTCCTAACTGAAGTCTTCTGTCTACTTATATGATTGAATTCTTTTATTTAAATGATGATTTAATCAACTATTTATGTGGTGTCTGTGTGTAAAGCCTTGGTTTATCAAATGTGTCAACAAAAGATTTTATAGGATTTGGCCTCTGCCCTTCAGGGGCTTGCAGTTTAGTTGGAAGATAGACCAAAAAACTACTATGTCAGTATGTGCTAAATGCAGAATGTGTTAGCAGAGAGAAGTTTTGACAGGCTGGTTTTGGGCTAGGAAAGGCATGCCTTGAGCTGCAGGCAGTGGTCTTCTCTAACTCCCAAGTCATGCCGCTCCCTGCTCTCGTGTGTTGGTTTAAACTGTTACTCCAATTTCCTAAATGTTTACTAAGTAAAGGGCTATGGCACACAAATAAACTAAACAAAATAGTTCTAATTAGACCCTTGGAAAAATCTTCCCCTTTTCTGGGCCTCAGTCTGTTTATCTATAAAATGCAAGGATAGAAATCAGGGATTCGAAAACATTTACTGGTTGTTTATTTTTTGAGACAGAGTTTTGCTCTTTTGCTTAGGCTGGAGTGTAGTGGCACGATCTCGGCTCACTGCAACCTCAGCCTTCCGGTTTCAAGCGATTCTCCTGCCTCAGCCTCCCAAGTAGCTGGGATTATTACAGGCGCCCGCCACCACACCCAGCTAATTTTTGTATTTTTAGTAGAGACGGGGTTTCACCATGTTGGTCAGGCTGGTCTCGAACTTCTGACCTCATGATCCACCCGCCTCAGCCTCCGGAAGTGCTGGGATTACAGGCGAGAGCCACCGTGCCTGGCCAAAACATTGTTTTTAATTAGTGGGAGCCTTTCTTTAAATAAAACTACCCAGATGCTCAATTTGTAAATGAGAGTTGCTTTTGGAGGGTCGGGGATTGCAGGTTAGCACAGAGACAGTGGAAGGGAGCTCAGTCTCTCTGGCTTTCCACAGGCAGTGCTCGAGTACCTTCTAGGTACCTTCCCTCACAAGCAGCTTCAAAACCACTGGGCCATTGGGGTAGGGTGCATGGCTGGTTTTTTTTGTTTTTTGTTTTTTGTTTTTTTGAGACAGAGTCTGGCTCTATCACCCAGGCTGGAGTGAATTGGTGCAATCTCAGCTCACTGCAACTTTGCCTCCCAGGTTCAAGCGATTATCCTGCCTCAGCCTCCTGAGTAGCTGGGATTACCGGCACCCACCACTACACCTGGCTAATTTTTGTATTTTCAGTAGAGACAGGGTTTTGCCATGTTGGCCAGGCTGGTCTCGAACTCCTGACCTCAGGTGATCCGGCATGGCTAGTTTTTATGTAATTATGAAATACAGCACTATTTGGTTTTCTGTACTACCAAACTCTATCAAGAATAGTTAATATATGTTGTTTAAAAAAGAATAAAAATAATTAAAAAATAATGGTTAATATATATTGGGATATTAAAAGGGAAAGACATTATTAGCTAAGCCCCAAAATGTCTGAGAGGCAAGTTACTTATTGCTGCAAGTTTTCTTTTACAGCAAGAATAATCACAACCTTAATGACCACCAATGATTTTACAAGTAAGCAAAATATCTTCACTTCCTTTTTGAGTTTTGTGCTATTTGTGTCTCCTTTATTTGTAAACTGTCTTAGGGTTTAATGGATGGACTTGGCTCTATTGGATTACACATTTAGAAGACGGCAACAATGTATTCCTAGTCTTATTGGTCACCCTTTTTATTATTAAGCCTCTCCTTCTTATAGTACAGGGGATAGAATATGCACAAGACGATAGATTCCTATCTCCATGGAACTTCCACTTAAGCAGTGGAATTGGACGTGAGGTAATCACACAATTCCCTATTGAATTCTAATGGGACATGGTTTGGAAGAGTAGGGCAGGATGAGCATCTAAGGAGAACCTGGCCTAGTTTGCAGGAGTTGGGCAGATTAATTTGAAGAAGAGCGATCATAAGGATGAATAGAGGTTTAGCCAGAGGAAAGGATGTGGGCAGAGGCCAGACTCTTAACAAGGAGCAGCACTGTGAAGGTCATGAGCGAAGGACAAAGGGCTAGAGTGCGAAGAGCAGGGGGAAAGTGACAAGCGGGTGAGTTTCAGGAGAGGAAGGACGCGAGGCTGGCAGTGGCCCAAGTATCCAGGGCCTACAAGAACTGCCTACAAACAGTAGGAAGGCTCTGGAGGCTTTGAAGCAGGGAAGTGGTGTCACCAATGGGCTATGTTTTTGTTCTGTTTCTTTAAAAGAAAAAGCTGTCACGGAGGAGGAAAACTATGGTTAACCACAAAAGAATTTAGTAATTCCTTAGGCTGTTTTCAACTCCCAAATCAAGCATATATTATACATCTTTGGAAAATGATTAGAACAGATGGTGTCACCTGTGAAGATCAGAAAATGTCCCCAGCATGTAGACCTTTTAAATGAGCTAATTATTATTTGAGAAATAGTGCTTCAGAACAGAGATATGTTTGTTAATCTCTTCCTGGAGGTTATACCTTTGCTCGAATACTTTTTGTCAGCTCTGATGGTAGGACTAAAATTGTTCTGGTCGAAGCATAAACTTTGATCAAGTGCAAAATGGGAAGGAAGACAGGCTTGGGTCTTTCCACAGGACTTGAATTCTCAGCATGGAAAGGAAAGTCAAACCACAAGTAAACAACAAAACCTATACATTAGAAATTAAAAGATCAAGATTGTTCTAATTGTGATTTATTTCTTATCTATGACAGCTGTTCTTGAAAGTGATCAGTATATCCGGGAGTAACTTTTTTGTTGTCGTTTTGTTTTGAGATGGATTCTCACTCTGTCGCCCAGGCTGGAGTGCAGTGGCGTGATCTCAGCTCACTGCAACCTCTGCCTCCTGGGTTCAAGCAATTCTCCTGCCTCAGCCTCCAGAGTAGCTGGGATTACAGGCATGCGCTACTATGCCCAACTAATTTTTGTATTTTTAGTAGAGATGGGGTTTCACCATGTTGGCCAGGCTGGTCTCAAACTCCTGACCTCAGGTGATCCGCCCACCTCAGCCTCCCAAAGTGCTGGGATTACAGGCGTGTGCCACCGCACCCGGCCTGGGAATAACTTTTTAAAAACAGTTCAGCTAAAATCTTACATGTGTTTTTCAAACACAAAGATATCTTAAATCTCATTAAACCTATTTATCAGGAGTGTATCTGTACCTTAAAGTAGTAGTTAAGTCACTGTTAAAGTTATATATATATTTTATATATATTTATTTATTTTTCCACAAAGAGACACATTTTCATGGTTACTTGAATATAAAATATGCCTTGTCGTGTGGGCCAGTTTTTCAGGATGATCTTAACAGAATATGTTAAACCACCCTTGCTTAACATGGAATGTTCTGAGACAGCAGCACCCTCAGGACTTCAGATGAGTAAAGGCATTTTTAAAAGTTATAACCCTTCTTAGGCTGGGCACAGTGGCTCACGCCTGTAATCCCAGCACTTTGGGAGGCCAAGGTGGGCAGATTACTTGAGGTCAGGAGTTTTGAGACCAGCCTGGCCAACATGGTGAAACCCTGTCTCTACTAAAAATACAAAAAATAGCCAGGCGTGTTGGTGGGCGCCTGTCATCCCAGGTGCCTGGGGGGCTGAGGCGGGAGAATCATTTGAACCCAGAAGGTGGAGGTTCAGTGAGCCAAGACAGGCCACTGAATCCCAGCCTGGGTGACAGGGCAAGACGGTCTCCCCCAAAAAAAAAAAATTTATAACCCTTCTTAGCCAGAGCCACATTACTATCAATTGAGCACTTAAGATGATAAATTATTATTTATGAAGTTGGGCCAAGGGGCCGAAAATTGTCATTATGATAGGAAGATCATTTCCCCGGAAATACCTGGAACCAAAATTGTTCACTTCGGAGGTTGGGGGTGAAGCTTTATTTAGGCTTATGCTTTGAGCAGGAGGTGGTTTTGCTCTGTATTGTAAAGACGGTTTTTAATATACTTTTTTAAAATTTCAGTTCTTCTACGTTTTGTGATCATGCTGGCTTTAAATATATGGGTAACAGTGACAGTACTTCGCTACCGGAAGACCGCTATAAAGGCTGAATGATGGATACATTATTCCTTCACACAGTGGATTCTGAGCAACGGAACCAAAGGAAAAAGAAACTCTTTGCTAAATTAAGGTCTTTTACAAATTTAGTAAATCAGTTTATAATCTTTGAAGCCAAAGGCTTTTTTAGACTTGAAAGAGCCACTGAAATACCTGTTTAAAAATACCAATTTTCCTCCTACTTCCTCACTTCATTAGGTTATGGTACTGCTCAGACATCTGCAGTGTTGAGAAGGCAGTGACTGTTGGAAGTCATCCAAGAAGCCCATTTTGAGGCCATTTTGACCCTTAAGTTCTCTATGAAGAACATCGATTTGTTGGCTTTCAGAATCTTTTAGGAAATAAATCCTCTCCATGACAAAAATGAACATGAATGGAGTGGCATTTTGTTCCAAGTCAGAGGTGGGCACCTATAATAAATGACTAGGGTTCACTTTCTGGGACTGATGTTTAATTGTAACATAGATACAACAGGGTGGCCTTGTTGTATATAATACAGTATTACACCTGCATGTGCTCTAGCAAGGATACCAAGGCAAGCATACATGTAACTGGCTTGAGTTTGTACCAAAACAGTCCTTCAACTTTGCACTGTGCCTTAAGTAATTACTAACAAAAGGTACTACGATCAGCTGCAATCTCTACTTTCGATGAGGAAATCCCAGTAAGCTTTCTGATTCAAGTACAATGATGCCATTTTTTTAAAGGGCCACAACTATAGAATTACCACTGTTGGAATTTGGTACAAAATATGTTTTGTCTATTGAAAACACACACGGTAAAGGGTGTTGTTAGGTAGGTTCTGTCCAGTTCTTACGGATTTTTTTTCACATTATAGTATTTTTACCCTAAACTTGATGTTGAGATTATTATATACTGTATTTTCTTCTAAATTAACCCTAATGTTTAAAACTCACTTTCCCCCTTTAATTGAAGGCATTGTTTTATTATATGCAGTAATGATGTTTACCAGAGATTATTGTTTCCTATGCAAAATAAATTTTCATATTTTGAATTCTGCTGAGTCAACTGTCAATTATTAATATGACTATTTTATGTAAGGTATAGTTTTTAAATAAACTGGTTAATCCTTTTAGAACTACTGCTTGGGACCAACAGGAAGAGAAACAAACATGGTATCTAAAAACAAAATTATTCATTCTGTAGTTGTTAAAATTACAGATGTCATATTTTTAAACATGCAAGTTAAGTTAATCTTTTTTCATTTGCGGTTATAATCTGACTATTAGCATCAATAAAAATTGGATGATTTTTAGTCCAACAAATGTTTTATTTAGATAACATTAGTACTTTATCATTGCTTAAAGCAACTCCTTTAATAGCATACTTAGGTGACGAGGTCTCTGTTTTTCCCCCTTTGTCAGGCAACAAACACTCGAGCCATTTCAGACATTCTACACACATCATACTTAATCTGGCAGTGATCCTGTAAAGTAGACACAATCTCCATTTTACAGATGAAAACACTGAGGCTCAGAGTGAATAACCTGCCCAAGATCACATAGCAAATAAGTGCCCTAGAAAAGGTTCCACTGACTGCCAGAGAAACACTTTCTAGAAAATCACCTATCAATCAGCACACTATTTCCTGACAAAACAGACATCCTGCCTCTTTTCCCTATCCTCACCAATTCAGATGAGTTTGTTCTATTTGTGTGCGTCTTAAAACACCCAAATCAAATCAGAGACAGGCTCCTGGTTGAAATTTGGTATTTCTCCATGAATTAAATCACAGGGCAGAAGAATCACAAGTCTATAGCCTTAGCTGTAAGACTTATTTACTATCCTCATCCCACTGTTTATACCCATCTTATAGAGAAAGCAAATGTTTTGGGTAACCTTTAGAAGGTTGCCGTATTCCAGGACTATTTCACAGGAGAAGTATGAAAATGCTTATGTCTCCATTTATTTTATTTTTTTTTATAAAAAAGCAGGCATAAAATACAATTACATCACTACAAAGATGCAACAAAATTTTAAAAAAGGGGTGCAATTTTTGTTCAGAGGGGACAGCTGATCAAATATTTATGATTTTCTAAACCATGCAGTTCATTACCTATTACAATTCCAAACAAAACTCATTATTATGGGGATGGGAGTCAGGGAGAGGCCCCCCCACCCCCCAAGCATGATATCCAGCGCTGTCACACAGTGCTTATGTTCAAAGTGCTTACAAATGGTGTCTTCACAGCATAGGGAAGCTGAAGCCTTATTCCAGGGAAGGAGAGGTGAGTCAGTAGCAGTGTCAATGCAGACTGAGAAGCTCGGCAGTGACTTGCTCAAATCAGATTTTAGACACGATTTAAAGCATGTTTCAGTAAGGTTAATATAGTGTCCGAGTTTCTCTACTTTACCACCAGAATCCTAGAAGAGAATAACAGCAGCAGCATAACTTCTTAAAACTGTGGTGTGGCAACCTAGAGTATTTCTGTTTAAGATCTATAGATACATGGATGCAAAATAGATACTTTAGAGCCGGATTCATGTAACTCTAACACAGGTTAGTTTTAAAAGCACTAACCTTTATTTTGGCTTTACTGGTATGCTTATCCATTAGTTAGCTAGAACATTTTAAAACTTTCATATAGATTTTTAAAACTTGTTTCTAGAGAACATGGTTTTTTAAAATTAATACTTTAAAAACATTCACTGTACATTAATTTCAACAGTAATACCGGCACCAGTTTTCCTTTCACTTCTGTCTCGTTATCCCCACAAAACAAAAGTAAAAAATCCAATAAGAAAATCCCAGTATTCATGATTTCTTAGTTCCCCATAGGAGGTATTCATGGTTCTAGGAGAAATCAGGTGTGAAGGAACAAGCAAATTTTAGTCTTATAAATATTTATCTTGGAAGCTTTAGGGCCTCAAGAAAAAAGAGAAACGAGCACAAAATCAGGTTGTTTTATATTTAATAAGTGTTGGAAAGAAAACACATTGATAGGTGCATGCACTCATGTATGTACATGAAAGCAGCAATGTGGTAAAAAGCGAATTCTTACCCAAGGTCAGAATTTTTTATTAAGCGCATTTTCATTAGTTGGACAAACAACCTTATAAACCCTTATGTCAAACCATACAATGTGAAGAATCTCCATGGGAGAGATTTTTTTTTCACCCTTCAGAATTATCTTTTTCCCCTAAGACCTTCATATGAATCTTCCTTGTACAGTTGGTCACACCATGATTCCCCATATTCTCTAATATATACAGCATTCCAAATTTAAACTTTTGCCTTTTTTACTCAAATATTTCAGTTACTCATATGTAAACTTGAAATTATTTCACCTTAATAAAGTTTATTAAAAATATATATATATATATATATATACTCTCCAATTCAGAATAGGATAGAACCTCCCATAATGTAACAAAATCTTTATATAAAATATTAATTCAGTCTCCTTTTAACAACTCTAATGAATGGAAATATTTATTCTATATAAATTTATATATTTTTCATTTTTTAATCTTACTTAAAAAAGAGCTGTCCCCCAAAACCAGAGCTGCAGAACACACCTGCAAAGGAAACGGCATGCACATCTAGTCTGAGCACAGACAGCATAGCAGAGTGCAGACTGGAGAACGTAAGAATAACAAAATCAGTTTCAGTCTATCAGTAGGCCAGTGGCTACTCTTCAGTTTCCACAATAGTATGTATTATGGGGATCTAACTCTTTAAACATCTCTAACTGACATCAGAGGGAATCAATGAAAAATGTCTATTTCCTTCATCAAAATATTAGATGACTTTTTTTTTTTGAGACGGAGTCTTATTCAGCCGCCCAGGCTGGAATGCAGTGGCACGATCTTCGCTCACTGCAACCACCGTCTCCTGGGTTCAAGCGATTCTCCTGTCTCAGCCTCCCAAGTAGCTGGGATTACAGGCCACCACCACCATGCCCGGCTAATTTTTGTATATTGGTAGAGATGGAGTTTCACCATGTTGGGCAGGCTGGTCTTGAACTCCTCACCTCAGGTGATCCGCCTGTCTCTGCCTCCCAAAATGCTAGGATTACAGGCGTAAGCCACCATGCCCGTCCAGATGATGTATTTAAATATCATACCAAACTGTGTGTGACAGTTTGAAAAGAGACTGTTAAAATACTTCATAATTTAAAAAAAAAAAAAACTTTACGCTTACCATTGCTGCATACTGTTGCAGTATAAAACACACACTTATCTGGGATCGTGAGAATATAGCAAGAATGGTCCTGCGTAAACTCTAACTTTGACAGCATTTAAAAAATAAAAATCAAATTAAGTGCCTTTGAGGCCACTTCTTCCCAGTTACCAGTTTTCTTAACCCAGTACTAAAATACTGCCACACACAGCTGCATGTCTGAGGATCATATTTAAATATTTAAAATGCATCTACAGTCTGTCTTAGTTTTCTTTATATTTGGGAAAAATTTTGAATCTTAAGTGTGAAAATGTAATCACAAATGTCTTTACCAGGAATAAAAACACATCTAGGGTAGCCAGCAAATTTAAAGCAAAGAAAATATTTTGTAGTCACAGACTAATACTGAGGTCTGTAAAAAGGGTTGAATGAATAATAGACAGACATCAAGGATATATTAGTTCCAACACCATCCATTATTGTTTCTATAACCAATAATACTTCAAAAACATGTTAATCAAAATAGGCTGACATTGATATAACTATTTATGTGTAAAAATAGTGCACGATTTATCTTCCACAAAGCTAGTTTACATCCTAAGAGCTGGTAAACACTTTTTTTGTTTTTTAATACAGACAGGGCTGAGACTTCGAAAAAAATTAAATTAAGGCATTCAAAATGGGTAAAGTTGCCTATCATGAAGCATTAGGAAACTCATATAATTAACTTTAAACTTCTTGTTACAGTAACTGCTTAAACATAAACATGCAACTTCCATCAGGTACACAGGAATAGTGATATAAACTCCAACATTATGGCTTTATACAAGTGCATAGTTGCAACTGCAGCAAGTAATGATATCTGATTAATGTGTATAAAAAATAAAGTGGGAAGTTTAAAAAACCTTCTTGCAGTATTAGAGTACTATATATATATATATGTGTATGTTTATATATATATACACAGTATAATGGTCACTTCTTAAAGATGCAGTCAATATCACTGTAGTGGAATCCATTCCCAGATTCTTCTGGTAAATGTGCTGGTGAAACCTCTCTGTTGAAGCTAGAAAAGATGTTCTCCTTAGCCTTTAACTCTTCTCAGTCCTCGTGTGCATTGTAGTGTGAGCGACTGCCGAGAGAGCTTTATGGAAAAGTCTGGAAGAGTTGCATATATCCTTAGTCTATCAACCAATCATTGTTGGTTCAACCTGTTGCTTCAAAGGAGCCCAGATTTGTAATTTATATTACAGGGAAAAGGGGAACACATATATGTATGAGCGTATGTATCAGTCTCTCAGGAAAATATAGCTTTTTAATAAATTTTGGGCCATCATATTTCAGTCTTGTTTTCACTGGAAGAATACGATCACCTTGAATAAAGACTGCTTTCATAGAAGGCAGTTAGCTGAAAAGAAAGGAAAAATAAAGTTAGTTGATACAGTGAAATAATTTAAGAGATTGTTAAATTCCTAGAAAAAGCATTCCATTCACATTATTAAACTATACAGTCTTCCAACTACTATTTTTTTAACACTAAACTCATGCATAAACATACTTACTGTATTACTTTTCCTACAGGTACATGCAATTATATTCTTTCCCAAAACAACTTGGAATTTTCGAATATTAGCTACACACATTACACACACATTTTAATATGGTTAACAAGCTATTAGGGTTAAACAATATACCACAGAATAACTTAGAAGATAAAGTTTGATTTGGGGTTTAACTGCCAGCTGCCTCATGTAGCTGAAAGGGAAATGGGCCTATTGATCAGGTTCTACTTGGCTGTTCAACCCTAAGCCACATTTTGTTTTATCTATAAGATAGGACCAACTACATTGTTGTAGTAAATATATACAAGCTACTCTATGAAATCTGATTATAAATAGATACCAGTACTACCTGATTTATGTTTTGCAACATGCTTACTTAGACTAAAACACACATTATTTCTTTTAAATCCTTCTATGTAAAAGGTTTAAGTTGAGGCTCAACTTTCATTCAAATCTCCTTTAGCCACTATTAACCAAACTATTTTACATTTTCTAAAAGCACAATTCTCACAGCGTATCACTGACATTCTTCAGCAAGGGTAACATTAAATTCTCACAAAGCAAACATTTCACTGCACCACACACAAAAATGCCAAATCAGAAATAGCTATTTCACAGCACTTATTAGACTTATAAAGTTTTTATGCTTTCAATTCTTGCAAGGTGGAAATAAAAGGAGAGAAATGGAGAAAGGAATCCCATGCTATGTTCACAAACTAATATAGCTGTAGGAACTTGTAAACGTTGTAAATTTTACTTCTCTTCTGAATATGGCTTCTTTGGAATGAACAGAACGTATCAGAATTAACTCCTTTTGTGATTTCTACATCTCATTCCTAAGATAAATTCTAATTGTACTAAAAATTTATAGCCAATAAAGAATCTGAACATAGCATTTCACTTTTACACTTAACATGTAAATTTCAGTTAGCAACTTTTCGAAAACTACTTTTAACTATATACCATTAAAAACAAGTTTCAAAAATAAAAAGTAATGAAAGCCCAAGTGCAAACCACATGCACTACGTTGAAGTACTAAAATAACTGATTTTTCATTTTTTGATTTACCCCATTTATTTCTTCAGAAATCAAAAACATCGTCATCATCATCACCACCACCATCAACATCATCAAATGACCAATCCCATTCTTTAAATGCCAAATCAAGCAATCTGCAATAGGAGGTTTGTAAATTTATACTCTAACACACTCTTTAGAAACTGTAACTTAATGTTATGACTTAGAAATCATACTTTGAATGTGCTGTAAGCATTTTAACTTTCCCTTCATGGATAACAACAAGATTAAATTAAGATGGACACACACAGGGAAGCCTTGCCCTTTATATATAAATGCATATAATCATGTTGGCCAAGTATACTTTCCAGATATTTGAAGACAGCGATCATATTTGGGATAATAAGAAACAATCTGCTTCTCCCTCCTCACTCCCATACCCCAGATAAACACGTAACCATCCTGATGCCCAGTTTGATTTGAGAATTATGAAAGCACATTTGTCAATGTTCCCTTCACCAAAGTGGTTAGATTGTCAGCTCAGTTTTTCCATCATAGCACCAAAAACCATGCGGTAAAAAGGGAGTAATAGAATAAGAAAGCAGCTTTCTGAATTCCAGTAGGACCCTGCCTGCTCAATGTGTCACCAAGAGCTTTGTCCTGCATATGAAAAACTAGGGACAAGGGAAAAGCCACAGGTATATAAGTAGCATTAGCAACTCATCTTGGCTAAACTGGACTTAGAGTTGGGATATATGTGGTCTTTTCTTTCTAATTCAATAACCTAAACTGTAATATTGCTATCATCTTTGTTTTTAAAAATAGGAGTAACCTGGCCAGATGCGGTGGCTCACATCTGTAATCCCAGCACTTTGGGAAGCTGAGGCGGGCGGATCACCTGAAGTGAGGAGTTCAAGACCAGCCTGGCCAACATGGTGAAACCCTGTCTCTACTAAAAATACAAAAATTAGCTGGGCATGGTGGCAGGTGCCTGTAATCCCAGCTACTCGGGAGGCTGAGGCAGGAGAGTCACTTGAATCCAGGAGGCGGAAGTTGCAGTGAGCCGAGATCGTGCCATTGCACTCCAGCCTGGGGGACAAGAGTGAGACTTCGTCTCAAAAAATTAATAAATAAATAAAAATAAAAATAAATAATAAAAAAGGAGTAACTTTTTCGTTTTTAAAACTGTGGTGTTCGTGAATCAATTTGTGCCAAGGAACTCATCTAGTCCCCAAAGTCTCACCTGTAATCACTATTGTCAGTGGTTCTTATTTACACACTTCTAAAGGAAGAAACTTTAGTGTATATGATTTACCTACTGCTCTTTATAAGGCCTCATTCCAAGAGATTTAGATATGACTGAAAAGGGCCCAAATATTTGCATTTTCAAATAAAAAACCTGAGGCGATTTCTGATACAGCTGGTTAACTTTGAGAAACACTGACAAAATAGGTTGATTACTCTAATTTAAAATAAACACAGCGACTCAAATTACTCTTTTAAAATGTGCTAAACACAGGACAACATTTGAGAAAACACACAAACAGATATAATTACTCACTTAACACATATCACAACCTGGCACACACTCACCTCTCTAGACTTATATATAACATAACTTATAGCCATAGTTTCAGCTCTACTGCTTGGGAGATTGTGATCAGCAGGCCTTCCAGCGCATCCAAGCCTCAGCTTTAGCATAAGCTGCATTGCATACCCTTTCAAAACCTTTGAAGTGTGTGCCAGTGTCACAATCTCAAATTTAAAAGTCTAATCGCTAGATACGACTGCAGTGTATGACAAGACTTCCCTTACAACCCTCTCCCTCATCCCTTCCAATCAGTCATCTAATTCTAGTTATTTCAACTGAAGAAATCTTTCCGAATCCAGGTTTATTTTCTTCGTTTTCATTGTCAAGTACTCAGTTCAGGATCTCATTAAGCCTGAATACCAATCCCTTATTGAAAGACTTCTACTTATAAATCAAAATTCCTGAGCGCAGTGTACATGGAGCTTTTCAGCTGGGTTCAGACTTTCTCTCCAGTGTCACATCCTCTTTTACCACTCCCTGCCCTTGCCTTCTCCCAACGCCAACCCAACACAAAATTACAAATACATAAGTAATTCTGATGACTTTGTACCTCTGCACATGACATTTTGCCTGGAACTGATTTTCCCTTATTTGTTTGCTTGTAAAATTATCCATCCTCCATTGTTTGAGATCTTTCTTAATGTCCTCAGGCAGAATTCTCCATGCTTCCCTCGTTTCCCCCAGCGCTCTGTTCATCCCTATATTATAAACAGCATTTTACATAGTACTGTAATTGCCTGTTTCTTGACTGTCTCCACCATTAACTGATCAACAGGGATATAGTTCAGGCCTGTGAAACTTATTGTCAAAGATGCTTTGGAAAGAGTGCATTTAATTTGGAGTTCTACCAGCAGTCCACAAAAGTACCCATTTCATTTCTTAACCCTTGCCAGTTTGGCAGGTGAAAAATAGTTTTATGTTATAGTTTTAATTTAATGTTAATTTCTTAATACAGTAGTCCCCCCATATCCTTGTTTTCACTTTCCATGGTTTCAAGTTACCAGTGGTGAACCACAGTCTGAAAATATTAAATAGAAAAGCTCAAAACAACTTAGAAGTTTTAAACTGCCCAACACTGTAAACAGCGTGATGAAATCTTGTGCCATCCCACTCTGTCCTGCCTGAGATGTGAGTCATCCCTTTGTCCAGCATATCCATGCCTGTTAGTCACTTACTAATGGTCTTCATTATCAGATTTTAAAAAATCGTATGTGTACGGTCCAGTACTATTCGTGATTCCAGGCATCCACTGGGGGTCTTGGAATACATATCCCTTGAGATAAAGGGGGACTACTGTAATCAGGCTGATCACTTTTTTTTATATTTAACAGCTATTTCCATAATAATGCCTGCATGTGCCTCACTAATTTTGTATGGGGATGAGGCGATCTTTTTTCTCAATGATTTATAAGAACTTTCCATATGTGAAGATACTAACTCATCTTTCTCATATATTTTGGAAATACATAGTGTTTTTTAAATTTACAAGGCTTTACTTTTGGGGTAGTTGATCTTTGGCTTTGTTTTCTTTGCTTTTATTATTTGGAAGTTCTCCCCCAATTCAAGATCAGGTATATATTCATCTATGGATTTATTTTTGACACTTCAAATTGTATATAACTTCATTATTTTCCCAAGTAGACTGTTAACTCTCTAACATTTAGAAATGGGGAAGAACAAAGATAATAATGACACAATAGCTACTTCCTCCATTAAGTTTTAACTGTGTTGCCATGTTTTACTTCTTAAAACTCGATAAATGAGCATTTATTGCATTTTTGCTTTATACTTTTCTGCATGCATTAAATACTGCGTTAAAAAAAATCTTTAAAAGAAAAATAATTAAAGAGAAATACCCTCTAGCCAGACTGGTATATAATTTTTTTTTTTTTTTTTTTGAGACAGAGTCTCACTCTGTTGCCTAGGTCGGAGTGCAGTGGCGCGATCTCGGCTTACTGCAACCTCCACCTCCTGGGTTCAAGCAATTCTCTGCCTCAGCCTCCCGAGTAGCTGGGATTACAGGTGCCTGACACCACGCCCGGCTAATTTTTGTATTTTAGTAGAGACAGGGTTTCACCATCTTGGCCAGGCTTGTCTTGAACTCCTGACCTCAGGTGATCCACCTGCCTTGGCCTCCCAAAGTGCTGGGATTACAGGCGTGAGCCACCACGCCTGGCCCAGACTGGTATATTTTTATCTTGCATTGAAACAAATTAGGACTCTCCAAATTGTCTTCATCAAAAATTAGCATTTTCTTCACAAATTTCCTACTTTTCCAGTATGGCATTTTAATTTTAATTCAAAAGTACCAAGAAAACATTCCTGTAGAATACCATTTCTATACATTATTTTTATGAACTGTCAATTAATTAAGTTCTAGTCTTATTTTATTTTTATTTTTATTTTTTTATTTTTTTTTGAGACGGAGTCTCACTCTGTCGCCCAGGCTGGAGTGCAGTGGCGCGATCTCAGCTCACTCCAAGCTCCGCCTCCCGGGTTCACGCCATTCTCCCGCCTCAGCCTCCTGAGTAGCTGGAACTACAAGTGCCTGCCACCACACCGGGCTAATTTTTTGTATTTTTTAGTAGAGATGGGGTTTCACTGTGTCAGCCAGGATGGTCTCGATCTCCTGACCACATGATCCGCCTGCCTCGGCCTCCCAAAGTGCTAATTAAGTTCTATTTTTATCACAATGAGGCAGTGACTACTTCACTTCCAAGTCCAGGCTCCAGAACTAGATTATCTGGATCTAAAGTCATGGCTCTGCCAGTTATTAGCTGTGTGACCTTGGGTACACAATCTTTCTGTGCCTTAGTTTCTTCATCTGTTAAATGGAGATATATTAATAGCTACCTCACAGAGTGGTTCTGTGGATAAACTAGCATAATACTAGCTAACATTTATCTATTACTTTAATAAACTTCACCACTACAGAAAAAAATGAAGTGCTGAAAACAGAGTTAAGAGGAGAGGCTGGGCGCGATGGCTCACACCTATAATCCCAGCACTTTTGGAGGCTGAGGCGGGCAGATCATGAGGTCAAGAGATCGAGACCATCCTGGCCAACATGGTGAAACTCCGTCTCTACTAAAATTACAAAAATTAGCCAGGCGTGATGGTGCATGTCTGTAATCCCAACTACTCAGAAGGCTGAGGCAGGAGAATTGCTTGAACCTGGAAGGTGGAGGGTTGTGGTGAACTGAGATCACGCCACTACACTCCAGCCTGGGTGACAGAGTGAGACGTCATCTCACAAAAAAAAAAGAAAAAAGAAGAAGAAAAGATGTAATGATGTAATGGCAGATGACCACAAGGAAAGACACAGAGGAAAAGTTACCAAAAATGGTTAAGTGAACATTTATGGATTCACTTTATATTTGATGTATCTAACAAAGCCAAACTTTGTTTTAAGAAGGATACCATGTCAAATTAGTTCAACTAAAGCTAGATTGACTAATGCTAAGACTAATATTAAACAAACTCAAATGAACAGCTAGATATTAGATCACTGCTGACACACCAGCAATTCCGCGTCTCTGTTTTCTTGGATGGCCCTTTACCAGTTCCACCCATTTGTATATTGAATGGGCTTTAGTCCAGTAGCATGTTAAAAGCCATCCAGCCTGAGGCTTGATTCCTCCCTGGAACCATGCTACTCAATGAGATTTACAGTTTGCCTCTCTGACTGGTTCTTCTAATACATCTTCCAAGGGAAAGGTCTTTAACTGTTTAGTGCTATTTATGATCTCTCACACTTTCAAATAATGTCTTCAGAAAACAAAATATCCTCAGTTCCTTCGCTTGCTACATAATACTTTCAAATGACATACTGCAACCTCTGTTATTCTCATCTATATACCATTCAATTTGTATAAGTGACTCTTAAAATGTGATATTCAAAATGGAATACTAGCCAGGCGTGGTGGCTCATGCCTGTAATCCTAACACTTTGGGAGGCCGAGGTGGGAGGACTGCTTAAGGCCAGGCATTTGAGACCAGCCTGGGCAACATAGGGAGACTCCCATCTCTACAAAAAATAAAAATAAAAATTAGCCAGGTGTCATGGTGCATGTATGTGGTCCCAGCTACTCTGGGAGGCTGAGGTGGGAAAATAATCAGTTGGGCCTGGGAGGTCAAGGCTGCAGTGAGTCATGATTGTGCCACTGCACTCCAGCCTGGGCAACAGAGTGAGACCCTGTCTCAGAAAAAAAAAAATAATAATAATAAAAATGCAGGTTGATTGATTCATGTAAGAGATACAGACACAATGCTAGGAGTACATGAAACAATGGAGACTCAAATGCCAAAAACAATGGAAATAATGTTGCAGATGCACAACAAAATCCAAATTATATTATAAATGTGACCACCTTCATGTTTAGAATTTCAAAGAATGTATTAAATGAATTTTTTCACAAAATATACACTATACATTTTACAGTCAATTTTGATATTAGTTTTATTTACATGCAGATGTGAGAGAAAGAAATCCCTACTACTTACCGTTGCTATGACAAAATGTATTTTTTTAAAAAATCAATGAAGAATGATTCACAGGGCAAGGCCAGAAGTTTAAAAAAAAAAAAAGTAACAAAAATCAAAAGTAAATGTACTCTCAAATAGACCATAATGCTGATGTGGACTGGGAAAGGAAGGTATCTGTAAGTCAGTGTACACAAAAACAGCCTGCTACATAATTCGGAGTGTGCCTCATAAACTAATCCCATATATGTTATCGTATGTAGTGACATCATTAATGTGTCAAATAGCACAAAAGAAAAAAATGTATCAAAAGGATATTTGGAGTTATTACAGTTCTAGATCTAGACAAACCCCTTCTGGAGTCTTAATCAAAAATAAATATAACAATACCTATTCTATTCCACAGGACTGTTTTAAAGAGCAAATGAGATAATATATAAGAAGTTAAATGACAGAAAATAATACACAGAGAAGTACTTTGGAAACTGAAATCACTATACACTACATACACTATAAGGTATTAAAATGCCATTTAAGCATTAATAGTTCTACAATATTAATAATAGAAATTTAATTTTCAGATGTTTTACAGAAGGCACTTGAAATGGCCTTCAGTGTCTCTGAATTCTGAGTTTCTTTAGCTTTAGTCAATAATCACTAATTTTGTTTAGTTTTATCATACCTCACACAAAATATTCAACATTTTCACTGCTGAAACACCAATTCTGCCTTTGTCATTCTAAATTATTTCCTTAAGAGATTAGTTTCAGAAAGTTTCATCTAAAATGTTTGTGATTAGAATTTCAGACAATACAGCCAATGCACATCAATATTCATATACTGAAGGTCCTGTGTTAGGGAACCAAAAGGATACCTGAAATTAGATACCTGATCAAAGTATATGCTTTTTCCTTTAGCTAACCAAATTCTTGTGTTCATTTCATGTTCAATGGATAGCAATGTTTATAAATGCTGAAGTAGTTAGTAAGCCAAGAAATGGCTATTGTGAATCAAGATATTTAACTAAAGGACTTTCACATAGCTATCCGAAAATGGCTCCATCAAAATGTTTTTGTGCATAATGATCATCCCTGACCTTACTCCATTTTCCTAACTCTACCTCAATTCCAAGGAATAACCACCTTACCCATTAGCTAATATTTGCATTTTTAAAGCTGGTCTATGTTGCTGTTAAAATCACACTCAAGTTACTGTTTTAAATTTATAGATTTGATTTAAAACTTAAGCTGATTTTAAACCTGCCTCCCAAGTCACCCAACATAATAAAAGCTTATAATATGAAACACAGTGTGTGCACTTGACAATGTGAGGTCTGTGTACAATGTTAATTCTATCTTTTAAGTTATTAAATTACTCAAGTGCTTATAAAAGCTGAAAATTATATCATTATACAGTAAGTCCTCACCTGACATCATCAACATGTTCTTGGAAAGTACGACTTTAAGCTAAATGAAGTATAACAAAACCATTTTCTTCTCATCAAGGTTGTAACAGAACAATTTTGAAGGAAACAACTTAATTCCAGGACCTGCCATTGTTTTGCTTAAAGTTGTAAGTTCTAAGAACCTATGGACAATGTTAAGTGAGGATTTACTGTACAAATAAACATAACAAAAATTTTTAAAGATTTTTGGTTGAATTTACTGTATGTGTGTGATTTAGTAATTAAATTTATATTACTTTCATCTGAATCGATGAATATGACATGCACATTAAGACAGTTCCAAACATTTGGTATTCCACAGTTAACTAAAATACAAAGCAAAGGAAAACTAATTAGGAAAATTTGTAGTTTGAATATAAATAGCAAAATATTTTAATAGACTTTTTTTTTTTTCCTTACCACATTTTAGTTTTTTACCTAGGTTTGTTTGGGGCAAGCTGTCGACTTGGCCGTCTAATAGACTGGTTTTGCTGTATCTTCATTGAAGTTCTAGGAGATGATCGTGCAAAAGGGTCTGGAGCTGGGGGCTTTTTAGGTATCTTTTTCACCAACCGACTAACCCACTTCTGCTGCTCTTCTGTAGAATTTGCTAGTAATAATAGATTCTTTGCCGTTGAAATATCATAATATACTATAAAGAAAAATTTGAAAAAAAATTAATGTGCTTAAAATGATCTGAACATAACCAATATCGATGGAGCAAGTAATTTACCATTTACCTTTGCAAGGTGCTATAATCTCCTCCTTTTTGTCCATGTGATCTTTATGACACTTAATATGGCAACGGCGGCACTCCAAAGCAGGAGGAGGCTTAAACATGTGCCACAGGGGCTTCATACAAGCCTCACAGTTGGTTGGGAAATGATAAAGAGTAGGAATAAACTCATGTCCCTTGTGGCAAATATAATTAGATTTTTCTCCAACTGGCTCCACTGGAAATTCTTGTTCCTTCTTACTTTCTCCTTCATTGGCATACAGAATCTATGAATGCCAAAAGAACAATAAATGATTTCCAAACATGCTATTTTTTTATGTAGTAACAATTCTGATAGTGTAAGTAAAATAAAATTAGCCTAAATTATTCAAAGAGAAGAAAATGTATCTGAAGTACAAACTTAAGCTCTTGATTACGCAAACTTAATCAAGAGCTTATATAAGAAATGTCATCAGACAGTCACTTTGGTTTGCATTTCAAAAGGACTGATCCTGTTCAAATGCTGCCTCCTTATTTTCTTTATAACACCCATGCTTTAGCAGCACTATCAGAATAGGTCAGCAAAAGGTAAATGTGCACTTCATAGGTGTTAGAAAGTTTTTCTGGGAGAGACTGTTCAAAACAATCACTTGGAGAAATGTGGCAATCACACTAATTGGTGTTTTGTAATACTTAACAGAAAACTGGGTAAACGCTATGAGCACAGCTTCATTTCAAAAGTCCTGTATTTTGAGAGTTGAGAGAGAAAAGAAAGAGGAAAGGATGTGTATTATACTCCAAATAAACATGATAAGCATTCAGAAAACAAGAAGCCAACTTCCACACAGTACACCAAGCACAATGACTCTTACATAGAAGGAAATCAGTAAGTCATTGTTGGTTTGACTAATTTTAAAATGGAAGTAGTAAAGGGAAGAATGTGGCTTCACTTTAAATTGGAGGTAAAAGGGCTATAAGGTACAAAATTTACCTCCATAACTGACTTTCCTAACTTTCTAGAGAGCTGAGATTAAACAAAAACAGAAAGGGAAAAATTCATGCTTATAAAAAAGTCATAACCAACCTTAAACAAAAATATAGCAAAGACCAGAAACATGATACAAACACACTGCAAGCTTTAACAAATAAAATGGAGAAAAAAAAATGGAGAAAAATGAAGACGTTCCCAAACAGAATTAAGCACAAAAGTCACAAAGCAACAAACCAACTTTAAATAGGACTGAAACAGAAAGGTAACCTGAAGAGGGTCAAAGAATGAAGAGATTTATTAACATGTCATGTCATTTGAGAACTTTTAAATGTGAAAAAAACAAAACAAAGCCAACCAACCAAATATAAACAAAACTATGTTTACCTGGAATATCCTTGGAATTTCTTTAGCATCTGCTCTATATACATCTGTCTGTGTAACTGGTCGGACATGAAATAACTTGCTACAAAAAATTTTGAATAAAGGAATAAAATATCACCCAAGGATCAAATTATATATTAATTCTTCTATACTTATGTCAGAAGTTAAACACTGACTACTTTGACCCATGTTAGGAACTCAGAATATTTTGTTCTATTAATTCTATAATTAATTAAGATTTTTAGAAACCTCTATGTCAGAAATTTTCTAATTAGTTTCAAAAAATAATGTATCAAAGGCCCATGAAATAAAGATGTTTTAGCTAACCCTGTATCCCAGACTTTCATCTGTATGAAGCAAATCACAGGAAAATGTAACAATAGTACAGTAGGAGCTATACTATGACTAATAAATTGCATTGTTAGTCTCTTATACTTTAAAAGATATAGTTTCTAAATATTCTAATAAAAACACTTACTCTATATCTAAAACCATGTAAGGATTGGATTGTTCTTTATCTTGTTCACTGTCATAGAAAAGAATCTTCTTACTGCTTACAATCACATACTGTTAAAACAGGGAGAAAAGAAATCAGTAATTCAAGTTTTTATATACCTTATTGATTTTTTTGAAAATAAATTCTATATTAGCAATAAAAATCATAAAATACTAAGTAACTAAAAAGTACTTAATATATCTTTAGGAAAGTCTTCCTTAAAATAACAATAAATTTTGTTTATATTAATAGATATTTTAAATAAGCAAACTGTGGGGAGAAGTAAAGTTAAATTTTTTTGGACTTAGCTTTGGGATCCAACATCATTAGTAACCTTCTCAAAAATAAACATAATAAAATCAATAATCATAGTAACAGAGGAAAATAAATAAGTGGGTCTTTTTTACTATATTCACAGTTCTTTTCCCAACAAAACAGCAACAGTATCAAAATCAACAATTTCCTAACAATAAAATCTGTCTTATTAACAAGATATGAGGACAAAAAATTTTTTACAAAGATAAATAAAATCATATCATTTCAAATCCTGAAGTATAAACAAGTTCTATGTGTCTAAAAGTACCAGTCGTGTATATCCTACAACTACAAAAGCCAAATGACTAGAGTTAAAACAAAAACAAAAACAAAAGGCTCATATTTCAAAGTATCAATTACCTTTTTAACCCATCCAAATTTCTTAGTGTTGTTTCGTACAGGCAATGAAAGCCATCCTTCTAATCTTGATTCTACAAATAAGAACAACATGTGAGGATAAAGGTAACAATTCTCCTTAGATAACAAAGAACTTAATAAAATTTTAATATGAAATTTATAAAACAAATAAAATATATCCTTTAGAATTTATCACTATACATCATCTAGGATACAGTAATAGTACAGGATCAGTAGTAAAAAGTTATGCAATGCAAAACAAAATCCAGGTTATATCATATTGGAAACAGAAAGTCTATAGTTTTATAAAGTCAAATGTTCCATTGATTAAATTCATGCATTTGTAAAATTCAGGAGAAAAGTTGCCAAAAAAAAAAAAAAAAAAAGGCAGCAGCAGCAACTCTCTATTCTCACTGGTACACCTGCCTTAGACTCCTTTATTTTTCCTTTGGAAGAGGGCCACATTGTGCACATTTTCAAGGAGTAAATATTTTAAATAATTACGTGTTCAGAGAAAATGGACTTTTAGAATAACTATGATAAAATAAAATAATGTACATTTTGTTTCATTTTATTTCTTTTTTTCGAGATGGAGTCTTGCTCTGTCGCCCAGGCTGGAATGTAGTGGCGTAATCTTGGCTCACTGCAGCCTCTGCATCCTGGGTTCCAGTGATCCTCCTAACTTGGCTTCCCAGGTAGCTGGGATTAAAGGCACGCGCCAGCACGCCCAGCTATTTCTTGTATTTTTAGTAGCGATGGGGTTTCACCATGTTGGCCAGGCTAGTCTCGAACTCCTGACCTCAGGTGATCTGTCTGCCTCAGCCTCTCAAAGTGCTAGGATTATAGGCATGAGCCACCACACCTGACCAATTATGTACATTTTAGATAAAATTTGGTTAATAAGCAGCAAAATAACCAAAAGATTTCTAAATTCCAAAATATCAAAATCAGTAACATTGTAATTCAACTAAGGAATGTGTATGAATCCTCAGAATTTGTTTTAATGACATTTGATCAATATCTTTTAATGAAATAAGTACGTGAAATAGCATTTGGGGAAGTTATTCTAATAGTAAAAGTAGCTATCACTTATTTAACTTCTATTATGTATCAACCGTGCTGGATGCTTTACATAAATTCTCTTTAATCCTAAAAAAACCGCACAGAACAGGAATTATTCCCCTAATTTAGATGAGGAAACTGCAGTCTTGAAAGATCACACAGGGCTGCCTCTTTGACTCTGAATGACGGAACTCTCTGCTGTTTTCATTTAAACTGTAATCTCTTTCAGGGTAACGATCAGGCCAAATTCTTTCATGTTTCTTATGAAGGACATATGCCTAGGATAATGTCAGTAAGTACTCAGTAAAAACCTTAAGCATATCCTTTGAATCAGTCGAAGTACTTTTTCTATACCACCACTCTTGTTATGAAACTTCAGGAAGAATCTCTTCTTGGTTGAAAATGGCTAAAACAAGCAGTGAAACCATGCGCTCTTAAGCAATATAATGTATTACTCCATTTCTCGCAAGTTGGCATCTATCAATTATAACAGCAATGCCATAAGAAAATACCTTAAAAACAAATTCTTTATTCATGCAGCAGTTTATTTTTAACTGAGTCTACAACAACATATTAGAGTTAGTGATTATTAGTTAATGTTACATAAAAAATCTTCAAAAGGACTAAAATTAAGGGTAGTGGGAAAAACTCCAAAGATGAGAAGATTTTCAGGATATCACCTGTGCCATTAGGTTCCGATGAAATGGGTAAGTAAGGCAAAGATTCTTCTTCTGAGTCAGAATCAGAGTCAAGGAGCATGTGAGAACTGGAAGGCTTAGTGGCAATATTGAGAGAAGTAGAGGAACGTTGGTAGGTGAATGACATGGATTCCATAGTGTGTGACTGAGTGATATGAACTAAACACCCAACATAAAAGGAAGTAAGAATGCAGAAAGAAGAGAAAATGAAACGAAAGCTTAAAAATAGAGCTAATATATAATAATTTAAAAACTAGACGTGGAGTTTTTCTTTTGTAAAAAAAAATCAATAAATAAAATAAGTTTGAAATGTTACTTGAATCCTTACTCCAAGGAGTAGGTTTTCCCTTAAAGAAATTACAAACATTTTTCCTTCAGAGCAGTCAGTCGCAAGACTTAAAACAATGAACTGATTTATATTTAAGACAAATATTAGTGCTGGAAGCAAATCCATACCTGGAAACCCATCATCTGCCTCAGCATCCCCTGGTCCACTGCCTATACTGGAACTATCCAGACCAATATGCAAGGCTTGGAGTTGTGACCGCAGCTGCTCAATGTCACTGTCTTTACTGTCCAATGTCATCTGCAGTTCAATTCGAATCTGGCTCTCTTCAGCTATTTGCTATAAGAAATTTAATTACAATAAGTTAATTGGATGCAACATAACTCAACATTTTGCTTCTTGGTTCAATAATAATTATTAAATAGAAATGGTCTATAACCAGTAAAACACAGACATGAAAATAATTCTACTTCTTAAAAAGAAGTCTTCAGTCTAGAGTCCAAAAAGTATTCTTACTGCCTGCATTTCATTCAGTTCTTTCTGATACTTGATCATCTGCTGGGTCAATTTCTCACGTTCAGATTTAAGCTCCATATGTAGCTTCCTATTCTCCTTCTCTTTTCTCCGCACATCTGTGTCATTACCACGCTTGACAGGTTCTTTTCGATTCATGATCTCAGCCAACTTATTCACAGCCTTAAAAAATGTAAAAATAAATATAATATATAAATAAAATAAATTACGTTCATGGTTTCTCAGTATCTCATCAAGAGCAACAAGTTATACAATCACAAATACTCTCCTTCCCTACATACAGGGCTACAAAGAAACACTTTCTATAATATTTAAATAATACACCTCCTTTACTACTCATCATCCTTCTCCATCCAATGAGCCATTAGATTTTTACTCGTGTTTTCTGAGAATTATAATTTAAATATTTATAGAATTGATCTGATGTTGCTTTCTACCATTTTGACTTTTTAGTTCTAAGAGAGACTTTAATAGGCAGACCTTTCTTTTATTCTGGAGGAAGAACATTTTGCAGTGACATCGTATTAATAAAATATTCTATGTCCAACAACAGTGAAGAGTACCTAGTACCCCACCTGTTCATGCAGTACATATGCAACTGTAGGAGTTGGCAGAGAGTGAACTAACTGACACTTTTCAGGTTGTCAGCAAATGGTCAATCCAAACAGTTCTTAAAAGTAGAAAAACATGTTAAATTACAACAATAAATTGAAAGAGAATGTGATTTCAAAAGGAAAAATTAAGAAAAATTTTAGTTGCTATAGAATTTAACAATATTAATCAAATCTAACTTCTCCCAACCTGACAAAAATCAGACAATTGTGACTTCACAAATATTGGTACATTCGATGACTACTGCTACTAATTTGTAACGCTAGAAGTAAAATGTAACAGAGATAAACTGAGACAAAATTCAAAATCATATTTAGATTCTATTATACATACTTGAGTTTTGAGTGTTCTTTCTGTTAATAGCTGTTTCTCAAACTGTGCTTTAATAGCTGCTGCGCTTATTTCTTCATCTTTCAATCTTGACAGTTCTGAAACATGGAAAAAAGTTAAAATTACATTGGTAATTACAGCAGCTGATAAACATTAGGTATATTTAAAATAAACATTTTTTGTTAATACATACGCTCTTGAACATCTTTCAATTTGTTATTTAATTCTTCTTTCTCATTTGCAAGATTGGCAACATCACTAGTTAGTGTCCTATTAGTTTCTTCAAGCTAAGAAATGAAAGAGGAAAAAATAATCACATCCCAATTTACACAATTTATGTTATAAAACAATTCAAATGAGAAACATCCTAGAATATTGTTAAACCTCTTATTTTTCTTTTTTTTTTTTGAGACAGAGTCTTGCTCTGTCACCCAGGTGAGTCTTGCTCTGTCAACCAGGAGTGCAGTGGCGCAATCTCAGCTCACTGCAACCTCCGCTTCCTGGGTTCAAGTGATTCTCCTGCCTCAGCCTCCTTAGTAGCTGGGATTACAGGCATGCACCACCACACCTGGCTAATTTTTGTATTTTTAGTAGAGATGGGGTTTCACTATGTTGGTCAGGCTGGTCTCAAACTCCTGGCCTCAAGTGATCGCCTGCCTAGGCCTCTCATAGTGCTGGGATTACTTACAGGCATGAGCCAACACACCTGGCCTGAAGGAAGTTTTACTGTAAATTATGTGTTTTGCCTTTCCACCCATGACTGTATTTCATTACATACACATGAAACAATACATAGTGTGGCTTTATGTGATTTTCTTTTTTTTTTTTTTCTCTTTTTGGAGACAAGGTCTCAAGCTCTGTTGCCTAGGCTGGAGTGCAATGGCGTGCGATCACCACTCACTGTAGCCTCAGCCTCCAAGGCTCTAAGGATCCTCCCACCTCAGCCCCCATGAGTAGCTAGCTGGGACTATAGGCACGAACCACCATACCCGGATAAAAAAATTTTTTTTTTTTTTTTGGTAGAAACAGGGTCTCACTATGTTGCCCAGGCTGGTCTCAAACTCCTGGAGCTCAAGCAATACTCCCACCTTCAACTCCCAAAGTGCTGCAATTACAGGCATGAGCCACCATGCCAGGCTGCGATTTTCTATCTTACTGAATTTATCTTTCTGTAATTGTTTTCACTCAATAGCATATCAAAGCATTAAACTGCTGATACAAATGAAGACCTAATTTATTTTAACTGATGTAATAGTTCCATCTTCTATTACATTTAATGCATGCATTCATTCATTCATGGACATTTGAGTTTTTGCTAATATATTTATGCTGCTATAAGCATTGTGCCTAAGTTTCTATAGTGTATTTATCTTACTGTGGACTTTCTTCGGACTGCATTATGTGAATGCCTAAAATTTACTGGAAACTGTCATACTACTTACTGTACTATGCCATACTAAATTTATACTACCCATAGTGAATAAGAATGCCATCTTCTAGACATTCTTCAGACACTTGAAATTGTCAGCTACTGAATTTCTGCCAATGTGATGGGTATGAAATGGTATTTCAAAGTTGTTTTACCTAGGCTTTTCTTGAACAATAGTGAGGTTAAGTACGTGCTTATATATTTAGGTTTTCTCTTCCAGCTAAGTTTTCTTCCAAATTCTTTAATCTTATCTTACTGAATTGCAGACATTCTACATATACTCTAGATACAAATCCCTTGTTTAATAAATATATTACAAATATCTCCTTTCTGTCATTTGTTTATGCTGTCTTCTGTCATATGCAACTTTTAGATTCTGTTCTAATAGCTTAAAATTTTTACTTTTCATAATTAGTACTTAAGATAGCTAGAATTTACTTTTGTGTGTGATGCAGTGGGGATTTAATTTTATTCCTTTCCATATAAAAACAGTTATTCCAAAACCATTTATGAAATGTGTCCTTTCCCAGTGATTTGTGTACTGCCACTCCCATCATATATACCAAGTTCCTGTATGTGCAGAAATCTTTCTGACCTCCCTTTTCATTTCCACTGAACAGGATTGAATATCCCTGTTCTAATACCACACTTTTTAATTACCACTGCATTTCAATAGGTCTAGTTAATTGATAGAGTAAACCTAACTACTTGATATTTGACCTCTCTCTGACATTTTTATTGCAGTTTTTTCAACCTGCATGGAACTGTTTTCCTGGTAGTTTCTTCTGAACTAAGTTCTGTTTAAAAAGAAAAAAAAATGACCCTTTCACTTTAGACCTTTAACTTTGAATTAACAGGTGAAGTCACTTTTAGTAAGCTCCTCTGACAACATTGAGAAGGTGGCAGTTAACTAGATTAAAAATCTTGTAGTCAGCATATATAATTTTTCATTTAGATCTGTGATACTTAGTATGTCTAAAGAAGGTTTAAGATACAGCAATTTAATTATAATCCAAAAAAGCACCAAGAATTTGACTTACAGAAGCAATTGTAGCATCTTTTTCGGTAAGTTCCTGTTTGTGTCTAGCCATCATCTCTTTGATCTCCAGCTCTTTCATGATCTTCTCTTTTTCCAAATCAGAATATTGTTCTTCAGCAATTGAACGAGCCAGTTGCTCAGAATCTGCTTTGGTCAAGGTGATCTCCAGTTGGGCAGCCAAGGAGTCCCTACATTTTAGCAATATATCATTTTAATGGTTCAGTTTTCACTATGAAGTGAAAGTTTTTGTCTAATTCACTTCATCAATAATTTTTTATTTGGTGATTACCAGGCATTGTTCTAGGAGCAAAGTATACAGATATGAACAAAAAGAGACAAGGGTCTCATACTTACCGTTCATCCTGTAACTCCTGTTTCTTCTGCTGCAATTCTTTACCAAGTTTGGTCTTTTCTTCACATTCTTCTTTAAGCTCCCTAACTTGTGTTTTATAAAGGGTCTAAATAGCAAAATACAACAGAAATGTATACCATCATCAGAAATATTACTTCTACATTCAAAAGCTATTCAGACAAAAAGGAGAATGAACACATACAAATATTTTCTTACTGTTAAGTCCCTGAGCAAATGAATAGTTTAATGAACTTTCCTATTTCTAGTCATCAATTAACTAATACAAGTTCAGCTAATAATTAAGAAGCATGATTTTCAACTGGATATCACAGTGATATTTCTCATTTAATAGCATAGATAGGTAAAATGAATAAGGAGGCAAGGAAAAACATTAAGAATTTAGACAAAAAAATGTTGTTGGCTCAAATCAATAAAACAGGAGTTTCTACTTCATATTTTTAAAACTGATCTCAAAAAAGCACAACTATTAAAATGATAATTTTATTATAATTTTATTTCTTGCATTATAAAAATATTTTCTTCCTGAAAACACACCTGATGAAGCTGTTAATCAGCTTCATCAGGTATGTTTTGTGCTTAGAATTATTTTTCTAGCAATGATAATAAATTTCTCTTAAACTATCTACATTCTTTTGCCCAGCTGCTCTTTTTATATGAGTTGTATGGTATAAATAAAACATCCCATCCAAAACTCTGTTTGCTATTTGCAAATTAATGTGTCTTGAACTTACTGAGAAATACTGTTCTGCTTCGAGCTGATCCTGGAGCTCTTTCATTTGCCCATCTGCATCCTGACGTTCTCTGTGAGGACAATGAATCAAAGGTTTAAATAACTTACACACATTTTAAACGAGCAGCTCTCAAAGTATGGTCTGGGGGAAGCCCTGGGAGTCTCTGAGGTTCTTCCACAGAACCCATAAGGTCAAATCATTTTCATAATACTGAGCACCATGGCTTTTTTTAAAACTCTCATTCCCTCGTTATGTACCCTATGTACTTTTCCTGAGGCCACATGACTTGTAATTACGTCATTCTGATGGCTAAAAAAACGTGTTTGTGTGTTCCTGTGTTTTAAAGTTTTCTCAGTTTTAATTTCTAACACAATACAAATCATTAGATATAACAAACGTAAACAAAAACTCATTTGGAACCCTTGATTATTATTATTATTATTATTATTATTACTATTATTATTTTATTTATTTTTTTTTTTTTTGAGACAGAGTCTCACTCTGTCGCCCAGGCTGGAGTGCAGTGGCGCGATCTGGGCTCACTAAAAGTTCCGCCTCCTGGGTTCATGCCATTCGCCTGCCTCAGCCTCCCGAGTAGCTGGGACTACAGGCGCCCACCACCACACCTGGCTAATTTTTGTATTTTTAGTAGAGATGGGGTTTCACTGTGTTAGTCAGGATGGTCTCGATCTCCCGACCTTGTGATCCGCCCACCTCGGCCTCCCAAAGTGCTGGGATTACAGGCGTGAGCCACTGCACCCAGCAGAACCCTTGATAATTTTTAAGAGTATAAAGGGGTTCTGAGACCAGTGTTATACTAAATCAACACTGAATCACATATTCACATACAGACACTGTGATCAGCCATTTATGCCAACCAAGTAGAAGAATCCAAAGAGCACCTCAAATCTGGTGATCTCAGTGGGGAGTGCAGAATGCCTGGGAGGGGGCTTCTGGGGAGGTGAGAAGTGCTGGCTTTAGATCTAAACATGGACGGTGGCTGCACAGATTTGTGTACTTTGTAAAAATTCACTCAGCTCTACACTTAGTATTTGTGTACTTTTTCTGTATTATGTTAATCTTCAATAAAGGAATAAAATAATAAATAAAATAAAAGCAAGCCCAACAACCCATTTAAGAAGCTGGGTTGAAATGGTACATTAAATTCTGGCCTTATTTTAAAAACATAAAAGTTATAGTTATCCGAAACCAAAACTAAGGAGGAATAAAGCAAGTTGGAGAACAATACAATTTGTATAATTTAAAAACAAGCAAAAAATAAAATGCACAGAAAACTCAACCTCACATATATTTGTTCAGATATATAGATAAAGGCACAGAAAACAGTCTGGAAGGAGAAATAACAAATTGTTGATATGTTACCTCTGGAGAGAGGAAAATGTCTGCATTCATGAAGGAGAGCTTACCTACTGCTTTTTTTTTTTTTTTAATAGAGTCGAGTATTTTACAATGGGAAGCTATATGAACACCACTTGGGTATTTTTAAAAACTACAATGCAGGAAGACTCAGAGGGAGCATGTGATTTAACCCCAGTCTCTTCAGTTCGTATACTGCTTAGGAGGTTTATTCTCATTCCCATTTAACATAATTTGGTCACTTTGTTTACTCACTGGCTCTTAAACTTGTGGGTAAAAAAGGAAGTTATGACTCAATGTCACTTAACTGTGTCATTTCTGTATTTTATTGTTGATGAGTATACTGTTGAGAATTCATGATTCTTATTTCTCCACGAGTCAAAGATGTGAGAGATGCAATTTAACAAATATATGAAAGGTCAAGTTTTAAAACTGTCTGATCATTGTCAGCTAAGCCCACTTGTAGCAAACCACAGTATAATTTTAACATCAGGATCTTCTTCAAGAGCTGATATCTTTCATTTATATGTAACTTTTAAAACCTAATATTTATTAGGTATTTAAGAAAAGTAATTTTCAGAAAGTATTATTTCAGAAAGAACCATGTAATTACATGATTACAAATGAGGAGTACAGAACAGAAGGAAGAAATTACAATGAGAAGTAGAAGTCTCCTCATTTGACACCTCTCTACCCCTACTAATCCTATTCCCCTAGAAGAAATGACTGTTTCATTTGTTTTATCTTTTGGTGGTTATCTCCACATCCCATAAGTTTTAGATATTATTTGCCCATTCTCTGTTGTCAGACTTGAATTTAGCTCTCTTGCCTTCCCCAACCTCTCCCCACCTCCCAATATAGTTGTATCACTCATCTAAGTGGTATAATGAACCCCCCATTTCCCTCTTATAGCAAACACAAACTATAATCTCCCCGGTTTACTAGATGAGAACTCTAACACTCCCATCCTGTCTTTGTTTTTGAAATTTCATGAGAATATGTCTAGATGCAGATCTTTTTTCATTTATTTGCTGAGTCCCTTCAGTCTAAAGACATTTCTCCTTCAGCTAGGGGAAATTCTTCTCTATTATTTCTTTAATTTCCTCCTCTTGGTTTTTAGTTCTTGCTGGAATTCTTATTCGCTGGGTGCTAGATCTCCTAGAACAGTCCCTCTGTGCCTTACTTATGTCTTTCAAACCTTCCATGCCATTTCTTCTTTTGTTCTACATTTTAGGAAATTTCTTTGACTTTGAACCCTTCCAACAAATTTATATTGGCAGTAATTATTCATCTTCAAGAGCTTGTTCCTATTCTGGCTGTTCCTTTTACATTGTGTCTGGTTCTCAATTAATGGAAGCAGTTATCTCCTGAAATCTTTGATCAATACTAATTACCAGTAGCTTTTTACAGTGCTTTTATTTTCCAGAACTTTTAGCAGTTTTCTTCTACTCCTTGATATATGTTTCCTCCGGGGGCACTTTTCCTCTTTCATTATCATACTCTTCCTCTTTCAGATTGCAGGCTTTCCTCAGATGCTTAGTGATACTTGGTTATTTACTTGCAAAGGAGGTGGGAAAAACTTTAATCTCTATGTATGTAGGAGTTTTCTCACTGGCAAGATTCAGTTTAAGATGAGAGGCTTTAAAAGCCAGCATTAAGCAAAGGGACCCCTAAATGCCAGAGTGAGAAAGGCTTTTCACCCCATATTAGCTGTTCTAATTACCCCAGAGGTTGTACCTAATTACCCCAGAGGTTGTACCTAATTACTCTGTAGAGGAGAATGCTCTGATAAAAACCTTAGTGGTGGGAGGTGCCTGGCTGCAGACATATCTGCAAGGTTAATGGTAGAGTATGATCAGCAGATTAGTTCATTTAGTGTCACAACTTACTCCAGGCCTTATTTGCTCTGAATACTTCTTTTCCATCTATATCCCACTTCATATATACCCCGGCCTTATATATACTCCTTTCTTCTTTTGTTCTACTTCATCAGTCGCAAGGCTTCCATCTAACTGCCATCTCATTCACTAGAGAACCTTCTTGCCCTCCAACCCATTCTCATTCTTACTTACTGTGGGTTTATATATTTTTTAAATTCCTTTACTAGAGTTTTTCTGGAATCTTACAAGAAAGAAGAGATATGTATGTTGGCCATTTTAAAAAGAAGCCAACATAGCACTTCATATGTAAATTCCCATTGCATGTATTTTTTTTTTTAACCTTGTATTCACTTATGTACCTGCCTTATCTTCCCCACTGAATAACTAATGATAAAATGCTAGTAAGCTTCTCATGGGTAGGAAGTGTATTTGGTTAATCTTTCTGTCTTTCATAGTATCTACTACAATGCCTTACACCTAAGAGGGATGTAATCATTCATACAACATTTATTGAGGATGTAGTATATGTAAAACCTCAATCAAGGATTGGGGGCCGGGCACAGTGGCTCACACCTATAATTCCAGCACTTTGGGAGGCAGAACCAGGCAGATCACCTGAGGTCAGCAGTTCGAGACCACCCTGGCCAACATGGTGAAACCCTATCTCTACTAAAAATACAAAAATTAGCCGGGCATATTGGTGGGCACCTGTAATCCCAGCTACTTGGGAGGCTGAGGCAGGAGAATTTCTTGAACCCAGGAAGGGAAGGTTGCAGTGAGCTGAGACCACACTATTGCACTCCAACTTGTGCAACAAGAGTGAAACTCCATCTCAAAAAAAAAAAAAAGGATTGGGGAGAACAAAATATAAATAAATAATTTTTGCCCTTCAATTTTAACCCTACAATGAACACTTCCTCTATAACCCTATTAGGTGGCTAAGATAGAAAACATGGGTGTCTTTGGTGGGGGAAAGTAAGGAAAAGAGGGATTAAGAAACAACAGAACGCTATTTACTTACAAAGAAAATAAGAGGCATATACACTAGGTATAAACATACCATTATTAGAAGTGGGAAGGAAACATAACCTAGATGATTAACTAGCTCTTACATCTGCATAAACACTATTGTTAGAATAAAAAGCTGGCCTGAAATAAGAGAGAAAAATAAAGCTAATATACAGAAAAAAAAAACCATAAAGACAAAGATGTCTGATTATTGTTCCAATTTCTAGTTCCAATTTTAAAAGCTTAAATCTCATGAAGTTGAAGGTCTAGGCTTACCCTGGCAATAAACAGATCAGCTCAGCAAAAAGAACAGTCTACTTGAATATTTTGAGCATCCTTTCTTAGATAGTATCAATCTTACTGACCTGTCACAGGTATGCATAAAGCAGACAATTATAATGAGGATACATTAGTAGTAGCTATAGTAGTTGTAACAGTAATAGATCTAGCAGTAATAGTCCCTAACACTTATATGATGGATGCTTTAAATAAACCATTGCTATCCTTTACAAGATCCCTAACAAGGAAGCTATTACTGCTCCCTTTCACAAGTGTGATAAAAGGCTTAGAGAAATTAAATCATTTGCCCGACGTTGGTTAGCTGGTAAGTAACAGAACCAATATTCACAACTCAGTCTGTCTGGATCCAAAGACTTTGTTCTTTCTACTCTATCACACTGTCTTTCATCAAACAACCGGGATCCAATATGACCTTTGGTCATGATTAGGAAGAAGTAATTCTCCTACTAATAGAATAAATGGGACAAATTTTAATAGTATATTTACTGTATATTTTATCTTTTTTAGAGTTGAGTTCTTGTTATGCTGCCCAGGATGGCATGTAGTGGCTATTCACAGGCGTGATCACAGCGCAAAGCAATCTCACTTCACCTCAAGTGATTCTCCTGCCTCAGCCACCCAAGTAGCTGGGACTACAGACGTGCACAATTGTGCCTATAATATTTTTAAAGTATTTTAACAATATGTTCTCTATTTTATAAGTAAATCAAGTAGACACTAGAGTATATCCTATGACATGATTAAAAATTTACATGCTGTTTATTTAACAGTCAAACATTTCCAAGTCTAAGAAACTAAGGAAACAAACAGGCACACGGACAATAAGCTTGAGAAAGAGCCCTGAGGAGGAAGCTAAAAGCATGGTATGAAAATCCCAGATATTTTCTTCTGCCTCATCACCAACACTTCCTCTATCATCACATTGTAATTAGGTAGCAGCAGTAAAAACTGTTGGGGAAATGAATATAATCTCGAAGGACAACAGTGACACTCAACACATTACTTGTACAGAAAGAAATAGAAAACACGGCCAAGAAAGTAAAATGCTCAAAAGAAAATCCACAGATACACCAAAATTAACTTATACATGGATAATTATGCATATTAAAACATCTCAATCAATTAACTTACTTTCGAAGTTCAGCATTTTGTTTTTCCAAGTTCATTTTCATTTCCATGAGATGGTTATTTTCTTGCTTTAACTGCTTTTCTGACATTTTTAGTGTGTTAACCTGTTGTGTTTGCATCTTCAGGTCATTTTGTGTAAGGCAGCGCTTCTGAGTTTCTTGCTCTATTTTTAATGTCAGGTTTCTAACCTAAGAAATAAATTGTGTACTTGGTATATAAGTAAATTATTTCTATTTTTCTAATCAATGAAGTTGGTATAAAATATGGTAATGTAAAACAGATTTTTTTACCCTTAGGTAGCTAATTCATTTCATACTAAAATTTTTTTTGTATTTCTAATAATACTATAATTGTATTTTTTAAATAAAATATAATAAGGTAAATATAACTTTAAAAATGTTTAAATTATGATTCCTTTAGTATATCATCAAAATTTAGTTAAACCAACAGGTTGCAGACTATTATAAGAAAAACTTTAAAATTATGAAACCATCACTAGACCTTCATGAATAAACCTAACTTATTAATTCATTAGTTTATTATTAATCATTAGTACACTTAATACTCACATCCTCATTTAGCACATCTTTCTGTTTAAGGAGCTCATTTATTTTCTGCTGTGACTGTTTGAGGTCACAGTCTAATAGAGAACATCTTTTCTCAGCTTCTAGCAATAGGTTCTCCACTTTCTGTTTTAAAGTTCTTTCCTCCAAGAGCTTCTTCTCCATTTCTAGTATAATAAAAATGGACATAATCATAAATTTACAAATAAAAGAAGCATATCATGAATTTATAAGTAAAAGCACATTAAATGACACCATACTAATAAAAATTATAATAAATGATGCTGCCTTATATTCTATTAATTTTCTTTTTTTCTTTTCTCTCTTTTTTTTTTTGAGACAGAGTCTCACTCTGTTGTCCAGGCTGGAGTGCAGTGACACAATCTCTGCTCTTTGTAACCTCCTGGATTCAAGCAATTCTCATGCCTCGGCCTCCAGACATAACTTGGATTACAGGCATGTGCCACCACACCCAGCTAAGTTTTGTATTTTTAGTAGAGATGGGGTTTTGTCATGTTGGCCAGGCTGGTCTCAAACTCCTGGCCTCATGCAATCCACCCACCTCAGCCACCCAAAGTGCTGGAATTACAGGCATGAGCCACTGCACCTGGCCTTAATTTTCAATTTAATATTTTCACTTTCATACTTGAAAATTAGGAGTTTCATTCACAGGGCATAAAAATGTATCACACTCTGCAATATTACATCTATTCTAATGGAAGCAAGATAGTTCTACCTTTATTTATATTCTACAAGATGCTTACATCTTTAAATAAAGGTTTCTTATATTTTACTGCTATTCTATGTCTCTCAGTGTTACTATTTTTACCTTAAAACAATCCAGGTAGATTCTATGATCTCCATAGGACTTTCCGTATTAACACATTATTATGCAGGTGTTGAAAAATATGTTTTAGGGAGGTGGTAAAGGACAAGACTCTGGAACCAAACTTTCCGAGCTTAAACCCTGGGTCTAACACTGTTTGACTGGGCAAGTGATTCACCTCTCTGGACCTCTGTTTCCTTATCTCCAGAATAGGGATAATAGCACCTAGGGAGGTTGTGAAGATTTAATACATGTGTACCACTTAAATGCTGCCTGGCATATGGCAAGCACTTGGTAAGTGCTTATTATTTAAGCAGAATTTTTAATGACCTAAGGAAACGCTCACAATGTCTTTTTTTTAAAAAGCAAAACGGTATAGAAAATGGAGAAAACTTACAAAATAGTATCCTAACTCATAGGATTATGAGTAATCTTTGCTTTTTTCTTTATACTTTCCTGTGTTTTCTAAATTATTTACAATAAATTTTTAATCTATTTTACTTATCAGAACGCAAAGTTCCAAGTGATTTCAGTGTTAAATGTAAGTCACCACAGTTAAAGGATTATCTTGATATACTGGTTAGTACTTCAGTTCGCATTCAATTAAGGCTCCTCTGCTTTTTCATAATTAATGCTCAACATCTAATTATCATCTATTATAAAGCTGTATTAGGTAAAAATTAAACCTATGAATATTTAGTGTTTAATGAATGGTCTTCAAAAGTGCAGAAAAATGAAACATTCCCCACGTAGTACTAATAATAGTTAACATTTCTAAACACTTTACATGTTTTATTGCACTTGATTTTCACAACAACGTAATAATACTGTAATAGTCCCTTTACAGGAAACAAGACACAGAAAGTTTAAATAACTAGACAAGGTCACATAGCTAGTAATTATTTGGTAAGCCATGTTCTTAATCCAAGGAGCCAATGACATGCAACAGAAGGACCAAAGGCTTTAGCCTCAGATTTGAAACCATCTATAATATTTAACAGTTTTGTGTACTCATGTGTAAAATATGGAAGTCATCATGTATCTTACATTAGCGTTTTAATAGTTTGAAAAAAATGGTAGTTAATACTGAATTGGTTCATTTTTATCAGTTCAGAGAATAATCACTAAACAAATGTCCTCATTTAAAAAAAAAATCACCATAATGTAGGCATTGAGAACAGAAAGAGGCATTACTGAGATAATGAAAATAGTCCTTTTTTTTTTTTTGAGATGGGGTCTTGCTCTGTTACTGAGGCTCGAGTGCAGTGATGCAATCATGGCTCACTGGAGCCTTGAACTCCTGGGCTCAAGCAATGTTCCTGCATCATTGCAGGAATACTGAGAGTCCTACTCCCAAGTAGCTCCGACTATAGGCGCATGCAACTACATCCAGCTAATTTTTCTATTTTTTGTAGAGATAGGGTCTTGCTATGTTGCTCAGGCCGGTCTCAAACTCCTGGGCTCAAGAGATCCTCCCACCCTGGCCTCCCAAAGTGCTAGGATTACAGATGTGAGCCACCATGCCTAGCCTGATATATTCTTTATCTTGTTTTGAACAGTAGTTATGTGAGCATATCACAAAACATCAAAAATGTTTATATTTTATTATTGCACGTAAATTATACCTCAGTGAAAATAATTCAACTCTGTCTTCTAGGCTACAGACAAAGGAAATATGGCCCAGTAACTTTCTCCCTTACAATTAGATTTTTCTAAATAAAGTACTCATTTCATTTCTTATCATCCTGATTTAGTACCTTAAACTACACTGATTTTTACTAAGAAAATCTACCATTTTAATTACATGCAATAATTAAAAGGCTATTTTTTCTAAGTTATTTTACTCATGTTATGCCTCAATATGAAAATAAATTTCTGTTCAAGAGTTTTAAGCCTTTCACAAGAATAGCTTAAAGTACTGATTTTCTTTGGAATTTCAGAGTCATTATAAACAGTCAGTTTGGAAAAGAAAAAATTATCCTAAGACAATTCCAGGATAAAGTCTAGTTTATGGGAAGGTTAACTTTGTTATCTATTAGTATTATATGGCTTCAACCAAATCTGGCTAGTATCTTCATCACGTTAGAGATCAAAATACTCAGTGAACTTACATTCTAGTTAGACCAGCTATTACGTTTAAATCCTTACCTTGCATAAACTGGCAAGAATTTTATAATACGAAACTCTTGTATTACAAGAATTACCTGTATCAGTAGTAACAGATACACAGCGTGTGAAGTTCAGATATTCTTTCTTACTACTGATACACATATACAGAGTGGTACAGATATTACCAGGTATATAATATTGAGAAATATTAATTTATCTCTGATCTAAAAATCTGATCATGTAATTTTGTGTTTGGGTCTTACTATCTTAGAAATGATTACTGTAACGATACAAAGGAAAAATAATATAATATCTATGTAAAGCTTCCCTAATAGTATTTTTCCCTCCAATTCCCAATATTTGACAATGAAATATAAACAAATATGTTTCAAAACCAAAAAGCTAACACAGAATCAATTCTTAGGAAGACGCTGCTGGAAAACCCTCTTTAAAAAATGCATACCTTTCATGGCTTCTGATTTGGCTTCTTCGATGGACTCATAGATCTTATTTTTATCTGCTAGTCGTGCCTTTGTGGCCTTATGTTCAGCTTCTTCTTGTTCTAGGCTCTGCTGTATAACTTTTAGTTGGTATGTCATATCTATTTCCATGTTGCTTTTTTCCTATTAAATATTTAAAATGCAGCTATCAACAAAAAAGACTAGCTCACAATTTCAAAAGCTTTCTAATTTTTTTTTTTTTTTTTTGAGACAGAGTCTTGCTCTGTTACCCAGGCTGAAGTACAGTGGTTTGATTACGGCTCATTGCAGCCTCAACCTCCCCAGGTTCAAGCAATCCTCCCACCTCAGCCTCCAAAGTAGCTGGGACTATAGACGTTTGTCACCACTCCTGGCTAATTTATTTTATTTTATTTTTTAATGTAGAGACAAGGTCTCATTAAACACTGCCTACACTGATCTTGAACTCCTGGGCTCAAGTGATCCTCCCACAGTGCTGAGATTATAGGTGTGGGCCATGGTGCTCAACCTTAACTCGTTTTTTAACAGTCTTAATTAGAATGTTCAGTATTTCCCCTCCCGTCTTCACTCAAACCTTTTAGAATAGTAATCTACATACTCTACTTCTCTACTTCCCACTGTACCCAATAGTCTACACCCCCACTCTGCTGTTCTGAGATCTGTATCGAGCTCACTTAATCTCAACAAAAAGACCAATGCTATTCTCAATATCAAATTCTAAAGACCCTTTTCAGTCTTATCTTATTTGAACTCACTGCCCCCCTTAAAACTATCCCTTGGCATTGCCAACCTTGTACTTAGTTGGTTCTCTCCATTCTGCTTGCATCCTTCCTGTTGCTCCTGAAGCTTTCCCAGCTGTCCCTTAAATGTTGGTGATCTAAGCCCCAATGCTCCTCCTATTTTCTACATAAACCCCAAAGGTTTTCTAATTCTTTGATTTTTATAGTTCATATCATAAATATGATAAAGGCTTTTTTCCAAATAAAGCCTTTCATACGAAAAATGATTTCTCAAAGCACATAATCCACCAACAGAGTAATCTACTCTGTCCTAAAAAAGAAAAAAAAAATCACTACTTTACACAGTCTTTTCCCAGATGGGCTATTCCACTCACATGATTTCAGCTACTTACACACCAATGACTCAAATATTTCTAACTTCTACTACTATAGCCTACTGCAGTGCAGACATTCTTAATTTGGCTGTCTCATAGGTACCCTCAAACTTAAGAGGACTAAAGTGGGTTTATCACTGTCTCATGAGCTATTTTTCCTTTATTCTTTATTAACAGCATCACTATATATCTTGTCACAACCTACAAATCTGGGACTCATCTTTGACTGCTACTCATATGCCATATCTAATCAACTACTAAGTGCTGCCAAATATTCGTCTTCCAAATATTTCTGAGTCTTCCAATTTTTCCAACCTTTTAATGGCTCTACTAAGTCTCCCATTATTCCTTATCAGCATTACTGAAAAAGTCTACTGACTGGTCTCTCTACCTCTAGTCTTGTCCTCCTCAAATCTTTTCTCCACACAGTACACAGTGATCTATCTTTAATGTACCTCTAATAAGATCATCCAATTTAAAGCCCTTAAGTGGCTAGCCCATTACTATATTCAACATTTCTTAATAGATCTTGCATGATCTACCATGCCGAGCTCTGTAGCCTCACTCTGACCACTGAATTCCTCATGTCCTTACATAACAACCACATTGTGATCTTCAGGCCAATCTAACCTGATGTCTTTTTCTTTTTTAAGTTTCATTGGAACATAGCCACATCCATTCCTTTATGAATCACAGCAGGGCTGAACAGTTGCAAGAGACCATATAACCCACAGAAGATAAAATATTTACTATCATGCCTTTAAACGATTAAAATTTGCTGACTCCCACTCTATACTCCAGAAAACAAACAATGCCTTTTTTATTTTCCATCTTCTATGTCTTTGCTCATGCTGTTCTCCCTAACTTGGAATGTGCCTTTGCCCGACCTATCCTGCTGTCAGGTTAGGGATGCATCCCATACACCCTGTCCATAAGTCTATCATTCTATTTGCCATACTGCATTAGAATTATCTTTGTGCTTTATTATTACTTTTAAACTTACCTATTTATTATTACTT
The DNA here is from genome assembly GCF_028885655.2 of Pongo abelii. Classification (NCBI taxonomy): domain Eukaryota; kingdom Metazoa; phylum Chordata; class Mammalia; order Primates; family Hominidae; genus Pongo; species Pongo abelii. Next base: position 121,693,958 of record NC_071997.2, on the reverse strand, counting down.
TTAAACTTTTAACTTTTAAACTTTTATTTAACTTTTATTTAAACTTACCTATTCAACTGTGACATTATTCAAGGCAATGACTGCATCCTGATATTTCTACCACACATAACACACTGAATATTTAGTTGAGTAAATAAATAAGTGAATGAAAATAAAATGCTAACTGCATAGACTCTAGAAATCATCCCTTTCTTAGAGTATTTTAAAAGAAAAACTTCTAAATGCCAAAAGTCATGGTGACTTTATATATGGCATTTTTAAGACATGTTATGAGTCGAAATTTGAGTTTTCCTTGGGTCCTAGAGAGATCCTCATTATCCACACTCCAGGATGGGTCCCCTCACTTCATGAGCAGCCAGCATGCTGAGGGCTGCTTGTACGGTGTTATGGTAAGCCTGCAGATACATCTCTTATCTACACATCAAGTCCAAATCAAAAGGAATCCATGAGCATGTGGAAATATTCCAGTTAGTGACTTCCCTTAGTTTAGAATAACTTTTCTAACCTGAAAGTCTACTGTCAATTTTCTTACGCAAAAATATAAAACATGTTTTACCTTTTCCAAATCAGTAAATCTCTCCTGTAGTTGTCTCTTCTCCAGTTCTACTTTTGCTAATAAGATTTTGCCGTTCTTTAAATCTTCTTCTAGGCCAGATATTCTACCTAAAAATTGCAATGTTTTTAAAAACATTAAACCCACAAAGTATATATATTCAATTAGGAATAAAAAGTTTGCAAGCCACCTTCTATTTTGGAGCTGTTGTTTGTGAGCAGAAGTTTTACACTTGTTGGTACTGTGCTTTATAGTTAATTCAAATGGAATACAATCTACTACCTGAAGAGTTTAATACTTAAAATCATACTATTTGAAATTAAATCTTTTGTTCATAAAATTTTGTATCAATGTATTTCTAATATTCTAACGTTAGAATATTTCTGAATAGTATATTCAGAAATGTCCTACTCCAGCACACTATCCATCATCTAAAGTTATTTTTAAAATAAGAATCATCAAAATTAACTCAAGTGCAACCATGACTTCAATACCTTGTAAATCATTAATTATCTCTGATCCATGGGTTCGATCCCTCCTTTCAGATTCTAGAGCTGACTGAAGATTGATAAATTCCTTTTCAAGTTTTAACTTGGCGGTCTCCAGCAGGCAGTTTTTATCTTGTAGATCTCTATTGTTAGATTCCAGCTGCTGAATCTGTTTTGAACTTTCTGCCTGGGTTTTCCTTAACCGGGCTGCAGTATCAGATTCTGTTCGCAGTAAAGCATTGGTTTCATCCAGCTGTTGTTCCATTCAAAACCAAACAACAACAAACAAACACAGATGTATGTAATGAAAATAAGTCAATGTATTCCCCCATTAGAAACTATTTAAAATAAACAAAAACCGAAAAATATTTTCCAAATGATTTCTAAAATTAGAGGTAAAGGCCTTTTGCAACACTGTCAACTAAAACTAATGTTATCGCGCAGTTAAAAATAAAACCCAGTATCTTTACTACAAATTGAGATCCACCTACTTGTCTCTGGAGTTGATTCACTTTCTCAGTGGATATTTGAGAGTTTTGATTTCTTTTTTTCAAATCTTCAAGTTGATCTTTTAAGCTGTTAACTATGATAAAAAGCATTTCAGTGGCAAGCTTAACATAACACACATACACACACTTAATTTTTTTCTTGATGAGTAATTAATATTCTACACCACAAACCATCATTTTCCAAATTTCGTTTTTTGTCTGCTTCATGATCAGCTTTCCTCTGATATTCTGCATTTTTGTGCTGAAGAAGCGCCTTTTCTCTTTCTAACTGTCTTAATGCTGATTCCACACTTTTCCGTAAGGTAATCTGAAATAATGCTTAAAGTTATTATCAAAAAAGTATGTATAAAAATAAAATCAAAACAAAAAATACTTGTTATTCCAAACAGATAAAAAAGATCTCAAAAAGGCTATCACTGCTTTTTTGTTAAAGCTGTAATAATGCTTTCTATGATTGTAAACTAGCACACTACTCTTAAATCATAAAGACCGTAAATGTTTTGTTTACTATTCAAACTTCCTGTAACTTTCCACGACTACTGAACTATCATTATTTAATACTTTGGCCTAAAATGTTATGAATAGCATTTTTTTCCCTTGAAATATCTACACATACTGAATTAACTCAAGTTTGCAAAATGAAGCCTATTTATAACATGATTTCCCTATAATTTAGTCCTATCCACCAATACTACAAGGTAGGTTTCAAGGCACGTATTACTATGGTACTAAGAGAGCTCCTTAGGTAAGTCAGACATCAAAGATTTTTACTAACAAAAATGTTAATAAAAAAGTGGGGCAACTTTACCTCCTCTTCTAGCTCCTTTGCTGTTTTTTCTAGGCGAGTATTAACAGATCTAAAGAATTTCAGAAAGAAACAGTAAATAACTTCCAATTTACAATAAAACATAGTCTATAAATTTAAAAGTAATTACATAATTACTTGGTAGCTCTCCTTTTTTTTTTTGAGACGAAGTCTTGCTCTGTTGCCCAGGCTGGAATGCAGTGGCGCAATCTCAGCTCACTACAATGTCTGCCTCCCAGGTTCAAGCGACTGTCCTGCCTCAGCCTCCCAAGTAGCTCCCTTGGCCTCCCAAAGTGTTGGGATTACAGGAGTGAGCCACCGCACCTGGCCCGTAGCTCTCCATTTCTTTCTTTTTTTTTTTTTTTTTGAGACGGAGTCTCGCTCTGTCGCCCAGGCTGGAGTGCAGTGGTGCGATCTCAGCTCACTGCAGCCTCCGCCTCCCAGGTTCAAGCGACTGTCCCGCCTCAGCCTCCCAAGTAATTCCCTTGGCCTCCCAAAGTGTTGAGATTACAGGCGTGAGCCACTGCGCCAGGCCGTAGCTCTCCGTTTCTGTTTTTTCTTTTTTATTCTTTTGTTTCTTTGAGACGGAGTCTCACTCTGTCACCCAGGCTGGAGTGCAGTGGCGCAATCTCGGCTCACTGCAACCTCTGCCTCCCGGGTTCAAGCAATTCTCTGCCTCGGCCTCCCAGGTAGCTGGGATTACAGGCACCCACCACCATGCCCAGCTAATTTTTGTATTTTTAGTAGAGAGTGGGTTTCACCATCTTGGCCAGGCTGGTCTTGAACTCCTGACCTCATGATCCACCCACCTCAGCCTCCCAAAGTGCTGGGATTACAGGTGTGAGCCACCGCGCCTGGCCGCTCTCCTTTTTTCAGTAAATGTTTAAACTTAAATTTTATAATGTAATATTTAATTATCTACAAAACATACTTGCACTTCTGTTCCAGTTCCTCTTTGGCTTGTATCTCATTGCTAAGATGTTCTTCTAATGTATACAGTTTTTTCTGAATCTGTTAAAAAAACAAGAAACTGTAATTACGTATTTTGGTCATATTTAAAGATGAGAGGCTTAAAGAAAACAATGATAAGCTTATTTTGTCTTTCCACTAAACATAATGTCCTCTATAATGGTACAGTATTTGTACTGTCTTAATGTGAGTTATACTGATAAAGGGAAAAACTCCCCCATCTCTTGCTTTCTATCAGAGTACGCATGTATGTATGAACATACTTATGTAACCATGCATAAGAAGCTCTAACTTTGGCAGAATTGTTCTATGACACAAAGTTTCAAATTCATTATAAAGAATACCACCTCTGATATCTTCTGCTGCTTTTCTATGAATTATTTGCTTGAAAATATTGTCATTATTTGTGCTAGTCAGATAAAAATGAATACATCTAAAACAAATATTCAGAGTACTCAACTGAATATGCTCAAAGTAAGAATATAAGCTCTTCTTTTATATCTTCCTACGTAGTGCTGGTCATGTTACTGTGGAGTAATCAATAACTTTCGAATAAATGATAGCTAATTAATTACAAGCTAGCTCCTCAGCAGCTTTCCCTAGCTATGTAAGTCTTTAAACAAGCTAAAATTACCGAAACTATTAAATAATCCATTTTTGGAACATTATTTACTTTTTAAAGGATTTAACTTTTTGAGCTCCTGCGGTGCCTTTGGTAAAATATCAGGCACTTTACAAATGTTGTCTTGTTAATATTAACAAAAATCCTACAAAGATGGTAGCATTGTATCTACTTGATAAAGAAAATGAAATTCAAAAACAGTAAATAATCAGGCCAAGGCAGCATAGCTAATAAGTGACCGTGGCAAAAATCAATGCAGGTCTATTAGACTCCCATGGCAATGTACTTTCCATTATTCCTTCTAGTGATCAGGTTCTCCATGGTTTTAAATACTGCATCTATCTTAAGCAAAACTCTATTTTCCCTTAATAAAAATATACAGGCTAATGAACTAGTCAAGTTTAATTGCTTTTGGCTACTACTGCATTACAATAATTTGAGCACACCAGTTACTATATGCTAATCAGAAATTTTTGCTGCCAGTTATATGTCCTTGATAAATAAAAACAAAATTACATAATATATATTTTAAACAGATCCACAGAACAATAATAAGAGATACTTGGTAGAAGAAAGGCTGGGAACTTCTCTCTTGGGTAGATGTAGTACTCCAAATGCTAGGTAGGATATGACTATATTTAAACTTTGCGAGAGTGATGAGTTTTTCTCAGTTTTTCAATATATCTGACAACATCAACATACCTCTTGACTTTCCTATTTAAAACAAAACAGAAAACACATTAAAATATTAAAATGATGGTTATGTTCTGTAAAATTCCTAAAACACAAACCATAACAAAATTATCCAACCTAATGCTTTAGTTTTCATAAGTTTGAAGAAAAAATGTTTAGCATCATCATTTATGTGTATGTGTATATACATGTATGATTTAGCTTTGCATTCATTTACAAATTATAGAAGTCAATTTTCTAAATGTTATTATAGTTGTTTACAAACTTATTCTATCACTTTTGGCACTCAATTAAGCCTAAAGCCATGTAGAAGTCCTCTTTGTACTAGCCATCATGTCTTGAATAATGATACTATTCACATAAATCAATCATTGCAATGCTATGTTAAACTGTATTACACAAGGAATGCCATCTCATGATTTTAAAAGGAGCATCAAATTAGCTTTTTAAAAACATGGGTATTACTAAAATATTTAAACATGCAACTAAAATAACTACAGCAGTAAAAATGTATACATACTTCATTTTTCCTTGATTGTATTGAATCATTTTCTCTACAAGATGGAGAGTCACTTAATAGCCTACATGGAAGGGGGGAGAAAATAAATTTTTTCATTTCATTTTAATCTATGTGCTGTTTTATTCAAGTTATTCTCAGACTTAAATATCAAACACAGATTTCTCTCTTTTCACTTCAACACATTATTTACAAACGAAGCAATATTTTTCCCTCAAGACATTTGTATCATTTTCAATAATTTAAAATGCTAGGGCCAGGCGTGGTGGCTCACGCCTATAATCCCAGCACTTTGGGAGGTCAAGGCAGGCAAGATCACCTGAGGTCCGGAGTTCAACACCAGTGTGACCAACATGGTGAAACCTTATCTCTACCAAAAAAAAAAAAAAAAAAAACCAAAAATTAGCCGGGCATGGTGGTGGACACCTGTAGTACCAGCTACTCGGGAGACTGAGGCATGAGAATTGCTGGAACCCGGGAGGTGGAAGTTGCAGTGAGCCGAGATCGCACCACTGCACTCCAGCCTGCGCAACGAAGTGAGACTCCATCTCAATTCATCCATCAATCAATCAATCAAATGCTAAACTTTTCTTGCCTTTCCCTCTTACGGGATAACTAGTCTTTAATTTTGTTTGCACCAGACTCACTAAATGACACTATACTTCCCACCTCTTCATCTTATTATCTCATTTTTCTTTCTTTTTTTAATCTGTCATCTAGGCTGGAGTATAACGGTACAATCATAGCTCCCTGCAGCCTCGAACTCCTGGGCTCAATTAATCCTCCTGCCTCAGGATCCCAAGTAGCTAGGAGTACAGGCACATGCCACTACACCTGGCTAATTTTTAAATTTTTTGTGGAGAAACAGTCTTGCTGTGTTGCCCAGGCTGGTCTTGAACTCCTGGCCTCAAGTGATCCACTCACCTCAGCCTCCCAAAATGCTGGGATTACAGGCGTGAGCTGCCTGTAATAGTTACAGTTTCTGTAACTATTTTATTCTTCTACACCATCTTCTAGAAAAAGACTTCTCTCCTCCTTTTTTAAGGATAACATGTCTTTATCTCCGGGTCTTAAATATATAAATCATCACTTCTATTTGACTATCAATTTCTCCCAACTGTGTTCTTCCTTATTGCCTACACCATGCTTGTGTTTTTCCTGGCACTGATACCCTCATTTTGGTCAGCATGACAATAGTTTTTAGAATATTTTCATTACTAGGGTGACCAACTCATCCTGGTTTGCCTGGATTTTTCCTGGTTTTGGCATGAAAGTCCCATGCCACATCCTAGGAAAACCCTCAGTCCTGGGCAAATTGCAATGGTTGGTTATTCTGATCATGACACACTACACACACGGATATACTGTAAGTTTGTCAACAATATGTTTCTCAAATATCTTTAATGCTTCATTCAACTACTGAACAGCTTTCAGTGGCTTCCCAATGCCAGGTGGTCAAAAGCCTCTTAGCAGAGCACACAACAATCATCTGTTGATAATTCTTCCCCAAAACTCACTTTTTTTTTTTTCTTTTTTTTTAAGACATGGTCTCATTCTGTCACCCAGGCTGGAACAGCTCATTCCAACCTTGAACTCCTGGCCTCAAGTGATCCTTTCATCTCAGCCTCCGAGTACCTGGGATTACAGGCGCAAACCACCACATCTGGCTTTCTTTTTTCTTTTTCTTTTTCTTTTTTTTTTTTTGTTGAGATGGAGTTTCGCTCTTGTTGCCCAGGCTGGCGTGCAATGGCACGATCTTGGCTCAACCACAGTCTCCACCTCCTGGGTTCAAGTGATTCTCCTGCCTCAACCTCCAGAGTAGCTGGGATTACAGGCATGTGCCACCATGCCCAGCTAATTTTGTATTTTTTAGTAGAGACGGGGTTTCTCCATGTCGGTCAGGGTGGTGTTGAACTCCTGACCTCAGGTGATCTGCCCACCTCAGCCTCCAAAGTGCTGGGATTACAGGCATGAGCCACCGTACCCAGCTTTTTTTTTTTCTTTTGTAAATACAGGGTTCCACTTTGTTGCCTAGGCTGGTCTAGAACTCCTGGGCTCAAACTATCCTCCCACCTCAGCCTCCCAAAGTGCTAGGATTACATGTGTGAATCACCACACCCAGTCTCAACATATTTTCTAATCTTACAAACAATACTCTCACTTCAGTTAACCAATATTTATTGAATGATCTTGTGTCAGACTTTCTGCTAGATGCAGAGATTACAGGCCAGAAAACCACATAGTCTCATCGAGTCCTCCAAACTGTAATGACATAGTAGCACCTGCTCTATGTTTGAGTGCTACTGGACTCAATGTGAGTGCTCTGCTCCCAATGTATGCTCACATTCCAAACATTTGCTTCCACTATTCAACACCTCACAACTGTCCCCTAACCTCCCCATATTTCAGCCACTCAAAACCTTTTCTTGTTAGACTTGGCTAAAATGCCACCTCTTCCCAGAGCTCTGACCTATTTCTCCCTACTCCCACCCCAAAGAGATGACTTCTATTTTTCTTCTGAACCATCCCAGATTCTCTTAGCATCTTTCTTAAGGCAACTGTCACATTTTACCCTTCTTTATGACTATATAATTCCCTTATATCCTTCATGAGATGACAAGCTTCTTCAAAAATAGGTATTTGTTTTTATTGTATGTCCCCAAAAGAATGTAGAATGGTGTCTTGCAATAACTTTTAAATGAATAACATATAACATTCAGAAATAATAAAATAAAATTAAGAATTCTTCTGATGATAGTCCTTTTGGAAAAAAACAAATTAATACTTTATCTTCTATAATTGAGTCTCAAAATAAGACATCATCTTATAGCTAGATTCTAAAAACAGTAAAATTTAACAAATAATAAACCACATACAAATTTTCTCTATAGTAGGTAAATCCTATGAAAGGCAGCTGATTTCCAACAAAAGCTTTAGGAATTGGGAAGGTTTCTACATCTCCTTTGTCATCTTCAATGTCATCGAAATTGCTGCTGTCTATGTCACTGCTGAGTTCAGGTACTACAGGAGCTGCCGCTATTAAAAGAAAAGAAATAAATTATTTCATTCACAACCAAAATATATAAACCATCCTATTTTATTATGATGTATTATTTATTATTTAATAACACTATATAAATTTGTAGCAGCGCATTTGCCATTTTATCGATTCACAGAATTAAATTTTGTAATTTATTGCTATATTAGATCAGTTTTAAATATAGATTAAACAAGGAAAGCAACATATTATTCTAGTTGTTAAAAATTACAAGCAGCAATAATTTGCAAAGAATTTAGAGACCTCCATTTTCTACAATCTCGAAACAGAAATATTTCTTACCCTTAAAATGAATCAATGTCATATATACATAGTAAAAATATGTTACTATGCTTACCGCAATATTTAACAGAGTATGGTCTCCACAAATAATTGTTGATTTGTCAAGTCAAACACATTTAAACTAAAGGACTGCATTCCCTTGATTCTGAAAATTATTGAGATCTACAAAGCTTAACTTGGCAAATTAAGAAATGTGTAATGTTTATTATAAAAGTGTTGAGAAATACTGCCAATAGTTTGCAAAGATATTGAGGAATATTGTTATAAATATTGCCACAGAACAAATTTGAAATGAAATTTCTCAATTTAAAAATGAGTTAGCATTAAGTGTTATCAAACATGCTTGTTATTTCAAAAAAGGAATCAACTTATGAATTTCAGAATGTGATGGAATGAAAATATTTAGGTTTATTGACTTACTTTCTCTTATGTTATCCCAATGCCACTGATCATTCTTAAAGAAAGGATGCTGTCTGATTTCTTCCACCCCATTTCTCCCAAGTCGTACCTCCCTAAACAATGCAGTTAAAGACTGTATTATTTAAAAATTATAAAATAAAAAGATTAACTCTATGTCAACAGTTTAACCAAAATAAAGATCTCAAGTAAATTTGAGATATTTGTATTAAAAGCTTCAGCTTAAATGTTTCTCAAAAATAAGCAATCCCAAGTTACAGTATGTGATCTCTTTAGAGAGATTTTAAAAACTGTAATGCACAATAAATGTCATGAAAAGTAAAATGTTGCTGTCTATAGTTTGCATCAAATGAAAGTACGTTAAGACTATCAAGTAAAAACATTCACCTGCATGTGCCACGACTGAATGACAGTAACTTCAGGATATAAACAGACACAGGTCTAACTTTTGGCAGAGAAGAGTTATTCAAAACTTCTCTAATAGAAATATTATTTTTAAAATCTCTCCCTTTCCTAAAAACAACGCATATATTATGTTTGAAGCTATCCATATTTATTCTGGTAACTATATCTCTACATGTATATTAAAGTTATTCTGCATATATGAAAAATGTTACAAAGAATTTCATTCTTTGATCCTCTGAGTCTTCAATGAAGACTATATGGAAACAGAGAGCATCTGTGTTATACAAGGCCCTGGAGCTATGTTTAACATAAATAGGAAAACTGTAGACCTTAAGGGGAAGTGCTCCTAGCCATATTTATGGCATTAGCTCATTTTCAAAATATCAGTTTTCCACCTATAATCATTCCTTAGATTGCACACCCCTGCCCCATGACTACTAATTCAAATCTTTCATGAATAACACTCCTTTCATTAACATAAAACAGGTGTACCCTGTTGTACAATTTATCAACCAGCACAAATTATGACCATCCCTACCAATCCTGCTCAGTGCCCACATCAAACATCATACAGGCTGTGTTCTTCTTCCACCCTATCCTCTTAGAAAGAGGCGTCTCTCCTTCTTTTCAAAGATAACATCTCCTCATCTCCAGGTCTTAATATATAAATCGTCATTTCCATTTTACTTTGAGTTTATCAGCACCGACTGCTCGTCAACCATGTAATTGACAGTTATTAAAGTTTTATTCTACAAATGATTGACAAATAAAAATAATTATCCTCTTTGATGAAAAAAAGAAAAAATTTTATAATGTTCAGTTTGACGAGAGGAAAACAATTTTGTTAATGGAAATACATACTGATGTAACTTTTCTGGGGATCAATTTTGTAACATCACTTAAGTTTAAAATGTGTATCCCAGAATTCCACCTTTAAGATTTTATCCTATAAAATGTATGCAGAGATGAATGTGTGAGGATAGTCACTGCAGTAATGCTTGTAACAAATTAATAAGCAATAAGATGTGCTGAGGAATCTTAGCATATTAGAGCTAGAAATGCCCTTAGTTATGTAATTTGAGCCCACTGTTTTATGGATGAGTAAAATTATTTCCCAAAAAACTAAAAATAATTTCCCCAAGATCACAAAGCTGATGTGTAAGTTTGAACGAGGGTGTGAGCACCCTCTTGTATATGTTGGTCCTTTGACAGGATGACTCCTATCACAAACATAAAATGGGACATTAGAAAAAAATGGAATGGAGTGAACAAGGAAGAGAAATCAAATAGCTTTCTAGCTTCTCTTTTGGGGGAGGTTTTCACACCTTTGTTCATCTATTTTGTTTTTAAAAGTATACAATTTCCAGGATAGTCTTGCTCATATTCAAATGCAAATTAAAAAGGGTTGGGAAGGAAGCACTCCCAAGTCTAACACGAATAGTTTTTAAGATTATAACCTGTTGAATATTTACCTACACAAAACACTCTCAAAGTTATATAAGAGTAATATGGAATAACCAGCTTGGAGGATAAAATGTGAACAATACAAAAGTTTTATTTCTTTCAAATCCATTGTTTTACCACGTTCTATTTTTTCCTTTTTAGACATGAGGGTTAAGGTTAGAGTTCAATTACAACTGGGCTGTACACACATAACAACAAGGTAGCCCAACACCAGGCTTAGCAGAAGGAAAAGGCTAACCCAGAATTAGATGCTACTTGGGTAATGAGAGGCAGACTGATTTCATACGTTAATAAGCTAGGTATGCTTTTATTTCTACAAATTTAACATAAAAGGGCTTCTCTACAAAGAAATTCAATGTACATTACCTATCTGTTAAGAAAGCACAGATGAGATTCTTTGCATGTTTGGAAATTTCTGCATCTTCAGGGAAACACAGTGAATTCTTATGATCCATAATTTTGCTATATGTTCCTACAAGTGAATCCGCATAAAATGGAGTATCCCCTAAAATTTCAAGAAAGAAGATACTAAATGTAACAGAGAATGCAAAGGAAACACTTTTCACCTAATATTTAAATATGTTAAGTTTAAATTTGTCACATGCAGGGAAGAACAAATATTCTACGGGCACAGAGTCCCAGTCAAAACAACAGACATATTGTTATATTCTAAAACAAAGAATATATTTAAATTTTACCACCACCAATGATCTCTCATCCCTTAAAAGCAAAATAAAATCAACAATAACTCCCGAATTTGTTGAGTTTTTTTGTTTTTTTTTTAACTTAAGAGAGGAAATGTTTTACTGAATAGTCCAAGAGAAAGGTTTCCTATGTGGGGTCAGATCCGTCAGGGTCCTTTAATGCTTGGGCTGGATCAGCATTTTGAAATCACTCTCTAGAGATATGTTATACAACACAGTTGCCACTAGCTATAGGTGGCAATTTAAAGTTAAAATGAATTAAATAAAATGAAAAACACAATTCCCTAGTTATACTTGCCACATTTTAAGTCATGTTGTAACCAATGGTTACCACACTGGACAGCACAGACTTAAATCATTTACATCATGATAGGCCAGACAGGGCTGCTGCAAGAGTTAAACCAACTCTATTATTTTACATAAGAGGAAGTCAGGCCCAGAGAGACAGACTGTGACTAGCTTAAAATGACATATAGCTACAGTTAAAAGAGGGCAGAAATGGTCTCCCCATGCAGTGTTCTTACTAATGACTGTAATAGATGCACTGAAGCAAGTATAAAGATGGAAAACATTGAAAGCACCATTTTGGCCAGTACTCAGCTAAACCCACAAGTGTTACAGGCTCTGCCAGTACACCTACACTACAAGCAACTTTAATGAAAACCTGACTTTCCCAAATCAGCCAATCCAAAACTTCAAAAAATGTCTTCAGGTAGTTATTTTTTGTTTGTGTTCAAAGAAAGGTGGAGGGGAGTGATGAATTCAGTATTTTATTTTTTATTTTTTTAATTTATTTTTTAACTTTTTAAACTTTCTTATGTTAAAAAATTTTTATTTATTTTAATTTTACTCTTTTATTATTACTTTTTTAGACACAGTATCTCATATGTTCCCCAGGCTGGCCTTGAACTCCTGGGCTCAAGTGATCCTCCTGCCTCAGCCTCCTGAAGAGATGAGCTAGCACCACCCAGCCTGGCAGTCGTGAGAATTTAAATGGCCTCTTCATCAAATAAGCCAAATTACTTCCTCTAAAGTATCTTATTTTGTAAATCCCTAGGAAAGCGTGCCTAGGCAAAAAAGAGAATATATTCTATTTTCAAAAGATTACAAGACACAACCTAGGCCAGAGATGGGAGAATAGACAGCTACATGGGACCATATGATGTGTACAAACAGACTCACTCTGAAAGGCCCAAAATAAAGTAGGTCATACTATGACATGAAACAAAGCATAACAAGATCAATGCTACATACACAAGACAGTCATCAAGAGAAAGCAATTCATGCCAAAAAAAAGTTCAAGAGTAATTATTATTTAAATTTGCAATTTACCGAAAATTTCTGATTTTTTAGCAATAACCATAGTCTTTTATCATACAGGTTTTACACTACCATTTCTTTTAGGCTCATCTTTCAGAAAATATATTCTCTAATTCTAAAAAGTATATTTTTAACTCTAATTCCATATTATGCTATTAGCCTTGACATACTTGCCTTGGAAAGTGGATTTAACTACATTTTCAACCCTCATCCCCATGCCACGTCACTGGCTTCCTTAGCCAGAAGGTATTAGTATTTTTATGACCCCAGTACTTAGAAATGGGAAACCTTAGGAATGAAATCTATGATGTAAAGAAAGTTTTGAAATACTTCAGCCTTTCAAATTTTGATTTGGTCATAAAAAAGAAGAAATAACTAAATTTGTCTCTGAGTTTTCTAAAACTGAAATGTTATTATAAAATATATTTATCTTGATAATCAAATGGTAAACACTATATTTATAATTTATTTCACAAGAATTACAAACAATATATATGCAAGTAGTAAATGGAAGGAATACAGTTGTTTACGAAATCAATTATGCAATTACATAAACTAAAGAGATTTTTATTTCTCTACTACTATTGGGACAAATATTAAGTCTTATATTTAAATATTATAACAAATACGATTGATCAAGAAAAACTTAGAGGGCTAGGTGTGGTGGTTCATGCCTAAAATCCCAGCACTTTGGGAGGCTGGGAGGAACACTTGAGGTCAGGAGTTTGAAACTAGCCTGGGCAACATGATGAGACCACTTCTACAAAAAATGAAAAAAATCAGCCGGGTTTAGTGGCATGTGCCTGTAATCCTAGCTACTCGGGAGGCAAAATGGGATGATCACTTGAGCCTAGGACGTCAAGGCTGCAGTGAGCCGCGTTCATGCCACTGCTCTCCAGCCTGGGCAACAGAGCGAGACGCTGCCTCAGAAAAAAAAAAGAAGGAAAATCTTAGAATGAAGGCCCACTGAACCTGTAAACTTGCTTCTTGTTCTAATATTTTCTTAATTCAAAAATGTCTGCTGGAGAAATATTTCCTGGTGATATATTTTTAAATCTTTTTACATTCTACTTATTCTATTTAATCACCATGCCAGTATCAGGCTTGGTATTAATTTTCCAATTAACAGTCTGCCCTATGAGATACTACTAATTCAAAGTTTCCAGAAATCCAATTCTTACCTACGACAAAGGCAATTAATTTCCTTATATTCTCAAATTCCTGACTGAAATAAAGTATTATAAGAAGCATTTTGAAAAAAGAAGTTAAAATATTTACTTACCCACCAGCATCTCATAAAGGAAAACACCTACAGACCACCAATCACATTCTCGCCCATAGTAACCATCACCCCCTTGTGATTTCAGAACCTCAGGTGATATATAATCCGGTGTTCCAACTGCTGTATCACAATGTACCATGCCTGTCTGCATGAACAGGAGAGATAAAGAAAAAACAGATCAGTGTAAAAACACACACTTATAAATGCAATGAATACATTTATTACTAGATATACAGTGATTACATATTGCTACCAACAGAACTTCAGTGCTGACATAACTTCGGGATACAGAGAATAAATACACTGGAAAATGCATTAAAATGCTTAAATTATGGCAGATAGGAATAAACTGTGAACTCTAAAATACAGGTGGCTTCCTCAATGAAAGAAGAAAAAGGTTTGGTAAAATGGAGATTCCATGCAAATCAACAACTTTTCTTTTTCTTATTTCTTACACTATAGTTATAAGGTTAGTACAAAATGTGGTCTTAAGGATGCTGACCTAGGAAAAAGAATCATTAGAGAAAGGAAGCTTTCATATTTCCAGAATAAACTGAAGCAATTAAGATAACAAAGGGCCCCAGTTTGGAGGCTGAATAAAGAGTTGGCTTTTGTATTACCATGGAAAAAAATAAAGAAATAGATCAAATGTTTAAATTAAAAGATCTTAGAAGTGTGAAAGCTATACTTCCAAGCTATATATTTAGAAATATGCAGCTGTGGCATCAATATATTTGGCAAGATGATTTTTAAAAACCACTTATCTTTGTTTAGTTTCAGTAGATAATAAAATAATCCCTCCTTGATGTCTTTTTGACAAGTACAATAACCATTATAGGGATGTGTGTGTCTGCATGCTGCAAAATGAAATGACTAGAGAAGTATGGTGCTAAACGGTATTTCTTTACCTCTAGCTCTGTCCAACTTGCAATGATTTGAGAGATTAAGTGCCCTTTATTTCCTTTACCTGCCCAGTAAAGAGTGTGTTGCCCACATTCCTCATAAGGAAGCTATACAAACTACCTAATATTGAGTATTATGGCTACCTTGAGAAAAGGAGGTTGAACACATTTTGTAAACCTAATTTATGTAACTTTATATGAAACTTGTTATAGAAAAAATCTTTTCATTCATTCTCAAATTGGCAGAACTAACTCAATGGCTTTATTTTCCCACATATATAGCAAATAGAGAATAAAAGCTATTTTAGTGTGAATAGAAATTTAAAAATAAATGTTATGGAAATAATTGAGCAAACCATGGGAGTAACACTTTGTGTGGATTACTACAAAGGACAAATTATGAACAAGACAGTGCCTGACTTCAAAAGGCAGGGTATACAATTAATTTTTATCATGGACTGTCCTACAGTCTAGACTTCTGTTGGGGGAAAAAATTAATAGAGGCTTATTAGGTTAAAGAAAATTTCCTTATTTCACATACATCCACAGAAATTAAGCTTTTAAAAAATTATATGAGACTTAGCTACTAAAACCAACTTACTGGAGATACACACACACACAAACACAAACGCACACATGCAACCAAAGGAAAAATTACTTAGCATTCAAAGGTTCAGAGGAAGGACAAGAAAGGGCAAGATAAGAAAGAATTGGCATAAAGTTAGGCTGTAAAGGACAGATAAGCTAGGGTTTAAAGGAGAGAGGATGGTATGACAGGTTAGATAGAAAAAAAGAGCATAAAGAAACAGGAACAACCTGGTATAAACTTGTTCAAGAAATGCAGTGAAATCCAAATCAACTAAATGTAAAGTTCCACACAATGACGACTGGAAGGATAAGCTGCATATCAGTGTGAATAACCACTTGCAGAATAAATACTTGGGTAGGACTAAAGATTTTTATTGGTTATAAACTATTATATTCTATATAGTAATAGTAATTGCTAATAGTAAACTATATTCACATACTAAACTATGTGAATAACACTCTGCTTTTGGAAAATTAATGTTCTAACCATAATTTTTGGCTAGCATACTGAAGTTTTTAAAACAAACATTTGAAAATGATATTTAAAAATACTTAAAAAGTGTCTTATGTGGAAGCCCTCAAATTATATGACTAGGAAATCTACATTTATAACAAGTCTCTAACCCTGTTTAAATGAACTGTGAGAAGGATAAGTAAAAAACTAAAGAGATTGGCTTACCAACAGTGGGTAGATGGGCAAAGGATGGAAAGAAGGGAGTAATGGGAACAGGGTATGGGAATATGGAGCAAGTGACTCTTCTCTGAGCATACATTTTGTATAGCTCTATCTCCTAAAACCAGAGGAAACTTCACGTATCCAAAAAAAATAAACATTAAAACCAATCAGGATGTGGCGGCAACTCTAAATGGAACACAAAAAAAAAAGAAACGAACTTGTTTTATAAATAAATAACATAACCACATTAGAGAAGGTAGAAAGAAACAAACTAAACTAAGTAACTCTGAAAAATAACATCTTAACAGGACACGGTTAAGACTAATTAAAAACAGAAAGAAGTGTGCAAAAATAATATATTTTGGTTAGCAAATCTGTTTGTCACAGGGGTAAGGACTGACAACTCTGAAATAATTTTATGTGTATACTAGGGTTGAACTGGTAAGTAAATACATTGCAGATAATAAGAGCCAAGAGTTTTACTGTTCACGACAGAAATTACAAAAAAGAAAGGAGGGAGACAAGAATAAACCCAGTGGTGCTGGACTTGAATCAGAGTTATCAGTATGAGCTCCTAATTTTTAATATGCTATATATACAGACATATACAAAATTAAATATAAACATGTGTGCATGTGGTTTATGGTTTAGTACATTTAGTATATACAATATATACCCCCTAACTCTGTCAGCTGGCAGGGCCTAGAAGTAATGACAGTCCAGGAGCAATGAGCACATCTAGCACCCAATTATTGATTTATAAATACCATTCTTTAATAAAAAGAATCAGAGCTTCCTGGAGAAGTAGGTGATTCCAGAGGTGAGGCAGAGAAAATATAAGACAAGTCTTGAACATTGTATAGTGTCAAAAAATAAGAAAATGCTCCAAAAGGGGGATACGTGGAAAGGACAAAGAAGCCAACCTAAGGAGCTTTCACAAGATGGCAAACTTTGGACTGAGTTTCAAAATATGAATAAGAATTTTCCAGGCAGATTTTTAGACAGCATATATGTAGGCCAAGAATCATGATATATCATAGTATAGAAAGAACTACACGTAACTCAAGACTTCTAAGCCATAAAGTACTGTCAAATGATAGAGAATAGGGTACAAAAGCAGGCAGGGGGTCATATCAGAAGAAATTTCATGTGACAAGCTAAGGAGTTTGAACTTAATTCAGTAGATGACAGAAATCTACTGAAGGGTATTAAGCTGGAGAGCCAGATAATCAAGTATGCATTTTCAAAAGGTTTCTCAAATTATTTTATTTTAAATGTATCAGATTAAATGTGTATTTTCTAAATATATTTGATGTGTTATCATGGTCAAAAAATATCATAAATCAAGATAACCTACTGAAAACACAAAACTGGTCAATCAGAAATCTTGGAGTTGGTCTAAAAACAACTGAAATGCTTCCTATAAAGGTGGAAAAAAAACTGTAAATGGAATTTTTAATAACAGAATCACTGAATGCTTCTGTTTTAGGAAATTCTTCTCTTTTCAGTAAATTCAGTGTTTTCAGTAAATTCTCTGAATTTATGATTTTTTTGGTCCATAATACATCAAATACATTTAGCAAATACATATTTAATATGATACATTTAAAATAATCTGAGAAACCTTTTGAAAATGCATACCTTTTTTAAAAAAAAATTACTTAAAAAGAAAAGCTACCAGTTAGCTTTTAAAAAATTATAGCCTCTATTTAGTCAAATGGTATATGCTAGAATATTAATGGATAAAAATCGTCTTCAGGTAATTTTTTTTTTTCTTCAGTTTTTTTTTTTTTTTTTTTTTGAGACAGAGTCTCGCTTTGTCGCCCAGGCTGGAGCGCAGTGGCACGATCTTGGCTGACTGTAACCTCCGTCTCCTGGGTTCAAGCAATTCTCCTGCCTCAGTCTCCTGAGTAGGTGGGACTATAGGCCCGCGCCATCATGCCTGGCTAATTTTTGTGTTTTTAGTAGAGATGGGGTTTCGCCATGTTAGCGAGGCTGGTCTCGAACTCCTGACCTCAGGTGATCCACCCACCTCAGCCTCCCAAAGTGCTGGGATTACAGGCATGAGCCATCGTGCCTGCCCTCTTCAGGTAATTTAAAATACTAACATATAAAGTAGTCTTAAAAGGAGGTAAAGGTTGCTATAAAATGCATGACATGCAGAGTACACCCAACATAGCAGTAGCTCTCAACTATTACTGAGACACATCTACATATAAATATCTTACAATGTGACTCTCACTCACATTTAGATAAGTTTTTTTTTTTCTGAGAGAATAAGGGTGATGGCAACTGCATCCAGAAAGTTGTGTAATGTACAATTTATCAATGATATAATTTAATGAGATAGTATTACTCTGAATTCTGATAGTGACAAATCATTTTAGTCCTTGTAAGTTGATAGTTGTATTTTATTTTTGCTTTTATCCATGGCATAACATTTTATAGGAAGTCAGGATGGCTGAAAAATAATTTGAGCATATATGTCTATATTATAGATAAAGTGTTGGCTAATTTTTCTTGTAAAGGGCCAGACTGTAAATATTTTGGCTTTGTGGGCCACACAGGTTCTCCGTCACATATTTTTCTTCTTTTTTTTAAACAAACTTTTAAAAATGTAAAAATTATTTTTGGCATGTAAGCTGTATAAAACCAAGTCACAGTCCCTTCTGTAAGTGGATGAGAATAAAACTATGGACATTTCTTTTTTTTTTTTTTTTTTTTTGAGACAGGGTCTTGCTCTGTCACCCAGGCTGGAGGGCAGTGGCCTGGCACGATCTCAGCTCACTGCAACCTCCACCCCCTGGGTTCAAGCAATTCTCATGCCTCAGCCACCCAAGGAGCTGGGATTACAGGCATGCACCATCACGCCTGGCTAATTTTTCTATTTTTAGTAGAAATGGGGGTTCACCTTGTTTCCCGGGTTGGTCTCGAACTCCTGGCCTCAAGCAATCTGTCCACCTTGGCCTCCCAAAGTGATGGGATTACAGGTGTGACCCACTGCAGCTGGCCAAAACTATGGACATTTCTAATGGCTTTGGTATGGCAACAATAATCAAACAAAGGCACATGAAGTGTTGAGCCTTAAACTTGCAATAAGACTATTCATGTTAAAAACTAATAGAAAATTATAAATTCAATGTACTATAGTTTTTAATAAAAAAACTCTTTTGTTCTTAAACATTGTATAATTATCCTTAGTATTGCTTGAGGAATGGAGGTCTGGGGTAAAACAACGCTTTAAAAGTTCAGTATTTGTTAAAAAAACATCTTTGACTACATCAGAATGAAGGAGTTCTATTCAAACAAAGGAAGGCATAGATGGGTAACACAATGGAAGATGATATCAGCAATATCTATGGAATCACTGTCTAGATTATATAAGCAATCCTTGTACATGAACAAGAAACCAATTTAAAAGAGTTAAAAGATATAAACAGGTAATTCACAAAACAGAAATGACTGACAAATATATGAAGATCGGTTTGTCATCATTAGTTACAAGATTAACATAACTGGTCAGGCACAGTGCCTCACATCTGTAATCCCAGCATTTTGGGAGGCTAAGGCAGGAGGAGGATCACTTGAGCCCAGGAGTTTGAGATCAGCCTAGGCAACACAGAGAGACACTGTCTCCATGAAATATAAAAAAATGAACCAGGCATGGTGGTGCACGCCTGTTGTCCCAGCTACTCAGGAGCCTAAGGCGGGAGGATCCCTTGAGCCCAGGGGTTTCGGGCTACAGTGAGCTATGATTACACCACTACACTCCAGCCTGGGCAATAGAGGAGACGCTGTCTACAATAACAACAAAAAAAGATTAATGTAACTTTTATAAATCTTATTTATTTTTTTCTTGGCTAACTTAGTCCAATAAGATGAACATAATTGTTTAAAGATACTACTGTATATCAATGGAACTGGTAACCCTTAGAGAACTGAATAATAAGTGTTAGCAAGGATATGGGGAGACAAGATCTCTCATGTACTAGTAGTAAGAAGTTACAAACATTCACAGCCATTCTGGAGATCGGGCAATTCTTTCTTTATGTACCCTCTGATGTAGTAGTTTCACTTCTATGTTTATACTTAGAGAACCCCTTGTCAGCATATACATGGGACCTACATAAAGATGTTCAAGACAGTATTGTTGTTAGCAGGGATTTGGAGGTGACCTAAAAATCGAACATCCAAGGAATAATAAGGTAAATTGATTGATAGATACTACGGAATACTAAGCAGCAGAAAGAAGCAATGAACCAACTGACATTTATCGGGGAGAGATATAAAAACAATGCTGAGTAACAACAGCAAACAAAATGACATCTATATCAAGATACTGTTTATACCAGCTAAGAACATATATGTACACTATAGTAATAATCTGCAAAAACATATGGTAAACATATACTAGCTATCTATTAGGGAGAGGAAGGACAGAATGAGACAGAAACTGAATGGAGGAAAATATAAAATAAAAGCAAGATGAGGCCTTTGTGTTGACTACTCATGACAATAAACTATGAACCAAGGAGTATAAACTCAACTGTCTGTATCTGAGTTTAAAAACAGTAAACAGTGCTCACTTAGGCAGCACATATACTAAAATTAGAACGATACAGACAAGATTAGCATGGCCCCAGCACAAGCATAACACGCAAATTCTTGAAGCAGTCCATATTTTTTAAATTTATTAAAAATAATAAATAAAAATAAAAGTAAAAATAGTAAACATAATTAGGCCATGTTTTACTTTGCCTTATAAAGAGACAATTTAAGTATTTGCTTACATGCTTATACAATTATTCTGTAGGTACCATATTCTATCCCGTTCCCCATATTCTCCTTCTCTACACCTTTCTCTCCTTAACCACCCTTATCCTCCCTAAAAACATGTGTTATGATTTATTTCTCTGTACCCTAGCGCCAAAAGTTTTTGGTTTAATGAAAATCGCAATACATTCATGGAAGTACAACACAAAAACATCTTCTCTTATGTATAGCAGACATAAGTTTAGCATTCTATTAGCAAATTATTTCATACTTCATTTTCATTAAAGATAATTTGCACTGTTAATCATTTCACACTATATTATACCAAATACCACAAGAGGGAGCTTTGGGTACAATAAAAAACTCCACCTATTAAACAGTGATTAAGGGTTGCAGAACATAACAGACTCTATCAAAAAGACCAAAAATATATAGGGATGTTAAGTTCTACCTGGGTAGATTAAGATAGACAAAAATGGCCCATAAAGTATAGCACAAATTCTGACTATGTGAAGAAATTATGGACATTATGACATTAAAGAATGATCAGTCAGGTCAGGATTATCAGAAGGAACCTTAAAGCCAAGGTAAAATCTGAGATGAGCTTGGAAGTTGGAATGCTGATGAAGGTAGAATGATCAATAAAAGTGAATGTCATACAGGTGGCATGAATAAGTTAAGAGGTAGAGAGAAAATTACCTTAACTCAAAATAAACATTTGACTAGGCAACTATCAAGAAATAAGATTAGCTTTATAAGCATACTGAAAAGTTATAAAAAACATACAAAACATGAAATACAGTTTGCTGTCAATATATATTAACATTTATAAGTCGACTCCTAGGTCCAACAGGGTAATACAAAGGAAACAGAACCGATCTCTCTCCATCAAGAATTACTTACTGCACACTTACAGAGAAAAAGGCAAGATATATAAATTTTACAACCAAAATAAATCAATATCATAATGAGCTACGAGGTTAATGCCACTGAACCTATTAATCATAATATGAATTGATCAACAGGTAAAGCATCGCAACAGATGATGTTCCCAAATTTATTCTGCGTGGTTGATGCAGAGGGAGTGAGTAGGAGGTTGTAACATAAATTTCTTTACTTACGTTTACCTCCTCTTTTAAAGAAAAAAATGTAGAAATAACAATGGTGGTGAAAATACCTAATTTACCTTAATTTAGATTTTGTGTCCTTCTTCACCTAGATTATACACATGAACCGGTTTTGATTGGTAGCAAATGCTTGTCAACAGTCTATGAGGAAGATAACTAAGCTAAGTTTTTATTTCTCTTGATAAGTACTCTACAGCTACATAAATGATTACAAAAGAAATGTTTTAAGTTGGTTAAGGAAATGTTTTAAGTTGGTTATATCTTGTTTGGGTGCTATACAGTTATGAAAACGATATTTACCTTTGTTCAAAACTATGAAGACCTGATTTAAAGTATTTCATTTATTTCTGTCCCTCAAAAACCTATCGTTTTAAATAATTTGCTTACTTACTTCATCCATCTTCATACACGTGCCAAAATCTGCTAATTTTAGATGTCCATGTTTATCCAAGAGCATGTTGTCAGGCTTCACATCTCTGTGTATTAAACCCATGGAGTGTATTGCATCCAGAGCAAGAACAACTTCAGCAGTGTAAAATTTGGCCCATTTTTCAGGCACATCATAATTACTCATAAGGTTTACAAGGTCTCCACCAGGCATGTACTCCATTACCATGTACAGATACCTATCATCTTGAAAGGCATAAAAAAGCTGGAAAACAAAAGGAAAAGGAAAAATTTTTAAAAACCCAAACCAAAAACCATAATCAGAACAAAAATTTAAAAAACTATTATTACTATTGAAAAAGGCAAACTATTTTATAACCAAAACTAAAATGTATGAGATCTTTTATTTTAGACTCAGGCATATGTAATGGATAAACAGTATCAGACAAAATTTTTATATGGGTGCCTTATTCAAGCATAAATGAATATTTCCCCTCATGGAGAACACAATACAAAAGAAACTATTTAAATAGAAACATTTAAGAAAAGAAACAAACAGGAACAATGAACATTAAAGGTGAAAGAATGACAGAAGAATTCACTATAGTTTAAAGAAAACAGCTTTCTGAACAAACTACTGCACATAACTCACACAGAAAAGAGCTGAGGAGGTAGGAGCAATTTTTAAAAATCTAGAGATACTAGATTCAACAGATACAAGAAGAGAGAATAAGCCCCATATCAATGGAAAGAATGAGTCACTGGTAGCCATATTTGGAAGAGGCAAAACTCTTCTCTCCCCTTCCCCATCACCTTGTTCATGATAAACAAGAGACATTCAGTGTACTGAGACTACAGCAGTAGCATTGGGACCAGAGAAAGAAGATACCAGTCCAGGTTGCTACTGGCCCCCCAAAAAGACAGAGAAACCACAATGTCTGAAGAAAACCTATCTGTACATTCTAGCAAACAGTATGTCACACCCCTCCCAGAAACAAGCAATGCAAACACAAGTCTTCCACAGACAAACAGGGAAAAGATAAAACTAAGAATCAATATTTGAGAAAAACCAACATCATGAAATAAAGAAAACAGCAATTTGACAAACAAAAATAATACTCAAGGAAATGTTTAATAGGACAAACCGAAGACAGCTTTAAAAATGTAAAATCAACCAGGCGTGGTGGCTCACACCTGTAATCCCACCACTTTGGGAGGCCGAGGCAAGTGGATCACCTAAGGTCAGGAGTTCGAGACCAGCCTGGCCAACATGGTGAAACCCCGTCTCTACTAAAACTATAAAAAATTAGCTGGGCATAGTGGCAGGCACCTGTAATCCCAGCAACTTGGGAGGCTGAGGCAGGAGAACTGCTTGAACCCCGGACGCGGAGGTTGCAGTGAGCCGAGATTACACCATTGCACTCCGGCCTGGGCAACAAGAGCAAAACTCTGTCTCAAAAGAAAACAAAAAATATATGTAAAATCGATACCCTCAAAAGTGTAACAGATGTCACATCAATTAAACATTAGGCTGATATAAGGACAAAAAAAACCCTGAAGTCTAAGAATTCACTATATGACTGATGATAGACAAACAGATTACAGTTAGAAAACTGAGAAAATGAATGTTCTCTGAACACACTGAAGGAGTAAGAGATGAAATACAGAGCAATGTCAGAAAAGCACCAACGTCTACCTAAAAGCAGTCCTAGAGAGTATAAAGACTCTAACAACAAAGGAATAGTAAACAAAAATTTCTAGAAATTAGTAAAGTTAAAAATCTAAGATCAAGAAAACCTCTAAATGAAACTGATACTTTACACAGCTAGGGCTAAATTTTCAGAAATCCAAGAGAAAAATCCTGTTTCCAAAAAATGCCATATATACAAAAACATAAAATCATATTGGCAACAAACCCCTCAGCCAACATACTGAATATAAAAGGCAACATAGCTATATCTTCAAAGTTTTGAGGGAAAATAATTTTCATTCTAGAATATGGCAGACAAGAAAACAAAGGAGATGACAAAATGAAATTTTATAATTGACAGACCATTTTCAAAAAAATTATTCGAGAATATAGTTTGACAAAATGAAGAATAGCTGGGCACAGCAGTGGCTCATGCCTGTAATCCCAGCATTTTGGGAGGCTGAGGCAGGCAGATCACCTGAGGTCAGGAGTTTGAGATCAGCCTGGCCAACATGGCAAAACCTCCATCTCTACTAAAATTACAAAAATGAGCCAGGAATGGTGGCGCATGCCGTAATCCCAGCTAATCGAGAGGCTGAGGTGGGAGAATTGCTGGAACCCGGGAGGCAGAGGTTGCAGCGAGCCAAGATCGTGCCACTGCACTCCAGCCTGGGTGACAGAGTGAGACTTGACTAGGGGGGGAAAAAAGGAATAAATCCAAGTAAGAGGATTATGTGAGACATAATTTTAAAATGGAAGGCATCAGGATGAAGAGAAGGAAGAAATAGGAAAGCATGATAAGGCTAGTTACCAAATTGAGAAAGAGTGTGTGTGTGTGTGTGTGTGTGTGTGTGTGTGTGTGTGTGTGTGTGTGTGTGTGTGTGTGTGTGTGTGTGTGTGTGTGTGTGTGTGTGTGTGTGTGTGTGTGTGTGTGTGTGTGTGTGTGTGTGTGTCTGTCGGTATACAACATGTTTAAATGATTAAAGGAAATATGAAAATAAATGAAGAGACCACCTCATGTACATGGATTGGAAGAATCAATATTATCAAAATGGCAATTCTCCCCAAATTGATCATTATATTCAATGCAATCTCCATCTCAATCCCAGTGGGTCTTTTCCAAAAACCAACAAGCAGGTCCTAAAATTTATTTGGAAATGCAAAGGACTCAGAAAAGCCAAAACAATCTGGAACTAGAACAAAGCAGGAGGACTTACATTTCCCAATTTCAAAACTTACTACAAAATTACAATAATCAAGACAATACTGGCCAGGCACGGTGGCTCACGCCAGTAATCCCAACACTTGAGGAGGCCTAAGTGGGAGGATGACTTGAGGCCAGGAATTTGAGACCAGCCTGGGCAACAAAGTGAGACTGTGTCTCTACACAAATATTAAAAATTAGCCAGGAATGGTGGTACACCTGTAGTCCCAGCTACTTGGGAGGCTGAGGTGGGAGGATCACTTGAGCCCAGGATTTTGAGGTTTACAGTGAGTTACAATTGCACCACTGTACTCCAGTCTGCGCAACAAAGTGAGATATGAGTACTGGCATATGAAAAGATACATAGATCAATTGAACACAATTGTACAGAACTGAGAACCCAGAAATAAATCCTTGTATTTATGATCAATAAATTTGTTGACAAAGGTGCCAGGGCAATTTAATGAGGGAAAAAATAATTTAAAAAAAAGTTTGAACAACTGGATAGCTACAGCCAAAAAGATAAATATTTTTAGACCCTTACTTCACACCATAGTCAAAAATTAATTCAAAATGAATTATAGGCCTAAATTTAAGAGTTAAAACTACAAAAATCTTAAAAAAAAAAACAGGAGAATATCTTAATGAACCTAGATTAGACAAAGGTTTCTTAGATATAACACCAAAAACGAAACTGACAAAATAAAAAACTGATACATAGTATTTCATCAAAATAAAAATTTTCTGGCTTGAAAGATACTATTAATAAAATGAGAAGATGAACCACAGGTTGGGAGGAAACATTTACAAGTGATATATATAGCATTGGTCATTAGGGAAATGCACACTAAAACCACAATGATATACCACTTAACACCCATCAGAATAGCTATACTAAAAAAGACAGAAAATAGTTAACTGTTGATGAGAATGCAAAATGGCACAACCACTTTGGAAAGCAGTTTGATAATGTCTTACAAAGTTAAACATAAATGTAGCAAACAATCAAGGATTCCACGCCTATGTACCTACCTAAAAGAAATGAAATATATCCACAAAAGACTAATAAGCAAATATTCATATCAGCATTATTCATTATTCATAATGGCCAAAAGTGGAAGCAATTCAAATGTCCATTAACCGGTAAATGAACAAATAACATGGAGTACATCTGTATACCGTTTCCACCCCAACTGGGTGTTCTGCAATGCAATTCTGACATTAACCATCAAGGCTTGGTATGAGATCCCACAAGTGAAGAGCTCAGTCTTCCACAAAATTTCCCTCACTTCAGAAATCAGCTGCACTTTGGGGATCCCCAGGTTCTCTACATTTTGGACTTACTGGCTACAAATTCAGGGGTTCCCACAACCTCCTCAGGTTTAACAATTTACTAGGATGACTCACAGAACTCAGCATAGTGCTGTATTTATGATTACAGTTTTATTATAAAGGATGCACACAGGACAAAGTCTGGAAGAGATTACAGAGCTTCTGCACCCTCTCTGTGTAGAATAAAAGTGCATTTCTCTCCTGGCACCAGAACATCAATGTGTTCACCACCAGGAAGCTCCACTGAGTGTCAGTATCCAGAGTTTCTATAAGGGCCCCATTACACAGACATGATTAATTAAATCACTGGCCGAATGATTAAACTCCATCTCTAATCTTCCCCCAACATCTCCTTCTCCCTCTCCCGGGAGGTCTGGCAGCTAAAAGCCTTAATCTTCTAATCACGTGTTTGGTCTTTTGTAGTGGTCAGCCCTCATCCTGAAGCTATCAGGAGGACACGTGAGTCACCTCACTGGTGTAACAAAGACACTCCTATCACTCAGGAAATTCCAGGGCTTTTGAAGCTCTGTGCCAGAAATGGCGACAAAGACTAGATATATTATTTATTATACCACACCATACAATGGAATATTATTCAGCACTAAAAAGGAATGAAGTATAACAAACGTTACAATGTGGATGAACCTTAAAAACAGTATGCTAAGGAAAAAGTACCAGATGCAAAACACAACATATTATATGATTCCATTTATAAGACCTGTCTAGAAAAAGCAAATCTACAGGGACAGAAAGCACATTAATGGTTGCCTGGGGCTCAGAGGGTAATAGGAAATGTCACTGAAGGGTACAAGTGACCACTTTGGGATGGTGGAAATGCTCTAAAATCAGATAGTAGTGGTGGTTCCACAATGCTATAAATTTCCTAAAACTCACTAAAGCATACACTTCACATAGATGAATTTTATGCTATGCAAATTATACCTCAATAAAGTTCTATTATAAAGTTGTCTTACAAAGGTATAAAAAGTTGCATACCTCAATAAAGTTGCATAGTTATTATACCTCAATAAAATTAATTTTGAAAACTTAAATGTGCATGTTAAAATGGTAAACACAGCCACTAGAACAACAGAAAAGAGATACCGTATATATTTTCCATCAGAATAAAGGCAACTCTAAATTTACCACAGCTTAAAAACAACTTTCAAAGAATCAAGTTAATCCAGAAATAATAATGTAGTTTTATTTATAAGAGAGAAAAACTGGAAAAAACCTGAATGTCCATTAATAGACAAACAGATAAATTGTCACATCTCCCTACAAGGATATATGTAATAAAAAGTAATAAAAGTAATAAAAAGGAATGAAATATTGATATACATCATGGATGAATCTCAAAACAATTTTGTGGAGTCAAATAAGCCAAATAGAATGGGAGTGAAGTTAGAGTAGATACTGTAGAAGAGAAGATCCATGAACTTAAGGACATAGCAAAAAACTATACAAAATGAAGCATGCAAAGAAAAAAAGACTGGTGGGAAAAAGAGTATCAGTTACCTATGGGACAACATCGAGCAGATTACACATGTGTAACTGAAGTCTGAGAAAGGGGATAGGGGCTTAGGGGACAGGATCTGAGACAGAAAAAACATTTAAAGAAATAACGGCCAAACTACCTCCAAGTTTAACGAACTCTATAAACCCATAATTCTAAGAAACTCCAATAAATACCAAGCAAGGTAAGCCAAGCTAATTAAAGTATTGTGTTACTGGTGGCAAGAATAGATAAATGATGCAGTGAGATACAGAACCCCAAAACAGATGGATAAATGAATGACAACATAAGGAGTTAACGTACACCAGTGGGGAACAGAAAGTTTTGTCAATATGTAATGTTGGAACAACTGAATATCCATATGGAAACACGTAAAATTGAATCCTTAAGTAACACTCTATTAAAAAGTCCATTCTGGGCTGATCATAGGTGCTATGGTCTGAATGTTTTGTGTTCCCTCAAAATTCATATGAAATCTTAATGACAGTATAACACCATCATCCTAAAGTGATGGTATTGGGAGAAGGGGCTTTTGGGAAAATGAGTAGGTCATGGAGGCCACTTGAGTCACCTTGTTAGCATAACATGAAGTCAGCCATCATAAATGGGTTTACTGCCCTTGTAAAATAGGCCCAAGGGAGCTCATTCACCCCCTTCTACTATGTGAGGACACAGAGACAAGGTGCCATATACAACAAAGTGGATTCTCACCAGACAACAAATCTGCCAGCACTTTGATCTTGGACTTCCCAGCATCCAGAACTTTGGGAAATAAATTTCTGTTGTTTATAAGCTACCTGGTTTCTGGTATTTTGTTACAGGAGCCCTAATGGACTATGATAGGACAGATTAATAGGGAAAAAATAAAAGTCAGAAAGGTAACATAGCACAATATCTTCATGCTCTCAAGGTAGTGACAAATTTTAATGAACACAAAAGGCCATTAACCATAAAAGTTTGATTAAACTTTTACTGCATTAAAATTATGAATTACTATTCATCAAAACATACCATAAAAGGAGTCAGCAGTCAAGCCACACAGAGGGTATCAGAGCTCAGGAAGAGAAGGAGGACCATTCATGTGTGAGGATGGGTGCCATGGGATACCAAAGCCCAAGTGAGACAGAGGAGGGACGGGGTTCTACCCTGCCTTGACCTTCCTTCCAGCTGATGGCTGGAACTTGAGGAAACTACGATAAGCAGAATCCCACCCTAAATCTTATCAAGTGCCATCCTCACTGAAGTATGATCTTGAAGAAACTAAAATACACAGCGTCCCACCTTAAATCTCACTCAAGGGAGTTAATCCTATCGCCCATATGTGCATAAGACCAGAAGAATGGCTAATCTCTACCCCTTGCCTCCTTATAATACTAAACTCCCCACCCAGGGAGGAGCTTATTCACCATTTTGTTATCATGCCATGTGTGTACTACCATGATTTCTCACTGCACCTGCACACCTTGTGCTCCACCCTGCACATGTAATGACATCCAAGTATCTCATGCTTATTTATGTCATCACGGTTCTTAAAACAACAAAAAGACCTGTCCTCAGGGAGCCAGCTGGAGAACTCTCTCTCCAGTGCTCTCCTTTGTGTTCTAACATCAGCCATGAATAAAGCCTTGTCTGGGACACTTTCTTGCCTCATTTCATTTTCTAGTGCCTGGGACCCTAGGAACCTGTGGTTGGTAACACAAACAGGGTCCAAAGGACATCCAAGCAAAGGGGCAGCCTAGTGGGGGATATTACAGCCAAGAAGGTTGAGAAGTCAAGGGAAGACTGAGGAAATGTTCAAAACTGAAAGAAAATAAATGTGATGTGGTTTGAAACTGGATCCTCCTGCTATAAAAGACATTACTGGGACAACTGGTGAAAACCTGATTGGGATCTGAATATTAATCAGTAATGTATCGATGTTAATTTCCTCATTTTGAAGCAGCATTTTTGGCCCAAATGTAAGCGCAAGGGAAATATCCATATTTCAAAATTGATTTGAACTTTCCAATCAAGGGGCTTCTTCTATCTAATCTCAATTAGAAATGATTAACATGTAACTATCAAAAGAAGAATTTTAAAATTTTCTGAAAATGCCTTCTCCAAGTGATAAATATGGTAAATCAAAATTATATGCTTGAGGTCAACATTAACAGTCATAAATAATGTATTAGCATGTACTCCTGATATGAGAGCATGAAAATGGCACTTTAACTCTGCAGTCTTTCTCCCAAAAACCCATAACCCCAGTATAATAAGAAAAACATCAGACAAATTCCTACAGAGGAGCATCCACATCCTACAGTATAATTCATGTACTCCTCAAAATTGTCAAGGTCATCAAAAACAAGGAAAGTATGAGAAACTGTCACAGCCAAGAAGAGCCTAGGAAGACACGATAACTAAATGTAATGTGGTATTCTGGATGGGATCCTGAAACAGACAAAGAACATAGGTAAAAATTTAAAAAATCTAAATAAAGACTTTAGTTTAATGTATCAATACTGGTTCATTCATACATTTGTAATAACAGGGAAAACTGTATTGGGGATAGATAGGAACTCTATACCGTCTACTCAATTTTTCCATAAATCTACAACTTTAAAAAACATTCATATGTTAGTGGATAATTATAGTATGTGGCAATACCTAGCTGTGTGAAAGGACATTTTCACAGATGAATATGGAAAATATTTTTACACACCAGCATTAACAGATGAGTATTTTCACTTAATTTTGATGATAGGTATCACTAATTGTGGACCCCAGTTGAGCAAACATCCAGAAAAGAATTTCATTCTTGTCATTAGTAGACCTGTATTTTTAAATTGTATTTATTATCTCTTGAATTTTATCAATAAAAACTGTGCAGAAATTTGTTTTCTCATTATATAAATACTTATGTAATATCTTCAACTTTGCCTCTTAGGTTGCAAAGCCTAAATATTTACCATCTGGCCCTTTACCAAAAAATGTTTGCAATTCCTGGCATAACTGAAATGAGATTGGCCATGGTTGGTAATTGTTGAAGCTGGGTGAACTGTACATGGGGATTCAATATACTTTTTTTTCTACTTTGGGATATGTTTGACATTTATCATAATACATTTTTAAAATGGAAAAAGGTATCATTAGGCTGGGTGCAGTGGCTCATGTCTATAATAATCCCAGTGCTTTGGTAAGCAGAGATAGGAGGAAGGCTTGAGGCCAGGAGTTCGAGACCAGCCTGGGCAACACAGTGAGAACCCAGTCTTTACCAAAGATGAGCCAGGGCATGGTGGTACATGCCTGCAGTACCAGCTACTTGGGAAACTGAGGTGAGAGGATTGTTTGTGCCCAGGAGTTTGAGGGTGCAGTGAGCCATGACCTTGCCACTGTACTAAATACAGCCTGGGCAACAGAGTGAGATGCTGTCTCTAGAAAAAAGAAAAAAAAAAGAATTTTTTTCTAGAAAGCTTTGCAAGTAAGTTCATTCAAGCCTCATGAAATGAATAGTTTACATTTTTTATAAACCATACCAAAGCACAGAAAAAAGTAGTATGCTTCCCTACTATGTCTATTAGAGTAGTCTTACCGTAATAAGAAAACCAAGAGCCCATGTTTAAATAATTAAATTAAATTAAATTAAAGGTCAAATCTCATTATGCACATAGATGCAAAACTACTTAACAAAATATTAGTAAATCAAATTCAGTATCCCACTTTTAAAAATCACATTATTGCAAATAGCATTTACTTTAAATTTTACACTACTTCGAAATCTTTTTCAGTGCACTATAAAAGATAAGCATATTTGCTTACTAATTTATATTCCTTATACATTAGCAATGAAATTTATATTCCTTATACATTGCTTAATGTATAAAATATAATTATATTATAAATTATGTATTATTTATAAAATTATATTATAAATTTATAAAAATATAAATTATATTTTTAGGCTTAATGTAAAGGAATATAAATTATTAATAAGCATATGAAAGACGATGAATCTCGTAAGTAATCAAGAAAGTACAACTTAACACAGTTAACACATTATTTCTCAAGCATGCAACTAGTAAAAATTTAAAATAGTTACAATATCAAGTATTTGCTAAAACTGTGGTGAAAGAGAACATCTATTGTACAAAGATAATGTAAACTTGTAAAGAAAAATTTTTTAACAAAGCAATCTGGTGCTATCAATCAAAATGTCAAATGTGCTTACCATCTGACCTAGCAATCCCAACGCTAGGAATCTATTGTAAAGAAAAACTCACACATGTATAAAACACAGACCTACAAGCACAGTTAATTACACATCAAGAGCAGCAAATGTTTAAGATAGGTCTGGAGCACCCTGTTACATCACACTGCAAGCAAGCTATGAAAGACTATTAAGGCTTCGTTAAAGGTTTCAGAAACCAACCTCATTCTGATCCCACTGGTCAAAGGTACCACAATTTAAGCATCAATAAGATATTCAAAGACTGAAACATATCAAACAGGTTTTAAGTCCATGAGTTCAAACTGATTCTCCCCCAAAACTGGTCACCCTTATTTTGAAAACTGGTAAATACAATAAAAGAATAAAGCATTTATCCTGTCCTTCCAGTGTGAACTGCACCGAGTAACTAACAAGTAAACAGATAAATATTTTTCTTCACAGAAGTATTCCAGTCACTATAACCAAGGAGGAATGATTGAACTGAAGTATCATTTTACAAACCTTAATAAATGATATATCAAGACACTGAGCACAAATAGCTGGTAACACACCAGATAACCGGACATTAGTCTTCTTATAGGTGGCCTATGAACCTGGCCTATGAAGTAGTCCTACACCATCCCCTTCCAAAGTGAAACCTGAATCTGATCAAGCCTCTATATCTAACAACCAATTTACAAAAATACAAGTGAGAGAGAAACATGTTAAACTACACCACAAGAAGACATCAGCAAAATCCAGGTTTCTTCAACCTGGGGACAAAAGTAAATGAAAGAAGAGGGAAACTCTCTACATTGAGAGATTTAAAAGATATACCTGAACTTAAATTTTTTTTTAATGCCAAAACTAAACTAAGGTGTTTAGGGGTACACATCTGGGTGACAAAACTACAAAGGAAAGCAAGGAAGCATTTGCCATAAAAATAAGAACACTAGAAAAACACAGCAAACTGGATATATAAATGGCTTTAAAAAGACAAAGTCCTCTCTACCCGCAAAAGAATAAAAGTTTTTAAAATATGTCAATATTTATCTATTGAATTCAGAAATCACCCTAATAATATATTTCTAAGAAATACAGATAGGCCGAAGATTTGACCTATTACTGTGGCTAATTTATATTAACAAAAATGAAAAGTGATATTTCTAACAAAATTATAGTAACTATGGGGGCATTAATACAATTAAATATTTAATAGTCATTTAAAAATAAGAGTTGAGATTTGGAAAACAAATAATACAATAAAATTAATTATAGGCATATCTGATGACTCATTAATTTCACTGCAATGTAGATTCCTAAAAGAAATGTGTGAACATATGTACCAAAATCCTTATGAAAGAATACTCAAAGCAGCATTATTCATTATAGTCAAAAAGGAGAAACAACACAAATGTCCATTAAGTGATGAATGAACGAAGTGTGGTACAACCGCGTAACAGAATACTATTTAACCATAATAAGAAATTAAGTGTTGATACATGCTATAACACGAATGAATGAATGTCAAAACATTAGGCTAGGTGAAAGATGTCACAAAAGACATACATACATGTTGTGTGATCTGATTTATAGGACACTTTCAGAATAGGCAAATCCATAAAGACATAAAATAGAATAGCAGTTGACAGGGGCAGGAGGGCAGGGGGAATTGGGGGAATAAATGCTAATTGGTCCAGGGCTCCTTTGGAGGGTGAGAAAAATGTCCTAAAATTAGGTAATGGTAATGGTTGTACAACTCTGTGAAAATATTCAAAATCATTGAATAAAACAATAAATAAAAAGAAGTCAGTCACTTTGACAAGTTTTCCCAAAAAGTCAAACATTTTATACACATAAATATAATGGTGCATGGAATGTTGTTCTTTACCAAGAGAGAGAAGCATATAAAGGCCACAATTATAATCGGATTTACTTTTTCAATTGTAGTATGTTTCACTATTGGTTTGCTTCCTCAGATCCATTATCCCAATTACTTCAATAATCAGCAGATTTTCTTCTATCTCAATTAACACTTTATAAAGGTTCACATAGCAGAATTAAAGATCAAAGAATATCAATTTATGAAATAACCAGAAATGGCAATCTGCTACTATGAAAGCAATTTAAAGCTAAAAGTGAAACAAATACTTTATTGCAATCATTCTTTAATCAGATAAATTATCATGGTATGCAGGCCGGGTGCAGTGGCTCATGCCTGTAAATCCCAGCACTTTGGGAGGCCAAGGCAGGCAGATCACTTGAGGTCAGGAGTTCGAGACCAGCCTAGCCAACATGGTGAGACCCCGTCTCTCTACTAAAAATACAAAAATTAGCCAGGTATGGTAGTGAGGACCTGTAATCCCAGCTACTCGGGAGGCTGAGGCAGGAGAATCGCTTGAATCCAGGAGGTGGAGGTTGCAATGAGCGAAGATCGCGCCACTGCACTCCAGCCTGGGTGACAGAGGGAGACTCCGTCTCAAGGGAAAAAAAAAATTATCATGGTATAGAATTTACCATAGAAGTTTTAGTTTCGCTGTACATATCAGAATTTCTATTCACTGCCTACAATTTAAAAAAAAAGTGGGGGAGGGAGGAGTGAGGATCAACCTTATAAAAAAGCAACAGTAATGAGCTTCTAAATAACATGGTCAAAAGTGGGTTTTTTTGGGGGGAGCGGGGGTGGGAATCTGAACTGCCTTCCACAAGCAAGGTATCAAACTCCCAGATCATTTAAGCATTCTGAACAAGAACTGGTATATACCTAATCTTACTCAGGACACTTGTTCAAAAATGTTTGCAGATTTAGTTACTAGTATAAAAAAAATTTTTAGAGAAGCAAAGCTAGTGAGAAACATAATAGTAAAGAAGGCAAAGGCCAGGTGTGGTGGCTCACATCTGTAATTCCAGCACTTCAGGAGGCTAAGGCAAGCACATCACTTGAGGTCAGCAGTTCGAGACCAGCCTGGCCAACATGGCAAAACCCCATCTCTACTAAAAATGCAAAAATTAGCCAGGCGTGGTGGCAGATGCCTGTAGTCCCAGCTATTCGAGAGACTGAGGCAGGAGAACTGCTTGAACCCGGAAAGCAGAAGACGGAGTGAACGGAGATCGCAACACTGCACTCCAGCCTGGGCAACAGAGCAAGACTTCATCTCAAAAAAAAAGAATGAAGGCAAAGCAGAACCATAAATTCTTTAACCCACAGTCAAATAAAAGGCAAAATTAGGAGCCACAATATTGTAGAATTTTCTAAATGTTTATTGTAGGAAGTTTCTTGGTTTTTTTTTTTTTTTTTCAAGATAGGCTGATTAATGTAACATAAACTTCTTTTTTTTTTTTTTAGACCGAGTCTTGCTCTGTTGCCCACGCTGGAGTGCAGTGGTACAATCTTGGCTCACTGCAACCTCTGCCTCCCGGGTTCAAGCAATTCTCCTGCCTCAGCCTCCCGAGTAGCTGGGATTACAGGTGGGTGCCACTATGCTCGGCTAATTTTTTTGTATTTTTAGTAGAGACAAGGTTTCATTGTGTTAGCCACGATGGTCTCAATCTCTTGACCTCGTGATCCACCTGCCTCGGCCTCCCAAAGTGCTGGGATTACAGATGTGAGCCACTGAGCCTGGCCACACAAACTTTTTTTTTTTTTTTTTTAAATGATTATACTTTAAGTTCTAGGGTACATGTGCACAATGTGCTGGTCTGTTACATATGTACACATGTGCCATGTTGGAATATTAATATGTATATACCCTTCCAGATGATTCAATGAATTTACTATGTTCCTACTATGTAAATCACAAGAATTAGTGGGTATGAAATAATGGCATACTGGTATTCAAGCCAATTCTTTATAAAAGAATCAAGAAGAAAAAGCTGCAAGTAATACTTGCTTCCATACAACAATTTAAATAAGTATTACATGTCATATCTATGTGGACATACGGTTTTGGAACATTAAACAAATGTTTCGAATCAAATCTCCTAAAAATAACTGCACTGTTACCATGTAAATGAAGCATAAGACTTGGCACACAAAAATCAACTCATGAATAATAAAGCACTCATAAAAAAAAGGAAATAAACTTATAAAAGTTAGTATGCTTACCTGAACCACCCAGGGGCTATTGGCAAAGGCCATAATATCTCTTTCTTCCCAAAAAAAGGCAGAATCTGATCTTTTTATCATCTCAAACTTACTAAGAAGCTTCATAGCATAAACCTTCTGCGATGCCTTATGACGAACCTGTTGATTTTTTAAAACACAAAAATTAATACTTTCATGTTATGAGAGAAAGGTAAACAGATGATACTATAATGCTATTATTAAAGACTTCAGTTACAAAAAAATGGTCCTTAGCTAATAAAAAGTAAAAGCAAAACATTTTTAATGAAAGAAACAAAGGAGAACATTTCTAACAACCTAAGTATTCTATGAAATATGTAATATTTTAAACACTGAATTCAATATACAACTCTCTCATTTCAACTAAATGAAGGTAAATTCGTGAAGCTTCATTCTCTCATATTAAGCTAACCAACTTTAAGAATGAGGTATTGTTAAATAAGAAATTTAAAATATACGTCTACTGAAAAAAACCATTTATGTAAGTAGTCTGAAACATCAATGTATACACATCCCTCACTATCTGCCAGTAAGAACTTAATAAATTTAGATATCAAGGGATACCTATGATTTTGTTAAGTCACTCTTATTTCTCTTTAGGTGCCCTAATTAAAGGTTTTTGTTTGTTTGTTTGTTTTTTAGGAAAAAAATACTACCAACGATGAGGTCATCTGACCAATTTCTATGTTTCCAATTAGACTGCAAATTCCATAGAGGCAAGAAGACTGTCTATTTTTGACCACCCTTTTAATTCCAAGAACATAGCAAACTGTCCACCAGAGAGCCAATAAATACTTAATGAATGATTATAACAGTTAACATTTATTAGATAAGTAACAACTGCTAACACTAATACTTGGATGTCTAATAGGATGCCTAAAACTGAAACTCCTAATCTTCACCCCTGAATTTATTCCTCCCACAGTTATTCCCCATTTCAGTAAATGGTAGCTTCATCCTTCTAGTTGCTCTAGCTAAAAAACCTCTTTTTCTCTCAAACATCTTATCAAATTTATCTGCAAATCCTGTCAGTTCTACCTTCAAGAAGTTTCAGAATCCAACCATTTCTAACTACCTCCACTGATACCACCCTGGCTCAACATATTTTATTTCCATTTCCAACTTGTTTCCCTGCTGTCAGTCTCTCTTATCCACAGCCTAGTCATCCTTCTAGAATATAAACCATTTCCTGTCATTCCTCTGCTTAAAACCCCCTAACAACTTCCCATATCATCTCTGCATGTTCCCTCTGCCTGGAATCACCTTCTGTAGCTGGCTCAATCCTTCACTTCCTTAAATCCCTGTTCAAATCACTATCCCCTTCTGCTGCCAAGCATATTCCATATTCCATTCTCTGTGTCATGTTTTTGCTTCATCGTACTTATTACCATCTTACATCCCATTTTTAACTTATTTATCACCTATTTCTCAGCACCAGAATATAAACCCAATGAAGGCAAGGATTTCTGTGTTTGGTTCAACGTTTAATCCCCATTGCCTAGTATAATGTCTGGCACATAATAACCTTTCAATAAATAAATGCTGAAAGAACAGATTTACTAAGTACTTGGCATGTGCCAGGTACTGCGTGTTTTGATACATATATTATCTTACTTAATCTTCATTCCCAGTGAGGTATTATTTCCCCATACTACAAATGGGAAATCTGAGGCACAGAGACATCAAACTGCCCAAGGGCTATATAGATAGTAAGCAGAATTAACTCAAGATGGATTAGAGACTTAAATGTAAGACCTAAAACCATAAAAACCCTAGAAGAAAACCTAGGCAATACCATTCAGGACACAAGCATGAGCAAAGACTTCATGACTAAAACACCAAAAGGAATGGCAACAAAGCCAAAACTGACAAATAGGATTTAATTAAACTAAAGAGCTTCTGCACAACAAAAGAAACTATCATCAGAGTGAACAGGCAACCTACAGAATGGGAGAAAATTTTTGCAATCTATCCAGCTGACAAAGGGCTAATAACCAGAATCTACAAGGAACTTAAACAAATTTACAAGAAAAAAACAAACAACTCCATCAAAAAGTGGGCAAAGGATATGAACAGACACCTCTCAAAAGAAGACATTTATGCAGCCCACAAACATGAAAAAAAGCTCATCATCACTGGTCATTAGAGAAATGCAAATCAAAACCAGAATGAGATACCACCTCATGCTAGTTAGAATGGCAATCATTAAAAAGTCAGGAAACAATAGATGCTGGAGAGGATGTGGAGAAACAGAACACCTTTATGCTGTTGGTGGGAGCGTAAATTAATTAAACCACTGTGGAAGACAGTGTGGCAATTGCTCAAGGATATAGAACCAGAGGCCAGGCACAGTGGCTCACACCGGTAAACCCAGCACTTTGGGAGGCTGAGGCGGGCGGATCACCTGAAGTCAGGCATTCGAGACCAGCCTGGCCAACATGGTGAAACCCCGTTTCTACCAAAAATACAAAAATTAGCTTGGCATGGTGATGCACACCTGTAATCCCAGGTACTTGGGAGACCGAGGCAGGAGAATGGCTTGAACCTGGGTGGCTGAGGCTGCAGTGAGCCAAGATCGCGCCACTGCACTCCAGCCTGGGTGGAAAAAAAAAAGATCTAGAACCAGAAATACCATTTGACCCAGCAATCCCATTACTGGGTATATACCCAAAGGATTATAAATCATTCTACTATAAAGACACATGCACACGTATGTTTACTGCAGCACTGTTCACAACAGCAAAGACTTGGAACCAACCCAAATGCCCACCAATGATAGACTGGATAAACAAAATGTGGCACATATACACCATGGAATACTATGCAGCCATAAAAAAGGATGAGTTCATGTCCTTTGCAGGGACATGGATGAAGCTGGAAACCATCATTCTCAGCAAATTATCACAGGAACAGAAAACCAAACACCGCAGGTTCCCACTCATAAGTGGGAGTTGAACAATGAGAACACGTGGACACAGGGAGTGGAACATCACACACCAGTGCCTGTCACAGGGTGAGGGGCTAGAGGAGGGATAGCATTAGGAGAAATATAGATGACAGGCTGATGGGTGCAGCAAACCACCATGGCACATGTATACCTATGTAACAAACCTGCATGTTCCACGCATGTATCCCAGAACTTAAAGTATAATAATAATAAGATTTAAAGGTAGTCTGCAGGCAGAATCTATACTATTTCTACATATGTTATGTACACAATTAGGATGATTTTCCCAAACAGGGCTAGATTACATCTGTCAACCCACTATTCCATCCAGTTGGTGCTCCTTTTTACTCAGAGTATGCCAGTTTTTGTACAACAAATTATATGGTTACCCTATTCAGGGACGGAAGAAAGAAGAGGAAATCACGCACCTGACCATTGTCTACAGGGTCCTAAATGATCTAGCCTATGTCCACCTTCCCAACTTAAATCTTGTCATTTTCTTCCCGTTGTTCATACTTCAGACACACTTATCTTCTCTCAGTTCCTCTAATATAACGAAACTTTCCTCAGGATCTTTATGGGTACTGGAAAGGTATTTAAAAACCCATCATAGTACCTAATTCAACCTCTCCCATAAGGATACTACCTCCTTATCCATTCAGTTTAAATATAAAACTCCTCAAAGAGGTCTTCTCTGACCACCCTAACTAAGAATTCACTGTTCTCAACCACAGAACCCTATTTGTTTTCTTCCTGGTAGATATCATAATTTGTAATTTTTGATGTTGTTTCTTTGTATTTATTGCCTGTCTCCCATAGTGGAATGTAAATTCAACAAGGATGGGGATTATGCATGCCTATTTTGTTCTCCATTATATCCCTAGTGCCAAGTACAATGCCAGCAATGGCAATAAAACAGGCACTCACTAAATATTTAATGACTCAATTAATATCTGCAAAAATGTATTTTACAAGTGGCCACACCATCAATTTCCAGTTTTAAAAAAGATTCAGCAGGTAATATTTCTAGTTATCTTCTGTCAAATACTATCCACATGTACAGCTAATACTTATATTGATGAAAATAAGGTAAACCAAAGATATGCTGGTGTCTTCCCCAGAGGAGACAGGGAAGAACCATGACACTTATCAGATACTCTATAAAATGCAATAAAATTTTAGAAAATCATAAAATGCTATGCCTCTTTAATAGAGAAAGTTTTGTTCCACCTCCAATAAAAGCCAGGTACAAAATTGTATTAGGGGAGTGGGTTTGAACAAATCACTAATGGAAAACACAAATAAGTCCCAGGATGACACAACACATTTGTATACTTATTACTCAGAATCATGCACTTCTGGCTATGACGAAGTAATTGGTACCAGCTAGCCCTCCCATTGTAAACAACCATCAAAAATGACAAAACACGCAAGGCAACTGTATTCAGGTTTCATAAAATAAACACAAGACTGTAATTCCTGAGAGAAGAGAAACTCACCAAGTCAACCCCATAATTGCCCAGAAACTCTGATAAAAGTCAATATTGCAACCAGTACGCAGCATGTAATTGCATGTTTCTGCTGAGTTGAGGAGGCAGAGATCAGAGTTTAAGACAAATGAAGCAGCTAAATTATTCTGGGCAGGAAACTGGAAAGTAAGGAGAGGGAGATCCCTAGAAGTCACATGTGTGTACTTGGCTAAAGGCTGGGCTACCCAGAAAGAAAGCAGTCCAGGTTTATTAGAGACCAACTGCTTTGGGGTTATGGTAAAACATAAACACTAGAGGTTAAGTGGCACTGGAAGAACACAGGATTTCCAGACAAGCAAAAGTAGAGAAGTGCACGTGCGGTGGCTCACGCCTGTAATCCCAGCACTTTGGGAAGCTGAAGCAGGAGGACTGCTTGAGCCCAAGAGTTTGAGACAGCCTGGGCAACATAGTGAGACCCTGTCTCTTAAAAAAAAAAAAAAAAAAGGTAGAGAAACCTGGCTAATTTCTTGGGTGTTCAGCTGACGCATCTTATGAAAAAGAACCAGGCTCTAAAGTAAGACCTACTCTAGCACAAACCTAACAAAACCTAATATTAAACCCTAAAAGATCCAAAGGGAAACACAGTTTGGAGGTTGCATACTACAAATTTAAAAGAACTTGGGGGCCGGGCGCAGTGGCTCACACCTGTAATCCCTGCACTTTGGGAGGCCGAGGCGGGCGGATCATGAGGTCAGGAGATTGAGACCATCCTGGCTAACACGGTGAAACCCCGTCTCTACTAAAAATACAAAAAATTAGCCAGGCATGGTGGCAGGCACCTGTAGTCCCAGCTACCTGGGAGGCTGAGGCAGGAGAATGGCATGAACCCAGGAGGCGGAGCTTGCAGTGAGCGGAGATCGCACCACTGCACTCCAGCCTGGGGGAAAGAGCGAGACTCCCTCTCAAAAAAAAAAAAAAAAACAAAAAAAAACTTGGGAAACATCTTGATCTTTCCACACATCTACATTTACAAAGTGTAAAACAGCCTGCAAGAGTTAAGGATGAACAGCAAGTAACTGGACAGCCTATCAGAATGAAAATCAATAGTATTCAAAGAAAAATAACAAAACCCCAGTCTCCACCATACATCCACAAGGTACAGTATATAATTTAAAAATTACTAGATAGGCAAAAAGGAAAATGCGACTCATCATCAAGAAAAAAGCAGTCAATAGAAAATGGCCCCAAAAGATGTTAGATTCAACTGACAAATACTTAAAAATAGCTCTTATAAATATGTTCAAAGAACTAATGGAAAATATATTAAAGAAATAAAATATAGTCTTAATGAGTGAATAGAAGTAAATATCAACAGAAAAATGGAAACTAGGCCAGGTGCAGTGGCTCACACCTGTGATCCCAGCACTTTGGGAGGCTGAGGTGGGGGGATCACTTGAGGTCAGGAGTTCGAGGCCAGCCTGGCCAACATGGTGAAACCCTGTCTCTACTAAAAATACAAAAATTAGCCAGGCATGGTGGTGTGTGCCTGTAATCTCAGCCACTCGGGAGGCTGAGGCAGAGGAATTGCTTAAACCTGGGAGGCAGGGGTTGCAGTGAGCCAAGATGGTGCCACTGCACTCCATGCACTCCAGTCTGGATGAGAGAGTATGACTCCATCACAAAAAAAAAAAAAAAAAAAGGAAACTATATGGAAGTCAGTGAACTTGAACACAAATCAATCTGAAAAATAAAGACAAAATGAATAAATGAAAATGAAGAGACTCAGGGGATTCCAATACCGTTTTAAACAGTCTAAAATATGTGTAATTATAAATGGATTAAATACTCCAATTAATAAACATAAATTATAAAAACTGATTAAAAAGCAATTATAGTTCACATACTTATATATAATAATTATATATTGATATGGTTTGGATTTGTGCCCCCACCCAAATTTCAGGTCAAATTGTAATCCTCAGTGTTGGAGGGAAGGGCCTAGTGGGAGGTGACTGGATCATGGGGAGGGACTTCCCCCTTGTTGTTCTCCTGATAGTGAGTTCTGATGAGATCTGGTTGTTAAAAGTGTGTGGCATTCTCCCTCTTTGTTCTCTTCTTCCTTCTCTGGCCACATAAGACATGCTTGCTTCCCTTTCACCTTCTGCCATGATTGTAAATTTCCTGAGGCCTGCCCAGCCATGCTTCCTGTACAGCCTGCAAAACTGTGAGTCAATTAAACCTCTTTTATGAATTATCTAGTCTCTCAGGTAGTTCTTTACAGCAATGTGAGAACGGACTAATACATATATCTAATATACATATTATATATCAATATATACATAAGTTATATAGTTTAATTATGAGGTCAAATGACTTGAAAACAAATGAATGGAGAAAGATATACCATGCAAACTGCAAGGGTAAGAAAGCTGGCATGTAAATAATAAAGCAGACTTCAAGGCAAAGAGTATTATAAGAGATAAAGAAGGTAATTTAGATAAAAGGGGTAATTCATTACGGAGGCATAACCATTCTAATTACGTATGCATCTTCAATAAATGAGCCTGAAAATTAATAACATAAAAACTAACAGAACTAAGAAAGAAACAGACAAATCTATACCTTCAGTTGGAAATGTTAATACCCCATGGTCTTAGTTCAGGTTGTTCAGAGGTTGAATTACGCTCCAAGGTCACCCCGATCAAAATTTTTAATGCAGGGATATAGGCTAGGGATTCTCAGTATTTGATAGAACAAGCAAACAAAACATCAGTATGGATATAAAGAAAATATAGCCCAAAATGAAAACTGCCTAAATTATAATTACAAAGATTATATTAATAGATTACATCACTTCTCATTTTAAAATATTTTGAAATTTGGGAGGTTAGCCTAGGCAGCTACAGCGGCGGAGGAGCAGGGGCTGGTATGTGCTGGGCGGCGAGAGCCTCACGGCGGAGGAAGACAGCGATCAAAAGGCCGAACGCCTCAGAGAAGAGCTTGTGGCCACTGTGGAGTCC
This sequence comes from Pongo abelii, assembly GCF_028885655.2. Taxonomy (NCBI): domain Eukaryota; kingdom Metazoa; phylum Chordata; class Mammalia; order Primates; family Hominidae; genus Pongo; species Pongo abelii. The sequence goes on along the minus strand of NC_071997.2, from coordinate 121,649,930 downwards.
CTGCTGGGCCCTGTGGGGCTTAGAGGTGCGGGCGACGGCAGAGGCGGTGCTGGCAGCTGCAGTGGCGGCGGCGTCGCGATCAGCTGTCGGGGTTATTGCCGACGCTTCTGTCAGGTGGTTGAAGATTACGCTGGAAGATGGCAGGTCCCTTTGCCACAGCTTCAGGTTCTTCAGATTGTACTTTGTTGTTTTACAACAGCCAGTGCATCATTCCCAGATGAATGTGAGCACGTACAACATGTTTTGAGTAGCCTTGCTGTGAGTTTCTTCGAGTTGCTGCTGTTCTTTGGAAGAGGTGAGTTTTATGAAGAGCTCTTAAAGGATATTCTTGGATCATTCCAGGAATACCAGAATCACCTCCGCAGATATGGACATGTGAATCTGGGACTGGTGACTCGAATCATTAGAGATGGCGGCCCATGGGAAGATCCAGTGTTGCAAGCTGTCCTTAAAGCTCAGCCAGCATCTCAGGAGATAGGTACTTCAGGAGATTTGAAATCAAACCAACATTCGTAATAAGCAAATACACTTTCATTTACTAACTAGAGCAGTAATAGTGATTTTTCTTCATTTTATAATATTGAATAATGGAGTGATGTATTTTCAAGTGAAAAGTGTTTGTTTTTCTAACCTGGCCCACAGTGATTTCTGACACCAAGTTTGGTACATTTATTTATCATAATAGAAATTCTGAGGGGTAACACATCTACTAGATGTTATTTATTTACAGAAAGTGTATTTTTGTCACTTCAGTTATATTTTTAAAATCTGTTTAAGGAGGAACTTTTTTTTTTTTTTAAGAAACAAAAACTCTGCTTTTCATGAAAGCACATGGAATCTCCCTTCCCTTACACAGGAAACTCTATGAGGGCTGAAACTGTGAATTTTTGTCATACTACTGCATAGCTAGCCCAATGATGGTACAGAGTAGATGCTTAATATAATGACATGGTGAATGCATGAGTGAATAAGCGACTAACTGAATGAATAAATTTGAATTCCAAATACCCTAGAGCAGTATTTCCCAAACTTCATGCATTAGAAGTTTTGTCTCATACCCTTAATACCTGCGTATTTCTTTGATATCACCTCCTGTCCAATCTGATTTAACAATGGTCCTTTGTAAGCCAAAATTTCCTTTCAAGGCAGAAGGCTTTGTCAACTGCTCTTAGTTAATTCTTTTTTAAAATGTTCCCCATATTATTCGTGAACCCCAGAACATTCTGAATCACCAAAACTGTAGAATGCAAGCTTAGCAACAGTGAATAAGCACAAAAGTGTAGAAAACATTTAAAAGTGTGGAGAGAGCCTGTGGAGTTCAGTTATGAGACAGCCAAGGGGAAAAAAACAAGACCTCCCAATCCTGGAACCAGTTAGAAGTTGGTTTGGTGAGAAAGACACTACATACCACAGATTTTGTTGAGCAGGTTATTTCTGTTAGTCACAGGTTAAGGAGTTAGGGTGGGTTGTGAATGCAGTTGAGTGGAGAAGGAGCTGTGATAGGACGGGAGGTAGGATAAGTCTAGGGCTAAGGTATATGTGACAGTGTTATGAAGAACCCAAGGGGTAAAGAGGACACTGGTGTTTGATGTGTGGATCTTGGAAAGGGATTAAAAAAAAGAAAAGAAAACTGAAAAGGGAGAGGAGTTGGAGCTGAGGAGGAAGAGCTGGATTACTAAAGAAGTATAAAGAGTCAAATATAGGAAAGGCAAGGGTGACAGACTGGAGGAAATTATGAGGAGACTGCATGTGCCCAGAGGGGAAGGAGCTAGACAAAGAGCTTCAAGAGAAGTGAGGACAGGGGAGAAGAAAGTTTGAGCTTTTAAGGGAGATTTAGGCTTCACTACATAAGATCTAGAATAAACCTGTTGTTGGTTGGTCTGAGGGCTGATGGCCTTTTAGGCTGGGAATTACATTAAAATAATAAATATTCCTTTGATACATATACTAGCATACCTCACACTTTGGGAAAAGCTGCTCTAGAGCCTCATTTAAATGGATTACTTTTCCCTAGTTGGTGATCATTAGGGTAAAGACCAGACTGAAGTTATCTTTGCATTAACTATACAAATCAGTGTTTGCATATCATATACTGTAAATGGAACTGCAAGACAAATGTTTAAGCCAAAATAAAACATTCATAAGCACTCTGGAAGCTACTGATTAAGTGTAAGTAATTAAAATACTTCTGGATTTAAAATCATACAAATATGGGTTCCAGGTCCTGCTATGCCACTGAATTCTTTTTCCTTGGACAGGTCATTTGACCTCTCTGAGACTCAGTTTTGCAATCTATAAAGCTAGTATCATAATACCTATCATAAGGTTGTTGTTGGGTCTAAATAAGTTTATGTAGCTAACGGTGTTTATATATTTTAAAATTGTGTAAAAGTAGTAATTAGTAATTATCCTTAGTGATACATAAATCTATATTAATAAGCAGTCCTATTTGGCACTACTTTTGGATTAATTTTATCTTTAAAATATACTTTTCTTGTAAAAAAATTTTTTGAAATTTGAAGGATTGATATATAGTAACTGTATATAACAAGAATCCTAAATGCAAAGAGCAAAGTAAGTAATGACAAGAATCATGGCTTACATCCATCTTCTATATTAAATGACCAAGCTGGAGTAACAATTCCTTTGATTTGTATAGTGTTGTAAAATTTATAGAATACCGAAAATAAATGCACAGGAAAGGAATATGAAAACACAGGTGGGGAGTGGGAATTTAAAGAATGAATTATCCTAGACTTGAAACTAGAAAACCCTCTTACAGCAGATAGACCAGATTTTCAACTGATTTGTGTTCAATTAGCAGGTTATCTCAAATAGTCATTCCAGCAATGTTGTTAAATATAGTTTAAAATATGTCAACAGTGTTAAAAAGAAGTTGCTTAGGCCAGGTGTGGTGGCTCACGCCTGTAATCCCAGCACTTTGGGAGGCTGAGGCAGGTGTATCATCTGAGGTCAGGAGTTCCAGACCAGCCTGGCCAACATGGCAAAACCCCATCTCTACTAAAAACACAAAAATTAGCTGGGTTGGTGGCAGGTGCCTGTGATTCCAGCTACTCAGGAGGCTGAGGCAGGAGAACTGCTTGAACCTGGGAGGTAGAGGTTGCAGTGAGCCGAGATCACACCATTGCACTCCAGCCTGGGTGACAGAGCGAGACTCTGTCTCAAAAAAAAAAAAAAAAAAAAAAAAAGGAGTTGCTAACATAGTCCCTCTTCTATATATATTTACACCACTCTTCAAATCTTCACTCACTTTAAGAACAAATCAAATTTTGAATGCTTCCTAACTTCATTAGAGAAAGCAATCCATACAACATTAAGAGCCAATTTTAATTTATACAGTATTATTACCTATGCTTGACTCAGAACATGACAAGAACAGTTTTTAAACTTCTGCTATAAAGATATCAACAGAAGCTAAAATATATTTGTCAGCTGGTAGAAAACAGTTAAATATTTAAACTAGCAATATTTACATATGAGATAACTAAACAGAAAAACAAATATACCTAGAAGGAAAAAGATACTCATTTATATAAAATAAAATCACACAAGATAGGCATAAGATGGCTTTTGAATATGAGAAAAATGCTGACTGACTTCACTTTTGGTGATTCTTCATGTAAAACTGCTCCCCTCTATGTGTTTCCATAGCACTTAAAATAATCTATTACTTGTGAACATGTCTACTTCATAAGCTCCTTTAGGAATATAACACATACTTTCATTTGTGAGACTGTGTAGTGGCTGGCACAATGCTAAATTGACTAATTCAACAAAATCATATATCTGGAGGATATCTACAAAACTTTAGAATATTTTGGCTACATGTTCTAGTTCATAGGGCCTGAATTTCACTTAAACTGCTTTGACAGGACAGTTCCTGGCTCATAAATCAAGAGCTTGGAACCATCAGCTTGTGGTCTTTGACATAACTTAATCTACAGAGCAAACATTAAGAGGCAATAAGCTTATTTATGCCAAATATCTATACCATACCTTTATAATTTATTAGCAGTCATGTTACAAGTATCACAATAAAATGCTATTACTTTAGCAAAGCTGGTTTCCACTGATTATCCTTTGAGGATGTCTCTTTCCAAGTTATTTTATTATTATTTTCCTCAGCATCTCTGTAGATTTCCCTTTATTCTTCAACTCCTTCTTTATTCAATACAGATGGACAGACAGATGAACAGTCAGATACAGTGACTGTTCATTATCACACCACACAGAGTAATGTTTAAAACCATGGATTTGCCGGGCGTGGTGGCTCAAGCCTGTAATCCCAACACTTTGGGAGGCTGAGGCGGGTGGATCATGAGGTCAGCAGTTCGAGACCAGCCTGACCAACATGGTGAAACCCTGTCTTTACTAAAAATACACAAATTAGGCAGGCGTGGCGGCAGGTGCCTGTAATCCCAGCTACTCAGGAAGCTGAGGCAGCAGAATCACCTGAACCCGGGAGACAGAGGTTGCAGTGAGCCAAGATCGCGCCATTGCATTCCAGCCTGGGCGACAGAGCAAGACTCTGTCTTAAATAAATAAAGAAAGAAATAGCAAGCATGGATTTAAATGTCAACAAACCTGGGCAAACTCCTAGCTGTTTATGAACTATGTGGCCAATTTACCTAATCTCTAAATTTCAGTGGCTTCATCTACATATCATAGAGTTATTGCATAGATAAAATGAGATAATGGCTATAAATATTCAGCACACAGAATATCCTCAATGAGAATGTTAGCTGACTCCACCACAGACAAATGGAATTTAGCTCATTCTGTTATGTAGTATGACATGAATTTCCCATCACTAGTCTATGAGTACCTAAAGGATAAAAACGTTGCTCCTATTACAGTGTTTCTCTTTGTATAGAAAAGATTGCTATATCCCTTGTTTTTAATTTTAAAAGTGGATGAGTGTAAAAACACCATCTAACTGGCTATACATATGAAAAAAAACAAAAAACAAAAAAATAAATAATGGTCAAAAAGTTAACAGGGGTTATAACATAACTGATAAAATCTTTGGTAATTTTTATTCTTATTTTTATTTGTACTTTCTGAAGCTAATATGTAGAGCTTAAAAAAAAACTTAAGTAGATGAGACATTCCTAAGTGTAGCCAGAGACATACTTGGTGATATGGTGTGGCTGTGTCCCCAAACAAATCTCATCTTGAATTCCTATGTGTTGTGGGAGGGACCCAGTGGGAGGTAACTGAATCATGAGGGCAGGTCTTTCCTGTGCTGTTCTCATGATAATAAGTACTAAGTCTCATGAGATCTAATGGTTATTATAAGGGGGAGTTTTCCTGCACAAGCTCTCTTTGCCTGCTGCCATCCATGTAAGATGTGACTTGCTGCTCCTTGCCTTCTGCCATGATTGTGAAGCCTCCCCAGCCACGTGGAACTGTAAGTCCAATAAATTTCTTTCTTTTGTAAATTGCCCAGTCTCGGGTATGTCTTTATTAGCAGCGTGAAAACAGACTAATACACTTGGAAAATCCTAAAATGGACCTCCTCAAACACTTATGGACAAAAACTTTTGAACATCATTCTAAGTAAAACACCTCATTTGAAATTTTCAAATTTATTTTTATTATCAAAAATATATTATTTTTATAAGAAGATCCAATGAATCTACTTGACAGACCTGGAGCAGTTACTGTTTCTACCATAGATACACGAAAAAAATGTCCTCACATTTTCTGTTTGTGGCAGCCAAGATTGAATGGGGGATACAGGAATTACAAAAACATGTTGAAAGACAGATAATTTTTGCCACTTAAAAATAACCCTGTAAACAGTGAAGAGCCTGTTTTATTCCAAAGAAGGAATTAAAAAGTTGAGTTTACATGAGTAGCATTGGAAAATCATGTCCCCAACATCCTTGCCTCCTGGTTGGTTCTACTTTAAAAGCTTGGCTTAAAACTAAATTAAAAGCCAGTGGATGCCCAGGAAGCAATAAGCCCAGTGATCAGGAAGGATCACAGTCAGTTCTTCAATGCAAACTTTCTACATTCAAGTTTCTGTGCTATACAGCATACTGAAAGACAAGAAAAATCTAACTCCAGATATGATCTGGTTGCACACACACACATTAGTTACCAATGTCTGGGTTGAACTGACAAATGCCTACAGTAAGGGTTCTCCTTTTCTTCCTGCTGCTCTACAGATATTCCTCCAAAACTGTGTTCCTGACTAAATAAGATAATCTTTCCAGATACGAGTGAACTATGTAGAACAGCTATGAATCCCTGATGTAAATGCCAAAAGTACTTGAAAGACACAGTTCCTGCATCCAAAGTTTTACATTATTAAAAAAAAAAAGAAATCAAAGTATATATATAAACTATAGCACAAGGCACACACACACACACACACAAAAACACAAAGAGCATGCTCTGAAATGAGAAGCCTGCCTACAATGAATAGCTCAGTGGAAGATAAGAGTTAAAGTTTTTTTTTTTTTAATTGGCCAACACCTTAAAAGGCAGCCTGGAAGGCCAGGATGAAGATTTCATAGTTCATTCAGTTGGAAAAAGATCCATTAAATATACAGCAGAGATAATACATAAATATATTTTATAAGGTCACCTTGACAGCAGTTTATATTAGTCAGATCAGATGTAGAATTCCCATTTTTTATCTAACTCAATATAAGGAGGTGGGGAAATAAATAAAAAAGATGAAAACAAAACATGTATGCTAAAAAGCTCCACTGTTAATTCCACTACACACAAACCAGGAATGGGGATAGGAGTAATACATGAGAACACAAGGGTATTTCAAGCAGGAGGAAGATGGTCTGCTAAATAGTAATGTCAGTCTAACTGAGCTTGGATAGTGTGAATTTATAGATGTAATAAGCAGAGTCCTAACACTGTCTTCATCAGCACTTCACAACCTAAGATTAATAGTAACGATGGTGAAACACTGTTAGCAGAAGTGGAAATAGAATGCAAAGCAGGTATTCATACATAACTGGATAATGATGGAGTGGCTTGATGAAGGTGATGACAGTAAAAGTGGATGGACTGGAGAAATATTATGAAAGCAGAAACAGGACTTACTGAAAAATTAACTATAAGGGTTGACAGAAAAAAGAGTAATCAGTGATGACTCCTAATTTTTTGACTTGAACAACTAGGTTGATGCAAGAGCCATTTACTACGATCAGAAAGAGAAGGAACAGATTTGTGGAGGAAGAACAAAGTTAGAGAGGGAATCAAACATTCTGATTTCACACATTTTAGAGATCTATGACACGTCTTCATGAAGATGTCAAATAAGCCACTGTGGATATGAGTTGCGGAGCAAAGTAGAAAGTTCTGAGCAGTAACTATAAATTTGGACCTTGCCATTATATAAACTGTATTTAAAGTCACAGGAATGCATGAGCTTACCTTAAGAAGACAAATAAAAGAAACAAAAAGCCTGGCCATTGGAAACTACAAATTTAGAAGTCAGGTAGAGAATGAATCATGAAGGAAACTTAGAAGGAAGAGCCTGTAAAGAAAAAATCCTTTCAAGAAATAAAGAGATGTGAATATTACTAAGAGTTTGAGTGAGATGAAAGTGAAATACTATACAGCCAATAAAAGTACAGGTGAAGTCTATACTTATTGACATGGAAAGATGGTTATGACCATATATCAAAGAGAACACTCTCTGGAATCCTCTGCCTAAATTCAAATCTCATTTCAACCACTTAGCAGCTATGTGAACTTCGGTAGGTTATTTATCCTAACTACCTGAGTTTAATTTTCCCATCTGTACAATGGGCATAATAGTAATAATACTTACCTGAAAGGACTGTTGTGAAGACCTGGGTTACTAAATACAAATAGATTAAAAGTCTGCCTGGCATGTTACAACTGCTAAAAGAGTGTATGCTACCATTTATTACTGCATTAAAAAACACAAATTACAAAACTATGTATATAATGATCCTTTAAGACTTAAATATATTACATGTATCTTTAGAAATGGGCAAGTTGGAAATCTAGATATCAAATTAATAACAGTAGTTCTCTCTCAATTCTAACACTACAGGTGAATTTTAAAAGTATAATGTTGGCTTGTTTTCTCATTATTCTACTGTGAACGTATTCATCATATACATAATTCTTAATTTCAAGGGAAATTTTCATAACTGAATAGGGAAAAGTTTTAAACTTTCCTAGAATGAAAATGATTAGGAGAAAATATAAATACCCACTGAAAATAATTCAACATTAGTTTTGCAACAGTCTCCAAATATCTGTAAATCACCAAGCAGTGAAAGGATACAAAAAGGGTGGTTACCTTTATGTTTGAAAATGGTAATAGGGAGAAAGAAACATGATAAATGGAGGTTTTAACATGTTCTTCCACCTAATTCTAAGCAATTTAGACCTTTGTGAATGAGAATGCATTCATATATTAAATTCCATAGTTTTAAATAAAACAGCGACCAGGAAAAAATTTAATGTCACTTAACATTTTTCTTAGGAATAAGAAGTAAGCAGGGGGATTACACAGTGGGATTGCAGGATTACTCACACCAGCAATTTAGGAGGCCAAAGCAGTAGGACTGCTTGAGGCCAGGAGTTAGAGACAAGTCTGGGCAACACTGGGGGACCCTGTTTCTACAAAAAAAAAATTCAAAACTAGCCATGTATGGTGGTACACACCTGTGGTCCTTTTTCTATTTTTAGATTTTTAAAGCTTTCTTATTGAAAACTAAAACATGCATGCCCACTACCATAGGCCTACAAAGGGTCAGGATCATAAATACCACTGTCTTCCACCTCTACATCTTGTCCCACTAACAGGTTTTCAGGCAAAATAACATGAATGGAGCTGGCATTTCCTATGATAACAATGCCTTCTCCTGGAATCCCTCCTGAAGGACCTGCCTGAGGTACTTCTTGAGGTGTCACTTTTTTCAGAAATATGTCCATGGTGGTTTGTTGGGCTTGTTTGTTTTTTCACTATTGAGTTGCATGAGTAATTGTTGGAACTACGGCATTAAGATGGCTATGACCTTAAGACAGCTGACATTACTAGGTAAAAGGAATTTTTCAGCTCCATTATAGTCTTTTGGGACCACTGACATATATGCAGTCTATCATTTACCAAAACACCATAATGCTGTGCATGACTACTGTGCAATACCTACTGTGACATACTAAAGTCACTTGTACAGTGAGAATTCGATCTGTAGAAATTGGCAGATCCTCTGTGGTAATGCATTTTTAACTTGAAATGAAAAAGTATTTCACATAAAAGGACAAATTTGCACCAACTATTATAAAACTTTCTTCAAATGTCTAGAAAAACATACTCATAAAGATGTGCCAAATGTGGAACAGTCCACACATATCCGCCATAGTAATTTATTTACTGTATACGAATCAACTTTAAAAGGCTATGAAAGAAGCACCTGCACTTCTACTTTGCAATCTTATCCTTATTTTAAAGAATCTCTACATAAAGTAAAACAGAACCAAGAATTAAAGCCAAAACAAACATGCTATAAACTCTTGGGTCAGGTCATCAGATTAATGGAATGTTAAAATATTTTTCATTTCTAAAAATTAAGACTTTGTTTCTGCATATTTTGTAGCCAAAACAAATTTTGAGATGAAAAATTAATGATAAAAACAAAAATAAAAGCCTTCTCTATTTATACATCTTCCTTTTTCTTCTCTCTCCTTTAACATATTAAATTGTAATGATCAAATTAACACAGTACAGTGAATATCCTGCCATTAAGACATGGTAAGTTAAGGTCTGTCATATTCCTTCCAAATTTCAACTCCAAATTCTGTATCTCTTCCATAACTACACAGGTATGCAGAAACAATGCATCTGTTTAAAATATTTACAGCATGAATCTATATACCAATAGGCAATAATACAATTAACCCTTAGGAAGCACTTTGACCAGGCCTATTTTTATTACTAATTCCCTTAATCCCCCATAATGACTCCCATAAGACAGGTATAATTATCTCTATTTTACAGGTGGGAACTCAGAAAGACTCATGCCTGTGGTCACCATGATCTCTGAGTTAGAAAATGGAAGAGCTAGGATTCAACTACTATATATTTTCCCTATCTTTAGGCTCTTCTATAACTCAACTGTCATGTCATCTAATCTCCCACTCTCCCGACCACAGTACCAAAATTCTAAAAGCCAAAGCTTCACCATTTTCACATACCAAAAAAAAAAAAAAAGAAACAAAAACAAAAACAAAAAAACCCAAACAACAACAAAAACCCTGAACAATAACAAAGCTTCACTGGTTTCTGAGGCAGTCCTCTCCTCAAATGTACTCCAAATGAACCTTTCAATTCTTTCAACCTCAGACAGCATTGTTTCAAGTCCCCTGAGCACCATACCCCTTGAGTATATACTATCAATATGCTTTTTTTTCTTATTTTTGGGGACGGAGTCTCACCCTGTCACCCAGGCTGGAGTGCAGTGGCACGATCTCGGCTCGTTGGGACTACAGGTGCACGCCACTAAGCCCGGCTAATTTTTTATATTTTTAGCAGAGATGGGGTTTCACCATGTTAGCCAGGATGGTCTCAAACTCCTGGCCTCAGGAGATCTGCCCGCCTCGGCCTCCCAAAATGCTGGGATTACAGGTGTGAGCCACCGCGCCTGGCCCCAATATGCCTTTTAAGACAGGGCAACAGGTTTCTGGTTCCACAAATAAGGAGCTTGGAAATCACCATCCATCCTAACAACAAATAAAATGCTGAAGAGACTGAAAAACCAACAGTGCTTCCAGGATCCAAAAGACAGGTGAGGACACCAAGCAAACCACTGACCCCAAACTAGAGAGACAAACAAATAAAGGGAGCCATGGCTACAAGATGCAAGATTCACAAGCAGAAATTGCCACAGGAACCAGTGCTGAGGTAGGAAACCTGAGCTGTAACTGACAAATTGCTGGGGGCTAAGCGGTGGTCAAGTCAGAAAATTAAAAACTTTGAAAGGGACCCAGTTATAGGTGAGCCCCCACACCTTTACAGATTTTATATCCAAGAGCTCAACCAGAGTCTCACAGTAAATATTGGAGAAAAATCCCCTCACACTTCCAAGAGGGTTAAAGGGAAAGGAATATTTTGAAATATGCCACAGCATTCGCTTCTTAAGGTCAGCCCTCCGGATATGAGTTTTACTGTGTGTGTGTGTGTTTTTTTCGTGTGTGTGTGTGTGTGTGTGTGTGTGTGTGTGTGTGTGTGTGTGTGTGTGTGTGTGTGTGTGTGTGTGTGTGTGTGTGTGTGTGTGCATTTAACAGTTTTGCTGTGTCTGTGTGTGTGTGTGTGTATGTGTGTCTGGATTCACAGATGACATTTTTTTCTATCAGCCCTTTGAATATATTGGCCCACTGTCTCCTGGCCTCTGAAATATTTGATGAGAAATCTATTCATAATCTATTGAAGATTCTTTATATGTGACAAATCACTTCTCTTTTGCTGCTTTCAAATTCTCTCTTTGTAATTTTCAAGTGTGACCGTAAGATTTCTCATTGTAGATTTCCTTGAGTTCAAGTTCATTTTAGTTGGATTTTGTTGACTTTCTTGGATATTCACGGCTTTCATCAAAATTTGGGAGTTTACACCCATTCAAATATTCTGTCTCTTTCTTCTTCTGTTATTCCCACAGTACATATTTTGTTCTATTTGAATGTGTCCTACTCATACCCCTTAGACTCTGTTCACTTTTCAATCTGTTCACTTTTCACTGTTCACTTTTCTCTGTTCACTTTTCACTGTTCACTTTTCAATGTTTTCTTTGTTCCTCAGACTCAGTAATCTTCATTTTCCTATATACAAGTTTGCTGATTCTTCTGTCTGCTCAAATCTGCCCCTTTGACCCCTTCTAGTGTTTTTTATTTCAGTTATTGTACTTTTCAGCTCTAGAAATTTTTTGGTTTCTTTTTAGGTTTTCTGTCTCTTTACTGATATTTTCATATTGGTCACACATCACTTTCGTGACTTTCTCTATATCTTCCTTTAGTTCTTTGAGCATCTTTTGGATAGTTGTTTTAAAGTCTTTGTTTGGGCCAGGAGTGGTGGCTCATGCCTGTAATATCAGCACTTTGGGAGGCTGAGGCAGGCGGATCACCTGAGATCAGGAGTTTGAGACCAGCCTGGCCAACATGGCAAAACCCCATCTCTACTAAAAACACAAAAACTAGCCAGGTGTGGTGACAGGCGCCTGTAATCCTAGCTACTCGGGAGGCTGAGGCACGAGACTCTCTTGAACTGGGAGGTGGAGGTTGCAGTGAGCCAAGACTGCATGATTGCACTGCAGCGTGGGTGACAGAGCAAGACTCCATCTCAAAAAAAAAAAAAAAAAAAAAAAAAAAACCTTTTTTGAATGGATCGGCCTTGGCCTTCAGGTCTTTTTCAAGGACAGTTTCTTTTATTTTTGTTTTCTTTGAATGGCCTATATATATTTTCCTGTTTCTTCGGATATACGACATATTCTGCCAGTGTGATTGTTGTCCAGGTAACGAAAGAGATTCCTCTTGCTTGTTACTCCCCTCTCTTTTCAGAATCCTCTCTCTTCCCATCATTTGTGTTTGTGTGCTTTTTCATTGAGATGGGGTCTTGCTCTGTCACCCAGGCTGGAGTGAAGTGGTATGGTCATGGCTCACAGGAGCCTTGACCTCCCAGGCTCAAGCAATCCTGCCACTTCAGCCTCCAGAGTAGCTGGGACTACAGGCACATGCCACCACATACGGCTAATTATTTTTAATTTTCTTGTAGAGATGGGGTCTCACTATGTTGCCCAGGCTGGTCTCAAACTCCTGGCCTCAAGCAATCCTTCCACCTTGGCCTCCCAAAGTGCCAGGATTACACGTATGAGCCACTGCACCCAGCCACCCCATCACTTTTGAAGGATAATTTCCTAAAGTGCAGAATTCTAGATTGGTAATTTTGCTTTCTTTTTTATTCTCAATACTTTAAATATTTTATTCCACTCTCTTTTTGCTTGCATGGTTTCTGAGGAGAAGTCAGATAAAATTCTTATCTTTGTTCCTGTATAGGTAAAGTGTGGTTTGTTTGGCTTTTTCTTCTCTTGGCTTTCAGGCTTTTTCTTATGCTTGGTTTTCTACAGTTTGAAAATGATATTCCTATATGTAACGTTTAAGACATTTATTCTGCTTTGTGTTCTTTGAGCTTTCTGGATCTGTGGTTTGGTGTCTGACATTAATTTGGGTAAAATTTTCACTATTATTTCAAATGTTTCTTCTGTTGTTTTTTTCTTCTTCTTGTATTCCCATTACACATATTTCACACCTTTTCTAGTGGTTCCATGGTTCTGTGATAATTCTGTTCTGATTTTTTCAGTCTTCCCTCTACATGCTTTCAGTTTTGGGTTTACCTATTGATATATCCTGAAACTAAAGAGATATTTTATCAACCTTGTTCAGTCTAGCAATACGTCTACCAAAGGCACTTTTCATTTCTGTTAAAAGTGTTTTTGATCTCTAGAATTTATTTTCAGTTGTTCCTTAGGATTTCTGTCTCTCTACTCACATCACCACTCTATTCATGCATGCTATTTTATCCATTAGCATATTAATCAAAGTTCTTTTAAATTGCTGGTTTGATAATTTTAGCTTTCCTACCATGTTTGCTTCTAATGCTTACTGTCGCTTCAAAAATTTTTTTCCTGCCTTTTAGTATGCTTTCTAATTTTTCCTTGATAGCGGGACATGATGCATTGAGTAAAAGGAACTTCTGTAAATAGGTCTTTAGTAATATAAGGTGTAGAGAGAGGCAATGTTTCCTACAGTCTTAGGTTCTACAATCTTGCGGGCAGTGTTCTAGTCTTATGATTAGGTCTCAGTGAATCCCTGTGCCTCTATACTGTGAACTTCAAATGTGTTTCTGAGTCATAGGATGGCTAGTGTGGGCTGGAGTTGTGTATTAACTTTCCCCAAGTTCCATCATGCTCTGGTTAAATCTAGAGGGCAGGCCTTGTTAAGAAGCAAATGCTGTGGCATATTTCAAAATGTTCCTTTCCCTTTAATCTTCCTGGAAGCATGAGGAGACTTTTCTCCAATATTTACTGTGAGACTCTGGTTGAGTTCTTGGATATAAAATCTGTAAAGGTGTGGGGGCTCACCTATAACTGGGTCCCCTGCAAGTTTTTAATTGTCTGACTTGACCACCACTTAGCCCCCAGCAATTTGTCAGTTACAGCTCAGGTTTTCCTACCTCAGCACTGGTTCTCGTGGCAATTTCTGCTTATGAATCCTGGATCTTATAGCCATGGCTATTTGTTTGTCTCTCTAGTTTGGGGTCAGTGGTTTGTTTGGTGTCCTCACCTGTCTTTTGGATTCAAGAAGCACTGTTGGTTTTTCAGTCTCTTCAGCATTTTATTTGTTGTTAGGATGGATGGTGATTTCCAAGCTCCTTATTTGTGGAACCAGAAACCTGTTGCCCTGTTTTAAAGGGCATATTGATAGGATATACTCAAGGGGTATGGTGCTCTGGGGACTTGAAACAATGCCATCTGAGGTTGAAAGGACTGAAAGGTTCGAGGCTGGGCACGGTGGCTCACGCCTGTAATCCCGGCACTTTGGGAGGCAGAGGCGGGCGGATCACGAGGTCAGGAGATCGAGACCATCCTGGCTAACACGGTGAAACCCCGTCTCTACTAAAAATACAAAAAATCAGCCAGGTGTGGTGGTGGGCACCTGTAGTCCCAGCTACTCAGGAGGCTGAGGCAGGAGAATGGCGTGAACCAGAGAGGCGGAGCTTGCAGTGAGCAGAGATCACACCACTGCACTCCAGCCTGGGAGACAGAACGAGACTCCATCTCAAAAAAAAAAAAAAAAAAAAAAAGTAGAATTGAAAGGTTCATTTGGAGTAGATCTGAGGAAAGGACTGCCTTGGAAAGTGACGAAGCTTTGTTATTGTTTGACTGGGTTTTTTGGTTGTTATGTTTTCCCTAAACTGACAGGAAAGTTAAGACATTAACAGATAAACAAAAATTAAGGGAGCTTGTTACCAGTAGACCTGACCTGCAAGAAATGATCAATGAAGTCCTACAGGGTGAAATGAAAACCCACTGTTCAAACAGTAAGTTGAAGTCATGTGAAGAAATAAAAATCTCAATAAAGGTAAATACGCACACAATTATAAAGTCCAGTATTACTGTAATAATGGTTTGTAATTGCACTTTTTGCTTTCTACTCGATTTAAAAGGCCAATACATATTTTTAAATTATTAATCTAAAAGCTAGTATTATTGAAACTTTGGTTCATAAACCCATTTTGTTCTATATAAAAAATTGATGCATTTAAAGTGATTAGTTTATGGTTTGGGACACATAATCAATAAGGAGGTAATTCTGTGACAGCAACTGGAAAGGGTGAGGGCAGAGCTGTTAAAGAAGCAGAGCTGGCCAGCTGCAGTGGTTCATGCCTATAACCCTAGCACTTTGGGAGGCCGAGGCAGGTGGCTCATTTGAGGTCAGGAGTTTGAGACCAGCCTGGCCAACATGGTCTCTACTAAAAATACCAAAATTAGCCAGGCACGGTGATGGGCACCTGTAATCCCAGCTACTCAGGAGGCTGAGGCAGGGAAATCACTTGAACACGGGAGACGGAGGTTACAGTGAGCCGAGATGGTGCCACTGCACTCCAGCCTGGGCGACAGAGCAAGACTCTGTCTCAAAAAAAAAAAAAAAAAAAAAAGAGCAAAGTTACTGTATATTCTTGAAGCTAAGCTGGTATAACTTGACATCTGAATTTTTATAAGTTTAGGATGTTAAATGTAATGCCTATGGTATCTACAAAGAAAACAGAATACATACAAAAGGAATTGAGAAAGAATGTAAACATACCACTATAATAAAATGAACTGAACACAAAAGCCAAGAGAAATGCAGGAAATAAGGGTCAAAAAAAAGCTTTACAACATATAGAAAACAAATAGCAAAATAACAGAAATAAATTCTTCTTCCCAGTAATGACATTCAATGTAAGTGAATTAAACTCTCCAATCAAAAGACAGAGATTGGCAGAATGAATTAAAACAAAGATCCATCTATGCATTGTCCATAAGATAATCACTTTAGATCCAAAGACACAAACTGATTGACAGTGGAAGGATGGAAATAGTAACCAAAAGAGAGCAGAAGTGGCTATACTAATATCAGACCAAATAGACTTTAAATCAATAAAGGTTACAGGAAACAAAGAAGGACATTGTATCTTAATAAAAGTTTCAATACAGTAAGAAGACACAGCAATTACAAACATTTATACACCTAGTAACAGACCATCAAAATATATGAAGCAAAAACAGAACTGAGGGAGAAATAGACAGCTCTATAATAATAGGTGGAGACTTTAATTCTCTATTATCATTAATAGAATGGAGTATGGAAATACAGTAAAGAAACAGAGGACTTAACACAATAAACTAACTAGATCTCAGGGATATATACAGAACACATAATAACATATATAATATTCTCAAGTGCACATGGGACATTTTCCAAGACAGATCATATGTCAGGCCACAGATTAAGTCTCAAAAGATTTAAAAAGATAGATATACAAAGTATATTTTCCAACCACAATGGGATGAAGTCAGAAATCAATAAAAGACAGGAGGCTGAGGCAGGAGAATGGCATGAACCCAGGAGGTGGAGCTGGCAGTGAGCCGAGGTCGCGCCACTGCACTCTAACCTGGGTGACAGAGCGAGACTCTGTCTCAAAAAAAAAAAAAAAAAAGAAATCGATAAAATAACTACAATGAGAAAATCCACAAAAACATGGAAATTAAACAACACACAAATAACCAACGAATCATGTAAGAAATCAGAAGGGAAATTAGAAAATACTCCAGAGACAAATGAAAACAACACAACAAAAAACTTACGGAATACAGCAATAGTAGTATATGGGAGAAATTTATAGCTATAAATGCTTACATTAAAAAAACGAGAATGATCTGAAATTAAAAACTAAACTTTACAATTGAAGAAACTAGAAAGAGAAAAACAAACTAAACCCAAAGCCATCAGAAGCAAGGAAATAATAAAGATTAGAGCAAAGATAAAACAGAGAACACAACAACAACAACAACAACAACAACAACAAAATCAATGAAACCAAAAGCTGGTTCTTTGAAACAATCCAAAAGAGTCACAAATCTCTGGCTAGATGGACTAATAAAAAAAACAGAGAATACTCAAATTATTAAAATCAGAAATAAAAGTGGGGACATTACTACCCACTTTACGAAAATTAAAATGATTAAGAGAGTACTCTGACCAATTTTATGTTAACAAGTAGAATAACTTAGATAAAACAGACAAATTCCTAGAAACACAAAATCTACCAAGACTAACTCACACAAAAAACCAGAAAATATAAATAGACCTACAATTAGTAAAGAGATTGATTCAGTAACCAAAACTTTCCTGACACAGAAAAGCTCTTTACCTAATGGCTTCACTGGTGAGTTCTACCAAATATTTCAATAACATCAATCATTCTCATACTTCTCTAAAAAACTGAAGAGGAAGGAACACCTCCTAACTCATTCTATGAGGCCAGCATTACCCTGATACCAAGGACAGATAAAGACATCACAGTAGTCCCCTCTTATCCTTAGGAAATACATTCCAAGACCCCAGTGGTTACCTGAAACCATGGAGAGTACTGAATCCTATATATATTATGTTTTTTCCTACACATACATATCTATGATAAAGTTCAATTTATAAACTAAGCAACAGTAAAAATTAAGAATAATAAGAACAGGCCGGGAGCGGTGGCTCATGCCTGTAATCCCAGCACTTTGGGAGGCCGAGGCGGGCGGATCCCCTGAGGTCAGGAGTTCAAGACCAGCCTGGCCAACATGGTGAATCCCCACCTCTACTAAAAATACAAAAATTAGCCGGGCGTGGTGGCAGGCACCTGTAATCCCAGCTATTCGGGAGGCTGAGGCAGAAGAATCGCTTGAACCCGGGAGGCAGAGGTTGCAGTGAGCCGAGATTGTGCCATTGCACTCCAGCCTGGGGGACAACAGCGAGACTTCATGTCAAAAAAAATGAGAAGAAGAAGAAGAAGAAGAAGAATTATAACAATATACTTTAATAGAAGCTATATGAATATGGTCTCTCTCTCTCTTTCAAAATACCTTATTGTATGTAATAGTTTCAGACCTTGGTTGACTGCAGGCAACTGAAACTGTAGAAAGCAAACCTACAGGTAAGGGCAGGTGACTGTATGAGAAAACAACTACCAACCAGTTTCACTTCTGAAAATTAATAGAAAGATTCTCAACAAATTACTAGCAAACTGAAATCAGCAGTATATTAAAAGGTTTCCACATCATGACCAAGTATGATTTATTCCTAGAATCCAAGGATGGTAAAACATGTGCAAATCAATCACTGTATTAAACCACATTAACAGAATAAAGGGAAGCAACACATAATCATTTTAATTGAGGGAGAAAACACATTTCACAAAATTCAACACTCTTTTTTTTTTTTTTTTGAGACAAAGTCTTGCTCTGTCACCCAGGCTGGAGTACAGTGGTGCAATCTCAGCTCACTGCAACCTCCACCTCCCGGATTCAACACATTCTCCTGCCTCAACCTCCCTAGTAGCTGGGATTACAGGTGCCTGCCACCACACTCGGCTAATTTTTGTATTTTCAGAAGAGACAGGGTTTCGCCACGTTGACCTGGCTGGTCACGAACTCCTGACCTCAGGTGATCCGCCCACCTCAGCGTCCCAAAGTGCTGGGATTATAGGCGTGAGCCACCGTGCCCTGCCTCAACACTCTTTCATGATTTACAAAAAGAAAACACTGAACAAACCAGGAGTAAAAGAAAACCACCTCAACGTAACAAACTACATATGTGAAACACTCACGTGAATATCATACTCAATAGTGAAAGTCTAAAAGTTTTTCCGCTAAGATAAAGAACAAGAAAAGGCTTGTGCCACTTCTAGTCAACATAGCACTGGAAGTTCTAGCCAGAGAAATTAGATAATAAAAAATAAATAAAACTATCTTTGTCCATAAATGATTTATGATCTTTTATGTAGACAATCCTAAAGATTCCACCTCCCAAAAAATGTATTAGAATAAGTTAGGCAAAACTGCAGCATATAAAGTCAACACTCAAAAGTCGATTATATTTCTATACACTAAAAATAAACAATCTAAAATGAAAATTACAAAAACAATTCCATTTACAATAACATCAAAAAGATCATTCAGGAATTAACTTAATCAAAAGAGACATCTAATAAAAACTACAAAACATTGCTAAAAGGAATTAAAGAAGACATAAGTAAATGGAACCCAGTCCCTTGTTAATAGACTGGAAGACTTAGTATTGTTAAAATGACCATTACCCAAAACAACCTAGAGTCAATGCAAACCCTGTAATTCCAATGATGTTTCTTGCAAAAATAGAAATAGAGGAAATAAGTGAAAGTAAAACAAAAACTGTTATTTTCATGTTCTTAACTATCTAACAAATAAATTTGTTCAAAATAATAACAGCAACAATATATTCAGTAACGTATGCTTGTCTGTATGTGTACTGGTGTGTGTATATGTATACATATATATGCACAAAATGAATAACAGCAATGATAGACGTAACAGGAGGAAGGAATTAGGATTATTTTGTTATTATAAGGTATTTTACACCCCCTGTGAAGTGGTATGCTGTGATTTGAAAGGGGACTTGGATAAACTGTGAGTATATTTATTTTTTCATGTTTTTATTAATAGACTTTATTTTTTAGAACAGTTTTAGGTTTACAGAAAAACCGAATAGGGTACAAAAATTTACTATATACTCCCTGTCCCCTTCTCTTTTTCAGTTTCCTCTAATATGTTAATATTAGAGGAATGCATTAGTGTGGTACATTTGTTACAACTGACAAAGCAATATTCATACATTACTATTAACTAAGTCCAGAGTTCACATTAGGGTTCACTGTTTGTGCTACACAATTCTATGCCTTAGCAGACAAAATGTTATGCATCCACCAATATGGTAACAGACAGAATAGGTTCACTTTCCCACAAATCCCCTGTGCTCCACCCATTCACCCCTTCACAACCTTCTGGCAACCACCAATCCTTTTTTCCCCCATAGGTTATAGGTTATTGGGGTACAGGTGGTGTTTAGTTACATGAGTAAGCTCTTTGATGGTGATGTGTGAGATTTTGGTACACCCATCCCCCAAGCAGTATACATTGCACCCTATTTGTAGTCTTTTATCCCTCGCACCCCTCCCATCATTCCCCCCAAGTCCCCAAAGTCCATTGTATCATTCTTATGCCTTTGCGTACTCATAGTTTAGCTCCCACATATCAGTGAGAACATACGATGTTTGGTTTTGCATTCCTGAGTTACTTCACTTCGAGTAATAGTCTCCAATTTCATCCAGGTCACTATGAATGCCGTTAATTCATTCCTTTTTATGGCTGAGTAGTATTCCATCATATATACATAGCACAATTTCTTTATCCACTCGTTGACTGATGGACATTTGGGTTGGTCCCAAGATTTTGCAATTGTGAATGGTGCTGCTATAAACGTGTGTGCAAATATCTTTTTCGTATGACTTCTTTTCCTCTGGGTAGCAAGCACTAATCTTTACAGCTTCCAAAGTTGTCTTTTTCCAGAATGTCTTATGGAATCATAGAGCATGATTTACAGACAGGATTCCTCATTTAGCATTTAAAGTTCCTTTCACAAAAATTTTATTTTTTAAGTGACAAAAACTGCATATATTTATGGTGTTCAACATGTTGTTTTGAAGTACGTATATGCTGTAGAATGGCTAAAACCAGCTAATTAACATATAAGCATTACTGCACATACTTCTAATTTTTTGTGTTGAGAACAGTTAAAATCTATTCTCTTAGAGATTTTTTGAAAATACATTATTAACTACAGTCACTATGTTGTACCATAAATCTCTTTAACTTATTCCTCCCATCTAACTGAAATTTTGTATCCTTTGACAAAGATCTCCCTAGCTGCTGGTAACCACCATTCTATTCTCTACTTCCATGAACTCAGCTTTTCTGGATTCCACATATAAGTGATATCATGTGGTATTCTTTCTGTGCCTGGGCTAATTTCACTTAATACAAGATCCTCCAACCATCAATTATCTATGTTGTTCCAAATGACAGGATTTCTTCCTTTTGTAAGGCTAAATAGTATTCCATTGTTTATACATACCATATTATCTTTCTTTATCCATTGTTAGGCACTTAGGTTGATTCCATATCTTGGCTCTTATGAATAATGCTGCAATGAACATGAGAATGCAGATACCTCTACTAAATAATGATTTCACTTCCTTTAGATATATACCTACTAGTGGAATTGCTGGATTGTAAAGGTAGTTTTATTTTATTTTGGTTTCTTAAGACAGAGTCTCACTCCGTCGCCCAGCCTGGACTGCAATGGCATGATCTTGGCTCACTGCAACCTCCGCCTCCTGGGTTCAAGCGATTCTCCCACCTCAGCCTCCCAAGTAGCTGGGATTACAGGTGACTGCCGCCACGCCTGGCTAATTTTTTGCATTTTTAGTAGAGACGGGGTTTTGCCATGTTCGCCAGGCTGGTCTCGAATTCCTGACCTCAGGTGATCCACCCGCCTTGGCCTCTCAAAGTGCTGGGATTATAGGCATTAGCCACCGTGCCCAGCCGGTGGTTTTATTTTTAATTTTCTCAGAAATGTAAATAAATATTTAAAACTCTAGGGCAAACAATAAAAAAAAGGAAAAAAGTAGACAAACACTATAAAAAGCAAAAAAAAAAAAGTATAAACAATCTGCTAAGAAAGGAGAGAAAATGAAATCACATTAAATGATCAGTTAAAACCACAAAAGACAGAAAAAGAATGGAAGACAAAAATAGGAACAAGAATATAGGCAACAAAAGAAAACAACAACAAATATGGTAATATTAATTCAGCTATATCAACAATCACTTTGAATGTCAGAAGTCTAAATGGACCAATTTAAAAACAGAGATTGAGTGAATCAAGAAAAAAGACCCAACTGTATTTTTTCTATAAGAAACTCACATTAAATATAAAGACACATATAGATGAAAAGTAGACGGATGGAAAAAAATATACCATAACAATAATCAAAAGAAAGCAGAAGTAGCTATATTAATTTCAGACGAGCAAATTTCAAAGCAAGGAAAATTACCAGGGATAAAAAAGGGCATTACATACTGATAAAAGGATCAATTCTCCAAGAAGACATAACAATCATCAATGTGTTATATATCTATCAACAGAGTGTCAAATTACATGAGGCAAAAGCTGATAGAACAGCAAGAAGAAAGAGATAAATTCACTATCATAATTGGAGACTTTGACACTGCTCTATCAGAAACGGACAGATCCAGCAGGCAGAAAACCAGTTAAGAATATAGTGGAACTCAACAATACCATCAATCAACTGGATATAACTGACATCTATAGACTACTTTATCCAACAACAGCAGAATACACATTTTTCTCAAACTCTCATGGAACGTTCACCAAGATAAATCACATTCTGGGCCACGAAACACACCATAACAAACTTCAAATAGAAATCATACTGTGTCTATTCTCAGATCACTATGGATTTAAACCAGAAATTGGTAACAGAAAGATAACTAGAAAATCCCAAAATATGTGGAGATTAAACAACATAATTCCAAATAACTCTTGGGTCAAAGAAGGAATCTCATGAGAAATTAAAATATATTTTGAAACAAATGAAAATAAAAACAAAACTTTTCAAAATTGGTGGGATACAGTGAAAGCAGTGCTTAATGCATATATCTAAAATCAATAATCTGAGTTTCCAACTTAGGAGACTAGAAACAGAAGAAACAAATTAAATTCCAAGTAAGCAAAAGAAAATAAATAATAAAAATTAGAGCAGAAACCAAGGAACAGAAAACAAGAAATTAATACAGAAAAATCAATGAAACTAAAAGCTGGTTCTTTGTAAAGACCAATAATATTTTTAAGGCTCTAGCCAGGTTGGCTACAAGAGAGAGAATAAAAACTGCCAATATCAGAAATGAAGGAGGGAAAACCACTAAGGATTCCACAGACATTAATAAGGATAATAGGGTCCGGGTGCAGTGACTCATGCCTGAAATCCCAGCACTTTGGGAGGCTGAGGCGGGCGGATCACCTGAGTTCAGGAGTTCTAGACCAGCCTGGGCAACATGGTGAAACCCCATCTCTACAGAAAAAAAAAAAAAAAAAAAAATTTGAGCCATTCATGGTGGTGCACACCTGTAGTCTCAGCTACTAGGAGGCTGGGGTGGGAGGATCACTCGAGCCCAGGAGGTGGAGGTTGCAGTGAGCTGAGATTACACTACTGCACTCCAGCCTGGGCAACAGAGCAAGAACTTGTCTCAATGAATGAATGAATGATAACTCTATGCCCACAAATTTAATAATTTAGATGAAATGGACCAATTCCTTCAAAGACATAATATGCCAAAACTCATACAAGAAACAGACTTACTGTTATTAAATAAATTAAATCAATAGTTATTAACCTTCCAAAACAGAAAGCATGAGGTCCAGATGGATTCAGTGGTGAAATGTACCAACTATTAAAGGAAGAAATTATCTATAATGTATTTTAGAGGACAGATGTAGAGGGAATATTTCCAGAATCATTCTCCAAGGTCAGCAAAAAACTTGACAAAGATATTACAAGAAAACTACAAACCATTATCTCTAATGAACACAGATGCAAAAATCCTCAGCAAAATATTAGCCAATCAAATCCAACAATGTATTATGTAGTGTAAAAGAATTATACGCCACAACCAAGTGGGATTTATTACAGGTATACAATACTGCTTCAACATTTCAAAATCAATTATTGTAATCCATCACACCAACAGGCTAAAAAAGAAAAATAGATGATCATATGATAGATGCAGAAAAAGCATCTGACAAATCCAACACCCGCTCATGATTAAAAAAAAAAAAAACCCTCAGTACATGAAGAATAGAGGAACTTCAACTTGAATATCTATAAAAAATCTACAGCTCACTTCATATTTACTGGTAAGAAACTAGCTTTCCCACTAAGATCAAGAACAAAAGCAAGGACATTTCCTCTCACCAATCCTTTCCATCACTGTACTGAAAGTCCGAGGTAATGCAATAACACAGGAAAAGGAAGTAAAGCGTATACAGATTGGGAAGGATCTATGTGATCATCTATGTAGAGGATTCGAAAATTTCCTGGAACAAGTCATTATACCAAGTTGCAAGACAGAAGGTTAATACACAAAAGTTCATTGCTTTCCTGTAGATGAGCAATGAAATAGTGGAATTTGAAATTAAATTCTGTATATGAGCAATATATATGAAATTAAATTCCTGTATATGAGCAATGAAAAAGTGGAATTTGAAATTAAATTCTGTATATGAGCAATGTATATGAAATCAAATTCCTGTATATGAGCAATGAAAAAGTGGAATTTGAAATTAAAAACACAGTACCATTTACATTAAAGCACCTAAAAAAATAAAATAGGCATAAATCTAACTAAATATGTATAAGATCTATATGAGGAAAACTACAAAACTCCGATGACAGAAATCAAAGAACTAAGCAAATGGAGAGATAGTCCATGTTCTTGGATATGAAGACTCAATGTTGTCAAGATACCGGTTCTTCAAATATAGACCAAGTTGGTCTATATTTTCAATCCAATCACAAAAAAAATCCCAGTAAGTTATTTCACGGATATTGACAAACTGATTCTAAAGTTTATATGGAGAAGCAAAAGACCCGGAATAGCCAACAAAATATTAAAGAACAGTCAGGTGCAGTGGCTCACACCTGTAATCCTAGCACTTTGGAAAGCCAAGGCAGGTAGATCGCTTGAGCCCAGAAATTTGAGACCAGCCTGGGCAGCATAGCAAAACCTCATCTTTACTAAAAATACAAAAATTAGCCAGGAGTGGTGGCACGCGCTTGTAGTACCAGCTACTCGAGAGGCTGGGGCGGCAAGATCACCTGGGCCCAGGAGGCAGAGGTTGCAGTGAGCCAGGATCACACCTCTGCACTCCAGCCTGCGCAACAGAGGAAGATGCCATCTCAAAAAATAATAATTAAAAATAAGTAAGGAAGAACAAAATGGGAGGGATGAAACTATCCAACCTCTAGACTTACTATAAAGCTACAGTAATCAAGACAATGTGATATTGGTGAAAGAAAAGACAAATAGATCAATGAAACAGAATAGAGAGCCCAGAAATAGACACACATAAATATAGTCAACTGATCTTTGACAAAGGAGCAGAGGCAATACGATGGATTGAACAAATGTTGCTGGAATAACTGAACATCTACATGCAAAAAAAAAAAAAAGAATCAAGACTAGACCTTATATCTTCTAGAGGATAGCATAGGAGAAAACCTAAATTATCTTGATTAGAGCAACGGTTTTTTAGATACAGCACCAAAGACATAACCCAAGAAAGAAATAACTGATAACCTGAACTTCACTAAAATTCAAATTGTCTACTACTCAAAAGACAATGTCAAGAGGATGAGAAGAAAAACCAAAGACCGGGGGAAAATATTTGAAAAACACACACTTGATAAAGGTCTATTATCCAAAAGAATTTGTTATACAAAGAACTCTCAAAACTCAACAATAAAAAAAATAAACAACCCAATCAAAAAATGGGCCAAAGACCTGAACAGACACTTCATCAAAGAAGATATACAGGCTAGGCGTGGTGGCTCACGCCTATAATTCCAGCACTTTAGAGGCCAAGGTGGGCAGATCGCCTGAAGTCAGGAGTTGGAGACCAGCCTGGCCAACATGGCGAAACCCTGTCTCTACTAAAAATACAAAAAATAGCTGGGCATACTGGCAAGTGCCTGTAATCCCAGCTACTTGGGAGGCTGAGGCAGGAAGAATCGCTTGAACTCAGGAGGTGGAGGTTGCAGTAAGCCTAGATAGCGCCATTGCACTCCAGCCTGGCGACAGAGACTCCGCCTCAAAAAAAAGAAAAGAAAGAAAAGAAAAAAAGAAAAAGATATACAGATGGCAAATAAGTATATGAAAAGATGTTCCACATCATATGTCATCAGGGAAATGTCAAATTAATAAGGAGATACCGTTAAACACCTAATCAAATAACCAAAACACTTGTTTTTTGTCAGTTATAACAGCGACAAGACCAAATGCCAGGGAGGATGTGAAATAAGAAGAATCCTCATTCATTGCTGGTAGGAATGCAAAGTGGTACAACCACTTTAGAAGACAGTTTGGCAGTTTTTTAGAAAGCCAAATACACTCTTATCCTATGATCCAGCAATCAAGATCCTTGGTATTTAACCAAATGAACTGAAAATTTATGTCTACACAAAAACCTGCATATGGATGTCTATAGTGCTTTACTCATAATTGTCAAAACCTGGAGGCAACCAATAGGTCCTTCAGTAGGTGAATGGATAAACTTTGGTATAGCCAGACAACAGGATATTGTTTAGTAAAAAGTAATAAGCTAAAGGATCATGAAAAGACATGGAGAAACCTTAAATGTGTATTACTCAGTGAAAGATGACAATCTGAAAAGGTTGCATACTGTATGATTCCAATTACATGACATTCTGGAAAAGGCAAAACTATGAAAACAGTAAAAAGAGTGACTGCCAGAGACTTGGGGCTGGGAGATGAATAGGCACAGCACAGAGGATTTTTGGGGCAATGAAAATACTATGTATAATAGTATAATGATGGGCATATATCATTGTACACTTGGCCAAACCTATAGGATGTACACCACCATGAGCAAGCCCTAACGTAAACTATGACAATGGGTGATTATAATGTGTCAATGTAAGCATCAGTTGTAACAAATGTACTCTAATGAGGGATGCTGACAATGGAAGTGTCTATGCATATGTTGGGGCAAGGGGTATACGGGACATCTCTATACCTTCCTCTCTATTTTACTATGAACCTGAAAGTGCTCTTAAAAAAACTAAAGTCTTTAAAAAAAGAAAAAAACAGGCCAACAGGGCATCTAGAATAAATAAAATATTACAGGTATGGTCCATCAATTTCTATCAATTTAGAAATTATATTAAAGCAGCCCCAAATTTCTTTACTACTTTAGGTAGTCTGATCATTAATGACTCTTGCCTGGTTACAATTCAAGGAAAATGGTTCTTTAATTCAGACAGTACTGTTAAGCAACTATTCCCTGTGTTCTTCACATCCAAGTACTATATTCTGGTTCAATTTCACTTCTATCTGGCCAATGATCTTTCCCACTGATGATTTCTGAATTTTGGCTCATCACCTAAAATCATCCTCATTATACTTCAGGTTTAACTCATTTGCAAAATTATTCAACATGCTACCATCGCTCCCAAACAAGTCATTAAAATGTTTAATAGGAGGCCGGGCGCAGTGGCTCACGCCTGTAATCCCAGCATTTTGGGAGGCCGAGGCAGGCGGATCACCTGAGGTCAGGAGTTCAAGACCAGACTGACCAACATGGAGAAACCCCGTCTCTACTAAAAATACAAAATTGGCCAGGTGTGGTGGTGTATGCCTGTAATCCCAACTACTCGAAGACTGAGGCAGGAGAATTGCTTGAACGCGGGGGGTGGAGGTTACAGTGAGCCGAGATCGCGCCATTGCACTCCAGCCTGGGCAACAAGAGTGAAACTCTGTCTCAAAAAAAAAAAAAATGTTTAATAGGAGAAGAGGGACCCTGAAACCTTTCTTGGAGGTCTCTGTCCCATGTACCATCCATGCTTTCACTAGCCTCCTTGGAATAAAACTAGTACATTAGTTATAAAGCTTGCCTACCCATACAATTATTACCATGACATTTCATCATATTATCCTCAAGTGTGTCAGACTTCTTCAGAAGAATATTCTTCTTCTTATGGACATACATTGTACTACCCTGATCTACGAGTCCAATAAACCCATCAAAGAAAGGCCCAGTGAGGCGTCTCATGCGTGTACTCCCAGCACTCTGGGAGGCCGAGCAGGTAGATCCCTTGAGTCCAGAAATTCAAGATCAGCCTCGGCAACATGGTGAAACCCCATCTCTCCATAAAATACAAAAAATGAGCCGGGTGTGTGGCACATGCCTGTAGTCCCAGCTTCTTGGAGGGCTGAGGTAGGAGGACTGCTTGAGCTTGAGAAGTCAAGACTGCAGAGAGCCAAGATTGTGCCACTGCACTCCAGCCTCAGTGACAATGCAAGACCCTGTCTCAAAAAAGAACAAAAAGAAACAAAAAACCCAAAGAAAGAAGCAATGAAAGGAAAAAAAAAGTCTATCATGACTTGTTCTTAATAAAATCCATGCTGACTTACAATGATCACTACTTTTCTTAGTGCTCCATCAAGAGGGGTAAACACTGTAGTGTGAAGAAGAGAATTTGACTCTAATTTAACTATAAGGACAATAATAGAGGAGGAGTTTCATATACTCAGGTGATGAAAACAGGAATACGAGATTAGGAAGAGTTCCTAAGCCAATAATATAAAGGTAATAGTTATTGTCAACATTTACTATAATTCCAATTGGTACCACTTTGGCCTGCGAAAATAAATTTCAGATTTAATTTCAGTTATTAAAATTTATCTGTTAGATTTCTTATACATCTAAATAAATCTCAGTTCCTTAAGCAGATGTTTTTAATCTGAACATTCTAAATAAAAATACAACAGTTCTGGTGGAATATTAACTGCCAGGCAGATCACATGTGAAGCTATATTGGCCTTATTTTCTACAATGTGTTTCAGAGCTGGAAGAGACCCAGAGTAGACAACAAACGCTTCCTTTTATAGATGAAGACACTGACCAAGATCACAAAGCCACCTTCTGGCATGGGTGGGCATAGAAATTAGATCTACTCAGCTGCTATTGATAATGCTTCACAAAACCATGATGTCATAAAGAACAATAAGAACAAAACAAATACTTTCTTACCAACTGCACTTCACCAAAAGCACCTCTTCCAATAACTTTTACAACATCATAGTCTTCTGCCTTCATCTGTAGACCTCTGATTTTTTTCACAATTTTCTCATCTACCATAAAAAGATCACCATACTTATAATATCAATCATATTTATATTTTTAAATAATCAACATATTTATAAATATATTTTTGTTTCAAGAAAAGACAGTTTTTAGCTAAACTTGCTAGTTTTTAAAGGCTGTTAAAAATCTAAGATATACATTAACCTTAAAGAACCAAAACTCTCCATGGTTTATTAACACATATAAATGAACACCACTGACTGCCAAAAAGTAGCAGTTACAGCTATTCTGTTTCTGATTCTGTTGCTTAGCAAGTTAGATGATAGCTGACACAGTGATGACCCAAGCAATCCTGGTGTGCACTCTGAATCATGGTAGAAAGTTGCCATGAAATTACTTGCAAGGCTAATCTTAGTAATGAATTTTGATGGCCTACTTCTCTGAAAAGTGGTAATCATACTGTATAAATAGTAACTATAGATAAGATTGTTTAATTGGGAAAATACCTCAGTCTCTGCCAATTTCAAAGTAAAGAGCTTACTGTGATGATACAAAGTATACATTAATTGTTTTGAGAATTTCTTATTCTTGGAATTCAATTTCATTTACTTCTGCATTGTAACATTAATAATGGCAAAGATTAAGGGTTACCACACATATGGTAATAATAGTTATCACATTATTTATTATTAGTCTGAAATGTCCACAATTACAGAAGTATAAAGCTTATTAATTCTCTGGGTAATATTAAGTCTTGGAATTGTAAATATTAATTTAAAACTTCTCTTCAAACTGCTATAAATAACCTGTCCTAAAATAGCTAGTCTTAATAATGTATTTCAAAATTTAGAACTTTATCTGCTTTGCATATTGTAATTCGGTTCTGCAATTGCTTTAAAAATAAAAGTAACAATTTTTGAATAAATCAAATGCTAAGCAAAAGACTTAAGTTTAATAAATAAGTTGATTAAATTAATAAATTTATAGGCTGATAATAACCAAACAAAAATCTCTTAACAAAAGTACAGTTATAAGATCAAATATGAAGTTTAAACATACTTACATCTATTTAAGAAATTATCTATGTTCTTGTTTTTCCTCAAAGCAGGAAAATCTAAATCAAGGACCAAGGAATTTAAGCCATCCTGTTAAGAAATAAAAAGAGGAAAAGACAGTTTTTACAATTTCCAAGCATTCAAAAAAAGTCTTTTAATTTTATTTGTGTCATTTTCACCAGGAAAATGCCAACCCACTTTGATATGATAGTGTCCATAAGTTCCATATCCAACAGCTTTAACTGGTTTCCTAACCTCTGTCAGAGAATATTAGGACTGCCCCTATCATGTTTTCCTGTGTTCTTTCAGCCACTGGAAAAATGTCATTTCAAAACATGTATCTATTATTATTTTTGCTAGACAGATGTCTTCTTTTCTCTCTTCAAATGGCCAAATTTCATCAGGTTTTGACTTCAAGAAATACAGCCACACTAAGTTCCCTCTCATTAAACCTGCATTCATGTTGTGCCTAGTGCAGATTAAGAAGAGAAAATCCAAAAATAAATGACACCATCCTTACCCTCTGGGAGCTCAGTCTCAAAACTAAATTTCCTCTAAAAACAACAACAAAAGGATGATGCATTGTCTGGATTTCTATTTTTTGTTTACATTTCTGTATTTCCCATATTTTCTACAATGAACATGCATTAAAACAGAAAAAAACTATATACACATAATGGTGGAGGTGAAAAAAACTCACCAGAAAGTAACTAAGTCTCAGATTACTCAATGGAAATGCTTGTGAAGGTAGCAGGATTTCTAAAATACTATCACATACATTGTCTCAATGCCAAGTAACTCTGTGGAAGGTAGGAGGAAACATCCTCAATTTAAAAATGAAGAAACAAATTAAGGCACAGAGAAATTACATGACTTTGATTTCCTCAGGGTCACGCTGTTAGGAAATGACAGTAACAGCATACAACCTAAATCTTAGGAGGTCCAATAGACTTAACTCATCCCTCTAGTCTCAATGATCAGACTGACACCCTGCTAAAAGAAACAATGGGAGCCTGGGAGGGTAAACAGGGAAGCTAGAGGATTGCAGAAAATGAAACAGCAATAAAAAGAAACCTTTAGGGGACTTGGATAGGGGGAAAACATGGGGAAAATTACACACAAAATTTAGAAAGGTAATCCAGGTGGGCGTGGCAGCACACACCTGTAATCACAGCTACTTGGGAGGCTGAGGCAGGAGGATCACTTGAGCCCAGGAGTTCGAGACCAACGTGGGCAACACAGTGAGACCTTGTCTCTGAAAAAAAATTTTTCTTTAGAAAGGTAATTAATCTACTAATCCTAGAATAACTGTACATACTATGCTTGCCACTCAGTTATAGTTCATATTTTTAATTTTCATTCACTAAAAAATGTTAACACTTTATGAAAATATTATTTAATAACAGAAAGGGGCAAAGGTGTTAAGAGTAAACTATTAACATTTTTAATAACAAAATGATTTATATCCCACTGATATCTAATACAGATACAAAGCAATCTTGAGTCTCTTCAACTAAAAGAAAAAAATACATTTTAAAAAATCCAACTTCCAGGTAAGCTGGGATTGTTAAATTCACACATTGAGACATACCCTCCCACACACATACACATAAACAACATCACACACACACACACACACACACACACACACACTCCTCCAAAACAGCTGGACTACTTTTCAAGGATTCTAACATTTGGGCATATTAGGCTATTTTTAAGTACCAAATCAATGTATCTTGATTAGTATAATTTTGATATTTCAATAAGTTTAAAATGTAAAATCTGAATCATTTATATTTTAGATGTATCTAGACTTATACTCTGTATTACAATTTCAAATCAAAGAAAAGTATATTCATATGGAAAGCATTCTTCCATGCCTCCATTTACCTCCACGGGAAGAAAAAGAAGAAAAATATAAATTGACAAGGCAAAGGCTTCTATTGCAACCGTAAATCTTCCTCAGAGACTTTTCAAACAAATAGAATATTAACACTTCATACTGAAATAAAAGTAACTCTGCATTAAAATCTCCATTTACACATAAGACAAGAGAAGCCTTTCTTTGAAGCAACACTACAACTTGACATTAATAAAAGAACAAAATCCTTGCTCCCCCTCATCTTCCCCAAAAGTTCTCTCCAAGAGATGGGATTATGTGAAGATTAAATAATCTGGAAAGTTTATAAATATATTCCCATAATATTCCCCAGTAGAAGAGAGTCAGAGAGCTTTTTCAGCATTTGGAACATCTGAACATTTGCTCAACTCAACCATCTTGTTTATAAAACCATTTTTTAAAGACCAAACACTATCGCAATTAGGCACTATTCATTTATTTTTATGTAGCATCAATTTTTTATGATACTATGATACTTTAATGTAGGTTGATAACATATACATTTATAAACTTACATTCTTACTTGAGGCCTTTACGTTTATAATTTTTACAATCAAAATTTATTCTACTTAGTATCACCTTTTAATAAAAAAATTCTGAACTGTTTTCAGATACCAGTGTTTTAAGTATATGAAATTAATGCTGAGATCCAGTCACTGGGCAAGCTGAGTTAGCTCAGGACTTGATTGAAAGCCTATGTCTGTGACCTTCCTTGTTATGCAGTTTCAAATAAACCTTCATAAGTTTTGTTTTAAGTGTCAGTGATTTCAACTGTGATTATTTTCTTTAAGTGACAATAAACCAGACACAGTGGCACACCCCTGTAATCCCAGCTCTCGGGAGGCTGAAGTGGGAGGATTGCTTGAGCCCAGGAGTTCAAGAGCAGCCTGGGCAACACAGCAAGACCCCATCTCATTTTTTAAAAAATGATACGAAAACTGAGATAAATAAATGTTAAAAAGAAATAAAATAAATTCAGGAAAAGACTACAACCAAAATTTTAAAGCAATGAAGAAAACGATCTGCCAGTTTCCAACCGTATAGAAATGACAGGAGAACATTTGAAAGCGATAGCCCCACTGAGACTAAACAAAACACTACCACCAATAACAAAATATTCAAACACCAGAAAGAAAAATGCCAAGCAATGAGTATGCGCTAAAAGTCACAGAGGTCTATTGGATTTCAGGTCAGAAAAAGCAGCAAGATCAACGACTGATAATTAAAAGGGACTAAACGAGGTGAGGAATTAAAACCAGACTGATTACTACAAAACCAGTACCTGGGGTGAAAATCCCCGCTCCTAAAATAAGACACTGGAGGGAAAAACAACAACATCTTATTGCCCAAGTTTCATATGAATCTGCATCACTAGATAGGTCAGACACAGCTTTCAATCAAGCCTTGGTCTATGCCCCCAGCTAGCCCAGTTACACCTCTAAGGCTACCAGCTGAGAAACGTGAATTAGCTCCAATGCAGAAACTAACTTAGGTTGTCTATATGCAAAAAGCATGAGAGAAAGGCAGGGAGAAAAATGTGTTATCCTACTATATTTTTTAAAAAAACATGTATAAGCCAACACCCAGTTTCCCCTACTATAATTATTATGAGGGAAAAAATACATATACATAAAATGGTCTATTTTTCTAACTTTTCCTGAACACAGAGCCTTTTATACTTCAGTTGTCAAGAAATGAAGTATTGAACTTGATTGCACTTTCACTGTACACTGCTTCTTAGTATCTTATTGTTGTTGGCCAGGTGCAGTAGTAGCTCATGCCTGTAATCCCAGCATTTTGGGAGGCCGAGGCGGGCGGATCGCCTGAGGCCACGAGTTCGAGACCATCCTGGCTAACACAGTAAAACCCCGTCTCTACCAAAAATACAAAAATTAGCCGAGCGTGGTGGCACAAGCCTTTGATCCCAGCTACTCAAGAGGCTAAGACAGGAGAACCGCTTGAACCCAGGGGGCGGAAGTTGCCGTGAGCGGAGGATCGCGCCACTGTACTCCAGCCTGAGCAACAGACCAAGACTCTGTCTTAAAAAAAAAAAAAAAATCTAATTGTTGTTAAACATCCAAATAAAATGCTTCCAAAAATAAAAATAAAAGGAGATTGGAAATACTTTGCCAACCTGGAAAGTCTAAATTGATAAGCAATATGATGGAGATACCCTCTTAGGAATTTCAATTGCTAAATGAGGCACAAATTATCCTTTAGCTGAACATTTTATACATTTATGAGTTGTCAGCACACAGGTAGTATTTAAAGCTATAAAACTGGGTAAGATCACCAGAGGAGTGATCATAGAGAAACAGAAAAGAATCAAGCACAGAGTCCTGGGATGCATCAATATTAAGAAACAAGGGAGAAGAGGGGACTAAAAAGGAACAACCATTTTTTTGAGGAGGGAAGTCAAGACCATCATGGCATCTTAGAAGCCAGATGAAGAGTGCAGGAAGAGGGACAGAATGATAGACAAATGATAGACTAATGATAGTTAATCTGACTGGTAAATCAACCTAATTGAGGACTGTGAATTTAGTAACTCAGAGGTTAGCAGTAACTTTTCTAAAGGCTATTTGGATTACAAGTTTATTATTTCTAAATCAATGTTCACCACTTTCTTAGTACTACTATTTTAAATACTGTATTTAAAAAAAAAAAAACTCCACATTCATAGACTGTAAATAATACCTAGCATTCAGCATGACCACAAATTATGTATCTTATTCTTTACAGCCTACCTACCAAAAACTTTAACTACATTATACAGGTTAATACAGCATATATTATTAACAGGGACCTTTCTTGATTACTTTGCACCATGTATTGTGCAAAGCACTATACATGCATTTAACATTTTATTCCTCACAGCATATAAGTTAATACTATTGTCACACCTACATTAGTAGGCACAGAAACTGAAGCTTAAAGAGGTTAAAAAATGTGTCCAAGCCAGAATAGCTTATATATAACAGAATTAAGATTTTATGATGCTCTTATAAACAATATTGAACTTAAAAGTTAATAAAATAATAAACTTAATTAGTAAAGTTATTCCTCTAAAAGAATACTAAATAACAAACAAGTTTTAAAGTCAAGACAACCAAAGAAACAGTTAGTTACAGAGCATAGGAAGCATATTTCTGTGTATCTGCTATACAGATTAGTGACGAGGAAATGTTATTTAAATGAATTTGTAACACATTTCCTCTGTTCGCTATTTCAACTCCAAACACAAATACATAACTAAAATAGTTGATATGGTTTGGATTTTTGTGTCCCTGTCCAAATCTCATGTCAAATTGTAATCCCTAATGCTGGAGGAGGGGCTTGGTGGGAGATGACTGGATCACAGGGTAAGACTTTTCCCTGTTGTCACGATAGTGAGTGAGTACTCAGGAGATCTGGTTTAGAAGTGTGTAGCACCTCCCCCTTCTCCCTCTTCCTCCTTTCCCAGCCATGTAAGATATGCCTGCTTCCCTTTGCTTTCTGTCATGATTATAAGTTTCCTGAGGCCTCCCCAGCCATGCTTCCTGTACAGCCTAGGGAACTGAGTCAGTTAAACCTCTTTTCTTTATAAATTACCCAGTCTCAGGGTAATGAGCCAACAAATACACAGATGTGTTTTATAAAGAGATAACAAAGTAAAGGAAGTCTAGAAGTTAAGAAACCTGGGTTATATCATCACAGTTCTGCCATTTAGTGGCAACTTAAATTGAGGACGGGTAAGTCAACTTAATTGAGGACTGAGAATTTAGCAACTCAGAGGTTAGCAGTAACTTTGAGGAGAAAAACTTTAATAGAGGAAAAGATAAAATTGTGTGACCCTACACAAGTAATTTCACCCAATTTCTAGGGCCCTCATTTGTAAAAAAGAGTTCATAGCCTATAAAATCATTCTGGTGAGCAGTTCTTTAAAAATTGGCTATTTAAATAGTTAAAGCAAGGCCTGGCATAGGGAAAGAAACATTCCAAGGGCAAGAGACAGGAGCAATAGGAATGTTTTTATGACTTTTCCTTGAGCCTCAGGCTCTAACATGGCTCAGCATGGCAAGATAGGACCGGTATTATTAATTTTTCCTTTTTGCCTCACATGCCAATACGGCTTGGCACAGTACTCTTCCTGATTTTGCCTTTCTTTAAAATTTTGAGTTTGATATTCTGTTCATGATGAGTCTTTGCATTAATTTTTAAAATATTACATTAAAATATCTTGATTACTGTGGCTTTTTAGGGTTCTCCCTTAAATTTTGTTCCAAGTGCCTGAATGGCTTCACCCTAACCTCAGCCCTGGTCCTAAAAAGAGAATGAACCTTTACAATGAGAGAGGCATTAACAATAGCATATTCTGATTTTAAAAGAATGTACAGGCCAGGCGCGGTGGCTCACACCTGTAATCCCAGCACTCTGGGAGGCTGAGGCGGGCGGATCGTGAGGTCAGGAGATCGAGACCATCCTGGCTAACACGATGAAACCCATCCCTACTAAAAATACAAAAAATTAGCCAGGCGTGGTGGTGGGCGCCTGTAGTCCCAGCTACTTGGAAGGCTGAGGCAGGAGAATGGCGTGAACCCGGGAGGTGGAGCTTGCAGTGAGCCGAGATCGTGCCACTGCACTCCAGCCTGGGTGACAGAGTGAGACTCCCGTCTCAAAAGAAAATTAAGAAAGAAAGAGAGAGAGAGAGAAAGAAAAGAAAAGAAAGGAAAGAAAGGAAAGAGCAAAAAATCACATTATTGATTTGATCAAAGTTTTAGAAGAATTAAATGTAAAGTTGGTA
The DNA here is from genome assembly GCF_028885655.2 of Pongo abelii. Classification (NCBI taxonomy): domain Eukaryota; kingdom Metazoa; phylum Chordata; class Mammalia; order Primates; family Hominidae; genus Pongo; species Pongo abelii. Next base: position 121,613,083 of record NC_071997.2, on the reverse strand, counting down.
ATTGTTCTAATGGTGATAGTGCTGCTGTGCTGATAATAAAGCAGCTGGTATTGCAGAGTTCTTGGATAAACATGATGCCAAACACTTTATATAACATCTCCTTATTTAATTTTCCTAGCAGACTGTGGAATTATATGGTGTTAATTATATGGTGTTAATTATATGATGGAATTATATGGTGTTAATTATATGGTCTTAATATCACCATATTTTTTAGTTGAAATTTGGCTTGGAGAACTTAAACCATTTCCCAGAACTGCACAGCTAAGAAGCATTAGGGTTGGTATTGGGCCCAATGCTGCTTTGAATAATTATTGGTATTTTTAAAATTAAATTCTAATTTTTTTCTTCTAAAATATTAAGTTGATGGGAAGATATGAATCAAATTACATTCATAATGTAATACATTGTTTTATTATTTTATTTATGTAATACATAATGTAACATATTGTTTAGAAACACATGAATAAAATTAAGATCAAATTATATTTGTATTACTATTTTTTTTTTTTTGAGACAGAGCCTTGCTCTGTCGCCCAGGCTGGAGTGCAGTGGCATGATGTCAGCTCACCGCAACCTCCACCTCCACCTCCTCCCTCTACCTCAAGTGATTCTTGTGCCTCAGCCTCCAGAGAAGCTGGGACTACAGGCGCATACCACTATGCCCGGCTACCTTTTTGTATTTTTAGTAGAGACGGAGTTTCATCATGTTGCCTAGGTTGGTCTCGAACTCCTGAACTCAGGTGATCCACCCGCCTTGGCCTCCCAAAGTGCTAGGATTACAGGTGTGAGCCACTGTGCCCAGCCTGCATTACTAGATTTCTTATGGTTTATAAATCAACAATTTTATCTTTTCCTCTATTAAAAAAAGCTTCTATCCTCAAAAATTACATACAATGTTACCTGAAACTCCCTATAAAACAGAAAACAGGCAATTTAAACACCTCTCTATTATAAAATATTAGAAAAAGTAATGCATCATCTGTCTGAATCCTATTCTTAATTTAATATTAGTATTCAACTGAGAAACTACTGGCCAGATAAAATTAGAGTTGTTATTCTGATTGTAGGCAAGTTAGACTTTTTAAAAAGTATTTTCCATATTTGCAACTTGTACAGTTAAATATCATAGATAGACTTTAGGGCAAAAAAAAAAAAAATCTCATCCAGGATATAACACATACATACAAGAAAAATACCCCCAAAAGGCCTGCTGGTTTTATGTCTTATTAATTTTCCTATTCGGTGCTCATAGTACACAGAATAATTATATGGCTTCAATATTTTGATATTCATAATATCGTTCAGCAGCAGTACTCTAAATACACTGATGGCAGGATCTGTTTATATAGTGCTCCACTACAGATACTCCAGGGAAGACCAGACTACCTTAAGAGAAGTCCTGGCATGGTGGCTCACGCCTGTAATCCCAACAATTTGGGAGGCCAAGGAGGGTGGATCACCTGAGGTCAGGAGTTTGACACCTGCCTGGCCAACGTGGTGAAACCCCGTCTCTACTAAAAATACAAAGATTAGCCAGGCGTGGTGGTACACATCTGTAATCCCAGCTACTTGGAAGGCCGAGGCAGGACAATCACTTAAACCCAAGAGGCGGAGCTTGCAGTGAGCCGAGATCGCGCCACTGCACTCCAGCCTGGGTGACAGAGCGAGATTCCATCTCAAAAAACAAAAAAAAGAGACAGGGAAAACAAAGGGTCTCAAAGCAGAATAACCTAACACTTCATGGACATTTTGGAGCTGAAGGGGCAAGATGGTGGGAGGAAGAACTTTTCCTGTAAAGTCTATCTAGTAACTAAGAATGCTGGAGATGACAATGGCCAACTAAATTACAAAGCAACATTTGTCTATAATATATTTGTGGATATACAGTTAAGTAGATAGATATCTAAGCCACTCTGAATATAGAGCTATTCCAGTATTTTTTAAATTTTGAAAAGATACAAAAAACAGATAAGGTTTTGTTTATTAGAAGGTAAAACAATTTGGTCATATTCACACTTAATGACAAGAAACAGTCTTCCCAGCCTGTTTCTAGTCAATTGTCAATTAAATAAACAGAACCTTCTTTTTCATTTTATAACAAGAAATTTGTCTATATGGTTTCCACCCCTAAGAACCTAAATATAGAAAATCATTTTTCTACAATTGTGAAGCTAAATTTCTGCTTCATCTCCAAACAATATCAATCACTCAATAAATGTTAGCTATTATTATCACTATTTTCAATATCACCTAAATACACACTATGCATTTAAAGATTATGTAATTTAGGATATGGAGAGTTGGAAGGTTTTTACACTTTAACATCTAAACCTATTAGCACATTTTTTATACTAACAGAACCAAAAACAGTTCCATCACTAACATAATGTGTTCCATAAAGAAAATTATTTTACTCCTTTAAATCTCATTTTTGACATCTATGCAATACAACATCTAAGTCTCAGGGCTAGTATGACAACTAATGAAAGACTGTTTGTGATGCTAAATGAAACAAAGGTTAGGTACTAGTCACTGTAACTCCTTTTGTTATGAATGTAATTATGTTTTAATCAATTTTAAAAGCTCTTTCACTCCCAAGTAATTTTCAATCTTATTTTAAGTTTATACAGCTTAACATTTTATTTAAGACAGTTAAAATCTGGGAAAGATTAGATGTAACACAAAAGTGCTTGGAGCAACATTATTTATAATAGCAAGAAACTCAAAGCAACCTAAAAATCTGGAACAGAAAAACTAAGTAAATTTTACTAAAGCTTGTCAAAGTTATATTAAGCAATCATTAAAAATAATTGTTACAAAGACTAGGTAGGAATTAGTATTTTTTAAAAATTAATGTTTAAAAAGTGCAGAATAAAAATTAAATGTATAATAATTCTACTTAAGGGAAATATGTATATGAAATTTTTGAATGGAAAGCAAAAAATACAATATCATACCATGATGAAATTATATGATTTTATTCTTTTCCTAAGTTTTTTGTGGTGAAATTTTGTATTAATAACTCATAATAAAATATAGCAAATCTAAGTAAACAAGATCTAAGGTATTACAGAAGTCAGTCTTAATACATTTTGACCTTTTAAAAAATTACTCATTTATTATCTATAGCTCCATATCTCTACTGAAACAGATGCTATTTTAAATCCCAATGCATTTCACTATTTGCTGCCTCCTACAAGTCATATGTTGTTTTTTTCTCTCTCTCTTCTCTGAACTGGGATCTTAACAGGGATTAATAGATTAATTTGAGAAAAACTAACTTTTTTTCCCATCCAAGAACAAGGTAGGTCTCTCCATCTATTTCTTTCAGCAAAGTGATAAACACATCTATTCTAAATACACGTTGTTAACTCTATATGCTAAGTATTTTACCTTTTTGTGGCTATTACCACATTATATTAGGTCAGCTGTGTGGAGGACACAGAGCTCTCTGAGTACCTTTATGAACAAAATTTTTTCAAGTTTCTGACAGAAATGTTCAAAATATCCCATTTCTTTCTAATTAATGATGTTTAAACATACATTAGGTAATTAAAAGCAAATGTAATTTCCCTAAAACTGCTAAAAACTTGTACATAAAAATAAATATTTCATGAAAAACATAGGTGGGGTGGTGTTTAGAAGGTCAGGATGAGGCAACATTCTGGAAAATTCTGTTTCTTGACCTAGCTGCTGATTATATGGGTTCTCAGATTAAAAATTTATCAAGCTGTATACATACAATATACATACTTTTCTGTGAGGGTATATATAGACATATATTTACAAAGAATGTTTTGGATGCATTGGATAATAATGAACTTATTGACAATATAAAAATAGCACAGGAGGCCAGGCACAGTGGCCTGTAATCCCAACACTTTGGGAGGCCGTGGCAGGCAGATTACCTGAGGTCAGGAGTTCGAGACCAGCCTGACCAACATTGTGAAACCCTGTCTCTAATAAAAATACAAAAATTAGGCAGGCATGGTGGTGCTAGCCTATAGTCCCAGCTACTTGGGAGACTGAGGTAGGAGCATCACTTGAGCCTGGGAGGCAGAGGTTGCAGTGAGCCAAGATCGTGCCACTCCACTCCAGCCTGAGCAATAGAGTGAGACTCCATCTCAAAAAAAAAAAAAAAAAAAAAAAAACCACACACACACACAGGGGCAAATGAACTTTAAAACCTGTTTGCCATCATTGTGCTTAGACATTTTCACATACCTTTTCTATTATATTGTATCTTCTCAATCAGGGAGGACATATGAGTAGGAAACTCATCCTCAAGTCTGCTACATTTCAATGAAAATTTTTTATTACAGAGACTTATCCTCCAAACACTTTTAAAGCTTATTTGTGTTCAAAGTGCTGGGAGGGAGCAGGTTATGAGAAGTCACACGACTTTATACTTTGGATCCCATCTTCCATGTAATGGAAAAGATGTTACTCATAACCCTTAAAAACAAGTCAGCAATTTTGAGTGAGGAGAGCTGCCCTGCTGGAGAATCTGAGATGGAATTAAAGGAATTTCAAACACAAAACTATCTTTCCCTATTGTCAGAATTTGATATATCACTATAGTTATTATAAATATGTTTTAAAACTACAGAGATTTAAAAATCTCATTTTATATTCCACATTAAAAAATCACTGGATGCCGGGCGCGGTGGCTCACACCTGTAATCACAGCACTTTGGGAGGCCCAGGCGGGCAGATCATGAAGTCAGGAGTTCGAGGCCAGCCTGACCAACATGGCTAAACTCTGTCTCTACTAAAAAAAAATACAAAAATTAGCCGGGTGTGGTGGCACACCCCTGTAATCCCAGCTACTCAGGAGGCTGAGGCAGGAGAATCGCTTGAACCTGGGAGGCGGAGGTTGCAGTGAGCCGAGATTGCACCACTGCACTCCAGCCTGGGTGACAGAGCAAGACTCCATCTCAAAAAAAAAAAAAAAAAAATCATTGGAAATATCCCAAGATCAAATCATTATACCCACAGACATAATCTTCAATTTTCCAGTCAAATATTAATCAAATCTAAACAATGAACTTTTTAAGGCACAACCAAGTACTTTTATAAACCAAGTTCACATGAAAAATCAAAGGGCAAAAATGTGTGCCCACAGATCACATTAAGAAACTAACATTTACTGAGTGCATACTATGTGCAAAAGAAAGTCACTTTCTCATTCAATTCTCATAAAAGTCCCACTAGAAAAAAAAAATGGAGAAGTGCTTTGAGGCAGAGCCACTTAGGGATACAGCAGAGGCAGAAGCTGCAACCAGGAGCAGGTCTTTCTGCTATTCATACAACTACCACTAAGAACCACGAAAGAACACAGCAAGAAGAAAATAGTTGTTGATGGTTGTTTTAAAGTACGCACTCTTCTCTTTTCTTCTTCTAACTACATTTGTAACTATGCAGAACGAGTAGCCAACCTAATTTTCATGGAAAAGTAAAAATGTTCTTCTCAACAGAAACCAGAGAAGCAAGGCACAACTCATCCTTACCCAGGAGGCAACAGTTCTTTCATACCTCTCAGGAAACTTTTTTAAGTAAACACTTTTTAAAAATCAGAAAACATTTTAACAACCTTTTAAATATCTGTCCTGTCTCTCTTTTGTCCACTGTATGTGCCCTCCCCTATAAATAAAGAACGATGAGCAAGTCTTGGAAAGCGAATCTAATTCACAGTTTTTGGGGTCTATTTCATATTTTGGTAGCCTATAAATCCTTATTTGTCAGAGAAAAGGTCCCATTGATGCAACAATTTGATAACTAATAGGTAACTCTACAGTTTCTAAAGGCTAATTACCAACTAGACCATTTCATCCATAAATCTGCATATTGCTCCTTCATTTCTGGCAATAACAGCACCTTAAGTAGGAATAATAATTTATCAACCAATTTAGATACACATTAGCAACTATGGTTTTTTGGGGTTTTTCTGAGACGGAGTTTTGCTCTTGTTGCCCAGGCTAGAGTACAATGACATGATCTCGGCTCAATACAATCTCTTGAACCCTCCCAGGTTCAAGAGATTCTCCTGCCTCAGCCTCCCAACTAGATGGGATTACAGGCACCCGCCACCACGCCTGGCTTATTTTTGTACTTTTAGTAGAGATGGGTTTTCACTATGTTGACTAGGCTGGTCTCGAACTCCAGACCTCAGGTGATCCACCTGCCTTGGCCTCCCAAAGTGCTGGGATTACAGGCGTGAGCCACCATGCCCGGACAGCAACTATGGTTTAAAAGAAATACAAAATTACTCAAAGACACTGAACCTAAATTGCCACAAATAGCCATAATTTTTCTTACACTCAAAATGGAAAAGGCAACAAAGTCAACAAAAATCTAGACTTTATTCTTTGAACCATCTTGTAGGCTTATATTACCCTATTTCTACAAAATAGTACACTGTGATCCAGTACCCTTATTTCCAAGTATCCACCAGATACCCAAAAGACCCAAGAAGTCTCCTAAGTTGAGTGGACCTACTCAATGAGAGTGTAAAATGATCTACTAAGGTGCAAAAAAAAAAGTTGTATCATTGGTGAGCAGAATTAGAAAGTGAGTATTGTGATTTAGTAACTACAGCCACTAACGTATTATGCTTCTTCCATTTGTATTGCTATACCTCCTTGTGAAATTTCAGGAGGAAAAAAAACTTATGATAGTTCTCAAAACCTGGCAGCAAAATAAATTGAACTTAGAACCTAATCTTCAAATCACTGCAACAACATTAAACAAAAATTGTAAAAAGCAATAAAGCATATGTCATTTAGTGGGGAAAGAAAAAGTTTGTACCATTAATAAAGTAATATTTATAAAAATCTTATGTTTATAAAATTATACTTTAAAAACTCCTCTTTTATGTATATTTTGTAATTTACATGTTTTAATACTATAGTCCATGTATATAAATTATAAATAAAATATATTTGGAGATATTCTCAAAAATTTTTCAATGATGGGATACAAGATTAAAACTTTGGAGGTCATAAATTCCTTAAAGGTAAGGAATTTATCTTCCCTAAAGGTAAAAACTTATTTTCTATATTCCAGGCATAGTGTATATACTCAAAAAACTGTTGTGTAAATAGCCAGCATCTTGGTATCAATATAACGAAAATTAAATTAGGCATCTTCTCATTCAAATCTTACCTACTCTGCTGGGCACGGTGGCTCATGGCTGTAATCCCAGCACTTTGGGAGGCCGAGGCGGGCAGATCACCTGATGTCAGGGGTTTGAGACTAGCCTGGCCTACATGGTGAAACTCCATCTCTACTAAAAATACAAAAAATTAGCCAAGCGTGGTGGCAGGCGCCTGTAATTTCAGCTACTTGGGAGGCTGAGGGAGGAGAATCGCTTGAACCTGGGAGATGGAGGTTGCAGTGGGCCAAGATCGCACCATTGCATTCCAGCCTGGGCAACAAGAGTGAAAATCTGTCTCAAAAAAAAAAAAAAAAAAAAAAAAAACTTACCTACTCTATATCTAATAAGCAATGCCATTCTATGTAAGTCAGGTTTAGAATTCCTTTCCCTTGTCCCTTACTTCAAGTCATCCCCTCTGTACAAGTCATTCTGAGACGGAGTTTCACTCAGCCTCCCAACTAGATGGGATTACAGGCACCTGCCACCACGCCTGGCTTATTTTTGTACTTTTAGTAGAGATGGGTTTTCACCATGTTGACTAGGCTGGTCTCGAACTCCAAACCTCAGGTGATCCACCTGCCTTGGCCTCCCAAAGTGCTGGGATTACAGGCGTGAGCTACCACGCCCGGCCAGCAACTATGGTTTAAAAGAAATACAAAATTTCTCCATTATGGTTTCAGATTCACATTATTTCTTACCTATTAACTCGTTTCCCTGCCTCTAATCTCCCTCTGCTCCAGTACATCTCCATTCTACTGCTGAGTAATCTTTCTGAAACATAAAGCTATACATTTCATGCTCTTCTTAATATTCAAATTTGTTGGGGGGGGGGTGTATTTTTGTTGTTGTTTTTTTTTTCTTTTGAGACGGAGTCTCACTCTGTCGCCCAGGCTGGAGTGCAGTGGTACGGTCTGGCTCATTACAACCTCCGCAAGTGATTCTCTTCGCTCAGCCTCCCAAGTAGCTGGGATTACAGGCACCCTTAACATTACTCCATACCTTCCAAATGCCTAGAAAATCAAGTCTAAACTAGCATTTGGAATATTTTGCCCCATCGACCTTCTCCAATCTGACTTCCCACTATTTACGACCCTTCTTTCACATTTGCTCTAGATTTATATTGTCCAATAGAGAAGGCACTAGTTACATCTGGCTACCAAGCACCTGAAATGTGGTTAGCCTGAACTGAGATGCTCTGGTAAATGTAAAATACACATTGGATTTCAAAGACTTAGTACTAATAAGAATATGAAATAACTCTTTTAATAACTCATTAATAATTTTAAAATATTGATTACATGTTAAAATAATACTTTGTTATACTGGGTTAAATGAAATATTTATTGAAATTAATTTCATCTGTTTCCCTCCACCTTTTAAAATGTGGCTCCTGGAAAATTTTAAATTATATATGTGGCTCACATTATATATCTATTGAACAGTATCCACTGGAAAGTCTGGACCACCCAAACTTTCACCTTTCACCTTGGTCTTTCTACTTCCATCACTTTCCTCACAGTCTTTCACCACAGAACATTCAACACTCATTCATTTGCTGAGGGGTAGCCATGTACCAAGGCTGAGTGCTAAGCATTAAAATAAAAAAATAAAAAAGTTAAAGTTCTTCAGTCATCTCTACTTGTTCAAATTTTTATCTATTCTTCAAAGATCAGTTCAGATAAAACTTATTTCTGTGAAATCTTCAGGATCCTCCAGGATAAAAATCTCTCCTTCCTAACTCCTACACATTACATGTTCTTCAAAGATGTCACTTTGTCCTTATAAAAGTTATTTTTGTACACAGCTTATCTCACATCTATTAGCTGTAAATTCCTCAAGTGCAGAATTCTTCAAATCTTGCTTCTTACCTCACTGAGAACTTGCACAAGCCTTCATCACCAAATCTATCCACATTCCTGCATCTGTGCCCACACATTTTACTTTCTTTCCTGCTATTATCGATGTACAGTCCTAGCTACAGCTAATCCCTCCACCTACACACTAAATCTCCCATTCCCTCTTGCTCATTAATACCACAACAGCAGTTCTCCCATGCTCTCTTCATTTCTTCTTGCCGCCTTCTCTACTTGATTACTGCCATTGGCATGGAAACATGTCGTTATTTCTCTTACCCTTAAGAAAAAATCTCTTGACCCTATCTCCCATACAGCTGCCATTTCGTTTCAATCTTTTTCTTTACAGAAAAATTTCTTGGAAGAGATACCTATTCTACCTGTCTTAAGTTTTTCTCCTCCCATTCCCTTTACAATTCACTACAATCAGTTCTCCCCCGACTAACAGCCATCATCACACTCCTAAACTTTTCTTTTCAAGCTTATCAGTGACCTACATGTTGCTAATCCAACGATCATGTCTCAGCTCACATCTTACTTGACCTATAAACATCTTTAGACAGTCCTTCACTATTTTTTTCAAAATAACAGGTCAAAGTTTGGTCAGGACTGCCTTGACCTATTATTTTCAAAAACTTGAAAACTTTTTCTACTTTGCTTTGATGAAAACCCATTTAAATCGTTTATCACATATTTCTCTGGTTGCCCTTTCTTAGTATACTTTATTGGTTTTCTCCTGTCTTTGGGCCTCTTCTCTCTTAAATTCACTCACTCCCTCGAACTCCATCTTGTCTCGTGTCTTTAAATATGTGCTGATGGCTCCTAAATTCATTATCTCTATTCCAACTAAAATCCTGAATTCAAGACCCATATATCTATTTGCTATTTATCAGCTTTTTCTGAATGTCTAGTAAGTATTTCAAACAGTAATGTCCAAAACTATGCCCTACCCCTTCCTTTTCCTACTACACCCACTTCTCTCCTTCAGTCTTTCACATCTCCATTCATGCCAATTCCATCCTTGCAAATACTCAGGCCAATAATGTTAATATTCAAATCTGACTGCTTTTTCTCTCAAGAGCCCAAATCCTAACACTTACAAATCTGGTCAAGACTGCCTTCAAAATGAATCCAGAACTCCACCAGATTTCACCACCTTTACAAATCACCAACATTTTGCTGGAATCATTGCAAATGTCTACCATTAGGTCTTCTTGCTTCCAACTTTGCCTTCTCTCTCTTCTTAGAATATTTTCAACGGAACACAGAGAATGATGCTGTCACTACTCTGTTCAAAACCTCCAATGGCTTCCCATTTCATTGAGAGTAAAGCACAATTCCCAGCCTTTGAGTCTATCATCTGCTCGCATCCACCTAGTTATTAACTCTCAAACCTCACCTCCCATTACTTTCTGTCTCACTCATTGTGCTTCTGCCACACTGGCCTTCTAAAGGTTTCGAAATCACAACAGGTACCCTACACAAGAAGTAGGAATGGTGTAGGAAGGTAGCTCAGTGGCAGACAGGACACTAACAAGGAGGGAAAACTGAGCAGCACCACAGCTTTACAGCATTGGGAGACTGACTAAATATGAGGAATTCAGCCAATTAGTTACCATGTAATAACTGAACCAGGCTCATACTAATGATAGAATAAATACAAATATGGGGGAGGAGGGCTGGGCACACTACAATGAACTCATGGTGTTGAGCTGGAACTAGAGGTATCAACATGAATTAACAGATTTCAATATATAAAAGATACAGGAGGCCAGGTGTGGTGGCTCATGCCTGTAATCCCAACACTTCGGGAGGCCAAGGAGGGTGGAACAACCGAGGTCAGGAGTTCGAGACCAGCCTGGCCAGCATGGTGAAACTCTCCCTGTCTTTACTAAAAATACAAAAATTAACTGGGTGTGGTGGCGCACGCCTGTAGTCCCAACTACTCGGGAGGCTGAGACAAGAGAATTGCTTGAACCCGGGAGGCAGAGGTTGCAGTGAGCAGAGATCATGCCACTACACTCCAGCCTGGACAACAGAGCGAGACTCCGTCTCAAAAATAAAGCTAAAAAAAAATAAAGATGGATACAGAAATACAGATGTAGATAAATGTCTGTATGGGTGCACACACACACACACTTATGTGCATGCACATGCCTCCTGGATGTGACCACTGAAAGGGCCTGGTGTACAATAGATACTCCCATAGCAATGAGCTCATCTAGCACTCAGATCTTGGTTTTAAAATACTACTCTTCACTAAAAGGAACTAGGGCTCCTTGGAGAAATAGCTGATTCTAAGGCTGGAGTAGGAAAATGATAAGATGAGCTTGTAGCATCTTGTGCCAAAAAGGAAGGAATGCACAGGTGATAAAATGGCATAGAGCTACACATACACAATGTATCAATGTCAATGTCCTCGTTTTGAGAATAAACTATAGTTATGTAAGACATAAACACTATGGGAAATGGGGTACACAGGACCATTCTGTACTATTTGTGCAAACTTACTGTGAATTTATAATTATTTCAAAAAAAAAGTTTAAAAATAAGTAAAGAAGTGTACAAGGACTGATGGTGACTTGTCAGGAAGACATATAAGCCAGTATGAAAGGGCTCCCAGTGGCAAATCTGGAACAATTTCTACAAAATAAATGGCTTGTAATCATCAAAACTGTCAAGAGCATGAGAGTCAAGAAAGACTGGGGAACTGTTCCAGATTGAAGCAGATTCGAGAGCCATGAGAGTTGGATGAATATATGATCCTGGGTCAGATTCTTTTGCTATGAAGAACATTATTTGGACAGTTGACAAATCAAATGTTTTGTGTACGCAGTAAGTTTATAAAATTGTTTCAAAATAAGAAGTTTTTTAAAAACCACACAAGGCATGTTCCTGACTCAGGGACTTTGGACTTACTATTTCCTTCTGTCAGAAATGCTCACACCCATATATCTGCACCACTTGGTGGTAGCTCTCCACCAAGTCTTCACTTAAAAGTCACCTTTTCTGGGAGAACTTATTATAATACGTAAACTTTTAAAATTCTATATTTTGCATTATCTTTCTTTGTTTTACTTTCTTTCTCCTTACCACTTATCACTATCCTACAAACAATTATTATCTAGCTCCTTATTAAAATGCAAACTGATAGGAAAATTCTATCTGCTTTGTTCACTGCCTAAACCAGTGGTTGGCATGCTGTAGTTACTAAATATTCATTAAATGACTGAGTGTACATAAAATCCTTTGAACACAAGGGATTTAAGAATCAATTGCAAAATAAGTTCACTTTCTCAATCAAAGCAAAGGAATACAGAAACAGGTAAAAGAACTCCGCTGTTAACTTGATAGCTCTGGGATATCATTTCAACAAATATGTCTACAGCATAAATTAATGAGCTAATGTCCTTGCCCTAAGGAGCTTAGTGAACAAACCTATTTCCATCAGCAAGCAAAGCCATAATACTGTAGCCAGCTAATACAGCAAGAAAATACCTACCAACACCATGTGGGAAGTACAGTATAAACAATCCAAATGCTGACAGACAGGAATTAACTATAGCAGACCTGCTTGAAAAATATGGGAAGATACAGAAAGCAGGTTTTCTTGGGGGAAAAAAGAATGACGCCAAACTAATATTCTAATAAAGTCAGTGGTATAAACCAACAGACATATGTAACTGAGGTCTCGATATTTTATTACCACGTTTCCTTGAAAAACTACCGAGGCTATAAGTACACTAACAACAATGGTTTTAATTAATTTACAGTATTATAAAATGTACTGAATGGTTTGTACTTCAAAAAGTATAATTCAAAAATCTAAAGATGATCTTATGGTTTCTACACATGAAGTAGTCAAATCAGTGGTATCCCATTTTATGAATACTTTTTTCTCCTGTGTACCAGGTAATGAAGCTGACCTTCCTTTCTTGCATAATTATCACCAAAATGACAGAAAACATTATCTTTTTTGTTTGTTTGTTTGTTTCTGAGACGGAGTCTCACTCTGTCACCAGGCTGGAGTGCAGTGGTGCGATCTCAGCTCACTGCAACCTCCACCTCCCAGGTTCAAGCAATTCTCCTGCCTCAGCCTCCCGAGTAGCTGGGACTACAGGCGCATGCCACCATGCCCAGCTAATTTTTGTATTTTTGGTAGAGATGGAGTTTCACCATGATGTCCAGGATGGTCTCGATCTCTTGACCTCGTGATCCACCCGCCTCAGCCTCCCAAAGTGCTGGTATTACAGGCGTTAGCCACCGCACCCAGCCAGAAAACATTATCTTAAAGAAACTTCTAACTAACAAATATATCTGAATCTAAACCAACACTTCTGAAAAAGAAACATACCAAAAAGACTGTATACAGTCAGCCCTCCATATCCGTGGTTTCTGAATCCACTGATTCAACAATTGAAACTGAAAATATTCAGGAAAAAAACCAACAGATTGTTGCATCTGTACTGAACATACACAGAATTTTTTCCTTGTCATTAGTCCCTAAACAATACAATATAACAACTATCGGTGAAAAATGGGCTGGGGCGGCTCCTCGGCGGGTGGCGGTGGTGGCCGTAGCGGTTCCTCCTGGCCCTGTTAATGTCGGGGCCAGGTCTGGGGAGGATGGCGCCCTAGAACCCGGCCTTGCTGGGGTAGGGGCAGGAGGGGACGGGGTGGGGACCGGCCATGTCAGAGGTGACCCGGAGTCTGCTGCAGCGCTGGGGTGCCAGTTTTAGGAGAGGCGCTGACTGCGACTCTTGGGGCCAGCTGGTGGAGGCGATAGACGAGTATCAGATATTAGCAAGACATCTCCAAAAAGAGGCCCAAGCTCAACACAATAATTTTGAATTCACAGAAGAACAAAAGAAAACCATAGGCAAAATTGCAACATGCTTAGAATTGCGAAGTGCAGCTTTACAGTCCACACAGCCTCAAGAAGAATTTAAACCGGAGAACCTGAAGAAGCTAGAACCAATCCTAAAGAATATTCTTACATATAATAAAGAATTCCCATTTGATGTTTAGCCTGTCCTGTTAAGAAGAATTTTGGCACCTGGTGAAGAAGAGAATTTGGAATTTGAAGAAGATGAAGAAGAGGGTGATGCTGGAGCAGGGTCTCCTGATTCTTTTCCTGCTAGAGTTCCCGGTACTTTCTTATCAAGGTTGCCATCGGAACCAGGAATGACATTACTCACTATCAGAATTGAGAAAATTGGTTTGAAAGATGCTGGGCAGTGCATCGATCCCCATATTACAGTTAATGTAAAGGATCTGAATGGCATAGACTTAACTCCTGTGCAAGATACTCCTGTGGCTTCAAGAAAAGAAGATATATATGTTCATTTTAATGTGGACATTGAGCTCCAGAAGCATGATGAAAAATTAACCAAAGGTGCAGCTATCTTCTTTGAATTCAAACACTACAAGCCTAAAAAAAGGTTTACCAGCACCAAGTGTTTTGCTTTCATGGAGATGGATGAAATTAAACCTGGGCCAATTGTAATAGAACTATACAAGAAGCCCACTGACTTGAAAAGAAAGCAATTGCAATTACTGACCAAGAAACCACTTTATCTTCATCTACATCAAACTTTGCACAAGGAATGATCCTGACATGATGAACCTGGAACTTCTGTGAATTTTACCACCCAGTAGAAACCATCATAGCTCTGTGTAGCGTATTCACCCTTCAACAGGCAGGAAGCAAGCCGTACCCAGACCAGTAGGCCGGAGGGAGTCCAATGCAAAGCTGTACCACAGAATTCAAAGTCCAGCACATCACTGATGTATAGGACTCCTTTGGATACAGGTTTATTGCAGCTTTTGAAACATGTTTTTACTTTCTATTAAAAAAAAAAAAAACTATCGGCATAGTATTTACATTGTATTAGGCATTATAAGTAATCTAGAAACGATTTAAAGTATACAGGAGGATGAGCACAGGTTATATGAAAACACTACACCATTTTACATAAGGGACTTGAGCAAGGATGGATTTTGGTATCCTCTAGAGGTCCTAGAACCAGTCTCCCACAGACTTCGAGGAATAACTGTATATGTACATGTGTGTGCATATGCAGAATACACAAAATAAAGATGGTTTGATTTAATGGAGCTTACACACAACTCCCACCCATCTTACAACCTAACTGGTTCTTTGATAACGACTGAAATTAAAATTTGTAAATAAAATTCGAATTTCCAATAGAAACAGTATTGCAAATTAGGGTTCTATACCTAGAAAGTTATTTCAGTCCCCATCTCCACCAAAAAATTGTTTTAAAAATCACAAAAATGATGAAATATAAAAATGTAGTTTAATGTTCCTAATATGAAACCAGTCAATTACTGTATTACGTCAGCTGGACTTGGTGGCTCATGTCTGTAATCCCAGCACTTTGGGAAGCTAAGGCAGGAAGACCACTTGAGCTCAGGACTTTGAGACCAGTCTGGGAAATGTGATGAAACCCTGTCTCTACAAAATATACAAAAATTAGCCGGGCATGATGGCATATGCCTGTAGTCCCAGCTACTCAGGAGGCTGAGGTGGGAAGACGGTTTGAGCCCTGGAGGCAAAGGTTGAAGTGAGCCAAGATCATGCCACATCACTCCAGCCTGCTCTGTCTCCAAAAAAAAAGAAATAAAAGAAAAAAAAAGAGCTACGTCAAAATTTTTCTTTGAGAGATTTCTATGAATGGACTGAACTAATTATAAAATCACGTAAAATAAAAGTCAAACCAACATGGCCTAAAGATACTTTCTTTTCCTGGTAAATATCCCTGTAATAAATACTGTGTATTTCATTTCTGTTTTTAATTTAGCCCATGTTATGGTAATCTGATCCTAAAGTTTGGTGAGTTTTTTCAAGGGAAGTAGCTTGACTGCATTTGTGTCACCTGGTGTTAGCACTGATTACAACCTCAAATACTAAATGAGTTCTGGCCATTACTGTAAAGTCTTATTTACAATTTTTAAAACAAGTTTAAAGTGGAGTTGGGTTCAAAGTTAAGCAGTTTTAAATGGGTGATTCCAACAATTAACATGCCTAATCACATGGCTTAGAATTGATGAAAGATATTGCCACATTATTGTGACATATACTGCAATACTGAGAGAATTCTTGGAGTACACAACTCATTGACTCTTAGATAAATTCCGAATATGAACAGCAAATAACCAGATTGCAGAACGGTTACCAAATTGCAAACATAATCATCACAAAATATTCTATTTTTTGATAATTCCTGAGAATGCAAAATAATATTTTATATCCTGGCATGCTCAACATTACTTACTACAAATCCACGCTCTGCAAAATTCATAAAAATATAAGCTCAATTCATAAAATTCATAAAAATATAAGCTCAATTGAAGAATCATAGGTTGTATATACAACCTATGTCTGTTATATAACACACACTGACCACAACAGTGATTTACAATTTTAAGTTACACTAAATTACTTAATTTTCCAGAATTTTGATCAATATAAATGATACACATTTATTCTCATCTACTCTTATTCTTATAATAAAAAAAGGAAGATTTCACCTCTGTGAGAAAAATGTATCTATGACTCAAATTTCATTTAGGACAATAGTTTTGTCCTGTATTTGAGCCACAGCCTGCATCCTAGATTTTACCAGTAATATAGATGACATTCTGATCTCTAACTTACTTCTCCAACTCTCAACTAGCTATGAAATCAGCATGAGAGTAATTATAATATATCAAGCCCCTGAAATTCTACTATCTAGTACACTGAAACACTTTTTTTAAAAAACAAACAATTCTTAGAAAATCTGGAGATTTCTATCTCTACCAATGATAGACTAATTTGTTGCAAGCCAATCTTATCAATAAGGAAAAGCTTTAAAGGCCAAACGAATTTATTTTTAAAAATCTACTCAAGTCCTGGAGAGCCCCCAAAGCAGTAAAGATTTGAAACCAAAATCCTTGAGGTGGCAGGGTGGTGGGTGGACAAAGAAGTGAACCTGAAGTTGACTACAAAGTTGCAGCTCTGAAGTTGAGAAGCCTAAGAGAGCTTCTAGCATTCTTACAGAGTAGGGAACACAAAAATTAGAGTTCTGGACTTACGAAGAAGAAAAAGTCCAGGGTTTTTAATTGAGTCTACTAAAGGGCTATACCCTAGAAGTAATAAGGAAAAATCAAAACTAGACCAACCCGCAAAAGATTGAAAATCTGCCTCAAATCAGTTCAATTACTGAATACATTAAGGTAGTCTGCCTCAACCGTAACTGCCAGAAGAAAATGTAAATCCTCTCTGAAGACAATGTTACCTAATCCTATGCAATTTTTTCGCATGCAATGCCCAGCAGTCAAACATTAGTAGCCATACCAGATGATAAAACTAAAATATCATAAAATCGAGAGAAAGCACACACACACACACACACACACACACACACACACACACACACACACACCCCCCCCCCCACAGGAGATCCAGAAACTTAACATAAACTTCAAAATCACTGCTATTAATATGTCTGAGATATCAAGATGGGGGATTTCAACAGAGAACTTGAAGAATATCCAGAACTATCTAGAAAGGCTATTAATATCCCCCTCCCTTTTCCAACTACAAATACGTACAATGATGATTTTTCTTCATTTACTTCAACAAATACAACATATCACAACTGATCACATGAAGAAGCAGATGAGAATCCAGCCGTCGTTTCCTACTAAAGTCAGACACTAAAAAGATTTGCAAAATAACAGAGCAAGGCCACTCTTCTCACTAAACTTTTTGTATTGAAAAACATATTTTTCATTAAGTACTACATAGGTGAAATTAAATGGCTTTATTATAGTTATTCTCAATAAATTAACAAATTCATATTTTAAAATTTTCTCAGTTTTTAGCATATACTTTATATTCTTTTAAACTCTAAGCTTCGTTTTAAAAAGGAGCTTTATTAAGGTAAAACTGACATACAATAAATAGCACACATTTAAACTGTACAATTTGATAAGTTTTGTCAATATGTATACATCCATAAAATCATCACCACAGTCACTATAATGAACATATCCATCAATCCACAAAGTTTCCTGTACTCCTGAAAAATCCCTCTCTCCTGCCCCTCTTCAAAAGCCCCCACTTTCTCCAGGAAACAAATGATTTGTTTTCCTATCACTATAAATTAGTTTGAAGTTTATATAATTATATGTAAATGAAATCAAATAGTATGTGCTCTTTATTGGACTGGTTCTTTCATTCAGTATAATTCTGATTCATCTTTTTTCCATGTATTAATAATGCATTTGTTATTGCTGAGAATAGATGTTCCTCAACTTCTGTTGGGGTTTTGTCCCTAAAACCTGCATACAAATGTTTTCAGCAGCTTTATAATTGCCAAAAACTGGAGGGAACCAATATGTGCTTCAATAGGTAAATGATAAACTGTGGTATATGGAATATTATTCAGCAATAAAAAGAAATGAATCATACAGCCACAAAAAAAGACATGAACGAAACTTAAATGCATATTTCTATGTGAAAGAAACCATTCTGAAAAGCCTACGCACTGGACAATTCCATTTATATGACATTCTGGAAAAGGCAAAACTAGAGATAGCAAAAAGCTCAGTGATTGGAGGCAACAAGAGGAAAAAGAAAGGAGGATGATGAAGTGGAGCACGGGGGAGTTTTAGGACAGTAAAACTCTTTTGTATGATACTGTAACTGTGGATACTTGATATTACACATCTGTCAAAACCCAAACAAATGTACAGCACAGAATGAACCCTAAAGAAAACTATGTACTTCAGTTAATAATAATGTATCAACATTGGTTCATTAACTGTATGTAACAAGTGTACCACACTAATGTAGGATGTTAATAATAGAAACGGAAGGGGATGGGGTAGCTGTGACATGGGATCTCTGTATCATCTGCTTAATTTTCTGTAAACCTACAACTGTTCTAGTCTATTAACTATTAACTAAAGACAAATTAAAACTAACAAGAAAGACTCTGACCAGCAGTGAATAAATGTGACAAATTTACGCTCTTCTACAGCAGATGCTACCATATTTAAAATATTTTTGGGTTTTATAAGAATAAAATGATCCCTTATTGATGTTTTAATTTTTATATTTTTAAATCCTGAGCATTATTTTTGTCGTTTGCATTTCTTTGGTGAATTGTCTAAATCCTGGTACCATGTTTCTATTGATATTTGAGGTTTTACAGCGAATTTGTATAACCTCTTTATGTTAAAAATATTAGTGCTGTGTATGCCTCTTGGGGCATATGGTTTTCCTCAGTTTTTTCTCTCTTTTAACTTCTCTTTTAGTTTTGTTCACTTTCAGTAAATAAAAACTATATTATAATGTGACTGTTTTCATATCTATTATGTTTAGATCAGATGGGAATCTGTATAGTTTATGGTTTCTCACTTTACCTTTATCCTCTTTAATTATCGGGAGTTTATTTTGGTGCATGTTATAAAGAGAGAAAATAATCTAATTTTTCCTCTCAAATATTTAAACAACTTTTTAAAGCATTTTTTACAAATATAAATTTTTACTTTGTCCTTATTATAAAAACATTTAACACTAACTGAAGAAATGTCAGAAGTACAGGAAAAAATTATAGCATTTTTCCTAGAATCTGCATAAATATATATTTATAAGAACATTCTTTGATACTCAGATGTAAAGAAAGTGACTCAAAAATCCTTTGGTAGGGGTAATGGATAAATAATTTATCCAAGCAATGGAATATTAAAAGCGATTAAAAATAAGGTAGATTTAAATGTATTACTATAGAACTAGAGATAAATGAATAAAGCATTTATAATGATACCAGAAAAACTATTTGCAGTCAACAATTTGTATTTCACAGTAATAGTAATGTTCTCCTCATAGTCTAATGTAGCAACTAAAAACATTACTATGAATGTTTTCCAATTTGCTGCTCTCTTTATACCAGTTTTGACTGACATACGTCCTTTGTATGTTCTTTAAAGAAATTAACTGCATTGCACATGCTGTTTAGTTACTATTATTCACTAAAACAGTACTGTTAAAGGTATTTAAAATAGTGTTTAAGAATAGTTTAGAACTTCATTTACACTTATTGGTACCAACATACTACAATTTCCAACATATACCATATTTACATGAATAAGGTTTCCTATCTGCCACATTTTACACGCAAAACCAAGTAAGTTTAGGAAAAAAAACAAACTATACATATCCTCAAATTTGCTTTTCATAGTTCCTTTTAGAACACTGTTGAAATCAACTTATACAAGCTACAAAGCTGTATCATAACTAAATGTGGCCAGTATCTCAGCACCCATGATTCACTGTTTTGCATTTGCCACTAAAGATGTTCTTCAAATAGCTAAACCATATTGTGGTATGTGATAAAGCCAGGCAAATATGATGCTTAAATATAGATGTCCTTGAAAAATTATTCATCTCTTTAAATGGCATATCCAAAAACTTTCTCCTGTGAAAAGAGCTGCAAAAAAGGAAAAATGTATATCACAAATGAGACTATAATCCCTAAAGGAATGTGTCCAAAAAGCTGAATTATTACTTCATTAAAATGTCGTGCATATTCTTATCCATAAGCAAAACCTATGAAAATGAAAAATCCAATTATCTAAGTTCAATTTGTCAAACAAGTATCTATATATCAGACACAATGATATAAACTGAGGATAAAAATATCACTAAAATAACTTTATATCCTTTCTCAATGCAAAAAAGACCTAAGACAAGTAATCAAGGCATGGTCCTTGCACTCAAATGGCTTATACTCTAGCATAAGACATAAACTTAACAAATAATTACCAAAAAAAGTAAAACAATTATTCTGAAGTTAGAGATGTACCCTTGTAATCTATGTTACAAAACAAAGAGCACCATTACACAGAACACAATGTCCAACAACAGAGGAATGGTTAAGCAATTATAACCACTGAATTCAATACTGCAGTGTATGCTTCAAAGTGTTTTTCTTTTGTTGTTGTTGTTGTTTTACAGTATCATATAGAAACTCTTATGCTACAAGGGAACAAAATGGAAATAAACTGAGTACGAGATAAATTCCCAACAGTTTAAAATTTTTTTAATTATATTATGAATAAAACTAGTACAAAAAAAACAGTAAATTATCTGAGTCGGCATAATATAAGTTTTTATTGTTTACTCTTTACATTTCCCAGTTTTCTATAATACATCTGTTACTCTTATAATCAGGAATATAATAAACTTCTAAAAACATATCCATAATTTTTTTCTGGCAAATCATTTAACAACAAGCGAAGTCCTATTTGTCTGTTAAATAGGCAGCACTGTAAAAGACTTCAAAACATAGTGAGAAAACTCATCAGAATGCAGACTGGTAAGCAAGGCAAGCTTCACAAGGATTAAAGACTTCACTTTTTCGAACAACCTCAGCCAGAAATTAAAGCCGTAAGTACATTATTAAATGACATATATCTAAAATAGAGTTGTACCAGGGGCCTTCTTCAGTCCACATTCTAAGTATACTCAACAGAACACTGCAAACGTTCTATAAAGCTGTGCTGTCCGAGATGGTAGCCACTAGCCACATGTAGCTACTAAGCACTTGAAATAAGGCTAGCACAACTGAGGAACTGAATTTATGTTGTTTTGATTAGTTTAATTAACTTAGCCATATGTAGCTAATGGCTATTATACTGGAAAGAGAAGTATTTGGATATACCCTAAGAAAGCTCTCTTTAAAAGAACTACTCAATACAACTACCCTCAACTGGTAGCACTCCAACTTGAGAAGTTGGAAAATGGGTAACTATTGTAAAGGCAAAAGAGGCAAAATAAATAAATAGGTATAAATAAATACTACGTATATCCAGTATCAGCGGTGGGTGGAAGAGGAGGTGATGGATAGGTCTTAGAGACCAAGAAAATTCAGAATTTACACAACACTTGTATATGTAACATCACTAATTTTAAATGTTTTTCCTTGTTAAATTTACATCCATACTTTGTCAATTACTAAAGTCAAAAACCGTGTCAGGTTTATATAACAATAAAGGTAGCATTAACAAATTCTACAGCATAGGGAATATATTAACAGCTGAGAATGGCAAATTATTCCATAGTATTTAATTTCATGTACTCCAAAAAAGGAAAGACTCAACAAACTAAAAGGTTACATAAACAAAGACTTAATTCTCAGTAGTTCTGGCATGTGTCTCTTCTACCAGTGAATTTCTCTTTCAGGTATGCAGTCTTCATCTCAGTTAAGAGGTAACAGGTAGAACAGGTCTGGAACACTCAGGCTTTAAAAATATTTTGCCATAACAGATTACAAAATGTAAATTTCTTTAAGACGTAAACATTTTATGCGACCATGTATTTTAAGTAATTCTTGACATGCTTAGGTTCCTAGGATATGGTATGTCTGTCCTCTGACTGCTAATATGTCATTCCAGAACAAAAAGAGAGGGCTAAAACAAAATAATAAGTGAATGAAAACTAAAAATGCATCAAAATTTCTCAGTGAATTAAGAGACTTAGAATAGGCTAGAAGGGTCAAATGGTTTTCCTCAGATCCTAAGTGTGGTCGTTTAAAGCTAACCATACATAAACCAAACCTTTAATTGATGGAGAATACCAGCACAGTTAAGAAGCTTAATAGTTTGAGATCTTCTTCAGACTAAACTCTCATCTATGGTATATAACATAAGGTTAAATTATCATGAGTCCAGAGTTTATGGTGGTGTTCAACTTCACAAATTCAGGAAAGCTTAACTTTTCCTGGGAATGAGGCCACAGAAATGATGCAAGTAACTAAAAGACATGTAACTTACGTCAACATAATAAGAAACAAAAGAAATACGTGGCCTGAAATAATAAATTTAGTCACTTTTACAGGGCATCTCCTAAATAGATTAATTTACCAATCAGAAGATACTCAGAGATAAAAATTTAAAGCAAAGGGGTTAGAAAAGCATGGGTTAGTGAAAAAAGTATGCGATTTGGAATCAGACGGACTTGAAATTGAATATTAACTTTACCAATGCAACTCTTACATAACTTCTCTAAACCTCATAGCATCAATAAAACAGAGATAACAACATAACTTTGCAGCATTGTTATGAAAAGGAAATAAAGGACATAAAATGTCTGTAAAACACCAGGCATATACATAAACAGCTATTAACTTCCAAAAGCTATTTCTTAAAGCTGCCCTGATCTACACATTTATATATATATATTTTATTATACTTTAAGTTCTAGGGTACATGTGCACAACGTGCAGGCTTGTTACATATGTATACATGTGCCATGTTCGTGTGCTGCACCCATTAACTCGTCATTTACATTAGGTATATCTCCTAATGCTATCCCTCCCCGCTCCCCCAACCCCACAACAGGCCCCGGTGTGTGATGTTCCCCTTCCTGTGTCCAAGTGTTGTCATTGTTCAATTCTCACCTATGAGTGAGAACATGCGGTGTTCGGTTTTTTGTCCTTGCAACAGTTTGCTCAGAATGATGGTTTCCAGCTTCATCCATGCCCCTACAAAGGACATGAACTCATCCTTTTTTACGGCTGCACAGCATTCCATAAAAGTATACCACATTTTCTTAATCCAGTCTATCATTGTTGGACATTTGGGTTGCTTCCAAGTCTTTGCTATTGTGAATAGTGCCGCCATAAACATACGTGTGCATGTGTCTTTACAGCAGCATGATTTATAATCCTTTGGGTATATACCCAGTAATGGGACGGCTGGGTCAAATGGTATTTCTAGTTCCAGATCCCTGAGGAATCGCCACACTGTCTTCCACAATGGTTGAACTAGTTTACAGTCCCACCAACAGTGTAAAAGTGTTCCTATTTCTCCACATCCTCTCTAGCACCTGTTGTTGCCTGACTTTTTAATGATCGCCATTCTAACTGGTGTGAGATGGTATCTCATTGTGGTTTTGATTTGCATTTCTCTGATGGCCAGTGATGATGAGCATTTTTTCATGTGTCTGCTGGCTGCACAAATGTCTTCTTTTGAGAAGTGTCTGTTCATGGCCTTCGCCCACTTTTTGATGGGGTTGTTTGTTTTTTTCTTATAAATTTGTTTGAGTTCATTGTAGATTCTGGATATTAGCCCTTTGTCAGATGAGTAGATTGCAAAAATTTTCTCCCATTCTATAGGTTGCCTGTTCACTCTGATGGTAGTTTCTTTTGCTGTGCAGAAGCTCTTTAGTTTAATTAGGTCCCATTTGTCAATTTTGGCTTTTGTTGCCATTGCTTTTGGTGTTTTAGACATGAAGTCCTTGCCCATGCCTATGTCCTGAATGGTATTGCCTAGGTTTTCTTCTAGAGTTTTTATGGTTTTAAATGACTAACATTTAAGTCTTTAATCCATCTTGAATTAATTTTTGTATAAGGTGTAAGGAAGGGATCCAGTTTCAGCTTTCTACATATGGCTAGCCAGTTCTCCCAGCACCATTTGTTGAATAGGGAATCCTTTCCCCAATTCTTGTTTTTGTCAGGTTTGTCAAAGATCAGATAGTTGTAGATGTGTGGTATTATTTCTGAGGGCTCCGTTCTGTTCCATTGGTCTATATCTCTGTTTTGGTACCAGTACCATGCTGTTTTGGTTACTGTAGCCTTGTAGTATAGTTTGAAGTCAGGTAGCATGATGCTTCCAGCTTTGTTCTTTTGGCTTAGGATTGACTTGGCAATGTGGGCTCTTTTTTGGTTCCATATGAACTTTAAAGTAGTTTTTTCCAATTCTGTGAAGAAAGTCAGTGGTAGCTTGATGGGGATGGCATTGAATGTTTAAATTACCTTGAGCAGTATGGCCATTTCCACAATACTGATTCTTCCTATCCATGAGCATGGAGTGTTCTTCCATTTGCTTGTATCCTCTTTTATTTCGTTGAGCAGTGGTTTGCAGTTCTCCTTGAAGAGGTCCTTCACATCCCTTGTAAGTTGGATTCCTAGGTATTTTATTCTCTCTGAAGCAATTGTGAATGGGAATTCACTCATGATTTGGCTCTCTGTTTGTCTGTTACTGGTGTATAAGAATGCTTGTGATTTTTGCACATTGATTTTGTATCCTGAGACTTTGCTGAAGTTGCTTATCAGCTTAAGGAGATTTTGGGCTGAGACGATGGGGTTTTCTAGATATACAATCATGTCATCTGCAAACAGGGACAATTTGACTTCCTCTTTTCCTAACTGAATACCCTTTATTTCTTTCTCCTGCCTGATTGCTCTGGCCAGAACTTCCAACACTATGTTGAGAGGGCATCCCTGTCTTGTGCCAGTTTTCAAAGGGAATGCTTCCAGTTTTTGCCCATTCAGTACGATATTGGCTGTGGGTCTGTCATAAATAGCTCTTATTATTTTTAGATACGTCCCATCTGATCTACACATTTCTAAACACCTTATTTCCTTGGCAATATTAAATAAATAATGGTAATTTTTAAATATCACGGATATTTTATACTATATTATCATAATAAATTATATTATTGGTTTGGATTGATTCAGCTGCAAGTGACAGAAAAACCTAACCAGAAAACACCTTAAAACTATTCAGGGTGGATCCAGTGGCTCCAATGATGATTAGGGAACTAAGCTCCTCAGCTTTGTTACTGTCAGCCTGAATCCACTGCTTCCACCTAATGACACGGGATAGCAAGCACCAACACCAGCTGTTAAAAGGCAATGGCAAGAAAAGGATACGTTCACTCCCTGTAAAGACTCTTCCTGGAAGCTACTCACAAACCTCTGGTGTTCACATTCCATAGCTTCAACTTATTCATGTGGCTAATCACACACAGCAACAAAACTGCTTTTAAAAAAATTTTTTAAAGTAGTCTTCATTCAGCCCAAACCCAAATAAATTCCAGGGGTTTTCCTAGTACAAAGAAGAAAATAATAGCTACTTGGGCCACTGCCATAATGTTTATATCAACTTTTTCAATATTCTTTACCCACTACCAGGTTCCTTCAATAGCACTGTCTCATGGTGCAGCTGTAATCAGCTGGATTGGACCTCATCTTAAATACTTTAACACTTAAAGGTAAGGAAGACACCAACATTGAGTCCTTTGATGAGATAATAAGGACAGCAACAGCAAACATTTTTTTTTGCCATGTCACCACTGTGATAAATACCTTACATAAATTATGAAGCAATAAAATTATTTAATATAGGACTTATTCTAGTCTGATAATGGGTTTACATTTAATGCTTAGGGAGTTAAGTTAAAATATCTAGAATCTACCCCTTCCAGCCACCTGAAACAACTTACCAACCAGAAAAAATAAGTGAAATGATAACTTTCAAGACACTGGATATCAGGCAGTGAAAGACGGTGGTCCCTCCCTGAGAGGAGAAAAACAAAGTGAGCCCTATCATGGCCACTTCCAGGTGACCATGCCCAGAGAGGGAACCTAAGTTGAGCCAAGTGGTCACCCTGGATTGCAGAAGCAGAGCTAGAAGCCAAGGAAGCCAATGCAGTTAACAGAGCAGAGTACCAGAGAGGAGGGAGGTGTACAGAGAAAGAACGCAAGTGCTCCCGCTAGAGTCTTCAGTAGAGAACTTATCAGTGATCTACATGAGACATTTCCCAAGAGCTGATCAAGAATAATTCCTGCCATGCTAGCCAGAATGGAAAACCCTACAATTCACGGGACTTGAGGTACTGTACTCAAAAGGCTTTTCCCTCAGTAGCATGGAAAAATTAGCTCTAGATTAACTGCTGCTCTTTACCGGCATAACAAAGCAAGGCACAAAAGGATCAAATTATTTTCTTGTTTTGAAACAGGGTCTCACTCTGTCATCCAGGCTGAAGTGCAGTGGCACGATCTCAGCTCACTGCAACCTCCGCCTCCAATGTTCAAGCGATTTTCGTGCCTCAGCCTCTCAAGTAGCTGGAACTACAGGTGCACACCACCGCACCGGGCTAATTTTTGTATTTTTAGTAGAGACAGGGTTTCGCCATGTTAGCCAGGTTGCTCTTGAACTCCTGCCCTAGTGATCCATCCACCTCAGCCTCCCAAGTGCTGGGATTACAGGCGTGGCCACTGCGTCCAGCACTTTGGGAGGCTGAGGCAGGTGGATCACTGGGTCAGAGAATGCCAAATAAATTATTAGTCTCAAATAAACCTCTGGACTGATTTTTTTTTTTTTAAAGACAGTGGAGCAATGTTTTAAAAGTACTAAATAAAACAAAAACAAAAGCAGTCAATCTATCCCACAATAATCCTGAAAGGTAGGAATTGAAAGCTGTATTACAGACAGGAAAGCGACCAGTTTACCCTGATCAAAGGACGAAGCATCACAACAAAAACTCGATCACAAGTTTTCAAATACATATTCATTCTTTGAAGCATCTTCAATCTTATAGCACTCCACGTTAAAAATGATAGGTTTAAAAATAGATAAATAGATGGATAGTTACTGACTGAATTATGTTTCCCCCTCCACCCCAAAATTCACGAGTTGAAGTCCTAACTCCCAGTACCTCAAAATGTCATTGGTATTTAAAAATAGGGTCTTTAAAGAGATGACTAAATTAAAATAAGGTCATCAGAGTGGGTCTTCATCCAGTCTGACTGGTGTCCTTCTAAGAGGAGATTATGACACCAGGGGTACACAAGCAAGGGGAAAGGCCACGCGAGGACACAGTGAGAAGGCGACCATCTGCATGCCAAGGAGAAAAACCTCAGAAGAAACCAAACCTGCCAACACCTTGATCTGGGACTTCCAGACTCCAGAACTTTGAGATAATAAATTTCCGTTATTTAAGCCAAAAACAAAACAAACAACGGTCAATTCAGAATACTACACAAAGAAAAGTATCTTTCAAAAATTGAGGTGTTAACGTCATGTTGTACACCATAAATATACATAATTTTCATATTAATGTATCAATTTTTAAAAATAAGAAAAAATAAAGTTAAGAAATCAAGGTATCACTAGTGTGTGTATATGTATTTTATACATATATATTTTTATATGTTTTATATATAAATGCCAGAAACGGTAGCCATTTAAGTGTTTGCTACTATTCTTATCATCATGACTGTTGCTGCCATTGTTGCATTCATGTCACGAATGCATTAGAAGAGCATCCATAATGGTCTTCTTTCTAATACTTCCAAAGCATGGTGACTGCCACCATTCTTAATTCAGGGTGTTTGGTATCTGCTGCTCAAATAGCAAGTAAGGTATCATTTTATGTTACTGTATTTATAGCTCTTCAATTCACCATTTAACTTTCCACTTGACAATAAGCTTTATCTTCCCAACTATAACTTCGTAAAAGTACCTGGACTATGTCTTAAACATTATTTTATATGTGGTAGAAAGTTAAAAATATGTACTTTTTGGTTTTGGCTAATTTTATCATTATGGGATACCACAGTTGTGAAGAGCTTCTTTTCCCTTTCCTGAGTTATGCGTTCCATTTCCTCCCTAGCTTGGTCAAATGGTCAGTGAACAAAATCACACTAACAACTAATGAGTTTTAAAGGTAAGTTCTTAATCATCATTATTTCCAGTAAGTATAGATCATACAGTGAAACGCTCTCTTCACTTGCAGACATGAAAAAATCCAAAGCAGTGCTCTTCTGGAGAACAGTGAAGAAGATTAACCTGAACCTAAGGGGATTTTTTAGGGTAAACAAGTTGAACAATCACTGACAACAAATATTCTGAAGTTTGTAATCTTTTTAATGTTAAAACATTTAACATTATTAATTACTTTTCTAAGATAGCCATCCAGCTTGTCCAAATAGCCAACCAATTTCTTGTTCAGAGCTTGAGGTTTTACTTCAGAAAATAAGCATCATAATGAAAAAAAGAATACTGTCTTAGAAATCTACAGACATTGATTCTTTTCCAGTTCTGCCACTTAGTAGCTGCATGACTTTGGACAAACCTCCAAACCTCAGTTTTCCCTCTATTCTGTATATCTGCCCTACATATTTCACAATTGTATTAAATGAGAAAACAAATAGTAAGACATTAAATCTAAAAGACACTAAATCTCTCAGGTACAGAATGAATAAACCTTTATTCAAAGAATTGGGTGAAATTATATACTATTACACATATATGCTACTCAGATGTTCTGACTTTAATATAACTTTAATCAGACAGGTAAGAGGTTTCTCATTATGTTTGCAAAAAGTACGCAACTACCTCTATATTACCCAGAAGAGGTCGTAATTTTTTAGAAAAATTTTAAACCATATTTGAATTCGTAAGTATTCCTAAGTGCAGAATATTTTTAAAGAACATGTTTTTTAAAAGACTTTATTTAAAGAGCAGTTAGAGGTTCACATCAAAACTGAAAGGTACAGAGATGTCCCACATACCCCTCACCCCTGCATACACATAGCCTTCCCCTACTATCAACATCCCTCACCAGAATGGTACGTTTGTTACAACTAACAAACCTGCAACACTGACACATCATTATCCCCCAAAGTCCATAGTTACCATCAGTATTCATTCTTGGTACTGTACATCCCACGGGTTCACACAAATGTATAATAACCTGTATCCACCATTATAGTATCATATATAGTGTTTTCACTGCCCTAAGAATCTTCTGTCCTCCACCTATTCAGCTCTCCTTCCACACTAACAGTCACTGATCTTTTTGCTGGTTCCTTACTCTTGCCTTTGTCCAGAACGTCATACAGCTGGAATCACACTCTTACCATACAGTCCAGCAATTGCACTCCTTGGTATTTACCTGAAGGAGTTAAAAACTTACGTTCAGCCGGGCCCAGTGGCTCACGCCTGTAATCCCAGCACTTTGGGACGCCGAGGCTGGAGGATCACGAGGTCAAGAGATCAAGACCATCCTGGCCAACATGGTGAAACCCCGTCTCCACCAAAAATACAAAAATTAGCTAGGCGTGGCGGCGAGTGCCTGTACTGGGGAGGCTGAGGCAGGAGAATAGCTTGAACCCAGGAGGCGGAGGTTGCAGTGAGCCGAGATCATGTCACTGCACTGCAGCGTGGCGACAGAGGGAGACTCCGTCTCAAAAAACAAAACAAAACAAACTTATGTTCACACAAAAACCTGCACACGAACATTTATAGCAGCTTTATACATAATTAGCAAAATTTGGAAGCAACAAAATGTTGTTCAGTGGGTGAGTGGGTACAGTATGGTACATCCAGACAATGGAATATTATTCAGCACTAAAAAGAAATGAGCTATCAAGCCATGAAAAGATATGGAGGGAAAACTTAAAATGCGTATTGCTAAGTAAAAGAAGCCAGTCTTGAAAGAACTTGTTATTTTCATGGCACTGGAAAAATGACACAGAAATCTAACAAGTTAGTAAAGCACAGTGCCTGGCACATAGTAAGAGATGTATGTCTTGCTTGTATTATTTTTGCTATGACAATAACTTTAATAGTACATCATAAAAACCTCTACTCAACATGACAGGTCTCGAGTGCTTATTATTTAAAATATCTATTCGTTTTCTATAAAGAAGTTTTATGCCCAGCATTTATATTACCATTTTTCCATTAGCCAACTATTTTATCCATACTTCTCATAATAGAAACACTCACAAGAAGCATGAGTTTCCATCAGCAACTTCCACTTGAAACACTTTTCTAAGGAAATCCCCTTCGCGCTATACAAACCAATTCTCTATTATCATTTAATATAGAAACAGATCAGTTTCTGAAAGACATTATTATAAATACAGCTGACCCTTAACATGGGTTTGAACTGCACAAGTCTGTTTATAAGTAGATTTTTTTTTCCAATAAATACAGTCAGGTCTCCTTATCCATGAGTTCCACATCCACAACCAAAGGCAAGACTACTTTTTGTGTATGTGGTTCTGGCAGGGCCAACTGTGGGACTGGTGCATGCACAGATTTTGGTATCCACAGGGGTCTTGGGGTCTTGGAACCAATCCCCCTTGGATACTGAGGGAAAACTGTACATATGTGTCTTGTCCTTCCAGAATCCAACTTCAAACCAAACTAAATACAATGCTACAGAAGTTTTTCCACATACTGCATTACAGTAATATTTGGGGAGTTAGCATTTGTATTTTAAGCAGAGGGATCTAGGTTTTTTAACAACTTGATGATGGGAAGAAAAATGGTGCAGCCTCAAATGAAAGTTATTTAATATGGGGTGGGATATGAGAGAAAGGGAGGAGTAAGGGACAAGTGATAGGATAGAGAAGTCAGCAGAAGTTAGATCACAAACAATTTTGTGGGAAATAATTAGCAATTTTAACTTTTCCCTGAATGAATGGGAAATCAATCATTTAAATACTTCAGAGAATAACAGGGTAAGTTTACATTTCATAATTAGTCTGGCTGGAGAGTAGAAAATGGATAAAAGACTAGAAAAGCTGGGGGAAAGAACACCAGGGAAAAGAATACCATAATAATCTAGAAATAGCATGATAGTCACTTGAAATAGGAAAGAAGCAGGGATATGGGAGGAAAGTGAATCCCCTTTAAGAGGTAACGCTGATAAGATCTGGGAACAATGTGAGGTCAAAGATAACAGACACTAGATTTTTGGCCTGATCCAAGCTAAATGGATAGTGGAAACAATCACTGAATCTAAAACCAAAGGAAATGAAGCAGATTTGGAGCAATAGGAAAAAAGAGAATGTAGTTGTAGATATGTTATCATTAAGTATCTGCAGTACATCCAAGTAGAGATGACCAGTAGGTAGCTGGATATGTGAGCCGGAAGCTCAAATGCAAGCTCTCAGATGGATAAAATGGAAGGCATCAACATACAAATGATAAAGTCCTGGAAAAGATACAAAACCAAGATGGCAAATGCATTTAAAAAAAAAAAAAAAAAAAAGGAAGGAACATTTCCATTTGGCAGAAGAAGAGAAGGCAGCAAAGGAGCCTGAGGAGAAACAGCTGAGGCTTTGTGTACCATCACAGAAGCCAACAGAAGACAGCAATTTGACAAGTGTCAAGTACTTTTGAACATTCTATAAGATGCTGGTTTTAGCAGCAAGAAGTCCAGATGATCTTGGAGCGAGCAGTTTTAGTGAATGATTAGAGAAGACATTATAGTGTATGGAGAAGTGAACAGAACATGAGACAACAGAGAAGTACACAAGCTTGGGGCTTTGTTTTGCTGGTGAGAGGAGGAGGCAGAAGCTAGAAAGAACTGAGGTTTCCTTTTTGTTTTGTTTTTTATTTTCTGACCATATCATGCAGTAAGAAATGAGACTTATGCCTAGGGGGATTTTGGTTATTTGTTTTATGAACATGTTTATTAGTGAGATGGGAAATAATCAGAATTAAGAAAGAGATTAAAGACATAGCGTTAATCAGCAGGAAGAAAAGAATGAGACCCAGAGCACAGTTGGAGAATCAGCCTGAGGCAGCATGAGGAACATCTCATCCACTGAAACAGAAGGAAAGGAAGAACAAATGCTACGGAGGAGATAAACTGGTGAGTCAAGTAACAGGAAATATAAGGGGTCTCCTTTTCATGGGTTCTGTTTTCCCATGAAGTGGGAAGACCATCTGGGGAGGATACTTTCTTTCTTAAGTTTAAAGAAAGAAAATAATGATTAAAATAGCCCCTATGGAGAATAAAAGAATTGCAATGCAGCCCTGACAGCTCTTTCAGGGACTAGAGACCATGAATTTGCAGTACCACTAATCTGGGTAATTGTGTGTGATTTTTATCCATCACTGCTCAACAAATGCTTTTTTTGTTGGCCAGAGAGACAAACTGATCCAGAACTTAGGTTTTGCCAGATACATACGATGAAAATTCATGAGGACAAGGACACTGAGGATTCTGGCAAGAAGTTTAAAGTGATGGAAAATGGGTTCCTGCCTGCTAGTGAAGGAACCATTTAGAGATGTCAAGGAACTACAGATCTCAAAAGTTTAGAGTCAGAGCCAGGACAGTGTTTTAAATTTAAGACCTCAAAGGTAAAGCCAATTTTCAGGTAACGGTGAGGTCCAGAGTAGCTCCACGGGATTAGGTGAATGAATTAAGTGAAAAGAAAGACAACTGGAGATGATGAAATTAGGAAACTATAAAGCCAGAGTCCTGGGCCCTCTGTTCACATAAACTCTAAATTCACCACGAATGGTGGCAAAGCCTTATGGAGAAAGATTGTGAGCCACATGCCTGTGTCTTCAATGAGAAAGAGAACATGGCCAAGAAAGAGGCAGAGGGGGAGTCTCATTCTGTCACCCAGGCTAGAGTGCAATGGTATAATCTCAGCTCACTGAAACCTCCACCTCCCCGGCTCAAGCAATCCTTCCACCTCAGACTCTCAAGAAGCTGGGACTACAGGTGCACACCACCACACCTGGCTGATTTTTGTATTTTTTGTAGAGACAGGGTTTCACTGTGTTGCCCAGGCTGGTCTCGAACTCCTGGGCTCAAGCTATCTGCCCACCTTGGCCTCCCAAAGTGCTGGGATTAGAGGTGTGAGC
The DNA here is from genome assembly GCF_028885655.2 of Pongo abelii. Lineage (NCBI taxonomy): Eukaryota > Metazoa > Chordata > Mammalia > Primates > Hominidae > Pongo > Pongo abelii. Next base: position 121,579,591 of record NC_071997.2, on the reverse strand, counting down.
CACCAAGCCCAGCCAATTGTCCATTTTTAAAGGGGCATATGTTACTTTTGTAATTTAAAAAATGAAGTTTTATTTTGTTTTTGTTTTTGTGGTAAGCTGATAAAACAGAGAAGGAGACAGAGCAATCCAGGTACACACAAGGGCAAAGAGTATAGAGAACATGGTATATTTAGACTATCAGTGAAAAGAAGACTGCCTCTATCCCTGGTCCTGCTCACTCCCTTCCCTTCCACATCTCTAATAAGAAACTTCTATCCCCAAAGTCCATCATCTATGAGCCATAAACCCCACCAAGACTTTGTCTTACTATTCTCTTAGATTGTAAAGATCCATCCAAAACCCCAATGCGACTAATTACACTCAGTGAATTAAGAACACAAAAATACCAACAATTTTCATTCATTTATTTAACACTTAGTGAAGCTAATATGTGCCAAATAATATGCTACATTTGAGGGGGGAAACAGGCTAATATCAGGGGGTTGATTTTGTATGCACATCTCTTTTGGAAAACACCGATAGACACAAACAACATAGGCTGTTATACACATAGTTTTTCAACTGTCTGTAAAAAAGCTAAAGTTCTGTACAGTTTACAGAACACTAGCACATATAGTTAGCTTCTCACTGTATTCTTCACAACTCCTTGAAGGCAAACAGTCCTATAAATTACTCACAATCAAGAAGATAATCACTAGAACATCTCATTAATTAACACCAGTCTTAGCTTTTCTGACTCCAAATCCAATGTTCTTTCCACTATACTACTCTCTCTTTTAAAAATACACTTGAAATTAAAAATTCAAGTCATTTTCCTTAATTTTTTGCCCATCTTCACTACCTTGGTGGGGAAACTCTTAAGAAAAAAAATTCATTTTAACCTTCATATGTTAATGAGATCAAATAGGGATCCTCTTTATGTACTTTGGTGGAATTTTATTAATAGAAAATCATTTGAAATAAGGCATTGTTCAGATTTTTAAACTTTTATTTCACAAATCTGTTGTAACTAGAGTCAAACTGAGTAATTCTGTTTAAAAGGGGAAAGCACATTAAAACACTACACCAAATATTGACATTATATCACCCAGAAAGACAAAACTTCCCTATACTAAAAGCTTATAACAATTCCATCTCCAAAAAAAAAAAAAAACAGTAACTTCTTAAAAATTTATTCACTGTTATATTTTATGACTTCCCTCAGAAGAAAATTTTACAAGCCAATTTTGTACTAGAGTTTCCTTTTATTAGTTCTAAATTTAGTTTTATTTGTATCATCTGCTGTTCTCCTATTATGGAAATGTCTTAAATATGGAAAACAATCTGTTTTCCAGCATTCAAAATTTATAACTTTACAGCCTCCCCATTTTTACAAAAAAAAAAAAAAAAATTGCTTGCAGCAGAAATTGTTTTACAAAACTATCAGCAAAATCCTTTAGGTGCGTTTTCTCATTTTTGTGATTAAATTCTTTAAATGTTCTCTTGCTTTTGTGATTAAATTCTTCTTTAACCTGAATATAACAACATAAACATTATCCATATTCTAATTTTAAATGTTGCAACCATGAGTTGCATATTCCATTTAAGCTACAGCAAGAAATAATGCCTGAGAATATTTTTAGCAAGAACATGTCATAACTGACTCATGAAGTCTCAAATTAATTGCATTTTTTTCAAATATTTAGAAATGCTGGAGCATCTTGTACAACACTGAGGTATTATGGAATTAGGAATTCTCATCACCAGATTGTAAAATGTTTCTAACTGGAAAAATACGTCCAATAAAAATGTTTCTAAATCATCCGTAACACACTTCTAAAGATAACTGCAGAAATATATTCAGTCAGTGAAAGAAGCATCACCTAGTTTCAGATTTCACATTTCTAATTATCTTTCTATTCAGGAATTATTTGAAAACAATATTTCAAAAGATAAAATGTCATAAATCTTTAGGGCTTTAAAAGATACTTTTATTATATGTCACTCTAGAGCCTCACATTATTGAATTGTGCCTTGGCCACAGGGTATGTAGTTTTGTTAGCCATGAGATAAAAATCCCACAAACTATAACTCTAAAACAACAAAGTTATCTGAAAAAGGTGATACATTTTTCAAAATCATACTAATATTTTCATATTTAATATATGAAATACTTTTACAGGGATTTCAACATACAAAAACACATTTTTCACTAGATCTTGTAGGCATCGAAGCTCATGACAACTGTGCTAATACACTTTCTTTTCCTTTTGGTTTTAAAACGAAAAACTTTTAAGAATCCAAGAGGCGGAGGTTGCAGTGAGCCGGTATCTCACCACTGTACTCTAGCCTGGGTGACAAAGACTGCGTCTCAAAAAAGTCTCAAAAAAAGGAGAAGGGGGAGGGAGGAGTAAGAGGACGGAGGAGGGAGGAGGAAGAGGGAGGAGGGAAGAGGAGGAGCGAGGAGGAGGGAGGAGGAAGAGGAAGAGGAGGAGGAGGGAGGAGGGAGGAGGAGGGGGAGGAAGAGGAGGAGGAGGAGGGAGGAAGAGGAATGAGGAGGAGGAAGGAGGAGGAGGGAGGAGGAGGGAGGAGGGGAGGAGGGGAGGAGGGGAGGAGGGGAGGAGGGGAGGAGGGGGAGGAGGGGGAGGAGGGGGAGGAGGGGGAGGAGGGGAGGAGGGGGAGGAGGGGGGAGGAGGGGAGGAGGGGGAGGAGGGGGGAGGAGGGGGAGGAGGGTGAGGAGGGGAGGAGGGGGAGGAGGGGAGGAGGGGAGGAGGGGGAGGAGGGGGGAGGAGGAGGGAAGATGGAGTAGGAGAGGGGAGGACAGAGTAGGAGGGGGAGGAGGAGGAGGGAGTAGGAGGGGGGAGGAGGACGAGGGAGGAGGAGGAAAGAGGAGGGAGTAGGAAGGGGAGGAGGAGGGAGGAGGAGGAAGGAGGAGGGGGAGAAGGGAGTAGGAGTGGGAGGAAGAGGGAGGAGGAGGAAGGAGGAGGAGGAGGGAGGAAGGAGCAGAAGGGAGGAGGGAGGGAGGGGGAGGAGGAGGAGGGAGGAGGGAGGAAGGAGGAGAAAGGAGGGAGGAGGAGGGGGGAGGAGGAGGGAGGGAGAAGGAGGAGGGAGGAAGCAGGAGGGAGGAGGGAGGAAGCAGGAGGGAGGAGGGAGGAGGAGGAGGGAGAAGGAGAAAGGAGGGAGGAGGAGGGGGGAGGAGGAGGGGGAGGGAGAAGGAGGAGGGAGGAAGCAGGAGGGAGGAGGAGGGAGGAAGGAGGAGAAAGGAAGGAGGAGGAGGGAGGAGGGGAGAAGAGGGAGGAGGAGGGGGGAGGAGGGAGGAGGAGGGGGGAGGAGGGAGGAGGGGGGAGGAGGGAGGAGAAGGGAGGAGGAAGGGGAGGAGGGAGGAGGAGGGGGGAGGACGGAGAGGGGGAGAGGAGGAGGGGGAGGAGGAGGAGAAGAAGAAGAAATAATATTTTCTAAGTTTCCTTTACAGCTCAAGAAAAAAGAAAAAGATCCCACATGTAGTTATCTTTAATAAAAACTCAAAATAATTTATCTAACCTAAAATTAAAAAGAAAACTTCAATTTCAATAAGCATATTCTGAGTATGACTTCTAGAGGAGTCACACCTAAATACAACGAAAAGAGTAGAATCACACACTGATACAGAATGCACAAATAAGGCTACTTTTAACACCTGAAAAGAATGTAGTATGTTGGATATGATGCAAAAATTTGCACATATCCAAGTCAACATCCAACGCCACCTGTGAACAAGAACAGGCAACCTTTGTACCTATAACGCAAATTAAAATGAATACTCAAAAGCAAGCCAAAAGCCAAGTGCAATAGTACTTAAAACACCAACAGCTACCTATCCTCTATATGAACCAAGTTATTGAAGTAATACTAGTAACTGTTTTAACAGAGAAGTATCAAGATAAAATTTGGGTCAACAAAAGGGAAATAAATAAGTTTATAAGCTTACACCTAACATGTTCAAAACAATCAAAAGATGGAAGATGAACACAGAGCAGAATGGAACAAAAAAAAAAAAGCCATGTGCACATCAGAAGCCCTTAACATCTGTAGCTCAGAAATAACCCAATTAGCCAGGCGCGGTGGCTCACGCCTGTAATCCCAGCACTTTGGGAGGCCAAGGCAGGTGGATCACGAGGTCAGGAGTTTGAGACCAGCCTGGCCAACATAGTGAAACCCTGTCTCTGCTAAAAATACAAAAAATTAGCCAGGCCTGGTGGCAGGCGCCTGTAATTCCAGCTACTCGGGAGGCTGAGGCAGGAGACTCACGTCAACCTGGGAGGCGGAAGTTGCAGTGAGCTGAGATCACACTGCTGCACTCCAGCCCAGGCGACAGTGTGACACTGTCTCAACAACAACAACAACAGAAACAGAAATAACCCAACTAGTAGACTCCACTGCCATTATTAGGGCCTTCCCATTAGCCAGGTGCAGTGGCATGCACCTGTAGTCCCGGCTACTTGGGAGGCTGAGGTAGGAGGACTGCTTGAGTCCAGGAGTTCTAGGCTGCAGTGAGCTATGATCACACTGCGCTCCAGCATGGACAACAGACTGAGACCCCATCTCTTAAAAAAAAACCTTTTTTTAATTAAAAAAATAAAAAAGGGCCTACATAGATCAGCAAGACTCATTCATTCCTTGGAAACAAAAAGTATCATAACAAGGTTTTAAAAAAATGCTTAGTATTAACTAGGCCTTTCAGGTGTAAACGCTTATCAGTAGGATAATTCCACATTCAGAGGGCACCAATCTGTATTTGTATTCTATTTTTGGAATTCCCAACACTGGAATTGGCCTGTGGTATACAAAATAAAACTCCTTCACCAGTTGATTACCATATTATTTCCTAGCATAAAAACAAAAACAACTTAAATATGATTCAAATTAGGCCACACTCATGACACATTAGCAAAAATCAAAAGAACAAGCAAAACACGCACATAAAACAGTGGCCAACATCATTTGTCATTGGCAAAATGCACTACAATGGCTATAATTCCAATGACACACACTACCAAGTGTTTTGTGATAATATGGAGAAACTGGAACCCTTATGCATTTCTCGTGAGAATGTGAAATGGTAGGGCCACTTCAGAAAACAGTCTGCAGTTTCTCAAAAGTTAAGCCTAAATTTACCATACGACCCTGCAGTCCCACTCCTTGGAATCTGTCCATGAGAAATGAAAACATACGCCCTCATATGGTGAATTCATAAACAGAATGTGGTATATCCACAACCATGGAATATTATTCATCAATTAAAAAGAACATAGTATTCATGCTGCAACACAGATGAACGTCAAAAACATTACATTAGGTAAAAGAAGCCAGGTGGAAATCACTGCATATTTTATGATTCCACTTATATGGAATTTACAGAACAGACAAACTTATAGAGACAGAAAGCAGATCAGTGGCTGGCTGGGGTTGGGATTCAGGACTGACTGCAAATAAGATCAAGGGAATTTGGGGGGGGGTGATGAAAATGAATTGTGATGATGGTTACATAACTTTGTAAATTTACTAAAAATCATTATATTGTACACTTACAATGGAAGAAATTTATGGTGTATAAATTATACCTCAATAAAACAGTTGAAAATAAAAAGAACTAGCAATGCTAGTAAACAATGATGCCTGACTCTATATATTCAATACCTGCTCATTCTCAACCACCAGACTTTTATTTCAGAGCTGATTCTAAGAGCAAATAAGAGATTGAAACACATTTTGCCAATTGCACTACATCTGCAGGCTGTATTTATTTGTTCAACCAATATGAAAGGCTTATTACAAGCAAGATATTATGTATCACTCTTCTTTGTCTGCTAAATGAATACCACTAGTAGATGTAGAAGAAAAACTATCACAACTCTAAATTCCATTCTTTCTGTAACTGTTTTAAATATGGTCCAGAGAACACACAAAAAAAGCACCTGCATGTATTAGGGAAAAAAAGAAATACTACAAACATGAAACAGTTTAAAGCCAAATCAACACATGAGAAACCAGAATACTTCATACCTGACAAATTCTCAAGTCATTGTGACTTGCAATGACACACTTGATTCCTGTCAAAAAAGTCTCATGCCCTTTAACTTAATTTTTAATATTATTGAAAAATATTGCCTTACTATTAATAACAGCCAATACACTATTTTAAAGGATTTCACCTTGTGAACACACCATCAGCATTTCATCTGCCCTGCTCATAAAGTGCAATTCCAACACAGGCATAACCAGGTACATAAGAAGTAAATGTGTTTAACCAGAAAAAAGTTAAGGAGAAGGGGGAAAAAATGACACATATAAATAATAAAAAGCTGTTCAGCCCCCATGAGGTATCTTTACTTCACCTAAAAACACTGAATAAAATTCACTTAATTCTTTCCAAGACAAACTGTTTCAGCACAATCCGGAAAATATCCAAATCACAATTTGCTTTTCCTACATGACCTCCAAATTAATTCTACTTCTAAACCCATCCTCCCTGCATATATAGATGTTTACTTATCTTCTTTTCTATGGATAGATAAGAACTTAGTGACAGGAATACATATCAAAATGTTTATCTGGGAAGTATTTTAATTAATATCTCTTCAAGTAGAGGTATTTCTACAGGTTATCACTCCTGTTATTTAAAAAAAAGAGGCCAGGTGCAGTGACTTGAGCCTGTAATCCCAGCACTTTGGGAAGCCGAGGTGGGCGGATCACGAGGTCAGGAGTTTGAGACCATCCTGGCCAACATGGTGAAACCTCATCTCTACTAAAACACAAAAAATTAGCCAGGCGTGGTGGTGCACACCTGTAGTCCCAGCTACTCGGGAGGCAGAGGCAGGGGAATCCCTTGAACCCGGGAGGCAGAGATAACAGTGAACCGAGATTGCGCCACTACACTCCAGGCTGGCCGACAGAGAGAGACTCCGTCTCAAAAAAAAAAAAAAAAAAAAAATTGTTAGTTCATTCAACAAATATTTACAGAATAGGAAAACATAAAAGACTCATGTACTAAAAGTGCTCATATTCTGTGCATTGAATAAAAATAAACTCAAAAGCCAAGAAGCATATGTGAAGGCAATGCTTAGCATATTAAGCATTTGTCAACACAATTATCCAGGTAATTAAGACAATACCAGCCCTGCTCTGGCCCGTTTCTATCTAAATAAAGTACTGCTAGAGAACACTTTGCTAATTCATTTCCATGGCATAGAAACCTCAATAATTAAACATTAGAAATTGTTCCAAGTCTATAATCCCTTGAAAATAAAATGTCTATCACTTGCTTTATAACTAAAGAAATCTGAGGTGAAACTCATTTAGAGAATAAAGGAATTCAGACATTGAATATAAGTGTCAATCACCTATGACAAAAAAAAAAATTATAAAGCACTTTAGATATCTGAACAAACAGCCCATACCTTACCAAAATGAAGTACCAAACCATAAAATCATTCCTGGACTTAGAAACATTCCCCAAAATATTATTGACAATGAACTAAAAATGAATCCAAATAGTTCCCTTTGACTGATACACACACACACACACACACACACACACACACACACACACACACACACACACAGACACACACACGGAAGGGGAAGACAGGGAATGAGAGAAATGCTAAGTATTGTGACCCAAATGCTTTTTGAAAAGATAAGTGAGGGTCACTTAGAAAACCTAACTGCAGAATTTACAAGAATATCTATATAATTTAATAACACTTTAAAGGGGGGGAGGAGTACAGATGAGAGGAAAGAAAAATGCCTCCAATTAAGGATAAAGTGAGTATAGTTTTAGTTGAGCCCCAAATGCACCATGATTTCACATGAATTTATTAAACAGTAAGCTCCACATGCTAGTCCACCAAGGGAAAATGTTCTTTTATTATTTTTAAAAGCTATAAGTTGCACTGAGTCATCCACATTCTCTCCACCAGTAATCCTTATCACTAACAGCCTATATATATACATATATATATACACACATATATACAATGTTAGCACAAATTAGAGTTTTAAGTATAGTTATATAGTATTTTCATGAAGAAATTCAAGAGGCCCAAATAGACACCTAACCTATAATCATTAGACCTTAATAATTAAACCTTCTTTCTCACCCCAACCACCACTCTCCAAATAGAAAGTATAATAAAGAGATGTAAACAGAAACTCCCAATTAATATTTTGGGAAATTTAAAACCTAGACAAATCTCAATCTCCTGATATAATCTTTGAACTCCTACTTCATACTTTCCATCAGAATTCCAAATGAAATGAAAATATCAATAAAAATAAAGCCATGTGAGAACAAAAAATCAGGTATATGATGATATAATCCTGGTAATAGAGAATTTCCTAAACATGACCACTAAGCCAGAAATCACTTTACAGTGAAAAGATTGATAATTGTGACTATATAAAACTCATACTATTCATTAAATATTAAAAAAGATGAAGCACATGAATAGTGTAATTTTTAAATATATATAAGTTAAGATATATAAACCAAAATGTTAATTTAAACAGTGATTATCTTTAAGGAAGGAGATTGCAGATAAGTGCCATTAGCATTTATACTCTTCTACGCTCCCTAAGTTTTCTACAATGAGAGCACATTATTTTTATAATTTAAAAAATGACAAATCTTTCTTCACTTCAAAAAACAAAATCTATGTTTCCCTCTCAGCCATAGTTGGTTGTCATTTCCCTCAGGTACAGATAAAACTAAAAAGAAATGACTTTTTTTCCAGAGACAGGGTCTCACTCTATCACCCAGGCTGAAATACAGCAGCACCATTACAGCTCACTCAGTCTCAAACTCCTGGACTCAAGCCATCCTCCTGCCTCAGCCTCCTGGGCAGCTAGGATCACAAGTTTGTGCCACTATGCCTGGCTAACTTTTTTATTTCTGTAGAGGCAAGAAATCTCACCATGTTGCCCAGGCTGGTCTCAAACTTCTAGCCTCAAGCAATCCTCCCAACTCAGCCTCCCAAAGCACTGGTATTACAGGCATGAACCACTGTGCCCAGCCAAGAAATGACTTTTGAATTGAGCATGGGTTAAACAATAGAACCAGGACTGACAATCCGGTGTAGCTACTAAGGTGGTAGAAAAGCAAATTTAAAAGTCCAACTGTCAGTAAACTGACTTTTAACAAAGGTGCCAAAGCAATCCAATGAGAAAACTTAAAATTTTTTTTAAATGGTGCTGGATAGTCTGGATAACTGGATAATTATGTGGAGAAAAAAAAATTAACTTCAACCCCTAACTCACACCACACATTAAATTTAGCTTAAAATGTATCCTAGACCTAAATGTAAAAGTCAACCATAAAGCTTTTGGAAAAAAGCAAAGGAGAATATCTTCATGACATGAGGATGGCAACAATTACTTGGGCAGAAAAGCAATAACCATTAAAAATTTTGATTAAAAAAAGAGATACGGGGCCAGGCATGGTGGCTTGTGCCTGTAATCCCAGCACTTTGGGAGGCCAAGGCAGGTGGATCACTTGAGGTCAGGAGTTGGAGACCAGCCTGGCCAACATGGTGAAACCCTGTCTTTACCATAAAAATACAATAATTACCTGGGTGTGGTGGTGCATGCCTGTAATCCCAACTAATCGGGAGGCTGAGGAGGGAGAATCACTTAAACCCATGAGGTGGAGGTTACAGTGAACCGAGATTGTGCCACTGCACTCCAGCCTGGGCAACTCAGCAAGACTCTACCTCAAAAAAAAAAAAAAAAAAAAAGGGGAGAGAGAGAGATACACCATAAGCTAGCAAAAAACATTCACAAAACATTTATTTGACAAAGAGTGTTCTCTTTATATACAAAAGAAGTTGTATGATTCAATAATAAATACAAATAAATGACCCAATGTTTTTAAATGGGCAAAAATGGAGGTACGTTGCTTTGAACAGATGCTTCACAAAGGAAAATATATAAATGGCCAGTAAGTGCAAGAAAAAGTACATCATTCGTCATGAGGGAAATGCAAATCATGCAAATCGAAATCACATTTTAAAGAGCAGTGTCGGGGAAGACGTGGAGAAACTGGAACTCTCATATATTGTTGGTGGGAGTGTAAAATGGTATAACTACTTCATAAAAAGATCTGGCAGTTTCTTTTTTTTTTTTTTTTTTGAGACAGAGTCTCACTCTTGTTGCCCAGGCTGGAGTGCAATGACCCGGTCTCAGCTCACTGCAACCTCCCACCTCCTGGGTTCAGGTGTCTCTTGCCTCAGCCTCCCAAGCAGCTGGGATTACAGGTGCATGCCAGCACACCTGGCTAATTTTTTTTTTTTTTTTTTAATTTTTAGTAGAGATAGGGTTTCACCATGTTGGTCAGGCTGGTCTCGAACTCCTGACCTCAAATGATCCACCCACCTCAGCCTCCCAAAGTGCTGAGATTACAGGCATGAGCCACCATGCCCGGCCATCAGTTTCTTAAAAAGTAAACACATATCTGCCCTATGAGTTAGTAATTCCACTACAAGGTATTTAATTTACCCAAAAGAAATTAAAACTTTCATAGCAACTGTATTAAGAGCCAAAGTAGGCTGGGTGCAGTGGCTCAGGCCTCTAATCCAACGCTTTCAGGGGCTGAGGTTGGAGGATCACTTGAGGCCAGGAGTTTGAGACCAGCCTAGACAACACAGCAAGACCCCATTTCTGCAAAAATAAAATAAAATAAAAATTAGCCTATCACAGTGGCACACGCCTGTAGTCCCTACTAGAGGGGCTAAGTTGGAAGGATCATTGAGACCAGGAGTTGAAGGTTACAGTGCACTATGACTACACCACTGCATCCCAGCCTGAGCAAGAGAACAAGATCTTGTTTCCATATTTTAAAAAAATCAAGCCAAAATATATAATACACTCAGCACTCTGTATCCATGAATCTAACCAACTGTGGATCAAAAATAATTTGGAAAAAAATAAAAATTAAAAAATACAAACTAAAACAATACAGTATCGTACTAGGCATTGTAAGTAATCTAGAGATGACTTAAAGTATATGGAGGATATGCACAGATTACATGCAAATACTAATGCCATTTTATAAAAAGGACTGTGCGTCGTCGGATTTTGGTACGTAGGCAGACTATAAGGCAAGTATCCTGGAACCAATCCCCGGAGAACACCAAGGGACCACTGTACATTGTGAAAACAAAAAACTGAAAACTAGTCCAGGTATGCATCAACACGAGATATCCAAACAAACTGCAGTTTATACATATAACAGAAGACAATTCAGCAATGAGAAAAAGGAACAAACTGCTGACACACACAATAACACAGATAACTCTCAGAAACAATGTTGCGTTAAAGAAGCCAGACACAGAAAAGTATATACTATATGATTCTATTTTTATGAAGTATAGAAGAAGTCAAAGTAATCTTTACTGCAAAAAAAAAAAAAAATCAGAAGAATGACTGCCTCTAAGAGAAGAAAATGGCGTGTGGAATTAGCTGAAAAGGTGTGAAGGAGATTTCTGAGTTGGTAATAATGGTCTGTATTTTTAAAAGAATTTGCATTAAATACATGTGTGCATTTGTCAAAACTCACCAGTGGTACATTTCAGATCTGTGCATTTCATTGCATGCATATTTAATCTTTAAAAAATCTAAACAAATATTGAACTCTTAATTAAAGACATACTGAAGTGTTTGAAGGTGAAGTATACTAACATCTCCAATTTACTTTAAGTGAACCAAAAATAAAAGATGTATTGACAGATGGATAAAGGAATGGACAGATAAAGAAAATACAGCAAATATAGCAAAATATTAATTATGTGGTAAATATATGGATGTTCATTGTTGATTCTTTCACCCTTACTATACTTCGAAATTTTCTATAATAACATGATGGGGAAAATTTTGAACTCTATCCATTATATTAAGTTGACTGAACATAGTATATCTTAAAATCCAGCAATTCCACTCCCAGATATATACCCTAATCTACAGGAATTCTTCACATGAGCTCCAGAAATGCTCCTAGCAACACTTTCCATAACAGAAAAAAAACAAAAAAAAAAAGAAAGAAAGAAAACTGTAAATACCCAGTAAGTACATTGGAGCTGTACCGATTATCATAGCAGAGAATATGAATAACCCACAATGTTAGTCAATCTTAGAAACACCATTTTCAGGAAATAAAGCAAGTCATAAAAGAATACATAAAAATGTTGACATTTTATAAAGTTAAAAAAACAAGTAAAACTAAACAATATTGTTTAGAGATACACACAAATGTAGTAATCTATGAAATGAAGCAAAGGAACAATAAAATGTTCAGGCTAGCAGATGAGAGAGGATGCAGGAAGACTGAATCCAGCAGCGGCGACAGCACACAGGTAACTTCTACAAGCTAGTGTTCCACTTATTAACTTGTGTGACGATTTCATGAATATGTTTTTATGCTTCGTAACTTATATTTGCATACTATATTTTTAGAATTCAAAATGGGAAAAAGAGGGCTATCTGATCAAGACTCAGGAAATAAAAAACAAAAAAGTTAGGTTTGAAGATAATTATCCACTATTTATTTACAGCTACTGAAGTGTATGTAAGTCCATATTTCCTTACTTAGTCTACATTGGCCTTACCCTGGGACCAAAATGTTTCCAAATTCAGAATTTCTTGGATTTTAGAATGGTATACAGTACATATACTGTGTACTCCCTAAAACGCTTGAAAATTTGGGCAGCACCCTGAAATCAAATACATTCATATTCCTCCAGCAAAAGGCATTATTATTTACATCAACAGGAATGACTAGACCACAAGTATTCTAATGTCAGATTAGGTCAGATGTTATCATCAAATACATTTTACCAAAAACTTGGTTTTTAGGGTTTTTTATATATCAAAATTGTGGATAAGGGATTGCGGACCTGCACTTGCTTCACATCAACAGTAAGTTCCAGACATCACCTTTTTTTTAAAACCTCCCTAGCTAACTCATTTTCTTTAAATATTTCTTATCAATATGAAAGTTTTAAAGTAAACTAGTCACATTTGCACTATAAATGCCAAACTCTTCATAAAGAAAAAAATATATAAAACGATTTTTAATTTTTATTCTATTTCATTTTTATTGTATCTTTATAATGTTCTTACTTATTACATGATGCAAAAAATACACATACAATTTTATTGTAATTAGGCAAATAACCAGCAGCATGCTGAAAGAGTCTAAGCACTGAGATAATATTGTCAGACAGTTTACAAGTATAATGAAATCAATCAAATTATTTTATGTTCTATGCCACTGAAAATTGTAAACAAATTTTTAATCACCTTTGCCCATCCACACAAGTCTTAAGTAAGAGTTTACTCAAGCTTGAGTCCTACAGGTTATTGTGACTGTTTACTCTTTGAAAGAGTAAAATAAATCAACACTCAAAAAGCACAGACTTTTAGAAAAATATCTCTTCAGCAAAGCCTGAAACACAATTCTTTTTACCATAATAGGGAAGCAGTATGAGAAGCTGGTCTTCACAACAAGCATAGGTATTTACCCAAAGGTTTCAAACACTACAAAAGCATATTACTGAAGACTCGCCTCCAAAAAAAAAGAGGCAGTAGAGAAGCAAAACTCTATTTCTAAGTAATACTAAGCGGCTCACAATCTGCAACCATAAAAGAGATATATTCTTCTCAGATTAATTTAAGGACCCACATAAAGCCATGAGCCTTTGCAGAGAAACAAGATGTCATCTTTACACTGATTTAGTCTTGGAATCCAGCGCTACCTATGCCTAATGATTGCTAGCACTTTTCTGATGACAAATTCAAATGATAACGCTACTCACTCAAAATTATGTAGCAAGAAATAGTTGCAAATAAAACCATTTTCCTTTGAAAAGAAAATTTAAAGCAATTAACTAATAACATGCTAAATGTGCACAGGAGAAGTGAACTAAATTTAATGAGCACTGTGATGTACTAAGCACTAGGCTAAGCACTTTACACGTTATCTCATATAACTTTGTTTCCTACAGAGTTTTACCTTCTAGGCCTAGCCCACTGAAAGCATCATACAATCATTTCTGGTGTACTTCATCTTCTTTTGTCATCTTAGGAATATACAATTTTTAAAGGTACTTTCTGAGCTCCTGAATGTAGTGTCGCAGCTGTGTTTGCTTTAAATTATATTCCTTTAAATTTTCTGTTAAAGACAAAATATGTATTTCCTATGGCAAAACCAAAAAATAAATGTCATATGCAGTAAAACAATGACCAAGTGTGAAATGCAACCTAAATGCTAAGGTTTCAGATCTTTGAAGTGATACCAGTCATTATTTCATCAGTATTTCAGGGAATATAATTTTTATAACATTCTTTTAAACATTAATTTACAGTTTCAGTTTGGAAAAATGAAAAGATTCCAGAGATGGATAGTGGTGATGGTTGCACAACAATGTGAATGTATTTAATGACTGCCACTAACCTGTACACTCAAAAATGGTTAAAAATGGTAAATTCTGTAAACACTACCACAATAAAAAATCCATTCTAATATTTCATAAATAAAATATACGTAATTTAAAATTACTTTATTATAAAAAATGTTTTTAATTTAGTTTATCAATTTGCAACAGAAGCACCAGGAACCTTGCTCCAAAGGAATAAGGGACGCATTTTGGCTTGGAAAGGTTTACTGCACCTCAAGCACATTTAACCAACTAGAAGCAGCAATAACAGAGTCTGTCAAGTCATCAGCATCTGATGTCAATTCTCAGATCCGTAATGTGTCACCTTAATAAAAGTGTGTTTTGGCTGTAATAACTACTAAATGAATGAACTGTGTCCTGAACATGTAAGATGTTTCACTTTTAAAAATAGCCTCCATTTTAATAATTTGGAAAGTAATAAAACAAAATGCATGATCATATTACATGTATAAGCTACTTTACATTCAAGCTCAGAATAACTCTAATAATTATGATTAATATCATTAAAGATCTAAGATATCAAAGTGAATTGCAAAACGTTTCCATCTAGGATTTAGTATGAACCTGATGAATACTTGAGATTTGCTGTACTATTTTTAACTAAACTTTCTGGCCTTAGGTCAAAGTTTTGCTAGCAAAATACCAAAGTAAAAATGCTGGGAGTGCAGCCCAGTCTCCGCTTTAGCCTAGGAAAAGCTATGCCATCCATGCAAGCAATCTTACTCCCGATTAAAGACTTTCAAAGACTGCTCCTATTAAAACATAGGAACAACACATTAACCCGAAAAACAGTAAAACATCAAACACATGTGACACAATACAGCACATCACTCATTACTTTCCGTACACTGAGCAGAAAGACACACTATATAGCTAAAGTCAGTTCCTGCATTTTGACCAAACAGGACTGAGTCACTCTGCAAACGATGCCTGAAACCTCAAAGGATAACCAACCGCCTCTGACCAAAAGTCAGTCCGTCTGTCCCTGGAAACGGAGGAGGCAGTTTTTCTCATCATACAGTAAGGTTTATCCCAGGAGGGAATAGAACTAAACATCTGCATTCCAGCACAGAATGTCTAACGGATCTAAGGATCTCCCACCCTAATTCTAGTCTTCCAGAGTCAATTTAATATACAGAGTATCGTTTTCACTTTTCTTCCCCTCCCCAGGGTAAAAGTCCACACCCCCTTTTCCCATAAATGCATCTACACTGCACACTACTCAAATTGCGAAATACAATCATCTATCCTAACAAAAATAAGAAATAAGTCAGCATCCTACGGTGCATTTCTACTTTGTAAAACATGCTCCTTTCTTAATCAAGAGCCAATTAGCAGCCTTTACGGTGCTATTAATCTGGATTTCAAAGGTCGTTATAGGAAAGAGACGCAATGAAGAGGAGAGATTTATTCCACTCCACAATTCAGACTGATTTTTTGGCTCTGGCGCAATAATCTCAGGGAATTAAATTTACAGCAATTAAAATGCATCAAGTAGCAAGTATGGAATGGAATGCTCAAACGCAAGTGAAAACAGCAAAACTTTAGCTGTGTGTTCCAAGATTTCAGACTAAAAGGAGAGAGTGAGGGCAGCTCTTTGTCATGTACCCCAGTGAGTACTCGCAACAGGGACAGCATCAGGTTTCTTTCTCCCTCGCTCGCACCAAGTCCCCACGTAGCATGACACTTTCAAATCAGCTAACCTGGTATATGAAGGATGGCCAGTCCTCCACCCACCTCCCCAGAGTGGGCAGGCGGAAGGAGAAGAGGGGTGTTTTCCTCCCAGTGCTGCAAGAAAGGAGCAGCCGGGGATGACACCGGCTCCAGCAGGAGGTAGAGGGAGGAATCAAAGGCGGGTCACTACTCTTGGAACTCGGTGGCAGAATCTTTCGGTCTCCGGCCCCGGCTGCCGGAAGCAGGGCGGGGTGGGGCAAGACCTCCCCCTCCCCACGGGCGGACGGGCACGGAAGGCTGGGCGGAGAGGGGATCTGAGGTGTGAGCTGCAACGAGCAAGCTCCCAGGCCCCGGCCACCTACCAGCAAGCTCTCCACGTTGATGGGGGAGCGAGGGTCTCGGATCAGCGCCTCCAGCTTCCTCTGGCGGCTCGCGCCTGCCCCGTCCCCCGGCGCGGTCTCGGGGGCGCCGGGCATTTTCCCCGTCGGCGGGGGCCGGCTCATGCCGCCACCGCCGGACCCGCACTCAGGCTCTTCGCGCTCAGGTCCGGCAGCCTCGGGGCCTAGCACCGCCCCCGAACCACCAGCTTCGGCCGGGACTCCACCCGGGCCCACCGCCTGCCTCTAGCTCCGGCTTCGGGTCTCCGCGGCGGTCCCACGCCTGGGGGCTGCTCCCAGGGGCCCGCCCGGCCCAGCCCGGCCCGGCCCTGCCGGGAGCGGCGGGGAACAGACGGCGTCCCCGCCCCTCAGTCAGATTCGCGCCGCCGGTCCGCTGGTCCTCAGCGAGTGCCCGCAGGAGTCCTCGGGCGGGAGCAGGGAAGTGGCGCCGCCACCGCCGCGGCCCGGACCGCCCCGCCCTCTGGGGCCCCGAGAGGCTGAAGCCCAGGCCTGGGCCACTACGGCCGCCGCCGGCTCGCTGCCATGGTCGCCGCCGGCCGCCTTGCAGTCCCTCAGCCAGCTCCCGGCGCATACACTCCCGCGCGGCCGCCCGTCTCCGGCCGCGCGCCGCCTCTACCCACAAGCCCCCTCCGCCCGCAGCCGCCGGCGCGCGCCCCCGTCGGCCCTGCGCGCGCTCCACCCCGCCCCGCCCCGCCCCGCCCCGCGCACCGCGCTTCCTCTCTTTCTTTCCCTTCCTGCGTCTGTCCCGCTCCGCTTTCTCCTCTGCGCCCCTTCCTCGCCCGCCCTCGCCTCCTCCCCCTGGCGAGGTTCTCTGAGGCGAATGGCCGGGCGCGCGGTCACGGCCGAGCTCCTGCTGGGGGAGGGGAGACGCACCCGAGCTGGGTCCTTCCGCTCGCCCCCTGCCCCTCCCGCCGGACCCCGCGGACTACCCCGGGGACGACCCCGCGGCCCCGAGGCGGAACCCCGGACGCCGGGCCCAGCGCAGCCGTGCGCTGGGGGGAGCTGGGCCGCGCCCCCCGCCGCGGCCCCCGCTGACTCAGCGCGCAGCTATGCGGGCCTCGCCTCACCCGCGCCCAAATAATAGCGACCGAGCTCGGCGCCCGCGAGGGGCCGCAGGGCCAGGGGTTTCGAGGCGAGCCTGAGAGGGGGCCCTGGGTGTCTGGGATTCCGAATGAGCGGAGGCGGGTGGAATCCTAGTCCTGGGGCAGGAGGGCCTGGGATCCTGAAGGCGTTTCTGCCCGGCGTAGACACTAACCACGTCGAGAGAACGGGAGAGCACCGGAAAAAGGCTTTCCAGCCGCAGGCCTTCGCGGGGTCTTCTCCTTTTGGGGGGCGGAAGAGGGGTGGTTATCGGGGCCGTTCCTCCGCATTCCTGCCCTCTCGGCGGCGGGTGCCATCGCTTAGATCCGCCCAGGGCGCAATCCGAAAATTATGTGCCAAGAGCTATAAAACCGTTCATAGAGCCCCTTTGACCCAGTAAACCCATTTAAGGAAGTACATTTCCAAGGAAATGATCCAAAGGGCGAAGAAGGGGGAGAACTTGCAGAAAGATGTTAACAGCGGGGCTATTCACAATGTTCGTGATGACCAAAACCTGGGAATGGGCCCAGTTGTCCAACAACTGAGTAACCCAAACAGGCGCCGTCACAGTAACAGCAAGAATCCTGGCAGGTATGCAGACTGTGTCAAACATGAAATTTTGGCAAGTACATGAGAAGGTATATTAGAAATAAATGAAACAAAAAAAATCGTTTGTACACACTAAAACTATGTAAAATGAGCAGCTATAAGAACCAGAGAATACAGTATTTCTTAAATAAATGGGATTTTTTTTTCTGTAAAGATGGTTAAGAACAAATTAAATTTCAAAAAATGGAAAAACCACTCCGAAAAGCAACAATCTGATATCCATTAAGTAATAAGAATGTTAAGAACTGTCTCCCTGGCATGTCAGAGGTAAACCCGAAGATAGGGTGAAGCCCCAGCCCTGTAAAAGTTGCATTTTGATCCAAACCATTGGATTAATTGGAGCCTCTTCTTTGGTTTTAGGTTAGTTAAAACCACCCCTAGCTGGACTCATGCAGGAAGAGGCCCCGATGATCCATCCAATGCAGCTTTTCCCTTTCAGATAGTAACACTGACTTCATGTCCAGAGAGTCCTTTAAGTCTGTTTATTGAGCTACTCATTCAGACCTCCACAGAGGCCACCAGGAGAACAGAGGGAGCTAGACACTCCCACTTATGCATTGGAGCAAAATAATGAGATAATCTATGATTATGGATTATTTTTCTGATGACAAAATGATATGCAAGGTAAAAGGAGCACTCTGTCTAGCGGGGCGTGGTGGCCTGTGCCTATAGTCCCAGCTACCCCTGAGGCTGAGTTGGAGGCCTCCTCCATTGAGGCCCAGGAGGCCAAGGCTGCAGTGAGCTGTGATCACACCGCTGCACTCCAGCCTGGGCAACAGAGTGAGATTGTCTCAAAAAAAAAAAAAAAAAACACTGTGGTTCTGAGTTTCCAAATTAATTTTGACTGGTTGTATATTTGTATGTAGCTTGGTGGAATAACAGGAAGCCATGGTCCAAATACCAAACATGAAAACCTTATTTTAAGAGTAATGATCAACAAGATATATATCCTGGGCATCTTCTACATATATATTTATATAGACCAGAAAAAGCCGTGGTACAGAAGATTTTTACCCAAGACCTATCCCATCGTCTACCTGGAAGAAAAGAAAATGAATCTGTTGATATGAGTTAAACGTTTTTGCAGGATGGGGTAAGGAGGAGGTTAGTACAACGATTCTTGTTTACAACAGTAATGCACAAATGCATTCTTGTAAAAGTTCAAACTAACCAGAAATATATGGAACATAATCTAAAATTTACTGTTCCGACTGTATTTCCACATACATTCTTATATCACTCAAGGCCTTTGGCCATCCTCATACATATGTATTATAGATACATGTTACCTTTTCCCCACAGACATGAAATTATACCATATCATGGTGTGTGGCAACTTGGTTTTTTCCCTCCATTACTAATATGTCCTAGAGGCGTGTCCATGTCTATAGGCAGAGATCTGCTTCATTCGGCTTACCTGCTGTCCTCTACTCCCCAGTGTGTTTGGATGTGCCACACTGTAATTATTCTCTATTTGAGAGCATAGTGGTTAAGAAACAATTGCCAAAATCCTGCCCCAAACACACACTTGCTGTGTGACCCTGAGCAAGTTACCTAACTCCTCTGTGTCTCGGTGTCCTCACAATATTTGTTATAAAGTGTTTAGAAATGTCCTGGCCCTCAATCAATGCTAGATATTATTCGTGTTTTCTCACTGTTAAAGTGATCCATTGACATCCTTGTATCCTCATATTTGAATAGTATAGATTCCTAAAAGTGGAATTGTCATAACAAAGGGTAGGTATACTGTAAATACAGATGCTGCCAACCTGTTATTTATTTATTTATTGGAGACAGGTTTACATTCTGTCCTTCAGGCTGGAGGGCAGTGGCACGAGAGATCTTGGCTTACTGCAACCTCCACCTCTAGGGCTCCAGCAATCCTCCCACTTCAGCCTCCTGAGTAGCTGGAACTGAAAGCACACAACACCATGCCTGGCTAATTTTTGTATTTTTTGTAGAGACAGGATTTTGCCTTGTTGCCCAGGCTGGTCTCTAAGTCCTGAGCTCAAGCGATCCACTCACCTCAGCCTCCCAAAGTGCTGGTATTACAGGGGTGAGTCACAGAGCCGGGCCTCAACCTGGCCTTTAAAAAGATGCTACCCATTTACATTCTCAGCGTGAGTAGAAGAAACTGCCCATTTCCCTTCACCTTTCCCAGTATTCAATATTATAAATATTTTTAACTGTTGTCAATAAAATGGGCAAAAAATGCCATCTTGTTCTGACTTATATTCCCTTAATTACTACTGAAGATAGGCATTTTGTTTATCTATTTCTTCTGCAATTACCTGTTTATATCTTTTATCCATTAGTTTTGTCTCTTTTTATTATTTATAAGAGCTCCTTATGTATTTTGGATATTCCTTTTTGTTATATTATAATAGAATTTATTAAAATATGTTACAGTTTGTGAAGATTTTTTTCCAATCTGTTGCTTGTCATTCAGTTTTGTTTTTACCTGTTATACTGTCAAATCGGTTGATATTGTCCTCTACAGCTTCTGGGTTTTGTATCTGTGTTAAGGAGGATTTCCAACCCAGTTTTTAGGTCACACAGAATACTGGAATTGCAACAGGTTATGAGGAAATGGCAGTTTCCTAATATTCTCAGCTCAGCTCATCCCAAATTAGCTATGGAAGGGGGTTCCCTGGGCTTGCTGGTCTCCAAGGGAACTCCTGCTGTGACTCCTGGTGCCATGCAACTCGGTCCGGGGTTGACTGCTCCTTTCTAACAGAGTCCCCAGTGTGTCCTGAGCACAGGTGAGACAGGCAGGAACTTGGACAGAAACTTTTGTTCAATAGTAAGGAAGAACAATGGAAAAATAAACACGGAAAATACAGGGCATTTACCCAGGCTGGCCTGTCAAGGGATAAGACTTGGATTGTACCATAACTCTTCATAGCTTGCTCTGCAGAACTTAGAAACTCCACTCCATTTCATATGAATTTCTTTTCTCTGTCTCTTCATTCCCAATGGTCTATTTGACATCCACTACCCAGCAATTCCTTCCTAGCCCTCCTGATGCTTCCTCACCCAGACTGAGGGTCCAGGCCTCCTTCTTTTCTCTGAGATCCATCTCCTCAAGTTTCAGTTTTTTATTTGAGGGACCTGCCTCTTCCTCAAGAATTAATTCGCCTTTCAGATGCAACTTTACCCTCTCCACCCATAGCTAGGGCTGGAAAAGGACCATTTTTGTCTTTTGAGCATGTGGCTTTTGTAATTACTCTTTTAATTATAACTATTATTTTAAGAGCTAACTATGTGCTAGGCATCACGCTTTACAGAGATTATCTTAATTCTTGAAACAGCCTTTTGCTTACGGTAATATTACTATGCCCATTTTACAGGTGATGTAATAAGGACTCATATATATGCACATGGAGTGAATAAATGAATTAAGGAATGGATGGGTGAAAACAACGAACTGTGAATGGTCCAGCCATCACCAATAAGACACGTAACAACTTTTCCCATCTCGCTTCACGCTGCCAAGCAACGCAGGCTGGCATTGTTGTAGTGAGTTGCTTCTGTTCCACACAAGCCAGGATTTAATAACAGAATAAAGGAATGAACTCGCAATACAAAGGTGTCATTATCTTTGTAAACTCCTCTACTATAAAGGGTACAGGGTTTAATGGTTTATGAAATAGAGTTTCATCCTAAGTTTCATTCATGGTTCTGGTAATAATTCCCAGGGTGAATGAGAAAATTGCTGAACCCCTCTGTGAGTCAGTTGCCTCATACACAAAATAGAATTAATGAAGCTTGGTTGTCATTAAGGCTTCTTAAGATCTGCAGATGAAAGATACTGCATTCATCCAACACAAATTATTCACCAGTATACTATGAAAGACTCTCAGAAGAGAAAGCTCTGGTCACAGCTCAGAAGTGCACTTAGAAGTAAATGGTAAGTCACTGCAAAAATATATATGGTGCAAACGCATATATTTGAGAACAGTGGTCCCGAGAAATGACTTGGAGGATCCTGGAAAGCTAAGTTTGTTTCTGGCTCTGCCAGTTTGGCAGGGGACCTTGATGTCATACCTGGCAATCTCATTTTCCCCATTAGTGAAATAGAAGTGGCACTGTGATGCTTTATGTGATTTTCCTGCTCAAAAACTTTCACTGGTTCTCCTATGATTGTGCGTGAAATCCTCAGCCTGGAATCCGGGCTTTCTACAGATGTCAGCACCTCCCTTTTCAGACTTTTCTTCCAGTGTTCCTCTTCTCTTTTTCTCAAAATGGAACACCCTTGACTGATTCCTCTTTGGTTAAGACGATTTCCACCCATGTGGAACGGCACCTCTCCGCCCCTCTCCACCTGTGAATTCCCTACTCATCCTCCATGAAGGCCCCTCTTCCTTGAGTGAAGGCTTGATTCTTACTGGGTTCTCGATCCCCTTTAGCCTTTAACAAAATATTTAGCAAAGTGCTTGCCTCACATGCATGAGAAGAACAATATTTCCATTTCCCTTTCAATGCTTTTCACATCCAAAACCTTGGGTCTGTTGTTAGTCCAGAGTAAATTAGTAATTTCCCATTATTAACCATGAAGAATACTTTTCTACTATTCCACTCTCCAAATGCTTCAGCAAAACTGTAAACTGTGTAGGATGCATCATTCACAGAAGTGACCATGCCATTCCCACCTCTGTGCCTTTGGTGCTGTCTCACCTTCCCTAGCCTCTCCTCAGTCCTCTCCCCTCATGCCCCACCCTGGAAGGCATTCTCCTCTCAGGCCAGTTTCCTTCTACATTCAATGTGAATATCGTGCTTGCTGGTTCTGTGGTAAATACAAAGGGAACTGAGTATGGGTTCTTTCTACACAGAGTTTGCAGTCAAGAATTGTTGATGCAAGCTAGGAATAGTGGCGTATGCCTGTAGTCCTAGCTAACTGCGAGGCTGAGGCAAGAGAATCACTTGGGTCCAGAAGTCTGAGTTTAGCCTGGGCAACATAGTGAGACACCGTCTCTAAAAAGAAACAAAAAATGTTTAAGGAATTGTTGATTGAATAGATACTCAGTGTATTTTTAATGGTTGAATGGTTGAGTGAATGTATAAACGGAAAAACACAAATAATTTTAATTCAACAAACATAAGTGCCTGAAGAGATTCACAGATAACATACTGTGAGAACTCAAAGAATCCTGATGCAAGACATGTCTTCCAGCAGGGGGATCAGGGAAAAGAGGTGACACGTGGCCTGGGTCCTTAAAACTTAGCAGAGTTGGCTGGGCACGGTGGCTCATGCCTATAATCCCAGCACTTTGGGAGGCCGAGGCAGCCAGATCACCTGAGGTCAGGAGTTCGAGACCAGCCTGGCCAACATGGCAAAACCCTGTCTCTACTGAAAATACAGAAATTGGCCAGGTGCAGTGGCTCACGCCTGTAATCCCAGCACTTTGGGAGGCTGAGGCAGGCGGATCACCTGAAGTCAGGAGTTCAAGACCAGCCTGACCAACATGGAGAAACCCCGTCTCTACTAAAAATACAAAATGAGCCAGGCATGGCAGCGCATGCCTGTAATCCTGGTTACTCGGGAAGGCTGAGGCAGGAGAATAGCTTGAACCTGGGAGGTGGAGATTGTGGTGAGCCGAGATCACGCCATTGTACTCCAGCCTGGGCAACAAGAGCGAAACTCCGTCTCAAAACAAAAAAAAAAAAAAAAAAAAAAAAAAAAAAAAAAAAAGAAAAGAAAAAGAAAATACAAAAATTAGCTGGGTATGGTGGAGTGTGCCTATAATCTCAGCTACTCGGGAGGCTGAGGCAGGAGAATCGCTTGAGCCCAGGAGGCAGTGGTTGCAGTGAGCTGAGATTGTGCCACTGCACTCCAGCCTGGGCAACAGAGTGAGACTCCATCTCAAAAAAAGAAAAGAAAAAAGAAATTAACAGAGTTGGCAGACACCACTGCCTCCAGGAGCCCCATACTACCAGCCATGGTCAACCCCACTGTGTTCTTCGACATCACTGTCAGTGGCAAGCCCTTGGGCCATGTCTCCTTCAGGATATTTGCAGACAAGCTTTCAAAGACAGCAGAAAACTTTCGTGCTCTGAGCACTGGAGAGAAAGGACTTGATTATAAGGGTTCCTGCTTTCACAGAATTATTCCAGGGTTTATGTGTCAAGGTGGTGACTTCACGTACAATAATGGCACTGGTGGCAAGTCCCTCTATGGGGAGAAATTTGATGATGAGAACTTCATCCTGAAGCATATAGGTCCTGGCATCTTGTCCATGGCAAAAGCTGGAACCAACACGAATGGCTCCCGGTTTTTCATCTGCACTGCCAAGACTGAGTGGTTGATTGGCAAGCATGTGGTCTTTGGCAAGGGGAAAGAGGCCATGAATATTGTGGAGGCCATGGAGCGCTTTGGGTCCAGGAATGGCAAGACCAGCAAGAAAATCACCATTGCTGATTGTGGACAGCTCTGGTAAGTTCAACCTGTGTTTTATCTTAACCACCAGACCATTCTTTCTGTAGGTCAGGAGAGTAGCCCTGTATTAGTCCATTTTTGCGGGGCTGATAAAGAAGACATACCTGAAACTGGGAACAAAAAGTGGTTTAACTGTCCCCACATGGCTGGGGACACCTCACAATCATGGCAGGAGGCAAAAGGCGCTTCTTACATGGTGGTGGCAAGAGAAAAATGAAGAAGAAGCAAAAGTGGAAACACCTGATAAAACCATCAGATCTCATGAGACTTATTCACTATCACGAGAATAGCACTAAAAAGACCAGCCCCCATGATTCAATTACCTCCCCCTAGGCCCCTCCCACAACACGTGGGAATTCTGGGAGACACAATTGAAGATGAGATTTGAATGGGGACACAGACAAACCATGTTGTCCCCTCCACCCCATTTGCTCGCAGTATCCTACAACCTTTGTGTTCTCACTGCAGTTCCCTTTGGGTTCCATGTCTTCTTTATTCCCTTCCATGCCTAGCTGGATTGCAGAGTTAAGTTTATGATTATGAAATAAAAACTAAATAACAACAGCAACAAAAATTCAGCAGAGTTTGGAAACAGAAAGAGAGAACATTCCTCCAGGCAGAACAAGGCCAGGTGTGGGAAAGTAGGAAGTAAATAAAAAGGAAAAATGAGTGATGACTAGGGAAAAGGGCATACAGGTGGTCAGAAAGAAGATGGGGGGTAGTCAGTGGAAAGCAGATGAGGGAAAGCCCAGGGCCTGTACTAACTTGCAATGTGATGTCAAAGAAACTACCACAGTGCTGTCCTCCAGGACTCACTGTAGTTGCAAATGTTAACATGGAATACCATCCACGGGCTTTCTGGCCACACCACCCTCTGATATGGTCGCCCTATGTAGGCAGGCAAGTGGGAGGGAACCTTGCAGCAGTCATGGACAAGATCGTGTGGAACTTGCGACACAGCAGAGAGGAAGAAAGCCAGTTTGGGGGATATTTTACTAATCCACAGGCCACCATTTGTAATTAGGTGGTATATGATCATGATTAATTAAAAACTTACAAAGCATACAAAGAAGAAAACTGTAGTTAAAGTAATTGATCATTAGAATACTGGGATACACTTAGTTTCCATAAAAGCCTGCCTTATTGCAAAATGAGGACCCACTTTAAATTTCCCGGCCTTTAGAGTGGCATTGTGGTGGCCACGGTTGCCTTTGTCATATTTCATTTGCCTTGAACAAAGTTGGAGCCTCCAAGAAGTGAACACGGAAGAGGCCAGTCCACCAAATTCAGAGCTGCAAGGCTGGGAGGGTGGGCTGGTCAAGGTCCTATCTCCGAACAGGCAGCGAGCAGCGGGGATGAGGGCACTTGCAGTGGAGTCAGAGAAACATGGTTCCAGGCCTGTCTGTCCCTTTTTACCTGTGTGGCCTCAGGCAAATTAACTCACCTCTCTGAGCTTCAATTTCTCTTTTAGGATTCTGGTGAGGAATAAGTAAGAGAAGGCTCAGACAGCGTTCAGCCTACGGAAAGTTACCCAGAAAGGCTGGCTCCTTCTCACCTGGCAGAAGCTGATAGGATTCCAGCCGTTGTTTCTTTCATTCATTCATTTTCTCATTTGTTTGTTCAACAAAGATATTTATATCTTGGTAATACAGTGAAGAACAACAGAGAAATAATCCCTGTTGTCCATTATCAGACTAACGATCTAATGGAGGGGACAGATATTAAACAGCCACTTACTGGCTGTGTGACCTTGAGCAAGTCACAAACTGCTGAACTCTTCCCTACTGGTAAAAGCTACACCACAGAGTTGATTTCTGCATTAAAATAAGAAAATGTATGTGAAGGGGCCTCGCAAATATAGGACTGCGGGCACACTTCCGAAGTCTTCTGTAACCTGCGACAACCCCCAGCTTGGGTTTGGGCATGGAAGAGGAGAGAAAGGGACACATCAGGATGACCTCCAGGTCTCACTAAGCTCCATCGGTGAAGTAACAAGATTAATTATTGTATCTAAATGCTGTAAATTTATTTTAAGGTAGATAAAGATGGATGAGTTTAAAAACAAAAACCCAGAAGCAAGTGGTAGGTTAGTTTGCATTGATTCTTTTGCCCTTTTCCAGAAGGGAGGGAGGGAGGAAAGGAGGGAGGAAGGCATAAAGGGATGGAGGAAGGGAGGGAGGGAGAGAAGGGAGAGACAGGAAGGGAAGGGAAGCGAAGGGAAGCGGGGAAGGAGGGAGGGAGGGAGGAAGGAAGGGAGGAAGGAAATGTGCAACTACTACTACTCAGAAGCTGAATGCCAGTGACTACTGTCTTCAGGTCTTTGGATTCTTATTGACATTCGCACGGATAGTGTTTAAACAGGGGGCGGGCTGTTATACACACAGTCATTGTTTGCTGTGGCCCAGCAGGATCTACAAGGGAAGGCCGTTCAAACCTCAATATTGATCACCCGGTGCAGAGGAGGTGGCGGCCTCGTGTTTGAAGGAAAGTGGTAAACTTTGCTTTCATCAGCTCCGCCACAACCCTCAAAGAAATAGCCCTGAGACTCTGCAGGCCAGATGAGAGCTGAGAGCTCGGAAGAACTCAGTAGAGCAGAGATACTGTGGAAGTGAGACACCAGCCCCAGAGCTTCATGCTATTGGAAGTGGTGGGAATTTCCAGAGCATCAGAGGCATCAGCCCTCACATAGAATCCCCACTCTCACTCCAAGACAAGAAAGTGACTTAGTGATGAGTGCAGGAGCACTCTCTTCTGGTGCCTCCAAGAATGAAAGCTGGCTGTCTTGGCTTCCTCTGTGGCCACATCCTTGGTATAAGGCAGAGTGGTATTTAGTGGACCTATTTACTAATCAACAAAATGGGGTGAATGCCTACCATGCATCAAGGACCAAGACTGGCACCAAGGGGAATGCCAAGATAAGAAAGGCAAGGTCTAGGCTGGGTGTGGTGGCTCACGCCTGTAATCCATGCACTTTGGGAGGCCAAGGTGGGCAGATCACTTGAAGTCAGGAGTTCGAGACCAGCTTGACCAACATGGTGAAACATCATCTCCACTAAAAACACAAAAATTAGCCAGGCGTGGTGGCAGGCACCTGTAATCCCAACTACTCAGGAGGCTGAGGCAGGAGAATCGCTTGAACCCCGGGGGCAGAAGTTTCAGTGAGCCAAGATCGTGCCACCGCATTCCAGCCTGAGTGACAGAGTAAAACTCTGTCTCAAAAAAACAAACAAACAAACAAAAAACAACAACAAAAAACAATAAAAAGGTAAGGTCTGAGCTTCGTGATCTGGGGAGGGAAATGAGACATACTCACAGAGGCCGGCCAGGAGTGAGTGCGGGCTCAGTGTATTTATAGCCTGAACAAAAGATTGAATGAATGAACAGAAGGACATAAGCACGAGCAAGCCACGTGGTACAAAAGAAAGAACACAGGCTTGTGGCGTCCCAGCTCCCCCACTTCCAGCTGTGTATGAGTCTGGAGAGTTCCACTAGCTTCTAGAGCCACTGTCCATCCTGCTCTGCGCCCCAGGAGCTGACCTCTATGGACTGCCTACTCTGGGCTCTCTGTGGTCTATCTTCTGGTTGAGCTCTGCCCAAAGGGAGAGCTGGAAAGAGATTGGGGGTGAGGACAGGGTTTCTTCCCCTCTGCCCCAGCTCGACCTCTGGCAGCAGCTCTGCACCTCAATCCCTGCAGCTCTGCGGGCTGCATTCCATTGCTCACTGGGCCTCAGGGAGGTTATGTCCTCTCCCTGACCTTCTGACCTCAGCTTCTCACTGTCGCTCGGGTCTCAGTGCCTCAACATTTCTTGTCTCCCTTTAATTCTGTCTACACCTCTGGAAAGAGCTCCTTTATGGAAACCATCTGAGTTAGTTCTATTTCCTGAAGAGACCCAACTCATTCAGTAAATTAGAGGCAACCACAGAACTTGTCATAGTCAGATTCCTCAACTATGAAATGGAAATAATAGCAATACTTAGTATCTGGCACAGTTCAGTGCCTGGACATCGGCCCTCATACATGTTGGCTGCTTAAATGAGTGAATACCTGAATGAATTAATGGCTAAGAGGATTAATGATGATGTTAACATACAAGGTGTGAGAATATGGGTTTTTATAATTCTTACAAGTGGCAAATGAATGTAATAGTATTAACTATCTTGATATTGTAAACTGGGCATGAGTCTGGAATCAGATAAGCTGGTCCCATTTGTTTATTGTGTGATTTTGGGCAAATTATTTTCCCATTCTGTACCTCTTGTTTTCTCCCCTATAAAACAAAAGGGCTAAAGGTAATAACGTGTAAAAACCCATCCGTCTTGGCCATCCTATCAAGTACTGAGCATTCAAGAGAACTGTACAATAATTTGCGTTGGAGAAGCCAAAGAAGGCCTCAGGAAAGAAGCAGGAACTTGAAGAATAGAATAATAACTAGAATAGCAGAAGGCTCTCCCAGGTAAGCAAGACTGGAGAAGGGGAAAGGTGGGAGAGGCCTGCCAATGCTGGTGACCATGAAGGACATCTGGCTAGATCAGAAGTTGGCTAGGGGGACGTAAGAGGGAAAGGCTGGGGACATAGGCTAGGGACACATACGAAGGACCTTGACCACCAGGCCAAGAAACTCAAAGGACCCGCAAAAGGAAGGGTTCTGACTTCCTCAAGGCCCCAAAGCTAGCACAGAACTAGGCTTGAGGTTTCCTCTGCTCAGCCCCGAGTTGATCAGGATCTCCCTCTTCAACTCCTGGGGCAGCTGCCTTCTCCCTTTCGTGATTCCTTTCTTTGAAGGTCACTTGTCAAATGAGGGATGAGGGAAAATTTATTGAGTGAGGAAACCATTTGGTAAGGGATATTTTTGGCATGACAAGTCCTTGGCAAAGGACTTGTTCCTGTCATTATTCTCCTTGTGTTTTAAAATCTGTTAGTTTGCCGTAAAGTCAAAGGCAAGATCATCAAAAGAAAGTGATTTGCTTTTTTTTAATTACTGAAAAAAAGTGAATCTAGAAAAAATGTAGGTCTTGAGCAAGAATATTAATTGGAGGGTCCTGGACATGAAGTCAAAAGTATTTGAAAAAAAATGATTAAAATTAACAATGAGAAAAATAATGCAAAACTACTGTAAGACAAGTGGAGTTATTTGAAAAATGTGTCCAGCTGTGTGAATTTAGGCATCTCCCTTCCCTTCTTGGGCCTCAGTTTCCCCATACGTCAAATAAAGGAGTTAGACCCAAGGATGAGGTCTAGAAGCCTGTCCTGCCCCGACAGGGCCCGTGGCTCCCATTTCGCCACTCTTTTTCCTCTGTTGAGAACAGCATTCCTGGGAGGGCAGTTGCATCACTTTGGTGTCGGCTCCTCTGATCTCTGTCCCCTGTGTGGCCTCTCGGAGCACAGGGGCTGGAGAACTGAGGCAGCTGCCCAGCTCTGGCACTTTGTCCGGCTGTGGCCAGAGATGAAAGGACTCAGAGCCAGCCTGCAATAAAGCTGGGCCTCTGGGTAGAGGTCACCCAGACATGCCAGCCTCACTGCCACTGCTGGGGACAGGCCTCATCAAACCTGTCCCAGATGCTCACCAGGGGAGCCCCTCAACACTTGTCCAGCCTCCAGTCCACACCTTCAGGCCCCCACAGTGGTCATTCCAAGAGGCTAATCTGTGGTTTGTGTTATTCTCCAGCTCAAAAGTGTTGGCAATGCTCCCGTGTTGAGCTACAGCAGTGTGTCCCTAAGAGACACCCATTCTGAGAGACACTCAGCTGCAGGAACACAGGTGTGGTCACTGAAGTTTGGAGAAGCAGCTTCTCTGTCTCTGTTTCCCTGGCCTCCTTGCAACGCACCAAGTCCTGCAGGAAAGAAACCTGTTTAGCCTCATCAAACCGAGCGTATTTCCAAAATATAATCAACCAGAGGAGTTTTTATTTTTTTGGTTTAGTAACTCCAAGAAATGTCTCACACAAATACAGTTCCCAGTAATATGCCTTGGGAAACATGGCTGTCTGGGTGATATACTTTGTTTTTGTTGTCTTTGTTGTGTTTTGTTGTTGTTGTTTTTGTTTGGGTTTTTTTTGAGACAGAGTCTTGCTCTGTTGCCCAGGCTGGAGTGCAGTGGCGCAATCTCGGCTCACTGCAACCTCTGCCTCCCAGGTTCAGTGATTCTCCTGCCTCAGCCTCCCAAGTAGCTGGAATTACAGGCATGTACCACCACGCCGGCTAATTTCTATATTTTCAGTAGAGATAGGTTTCACCATATTGGCCAGGCTGGTCTTGAACTGCTGACGTCAAGTGATCTGCCTGCCTCAGCCTCCCAAAGTGCTGGGATTACAGGAGTGAGCCATTGCACCCCGCCAAACCTTCTAGTGTTTAGGTAAGACTAGATCAGTCTAGTCCCTGGTAACTCTTGGCCTGTTTCTCATTACCCCCCTGTGCGCCCTAAATTCCAGCTCCATTGAATGATTAGTTGGTAGCTGATGATTTGTGTGAGTGAGAATGTTGCAAAAATATAAACCTGGAGAAAGAAAAAGAAAAAAAAAAAAAGAAAACGTAAACGGGGCCTTAAGCAAGCGTATTACCTGAAGGATCCTAGGCTTCCAGTCAAAAGAGCCGGAAAAGTCAAAGTATACTAATTATTTGCTCACTTTTTTTTGGTCAATAAGCTAGGCATTTCCCTCCGTTCAGGCCTTTCCTCTTGGTGTTTCCTCAGTCTAGAAATTTCCCTCCTTTCTTTCTTTCTTTTTTGAGATGGAGTTTCACTCTGTCATCAGGCTGGAGTGCAATGGCACAATCTTGGCTCACTGCAACCTCTGCCTCCTGGGTTCAAGCAATTCTCCTGCCTCAGCCTCCCAAGTAGCTGGGATTATAGGTGCCCGCCACCACGCCCAGCTAATTTTTGTATTTTTAGTAGAGACGGGGTTTTGCCATGTTGTCCGGGATGGTCTCCATCTCCTGACCTTGTAATCCACCTGCCTCGGCCTCCCAAAGTGCTGGAACTACAGGTGTGAGCCACCACGCCCGTCCTCCCTCCTTTCTTTACTTATGAAAACGTACTCATCTTTCAAAGGTTTACTTAAACGCCACCTCTGCTGTGAGCCCATCCCAGATTCCATGTAAGAGCCTATTACTCATTACTCTGTGCTCCTATTGCACTTCCCTTGGAGTTTTATTAGAGTATTTTCAGTCTCCTTTCCCTGATGTGCATAAAATAGCTATGAATCATTGGCCTCCTCTGTACCACTATTAGGTTGTAGGCAAACGGCATACTGACTAAAAAATAAATAAAGACAGTTCCTGTTCTCTGTGCTTCCAGGTCCCCTCCCCTCACTGAGAGCTTCTTGGATCCTGTCCTGGGAACTTTCTCCTCATGCACTGCTTTATCCTGAGTCTGTCTCCACCGCTCTGTGGAAACCTGCACATTAACTTGCTTCCTATGAAGAAAATCTGTTGAAATCAAAAAGAAAATGGTTCTGAGCCCTAAAAGGAAGGACAATGAGGTATTAATTAGCAACAGTTCCCAAATCAGGGATTTAATTATTTCGCATTCAGACAGTCAGAAAGGAAATTGAGAGTAAGGAAATAGGCAAAAATTGTCCTATGTGAATAGGCAGAGAGGCAGAGCAGATGTCATAAAGCCTGTGTGCTGCGTTTTAGCCTTTTGTTCAAGTCTTTCTCTTCTAGACCCAATCCTAACAAACCAATGATGTATTAGGAAAAAGCAGACAAAACGCATGGGGTAGTGATGCTGGGACACTACCAGAAATAATAGGGTGTGAGAGGAGTGGGCGCCATATAATTAATGCAGAAGAAAAACAGATTGGAGCCCTCTAGCGGGGGGGCAAATAGTCCTCTAGGCCTCTGAGCTTCCACCCTCTCCACCTCCATGAACAGCACTACATGGTGTCCAGCATTGACAGTCACAGAGATGCCCAAATTATCAATAACATGTTAAACTACCTGCTAGATCCTCTCAGAAGGCAGCCACGCATAGGCTGGGTGCAGTCGCTCATGCCTGTAATCCCAGTACTTTGGGAGGCTGTGGCAGGTGGATCACTTGAGCCTGGGACTTTGAGACCAGCCTTGACAACATGGTGAAACTCTCTCTCTACAAAAAATACAAAAATTAGCTCGGCGTGGTAGTACATGCTTATGGTCTCAGCTACTCAAGAGGCTGAAGTGGGAGGATCACCTGAGCCTGGGAGGCAGAGGTTGTAGTGAGCCGTGATCACACCACTGCACTTCAGCCTGGAGCCTGGGTGACAGAGCCAGACCCTGTCTCAAGAAAAAAAAAAAGGCGGGGGGTGGGGGGGCAGCCAAGTGTATATAAGCTATTTGAAAAAAAAAGTTTTAAAAATTATGTGTTTGTTCAAAACGTTAAGATTTTCCCCAAGATATTCTCACAGTTTGTGCCCCTTCTTCTCAGGTCTTTGTTCATTTTTTGTGTGTTTTTGTGATGGAGTCTCACTCTGTCACCCAGGCTGGAGTGCAGTGGCGTGATCTGGGCTCACTGCAAGCTCCGCCTCCCGGGTTCACACCATTCTCCTGCGTCAGCCTCCCAAGTAGCTGGGACCACAGGCACCCGCCACCACGCCTGGCTATTTTTTTTTGTATTTTTTTAGTAGAGACGGGGTTTCACCGTGTTAGCCAGGCTGGTCTCGATCTCTTGACCTCATGATCCACCCACCTCAGCCTCCCAAAGTGCTGGGATTACAGGCGTGAGCCACCATGCCCGGCCTAAGCATATTTTTCTTTATACCACTTATCACCTAATATAACATATAACTGAGTGGTTATGATCCATGTCTAGCGTCCCCCAAAAATGTAAACTCCATGAGAGTAGACGTTGGCCTGTCTGTTTAGTTTCCTGCTGTGTTATGGGGAAACTGTGCGTCTGGCACCTATAGGCGTTCATTATTATTATGATGATGATTTATTTATTTATTTTTGAGATGAGGTCTCGCTCTGTCGCCCATGCTGGAGTGCAGTGGCACAATCTCTGCTCACTGCAAGCTCTGCCTCCCGGGTTCACACCATTCTCCTGCCTCAGCCTCCCGAGTAGCTGGGACTACAGGCGCCCGCCACCAACCCCTGCTAATTTTTTGTATTTTTAGTAGAGACGGGGTTTCACCGTGTTAGCCAGGATGGTCTTGATCTCCTGACCTTGTGATCCGCCCTTCTCGGCCTCCCAAAGTGCTGGGATTACAGGCGTGAGTTACCGCGCCCGGCTATTGCTATTATTATTATTTTTTTTGAGACAAAGTCTCACTCTGTCACCCAGGCTGGAGTGCAGTGGCGCATCCTTGGCTCCCTGCAACTCCACCTCCCGGGTTCAAGTGATTCTTGTGCCTCAGCCTCCCGAGTAGCTAGGATTACAGGCGCTCGCCACCCTGCCTGGCTGATTTTTGTATTTTTAGTAGAGTCGGGGTTTCACCATGTTGGGCAGGCTGGTCTCAAACTCCTGACCTCAGGTGATCCACCCGCCTTGGCCTCCCAGAGTGCTGGGATTACAGGTGTGAGCCACTGCACCCAGCCAGGCGTTCATTGTTGAATGAAAGCATGAGTGAATAAATTTAGTTATTTGGAAGACATATTTACATTGTTAAAAGTTATTCTATGGAGATACTGGCTAAGGGCACAACAATTATATGAGAATTTTTAAACACAGGGCATATTAATTCATTGGCAAGTATTTATCAAGGTCACACTCTATGCAGATGCTGTGCATTGGAGATTTGCTTATTTTGTTTCCACCCACACTTTTGAGTTCCTAAAGCCTTTACCAAGTATTCCACATGCAGAGTCACTGACACACTACACATCCATGCACACACGCACGTGCACACACACAGACACACACACAGACCTGACACTCTGGTTCCTTCTTGTAGCCATGCTTCGATCTTATCAGCTCTCTTATGTAAAAGTTTGACAAGTCTGGTCTATGTCGACTTCAGAAAATTCTTAGAAATAGGAGATGATTATATTGATTAGAAATGATAGTGTTTTCCCAGGAGTGAGCCTAGAATCATTATTTAACCACTGTTTATTGTAATGTTGGAGGCAGACATTGGATCTTGAGGAGTACACTGGGCATAGAGCCAAAAACTTGAGTCCTAGCCCTGGATCCATCATTTAAGAACTGAATGGTTCTGGCAAGTGACTTAACCACAAATAGCTAGTTCAGAGGTCTTTTTTTTACAGGACTTTGTAAGTTATAAAGTGCTACACAATTTTAAGGAACCATCATTATTTTGTTGAAAAGTAAAATAATGTATGACACAGCACTAGAAATAGGAATGAGATCTTGGTGATTCATGACTTTTGAAATGCATGGGTATCAGTCTTGCTATCTCAGACAACTTCTGATGGAATTTGCTGTGCAACCTTCACATTTACGACCTCAGTTTCATCATGTGCAAAACAAGGTTTCTACCTAGTTCCAGCATGCTGGGATGATTTCTCCGACTGATTACAACTGACAGGATCAGTAAGTCTGTAGCAGGAATTGGGATGGATTCCAACTGGCCCTGAAGCCTGGCGTGATGGTTCTCTAAGCGTGAAACTAAACTTTCTTCGTTCATGCCCTCATTCATTCATTCAAGAAATATTTATTGAATATCAGTTGGTGGCAGAGGCTGTACTAGATGTTGGGAATAACAAACGGAAGAAGACAAAGTCCCAGTACTGTCAGTGATCAAAGTTGAGTCAGAGAGCAGATTTTTTTTTTTTTTTTTGAGGCGGAGTTTCACTCTGTTGCCCAGGCTGGAGTGCAGTGGCGCAATCTCGGCTCACTGCAAGCTCCGCCTCCCGGGTTCATGCCATTCTCCTGCCTCAGCCTCCCAAGTAGCTAGGACTGCAGGCGCCCGCCACCACACCCGGCTAATTTTTTTGTATTTTTAATATAGACGGGGTTTCACCGTGTTAGCCAGGATGGTCTCGATCTCCTGACCTCGTGATCCGCCCACCTCGGCCCCCCAAAGTGCTGGGATTACAGGCGTGAGCCACCGCGGGTATACACACTAGGAGCCATGAGGAGAGAGGAGCAAGGTTCAGGGGCCCACAGAGGCAGGCTTGCTCACTCTGTCTGGGAGAGACAGACGGGGCTTTGCACAGAGAAAACATTTCAGTGGGACATCAGAGGAGAGGTGGGAATTAGCCAGGCAGGGGTGGGAAACAGGCATGGAATAATGTAGGGAAAGAATGTGGGCACACCCTGGGGTATTTCACTTTGGCAGGTGCATTGGCTGTGTGCTAGGCACTGTAGATGAAAATGCATGAATATTCAAGGCACAGAAAGCAGAAAGGATGGAGCTGATGAGGACTGGATTGTAAAGTGCTTGTATGCCATAGTTAAAACCCTTTCATGGGGACGTGTAATGGTTAAGGACACAGACTTACAGCATTGTTGAATGCAAACGACTACAGAGCATGTTCCCTTTGTGTAAAACTATGTACCTTCACCATTCAGTTGTTCAACAGATTAACAAACACTAACTATACAAAACACTGGGGATACAGAAGCAAGTAGGACAGAATCCCTATCTCTGGGTGAAACATACCAATAAAGTGTAACAAATGTTATGATTACAGGAACACCAAGCAGGAAGACAAATCTGGAGGATTTGGGCCAGGAGGGAATGGGCCAGGGAAGACCTCCCAGGGGAGGTGACATGTTAAGCTGAATCTTTTTTTTTCGGTGGTGGTGGGGTTGCGGGGGCGCGGACAAAGCCTTGCTCTGTCACTCAGGCTGGAGTGCAGTGGCATGATCTTGGCTCACTGCAACCTCCGCCTCCTGGGTTCAAGCGATTCTCCTGCCTCAGCTCCCCAGGTAGCTGGGAGTACAGGTGTGCACCACCTCACCAGGCTTATTTTTTGTATTTTTAGTAGAGACAGGATTTCACCATGTTGGCCAGGCTGGTCTCAAACTCCTAATCTCAGGTGATCTGCCTGCCTCAGCCTCCCAAAGTGCTGGGATTACAGGCATTAGCCACCACGCCCGGCCATTAAGCTAAATCTTTAAGGGTAACTACGAACTGTCCGGGTGACTGGAGTAGGAAGTGTTCTAAGCAGAAATATGGATGAAGGCTTGGAGATCTGAGGAGGGAACTGAGACTTCATCGTGGCTGCCATGTAGTGTTTGGGGTGGGGGTCTATGGTAAAGAGTTTGGGTTTCACCCCAAGGGAAGCTGTTGCTGGATTTTGAGCAGGTGAGCAGTATGATAAGCTTTGTATTTTGGATATGCATATCTATATCCACATAATGCACATGTCTCACCTCATCAGCTTGGTGTGCAAAATAAAGACACCCTTCCTTAATACTCAAGTCATAATGCCCAGGAGCCCCCACTCATTCAAACTGGAGGGAGGATTATATCTCTGAGATTCCCTTCTCCAGATATTTCTGAAGATTCATCTATGAATCAGACCCCTCAGGCTTACCTTGGCTGCCACCTCCCAAAGAACATGAACTTGGCTGTGTCCTTGTAGGCTGACCCCTCCTTCGATGACCAGCTTCTGCTGGCTGTGTCCAGGGTGGCCTCCCTGAAGTCACCGAAGCAGGGGCCTGGTATCTTCTCAGAGCAGCGGCCAACCAGGCAGCTGGAGGAAACCCCTGGTCTCTTCTGCAGCCAAGTGAGTGTCTTCAGGATCCTCCTTGCTGCCTCTGTATTGGCTGTTGCAGGCCTATTTCACCTCAGTGTCTCCCCAAGAGAAAAGGGGAGACCCTCCCCCAATGTCACATTCAGAAGAGGCCTCCTAGTAACTGGGCTGTAACTGTGACAACTCTGGTGGATCTATGCACATAAGCAGATAGCCATTCATCAGAAGGCATGACCAAAGCATCGTGTAGCCATGTCAGGAGAGGCTGTAAGGTCAGCTGCAGGCCCTGTCCGGAAGCAGTGTTCCCCTCTGACCTCAGGAGGGGACACAGCCATCCTCCTGTCCAAAAGTCAGTCCCAATTTCTTTCATGGCTGTCCAGGGGGAGAGCTGTTCAGGAGGATAGAGACCATTATTACCCATGCCTCTTACTTGCCATCCACATTTTGGGAGGCTGGCTGCCTGCAGCTGTCAGGGCAGCTCCTTCCCATCACAGGAACCACGCTGAGCCTCCCAAGGCAGGTCCTGGGCCTGCCCCCTCCTCCCTCAGCCCTCAGACTGGCCTAATTCCCTTCCCAGGATTATCCACTTTTCAGAATGAGTGACAATAGAAGCATCCACTTCCTGCAGGGATGCAGTACCTCCCCCATAACCTCACAGCTGACTGACTTTGGCATATTTTGCATGATTTGGTAAATGGTATATATGCATAGAGAAACTTCTGGAGTGTTGTTTTCTCAAATTTTAATAGCAGTGTCTCTGGGACTCAGGAGTTTTTACAATCTTCATTGTACTTTACTATGATATTTGATTTTTTTTCATTATAACTGTGCATCATACTTACAGGAAAATAATTTAAGCCTTGGAATCAGATAGCCTTTGGCAAATCAGATCATCCATTTCCTTATCTATTAAGTGGGAAAAATAATATTTCACAAGGTTATTGAGAAAAAAATCAATTCCAATTTTTATTTTCATTACTCATAACTGACATAATTGCATATATACACATCATGTGATTATATTGAATACCCTGGTGGGTTTCCTTAAAACAGATTCCATTTTCCCTTTCTCTTTATTTTCCCCTCCCTCCCCTTCTAGTCTGTTCCACTCATGTCACGGCTCCAAGCTGAACCCGGGCCCATGACACAACCCACATAACCATGTTGACAACCTTGAATGCACCTTCCAAGTTTATTTTTTTCTTTTCCTTTTTTTTAGACAGAGTCTCTCTGTCACCCTGGCTAGAGTACAGTGGCGCAATCACGGCTCACTGCAGCCTTGATCTCTCCAGGCCCAGGTGATCCTCCCACCTCAACTTCCTTAGTAGCTGGAACTACAGGCGTGAACCATGAAGCCCAGCTAATTTTTTGATTGTTTGTAGAGATGAGGGTCTTGCTGTGTTGCCCAGGCTCGTCTCAAACTCCTGGGCCTCAAGTGATCCTCCTGTCTTGGCCTCCCCCTTCCATGTTTTTTTCCATGGCAATGCAATAATAAAAGTATATAGCTATATTCCCACTTATATAAATGTTTTTTTGACCATTTTAAAAAACAAATCGGCTGGGCGCAGTGGCTCACGACTGTAATCCCAGCACTTTGGGAGGCTGAGGCAGGTGGATCACCTGAGGTCAGGATTTTGAGACCAGCCTGACCAATACCGTGGAACCCTATCTCTACTAAAAATACAAAAATAGCTGGGGCGTGGTGGTGGGTGACTGTAGTCCCACCTACTCAGGAGGCTGAGGCAGGAGAATTGCTTGAATCTGGGAGGCGGAGGTTGCAGTGAGCTGAGATTGTGCTGCTGCACTCCAGCCTGAGTGACAGAGCGAGACTCCGTCTCAAAAAAAAAAAAAAAAAGAAATCATATTCTCCTCAATTCCATGTATCCTATGTATCCTGCTTTTCTCACTCAACAATACTTTTTGTAATTTCATCCTAGTCACGTGGTAAAGCTCTGATTTTAATGGCTGGATTCTGTTTCATAATTTGGAGATATAATTTGTCATCTGTGCCTATGTTATCAATATTCACTTTGTTTCTAGTTTTTGCCACTATGAACAATACTACAACACGTGTGTGCACTTGCACACACACACTCACACTCACACCCACACACACACACTCCTTTGTTACACTGATGATTTTATTTCTTTGTAATAGGCTTTCAGAAATGGGATTTTTGGGAAAAATATAGCCAGTCAACAATATTTCCAATGTGTGCTAAGCACTAAGTGTCTTTTACATAGTAATTGCTTAATAAAGTGATGTTTGCTATTATTCTTGTTATAAGCTGGGGAGTCATATTTTGAAAAAGTGTAGTCATTTATTGGAGTCCTACTTAGATAAAATACATTTACTTTAAAGACACAGGTTATCTGTGATAACTGAACTAAACAACTGTCCTTTCCTTGTTTATACAAAGTCCAAAGGAAATAGGACTGCACTGGAAAACTAAAATAGACATGAAAGTTTGCCTCCTCATTTCCTCCTTGCCATTTCAAATCCATTTCCTCAGTGAGACAGGAACTCAGAAGCTGAAGATTTTGCTCCCATAATTGGAGATTCTTGTTTTGCATTTAAAAAAAATTGTTATGAGCTTCTTTGCATATCTGATTTGAAAAACAAAAAGAGAGCTCATTAAAGAGTTTTTCTATTATGGAGAAGCAATAAGGAACCAACTCGTAGCTTTTCAATGAGATGAATGAATAAGTGTCTGTGTCTGCAGCCCCACATCTGCCTTCTCAGGGCAGAAGTTTGCAGGAGAAATCAGGCAATTTCTAGTCTGAAGGTTCTCCTTGTTATATTCAGCCACTCACGATGAGAATTGAGGCTGCAGCTTGTGAAGAGAGGGCAGTTTTGCAAAATACACATTTGGTGGATTCTGGACATGAGCCATTTGACCAAAACGTCAAAGCATGACAGATTTCCAACTCCGGACTGAAATGGAAGCTTGTGTGTTGGCTGAAAGTCAGGTCCTGGACTCCTGCACACAGCCGGGAGCCCAGAATGTGAAGGAAATTCTGTGTGAGAAAAGGCATACCCACAGTTTTAATGAAAAGGGAAATAGGAGCTTCCATTTTCCTACTGCCTTGTTTGCTTTTTGTCTGGACACCCTTGAGCCAAAGGAAGCTGGGGAGGCCCGTGTGGGTGCCCTTCCGATTCTGAGCCGTCAAACTGCGCACCCTGTCCACACGGGTGGAGGCAAGCGTCAGAGTCCCAGGCTGTTTCTCAGCAATTGTCCAGCTCTTTCTGCTCTCTTGCTTTCTGTCTGGTTTGCATTTCAGTGAATGCCTAACTTCTTGTTTTCTGGCTTTTAGGCCCATTTTTGGCCCCGTAATAACCTCTTGGACAGAGTCCTGTTTTCCTAGTTTGACCCTCATCAGTCAGATTTTTTCATTTTATTTTAGTCGTTTTTATTTTTATTTTTTTGAGATGGGATCACTCTATTACCCAGGCTGGAGTGCAATGGCGAGATCACGGCTCACTGCAGCCTTGACTGCCCAGGCTCAGGCAATCCTCCTGCCTCAGCCTCTCCAGTAGCTGGAACTATAGGCACCACTGCACTTGACTATTTTTAAAAATTTTTTGTAGAGATGGGGGGAATCTCACTATGTAGCACAGGCTGGTCTTGAACTCCTGGCCAGAAGTGGTCCTTCTGCCTCAGCCTCCCACATTGTTGGAATTACAGTCGTGAGCCACTGTGCCCAGCCTGATTTTCCTGTTTTGATCCAACTCCAGTTCTAAAACCCTATTTATCTCCCAGTGTCAGGCTGTCCTCTTGGAAGGGAAACTGGAAGTTACAGTGATGGGGTCAAGGGCTCAGTTTTCAAGGTGGAGGCCTAGACAGAACTCATTTCAGACCTGAAGAAGGAAAAGCTGATTGATGCTTACATGCCAACTTTGTTTCCCAGCTTGTCCTACATCCAATCTACCTTGTCTTGAAGAGGTTCAAAGGTTTGGTCCTTATCCATGGAGCAGCTATTCTGGGCAAGGCCAGGACTTATATTAACCTTGTTAGGTGCCAAGAATGGCCAGGCGTCAAAGTATCAGACCAAATAAATCTGTCTCCAAGGAGCTCGCAGCCTGAATTTGAAGACCCACATGTTCAGAGGAGAAATGTCTCAGTTCAACTCTGAGTTAGCGGCCAATGGTAGGAGGATGGAGGAAATTGTGTAAGAATTCAGAGGAGGGGAATGTCCTTGGGGGCTGGAGTAGGGAGGACATAGGATCACAGCCCACCCTTGACAGGTGGGGAAAGGAAGAGACGCAACAGTTACTAAGTGCCTACTAGGTGCCAGTGTTAGCGTAAGAGATTTGGCTGCTTATCTCTGGTGATTCTTAGGACCGGGGTTGGAAGGAAGAGTGCAGTAGGCATTTCTATCAGGGAAATGGTGCAATTAAACTACTGACAGCCTGGTCTGAGCCATAGCTGACTCTATTCAAGATGGGTGCTTACCAGATACACTTCTCTGCCAGGGTAGAAACAGCCACAA
This sequence comes from Pongo abelii, assembly GCF_028885655.2. Taxonomy (NCBI): domain Eukaryota; kingdom Metazoa; phylum Chordata; class Mammalia; order Primates; family Hominidae; genus Pongo; species Pongo abelii. The sequence continues at coordinate 121,537,861 of NC_071997.2, read as the reverse complement.
TCTGCGTGTATTCAGGAGCTAAGGAGCATGTTTAATTGGCTTACTCCACAGTCACGATGCATTGTTTGAGCACCTGCAATGCTTTGAGTGCTGTGTAAATTATGAAGTGGGAGGAGATCACTGTGGATCCAGGGATCTGCTGAGGGTCTTAGCCTCACTTCACAGGCAGATGCTCAGTGGTTTCAGGGTGAGAAAGATTATGGGAACTTTTGTGGCTTTATTGAAAAATCTCACCCAAAACACCACTTCTCATCTCTTATCTAGCAAGAAGAACAATGAAAAACAACCAAGGAGAAAATTTTAAAAATCAGACCATGTATGTTTAAGTTCTTAATGCTTGTATTTATTCCTATAGTTTGTTCAACAAGTGTTTTCTCAGATGCTTCCTAAGTGTTGTGGTAAACAAAATTGACAGGGCTCTGGACCTTGTGTTTATAGTCTAGTTGGAAAGGTAGACATTAAATAAGGCAACACACAAGCGTGTGATTACAAACCATTCTGTAAATGTGTAAATTACAAAGCATTCTGTAAATTAAAAAAACAAAAACAAAAACAAAAAAGGCCAGGCATGGTGGCTCACACCTGTAATCCTAGCATTTTGGGAGGCCGAGGTGGGAGGATTGCTTGAGCCCAGGAGTTCAATTCCAGCCTGGACAACATAGGGAGACGCCACCTCTACAAAAAATTTTTAAAAATTAGCCAAGTGTGGTGGCGTGTGCCTGTAGTCCTAGGTACTAGAGAGGCTGAGGCGGGAGGATCACTAGAGCCAGGAGGTCAAGGCTGCAGTGAATTGTGATCATGCCGCTGTACTCTGGCCTGGGAGACAGAGCAGGAGAAGGCACCTGGGAGGACTCCCTGAGAAGGTGATGTTTCAGATGAGACCTCACCAATGAGAGGATTCAAACAGGCCAAGTAGGCCTGGCACGTGCTCTTGGCCTGGTCACGCGACCCATTGGAACTAGTGAAATGGAGATAACCTGACGCCTGAGCCCCAGGGTTGTCGTGGAGATGAAACTATTTAATGTGTATAAGTCACCTGGCCCTGTGCCTAGTACGTCCTGGAGGCACCGAGCAAATGTTTGCTGAATCTGATTGGCAAGTCCCTCCCTGCCCTTGCATTCCAGGGTTCCCCATTTCTCTGTGACTTTGACCCCAGGGAACCCCACCCTTGCTGTAGATGCTTGCTGTGGCCCCTCTGGCTACCTGCAGAAACAGAGACCAGTTGGGAGCAGGGATCTGCCTGGACCCATGACCCTGGCTTCCTTGCGATGCTCATTGATGCCTGGAGTCAGCACCTCTGTCAGCAAAGCAGTCACAGGCTGCTTCTCTCCAGAAGGAAAACTGTCAGCTCTGTCCCGCCCATCCACACGAATGACAACAATACTGAACTAGAGGCAGACGATATTGGGGAATTCTTACATAGAGCAAATCACCTCTTCATTGTGCTTTGTGGTTACACATACACATCTGTTGTATATCAACTGACCATCACTTGTAACTCTGTGAGCCAGAAGGACAGGTCCCAAACCACGCTGTTTCACAGCAGAAATGGAGACTCGCGTGCTTGTGTGGAAAAGTGACTTGCTAAGAGTCACGCAGGTTGTCAGAGATGCAGACCTGGGCATCTGGCTCTCCTTACACCATGACATACCTTGTTGAATGACTGAGACACCAGTGACACCGGTGACAGGATGCAGGAGAGGACTTGGGGCAGGGAGGCACCTGCTCATACCCCTCACTTCCAACTGCAAACACTTACTGGCTGTTGTCCTCTGCCAGGCACTGTGCTGAGCCCCATGGAGGCATCAGCCTCTTCGATGGTGGTATTTTAAGGCCTACAATGGCAGAGAAACGTCATGGAGGAGTGAGGGTATTTCCAACCACGGCTGGAAACTGACCCTGAATCCGAGCGTTCTCTGGTCTGGACAGAGTGCCAGGCCTGTGGCAGAGCAGTTAACCTTTGAAAGTGAATCTGATCTGCTGTCGGCCACTGCCTAGGCCACAGTGTGCCAAAGGGACAGCCGAATGAAAGGCTCAACTTCCTCCTTCATTAGCTCCAAGTTCCAGGACAAGAGGCAGAACCAGGTGCCACTGAGCCTGCTGCAGGTAAAGCTGCTGCTCTGTTGTAGGCCTCTCTGCTCTCGTCCTCAGGGCTCTTCTCACCCCCTCCTTCCCTGCTGACGCTGAGTGCTATCACCCCCAAGGAAGGACGCTTCCTGGAATGCCCAGCCTGTCACCCAAAAGACTCCCCTCGGGGCACCCACTGCTGGATCCAACAGGTCTGCCCCAGTGTCAGCCCCTAGAACCACAGGCTTCTATAAGCTTCGACTTCCACGTGCAAACCAAGTACGCTCAGGCTTTTAAAGTGCAATCCTCTTTGTTCAGAATGTTCTTCCTCCTCTGGCCAGGCTGACTCCTTTTCTCAATCCTCAGGTCCCAGGAGGGCTGTCACTGCCCAGCACCTCTCCTCAACCTCCTGTGTGCTCTCTGAGCATTGTGTACCCACTCCTGGTGCCACACAGACTCTTGCCACGACCTCTTCTTTGTCTCTGTTTCCATTGGCTGTGTCTCATTCTCCATTGCATCTGCAGCACCCAGCCCTGCACCTGGCACATGGAAGACCCTCAGTGGTATTTCATCAATAAATGGGAATGGTCTTACCCTTCCACGCCCACAGACATACTTGCACCCAGACCTCTGCAGCCCCTGCCCTTCCAATGAGCTTGCCTTGGAGACTCTGCAGTTCTCACCTCTGACAGCTTTCTGGGAATTCCACCGTCCCCAGGCTGTCCTCTTCATTGATGCCTTTGCCACTTAAACCAAAATATGCTGTGCTTTTCTAGGTTTCTGCTTCTTGCCAAGTGTCTATCTCTTATTCTACCGACCATCACCATTGACGTGTGTGAGGGGACATCTGGAAGCACAGTCCTCTAAGGTGTGTGTGTCAAGATAGGGTTCGGGTGGCAGAGGGAGGCCCAAGTGCTGGTGGGTTCACCCACAAGGATTTGCTGACAGCTAGCTACACACCTTCCTGTTCTTTGAGAATTTCAAAGGTGAGTAGATCAGCTCTTGCCATCCAAGAGCTTAGGTAGAGGGTCTGAGGATGGAAAACACAATGAACACAAAGCTTAATTCCAGGATGGATGCCAATAATGGCACATACCATCTGCTAAGCACCTACTGTGTGTGGGCATTTAATGGTCACTGTCTTTCATTTATATAACAACCTTGCGATTCGTGAATTAGAGAACCATCTTACAGGTTACAAAATTGAGATAAGTGAGCTGCCCTCTATATCAGAGAATAGAAGGTTCTGAGACCAAGATTTGAAACCAGACCTTGCTAAGGAATGACCAAAATTCATTCCTTACCAAGATGTCACTTTGGGGGCCTTATCTTAAAAGTGCTTTTATGCCAGTCTCGATGCTCTTGAGAGGACAGTCTCCCCCTCGAAGTCTCCCAGCAACATCGCTGCACAGGCTGGGCTGCTAAGAACACCTGTGTTTAATTTAGGTGGTGACTCAGAAGTCCTATGCCCAAAATAGATGACACAGGCCCACACAAGCTGTGGCCCCCTTCTTCTACCTCCAGCCCTAACCTCTGACCCAGCTGTCTGTGATTGGAAAGAAATGAAACAGTGGTACTGGGAAGAGCTGTTCCAGACCTAAACCTTGCACCCAAATGGTGTCAGCAGGCACAAATCAACATGAAGATTATTAAGGGGAAACAAGCGGAAAAAATACAACTCACTAGGAATTCCCAAGTGGAGGGGCTGGGGTGTGTGTGTGTTTGTGTGTGTGTGTGTGTTTGTGTGTGTGTGTACATGTTTTTAACTCATCCAGATTGGAAAAAAAATGTGCCTGCAAATGTTTCACCGTTACTTTCTCAAACCAAAAGAGATCAAGTCAAGATGCCAGTCAATTGGGAGGAACTGAGGGTGAAGCCCCAGCAGGAGGGCCCTCTCTTTTCTCTTTTGAAACTTGGTGATGGCCGGGCGCAGTGGCTCATGCCTGTAATCCCAGCACTTTGGGAGGCTGAGGCAGGTGGATCACCTGAGGTCAGGAGTTCCAGACCAGCCTGGCCAACATGGGGAAACCCTGTCTCTACCAAGAATACAAAAATTAGCCATGTCTGGTGGTGCACGCCTGTAATCAAAGCTACTCAGGAGGTTGAGGCATGAGAATTGCTTGAACCCAGGAGGCGGAGGTTGCAGTGAGACGAGATCGCACCACTGCACTCCAGTCTGGGTGACAGAGTGAGACTCATGAAAGAAAGAAAGAGAGAGAGAGAGAGAGAAAGAAAGGAAGAAAGAAAGAGAAAGAGAGAGAGAGAAGGAAAGAAAGAGAGAAAGAAAGAAAGAAAGAAAAAGAAAGAGAGAGAGAGAGAGAGAGAAAGAAAGAAAGGAAGGAAGGAAGGAACTTGGTGTCCCCAGTGCATGCCTCAGCAGCTGTGGGATTGAAAAGTTATACATATTTTTTCCCATTGAGTAAACAAGTCTACCATTTAGAAGCAGGACTTCCTTCTTGATATACTTGGATGGAGACGATTTGTTTGAAAATGAGTCTGTTTAAAATGAATACAGCCACTCCCCCCGCGAATCTGCGGGCAATCTGACATCTTTGGAGCGCACTCAGAATGACACACTGAGCAAAATTCCACCACTTTAAATTCGAGTAGACTTGACATGGTGGAAAGATCACAGGCCTGGGGCAGAGGGCCTGGCCCCTGCCCTGGCCCCTGGGGCCATGTGAGAGCCAGGACAGGCCCTCCCCTCATCCAGCGGCCGTGGAGCCCTGGGTCTCTTCCTGCAGCTTGTTTCTCTCGTGTGAGGCAGACACAGTGCAGCGTCTCTTGAGGTCTCTGTGGCATTTCTGGAATGTCCTTCTTCCCCAGTTCTGCTGTTCTTTCTCCTTAGCGTGAAGGCAGGGAAATAAAGAGGCCTATTTATAGTGGGCTGGGCCAAGGCGAGCACATCTCAAAGCTGAGTATTTATGACTGTTAGTGTCTCAGAGACAACCTGTGAATGGCCTGGCGTCTCTCCAACGGTGTGGTGTGGACTTGGCACCACCTCGCACGGCACTGGAGCTGGGTGCTGCCTTCCAGCTGGGCGTGTGAAGGGCCCGTGCAAAGCTGCTGCCTCCCCTCCCCCGGCTCTCAGGGCCCTGTGGAGCTCACAGGCTGGAAACGGCCACTTCCTGAAGAATGGTAACCAGCCCCTGTGTAGGCAACAACTCATGCGCCCTCGCGGAAACTCAGAGGCGTGGCTGTTACTATCCATATTTTAAAACGCAGGGATGGCTCCAATGCATTTGTTCTGTCTAAGGTAACAGGCTATTCTAGACAACCTTTGGGGTATCTGCCTCTCCAACTTATGCCCTTTACTTTGCGAACTAATCCCACCCACAGCCATGATCACTCAGTGTGACTTCGTTACCCTGGCCTTGGTTAATTGGACCAGCGATGGGCCAGTGACCCAGGCTAAGCCAATCACATATTCTCTCCGGAAGTTTTGACTCCAGATTCCCTTCTTAGCCTCTGTTGGGCCCTTGACTGGGGAGCCCAGTGAGGCCAGGCCTGGGCAGCTGAGCTTATCATCTCAAACAGAAGCAAAGGAAGCTTCTCTGCAGAGCAGTCAATGAAACTGTCATATAATGACCCCAGAAGTCCTGACAGATGGTTCTGCCAGCTTCCCTGTTCCAGTCACTCTCGAAGCCTTTGGTTCCCTGAGATTCTGCTGCTCAATCTTTTTGTAACAGAATGTTCTATTAGGGTTTAAATTTATGTAACACAATACCCTATTGGAAGATTAAAAAAAAAAAAAAACTTACTGGAAAAATCTACCAGCTGCTATCTGGAGACACAAAGACAGAAGGTCCCTAGAGGGCAGATCTTGAGTAGCCTCACTTAGACACAGAGGCAGGGGCAAGCTCCGACATGGCAAAGCCAGCCCCTCCATATGTCCCAGCCAAAACCAGCGTTGGAGAAGGGCAGTGGGGCCACTGATGGCTATCGTGTGTGAGAGCCAGGGCCGGAGCCAGCTATGGTGCTTCCCTCATGACTTAGAAAGCAGCTCCTATGAGCATCCAGGTACTTCTGGGCAGTTGATTTTCCAAGGTAAGGCAGTGAGACTGGGCTCTCCCATTCCTTCCAGCCTCCCCACCCAGACTGCCTGTCACATGGGGCTTTCTGGACTTAGAAGGGGAATCCACTGGCTTCATAAAGTAAATATTGCCATCTGAGACCTGGCTTCAAACACTGAAGTAGGACACCCCAGTTACACTTCCAATAACTTTCCCTTTCTTGCTTAAACTACTTTGGGTGAGACTTTGTTCTTGTGATGAAAAGAGCTTCGTTCAAGTCACAAATGCTGGGGGATGCTGAGTCTAGATCCCAGTCTCTCTGACTCCAAATCTGAGTGACTCTGAGTCCGGAGGTCATTCGACTTCACATCAAGGCCTCTCTGATGCCGCCTCGCGTCCCCTGAGAGCTTGGCAGACCTGGAGGCTCTCGTCAGAATTCCCCAACAAAATCTGTGTTTTAACAAGTTCCCTGGTACCCCTCGGGGGCACTGATCTGATTCACCCACCAGCCTCCCAAGGCCCTGTAGTGCTGAGCTGTGGACCTCACTAGGACGCTCTCCTTGTCCCTGCCACTAGCTCCAGTGGGATCTCAGGCCAAGGCCTCCCCTGCCCTTGGCTCCCATTAACTTCTTTACAAAACAAAAAGCCCTCCCTGGTTCTGAGCTGAGGTGGCATCAGCTGTTCCCTTCAAAAAAGTGGCCCAGAGAAGCGAGGAGTAGAGAGTGACTGCTAATAGGTACAGGATTTCTTTTTAGAATAATAAAAATATTCTAGAATTAGACAGTGGTGATGGTTATCCAACTCTGTGACTGCACTAAAAACCATTGAATTGTACAACTTAAAAGGGGGACATTTTATAGTATGTGAACTATAGCTTAATAAAGCTGTTATTAAAAAACAATGGTACAGTACTTGAGAAAGAGAAACAATAAACCTTGGTAAAAAATAGGTTCAATTTTATCTCAAAGCCCTATGGCTTCTCTACAGGAAGCCTTTGCTTTTGTTCTGTATCTCATGGTTTCTCTTCACAAGGCCGTTATGAAGCTCAGATGGCGCAATGGCTCAGAAGAGATTTGCAAAGGAATAAGCGAGAGATCAGAGCAGGGAACGCAGGTCAACAGCAGCCCCTCCTCCCTGTCTGCCTTCCCCTGAACCTCCGTGCAACCAGAGCCTCTGGGGAGAGGCAGGTACATCTTGTGTTTCTTTTCAGTGCAACTGTAGCTGGCTGGATGCCATAGGACATTTACTTTAAAAGAATATTTAAAAAATTTTTTTAGAAAAATGAAGGTCTCGGGACTGGGCACGTGGCTCATGCCTGTAATCCCAGCACTTTGGGAGGCGGAGGCAGGAGGATCACTTGAGGCCAGGACTTCAAGACCAGCCTGGGCAACATAATGAGACCCCGTCGCTACAAAAACTTCTAAAAAATAGTCAGGTACAGTGGTGATTGCCTACAGTCCCAGCTATGAGGGAGGCTGAGGCAGGACAGTGGCTTGAGCCCAGCAGTTTAAGGTTGCAGTGAGCTATAATCACACCACTGCACTCCTGCCTGGGCGACAGAATGAGAAGGAAAAAATGTTTTTAAAAAATTTGTCTCTAAGAAAAAATGTTCTTAAAAAACATTTTTTTAATGAAGGTCTAGTCATCAAGACCCAAGACCCCACTGTCTGGCAGGTCATCTTGGGGAGCTCCTATCCATTTAGCTTCCCCAGGTCCAGGAACTTCCTTGGACCTTCTGGGTTGACTGCCCCCATGTTGCCCCGGCTAATGCTCAGTAACACTTGTTGAATGCCTGATTGTGGCCCACATTTAGAATTATTAGAGAAAGGCCGGGCACAGTGGCTCACGCCTGTAATTCCAGCACTTTGGGAGGCCGAGGTGGGCAGATCACTTGAGGTCAGGAGTTCGAGAACAGCGTGGCCAACATAGTGAAACCCTGTCTCTACTAAACATACAAAAATTAGCTGGGCATGGTGGCTCACACCTGTACTCCCAGCTACTCGGGGGGCCGAGGCAGGAGACTCTGTCTCAAAACAAACAAACAACAAAACAGAATTATTAGAGAAAGAACATTTAAGGAAATGAGAAAATGTGGTAAGGTATGAAACCTTGGCCTGTTAAAAGCCAAAATCACCTTCTGATTAGGAGGGGCCTGGCCTCCAACCTCCCTGGAGAACGGTTTGTTCCCCTCCTTTGCAGCCAGGTTGCAAACATTTATGACCCATTTAATCATGCTCAGTGTTTGGAGCCACACAGAGAGGGCTTCTGCAGGCTCGGACGTCATCTCGGGGCGAAGGGTGGTGTTTGATGTGTCATGTGCTGAAATGCTCCCCACTCCACTCGTGGTTATTATTTTTTTGCCTTTAAGCAGACAGAGTCCATCAGAGATTAGAACTCTGCCAGAGTTTCTGGGTTGAGTGATGAAGCACAAATGTTTCCCTTTCCAACGCTCTCGGAACTCTCAGCCATATTTCTATGGCTGTCATTCTCCTATTCACAAAAATGAAACCGGGCTAAGCTGCCCTTCCTCCCTGGGCTTTTTCCAGCCTGAAGTCTCTGAAATAGCCATGTTTGTTGTAGCAGCAAGTGGGAATGTTGTCTGCTGTGATAAATGGCCCGTCCCTTCCCCTAAAATAGCCACTGGACTTTCTGGGAACTTCCCTCTCCGTCCTCTGATGAGGGAGGTTCTCGGTGGGCCTGTGGGGACTTGGCAGGGGCTACCTGGTTCAGGCTGGCTCCTTCTCCTTAAAAGCAGAACGAGGGCCCATTCGAGTCACAATGAGCCCCTGCAGAGCTTCTTAACTGTATACAACCCCGGGCAAGCTATTTTGCCACTCTGAGCCTCGTTTTCTCACCACATTTGGGGCAAGGAGAAGACTAAACGAGATACTATATGAAAGGTGCTGGGCCCAGATCAGACGTTTAATAAACAAGAATTCGGGCAGGCAGCGGTGAGGTTCTTGCCTGCTCCCTTTCACCCATAGCTGCCTCCTGCCACTGCCTAGTGGCTGAGCTCTGGGAAGGGAGGCAGGGGACCCACCTCACTCCCTGCCCTGTGTGTACAGCCTAAGCCAGGCTCACTGAGTCCCTCACCACCTCCTTTGTTCAGTAATCATTGACTGGGCATCTGCTGTGCCCCAGAGCCTGCAGGAGGCCGTGGGGACAAGGAGAAGTCAGACAAGGCTCTGGCCCTCAGTACAGAGATCTCTACAGGATGCAAGGGACCCTAACTGATCTGTTGTACAGTGGGAGTTCGAAATGCCATGGGCAGGAGAGAGAGAAGCCTGGCATTGACTGGAAGCTTCCAGAAAGGTTGCTTCTCTTACTGAGGCTGGGCCACACCCTGGGCTGTTGGGAGCCCCCCGCCATGCCTTGTTTTGTTCAGCTCTGGTATATGGTAACCCTGTAGTACCAGCAGGAATTAAAGGAGCTTTAGGAAATCAGTGATCATTGAGACAGAGTCTTGCTCTGTCACCCAGGCTGGAGTGTAGTGGTGTCATCATGGCTCACTGCAGCCTAGACCTTCTGGGTTCAAGCAATTCTCCCACCTCAGCCTCCCGAGACGCTGGAACTACAGTCATGCATCAGCACACTTGGCTAATTTTTTATTTTTTGTAGAGACAGAATCTCACTGTGTTGCCCAGACTGGTCTCGAACTCCTGGGGAGCCCAGCAGTTCTAAAAGCTGATTACTATAAAGGCATCTTGAGTTTGGGTCTAAATTCCCCGGCAGCTAAAACAAAGGGAGCAACATATTGAGTTACATAGTTTTCTTTTTCTGACAAAAGAATGCATACAAATTGACTTGAAGAGCCGGGCATTTTCCTGGAATGAAGTGCCTGCCAAAACATGCTGAGTGTAAAAGAGACACTGGGTTGTGGAATGGACCGAGGCTTCCACCACAGTATTGCAAAAGACCCACAGACGCTGTTCAAACAGACGATGCTTGTAGGACATTCCCAAAAAGGCAGAGGCCACTGGGAACATCATAACTCAGGGAAGGCACTTCTACCTTTGATGTCCCTGTTCTCTTAGGACAAGTACAAGAAGAACCCAATGAAAATATGGCTTCATCTACATCCCAAAACCACAGCAGAGCCCTCAGAGTGGCTTCACTGCAAGGATCCAGCATCTCCATTCATGGTCTGTGGATGGTTGACATTTGAAGAAAACACCCAGCCACATATACATATGTGTATCCATGTACACATTATATGTATGTGTGTGTGTATACACATGCAGTTTTTTTAATGTAAAACTAGTGCTAGTGTTCTTTGCAGAAAATTTTGAAATATAGAAAAACATGAAAAAAGAATATGCCAGTAATAGCAATTCATAAAGACAACCTCAATCAGACCTTGCTATATTTATCTTTAGTCATTTATCTACATGTGAGATATATACACATATATCTCTGAATGTGACCCTAGGGTCATTGGGTCATTCTCTGTGCCTTTTTAAATCTCAAACTTTTCCATTTAACAAGATTTTACACACACACACACACACATATATATATATATATATATATATATATATATATATATATAGGCAGGGTCATGCTGTGTCACCCAGGCTGGAGTGCAGTGGTGCAATCATGGCTCATGGCAAATATGACCTCTCGGGCTCAAGCCATCCTCCCATCTCAGCCTCTTGAGTAGCTGGGACTATAGATGGGCACCATCATGCCTGGCTAATTTTTTTTAAAAAGTTTTGTAGCGATGGAGTTTTGCCATGTTGCCCAGGCTCAAGTGATCATTCCACTTTAGCAGTCCAAAATGCTGGGATTACAGGCATGGGCCACCATGCTGGGCCAAGGTGGGGCATTCTAAGATTCAAGAGGAAAGACTTTATTGAAAGTATTTTTGTTGCAATGATTAGAAAAATCATATTTTTAAAACATTAAGCTAAATTATAAAAACTAAACTGTTATGAATGAACTGAGAGTTGAAACAAACAGTACATTAAAAAATTCATTGTGTTTTTTTTTTAATTTTCCCTGTGAAGTGTAATTTATGTACAGAGAAGGGCACAAAATAAATGTACAGCTTAGTCAATATCCATCATCTGGGTCAATAAATAGACATTGCCAGAACCGGAAATGCCTCCTCATACCTCCTGCCAGTCACTACTTCATTCCTCCTTCTCAAAAGTAAACACTTATCCTGATTCTATTATTCATTACTTCTTAGTTTTGCCTGTTTTTTAAACAATTTTTTTTTCCTTTTTTTTTTTGAGACGGAGTCTCACTCTGTCACCCAGGCTGGAGTGCAGTGGTGTGATCTCGGCTCAGTGCAACCTCCGCCTCCTGGGTTCATGCCATTGTCCTGCCTCAGCCTCCCGAGTAGCTGGGACTACAGGCACCTGCCACTACGCCCAGCTAATTTTTTGTATTTTTAGTAGAGACGGGGTTTCACCGTGTTAACCAGGATGGTCTCGATCTCCTGACCTCGTGATCCGCCTGCCTCGGCCTCCCAAAGTGCTGGGATTACAGGCATGAGCCACGGCGCCTGGCTAAAACAACTTTTTATATTTAGAATCGTATGTGTGTATTCTTTTGCATCTGCTTTCTTTTGCTGCATACTATGCTTGTGAGAATCCGTACATTGTTGCATTAACCATAGTTCCTTCATTTTCCTTGCTGTGTAGTATTCTATTGTGTGAGTCCACCATAATTATTTTTATTACTTTACTTCTGATGGAAGTTTAAGTTGTTTCCAGTTTGGGGGTACTTATAAATAATGCTGCTCTAAATATTCCACATGCCTCTTGGCCTCTTGGTAAGCATACGTTTCTGGTGAATACTTACTTAGGAGTAAAATTGCTGGATGTAGGGTATGTCTGTCTTCAGTTTTAGTAGATAAAGACAAACTGTTTTCCAGAGTGACTATATCTGTTCATATGCTCACTGTAAGACAGCTCCTGTTGCTCTACACCTTATGAACAATTGGTATTATCAGATTTTTAAACTTTATTCATTCTGGTGAATGTGGTTTTATTAAATAATTTGCATATCCCTAGTAACTAATGAGGCTAAGCACTTTTTCATATGCTTAATGACCAATCGCATATCCTATCGTGAAGGATCCGTTCTGATCTCTTGACCGTGTTTCTAATGGTTTGTCTTTTCCTTATTGATTTGTGGGAATTCTTTATATATTTTGGATACTCTGTTGTATTCATTTCCTATTGCTGCTGTAATTAATTACTATAAACTAACTTAAAACCATGTAAATGTATTCCCTTATTGTCCGCAGGTGAGAAGTCCAAAATCATTCTCAAGGGGTTGAAATCGAGGGGAGAACTGTTTCCTTGCCTTTTCTAACTTCTAGAAGTCACCTGCATTCTCCAGCCTGTGGCCCTTTCCACACATCACTCTAATCTCTTGCTTCTGTTGTCACATCTTCTGCTACATCTCTGCCTCCTTCTTATATGAGCTCTCATGATGCACTTGGAGGACCACCTAAATAATCCAGTCTAGTCTTCCCATTGCAGGATTCTCAGCTTAACCACATCTGTAAAGTACCTTTTTCCATGTAAGGTAACAGTCACAGGTTCTGGGCATCTGGATGTGGACATCTTTGGGGATCATTATTCTGACTACCACGTCTAGTATACAAAGCTAACAAAAATAAATTTTTTTCAAATCAAACTACTACTAAGGTACCAAATCAAAGTGTCAATTTGAAAAGATAATAGTAACACCCAGTGCTGGTCAGAACAGTGAATTACTAGCCTCTTGGAGGGCATTTGACAACACGTATGAAAGGCCTTAAAAAGGCCTATTCCTTTCGACCCACTAATTCCACTTCCAGGACTTTGGCATCATCAGACACTGGGGAAGTGTGCAGCCATTAAAAACCATACTTAAAAGATACTTAATGGGCTGGGCACAGTGGCTTACGCCTGTAATCTCAGCACTTTGGGAGGCCAAGGCACGCAGATCATCTGAGGTCAAGAGTTTGAGACCAGCCTGGCCAACATGGCAAAACCCCATCTCTACTAAACATACAAAAATTAGACAGGCGTGGTGGTATGTGTCTGTAATCCCAGCTACTCAGGAGGCTGAGGCAGGAGAATTGCTTGAACCTGGGAGGCAGATGTTGCAATGAGCCGAGAGGGAGCCACTGCACCCCAGCCTGGGCGACAAAGTGAGACTCCATCTCAAAAAAAAAAAATTAAAATTAAAAATAAAATAAAAAGATAAAAATGAAAGATACTTAATGGCATGATACACATTACAAGATATACCATGATATGTTAAGTGCCATTTACCTAAGTGTGTTTCTCAGAACTTTAGTTCTATATAACTTCTACAGTAAAATGTTCCATAAATATATTTGGGGAATATTGCACCCTTACCCTTCTTTCAGAAATGTATGATAATATTAGAACATTAAAGTCTCCAACAAGTCCTAGAAGAAGAAAAACATAACTACTTAACCCGATATTTCCCAAACTTATTTGACTACAGCTCTCTTTCTTTATGGAAAACTTATTAAAATCTTGCAAAACTAGAGTCCATGTAACATACAGAAAATCTTATTGGCCAGGCATGGTGGCCCATGCCTGTAATTCCAGCCCTTTGGGAGGCTGAGGTGGGAATATGACTTGAGACCAGGAGTTCAAAACCAGCCTGGGCAACATAGCAAGATCCCATTTATAATTTTTTTTTTGAGCGGAGTTTTGCTCTTGATGCCCAGGCTGGAGGGCAATGGCACGATCTCGGCTCACCGCAACCTCCACTTGCCGGGTTCAAGTGAGTCTCCTGCCTCAGCCTCCCAAGTAGCTGAGATTACAGGCATGCGCCACCACACCTAGCTTATTATAAAAAAAAATTTTTTTTAAATTAGTGAGGCTTGGTGGTGTGCACCTGTAGCCCTGGCCACTTGGGAGGCTGAGGTGGGAAGATTGCATAAGCTGGGAGGTTGAGGCTCCAGTAAGCTATGATCACACCATTCACTTCAGCCTGGGCAATGGAGACAGAACCTTTCTCAAAAGAAAAAAAAAAAGAATGCCCCATCTCACACTGTATGGTCTATCGCATATAAGACAGCTATCTGTTTTGTCTTGTCATTTACACTTTTTAAAACAAATTTAAATTTTATTTTATTTTATTTTTCGAGATGGGGTCTCTCTCTGTTGCCCAGGCTGGAGTGCAGTGGCATGACTTCGGCTCACTGCAACCTCCACCTGCTGGTGGCGATCCTCCCACCTCAGCCTTCCAAGTAGCTGGGACTACAGGGTGCATGCCACCACATCTGGCTGATATTTTTGCATTTTTGGTGGAGACAGGGTTTCACCATGTTGCCCTGGCTGGTCTCAAACTCCTGAGCTCAAGCGACCTGCCTGCTTCGGCCTCCCAAAGTGCTGGGATTACAGGCGTGAGCCACTGCGCCTGGCCTAAACTTTTTAAATATATGCATTTACATAAAGTAGCCCACGCAGAAAAGTACTGATGTTCTTTCAAAACCATCAGGAACATGAGCTTTTATTTGAATGAACAGAAAAAAGAAATTGATTGCTATTCTTTGAAAAGAGGACTCTGTTGTATGCATACCATACATACTACTAACTATTCATTAAAAGTCTTTGAGATTGCTGCAGTAAAACAAGGTGATTACATCTTTGATAATCTAATGCTTCCTAAAATTATTTGATCAGGTAATCTTTTCTTTGGTATAGAATATATATTAAAAAATCTCACACTCTTAGTGTTCCATGAAACACACTTTGAGAAACATTGAATTAATTCATTTTTCAAATTTTCCAGTTACAGAAACTGAAGCCAGAGGACAGAAATGACAATCCCAGGGTCACCCAGTAAGTAATTATAGTTAGAGCCCCTCTACGCCAGGCTGCCTCGAAAAGAGAGGTCACTCAGACAGCAGTCACACTTACCTGTAACTGTGGGTTTATAAGAAAAGATGGCAAGAATAACATAAATGTCCAGATACTCACCACTCAGCTTACAAACTAAAATTTTGCAAATATAGTCCAAATCTTCTAAGTACCCCTCCCTGGTCACATCTCACTTCCTTATAGAGGTGACCGCTGTTTTAAAGTTGGTGTTTGTCTTTTCTACGCATGTCTTTCTACGTATACCACTGTATTGATTTGCTAGGGATGCCTTATCAAAGTACCAGAAACTGGGGGGCCTAAGCAACAGAAAGTAGTTCTCTCATAGATCTGGAGGCTGAAGTCCAAGACCTTGTGTGAGCAGGCTGGTTCGTTTCCCTCTGTCTCCACATGGCCGGCCCTCTCTATGTGTCTCTCCTAATGGCTTCTTCTTCTAAGGATGCCAGTCCGATTGAATCTGGGCCCACCTTAATGACCTCATTTTAACTTAACAACCTCTTTGAAGGCTCTATCTCCAAATATAGTCACATTCTGAGGGTGCTGGGTTAGGGCTTCAACATATGAATTTTGGGGGGCACATTTATTTCGGCCTGTAACAACCTCCTACATGCTCTTTCTCCTATAGATAATTTTTTGGGGTATTATCAACAATGCTGCAATGAATATTCTCACACAAGGTTCGGTGTCACATTTGCTGACTAGAGCTGAGTGTATGTGCCTGGGTGGGAAATTGCTGGGTTATTCGGGTTGTTTATTGACTAGACCATCCTTTTCTCATTGATCCATAATGTTATATGTCAAGTTGCCAAAGACACATGGGAAATGTCTGGGCTCACCAGCCTGTGGGTCTGTTTGTCCCTCTGGACTAATTCACAAAGGAGAGCCCTCTGTTAGGGACTGAATTGTGTCCCTCCAGCTCCCAAATTCATGCTCTGAAGTCCTAATCCCCAGGACCTCAGAATGTGACCTAATTTGGAAATAGGGTTGTTGCAGATGTGATAAGTGGAGATGAGGTCATCTTGGAGTCGGGTGGGTGCCTCATCCAATATGCCTGGTGTCCTTACAGAAGGAGGAAATTTGGACACAGACCCACACAGAAGGACACCGTGTGAAGATGAAGATGGCCACCTGTGACCCAAGGAAAGAGCCCTGGAATGAAGCAACCCTGCCTACATCTTGACTTCAGATTTCTAGCCTCCGGAGCTGTAGGGAAATAAATTTCTGCTGTTTAAGCCCTTCAGTTCATGGTGCCTTGATACGGCAGCCCTGGGGAAATGGATACACCCTCCATTCCACTTTCCCACTTCCGACCCTTCTTCCCCATCTCTCTTCACTGCTTGCAAAGCCAGAAATAGCATAGGATGGTGAGTCAGGACTGGCACTGCTCAAGAGCACTGCCAGCCACACCCTGGCCGCCTACCCCCATGATTAAGAGAAAGCACAGGGCAGTGACATGGACTGGGACTCCGACCCCCACTCAACCAGCCACAATGGCCTGTGTGTCTTTAACAAGTTACCAACCCTCTCTGGGCTTTAGTTTCCTTGGCTATAAAATCAGGCTGCTGCTTGGGATTTTCAACTGTTCTGTTTATAACATAGCATTTTTAGGTCACCAGAAATAAAACTATTCTGCTTGCCTCCCACTTTCAGCAAACTTGGGTGGCAAAGATGACTTCAATTCTTCTAATTATCAGAGCCACAAATGGCTCTGTCTCATCCTCAAGATGAGTTTGGTTTTTATGTTTTAATCTGAGCTCTGCCCATTTTGCAGATAGTTGTCTGTGAGGCTGTCGTGTGTGTGTGTGTGTGTGTGTGTGTTGGATTGCTTGTCGTAGCTGCTTAGTTGATTTCACAAGGATGCTGTCTGACCAGGGTCTCTCAGAATGACTGAGTCCAGGTGGACCTTGGCCAGATTTGAACCAGCATCCAAGATAAAGTATTTAATTCTTCTCTGTCTCTAGACCAAGGGTAATGGAAATCATCAGACACCAAGCAGCTTATGCGTTCCAAAGGTTTCAGGACTGAACGTTGGTTCTGTGGTGCCCCGTTTGGCATCTGGCTTTCATTAGGCCATAAAAAACAGTTTATGGCTCTTCTGGTTGGAACAATAACTTTCATAGTATCCATAGTGGCTGAGTGGTTATCAGAGGAAGAAAGACCACTAGCAGTCTCTGCGTCCTTGCTGTCGGTCATGGGCGGTGCCAGCCCTATGTGTTAACTTATTCATCTCGCTTCAAACTTACACAGGTAGGTATTAGGACTGCCATTTTTAGATTTGGCTCAGAGAGGCTTAGAGACTTTACCAAGGTCACATAGCCAGCAGAGCCTGGATTCAAATTTAGGCTTTCTAATTCCTCAACCAGCATCTTTTTTCTTTTTTTTTCTTTTTGTTGAGATGGAGTTTCACTCTTGTTGCCCAGGCTGGAGGGCAATGGCGCGATTTCAGCTCACTGCAACCTCTGCTTCCCGGGTTCAAGTGATTCTCCTACCTCAGCCTCTCGAGTAGCTGGGATTACAGGCATGTGCCACCACGCCCAGCTGATTTTGCATTTTTTAGTAGAGACGGGGTTTCTCCATGTTGGCCAGGCTGGTCTCAAACTTCCAGCCTTCAGTGATCTGCCCACCTCAGCCTCCCAAAGTGTTGGGATTACAGGCGTGAGCCACCGTGCCCGGCCAACCAGCATCTTCGTTGAAAAAAATCTTACCTAGACAATTTTGGTGACAGTTTTACTTGTTAAAATTTTATTTGAGCTCCTATGCCTCTATAGACTAGATGCCTGGCACACAGTGGGGAGTAAAATACTTCTGTGTGTGAACTGTTCAACTATCTACTCTGGACAGGAACTGTGTTTATCAAGTGTTTGGCAAAGGGATAGTGTATATGGGCACTTTGTACATATAGGTTCAATGTTAAAAGTAAACATGGGCACATTAGGATTTTAACAAGTTTATTTGAACATTAAGCTCAGCAATTCATGTATCGGGCAGCACCCGACTGCTAGCTGTTCAGGATTCTGTCGAGGGCACGCAAGGGGAAAACCTTTATAAGGTGTTTGCACAACGAAGACAAATAAAATATTTGATTAGTTAAAGTGAAAAGCCTGTAGTTAGAAATTCGCTGGCAGTTTGCGATTGGTTAAGCATAAGTTTCATTTTACTCTTTTCACTGAGTTGGGCTTTTCTTTGCTTAGGAACCTGAGGTGTTGGAGCTCTCTCAGCCTAATAGCCTCCCAACTAATTCTAATAAAAAGAGGACAAACAGCTGCAGCCAGCACAGCAGCCTGCACCAGGATCTGGCTTCCTGTAGTTTCCTCTGAGTGGTTTCTGTTCTGCCTTCTGCAGGGGGTACCTTTGGTGGACACTGTGATGTGTCACCCAGATGCCCCTTTGCCAAAAAACTTGCTTCCCTAGCTCGTGGGAATGCTGTCTACAGACAAAGCTGTCAGCACCTTCAGGATTTGCCTCAGCTGCAGAGAGCTGGTTGGCCCAAGGTCATGGCCTTTTGGGGTGGCCCACATCCAATGGGGAAGGTATAAGGGCTTGGTCAGCTGGGCTCACCAGCTGTGAGGGCCATTCTAGCTCCCGTGCTTTCTGTGGTCAGCGAGGCTGTCACTGGGCCTCACCTTCTCCTTTTGCCCAATCCTGCTTCCTTCCTCCCTCTTTTCCAGGGCAGGTGCAGATGGCATTCCTTAACAAACATCCTGCCTATAAATGACCTGTACCAGCTCCTCCCTCCCACTGCCTCCTCGAGACAGTCCTTCAGAGGCAGGAAAGGTGGCCCTGCACCCCTGAGCCTCCTCCCTCTGAGCCCCATGACCTTTGGCCTGGTGCTGGCTTCTTGGTGGGCCGCCATCTTGGGTGCTTTCCTGAGTGCTTCTGAATCCCAATCGTGGAGGGTGGTGGGGATGGATGGATGGTTTTCTGGGGCAATCCCCAAACCCTGGGCTTTTCTCATTGATTATGGTGACTGTCACAGACAGCTTCCAGCATAGAGGGAAGCATTGCTCGCTGCTTCCACAGGAACTAATTTAGTCAGAAACCCTAACCGTGGCAAGCAGTACATAGGTGCATTTCATATTTTGCTTTCCAGATCTTTCCTGCACCTGGAGGGGAATGAGCTTATCAGGCAACAGTGAAAACCAATAACTGCTTAAATGCGGTTGCTGAGGCTTCAAAAAATGGTGTCAGTCTGCCTTTGCAGAGGTCCCTCTGCTGAGGAGGATCTGCTATGAGAAAAGGTCATGATAATCCCTTTGCTCAGCATGTGAGAGTTTATTTATTATTATTTAAATGAAAGCCTGAGGAGTAGAACCTTGGTTAATCAAATTCTTTCAACGTATCGCAGCACAGCCCTGCCCTTCATAGGCCATCTCCCTTCTCTTGGTGGCAAATAGTAGAAATAAACTTGACCTAGTTTAACAACAATAACAAAATCCAGAAGGGAGAATGTATTTTAAGGTATTTCACCAAACCTAAGGTTAGAAATGCTCCCAGGACCCAGAAAGGATCAGACACATGATCTGGGATATCTGTCCCTGAATTCTGCATCTGTGTATTTGTGTGCGTTGTGTGTGCACTTGTATGAATGTATGTGCGCATGTGTGTGTGTCTTTCCCTGGATCAAGTGGCAAATGGCCAATTCTCCATTCCAAGCTTTATATATAAACATTTTAACCACATCAAGATACTAACTAAACTCTCTCTTGGACTCAGTCCCAAATTCCTAGGAGATACAAGTTCATTGGCGGGTTTTGGTCACATATTAACTTTCCATGCTGTTAGGCAGGGGCACCAGGGAGGACCATGCAATCCAAACCTGCAGCCGGGGACCCACCCCTGTGGCTGTGACCAATGGCCCCAAGATGGGCACTCCCAGCCAGCCCTGCAGATTTGAGTCAGGCAGCTTGCTTTGCTGTCTGGCCTAGAGAGCGATGATTCAGCTGCAGACTAAAATAATTACCTGCGTGTGAGGCAAGCAAGAGCCTGCACTGACGTCAGCAACACGTTCCTGAGCTCACCTTGTCACAGAACCCTGTGCAGCCCGATTCTGCCACAGGGCATCCACCCCAATGGGGGACTAACGAGAACGGTGATGAGCTCGTCTGTGTTTAATAAGAAAGGCTGCCACGTGTTGAATAACTTCTAATGTACCAGGTGTTATACATACAGCACCTCTCAGCTTCGCAAGGAATCTGTCAAGAGATAGCATTAAGTGCCTCTCTTACGGATCAGGAAAACTGATGCTCAAAGAGGTTAATGAAGTCATCCAAACTCACATTGCTAGAATGAAGTGGGTGGAATTTAGAATTTGATTATAAATCAGGTTAGTTCTAAAGCTGGTAAGTCTTCCGAGAATGATGATGTGTCACCTTCTAAATAATGACCAGATCACACAAGTGAAACTTTAATGTGTAAATTGTATGATTGAGGAATGCTGGGAGAGGCTACATGATGCAAAAACCACTCACTGAAATGTGAAGCGTTCTGTCAGTCACCAGCAGCCCAGCCTTCGGTGGAGACTAATTCCCAGTAATTACGGAATGAGGAGACTTCACTGAAATTGCTCAGTCTTCCCTTTCTGTGCTTCTTAATTGCTTTGAGAATCATCTAGATGCTTGTGTGGCCTTGGTCCAGGCCTATGGTGCAAACCAAGTGACATGGGGCAGGAGTAGGGGCTGATACTCTGCTTTCAGGGTCTCTGATCGAGGCGAGGAAAGCAGGCCCAGCTGGTGGCCGAGTGTATACCATTCGAGGGGGGCGTGGGTGTGTGGTGGAAAGAGCACTGAACTCTAGGTCCACATGCCTGACTTCTCACTCCAGCACCAGCTCTTGACGATGGTGGGACTCAGGCTGACCCACTTGCCAACCCTGACCTCCAGCTTCCTCATCTCCAAGATGGCTTTGTTTTTTTTTTTTTGAGACAGAGTTTCGCTCTTGTTGCCCAGGCTAGATTGCAATAGTGCCGTCTCGGCTCACTGCAACCTCCGCCTCCAGGGTTCAAGTGATTCTCCTGCCTCAGCCTCCCGAGTAGCTGGGATTATAGGCACCTGCCACTACGCCCGGCTAATTTTTGTATTTTTAGTAGAGACGGGGTTTTGCCATGTTGGCCAGGCTGGTCTCGAACTCCCGACCTCAGGCAATCCATCCGCCTCGGCCTACCAAAGTGCTGGGATTACAGGTGTGAGCCACCACGCCTGGCCCAAGATAGCTTTATTAACCTGCCTTGTCTCCCTCTCTGCATTGTACTGACACGGGTTATTAGTCTGTAATAGCAATAGTTACCATGTAATCATCATGATTCAAATTGACTCCCATTCGCCACAAGCTAAGCACTTTACATTTACTTTCCTCATAACCCTAACAAGTTGATCCTATGATTAGCCCCATTTTACAGATGAGGCAACAGAGCCTGAAGGGTGAAATAACATGCCCCAGACCGAGTGTGCCTGGACCCACAGTCCGAACAGAGCACTGCCTCACTGGCCTGGAGAGTGTCTATCATCTGGAAGGTTTTGCTATTATTGTCATGCATGGTCCTAATCCAGGCAGCCCAGGATGTGACCTAGGCAGGGGAACTGGGGTGGGGAACAGATCCTTGGAGCCCTGCCGCCTCTACCTTCCCCGTATCACCAAGGAAACCACAGGTCCTTTGTTGTTGCCATGGCAACCATCTAAACTCTCTCTTTCCCTCAGCTTCACCATGGAGACAGCCAACAGGAAAGAAGTTCCTGAGTGGGAGGCAGTACAGCAGGGAGAGGTGAGAATGCGCCTCCAGGAACCAGGACTGGAAATTCCCACTCTGCTGAGGAATGCAGAGGCATTCCTGGAGCTGCACAGAAGTACACTGTCGAAGCTGGGATGTCCCTGGGGAAACATAGGTTGGAAGAATTGTTTTCTGAATTTATTTCTAGAGGTTGCCTTTCCTGTAGACAGCCATTGTCCAAACCAAAGGAAATTCCCAAATTTTCATATCTCACCGATGCTGAAATTCTACTCGGCCAGGTCTTTTCCCTGTCTAATTTTGCTTCCAACTTGCTGGATGACATTGGGTAACTCAAGTACATCTCCCCAGGCAAGTGTCAGATGAACCTGACAAGTTACACCAATGGCATTCAGGCCTCCAGACTTCTAGGCCAGGATAAGTTCTTTAAGAAAACACAAGGTTCCAACCCAGGGTTGCCACACTTTTTAAATTTCTATGTTTTTGAGACAGAGTCTTGCTCTGTCACCCACGCTGGAGTGCAGTGGCACATTCTTGGCTCACTGCAGCCTCCGCCTCTGAGGTTCGAGCCATCCTCCCACCTCAGCCTCCTGAGGAGCTGGGACTATAGGCACATGCCACTATGCCCAACTAATTTTTGTATTTTTTGTAGAGACACGGATTCACAGACTGTTGCCCAGGCTGGTCTTGAACTCCTGAGCTCAAGTCATCTGCCTGCCTCAACCTCCCAAAATGCTGGGATTACAGGCACAAGCTGCAACGCCCGGCCACCACACTTCTACTTGGGGAGATCAGGATGTCAGAATTGAAAACTGCATTTAATCTACAGAGGCAGGGTGATGTGACAGTTAGTTAAGAGCGGGCACAAGGAAATCAGACCTGCCGAGTTCAGGTCCCAACTCTGTGACATGCTGCTGTGTGACTTGTACCAGTTTGATCTCCCCTAGCCTTAGTTTCTTCAGAAGAAAAAGTGGGTTAATAATTGGGCCAGGCGCAGTGGCGCACGCCTGTAATCCCAGCACTTTGGGAGGCTGAGGCGGGCAGATCACGAGGTCAGGAGTTCGAGACCAGCCTGGCCAACATGGCGAAACCCTGTCTCTACCAAAAAATACAAAAATTAGCTGGGTGTGCTGGTGGGTTCCTGTAATCTCAGCTACACAGGAGGCTGAGGCAGGAGAATCGCTTGAACCCAGGAGGCGGAGGCTGCAGTGAGCCGAGATCGCACCACTGCACTCCAGCCTGGGTGACAGAGCAAGACTCCATCTCAGAAAAAAAAAAAAAAAAATTAGCTGGGCATGGTGGTGTGTGCCTATAGTCCCAGCTACTTGGGAGGCTGAGGCAGGAGAATCACTTGAACCCGGGAGGTGGAGGTTGCAGTGAGCCGAGATCCTGCCACTGCACTTCAGCCTGGGTGACAGAGTGAGACTCTGTCTCAAAAAAAACCAAAATTGTGTCTTTCTCTTAAGGTTCTTATGGTGATTGAGATACACTGTGCCAGGCTTTTTAACACAATGCCCAGAACATGGCAACACTCAATAAATACTAGCAAATATCACCATCATTATTTCCATCCTTTCACCAAAGACATTTTAACAACAAAAAATATATATATATCTTGGCCAAAATGATAGTTTAAATTGCATACATTGAGCTTTTGGAAGTGTCACTCATTGATTCTCTGTTTCATCAGGGTGGACCTAAGAATCCCTGGATTCAGTGATCTTGGGATTCTTTCTGCTCTAAGAGGCAACACTTTTGGGGTTGTTAACAGCCTTGATTAGCAAAGGAATGTTCACGGCCCATGGCTAAAGATAAGTGATAAATCAGGTGTCCTTAGTGGCCATCCTGAACTTGGATTAGACTCTGGCTCTGCACAGCAGACCTTTCATGCAGGGCTGGACTATTTCAGGAAATCAGAACCACAGATATGTAATCCCTCCCTACTCTCCTCCTTGTCTCTGTTGGTGACATCAGGCTTCAGCCACACTAGCCGTTAACTGAGGTCCGAGGGTCTCGGCCTGGGATCCGGAGCCCCTAACTGCCTGTTCTGTCTTCCTGCAAAAGCTGGTTGTTTGGGCCACTTGGTTTTTGGTTTCTGTGCGGCCACTCCTACCCCCACCCCAGCTCCCTGACCGCGGGCTGCGGAAGAGTGGGACGTTATGGAACCTTCTCAGCTTATTCAGAGAGGCTTCTTCTTCCTATTTAGTCTCCCTCTCGCTTTCTCTGCTGGGATCTGGGTGGTAGAAGCAGCAGGAGGATCAACGAACAGGCTGAGCGCCAAGAAGCCTGAAGATTCCAGAATCTAGCGGGAAAAGCATTCAGAGTCAGAATGAGTAAGCAACTTCATCTCTTGGCCTTTACTTTTCTGTAAAACAGAGGCAATTGTATCTCCCTCATGGATGTGATAACATAATACTTTGACTAGTAATAATAATATTCATTCAGGAGTGGATCTGGGTATTGTGGGGCCTGAAGCTTATTCAGTGTGGAGGGTCCTTTTTAAGAAAGAAGAATACAAATTTACAAACACATTAAATATAAAAGGGGATATTTACTTAGGAGAAAAAAAATCACAACAAATTACAATTAAAAAGAAAAACTGGGCCAGGCACAGTGGCTCATGCCTGTAATCCCAACACTTCAGGAGGTGGAGACGGGCAGATCACTTGAGTCCAGGCATTCCAGACCAGCCTGGGCAACATGGTGAAACTCCATCTCTACAAAAAAATGCAAAAACTAGCCGGGTGTGGTAACACATGCCTGTAGTCCCAGCTACTCAGGAGGCTGAGGTGGGAGGATCACCTGAGCTTGAGAGGTTGAGGCTGCAGTGAGCTATGATCATGCCACTGCACTCCAGCCTGAGTAACAGAGTGAGATCCTGTCTCAAAAAAAAAAAAAAAGAAAAAAGAAAAACTGAACAAATACTACAAATATCACAAAATCTAGAAAAATCTTGTACTACATTTTATTAATTGTCTTCTATGCTTCTAATACCTTTTTCCTACATTTTTTGGCTGCATACATTTTAATAGCTTCTTCCTATGACAGTGGTTTTGTGGTAGTATTTTCTGTTTCTATAAAGAGATTATAAAGTTAATTCAGTCTTTTCTTTAGCACAGTTGGTCAAATTTTGTTTTTTATTATTGATAGCTTCAACTAGGTATCAATGACAAACAAATTCTCTGCTTGCAATTGCAATTACGTATTCATGATTGGAAGCATTTTCTTCAACCTTCCCCTGCCTTGCTTCGTCCCCAAAAACCCATCCTTTTACAGCCAGAATGCATTTGTTTCAGTGTGACTTTGAGCACTGCACTTTCTGTCATGATGCCGGGTGAGTGGGCACCACAGGCCTCAGGAGGATTTCTAGAAACGACTCTTCCACCAGGATGGCTAGCAACAAGCTAATGGAAGTGATTTTGAAATACATCAGTATATCCCATTTACCCAAATAAAATGAATCTCCAGGCCAGGCCTACTCCTAACAATTGCATAGCCCAGAACGAGACTAGAAAGGAGGTCCCCTTTCCATATGTTTAAAATAAATTCCTGAAAGTCATCAATCACGCTAACAAACCGCTAAATACATTGTGTCCCATCCTTCTACCCTGAGAATTTGAAAGGCCAGATTCAAATTTAGAATTCTCAGAATCCTGGGTTCCGTCGGGAATGTGTTGTGCGGGGAAAGCTGGCCCTGCCCCCGGCTGGCTGCCGGTTCTCCTTCTCCAGGAGGAAGCACTTTGCAGCCTGAGGGCTCTGGCACGTGTGTGGATAGCCGAGGCTCATGGCTAAGATCGACCATTCCCGTGTACACAGCCATTTTGGCAGCCCCTCAGGCCTGGGGTTGCACACCAGTGTGAGCCGGCCTTTGGGGAGGACGTGGGCAGCAGTCCTGACGGGCCCTGGTAGCATGACTGATGTTGGCAAGGGTCTCTGGGCCTGGAGTATCAATCCAGGTCTTCTGATAAGCAGATCCAGGAATAGAATTGGGGATGCAAGAGGGTTCCTGAGGAGAGACATTTTTGAAAGATAAAAAGCGACAGAGGAGGGTTGGTTGGGGAAGGCTTCAGATCACAATGCTGATCTGAAACGTGTCGAGGGCAAAAATGGGCAGGCAGAGCCCCACAATGTCCTGGAAATCATTTACAATGTGGTCAACCCGATGGGAAGTTCTGGCGCAGACTGCCCATCAGAGGAGTCCTGCATTGGGCATAGAAGGCTCCCAGCATGCTCACTGCTGGCCGGGCCGCCCAGGAGGGGCTGTAGTGAATTGTGAAGGGGCTTCAGCTGGATGCTGCCAGCTAACTACTCTCCTTGCCGCTGACCAGCAAGTTTCTTCTGGAAGGGAGATCTGAGCCACACTCCTCCATGACTGCCACGGTGCACAATAGCCAGATTGGCTTTGGTAAGTGGGAGTTCATGCTGCTGGGCCCATATGTCATCTCTGCTTCTGCCAGTTCATAGCACACGGCATATGCTAGCTGACATCCCGTGGCTGAGCTATTTTGCCTACTTGGCTATTTAGTGCCCCTTTCGTGACTAACACTTTCAGGTAGTTGATATATAATGCAAAGATCACCATTCTTTATGTCAATTTCCATATATCCATGAACTGCCTCTCCCCCAGACCTCCTTCTCTCTGATCATTCATTCTTCTAGGCTGGCCCCTGACCAGTCTGCCAGGTCAAGTGACAAGGTGAACTCTTGTCACTGCCATGAGTTCAGATTTTTTTCACCTTTGGCAAAGATTCCTTCCACACAAAGTTCATGACCAGGGACAATGCTGGAATCCCCCTGATCGGAAGGGTTTCCCCTGGCCACTGTCTTTAGCGGTCTGTCCCTGAGTGTCGCTGTAAGGCAGCTGCTCTCCAGTTTCTGCTTGTTTCCGCACACAGCACCCAGCCAAACCATCTGCATATTAAATTCGGGCCCTTCCTCCACCTTCAGCCAGCTATAGGAGACCCCCCGCCCACTCCCACTGACGGGATGGCCCTGGGGGTGTGCTGAGGGAGGGGTGATGGTGCAGCTGTGGCAGATGACACGGGGTCTGGGACACCTGCTCATACAACTTCCTTGTGCTCCCTCACCCCCAGCTCAGGCTTGATCCCAGGTGAACCTTTCCATCACTCTATGAGACCCCAGATCATGCTGGGTATTTCTAGATGCATTTTCACTTAGATCCCCTGGGCAGCTCTCCCATTCCCATCAGGGTTCAATAACACACCGAGAGCTGCTTTTCGAAAAGCATGTGTTCTCTGCTGCAGATGGCACGGCCTTGCTCCAGGCCCCCGGGAGCCTGTGTTGTGATGCTCCCATGGCGGCTTGTCATTAGCTCTACACTGCATCCTCCTCCACCACTGACACCTCCAGCACCGCAGGAACTGCTGGATCAAATGGTCCAAGCGGCAGGGCTGCCTGCACCACAGCCTGAACCTGCTGCAGGCCCCACTCTGCTCTTGGCCACTCAGAGTTGGCAGCCTTCCATGTCACTTACCAGATGGTCTGGAATAGCCTTCCTAAGTGTGGAGCGTATTGCCTCTAGAACCCAAGGGGCGTATCAGGCATCGTGCCTCCTTCTTTGCAATAGGGGTTGTAAAATGCAGCAATTTGTCTTTTACTTTGGAGAGGATGCCCTGGCATGCCCCCGATCACTTCATCCCTAAAAACTTTATGGATATGCCAGTCTCTGAATCTTCATAGAGTTTCTTCCCCACCCTCAAGAGCACATGTACTTTACCAAGTCCTCTACAGGCCAGCTACTTCTTTCTCATCCTGCCAAATTAGAAAGATGTCATCAATTTCATGGATCAATATGATGCTCTGTGGGATGCCCAAACAATCCAGATCTCTCTAGACTATGTTAAGATAGAAAGCAAGTGAGTGAGTCAAAGACCCCTGGGGCAAAACTGTAAATGTGTGTTGTCTGTTCCATGTGAATGCAGAATATTTCTGATTCTCTTTTCTGATCAGGATAAAAAGAATGAGCTCATTAAATCAATGGCCGTAGTCATCTGCTCTAGCAAAGATACTACATTGGTCGTGGTAACTGGGGCTATTATTATTTGGGTTTGTGGTGGTCCACAGTTCTCCGGGTTCCCTCTGGTTCCTGCAGTGGCCAGTCTGGTCAACTAAATGGAAATACGGGGGAGACCTCCAGCCATGCCTCCTTGAGTTCCATAAGGGTAGCATTAACCTCTAGCAGCCCCCGGGATGCGATATTGTTTGTATTTTCCTCTCTTGGCTGAGGTTCAGGGTGGCAGTAGTATCAAGCGTTTTCACTTGGCTTTCCCCAGTATGATAGCTTTTACTCTACAGGCCAAAAACCCAATGTGGGAGTTTTTCCAATGCCAATTATACATTCAGGGACTGAGAAAATGACCTCAGGATGGATCCATGGAGCCAGTGGACCCACTCTCAGCTGGAGTTCAGCCAGCACTTGCTTTCTTCCCTGGCTCTTTGCATGGCCCTACTCTAAGACATGGGCTAGGAGGAGTCTTTGGATCTCTGGATGTCAATGTCAATTCAGATCTTCAGACAGTCCTTCAAATACCTGAGGACCCCTCTTTCCCCAGCAAAAAGTCACTCTAGTAAATGGTCATAGGTCCTGTTGTTTATCTGAAATCTCTACTTTAAAAACTGTCATGTCACAGGATTCTTTCTCCTGGGTACCCAGCCACCTCTTCAGTCAATGGTTCTCAGTTCTGGAAACTGACTCCAGTCAGGGGCTGTGTCTCATGCCTGTAATCCCAGCTACTCGAGAGGCTGAGATGGGAGAATCGTTTGAGCCCAGGAGATCGAAACCAACCTGGGCAATGTATTGAGAGCCCGTCTCAAAAAACAAACAAATAAATAAAATGACATCGAGTAAACTAAAAAGTCATATTTTTCAAAAAGCTAACTCCAGTCCAGTTTATACATACACACATAAATACACACACACACACACACACACACACACACACACACATAGCAGTCCACGTATGGGCTGCCCCTCGCTAGCATTGCTGTATTCTGTCAACATCTCCCTCACTCTGGAAGTCAAGCCCTGTTGGCTGCCACTCCAGCCTTGCCAGTTATTACAATGGGTGTGACCTTCTGGCTCCTGGCGATTAAGCACTACCATGTGCCTCTCCTGCTTCAGGGCACCACGCCAGCCTATGAGCAGCCGCAGGGGTTGAGCCCTGCAGAGCCCCAGAGGCAGAGCTGCCCAGGGCTTTGGGAGCCCACTCCTTGCATCACTGTGCCCTGGATGTGAGACATGGAATCAAGGAGATTATTTTGGAGCTTTAAGAGGTAATGGCACCCTGCTGGGTTTCAGACTTGAGTGGGGCCTGTAGCCTCTTTCTTTTGGCCGATTTCTCCCTTTTGGAATGGGAGTATTTACCCAATGCCTGTACCCCCATGGTACGTTGGAAGTAACTAATTGTTTTTGATTTTACAGGTTCATAGGTGGAAGGGACTAACTAGCCTTGTCTCAGATGAGACTTTGGACTGTGGACTTTTGAGCTAATGCTGGAATGAGTTAAGACTTTGGGGAAGGAACTGTTGAGAAGGCATGATTGGATTTTGCAGTGTGAGAAGGACATGAGATGTGGGAGCGGCCAGGGTGGAATGATACAGTTTGGATCTGTATGGATCTGTGTCTCCATCCACATCTCATGTCAAACTGTAATCCTCAATGTTGGAGGAGGAGGCGATTGGATCATGGGGGCAGGTTCTCATGAATGGGTTAGCACCATCTCCCCAGTGCGGCTCTCATCATAGAGTTCTCACAAGATCTGGTTGTCTAAAAGTGTGTAGCACCTCCTCCCTCTCTCTCTCTCTTCCTCCTGCTCTGGCATGTAAGATGTGTCCCCTTCCTCCACCACAAGATTGTAAGTTTCCTGGAGCCTCCCCAGAAGCTGAGCAGAAGCTGCTATGCTTCCTGTTCAGCCTGCAGAACCGTGAGCCAATTAAACCTCTTTTGTTTATAAATTACCCAGTCTCAGGTAGTTCTTTATAGAAGTATGAGAATGAACTAATAAACCTGGTCTTAAGCCCCACCCTGATCAACACCCTCCCTGCCTGGACCCTCCTTAGCACCCACTGGTCTATGGCAGTCCACTCTTGCAGCACCTTTGGGGGCTCTTGCTTTCCTCCCTTATCAAGCCTAGCCTGTCCCCAGCTGGGTTATGCTGCCATTTAATCCTACTTATTGGCTTTGCAGCCAGGAAAGGATATGGGGGCAGATCCTGAGGGGGGCCCTGCTATCGTGTAGGGGAGAGACCTCTACAGGGTGGGGAAAGGGCTGACTCTTGAGAGAAGTGGCAATCCCTGCCAGCACTAAGGGCTCAGAGGGGTCTTGGGAACCAAAGTCGTCAGGGACATCCACCACTTGGGTCTTCCCACCATCAGAGCAATTTCCCAAGTCAACATCACTGAAAGTATAGCAATTGGGTTGCTGTGTCATCCTAGGCACACTCTGTGCCTCCCAGACCACCTGGGATGGAGCCCTCATGCTAGCTGATCAAGGTGCCATGCCCTCTCTTTATTGCTTTCTCAGGCCACTTCCAGCATCGATGGTGTCAGGTCAGGTCCCCTGGGTAGAAGAAATGGAGTCAGTTAGGAGTGCTGGAGACTGAGTAAGAGGTAAGCCTTGTTAACATGACAGGAGGATGAAGCAGGATTGGGCAGAAAAAGACTTCATGTCCCAATGCCAATCTGAGCCTGTGAAAGGAACTAGAGAAGGAGCAGAGTAAGCAGGTAGAGGCTCAGAGTGAGATGCCATCTGATGAAACCTGGTCCAACCCAATAGGAAGCTATAGTGAAAGACTGCCCATGAGAAGGCTCTCCCACTGGCAGAACTGGCCAGCCACTAGGATTCCTGCTGTGGTCCCTCTTTAGCTGAAGGCTGCCTGGTGGAAGTGTGGCCTTGACTCAGACACTGTGGCAGATCCTGATGCTGTTCTGGCTGGAGGTCTCAGCTAACTGCAGCCCTTGCTGCTGAGAGCATGCTCTTCTTTTTTTTTTTTTTTCCTGTTTTTTTTTTTTTTTCTTTGAGACAGAGTCTCTCTCTGTCGCCAGGCTGGAGTGCAGTGGCGCAATCTCAACTCACTGCAACCTCTGCCTCCCGGGTTCAAGCGATTCTCCTGCCTCAGCCTCCCAAGTAGCTGGGACTACAGGTGTGCGCCACCAGGCCCAGGTAATTTTTGTATTTTTAGTAGAGATGGGGTTTCACCATGTTGGCCAGGCTGGTCTCGATCTCTCGACCTCGTGATCTGCCCACCTCGGCCTCCCAGAGTGCTGGGATTACAGGCGTGAGCCACTGTGCCCAGTCCCTCATGCTCTTCTTCAAGGAAGCTCTGAGAGGCAGATTCCCATGGCTGCTGCACCTGAGGAGTAGCCTGGAAGAGGGTGAAGCTCCCTTTGGCCCTGTAGACTCCTTGCCCTCAGGGTAGAAATGCAGCTAGAGAAGGACAAGAGAGGAGCCTTTGAAAGTAGAGGGTGTGCACTGCCCTAGTCCAGGCTGAGGATGTTACTGTGTAGACTCAGTTCGACTTCCCCTCGGCTAAAGCCCCAAAGAGCCACATCACCACCCAACACAAGTAGAAGTGTGGTGGAGACGAAGTCTGAGTGCGAGATGTGGGCTTCAGGAATTGTTAAAATATTATATTTTGATTTTTGCATATTTTATAAAAACATGCTGCGCCAGGCGCGGTGGCTCACGCCTGTAATCCCAGCACTTTGGGAGGCCCAGGCGGATCACGAGGTCAGGAGATTGAGACCATCCTAGCTAACACAGTGAAACCCCGTCTCTACTAAAAATACAAAAAATTAGCCGGGCGTGGTGGTGGGCGCCTGTAGTACCAGCTACTCAGGAGGCTGAGGCAGGAGAATGGCATGAACCCAGGAGGCAGAGTTTGCAATGAGCCAAAATTGCACCACTGCACTCCAGCCTGGGCGACAGAGTGAGACTCCGTCTCAAAACAACAACAACAACAAAAAACCATGCTAATCTATTGCTTGAGTCCACCCAAGGTTGGGGAAGGGGCTCTTCTGAGAGAGGCCCTGAAATTTAAGCTGCGTTAGATTCGTGATGATTCCATTTCTGCATTAACTAGAATGAGACTCCGTCTCAAAAACAACAACAACAACAACAACAACAAAAAAAACCATGCTAATCTATTGCTTGAATCCTCCCAAGGTTGGGGAAGGGGCTCTTCCAAGGGAGGCCCTGAAATTTAAGCTGCGTTAGCTTCGTGATGATTCCATTTCTGCATTAACTATTGCTATGGTTTTCATATTGGGTAGTTCCTGTAATTTGAGGTCCTTCTTTTTCAGATGGCAGCTGAGGCTTTACTACCCCAGGGAGGGGATGCCACCAGAGAAGGCAGACAACCAAGATGGCAACTCTCAATTTTTGTGCTCCTAATTTTCCCATGTCAGACAAGAAAAAAAAATTTTTTTTTAAAGAAAAAGCTTTAGGTTGCAAAAATCTAGGCCTTTCAACTTTAAAATCCTATCCTTGAAAGCTTTGGAGAATAAAGCTTATGCATAAACAGTAGATTTGGAAACAGAAATATGCCTAATTACCCAGAGTCATTCTTTCAATACGCCAGTGATTGTTTAAAGATTCTATAGGCTGGAGTCAATGGCAGGAGGCAGGTGGGAAAAGAGTCAAGAGGGAGGAGAGGAGAAGCAAGAGGGTTGGGTAGATATTGCCATGTGACCCTGAGAGGAGGATTCTGGGTCAAACCCCTAGGGGGTTGTGTGTAATGGAGACTCCAGATCCATCTGGGAATCTGGCTCCAAAGAAGACTTCACCTTGCCTTCTGAGTGGAGCCCTGAAGTGGCAAGACTCATAGAATTCCCCCACGGGTCCACAAGAGAGAGAATGAATAGAGAAGGCTGCGTGCTGGCTGGACCAAGGCAGCCTCGGGTGACACCGCCACCACCACCGCCACCGCCACTGCTGCCGCTGCCACCATCGCCATCACCACTGCCACCGCCATCGCCGCCACCACCACCACCATCACCACATTATGGACAATAGCCCAGTGTTTCCCGAGTTCCCTAGAGGGTTGAAAGAGAATAGGACCTAGAGAGATCATATAGTTGGGACAGGCACTCATGAATTTGATCCAATGACAAGAGACCAGATGGGAGCAAGGATGCCTTGAGAGATGTCAGTGTGCACCCATGGATAGAAGCAGCTGGTGACTGGGCACTTCGGAAGCCACATGGACACACACAAAGCTCCTGGAAGACGTTTTCAAGGGGTTGGGTTGTGCTGGGATCCAGAACTGGCTGAAGAAACCATGAGCTGACATAAAATTTCTGCCACCTAGCGGAATGGAGGCTCCATTTAGAAATTAAATTATATACTTTAAAACACTATAATTGCTTCATTTTTTTTTTTTTTTTTGAGATGGAGTTTCACTCTTGTTGCCCAGGCTGGAGTGCAATGGCACCATCTCAGCTCACTGCAAACTCCACTCCCGGGTTCAAGAGGTGATCCTGCCTCAGCCTCCCGAGTAGCTGGGATTACAGGTTTGCAGCCACCATGCCCGGCTAATTTTGTATTTTTAGTAGAGACGGGGTTTTACCATGTTGGTCAGGCTGGTCTCGAACTCCTGACCTCAAATGATCCACCCACTTTGGCCTCCCAAAGTGCCAGGATTACAGGCATGAGCCACTGCGCAAAGCCAAATGCTTCATTTCTTTTTTTCTTTTTTTTTTCCTTTTTTTTGTTGAGATGGAGTCTCGCTCTGTCGCCCAGGCTGGAGTGCAGTGGCGCGATCTCGGCTCACTGCAAGCTCCCAGGTTCACGCCATTCTCCTGCCTCAGCCTCCCGAGTAGCTGGGACTTCAGGCGCCCGCCACCACGCCTGGCTAATTTTGTTTTGTATTTTTAGTAGAGACGGGGTTTCACCATGTTAGCCAGGATGGTCTCGATCTCTTGACCTCGTGATCCGCCCGCCTGGGCCTCCCAAAGTGCTGGGATTACAGGCGTGAGCCACCGCGCCCGGCCTGCTTCATTCCTTATACATCTGAGTTGGCCATCTGAGATTTTGTTTCTACTACACAGCACTACAGCAAGGATTACGCGAAACCACCTAGTCCCTAGTATGGTTTCTGCCATGTTATCAGGACACAGCAGATGGCAGCTGGGTATTTTCCATTTTCCTCCGGATCTGCTCTGCACCCTTCTCCACTGGCCCTCAGCTGTGGGAAGCTGACCTCATGGACTGCAGGCGATGCGCCTAATTGCCCAATGGGAGGTACCGACAGGAAATGGGAGGGGCTGGGAGGGAAGAGCTATGAGGTATTCACTCCGTGGGTCTGGGAATGGCTGTATTTCTCTCAGCTCCTGTCTGGTGGCCCCCCCGTACCGGCAAAGCTCTCACTGAGGTTCTGCCCGCTCTCTCTGCTCCTCCAGGCGTCGGGGTGGCAGGGCATTCCTGCTCTTGCTGGCCTCCGATGCTTCCCTTCTTGTGTACCCTTAACCTGTGCCCACTTCTGTAAATAGTCCCTTCATTACACTCTTAGGAACTACCTCTTTGGAGAATGCCACTGTTTCCTGTGGGGACCCTAGATGATGCAACTGTTATTAGTATTACCTTTAGTTTGAGATCACATCTGATTCTCTGTGTGATCCTGTGGAGTCGGTGACCCCTTTCTGAGCCTCGGTTTCCTCGTTTCTTAAATGTGAATCCAATACCCCCAGCTTTCGCTTTCCTACTTCAGAGGGATATTGTGGGAATTAAATGAGTCAATAGAGTCAATTTCCCAGACAATACTCTGGGAAAAAAATACAATTGTGACCCTATTATTAGAATTATCAAAAGTAACAATAGTAATAAGATTGTTCCTGCCCAGAGATCTCTTCTGATCCCTCTCTCTTCACTCCAGCAAAATAGCAGTGACTCAGTCTTTGGTCCTTGGCAAAGCCATTGTCCTTTTCTGCAAAGTCTTATGCTGCAGAAAGATGAAACTTTGTGATCAGATACAGCACACAATTCTCAGAGCTGCTGCCACCATTTGACAAATGCCACGGGGGCTCTAGGCTGTGCTGCAGCCCCTCAGAGCAGACCCAGGCCTGCCTTTGCAGCCTCTGGGCTCTGTTTGCTGCTCACAGAAGAGTGCTGAGAACCAGCCTGTGACCCTGGCTGAAGCCACTGAGCATCCAGGATCCCTCCCGCCTGAGTAGCAGGTGGATAAGGCCTAGCTTAGTGAGACCTGATGTGGACTCAGGTTGCTCCAAGCTCCTGGCAGGAAGAAAATTGCTAGTGGGGCATGCATGGCCGGGTGAGCTGGGATAGCCCAAGAGCGGAGAGCGAGGACAGCAGCCCTGCCGGGAGCAGTTTCACTTTGCTGTGCCTATTTTAAAACAAGAGCATGTCCCTTGAGAGCTTCTCCTGCCTCTCCTTCCAGCCACTTAATCCATCCTCTTCCCAATCCACTATTTCCTCTTCCCAATCCAACCTGCCTCCAGGCCAGTCAAGGGACACCTGGAGTAGCAAAGCTCATCGGTGGCCTCTGCGTGATCAAGATATCTTGCCCGGTACGGTGGCTCACACTTGTAATCCCAGCACTCTGGGAGGCCAAGGCGGGCAGATCACCTGAGGTCAGGGGTTCAAGACCAGCCTGGCTAACATGGTGAAACCTCGTTTCTACTAAAAATACAAAAATTAGCTGGGCGTGGTGGCATGTGCCTGTAATCCCAGCTACTTGGCAGGAGAATTGCTTGAACCTGGAAGCTGGGGGTTGCAGCGAGCCGAGATCGCGCCTCTGCACTCCAGGCCTGGGCAACAGAGCGAGACTCTGTCTCAGAAAAAAAAGAAAAGTTAAAAAAAAGATATGTGGGCCCCCAGTTGCTTAAAATCAGGAGTCAATACCCCTGGAGCTGCAGAAAGAACTATCCTGAATCAGTTCAGGACTATGTTCTGTCGCATGGTGCAGAAAGGTGCCTACAGTGGGTTCTTTGAACAGGTTTCTCTTTTCTTATTTCTTGCTTTGTAAATAAGCAAAGAATTTCTGCTTGTAAAAAGCCTAGAGGTAAGCAGCCCTGGACTGTTGCAGCTACTCAAGAAGGTGTGGCCTTTGCTTCCTGGCACTCAGATGGCAGCTGACCTCTAGGTATGCATCATTCACATCTGAGACAGGAAGGAGAGGGAAGGACCAAGGGTGAGGGGCTAAATGAAGCGGCCAGTGAGGTCCCTTCCCTTTCAAAAGCTGACCTGAAGCCTCAACCAGGACATCACTAGCACATCTGGGTCACACGGGCTTCTACAATCTGGCCTGGGAATCTAGACCCTCATTAACTACATGGTACCCATTGGGAAGTCTGTTCTAATCCCACACACAGATCCAGTTGACATTTTTGACATGGACCAGACATCAGATTTGACACGTCTGATTATAGTTGATACAGGGAAATGCCTGTATCAACTATAATCAGACTTATCAAGTCCAGCCGTGAGGCTGGACTTTGGAACCTGGGTGGGGTCTGGAGAGGGAGACAAGGAAGGAGAGAAATGTAGGTGGAGCAACAGTGTAACAAGGCTGAGGAAAGTTCTGAGACTGGCAGCTACTTTCTGAGGTGGTCCCCTACAGTTTCAAAGCTTCCCGGAGCTCCACCTCAGCTGAGAAACCCCTCACTGAGCTTCCCTTTCTGTCTGGTTCTGTTGAACGGAAAACGACATCTGTTTCCCACTCCCTGAAACTTCTCTTCAGGGTTCCTGTCATTGGCTCAAGCTATGGGAGAAGGCGTGTGAGACCCAGGCCTTCCGGAGGCTTCCAGAGTTAAAGCACTCCCACGGACAGGAGACAGAACTGCCTGTGGAGAATTGCATTATAGCCAAGCGCCAGGATATATATTTATCTGTGCCTGACATTCTCATCTCTTTTTAAAGGAAAAGCCACACATTTGGCCAAAAGATGAAGTGGAAAAAATGTACTGTTGAACAAATATCCAGGATGGTTGCTCAGAATGTACAAAATGATGAACTGTGTGGAAAAATCATCCCTGTGGCAAATTGTCAGCAGGCTATATTTGGGGGTCCGAATGCAGGGTCCCTGCCAACTGAGCTCACACAGCCTTAGTGTTTTTCCACTTCTATTTATAGCGATGCACACATTAACACACAAAAAATGCAGGGGACATTGGACTTCGTTTTTAAATGATGAAAATGTTCGAAATGTATCTGGTTTCAGCACGTGAGAACCGCTCTGCTGTCTACGATTAGCCTTGCTTACTGAAGAAGGGATTAATCAACGTGGGGAAAACAACGTAATAGGATCCTTTGGGAATCTGAAAGTCTGAAAACAACTTTTTCCTCTATTTCCTTTTTAAAATGTAATTCACTTCAACAAAACTTTATTGAGTACCAACGATGCAAAAAGTTAACTTGGGACCTAAATACGAGCAAGCCACACTCTGGCCACAAGGAGCCGGCAGTTTTCAGAGGGAGGTACAGATACTGAAATAAAACCCATGGCAAGGATGGTCAGTGCCTTAACAGAACTGCGGACAAATGTATTAGGCACACAGAAGAGGGTTTGAAAGAAATGGACATCTAATTGTCGTCTCTCAGCCTCCATTCCTCCTGCCCCTTTTCCAGCAGCCATTGCTTCTAATTGGAGAACCACGTGTTTCCAGCGAGGGAGATTCTTCTTTCCAGCTTCAGATGTTGAACACGAGGCCTGGCTTGGCCAATCAGGGCAAGCCATCCCCCTGGGCACAGTGATTGGTTCAGGCCCACCTCGAGCTGGACCAATCAGAGTGAAGACTGAGACTTTGGCCGGCAATGCTGAAACAAAGACTGAGCTTTAGTGTTGGATTTGAAGGAAGAAGCCCCAGGAGCTGCTGAGAGCTGTTTTGTAACCATGAGGTGAGTCAGCCTTCCAATAAGGCTAACTGCAGAAGGTGAATGAAGAGACAGAAATAAACTAGAACCACCAAAATATTTCTTACCTAATGCCATTCTTATTCTGGGGTTTTCAGTCATGTGAAACTATAAATTCCTCTCATTGTCTAAGTCAGTCGGAGTTAGGTATTTTTGCGCTCCCAACCAAAAGCATCCTTGGTGATACAGGATGGATTAGGGTGTACTTCCTGGAGGAAGTGGCGCAGAACCTAAAACTTGAGGATGGGTTGGATTTGGATGGGAGAGGACAAGAAAGTCCTGGCGACTGAACAGTTGCATGCGGCTGGGAGAGGAATGAATCCTATTCCAACGCAGCTGACCCTAGAAACATTGGGCTGGTGAGATCTTGGCATGCAGTGATGGACACACTAAAGAATTCGG
Organism: Pongo abelii; assembly: GCF_028885655.2. Taxonomy (NCBI): domain Eukaryota; kingdom Metazoa; phylum Chordata; class Mammalia; order Primates; family Hominidae; genus Pongo; species Pongo abelii. The sequence goes on along the minus strand of NC_071997.2, from coordinate 121,499,914 downwards.
TCTTAATCTTGCAGGCAGTGTTTGTGTGGGTGTGATGGGAGGTTGTTCTCTGTTTTCTCAAATCCCTTCTCAGGTACCAGTTCATTCATTCATTGCATTCACATTTGCTGTTCACAGCTTAAACTTTATAGCAAGACAAAGCCAGAATGTTCAGGTGAAGAAGCAGAGAATGGCTGTGTGAGTTTCCTAGGCTGTCGGAACAGAGAGCTACAAACTGGGTGTCTTCAATCCATACAAATTTAATTATCTCACAGTTCTGGAAGCTGGAAGTCTGATATCAAGGTGTCAGCGGGGCTATGCTTCCTCTAAAGCCTCTAGGGTAGGATACTTCCTTGCCTCTCCAGCTTTTGGTAGAGAAGTTTTTGGCTTATCCCAGCTTACTCCAATCTCTGCCCTGTCTTCACATGGCCTTCTCATGTCTCTGTGTCCTGGCCTGTTCTTCCAAGGACGCCATTCATTGGGATTACAGTCAGTCTAAATCCAGGATGATTTCATCGCACAACACTTAACTAATTACATCTACAAAGATTCTATTTCCAAATAAGGTCATATTCTGAAGGTTCTGGTGGCATAAATTTTGGGGGACACTATTCAGCCCACTACATTGACCAATAACAAAACCAACTGATACTCCATAATTTATGTCAGCTAAACTATGGAGCCCCCTCCTGATGTCTGTGTTGGGACCGTTGGTGGCATTGCTGGACTCTCAGTCTTCCTGTGAACCTAACCAGCTGTGTCCTCTCTTTTAAAAATTTATTTTTGTTTGAGATGGGGTCTCACTATGTTGCCCAGGCTGGGAGTACAGTGGCTATTCACAGGAGTGATCACAGTACATGGCAGCCTCAAACTCCTGGGCTGAAATGATCCTCCTGCCTCAGCCTCCCAGGTAGCTGGGACTACAAGAGCATGCCACTGTGCCTGGCTTTGTGCTGTCTCTTAATAATTAGAATAACTAACTTACTGTGGAGGAAGTACTGTGACAAAAGCTTCTTGCTCAAACTTAGGCACTCCCCTTGGCTTCTGACATGTCAAGGATTTTCAAGTAAGGGAAAAAGAGAGAAGGAAGAATGGGTGAGGAAGGGATTATAACTCCACTTTTCAGATACGACTCTAAAAAAATGAAGCAGCTTGCTCAGAGAATGCAACAATGCTGAGATGTGAGGGCACTCTTTCTAACTCCAAATGTGTGCTTTTTAACCTCTTACTTCTTTCTTGTCTCAGAAGGAAAACAAATAAAATATAGCATGAAAGTCTAATGAATTGTTGAGGCTGGGCTATCCAAGATGACCAATTAAAGGAGAAAAGAGAAGTTCACTGTGCAGTATGTTTAAGCCCTGAGCTCCACCTATGAATTTACAATTTTTGCTTACAAGAACCTTCACTTGCATCATGTTGGGAAAGAATAAGCCAGAAGGAGATTAATCTGATGCCTTCAGGACCTTTTGTTTTCGGGCTGAGCAGTAGCCTGACAGTGGTGGAGGCAAATGGAAAGGAAAGCCATTTGGTGGCAGGGATCATCCAGTTTATAAGTATACATATGTAACTTACCTGCACATTGCGCACATGTACCATAAAACCTAAAGTATAATAATAATAATAATAAAAGAAAAAAAATAAAAAAATAAAAAATAAAATAAAACCATTCAAAAAAAAAAAATAAATAAGTATAAAAAAGTTGTGACTCAGCTTTTGACAGGGACCCAGGAGAGGGACTTTGAATTGAGTCCTTATGGATTATTCTCTGAATCCAATAGGCTAATAGGTCAACGTGTTTTATGGCTCAAGAGGTTAAACTAGTCTGGGACATGATTTCTTAAGATTTTTAGAACCAAACCAAAATATATCACTCTTCTCTTGTGCAAAGTCATGGTGTATTTGTGTCTGGCATTCTGTGTGTGTTCCTGGGGGTTTAATCTCAGGAAAACTACTGTAATTCCTCATTTGTTTTACTGATAGGGAAAAAGATCTCCATATAAATGAAAGTTCCAGGTATTTGAAGAGTAACCAACTGAGAACCAAAACATTTTAACTTTGAGCATTTGGGAAGGGCTCTTTCCAAATGGTAGTACACCTCTGTGTGCTTTCTAAGACTAGGAGATGACATGATGATTTAGGGTCACCAGTAGGAACACCATTTATCATACGGACTAGACACAGTGATGATGTCAGTGGCAAGATACTAGAGTGGACGGAGTCTGAGCTTTGAAGTCAGCCTGACCAGCTTTGAATTCCAGCTGCCTCCTAGCAGCTATACATTCTTATAGGAGTGACCTAACCGCTCAGCCTCAGTATCCTTATATATAAAATGGGGGTAATAATTCTTACCTCCTGGGGTCATTGTGAGGATTAAATGAGATAATATGTATCTGTTAGATACATAGTGTGTACATAAAGCTTTCAGCAGCATACCTGACAAATAGAATGTGCCCACATCATTATTATCAACAACACAAAAAAGTCAGCTGTTGTTGTTATTGTCCCTACAATAACACTACACTAACTATCCCAAGATTGTTATTTTCATTGTAAGGACATGGAGTTCATTGAGTTTTATATCCGTTTGTGTTTTTTTTAATGTTTGCTTTTTAGGGGGCGGGGGTGGTCTGGTTACTTTCTTGCTGCAGCTCTCTTCCTGCGTGGGAGTACTTGCCAAAACATGACTTCCCCATCCTTTCTCATTCCATTCATTTATCCAACACGCATTGGTGACACAATGCAATGTGAGAAAATACATGCCAGAAGAGTCCCAAATACAATGTTTTGAGAACTGAAAGGAAAGGGGGATGAATAAATGAAGAATGGATGCATGAGTGTGTCACAAATGAAGAAATTGACAGGAAGGCCGTAAGAGCAAGGGGCAAACACCAGAGCGCTTTCCATATGCCTGATAGAGTCTTCCCAAAAGCACACAACCCATTTTCCACTGTCATCAAATATCAGCATACACCATCATAGGGTTTGCCTTTGGCATGAAAGATCTGGAAGAATCTCGGAGGTCCTCAAGCCCCTACCCTTCAAGATGCAGTGATGGAAACATTGGTGTCTCAAACCCAACAGGTCCAACGTATGTATGTGTCACATTCACAGCCAAAGCAGCCCCTCCTCCCTCTATGCCTATTTCATATTCTGATGATACATCCAGAAAGACTGCAACAAATCTGAGAGGCATTGGGAATTGAAATTTCCACTGCCTGCCACCTCCAGTTATCCCAGTGCAGATAACTCCAAGCAGGGATGACCAGATGAGTGAATCCTCGGCACACAGGCTGAGGATGACCATCGGACAACTAGGAACAGCCAACACCTTGAACTGGAGGTACTCCAAGAGTTGTGTTTTTAATTTTTGATGTTAGTTGTAAGATGCATTCCTTTAGAGCTGTTAATTATGTAAGTAATAGTAGACAAATATGGACCCTGAGGAAGGGAACCAAGGGAAGGGGGCCTGAATTTTCTGCTCTTTTGGGCAGGTGATGACTCCAAGTCATTACAATTTAGATGCATCCTTATTTTGCAGCCACAGCTTGCTGAGATCTGAGGACATAATCAGATACACTGACATGGATGTTACCGTGTGGACAAGGAATGAGCAACCTTGAAAAATGTATTTTTCTATAGGCTGTTTTGGTTTTAAGATCTTGAGAAAGAAGTCCAGGAATTCACAAGCTTGAAAAGGAGATGCTGAGGCCGCTGTGAAGACTTGAAGCCTTTTGCCTTGGAGACAGTCCCAGGCCCACCACTCTCAGCAAAGGTCTCCTCCTGCCCTTTCCCAGATCTAACACAGGACAGCAGGCGGAGAGGAACCGCCCCCTTTTCCTTCTCACTATTCTGGCTCTTGTTAGAGTGACAGTGGGATGGGAACTAGGACTCCTTGTCATTGCCAAGGGTTGCCTTGAAGGACTGGAGTCTGAGAGTAAGCAAACCTTATGACCCACAAAAAAAAAAAAAAAACCAGCTTCAGGAAAGCTTAATGGAGTTACTGGTGTGAACTTAGAAGCAAGGTTTGATAATTAATTCTGACCTGGCTATTTGTGAATAAACAAAGATTAATACAGTGATTTCCATTTTGCTGAGTATTTTTTGGCCTCTGAACAGGAAGGTCACATGGTTTTGCTCTTGTCTGCATGAAGCGAAATTCTGGGGTCCTCTCAATAAACCCACAAGAGTTTCTATCTGATAATGAGAGCTGGCTTCTTGTGTTTTTGAGGCAGGATTTTGACAGTGTTTCTTGTGCATTCTTCACCATCGTTTGGAGTCACCACCTTGGCAACGTCTGTAGACAAGGAGATAAGGGACTCTCAAATCTACCCTTGAAGAGGAAGTGGCCCCAGAGTTCAGATAAAATCCTGCCGTATACGGGCTGTATAAAAGCAATTTGACCACTTGAGATTTTGAGTCTTAAGAATCTTTCGATTTCTCAGCCTCTGGCAGGAGTAAGAGAATAATATCCTGGATATTTATAAAATTCGATAACCTTTTAAATCCATCCCACTTGAAGGAATAGCTAGATTTCTGGACCCCCATTTTCTGAGGCTTTCCAGGATGGACGCAGGCCATCAGCTCCCCCTGCAGGTCTGACTCTTTCCTGCTAGGGAATTCCTGGAGGTCCTCTGAGAAAATGGATTCTGGAAGGGCTCTAAATTGTGTCGCACAGACGAAATGCTTCGACTGCTTAGAAATGACCCACCTTTCTGCTAGAAGCCATATGTCCTGGGAATGCACCAAAGTCTGAGTCTGTCAGTACCTTACTATGCGGCAGGAAGACAAAGTCCCATCCAGAACTCCAGTGCCCAGGCAGGACCTTCCTTGCGCTAAACGCACTTTAGAATATTCGATTCTCTCTCTTCTTTGTAAGCATTGTGGCCCTGTGGTAAATCCATCACAGATAAAATGGCCTCTACATGAGCCATGTGCTAAAAAAGGATATGTATACCCATTGTGTGTTGAGTGTAAAAGTTGTTTCTCAAAAAGTTTTGGATTGTCCCAAATTTTATATGCGAGTTTGCTGATTCATTCAATAAATATTGTTATAGACATTCTGCTATGTGACTGATATGTGATAGACATTGTTTTAGGCACCCTGGATAAAGCAAGGGACCAAGGCAGGCTAAGACCCCATCCTCATGGAGTTTCAGGAACAGCAGTGACGACATACAGTAAACAAGTGCATGAACATGTGTGGTGTGATTTCATGTGGAGATAGTGCTATAAAGAAGAGTAAAACAGGATAGGCCAGGCATGGTGGCTCATGCCTGTAATCCCAGCACTTTGGGAAGATGAGGCAGACAGATCACTTGTGGTCAGGAGTTTGAGACCAGCCTGGCCAACATGGTGAAACCCCGTCTCTATGAAAAAATACAAAAAAATTAACCAGGCATGGTGGCACATCCCTGTAGTACCAGTTACTTGGGAGGCTGAGACAGGAGAATCACTTGAATCTGGGAGGTGGAGGTTGCAGTGAGCTGAGGTCGCACCACTGCACTCCAGCCTAAGCAACAGAGTGAGACTCTGTCTCAAAAAAAAAAAAGCTCGGTGCAGTGGCTCATGCCTGTAATTCCAGCACTTTGGGAAGCCAAGGTGGGCAGATCACGAGGTCAAGAGATTGAGACCATCCTGGCCAATATGGTGAAACCCCGTCTCTACTAAACATACTAAAATTAGCTGGGTGTGGTGGCGGGCGCCTATAATCCCAGCTACTGGGGAGGCTGAGGCAGGAGAATCGCTTGAACCCAGAAGGCAGATGTTGAGCCGAGATTGTGCCCCTGCACTTCAGCCTGGTGACAGAGCAAGACTCCGTCTCAAAAAAACAAAAACAAAAACAAAAACAAAAAAAAACGAGTAAAGCAGGATAAAGAATTGGAGTGACTGGGGTGTACTCTTTTTGAAAGACTGGTCAAGGTAGGTTCAGTTAGAAACCTACATAAAGGAAGACAACAACCCATGCAAAGATGTGGGTGGAGAGCATTTCAGGAGAGGAGGCAGCAAGTGCAAATGACCTGAGATGGAAATGAGCTTGGTGCGCTCCAGGAAAAGCAAAAAGGCCAAGAGAGACAGGACTGCAGAGTGCTAGGGAGTCAGTAGGAGGAGATAGGGCCCAAGAAGTAGGCAGGGTACATTGTGTAAAGAATACGGTAAGGAATTTGGATTTTATTGTGAGATGGGCAACCGTTGGAGCCCTTTCAGTAGAGAAGTGAAATGATCTAATTTATGGTTTTAAAACTTCCCTTCTGGCTACTATGTGCAGAAAAGACTCAAGAAAGACAGGTGTGGAGCCAGGGAATCTCAGTGGGGGGCTATTTTATAATAGAAGCCCTCTGAGAGGTGCTGGTGTCTTGGTAGTCATCAAAGTGGTAAGACGTAGGCAATTTCAGGCTGTATTTTGAGGACAGAGCCACAAGATGTGTTGGTTAATTGGATGTAGGAAGTGAGATAAAAGAAATAAATCCAGCTGGGAGCCGTGGCTCATGCCTGTAATCCCAGCATTTTGGGAGGCTGAGGCGGGCGAATCATGAGGTCAGGAGATCGAGACCATCCTGGCCAACATTGTGAAACCCTGTCTCTACTAAAAATACAAAAATTAACTGGATGTGGTGGTACATGCCTGTAATCCCAGCTACTTGGGAGGCTGAGGCAGGAGAATCGTTTGAACCTGGGAGGCAGAGATTGTAGTGAGCCGAGATTGCGCCACTGCACTCCAGCCTGGGCGACAGAGTGAGACTTTGTCTCAGAAAAAAAAAAAAAAAGAAAGAAAGAAAAGAAAAGAAAGAAATCAAATATGACTCCTGGGTTTTTGGCCTGGGCAACTGGGCAATTAACTGAGATTGGGAGGACCGGGGAAGAACACATTTGGGTGGGTGGAATCAAGAGTTCTGCTTGGACAAGTTAAGTTTAAGAAACTTATTAGTCATCCATCTGGAGATGTCAAGCAGGCAGTCTGGAACACATGCTCGATGCAGGAATAACGAGGAGAAAACTATTTATGGAAAGAGGAGCTCCGTTCCGTAATACATTGTGACACCTGGTTGTGAGCCTTCTCCTCTCTTAGGTCCTGGTTTTCTGTTTTGTAAAATGATGGGCTTGGCTGGTCTCTGAGGGTCTTTTCTGTCATGCAAGTAGAAAAGAGAGATTCGCATTGAAATTCACTGAGCAACAGGAGAGGGCTAGGCCTGCTGCTGGCCGACATAAAACCGTGAGACGGAAGACCCCAAGAAGACTGGCAGCTTATCTTAGGAATCTGAATTGGAAATGAGTCTTTGCAAAGCAATCACAGGCTTGTTTGGAAGTGGGAGTTCTGGGGAAGGAAGCACTTTAGCAGCAGCAGATGAATTTGCTCAAAGCGAAGCCGTATAAAACTTGGTATAAACAGGATTTGCAGGGAAGACAGTGAAGTGATGCTACTTCACTTCCGGGATCCTCTATCACTATAACAGGTAAATATGGGCACCTGTGTCTGCCAGGGACATTGACATTTAATAGAGAATTTTTTGTTTTGCTTTTTGCTTTAACTGTTTTTCTTTTTTTTTTTTTTTTTTGAGATGGAGTCTCGCCCTGTTGCCCAGGCTAGAGTGTAGTGGCACGATCTCGGCTCACTGCAACCTCTGCCTCCAGGGTTCAAGCAATTCTCCCACCTCAGCCTTCTGAGCAGCTGGGATTACAGGTGGGTGCCACCACGCCTGGCTAATTTTTGTATTTTTAGTAGAGACGGGGTTTCACCATGTTGGTCAGGATGATCTCAAACTCCCAACTTCGTGATCCGCCCGCCTCGGCCTCCCAAAGTGCTGGGACTACAGGTGTAAGCCACTGCACCCAGCCTTTACTTTACCTTTTTTGACACTGGCCTACATTGCCTGGATACACACGTAGTTTATTTTGTTTTTTCTTTCATTTTTCTGTTCATATTTAGTCTTCTCACTGTACAAAGTGCTTTCATATTTCTGAACACCACATTTGGTCAGCATAACAGCCCTGTGGCTAGGAACATAATTAGATAATCCTGTTTTGGAGATAAATAAACTGAAGTTCAGAGAGGTTGAGTAACTCGCTCAAGACCACCCAGACAACATAAGGATGAACCTATTTTGAACCTAGGTTTTATGGATCCCTATGATTTCCTCTTTCTCATTATTCCATTTGGCCTTCCAAATGGAGAGGCTTGCTAAAGATTACTTGGCCAATTCCTGGATACTCTACGGCACAGTTGATTATTTTGTGCTTTTCTTTTCAGATGGGAATATAAAAATGACACTGGTTTAGGTTTTCATGTTGCTTTATAAGGCCTCCCTGGTATTAAGTAGTGAGGCGTGTGGTACACTTCTGAACTAGTGTTCTTTTGTTTTTGTTTTTTAAAGTCTTTCAAATACAACTCTTAGACACTATAACAAGTTTAGGAGTATTTGGGTTTTCTCTTCCACAGTGATGTTCAGCAGAGGGGAAGGAAGATCTTAGCAATACTGTCAGTGGAGGGAAGGCTAAAGTGGAAGCTTATGCTTTTCAGCGTCTATGATCTGGAGGATGAGATGACCAGGTGATTCTAATCCAGAAGTGTTTTCTAATTTGTTGTAATTACTATTGCTGTGTAACCAATTATCCCTAAACTAAGCAGCTTATTACAACCATTTGACTACCCTCACAGATTCTGTGGTCAGGAATTGGACATGGCAGTGGGATGGCTCGGGAGCCTCAGCTAGGAAGACTTAATGGCTAAGAGTGACTCAACAGCTGGGGGCTGGAATCCCAGGAGACATCACCACTTACTGTCTGGTGGTTGATCTGGCTGTTGGGCAGAACCTCAGCCAGGGCTGTTGATTGGGGAACCCACACGTGGCCTTTCCACGAGGCCTGGGCTTCCTCACAGTGTGGAGGTTCGAGGTAGTGGTACTTTTCATACGGAGACTCATGGCTCCAAAAGCATGAGCCCCAAGGAACAGGGAAGAAACTGCATTGCCTTTTTTTTTTTTTTTTTTTTTGAGACGGAGTCTCGCACTCTCGCCCAGGCTGGAGTGCAGTAGCGCGATCTTAGCTCACTGCAAGCTCCACCTCTCGGGTTCACGCCATTCTCCTGCCTCAGCCTCCCAAGTAGCTGGGACTACAGGCACCCACCACCACGCCCAGCTAATTTTTTGTATTTTTAGTAGAGACGAGGTTTCACCATGTTAGCCAGGATGGTCTCGATCTCCTGACCCTGTGATCCGCCCACCTTGGCCTCCCAAAGTGCTGGGATTACAGGCGTGAGGCACCGCGCCCGGCCATTGCCTTTTTTAAGGTAGCCTCAGAGAGCATCACTTCTGCACATTCTATCAATTACAAGCAAGTCCCAAGCCTGCCTAGATTCAAGGATCCAGGACATAGACTCTCCCTCTTGATGGCAGGGTGGCAAGGTCACATTGTAGGAGAAGATGTGGGATGGGAGATATTGCCACAGTCATCTATGGAAAATATCATCTGCCATTCTAGTGAGGATGTGTCTCCTCTGGGCTTTACTAACATTAGTGAAGGGACGTGCTCATCTGCCAAATACCATTAAAGTATTGCTGGGGCTGTAGCTCACGGCCAGTTACAGCTGCTTGGGTTTGAATCAGATATCTCAACCAACCAACCAACCAATGCAGGAATCAGCCTATCTACAGCAACACCCTATAAGAGTCAAATACTGGGCCAAGAGCCACGTATGAATTAAAAAGGCCCCTACCCTCAAGGACCACCTGAATCTTAAATGTTAGTGTACATAAAGCTAGCTAGAGTAAAAGTTTAAACTACAGATGCCTGTCTGCCTTCCTCCATTCTAATTCAGTTTTCAGTTCCAGTTGGAGCACAGGAATCTGCATTGTAACAAGCCCATAGGTGGTTCTAGCATAAGAGATCTGAGGGGGGCACTTTGAGACTCACTGATGCAGTAGAACTAGTGCTTTGAGACTGGGCACGGTGGCTCACACCTGTAATCTTAACACTTTGGGAGGCTGAAGCAGGTGGGTCACTTGAGGTCAGGAGTTCAAGACCAGCCTGGTCAACATGGTGAAACCCCATCTCTAATAAAAATATAAAAATTAGCCAGGCATGGTGGCACACGCCTGTAATTCCAGCTACTCAGGAGGCCGAGGTGGAAGGATCGCTTGAACCTGGGAGGTGGAGGTTGCAATAAGCCAAGATCATGCCATTGCACTCCGGCCTGGGCAACAGAGTGAGACTCTGTCTCAAAAAACAAAACAAAACAAAACAAACTAGTGCTTTGGTCCAGAGAGTGAGCTTGGGTGCTTTTCATAAGTCATTAGCTTTCAGTTTGCCTGGCTTCTCTCCTTGAATCTTACTAGCTGTGGTAGGTTAGATTGTTGTGCCTGTTTTTGATTTATAGCCTGGCAGCCTCAAAACTATCCTTTTTGCCTGCTAGTGAAAATGAATCTGGGCCTTTTACATATTTTTTCTTTGCTAGCTGGCACAATTTTAAGCTTTGTCAGTAGAGAGCGCCAGAGAGCTGCTGCAGACGAAAAACGGTTTGCTTTCTGGTTCCCATAGGCGTGACCCGCAGCCTGCTTTAAGGAGTGACTTCTCCAGTGAACAGCTCCTAGAGCACACATAGCTTCTCAAGCACACAGCTCCTGCACAAACTGTGGTGCATCTATGCAGTGGAAAATTATTCAGCAACAAAAAAATGAGCTATCAAGCCACAAAAAGACATGGAAGAATCTTAAATGCATATTGCTGTGTTAAAGAAGCCAGTCTGAAAAGGCTACAACTGCATATCATTCTGGAAAAGGCAAAACTAGAGAGACAGTAAAAAGACCACAGGGGATTTTTAGGGTGGTGAAACTCTTAGGTGTGATACTGTTCACATACAAGTATTAGGTAGATACAAGACATCATGCACTCAGCAAAACATGTAGAGATGTACAACAGAAAGAGTGAATCTGAATGGAAACTATAGACTTAATAATAATGCATTAATGTCACGTCATCAATTGTAACAGGCGTACTACATCAATTCAAGATGTCGTTAATAGTAGGGGAAACTGTGCACAGAAAGAGGGGGTTATATGGGAATTTTGTACTTTGCATCATTTTTCTGTAAACCTAAAACTACTCTAAAAATATAATCTATTTTTAAAAGTCATTGAAGGCAAGAATAAAAGGTTCAGCAAACACTGATTTTAGAATTTTAGGTCCCCCTCCTACAATTCTGCCTAGAGTATTTGATTATTTCTTTTCATATTTACAGTGGCACAAAGGGAAAATAATGGACACTTTATGTTTTACCTAAGACATTTTGCAGTTCTACATAGATACTTACATTTCATTTTCATTTTTATTTATTTATTTTTTTGAGACAGAGTCTCGCTCTGTTACCTAGGCTAGAGTGCAGTGGCACAACCTTGGCTCACTGCAACCTCTGCCTCCTGGGTTCAAGCGATTTTTGTGCCTCAGCCTCCCGAGTAGCTGGGATTACAGGTGTGCACCTCCATGCCTGGCTAATATTTTGTATTTTTAGTAGAGACAGGGTTTCTCCATGTTGGCCAGGCTGGTCTCAAACTCCTGACCTCAAGTGATCTGCCTGCCTCGGCCTCCCAAAGTGCTGGGATTACAGACATGAGCCATCATGCCTGGCCTTATTTTTATCATATTCAACTCATCCATTCAAAATGCTGATGTATCAGCCAGGCGCGGTGGCTCACACCTGTAATCCCAGCACTTTGGGAGGCCAAGGCTGGCGATCACCTGAGGTCAGGAGTTCAAGGCCAGCCTGGCCAACACAGTGAAACCCCATCTCCACTAAAAAATAAACAAACAAAAAATACAAAAAAATTAGCCAGGTGTGGTGGTTCACGCCTGTAGTTCCAGCTACTCGGGAGGCTGAGGCAGGAGAATCACTTGAACTTGGGAGGCAGAAATTACAGTGAGCTGAGATCGGGCCACTGTACTCCAGCCTGGGTGAAAGAGCGAGACTCTGCCTCAAAAAACAGAAAAGAAAAAAAAAGCGATCAATGTTTTCACTTTGTAAGCCATGGTTTTATGTACAGGGTGTACTAAAAAATCTTCATAGGAAAAGGAGAATCCGTGGAAAAACTAAATTCTCCCTTTCGGATTTGTCCACCGTGTGGTAGTGGCAACAGTAATTTCTGGAAGAAAGGTCTTGGATAGCACTGCCAAGTTGCAGCTTCATAAACTATCAAGTGAGCTGTTTTCCGTGAGGACAACTCACACACTTGCTATCACCATACACAGTGAGCTACTAAAGATACCGCAGCTCTCAGGGCTGACGTCAAGCGGATATGAGAATGCGACACAGCTGATTGCCTGCTCCAAGTCCCAAATTGGAAACATGAGCTTGCTCACATAAGACATTCCAACTAACTCGACAAATGAATCCTCAAATGCTCCTCACGATCATTTGTTTTAAAAAGCTCAAGTGATTTTTCATTGTCTCAGATTGCTGCTGTGGAAGGTTGCCTATTAGAAAAAAAAAAAAAAAACAAACAAGGACAGAATCAAATGGAATATTTCCTAAGGCAAGGCAGGAAGAACAAAGTATTAAAAAGGACAAGAAGTCCCACTGCTGTAACAGAGATAGAGATTCCTGATCAAGAAGCCACATTTTTAGGAAAGTGGGATGTGCCATTTTATTTTTAAAATGAGATGCAATCAATGACACACGCTGTACAGCATGTATTCTGTGTACTAGCCTCTCCCCTGATTTGATATTATTTTTCTACCCTTATTTACCCTTTGCCCCAGTTTTCTTAACTCTTTGAGAAAATACTGTATCTTTTCATAAGATGTTGGAAATCCTATTTGATACAGTGTGAAGTGAAAATAAGTAGAAAATGCCATATTTTGAGCATTAATGATAACTTTCTAAATTTTCTGCAACGGATTATTTTTGGTGACTCTACTTAAAATACCTCAAATCAAATTCCCTACTTGAGTACAAGCATAAATATTCCAGATTTCTGAAATCAAGATTTAAAGAGTTATTCCAGCATACATGTATGTAGATAGACATCCATGTAACCTTCATGAGACATGTATTACAAGCTGTTCGAACTACAGTTCCAGCGGTTCACTGACCAACGAAAATGACTTTAGTAGTGAAGTACAAAACCAAATCCAGAAAGCAGTCCAGGGATTTAGTCAGATTGCTTCTTCTCACCGAGCAGCAGCACACAGTATGTATTCCCACCCACGCACACTGGTCAAGGGAAGAAACAAGTGGTCAGTAGTAGGAGAAATGGGCTTAGGTAGTGATATGGTTTGGATTTGTGTCCCTGCCTAAATCTCATGTCGAACTGTAATCCCCAGTGTTGGAGGAGGGGCCTGGTGGGGACTGGTGGGAGGTGACGGGATCGTGGGGGCAGATTTTCCTGTTGCTGTTCTCATGATAGTGAATGAGTGCTTACGAGATCTGGTTGTTTACAAGTGTGTACTGCCTCCTTCGCTCTCTTCCTCTTGCTCCAGCCATGTAAAATGTGCCTCCTTCGTCTTCTCATTCTGCCATGATTGTTAAGTTTCCTGAGGTCTCCCCAGCCATGCTTCCTGAACAGCCTGCAGAACGGTGAGCCAACTAAACCTCTTTTCTTTATAAATTACCCAGCCTCAGGTCGTTCCTTATAGCAATGCAACAAGGACAAACTAATCCAGGTGGTATGGTCATCATGATTTGATAGTTAATGTTTGCCTGTTTGCCCCAACTGCTGAAGAGCTGTCTGACAATTAAGACCATCTCTAGTTAACTACAGCACAAGCTGAAAAGAATTCCACACCTCAAATTCCATAGCCTGACAAGGGGTCACCTTCATTTTTAAAGGGAATATGGCTTGTGAACTGTACTATCTGGGGTCCGAATCCTGGCTCTAGTATTCCCCAGCTGTGGAGTTCTGGGCAAGCATGCCCTTACCCTCCAGAACCTCAGCAATGACACTTACCTGACAAGGTAACACAAATATTAGCTGTTTCTCCTAGTCCAGGGGCCGGCACATGGTATGGGCTCAATAAATGGCAGTCATTATTATAAGTAGATAATTATAACAATAATAAAGTATTAGAAAATTCATGAAAGTACAAGAGGCTTGAAATTTCTATAAACTACTCCCCAAACATGATACAATGTTTACCTACAACCCAGTTTTTCCTTTTGCACCAACTAAAATCCAGCTGTGCAGCTGAGAGGCAATGAAATTGAGAAGAATGATTCTAAATTGTTGTAAATATATTTTCAAAGGATTGTAAATATATTTTCAAAGTTAAATGTAAAATGAGAGTCTGTTTGTAGACAACTGAGTTGGCTTGTGATGACATTTTTTACTAAAGCTGTCAGAGGATCTGAAAGAATTTTGCGAAGTACTGGACATGATGTTCAGCTTCTTTAGAAAGCTGACGAGCACTAAGCAATATGTTGCCTTGTTGTAAATAGCAAGTCAGTGTCATGGTCTTTACTCTCCTTCACCAGATTATATGATCGAATAAGTAACCACATGTTAGGTGGAAACAAATTGTAAAAGGCTTTTAACTAAGCAACATTTCAATATTTGTTTGTTTTTTTGAGACAGGGTCTCTCTCTGTCACCCAGGCTGGAGTGCAGTGGTGCAATTATAGCTCACTGAAGCCTTGATCTTCTGGGCTCAAGTGATCCTCCCACCTCAGCCACCCGACGAAGTGCTGGTATTACAGGCGTGGGCCCCCGTGCCCAGCTTCAATATTTCTTTTAAGTCTGGTTTGTTTTTTTCACTGCCAACACATTTTTATCTTAATGTTACCACCCAAGTCAACCAGAAGTCATTTAAGAAATAGCTGGTGTAGGAAATAATTTTGCAAAATGAGAAATCAGTTCAATGGCTGGATTCCAAACCGGCATGAGCCTGTCCCCAGTGTTGGTGTCTCGTCTCCATGTGGTCTTTTGCCAACTCATCTGCTTTTGCCCCCAATCTGTATTTGGGCAGAATCCAGTGCAGATCCTCATGCATTTAGGAAGGGCGTCTGAAGGCTTACTCAGCAGCCACGAATCATCATGTCTTTTCTATTTTCTATTACCACATTCAGTTACAAACAGGTACAGAAATATGAAGAGAAATGGAGGGCAAGGGACGTAAGATGATGCATGTTTCTCCTGCCCTGGTAACATGTCTTCTCTGGCAATATTATCTCCGTTGGTAGAATGGTTGCCTATGACAGGAAGAGGTTGTGGGGGTAGGAAGAGCAGGGTAAGGTCTTAAACAAATTCTTTTTTGCAATATTTACTGATTATTTTATTTTTTCTCCATTGAAGAGACTCTTTTTTCTTTTTTTGCTCTATTCAGCCATTTTATGCTTTAACTCTGCAATCAATAACAAAAAATACACTAAACTACATTTAAACAGATGGGAAGAAATGGAGAAAAGAACAATTACTCAAAACACTAAGTTGAAACTGGGTGTTGTGGCATGCACCCACAGTCCCAGCTACTCAGGAGGCTGAGGCAGGAGGATCGCTTGAGCCCAGGAGTTCAAGGCTGCAGTGAGCCGTGATTGCACCACTGCACTCCAGCCTGGGCAACAGAGCAAAACCCTGTCTCAAAAACAAAACAAAATCAAAAACCCCACTAAGTTGATGAAAATGGTCAACTTTTTTTGCCTATGGACATCTACATGCGCCCGCATCATTTGTTGAAAAGACTGACCTTTCTCCATTAAATTGTTTTATCAGTTACACATTAAGTTCCTATGAGAGTAAGAAGAACAATGGGTTTGGAAGAAGGTTTGAAGATACAAGTGAAAATCTGAAAGAGACTTGTTCTAATATGGAATAACTTAAAAGTTTTTCTGATTAAACTGTTAATTTTCATAGAATTATAGACTCACATGCAGTTGTAAGAAATAATACAGAGAACTCCTATGGATTCTTTACACAGTTTCCCCAATGGTAAACTTGGAAAGTTATAGTAGAATATCACAGCCAGGACATTGACACTGATACAGTCAAAGTACAGGACAGTTTCACCGTCATAAAGATCTTTTGTGTTGCTCTTCTAGAGATAGCCACACCTACCCCACCCCTACCACTGTCCCTGGCCTCCGACAACCACTAATCTGTTATCCATTCTTTAATTTTGTTATTTCAATAATGTTATATAAATAGGACCATACAGGATGCAACCTTTTGCAACTGGCTTTTTTTTCCCCACTCCATCCCATTCCCTGGAGATCCATCCAAGTTGTGTGTATCAATAGTTTGTTCCTTCTTACACACACTGGGGCCCGTAAGGGTGGGGGGAGGGAGAGCATCAGGAAGAATAGCTAATGGATGCTGGGCTTAATACCTAGGTGATGGGATGATCCGTGCAGCAAACCACCATAGCACACGTTTACCTACGTAACAAACCTGCACATATTGCACCTGTATCCCTGAACTTAAAAGTTGAAGAAAAAAAATAGTTTGTTACTTCTTATTGCTGAGTGGTATTCCATGATATGGATGTGCCACAATGTGTTGAACTGTTCCTCCTTCTCAGGACATCTGGTTGTTTCCAGGTTTGGGCTGTTACAGATACAGCTGTTATGAGCATTTATGCACAGGTTTTTGTGTGAGCATAAGTTTTCATTTCTCTGGAACAAATGACCCCCAAAAGTGTAATTGTTGGGTCTTACAGTACTTGCCTTTAGTTTTATAAGAAACAAAACTGTTTTCCAGAGTGACTGTATCATTTTACATACCCACCAGCAATGAATGAGTAATCCAGTTTCCCTGCATCCTCACTAGCATTTGGTGGTGTCACTTTTTAAATTTTAGCTGCCTTTTTTTTTTTTTTTTTTGAGACGGAGTCTCACTCTGTCGCCCAGGCTGTAGCGCAGTGGTGCGATCTCGGCTCACTGCAACCTCCGCCTCCTTAGTTGAAGAATGTGTTGAATCAGGGAAAAGTTATTATAAAGTAAAAAATCTAGGAGTATCTGGCAGTCATAATGGGGCTATATGCCCCAAAGGGAAGCAGTGGCTTTGCTTCACCAAAATTGGACAATGGGGAGTAAACACTCAAGTGCTACAGGACATAAAGAGAGAAAAGATGATAGCCAAAGCAAAAGCCAAAGCCAACAACTCCCCTCCACAACCACCTGTAGTATTTCCATCCCTTTATTAAAAACTACAAGCAGACGTATCCCTTCCCAAGCCAGGAAAAAACCTGTTTGTAGATCTAGGAGAACTCACCGCGCTTACCATGAATGTGTCCAATTGCCGGGTACGCGGGGGAGCCCGTATGAGTGAACGGTGGCCATGGTTTGGGATAGACATTCCCCCTTACTTACTAGCATCCCAAAACCCCAGCCTCACTTTCACTCCTAAGGAATGCCTGCAGCCCTGGACACTTACCAACCCAGTAAGAGGGACAGTGTGCATATCCCGCAAGTGGACTGATAAAACCCATCGCGCCATAGGTACAAGCCCTTGTCACCAAACCCTAACAGTCAACGCCTCCACAGCCGAGTGGTGGCCAAGGTTACCCCACGGAGCCTGGTCTCCCTCTAACTTAAGCTGCCTCAACTGTGTTCCATCAAAAAGGGCCTGGAACTGTACAAACACCACTAACCCTTATGCCACATACCCCTGCCTAAGTGCACGATGGGTCAATCCTATGAACACCAGCCTACAATGGACTACCCCGATGGATTCTTTTGGATATGTGGAACCCAGGCTTACTCATGGCTACCTTATCACTGGCGAGGTACTTGCTTCCTAAGCACAATTAAACCTGTATTCTTTTTACTTCCAAAGCAGGCGGGCGACACCCTCGGAGTCCCTGTGTATGATAACTTAAACAGAGGAAAGCGATCCTTAAAGGTAGGAGGAAGCCAAAGATGGCGAGAGGACGAGTGGCCTCCGCAACGGATCATCAAATATTATGGTCCTGCCACCTGGGCTGAGGATGGTTCATGGGGTTATCGCACTCCCATATATATGCTAAATAGAATAATTAGACTACAGCCTGTTCTAGAGATAATCACTAACCAAACCGCCTCAGCCCTGGAAATGCTCACTCAACAACAAAACCAAATGCACGTGGCAATTTATCAAAACAGGCTGGCACTAGACACTTATTAGCAGAAGAGGGTGGGGCCTGTGATAAGTTTAATATCTCCAATTGTTACCTTAACATAGACAATAACGGAAAAGTAGTTCTAGAAATCGCTTCGAACATCAGAAAAGCAGCCCATGTACCAGTCCAAACCTGGAAAGGGTGGGACCCGGCAAACCTTCTAGAAGGTGGTTCTGTAATTTAGGAGGATTTAAAATGCTGTTAGGGACGGTAATCTTCATCACTGGGCTCCTCGTGTTTCTCCCCTGGGTTATCCACTAATAATAAAAGCCATTAAAACTCTTACAGTTAATCGCCAGATAATCCAGATGATGCTCCTGCTACGATGACACAATGATACCAACCCGTCTCTCAAGAACACCCCCAAAAATTTAGGTTTTCTTTTTCCAAGGTGCCCATGCCACCCCCTATGTCACGCCTGAAGTAGTTATTAAGTTGCCCCTTTTCCTTTTTTTTTTTTAATAACCAAATAGGCAGGAATGAAAGATTCTCCCCAGTGCCTGAAAGCTTGAAGGGATGAATAACTCCTCCCTTCTCAGGCCCAGTCCCAAGGCACAAGGTCACTTGCACCAGCAGCCAGCAGCGTGCATCAGCAAGACAGCAGAAGCAGGAAGAGAGCCTGCCGGAAGACACTTACCCTGGCCGGAAGACATGTACCCCTGAAGATGGAGAAAGAGGCCGTCCGGGTACTACGTAGCAGTCACGTCAGACTGGGACACTTCCTGATTAGAGAGGACTATAAAACTCCTGTCCCGTCCTCACTTGGGGCTGACGCCATTTTAGACCTCATCACGCCTGCACCCAGGCACTCATTAAAACAGCGTGTTGCTCCACACTGCCTCATGTTGTCTGTTGGTGTGCTCTCGGGGTTCGAACCGATACAAGAACCTGTCAAATGGTAGTAAGAGTAAAGGTTTTTATTAATTGAGTTATTAATAACAAAAAAGGCACAGATCTTAAACGTGCAGTTATGAATTTTGGCAATTGTATACATTCATGTAATCACTACCCACAACAAAAATAGAATGTGTCCACCACCACAAAAAGTTTGCAACACCCCTGTACCTCTTATTAGTGCATTTCCAATCATGTCCTCATACCTACCCCAAAACCATTTTTAAATTTCTTCCAGAGCTAAGGCTTAATACATTGAATTTTACATAATCTTAGGATAGACTGTGCCACATAAAGGAGACTATCTGCAATAATTTATGTTGGAAGAATGAGATATTGATGTCAATTAATACATTTTGTGTCCTGGTTTAAAAATGCTCCTACTATTAATTAAAATTTTAAAGACATTTTCTTGTGAAAGTATAAAGGGATACTTTTTTCTATTTTGAACATTATGAGTTCAAAAGTTCATTCTGATAGAAAATTTTATTTTGTGTTTCAACTATGTATGGATAGAAATAAAACTAGGAAGAAATATAGATGATTCTTTATACTTCTTTGCATTTTCCAAATTTTATGCTACAACCATGTATTGCTTTCATTGATACAATAAAGCAATATCATCAGTGTAAAATGTACTTATTTTTTCATAATTATGTTAAGTCTCTTTATATTTATTTTCATCAAAGTGTCTTAGAGATGTGTTTTCAATTAAGAAGTCCCAGGGTCTCCAAGCTCAGTGGCACTGTCCTGTTTTTCCTCACACAAATACTAATTGCTATGGACAATGACACAGTCCTGGGAAAAACCCATGAGAGATCATTAGAGATAAGAGAGAATATTCACCATGTTTGTTTCACTCCCAGGAACAAGCAAAGTTTTGTTTCTCAAGGTTTTATTTTTATTTTTTTGAGACAGAGTCTTGCTCTGTCATCTAGGCTGGAGCAATTCTTCTGCCTCAGCCTCCCAAGTAGCTGTGATTACAGGTGCTGGCCACCACACCCAGCTAATTTTTTGTATTTTTAGGAGAGACAGGGGTTTCGCCATGTTGGCCAGACTGGTCTTGAACTCCTGACCTCAAGTGATCTGCCCACCTCGGCCTCCCAAACTGCTGGGATTACAGGTGTGAGCCACCATGCCCGGCCTCAAGGTTTTAATTTACACTCTTTCCATCTCATGATATGTAGTACCATAAAATTGTCTTTTTCTTTTTTTGAAGAAATATGGGTAGCAATTAAAAAAATAATGACAGCTTAGTATCATGACAACTATGATATGACAGACTTATCTGGCCATGTGCTGTTGAGATCTGAACACTCAAAATACCTCCAAAGTGTTATCAATCAATCAATCAATCACACTTCAGACAGCAAGCTAATTGTTGAATTCATATTTGCTTTACACAAATTCCCTATTTGTCATTACTATAAAATTAATTGCTAAAGTGCTTTATTGCTAACTGTGCTTACATAAATAAGCATAACTATTTTAATCGCTTAATGTCTGATTAGAATCACTATCATTAATCTTTGACACCAAAACATTTCTGATTATATATTTTAAATAATGAAACGTAATTGGTAGAGCTCAGTTACAACGTAGTAACCTTTTTGGAGGGGGCATTATAATAAAAGTTTACAGCAGTATTGTTCACGAGAACTTTCTGTATGACAGAAATGTTCTCTGTGCTGTCCAGTGTGGCAGCCACTAGCCATATGTGGCTACTAGACACTTGAGATGTGGCTAATGTGACTCAGGAATTGAATTTTACATTTCATTTCATTTTAAATTAATTATAATTTTGATTTAAATAGCCACATGTGGCTAGTGGCCACCATATTAGATGGTGAAGGTTTATAGAATAAGGCTTGAAACAAAAATAAAAGTCTGCTCGTACTATACACAAGGTTTTTTGCCTTGTATGAATTGGAAATTTAGTGTCTAAGAATCATTGATATTCATAAATTTGTGATAAACAACAGACTTGTTGAGACCAAAGTACTAAAATGGTACTTAAATTCATTTTCATCTTCAGTGTGATTTATGGGAATATTAGGCCAAAGAAGAATGTTTTCCTTTTCTGATACAAAAGGAAGAGATCAATTCAGCAGAATTCATATTGTTTTAACTCCCATATAGTTAGGAAGTTATTATTAGCCTCAAATGGCCTGAACATAATGACTAAGATGAATATTTGTGTGTTTTGGTGTCAGACTCATTTCCTTGTAATTACAGTCATGGGCCACGTCATGACATTTTGGTCAATGGTAGACCACATATACAATGGTGGTCCCATAAGATTACAATACCATGTTTTTACTGTACTTTTTCTATGTTGAGATACGTTCAGATGCACAAATACTTACTGTTGTTACAAACGTCTCCAGTATTCAGTACAGTAGCCTGAGGTACAGCTTTGTAGCCTCGGAGCAATACGCTCTACCACACAGCCTGGTGTGTATGGGCTGTACCATCTTGGTGTGGATCAGTGCACTCCGTGATGTTCACACAACAGAACTGGCCAACAACGCATTTCTCAGAACATGTCTCTGACATTAAGCGACACATGACTGTACTTAAAAAACTTGAAGTATGACTTCTCCTTAACATTATTGAGAAAGGGACATTTTCCTTTTGAAAATTACACCAGGTCAAGAGCTGCACCATCCATTCTTTTTTTTTTTTTTTGAGACAGAGTCTTGCTCTGTCGCCGAGGTTGGAGTGCAGTGGTGCCATCTCGGCTCACTGCAACCTCCGCCTTCTGGGTTCAAGCAATTCTCCTGTTTCAGCCTCCTGAGTAGCTGGGATTATAGGCACACGCCACCACTCCCAGCTAATTTTTATATTTTTAGTAGAGATGAGGTTTCTCCATGTTGGCGTTGACCTCCTGACTTCAGGTGATTCACCCACCTTGGCCTCCCGAAGTGCTGGGATTACAGGTGTGAGCCACTGCGCCCAGCCAGCACCATCCATTCTTAATGGAAGACTTACTTTCATCTTTTTTTTTTTAGACATTGTCTTGCTCTGTCGCCCAGGCTGGAGTGCAGTGGCGCCACCTCAGCTCACTGCAACCTTCGTCTCCTGGGTTCAAGCGATTCTCCTGCCTCAGCCTCCCGAGTAGCTGGGATTACAGGCACCCGCCATCACGCCCGGCTAATTTTTGTATTTTTAGTAGAGACGGGGTTTTGCCATGTTGGCCAGGCTGGTCTTGAACTCCCAACTTCAGGTGATCTGCCCGCCCCAGCCTCCCAAAGTGCTGGAATTACAGGCATGAGCCACCATGCCCGGCCTACTTTTATCATTTTCTTCACACACTCTGACATCTCCTTCCTACATTTTCTGTTGTATTCTCCATTGCAGGGATGGAAACAGCTTCTGGGGAAGGCTCACTTTGTGTTATTATCAAGATGACAATGTTCTAAGCTTCTAAGCAGCAGTTTTGCAGTTGGAAAGGGCCTCAGCCCTGCCACCCCCACCCTGGTTGCTTTGCATTCAGGCTGTTAGGCCTGGACAGCCCCATGTATGCCATTGCTTGGCCTCTGCCAACTTTCAACAGGGACTTGCAGTGAGATGAAGAACAGCCTCAAATCCTCACGTGTCATTCCACATACAGGTTCCTCATTTAGACACACAGACTAAAGAGCATCTGCGTTCACCTTCTCGGCTGCAGGTCTAGGTCTCCTTTGAGTGGTTGGTTCTCCTTCCCCAGCAGGGGCACATTTCTCAGCAGAGATTTATTTTTTCTTTTCCTTTTTTTTTTTTTTGAGACGGAGTCTCGCTCTGTCACCCAGGCTGGAGTGCAGTGGCGCGATCTTGGCTCACTGCAAGCTCCGCCTCCTGGGTTCTCGCCATTCTCCTGCCTCAGCCTCCTGAGTAGCTGGGACTACAGGCACCTGCCACCATACCCGGCTAATTTTTTGTATTTTTTAGTAGAGACGGGGTTTCACTGTGTTAGCCAGGATGGTCTCGATCTCCTGACCTCATGATCCACCCGCCTCGGCCTCCCAAAGTGCTGGGATTATAGGTGTGAGCCATTGCACCCGGCCTCAGCAGAGATTTCTAAAGCAATCAACTGAAGACTTCACACCTGAGTAACCTACAAGTCCTTCCGGTTGGCTGCCTCCCAGATCTTGTGGAGCAAGACGCCTGAGCCTTCCCTGCTCCTGGGAATGGCTGGCTAGGAGGGCCTGTGCACCCACATTTTAAGTGCGGTTGAGAAAAGCCTTGGGCATCTTCAGAAGCCTTGACATAGTTTCACTGCTTTCCTCTCCCTGGCAGGACTACAAGTATAGCCACAGAAAGCTCAGTGCACAAAGTAAAGACACACCCTTGAGGACAGTACAGCCGCAGCAAACTGTACTAATTAACCACAAAACCAGCTCTAACATATCCACCTCTTGGGCATAATGTTACTTATACAGTGGGCTTAACAAAACTGATATGCAGACAAAGACGGCTTAGGTAGGCCCTTTTGACACTTATTCCTGAAGACAACAGCACTATGGCCGCTTTAGGAAAGTGACAGCAAACGTGTGAAAATTTCTCACCTTCTTAAAACCTGTGAATCACCATCACTTCTCTGGGAGTGGGAAACTCATTCAGTTTTGGCTGGGGCTTTCTCTGGGACAACAATCTGTTCATGGAAGGTCTGAGTGCTGCAGAGAGCTTGATAGGTCACCTGTGCTAGCATGCAGATCAGCCAAGGATGCTTTAAAAGAAGAAGTGTGCCCTCCACCATGTAAAAAGACCCTATGGTGGATTAATGTAAGATTCTAAGTACAAATATTTGTTCAGTTACAGCCATAACTAAAACAGAATTCAGACTAGCTTTAATTCTACTAATTAGAATTTTAATCAAATACTTATTGACACAGTTTGAATGCACAATCCTGCCAAATCTCATGTTGAATTGTAATCCCCAGTGTTGGAGGTGGGGTAAGAGGTATTTGGATCCTGGGGGGCGGAT
Organism: Pongo abelii; assembly: GCF_028885655.2. Taxonomy (NCBI): domain Eukaryota; kingdom Metazoa; phylum Chordata; class Mammalia; order Primates; family Hominidae; genus Pongo; species Pongo abelii. Next base: position 121,476,004 of record NC_071997.2, on the reverse strand, counting down.
CCCTCATAAATGGCTTGGGTCATCCCCTAGGTAATGAGTGAGCTCTCTCTCTCTGAGTTCACATGAGATCTGGTCATTTAAAAGGGTGTGGCACCCCCCCGCCCCACTCTCTCCCCTACTCCTGCTTTTGCCATGTGATGTGCCTGCTCCTGCTTCACCTTCCACAATGACTGAAAGCTCCCTGAGGCTTCATCAGAAGCCAGGCAGATGCCAGCACCATGCTTCCTGTAAAGCCTACAGAACTGAGCCAATTAAACCTCGTTTCTTTATAAATTATCCAGTCTCCGTATTTTTTTAATAGCAATGCAAGAACGGCCTAAAACACTTGTATCGTACTTACTGTATGCCAGACTCTGTACATTAAAAATACCTTAAAAATAAGTACTTAAAAATACTAACTCAGCCAGGCACGGTGGCTCACGCCTGTAATCCCAGTAGTTTGGGAGGCTGAGGCAGGTGGATCACTTGAGGTCAGGAGTTCATGACCAGCCTGGCCAACCCCATTCCTACTAAAAAGTACAAAAATTAGCTGGCATGGTGGTGCATGCCTGTAATCCCAGCTATTTGGGAGGCTGAGGCAGGAGAATCACTTGAACCTGGGAGGCGGAGGTTGCAGTGAGCCAAGATCGCACCATTGCACTCCAGCCTGGGCGACAGAGTGAGACTCCGTCTCACAACAAAAACAAAAAAATTAACTCATTTAATCTTCATATAACTACCCTATGTATTTGAGTACTCTTTTGGGCACATGGTAAATAAATCTCCTTTTTATCTCACCAATCCAGTCCAGTTCCTAATGGATGCTAGAGCCAAACCATGAACACAAATCCCATTTGTGCTCCGAAGCAATCCTACACCACGTTTTGAAAATTAATCAAAGTATTTGAAAGCAAAACGTCCTAGTCAACATAATCTGTACTTTTTCTAAAATGGCTGAACCAGTAAATAAAAATAATCTTGTTTCCTTGCTACTAGTCACTTCTCTCCTCAAGCTACCTTCAATCCTAGAAGGGACAAAGTTGGCATTTACTGAACACTTATTTTAAGCCAGAACATGCCTCCCTGTACCCCCTCCCCACTTAACATTTTAGCGGTAAGCCTGAGGCTCACAGAGGTTCAGCAAAGGAATTACGGTCTTAATGCTGGTAAGTGGAAGACGGAGAATCAAGCCCTATCAGTCTGAGGCATTCTTCATGGTGGGACCTTGGTTGTTTATCTTGCGTATCCAACACTTAGAAAATGTGCAACACATATTTGTTAAAGAAATGAAGGAATGAACAGATTCCCATGTTGGTGACTGTAATTTAACACTCTCACTAGATTACTCTGCAGCCATCTTTCTTTTTTTATATATTCATATTTATTTAATAAATTCTCTATTTTTGGACATTTAGGGCAGCTAGAGGTATTGTTGTAGATATTGCTGAGATGAATGTCCCTCTGACAATTGTCTGATTATTTTCTTTTTTGAAATTTTGCTTTAAGTTCTGGGATACATGTGCTGAATGTGCAGGTTTGTTACATAGGTATATATGTGCCATGGTGGTTTGCTGCACCTATCAACTTGTCATCTAGGTTTTAAGCCCCGAATGCATTGGGTGTCTGTCCTAATGCTCTGCCTCCCCTTGTCCCCCACCCCTTGACAGGCCCCGGTGTGTGATATTCCCCTCCCTGTATCCATGTATTCTCATTATTCAGCTCCCACTTATGAGTGAGAACATGTGGTGTTTGGTTTTCTGTTCCTGTGTTGGTTTGCTGAGAATGATGGTTTCCAGCTTCATCCATGTCTCTGCAAAGGACATGAACTCATCCTTTTTTGTGGCTGCATAGTATTCCATGTTGTATATGTGCCACATTTTCTTTATCCAGTCTATCATTGATGAGCATTTGGGTTGGTTCCAAGTCTTTGCTATTGTAAATAGTGCTCTGCAGCCATCTTTCTAAAATACAACTCTGACCCACTAATGACTGGTTAGATAAAAGTCATCACCACCACCCCTGAAACGACAACTCTTTATCTTACAGGAATTGCAGAGTTCCGGAAGCCCTAGCACCATGTTTTTCATACTGCAGCTTCTGACTGGTTAGGTCTTTATGTTGTCATTTTTGTAAATAAAATGGAATAAATAGAAAAGTATCTTTCAGGGCAGTTAGGTAATTATTTTGAGAAGTTCTTGTGTGTGCACTGCAAACCATGGACAATGTCTTCCTCACTGTGGGTCATAGTCAAGTTTGGAAACCACTGCTTTAGCACACTGAGTCCCTCTGGACACTTTTTGACTCCTCTGTTTTTGTATAGCTTGTCTCCTCAACTGGAAGGTTCTTCCCTTTTCTATGCCTGGGGAGCTTCTAGTCATCTTTCAAGTCCTAATTTAAATGTGTTAGTCACTCCGTGCTCACTCATTCTTTCCTCTGGTGGGCATCTGTTCCCATCGCGGGGTAGGTAGGTAGTTTTTCGTTTGCTGGTCTCCTCTCAAGCTGTGGTTAAAGGCAGGGAACATGCCATTTTTATTCATGTCATTCAAATGCCCATAACAGAGTTTTATCTACAGAATGGACTCTAAAATGCTCACTATTTCATAGAACCCTGTAATTAATTTTTATTGAACATACATTTAATCCATATGTTTTCTACGTTTTTTTTAAGAGACAGAGTCTTGCTCCATTGCCCAGGCTGCAGCACAGTGGCGTGATCATGGCTCACTGCATCCTCGAACTCCTGGGCTCAAGCAATCTTCCCGCCTCAACCTCCCAAAGTGCTGAAATTACAGGTGTGAGGCAACACACCTGGTCCCAATTTCTAATTATTGTCATATTCAGATTTTTAAAAGCAACATCATTCCTATGTTACTAATGCTTAAAAACAGTGAAAAGTTTTAAGACAACTCACATCCATTGACTGTGATGCTGGGGTCTGTTCTGAACGAGGTGAACACTATGCAACATGATTATGATGCAGTATGCTCCTAGTTTTTTCCAATGTGGATACAATCTCATTTAAATCAACAATGCCATCAGGAGCAGATTTCAGAAGATCCATACAGACCTGGCAAGGTGGCTCACGCCTGTAAACCCAGCGCTTTGGGAGGCCGAGGTGAGAGGATTGCTTGGGCCCAGGAGATTGAGACCAGCCTGGCCAACATAACAAGATTCTGTTTCAAAAAGAAAGAAGACCCATACACATTTTATCACAAAGAGCAATGCATCAAAAGGAGGCTTATTAACTCCTGGTGGAATAAAGCAGAACGCAAAGATCAGTAAAACTTAAATGCTTTGATTTCAACTAAATTTCTGTCTTTGTAAACAGGCATCAATGGGGATTTAAAGGAAACAAGCCATATACGACTTGGATTAAATCGGAAAATAATTTTCCCCCATCAATTTTGCTGTGTTCTTTAGATTTTCATTTAGTCATTTAGTTTTCCAGCTGCCTTTGGGAACACCTAGAATTCTAGACGAAATGTGCAAAGTAGCTCAGTTCCTAATGTGATGGAGGGTGGGTGGTTTTCTTTTCTTTCCACCTACACAGCACCGTGGGTGCTGCGCTTCATGACTGAAATGCTACAAAAATGCTTGGGAACAGCCCCCAGCCTCGACCACACAACCACTTCATGTGTGAGCTTCGCAGTTCTGTGTTGAGACACGTTCTGCTTCAAGACCAGTGGGTTTGCATTCTTGGCACAAAATTTCAAGACAGTATAAGCACTTGATGTTGCCACCTTTGTAGATACCACTGCCAGGTTTTAACCTGGCAAGTTAAAAGACTGTAAGGTTTTAACTTCTCTCACTATAGTTTCAGGCTATAAATAGAGGAGAACTAGGTAGGTGTTATTCCCTCAGCATGTGTGTGCACTGACTACAGTCGCAAAGAAAACGGAAGGTGACCTTGAGGACGAAAGGGCCATAAATCGTGACGGCAAATTATTGTACTAAATAAAGGAGAATGAAGCTGAGGAAAACAGTAGTACATCCAGTGAGGCTGGTCTGTATTTACACAGGTCAAATCATGTGACAAAATGTACCATCTAAGAAACAAATATTCCAGTTATCAACTTGGACTTGCAATCATCTTGGACTCAGATCTCAATTTAGTATCACAGAATATGAAAACTAAAAAGGAATTTGGCCAGGCTCGGTGGCTTATGCCTGTAATCCCAGCACTTTGGGAGGCTGAGGCGGGCGGATCACCTGAGGTCAGGAGTTTGAGACCAGCCTGGCCAACATGGTGAAACCCCGTCTCTACTAAAAACACAAAAAATTAGCTGGGCGTGGTGGCCGGCGCCTGTAATCCCAGCTACTCAGGAGGCTGAGACAGGAGAATTGCTTGACCCCAGGAGGCGGAGGCTGCAGTGAGCCAAGATCATGCCACTGCACTCCAGCCTGGGCAGCAGAGTGAAACTCCATCTCAAATAATAATAATAATAATAAATAAATAAAAACAAAAACGAATTTTACAATTATGATTTTATAATTTATATTTGTAAGATGTATCTAACATCATAGCCAGGGACAGAGCTGGGACTGCCACCCCATGGGGCCATGATGGGCAGGAAGCGGATGCTGGGTGTTTATTCTTTCTCAGATCCAAGTCCGCCCTTCTAGTTTCTATTCTGTGATCCTGGGACTGGCTCTCTGCAAACCCATTTCCTGTATTCCCTTGCTAGCTGGTGGGTTCTGACACTAGGAGGCAATGGTAGGAGAGTGGAAAGCGGGAGGAGGAGGAACTTTTCTTCCTTTTTCTAGTTCTCGTCTGTGTCCCTACAGCAATAGAAGATAGTGATGACTCCAGTTTCCAGATTGTTTTGGCAGCTCAAGTATGTGGCTGTACCCATCTGTGGTGGCACACCAGCTGTGCCATCCCCCAATCAGAGGATTGGGCCCCAGACATTTGGTGGGTGTCTCCTTCCCCACTGGAAGTCCAAGCACTGTGGTGGCATCTCCTCCGAAGTCTAAGTGCCAGCCGCGTGGGGACCTCTCCTATGAGCTCCTCCGCGTGGGGACCTCTCCTATGAGCTCCTACGTTATGGTATCCCTACTTTTTCCTAGGGGTGGTAGTTACTTCCTGAATTTGTTTTTATTTTTTAAATAACTACTCCTTGAGGAGCAGGGCTAACACATAAGCAGTGTACCCAGAGTCGGACCCTGAATGTATTCATATCTGTTACCTCAATATCCCCTTTTTGCTTCTTAGCCTTCCAACATCTGAGTAACCATTTCCTGTCTTCACTCACCTCTGCTGTAACACCTACCACGGTTTTCCTACTGGACCCTGACTGACACAGACCTTGCTATCAAAAGTGCATTTACTGCCCCCTTGGCACACATATGTCTTACGAAGACATTTGGGGTACTTGCTCCTTCCTGCTCAACAGGTCCAACGTCACAGAACAGTGTGATGTCCTGAGGAGGCTCAAAAGAATCAAGATCCCTGTAGACCAGATTATAGCAAGAACAGAAAAATTCACATAGCCAGGGTATTACGCTGATTTCTCAAGAGTAAGGACTTCTTTCTCACCAAGTTGATTCATTTAGATTTGATATATAAAAATTACATGAATTCATTTTGTTAACAAGAATGTGATCCAAAAATGTCTTTTTCAAGTCAATGCTATTCTTTAGCAGCATCTGTTTAATTGAAAGCAAGTGAAGAAATCTAAATAATCGTGAATTCTCTGCCAGATGGCAATCATCACCCAAATTTGTGTTAGGCACCGATTATACTAGTAGCAAACAAATGCATTCAGGGGGTCGCTTTTCATTGAGCGACTAGTGCTTCAACTTTGCCCATCATAAGCAACTGTCAACAGTTCCAAGTGAGCTGAAGGCATTTATGACACTAGTTTGTGAGGCTATTTTGACTGCATTATTCTTTCCCTCACTGACCTGTGGCAGAGACTGCTAGTTGTCCCCAGACATATGAGTTAAGATGGGCTAAGTTATGTTGCAGTAAAAATTAACTTCAAATAAATCTCAGTGCTTTGATACAGTTCATGTTGCATGTAGATTGGCAGAGGCTCCATTCCCATTCAGTCTCTGAGGGATCCAGGCCAGTGGAAGCTCCAGTGCCTTGTAGCTACATCTGGAACCTGTGGCTTCCTTGGCTGCCTTGGCAGGAGAGAGCTACTGGAGACTATAATCTTGTCACCACGTGTCACTTCCCGTCATAGCCAATTGGTTAGAACAAACCAGATGGCCTCACTAATAGGTTCCATCTTTTGGTTCCCAGAAGGGGAGGGGAACCAGAACTTGATAGACACTTGAGTATCTACCATATCCAGTTCCTATTCTTCCCTTCTTGAATAGCAACAGAATTCTTGCTCGTTAGCTGGGCACGTGGCTGTACCTCCCTCCTCTAAACATGACATTTCTAAGTCTAAGTGGCTAAGCTGTGACCAATGGATGTCAGTTAAAGAGTGGTCACAACCTGCTGGAAGTATCCTTAAGGACAGGAATTGTACCCTTCTTCTCCTTCTTCACCCTTCCTGCTGGCTAGCATGTAAATAATACCTACTATTATGGGGTGGGCTCCAGCAGCTCCCTTGGATTTTGAAGTGACCTTGGGAATGGAAGCCAAGCACGAAGAACCAATACCTGGAAGGGGCCTTGGTTCCTGACCCCTTGGAGAACAATACCAACTCGGGACTGTCTTCTTCCTAAATGTGTGAGAGAAATAAACTTGTTTTGTTTAAGCCGCCGTTGTGTGTTGTGTGCATGTGTTGTGTGCAGCTGAATTTAATCCTTACTAATATGGAGCCCCAGTGCAAAGTCTGTTACGGATTCTTTTCTCAACAAGTAATATCCCTCTTCCCCTTCCATGGTCGGAATCAACTGATAGACATAAAAAGATAGAGGTAAAAATCGCCCTGCTATTACTAATAAAGCTGATGGGGATGTGGCTTTAGATTGGTGAGCAAAAGGGCTAGTTAGCACTTCCTCCTGAAATGGACAGATTATCTGCCTCTGTTACTGACCTAACTTAGGTTTCTTGGCCTCAGCACCATTGGCACGCTGGACCTGGTGACCGTCGCTGGGTTTATCCTGTACACTAGGTTTAGCAGCATCCCGTCCTCCACTCCTAGATGCCAATAGCACTCCAGTCATGATAATCAAAACTGTCTCCAGACATTGCCCAGTGTCCCCTGGGGAAAAAAATGTCCCCAGCTGAGAAAAACTGGCACAACTGAACAACTGCAGGAGCACCCCTCAGGTCAATCCAGATGCATATCTCCACAGGCAGGAAATTCCCGAACAGAGGAAAGCCAAAGCGACCGAGCCTTTCATGTCCAGTTCCCTTTTCCATACTCAGAGAAGCCACCCTCTTTGCTTCCAAAAGAGTGACTGAGGGAGTAGCAGAGGCCAACAGTGTCACTCTAATCCAGGTTCCTCTACACGGAAGCCTAATGCTAGCGTAGTTCTGAAAATGCTCCCTTCTTTTGTCATCAGCCCTGTGTACAGAGATTCATTTTTCCCGACAGCCTAAATTTTCACAAGCATTAGCTAGAAATAACGTGAATGACTGGTTGGATACAATTACTTTCATTCGAAATAAAAGAATGGGAACTAGAAAGGCTCAATGAGCAAGAATAAAGACATTTGGGCCAGCGCTATTTTTTTTTAAGGGTGGCCGGCCACTGCTTTGAGTCCATGTGTTTATCCTGAGAGTCACTGCGAGTGTTTGGAGAAAGGAGGAAGTGTATTGTGTGGGGGGTGCACATGGGTGCACAGGCGCCTCTTCAGCTCTCTCAAGAGAAGGAGAGCTGCCTGTAGTTACGAACCCTTGGGTAGAATAAGCTCGGGCCTCAGCACCTCTTTAAACTCTAAAACATTAAACACCCCACAAAGCTTTTGTTTACATATGTATTATACTGACTGATATGTAAAGTATTGCACATTAAAACTAAGAAATTATATAAGCATTTAATCCATCTAAAAATAAAAATGGTAAACACAATACATGTTAAATATTTTTACGAAAAAAACTACGTTTTCCAAGACAAAAACAATTTAGTGAAGATGGCATTATTTTACATTTCACAAATCTCTTAAAGTCTGGGCCAATAGAAGACAGATGGATTTTCCTATCGGCTTGTGTGAATTCTGCTGTGATACGTTTTGGTTTACATACATAAAGAAAAACCCAGCCTCATATAAATATGTAGTTGGAAAATGGAAAGTTGTTTTAATAGCCTCTTCGGATCCCAAAGGCCATCCTTCCTTGAAACTACATCAGAACTCGCCAAGTGGTAGCTTCAATGTGAGTTGCAACCCTCCACCTATGGGCATCTCGCCTTCGAGACCTGGGGTCTGGGGCCGCTCCTCCGGCTGCGGTGATGGCCACCTTGCTTGACCCACACCTTGGCTTTGGAGACCCGCATCTCCCAGGCCATACTGTCACTCTTCCTCACTTCTCCCACCGCTTCTCCTTTATACCATGTCCCCCTTTCTTCTCTCCCTGTCCTGTCATCCTGGCTCTTTCCTCCTTTTGTTTTTTGCTCCTTTCTTTACCTCCTCTCAGCAGATCTTCCCTTGCTTCTCTGAGCCCTCGCCTCCTGTCCTCTGAAGGCCAGGCTGAAAGCCCCAAACATCATCCCTTTCCCACCTGACTGGAGTGACAATAGGGCCTAAGGCCAACAAGGCACCAGGTCTGTCTTTAGCAATCAGAGAAACTACAAAAGCAAAAGATAAAGCCAGGAGAAGGCACTGCCTTAAGCTGCAGCTAACACCTGGCAAGGCTGGGGTGCACCGCTTGGAGGGTGGGGTAAGCCAATCGCTAATAGAATTGAAAAGCCAACTTTGAAACACTGTGATACAATGGGTTGCTTTTAATGACGCAGGTGGTTTTATTCTGATTTTCATTTTTAATTATGTTAATCAAGTGGCCCATTTCTGAGATATGAAGAAACAGTTTCATGTACGAAAGTGAAACGCTGGTTCTGTCTTAAGCCCCTCAAGCCCTCAGCGGCACCATCATTCACTTGCTAACTTTGGGCATTCACTTGCTAACTTTGGGCATTCGCTTGACTCCGCCAATACATGCATCCCTGGGGCCAAAGCCGTCAAAAGGGAGGCACAAAAGGAGTCGTAGCTGTCTCAAGTACAGGGGGGCTCATCTTTTGCTGAGGCAAAGGACAATTAGTTAGATGTGCTTTAACTTTTAGCAAAATGCAAATTTGGCAATCATTTTTTTTTCATTACAAATGCAGTTTGTTAGTTACTGAAGTCACCTTTTTTTTTTTTTTTTAATTTTAGATGGAGTCTCGCTCTGTTGTCAGGCTGGAATGCAGTGGTGCAATCTCGGCTCACTGCAACCTCTACCTCCCGGATTCAAGTGATTCTCCTGCCTTAGCCTCCCGAGTAGCTGGGACGACTAGTGCGCGCCACCAGGCCCGGCTAATTTTTGTATTTTTAGTACAGACAGGGTTTCACCATGTTGGCTAGGATGGTCTCGATCTCTTGACCTTGTGACCCACCTGCCTCAGCCTCCCAAAGTGCTGGATTACAGGCGTGAGCCACCACGCTTGGCCTGAAGTCATCTTTTAAAAAAAATTCTCAGGGTCAGGTGTGGTGGCTCATGTCTGTAATCCCAGCCCTTTGGGAGGCCGAGGTGGGCAGATCACTTGAGGTCAGGAGTTCGAGACCAGCCTGGCCAATGTGGTGAAATCCTGCCTCTACTAAAAAAATACAAAAATTAGCCAGCTGTGGTGGCCCATGCCTGAAATCCCAGCTACTCTGGAGGCTGAGGCATGAGAATCACTTGAACCTGGGAGGCAGATGTTGCAGTGAGCTGAGATCACACCACTGCACTCCAGCCTGGGTGACAGAGCGAGACTCCGTTACAAAAAAAAAAAAAAAAAAAAAATTTTCTTGGGAGTTGGGTCGAATAATGTAGTCAGGTCAGGTCACTTATCAACCGGCAACAACTTACTGAACGTTGTATTAGTCCATTCTCATGCTGCTAATAAAGACATATCCAAGACCGGGTAATTTATAAAGGACAGAGGTTTAACTGACTCACAGTTCAGCATGGCTGAGGCCTCAGGAAACTTACAATCATGGTGGAAGGGGAAGCAAACACGTCCTTCTTCACATAATGGCAGGAGAGAGAAGAATGGGAGCCGATCCAAGGGGGAAGCCCCTTATAAAAGCATCGGATCTTGTGAGAACTTACTATCACGAGAACAGGATGGAGGAAACAGCCCCCATGATTCAATTTTCTCCATCTGGTCCCTCCCACAACACATGGGGATTATGGGAACTACAATTCAAGATGAGATTGGGGTGGGAACACAGCCAAACCATATCATTCTCTCCCTGGCCCCTCCCAAATCTCATGTCCTCATAATTCCAAACATAACCCTGCCCTTCCAACAGTCCCCCAAAGTCTTAGCTCATTCCAGCATTAACTCAAAACTCCAAGTCCAAAGTCTCATGTCAGACAAGGCAAGTCCCTTCCACCTATCGGCCTGTAAAACCAAAAGCAAGTTAGTTACTTCCTAGGATTGGGTAAATACACCCGTTCCAAATGGGAGAAATTGGCCAAAACAAAGGGGCTACGGGTGCCATGCAAGTCCAAAATCCAATACGGCAGTCATTAAACCTTAAAGTTCCAAAATGATCTCCTTTGACTCCATGTCTCCCATCCAGGTGATGTTGATGCAAGAGGTGGGCTCCCACGGCCTTGGGCAGCCCCACCCCTGTGGCTTTGCAGGGTACACCCCCACCCCCATCTTGGTTGCTTTCACAGGCTAGTGTTGAGTGTCTGGGACTCTTCTGGGTGCACAGTGCAAGCTACCATTCTGGGGTCTGGAGGATGGTGGCCCTGTTCTCACAGCTCCACCAGGCAGTGCACCAGTCGGGACTCTGCGTGGGGGATCCAACCCCATATTTCCCTTCCACACTGCCCTAGCAGAGGTTCTCCAGAGAGTAAACTTCTGCCTGGACATCCAGGTGTTTCCATACAGCCTCTGAAATCTAGGCAAAGGTTCCCAAACCTTAATTCTTGACTTCCGTGCACTCATAGGCCCAACACCATGTGTAAGCCACCAAGGCTTGGGGATTGCACCCTCTGAAGCAACAGCCTGAGCTTTATATTGGCCCCTTTTAGACAAGGCTGGAGCTGAAGAAGTTAGGATGCAGGGCACCATGTCCCAGTGCAGCATAGAGCAGGGGGGCCCCTCATAGGCCCCCAGGCTTGTGATAGGAGGGGCTGCTGGAAGGTCTCTGACATGCCCTGGAGACATCTTCCCCATTCTCTTGGTGATTAACATTTGACGTTACTTGTGCAAATTTCTGCAGCCAGCTTAAATTTCTCCCCAGAAAATGGAGTTTTCTTTTCTATCCCATCATCAGGCTGCAAAATTTTCCAAACTTTTATGCTCTGCTTCCACTCGAACACTTTGCTGCTTAGAAATTTCTTCTGCCAGATACCCTAACTCATCTCTCTCAAAGTTCCATGGACCTCTAGGGCAGGGGCAAAATGCTACCAGTCTCTTTGCATAGCAAGAGTGACCTTTACTCCCGCTTCCAATAGGTTCTTCATCTCCATCTTGACCACCTCAGCCTGGACTTCACTGTCCATATCACTATCAGCAATTTGTCAAAGCTATTCAACAAGTCTCTAGGAAGTTCTAAATGTTTCCCACATTTTCCTGTCTTCTTCTGAACCCTCCAAACTGTTCCAACCTCTGCCTGTTACTCAGTTCCAAAGTTGCTTCCACATTTTCGGGTATCTTTACAGCAGCGCCCCACTGTGTGGTACCAATTTACCGTATCAGTCCATTCTCACACTGCTAACAGACATACCCAAGACTGGGTAATTTATAAAGGAAACAGATTTAATTGACTCATAGTTCACCATGGCTGGCTCAGGAAACTTACAATCATGGTGGAAGAGGAAGCAAATATGTCTTTTTCTTCATATGGTGGCAGGAGGGAGAATGAGAGCCGAGCGAAGGGAAAAGCCCTCTATTAAACCATTAGATCTAGTGAGAACTTACTATCACGAGAACAGGATGCAGGGAAACAGTTCCCATGATTCAATTACCTCCACCTGGTCCCTCCCACGACACATGGGGATTATAGGAACTACAATTCAAAATGAGATTTGGGTGGGGACACAGTGAAACCCTATCATACACTACATTAATATGAGAAATACATATTAAGACATGACCTTACACTCTGACAACATGGAATGGCAGCTGGGAATTTAGCCGCAACAACTTCTGAGGAAGGAAGATGGCCGCCTGCGTGCTGTGTAGAAACTGCATGTAGGGAGGAGTAAAGGGGAGGCATGGGTGAAGCCAGGTCCAGAATAGAGATGCGATTTTGAAACACAGAGAACAGGAAGAGGATAGGATAAGAGCAAAGGCAGGGAGATGGGAAAGTTCACTGTGTGCTTCAGGTAGTGATGAGACCGATTTACTGGGGTGAAGGTCTGCGAGGCAGGTACCAAGGCAGGATTGGAAAGCGAGGCTTGGGCCCTTCTATATCCAGAGTCTGCACTTCAGCCTGAAGGAAACACGGATCACTCAAGGTTTCTGAAGGTAGAAGCGGTGCACACAGAGATGGGATAGCGAGGTTGGAAAGGTTAGGGTTAGTGAGGCAGAGGTGGGACAATGAGGTTGGAAAGGTTAGGGTTAGTGAGGAGGAAGGGCCCAGAAAAAAGTTCATGGGATGCTTATTTTATCTGTTTTAAAAATCAGAGACCAAACGCCAAAAGATGGAGTGACTCGAGAGATACTTCATTTATAACACACATCTGTAATTTACAAAGGATTTTCGTTTACATGATCTCATTTTACCTTCAGAACAATTTGTAAAGGAGAACATTTGTCACATTCACAAGTTAAGGAACTGCTGCTCAGAAATGATGGCATTACCTTTGGTAAAACCTTTTGTCGGTTTTTGGGACACTGCCTTCTCCCTCCCCACCCGCCCCATTATTCCTTCTCAGGAGACTTCTTCTGTATTTCTCCTTAAATATAGATGCCCTTAGGCCTGCTGTACTCTTTAGATACCTCTCCTACTCTTGTGGTTTAAACTATCACATCTAAACTGACGTCTGCCTAACCTACTGTACAGCTCAGACTTTTCCACTGAGCACCTGACCTACATACACACAACAACCTGCCCAACTCTTGCTTTCATCAAGCATGTCCCAAACCTAAGTTTTATCCTAGGCTTGCTCTTCCTCCTGTATTCGCCATTCTGTCAAGCGGTACGACTGACTGATCCAGTGATGATCAGCAGTGCCCCCTGCAGCTTTTCTTTGGCTAATTTCAAATAATAAAACAGAGGGAGGAAAAGCATTGAGGCTAACCACTGGGGGAGGAGCACACTTCATCCCCAGGTGCACAGAAACACACCGGCAGGACTGCTGCAGGAAGGGGCTGGTGCTCAGCAGAGGGACAGGACTGGCAAAAGCCACCAGAGCTCAGAGGTATGTGAATCCTAAACACTCAGCATTATTTTTTAATACTTGGATTTTGGATTCCAATTTTAAATCTTTTTAAACACAGTCTGAATTTGAAGTCGCTTCAAATATTTCTTTAAAAGCAATATTCAAACGATACAGGAATCTTGTATGATAGACAAACCAAATATTGTTATTCTGATCTTACAATTCACTCACTCCACTCACTTATTTGTTCAGACATTTATTGAGCACTTCTTAAGGGCCAGGCATGGTGTGAGGCACTGGGATATAACAGTGATTATGACAAAGTCCCTCAAGGAGCTCACAGTCTAATGGTAAACTACAGAGTAAACTGAGGCACAGAGTGGTAAATGACTTACCCAATGAGGTAGAAATAGCTAGGTATGTGAAAATGTGGGAGCAGAGCTGAAGAGAGGGCAAAGGTACAACTTGTCCTAAGTAAAACCCCTTGGACTGACTCAACAGCAAGGCTGCATACACCAACATTATAAAATCTACTTGCAAAAGCCTTAAAGGAGTTTCCAATGATCACCATGACTGAATTCATGTTTCACAATGAACTCAGCTATTTCCTGATGGCATTTCTATCCCTGCCCCCAAAGCCACTGGGCAGGCCACCAATCTGCTGGGAGACAGCTTAAACCAAGAAGTATCTGACTCCAATTTTAGCACTGAAAACCATATTAAAATACTTTAATTAAATCCACAAACATAAATGTGTAGCACATTTATGATACTTCTACATGTAGAAGTTTGGAAAAACTCTCTTCTAACCCTCATCCAGAGGATTCTAATAAGTTATAGATACCAAAGAGATTAGAGAATTTGTCTGTCACTTTCCATATATACATTATTTTGGCTGTACAAGGGTGAAAAGTGTCACTCAGACATATTTCGTAAGTAATCTAAACATTATACAGATATATACAAAGACATCACATTTAAATTTGTGTGTACATCTATGCAATGTACAACAGTAACTGCAAACATGAACCAGTGTAAGGCAATTTCTTTTGTGATCTATGACATACTCCTTGAAGGGAAGGGTAGAGTCCACGAAGAACTGTCCATTTCAGCCCGACTGTCTGTCTTCATGACACTCTGTGATGAAGCTACTTCAGGAGGCAAGATGTCTATTTCACTGACAAAAAGCAGTGAATAATTATAAAAGGAGTTGTTTTCAAATGTGGAAACCACAGTTACTCAGTAATCTACGTGGTGAACTCCTCAAAGACACTACTGGCCATGATGCCGCTACTGAGAACGAGAGCACTTCATGGATGATTTATTGCTCTGAGAATCAAATTTGATGCGTAATTCTCCACGAAGATGTTCCCAAAAAACTCAGTGATACATAAATTCTCAAATGCCATCAGTTGCTTACTTCAAGCAATTCTTCACTTTGCTGAGGATTTTCTTCTGAAAAAGAACACGAGAGAGAAATACACCTAAGTGAAGGTCTGACAGGCAAATACGTAAAAGAATACGCAATCTGACTACTTCAGAAAACCCTGAAGATGCCTGGTCAAGAACACGTATTCTCAGGTTAATGGCATAAGGCTAATTTTTTCAGCCTCTCAAGAATAAACTGGAACTCTAACTTGTACCTGAAAGCACCCGTCCGAGAATGGAGGAAGCCTTCCCTTATTAGGGCTTTATTAGTTTCTTTTGGAGCCATCACGACTCCCCCAGTCTTTGTAATCCTTGTGTCTTTGTGCTGTTGTCTGCATGTGGGCAACAGCCCCCTCTTCTGGTCATTACAGGTATTCTTTGTCAGTGAAAGCTTCCTCTCCGTCCAGCCTGTGGCTCTACAAGGGACAGCTGAAGACCACCCTGGCTCGCAGTGCTTGTCGGGTTCTCCAGTTGGCTGGGTCTTTGTTCGGATGTCAGTGGAGCTGCTGGCTGGGCACTGTGATGGCTTCTGCCCAGGCCGGTCACAGGATGCTGGCCCCCTGCTCAGGCATTTCCACTATTTGGGATCTGCTGTTGGACAGTGCTGCAAGCTGGGTTCCGAGGTTAGATGGAGTCACTGCTCTGGCCAGATGGGTCCAAAGGCGACGTCCTTAGAAATGTGCAACTGAGGACTGACTCTTGTGGAGCGGGCTGTTGGCTGAGTTGAGTGGGTGTTTGACTGCCTGGGTCAAGCAGGTCTAGCCCCTTCCCTTCTCCAAGATGTGCAGAAGGGGAAATCTCCCGGCCGGGTCATGGGCAGGCTCTTTGGCTGAGTGGAGCTGCTGTTTGACTGAAAGCCTGCCCTATTCAGAGACCATCGTAAGTTCGTATCACCATGGGACCAAACAGAATTCTAAGTTTTCACTGCTATCAAAACTACAGAAATTTAACTATAATGTTCACAGAAACATTCTAAACTACAGTAAGAGTTGTGTTGTAATTTTTTACTCATGTTTTTGTGGATAGGAAGAGTAAAAATATCTTAAGGCCATAATACACATTAATAAAATTATGCATGCTTAATTAAAATACTGTCAGAATCACTGGTATATTTACCTTCCTCAGGGCCTTCTGGATGAGTGCTCTCAGATGAAGAAGTCCCGACACCTTCAGACCTTTTGTTACTGGTCTGACCCTGCTCCACTTCACACAAATAGACATCGATAGGTCCATTGGTGCTCCTTATGTGCACTGTGATAGAGTCCTAGCAAAGGACACAGGAATCGTCAAGATGAATGAAATAATAAATCATATTTTTTCACTCACTAGAACTGCAAAAATTTTGAGACATTTGAGAAAATCACCTTAGCTGTAGTCACATTAAAGCACTGGCCAATTCACATGCTGAAGACAGCTACAGTTGATGCTGCAGTAATGGCTTCAGAGCTATCATGTGAAAACCTCAGTACTCAAGAGCCTGTCTTTTTCTACTCAGGAGCTGACCCTTCAAGGAGGCCGTACTTCAGTCAAAAATCAGTGTTTTGATGACAAAGAACTCTAGAATACCCTAGTATCACAGGATAAATATGTGCTTGGATTTCCAGACCAACGAACAGGTCTTGAGATAATGGAAGGGCCATTCTTTTGTCCAGTTGAAAGAATAGGAAAAGATCAAAATACATCTCAAGTAAAACGTCAAAAAAATCGTTTAGAATATTTATAAAGGACTGTAACTCATTATGATATTCACATCCTTTGATTTCAGATTTCCTCAGGACTAAAATACTTTTTTTCCATAAGATATCAGGCAACTTGAGTGCTTCTACGCGGAATTACGCTAAATTCTTAAGGAACAGCTCCGGCTATACATGACTGCTTTAATTGGGAGCTGCTTCAACTATAACAAAGTCTGTTTTCTCCCCTTTAATGCAGTTAGGCCTGGCCTAGACACACAGACACCACTGCTCCCTCCCACTCCACACCTCACTGTGATCTTATACCACGGTGAATCTGTGGAGATGCAGCCTCTCAGACAGTCTCAGAGCCTCACTTGTCCTTGCTATGACTTCCTGGTACCTGACAAGTGGGCTAGAGAACATCTGTGCTCAGCTTCTAGAGTACCAGGTCACAACTGGTTTGAATGATAAATCCTGTACAATTTAATAGATATTTCTAAACAATAACATTCCACTAAATTAGGTGTTGTCAAACTTCCATAAAGGCTGAGATGGTAAATATTTCTGGCTTTGCGAGTCACACTATCCCTGTCATAACCTCTGAACTCTGCCACTATAGTATGAAAGCAGTCAGAGACAATATGTAAACAAATGTGCATGTGGCTGTGTCCTAATAAAATTATTTCTAAGAACAAGGAGCAGGCCGGATCCGACCTGAAGGCCAGTTTGCCAACCATCACACTAGGTCCCCAGATCGTCACGGTCAGGCTCTGGCCAAGAGGGCCCATGTGCAGAGACTTTACATGGGACTCTAAGAGAAGCCTCAGGTATGATCAAACGCTCAGCCAGATTTAGCAATTACAGTCTGAAGTAGCTCACAGCATAGGGAAAAAGCCAAAAATTCACTAGTCTCTGCAGAATGAATTATTATGCCCCAAAGTAAAGATGTGTTGATTAGCAGTTTCTTACTTAAAAATAAAACAACCAGGAAACATCACCAAGAAATCATAACTTGAGTGTGACTGAGGTAAATGAAAGCCAGCCCTTAACCCATATACTGTGGAGTAATACAGGGCTCACTTGAACAGTGGTCTGCTGGGGACAAAAGGAAAAACGGGTCAAGAAAATATTCTTCACTAGGCAGGAGGCAAACCCCCAGGGCAATGCAGAGGGCTGCACTATGAGCACCGATGGGTCTATCAAGGCTGTCAGTCTTGAGGATGTGTCCCAAGAATGGCCACATTCCTTGGTTCTGATTCTGTCCTCATCAAGCAGCCTTCTGATGCAATTATCTTTCAATGCAAATTTTTCTGCAAGGGAAAGAACGCACTGAGCAGCTGGCGGCTGACAAAAATATGTTCATTTACACAGAAATCCTACTTTTCCATTTTAAATTCAGAACCTAGTGTCCTGGTTTATTCATCAGTCTTTCAAGAGTTTGTTAATTCCCCAGTGCCTTGGCTGAGAACAGACCTTACTTTTGGAACTTTAAGACGGGCCAATTCTTGGTGATTCTTCTAAGAAGCATTGCAGTACAATAGTGAAAAGCAAACTATGAAGTCACACTAACTGGGTTTGCATTCTGGTGATCCTGAAAAAGTTAACTCATCTTTGTGAACTTTCGGTTCCTCATCTTTAAGATAATAATGACGACTACTTGACTTGCTGTGTTAGTTGAAGCAAGTTAAAATGTGTGAAGTGCCTTGAGCAGTATCGGATGTACAGTGCACGTGCATACAACGGCTCTTAAGTATGACTGCAATAAATCACAGCCTAAGCAGTCGGCCCTCATCCCTCTTTAGATCTCTTTAAAAATGCGGGGTTACCTACTTCTCTGGGAGCTGGAACATCCAATCTGGTTTCTGCTGGAGCTTTGACTGCAATGACGATCTGTTCATGGAAAGCCTGAATGCTATGAATGTCTTGATAGGTCACATATGCTAGCGTAAAACTCAGTCAAGGATCTCTACACAGAATGCTGTTTATTGGGGAGGTAATTTATCTCTAGTAATTTAGTAACGCAAGAGTAATGTTAGAATGTTTTTAGTTTTTATGAGACACAAGTTCACCATTAAGGAAAGCAGTAAAAAAAAAAAAAAATTTCACTGATAATCTTTATTATTCATATAAAATTAAGATTTTTATGAAGGGTTTTACAATATTTACAACTCAACCTAAAGAGTTTCTTTAAGCTGTACTATTATGATTATGATGGCAATTTCTGGAGAAAAATATTAATAAAGTCTGAGTCCCTAACACAAATACACCACACGAAGAAATGCAAATTTTCATCCTATTCCCTTTTCAGTTATAGTAAGCTAGATCTTACTGTAACTTTGAGAAAAAACACTCAGGGCTTTGACAAGAATCTCCTAAAATGAAAGATGGAAAAAAATCTATAAAAAGGCATAAATGACTTAGAGATTAAGTTTCTCAAGACTATCATGTATGATGTTACTTCATCCAAAATTACTTTCCATCTCACTACCTGAATCTTTTTCATCTTGTCTCACTGTGTTGCCTCAAATTTTACCAATTAAGTGATTTACTGGGTTTCCCTAGCATTTTTTTTTTTCTGATTGGCTGCAGTAATGTTGGTGCTTATTTTTTCTTTTCCTTCCAGTAACTGTTCTGTGGGAATAGAGGTTTTTGACTGCTGGAGAGAGTTTTAAGTAAATCTGAGGTATGGGATAGCTCGGAATCAGTGAGCCCCTCAAAGGGTGCCACAGGAACAGCACAGCATACAGGTTTAAGACACCCAGGATGTCAGTACCAAAGACAAGGCTCCCCCAGCCCCACCCCCCAGCTCCCTGAGACATTGAGTTTCAAAGCAAAACTGCTATTAAGCAACAACATGCTTCTGTGGACACAAATGGCAGTAAGCACCACTTCAATGGCAATTCACTGTTTCAGAAATCAACTTCCATTCACAAATTTCTAGGAAAAACATGAACTTCACAAATGCCAACAAATATTTTATTATCCTTACAGTATTCAGACTATAAAAATGAATACTCCACTATTTTAAGTGGTACCATCAACCTTGGTTTGGTACTCTACCCCTGACGTCATCATCCAGAATTTAATTTAAGAAACGCCACACAGAAGTTAAAAAACCTACTGTTTGTGTATGTTTGAGGCTATACTACTACCAACTTTTGCTTAACTTTTTTTGTTTTTTTGAGACGGAGTTTTGCTCTTGTTGCCCAGGCTGGAGTGCAATGGCGCCATCTCCGCTCACCGCAACCTCTGCCTCCCAGGTTCAAGTGATTCTCCTGCCTCAGCCTCCCAAGGAGCTGGGATTACAGCCATGTGCCACCACGCCTGGCTAATTTTGTATTACTTTAACTTTTAATGGTCTAATTTTATATCTTAAATATATAAATTAAGTCCCCAAGCTGACTCTACTACTTAAGTAATCTGTTTTGGAAGCAGAAATTTTAAAAAGGTATAGACTTAAAGGATATCTTTCATTTTCTTTGTCATCTGTTAACTCAAACAGCTGCTGAGCACAATCCTTAATTAACTCATCCAAAGCATCTTCCATTGCTGATAAGTCAGAAAGTTCCTCCTGTAGCTTCTTTTGTTGGGGAACTGCTCCAAAATTGCTAAGATCAGATCCTCTTTAAAAGAAAAAAAAAGTCACCATCAATACCAACTACGAGATAACAAAGTAATTTCAAGTTAGGTTATTGGAACTTCTCCAAATGCTTACCATAAGTGTTTTCCACAACAATAGAAACTAGGGACTTCTAACTTCTGCCGTCTTTGTTCTAGACAGCCATTACTCCTTCTGTACATAAATTATTTATAGTTCTTCATCTTATAGAGTCTTTTTCAAAAAAATATATTACACCTAACAGAAATTAGTAACAGCAGAGACAGCCTAAGGAAACAAAAAGGGCACTGAACTAAGAATCAGTAACATGCAGCTTCAGCCTCAGTCCTAGTACTTACAGCTTCTGATAAGTTATAATCTTACAGTACTTGAGTTCCTACATATGAAAACAAAGTGTTGGCTAAATGACAGTTTCTCTGCTAAAATGTGATGAGTCTGTATTTTTCCCTAGTGTACACATTCTATCTGAATATAATGATTATATTCATCATTTAAAAAAAGACATTATTTTCAGGCCAGGCATGGTGGGTCATGCCTGCAATCCCAGCACTTTGGGAGGCTGAAAGCAGGTGAATCAACTGAGGTCAGGAGTTACAGACCAACCTGGCCAACATGGTGAAACCCCGTCTCTACTAAAAATACAAAAATTAGCCGGGCGTGGTGGCGTACGCCTGTAATCCCAGCTACTGGGGAGGCTGAGGCAGGAGAATCACTTGAACCCAGGAGGTAGAGGTTGCAGTGAGCCGAGATTGTGCCACTATACACTCCAGCCTGGGTGACACAGCACGACTCCGTCTCAAAAAAAAAAAAAAAAAAAAAAAAAAAAAAGACATACATATTTTATTTAGTTATTAGTGTCTACTCCAATATGATATGACCAGGCAACAACTGATTTCATTTTTTTCTTTCAATCTTAATGGAAAATAAATAGGGAAAGGTCCTTGCCTTTATCTTTTACTTGGTAGTTTTCAAACCTGATTCTAATTAGTGATTCACAATGCATGCCAATATAAACTCCTGAAGTGTTTTTTAGTGTTATTTAGTAAACATGCTCAAATTAGAATTCAACCTGTACTTCTGTACTATTGAAAAAATTACCTCCTTTATGAATCCCTTTCCTCTAATAACTAAGTTAATTATTTAGGGTCATTTTATGGTCTTTGCTGGTAGGTTTTCATTTGCCTGAGAGGTCACTACGTACTTATTTGCTGCAACTATTTCTCCCTGTCCCCAAATACTTGCCTATTCTAGGTATAACAGCGTTCTTCTTATGTGTGCACGCACAGATACCTTTATCTATGTCAATGTCTTAAGCTTCCCTTTCCATTGGATTCCTCCTCATCATGTCAAGTCTTTAGCAACTGCCTTTTAGACATTGTCTGATTTTTTTTTTTTCATATTCAGGGCAGTATTTCAAACACCTCGCTACGTCATAATCTCCTGGGCTACCTGTTGAGAATGTACTTTCCTGCTTTCCCTCAGACCCACCGAATTACAACTCCAGAGGCAGTAAGCCTCTAGGTGTTTACTACACTTCCATGCGAAAACCACTGTTTTACAACCTTAACAGATTTTCCCAATATCAATAATCAATTGGAACTGAGGAAATACTTTTTAAAAAATTTATGTACTCTCTAGGATGAAGCAAGAAAATTTTATAGAATTCTCTTCTAACAAGAAGTCGTACCTTTGTTTTATATTGTCAAAACACTGCGACTATCTAGTTTAAGCATGGAATTGTCACTTGATGAGAAGGAACAAAAGCCACGAAAAGTTTGAAAGCAACTCACATCCATCGAATATGGTTCTTGGATTTCTTCTCAACGAGGTCGATTCCATCTAAGACATTGGTGATGTCATACACTCTCCGCTTTCGGACTCCCAGTTTCGTTGCAACCTTGTTTAAGTCAAGAATACCCCCAGGAGCAGATCTGACAAGATCCATAAATTTTCGAGTTAAATAAACCAGTGATACATCAAAACGAGGTCTCTTCACTTTTAGAGCTTCTGGGAAACAAAATAAACATATTTGTAAAATTTTAAATAACATTTCTCAACTCATTTTTAAAAATCATCTGTTTCCTCTTGATCAGATAGCAGATATCTACAGAAATTCCCACACATTGACCAAATCAAAGCTGGTTTCTATGAAATAAATCTCTTAAATTGGAGAAAAAATTCACTGGCCTATCCTGGCTCTAAACAAAGGCTTTAGATTTAAATAAAGGAGTATTTGAAATACGCAACCAGTGTCCACTGAACATGTGGACTTTTACAAGTCTACTGCATCTTCTCAGACAAAGCAGTGAGATTACATTTGCATCCATACCACTCTCAGGAACAGAATTACACATGATTTTTAAAATTAAATTTCTCATTTGGTCTTCAAGTTAAGGAATTCTTTACAAAGCAAAGGCAGAGAATTGGCTTTTTTTCCCCTTTAATGATTCTATCCATGTCATAGTGTAAGTTGTCTGATGAATTTTTTTTGAAAGAGCCCAAACTAGTCTTCTATTAAGACAATTATGCAATTATGACATACCTCGAGCAACAGTGGTATCTCTATTTTTTTTTTTTTTTTTTTTTTTGAGACAGAGTCTCACTCTGTTGCCCAGGCTGGAGCTGGAGTGCAGTGGCGCGATCCTGGCTCACTGCAACCTCCGCCTCCAGGGTTCAAGTAATTCTCCTCCGGAGTAGCTGGGATTACAGGCATGCACCACCACACCTGGGTAATTGTTTTGCATTTTTAGTAGAGATGGGGTTTCACCATATTGGCCAGGCTGGTCTTGAACTCCTTCCTGACCTTGTGATCCACCTGCCTCAGCCTACCAAAGTACTGGGATTACAGGCGTTAGAGCCACCGCGCCCAGCCCAGTATCTCTATTTTTAAAAATATTCACTACCCTATATTAATTTAACAGATAGACAAATTTTAAAAAATCCCTTTAATTCCCTCACTCACCTACTATAATGGCTAGGGTTTTCATACACACACACACCTCTAACACATTCACACCTGTATGTCAATCATATATATAGTTTTTAAAAACAAAAATAGGACCATGCAATGTTGCAACACGTTCTTTTAACTCAATATTGTGAACATCGTAACACATCAACAAATGTATTTCAACATAATTCTTAATGGCTGCATGCTTAACTGTATGCAGTATTTGCTATTTATCCCAATGTTAGAAATTCAGACCATCTCTAACTTTATGATTTTGCTTAATATTTCAATGAATCTTTTTGTTGTGAAACTATTGTATGTCCCCTTAACTGGACATTTTTAAGGAATTTTGATATGTGCTGCTAAACTGCTTTGCAGGTTGTGGGTTCTATCCATTCTATGCAGTATACACGGGCCTCATCTCACGCGCTCGCCAGAACTAAGTATCTTGTCATCTCTTCCGATTTGATACGAAGAAAAAGTTCTTATGGCTTGGTTTGCCGAAAAAATAATTTCTAAAATAACTTTGTCACTCTGGTGTAGAATATATGACTTTCTTTTTCTCTACTTCCACAGCACACCACAGTCAGTATGCCTCAAAGAAATGTCCATCCTACCTTCAGCCAGAAATGTCCTTACTCAGAACCTCCACAATGTCACATTTAGTTTAAAGACCACTGGCGGTTACTTCAGGAACAAAGGTACATATTTCATAATATAAATGTCTTCTCTCTGGAGCCCATTCCTACACTTAAGATTAAATAGGGGTAAATTAGGAATTTAAAAGGATTTTTAATTGGAAGTAGAAGGTCACAATTCTACAACAAACTCAGGAAGATTACAAATGAGAAATTCTAACTTTAAAAAGCATATATTTAATTATACGAATTATTAACAAGGCATGGTCTTATATGCTCAGGATAAGCATATTTCTAGGTTATTTTACAAAGAACATGTACAACAGAACACCAAAAACGTGACAGTTGCTGAGGGGATATGATAGGATTACAGAGGTCTTCACACCAAAGCAACTCCGTAGTCTAATAAGGAACTCTATTATATGTCCTGAGGTAAGTGCTAAGAGAGGTATTCAAAGTCACCCGATGGCAAGAAATCAAACCTTCACTGGAGGGGGACACTGGGAAGGCCTCTTGATGGGAGTACGCTGGGCATAGGGAACAGGAAGGCGAATGGGCGGTGTTTGCCCACTCTGACAGAGGGTGAGGGGCTGAAGTGAGGGAGAGGAAACCACACCTCAGAAGACAAAGCAGCCTTAGAGAACCTGGGGTGCTTCGGGGATCACAGGTGGTGTAGCTTGAGCTGTGGAGGAGGGCGGCAGCATGCTGGAAGAAGAGGCTGCGGCATTAAGCAAGAAACAGCCCACAAGGGCCTGGTCTGCTCTGTCTACCCATTCTCTACCGCCTTGTTTCTTTTAATATGAAGTGGCTTATGAATTTAATGCAAACACTTAAAATCAAATATACAAGGAATCAGGGTTTTCTCTGCATGTAAAAGAGCGTCACTGAAGAACTTAGGTTGAATGATATCATAATCCCATTTCTGTATTAGACAAATCCCCCTGGATTTTTCCAGCATCCAGGTTGGAGCGCCTGGAAGACTGCCTTCTAAGAAGGAGACCCAGCAACTTCAGCTACAGAGGAAGTTAGACCCTGAACGAGAAGAAGCAATTCAATGTTGTGGTAAAGACTCTGGGCTCTTGCGTCAGAGAGGTAAGAGATTCAACCCTGACTCTGAGCAAGTCACCTCAGCCTCTCTGGGCCTTTATAAAGTAAGAATTCTAATCCATACCTGAAGGGTCGTTGTGATAATCCATGCAGAGAGCTTAATACAGTGCCAAGGCACTGTATGAGCTCAATAAATGTCAGATATTATTATAAATTGGTGGTATGGGACAGATGCAAGAAACATATCAAAGGTGAAGCTGACCAAACTCAGTGACCAACTATGGGTGAGACTGGGGCAGGCACTGAAGAAAAACTAAGGGTGAGTATTTCTAAGATTCACACTGACTTAACGATGCACTATCTATCCACTGAGATTAGGAAGCTGAGGTGGGGCAGTCTATCATGAAAACTTCCAGAAGAGGGAATTAGAGCCATTTACATCCTATCTCCTCTAACAGACACCCTAAACATTAACCTAAGATAAGGGACAAGAAGGAAAGAGTACATTTCTCTCCCAGGAGGAATACTGAGAAAATAGTCTTAAATACAGACTGTTCTATGGAGAATAAACTGGCATTTGTGCACATGATTCAACCCATAACTTCAGGAGTTGTTACTAAAACTTGCAACTTTACATTTCAGTGTATAAATAACAAATTTTATTTCAGTTTCTCATCAATTCATACACTTAAACAAATCATTTTAATCATATGAAGTTCAAACTAACAAAACCTAAAACCTATTCAGGAATCAACTTACTTCTCATGGACACATATTGTACATTATCTTCTAAATTAATCCTTATTTTTGATGGCTGAAAAAAAAAGATAAAAAATTTAACTTAGTGATTTTAAAACAACAATGCAAACAAATAGCATTTTACTCAATAGTATAAAGGTCTGGGAATATGAATATGATAATTACTGGCTGGGCATGGTGGCTCACACCTGTAATCCCAGCACTTTGGGAGGCCGAGGCAGGTGCATCACCTGAGGTGAGGAGTTCAAGACCAGCCTGGCCAACATGGTGAAATCCCACCTCTACTAAAAATACAAAAATTAGCCGGGCTTGGTGGCAGGCGCCTGTAGTCCCAGCTACTTGGGAGGCTGTGGCAAGAGAATCACTTGAATCTAGGAGGTGGAGGTTGCAGTGAGCCAAGATCACACCACTGCACTCCAGCCTGGGCAACACAGCAAGACTCCGTCTCAAAAAAAAAAAAAAAACATGCACACACACAAAAAATATACTGAATACATCAGGTACGATCATTACAACACTGTCCCTGACTTGGGAAAGCTTTCATAAGCAAATATGCATTCCCATTATAATTAATGTAAAAACAGCTCTCACAAGCTTTCATAAGCTCTCACAAACTTTCATAAGCAGCTATGCATTCCCATTATAATTAATGTAAAAACAGCAGCATTTCTAACAATGGAAAACAATGCATGCTGTGGATAACTAGAAACTTTTGCATTAGATAAAAAGTTTCTTTTAAATTCCTGAAACAACCAGGAAATCAGTAGAAGCTCCATTATCAATGCTCACCATTTTACCAGCTATTTAGAGGCTCTGAAAGTTTGCATAAAATTGATAGTAACATTTAGAAACTGTTTTTTTGTAAAAAATAAATAAAATGAAACCAAACCTTAAAATGAAAGCCTATGAACAGAAACTCCTAGTAACATCAATGTTAATGTGCCTTCAGACGGGCTGTCATCAGGTTTAGCTCTTATCTAAGAAAAAACTGGCCATAAAGCAAAACTGGAGCAAGTGAATTCATAGGTACTCTAAGAAGAGAATCAACAGTAGTACTAGGGATGCACCCAGACAGGGAAATCACAGAAGGATTCATGGCAAAGGCAGCCCTCAGCTGAGCCTAGCCCAGCAAGCCAGATTTGCCTGAATAAACAACTGTGGGGAGAGACGAAAAAAGACAGGATTGTGGTACCGGAAATGAACAAAGGTGTGAAGATGTATATGGCACGGCATGTTTCTGGGAACCCACTGAAGTGGCCAGTGTGTAAGTGACTTGACTTTGAAGCTGGGAGGGCATGCTGGCACCACATAAAACTAATGCTAAAGAGTTTGGACTTCATGTCATAACCAGTAGAGAATCACCAAAGGTTTCTGAACCAGACTAGGACATAATTAAGTAAATGGTTTAGAAATGTAAGTATGGCAGCAATATGGCAAAAGGACTGGGAAATGAGGAAGCCTGAAGGCAAGGTGAGCAGTTAAGACGCTCTTTGTTTATATTGGTGTTAACAATATCCTTGGCACAATGATTTCCTTATCATCTATGACAAGATGATAGGATCTATTAACAAATTACCCCAATATGGAATACTCCCATCGAGACAGAATCCCACTGTAAAATTAACTTAGTTGTTAGAATTGAACACGTAGACCTGCTAGGGCATGCACCACTGGAGCTGGGAATGCTGGCCTTGGGGGTAGGGACTAGGTCTGGCCAGCTCTCTCAAACAGCGCTGACAATGGTGACTTGCAAACATGGTATCCAACAGTGAAACTCTGAAGCAGTCCTATCAAAGTCAGACATTAGACAAGTGTGACCAACTGCCATTGCTATTTTTACATTTAACCCCTCTGCTAATAGTATGAGACAGGGGCCAGCTACTATAGCAAGATTCTTGAATGGAAAAAAAAAAAATCCACCCTTATCACATTGATTTGAAACACACATAAACAAATATCCTAAATCATTATATATAAGCTCAGAGGGGCCTTGCTGCAGAGGTTCCTGTTCTTAATTCAGAGTAGCAGGCCCAGGACTTACATACTGTACTTACTGGCTCCCAAAGAGGCTGCCTCGCTAGCTATGCATTCTAGGGCGTGTTCTCTGCTACACATCTCCCTACCCATCTCATCTAGACAGTGGATCACAGGTTGGTACAGAAATAACACCTCAATTAAGCATAATATGAAAAAAGATGGTTTTCAACCCAAATGTCCAACAATGATAGACTGGATTAAGAAAATGTGGCACATATACACCATGGAATACTATGCAGCCATAAAAAATGATGAGTTCATGTCCTTTGTAGGGACATGGATGAAATTGGAAATCATCATTCTCAGTAAACTATCGCAAGAACAAAAAACCAAACACCGCATATTCTCACTCATAGGTGGGAAGTGAACAATGAGAACACATGGACACAGGAAGGGGAACATCACACTCTGGGGACTGTTGTGGGGTGGGGGGAGGGGGGAGGGATAGCATTAGGAGATATACCTAAAGTATAACAATAATAAATAAAAAATAAATAATAAAATAAAATAAATCATAAAAAAAAAGAAAAAAGATGGTTTTGTTTTCCCTACTCTTTGCTATTAATGCAGTTCCATTACATATTGGCTATACTGATGTATGTGGGAAAACAGTCTCCACGATCATTCATTTGTTTTTTTTTCCTCTTCGAATATAAAAACACTCTCTTTATCTTGGAGGAATCACAACAGTACCATTGCCCCTCTGGGGCAGACATCATATACAGACACATAGATAGAAAGATGATAAGGCCAGGCGCGGTAGCTCACGCCTGTAATCCCAGGACTTTGGGAGGCAGGGTGCGGGCGAGGAGATCACAAGGTCAGGAGTTCAAGACCAGCCTGGCCAGCACAGTGAAACCCCCGTCTCTACTAAAACTACAAAAAATTAGCTGGGAGTGGTGGTGGGCACCTGTAATCCAAGCTACTTGGGAGGCTGAGGCAGGAGAATCGCTTGAACCCGGGAGGCAGGGGTTGCAGTGAGCTGAGATCGTGCCATTGCACTCCAGCCCGGACGATGGTGCGAGACGCCGTCTCAAAAAAAAAAAAGATGATAAATAGGTAGATTGTTTGCATGCTAGCTGCAAAATGAATGGAGAAGTCAGAGGCTTACAAAATGAAAATCACTCAGGCTGATCTTGTGCCCTGAGAGTATACAGCTCTCTAGGAACCAGCATCTTCTGGGGCAAGTCAGCACATTTTTTCAAATTCCAAGCTATTTCACCACTGCTCCAAGTCCCCTATTTAAATACCTATACTTTATTGTGTAGCTTTGAAAAGCTGCTTCAAAGGTGGAAAAAAAAATAAAAGATGAAGTTTAGTGACTAAAATGCTAAGCATTGCCTCCAAGCTGGTTAAACCTTTCTCTATACAGATGTTTCTCTATACCAATTCTGTTTTGGGAAGCAATATTCCTTCAAGAGGTCTTTGGAAAGGTTATTGCATTCTCACCCATTCAAATTTTCCTTATTTTTCAATATGCAGACCAAGTTCTACCTCCACCCAATGCTATTTTCTCCCTTCTCAAAAGTCCAGATCCTCTGGGACCCTCTTTCCCATTTGCCCTTGGACAACAACTTCAGATTCTCTGGCCTTTGGACTCTAGGAGTTACACTAGCAGCCTCCCAGGTTCTCATACTATGGACTTGGACTGAGCCATGCTACCAGCATCCCAGGGTCTCCAGCTTGCAGCCAGCCTATTGTGGGGCTTCTCAGCCCCCAAAATCATGAGCCAATTTCCCTAATAAATCCCCTCTCATATATCTACATGCAATCATGCATCTTCTCAGAATTGTCATTAGGCGATTTTGTTGCGTGAATATCATAGAGTGCTTAAACAAACCTAGATGGTATAGCCCACTACACACCCAGGCTACATGGTATAGCCTATTGCTGCTAGGCCACAAACCTGTAGAGCATGTGACTGACTGAATACTGTAGACAACAGTAACTAACACAATGGTATTTGTGCATCTAAACATAGAAAAGGTAATGCTTGGTGCTATGACCATTATGATGGCTACAATGTCACTAGGTGATAGAAATTTTTCAGCTCCATTATAATCCTACAGGACCAGAAACCTAATACAGATTTGGTACCAGAAGTGGAGTGAGTCATACTTTGCACCTCCCCTTTAGGGGTCTGCTGGGACTTGGGTCTAGTAACAGGTCTAGAAGCAAAGAGGGGTGGCGGGGTGGGTCCTGATGAGAATCAGCATTGTCTTTCCCGGGAACTGTTTCAGAGGAGGCCATTACTAACTCCACAGGCAATGCAGAATTAATCCCCTTAGACAAGGGTGGAAAGGATGATACCACTGTAGGTGGAAATGCTACTGCCCCTCTGGCAAACAATACTCATCAGAATTTAGGGGCTCAATGTGTCCAGCCTCATCTTCCCACATGATCCCATCCAAACTTGCAGTACCCCTCTCTTTCCCAACCAATACCCTCACTTTAACAGTAGATGCACTGTGAGGCTAGGAGAGTTCAACTTTCTATTTTATTTATTTATTTATTTTTGTGATGGAGTTTCGCTCTTGTTGCCCAAGCTGGAGTGCAGTGGCGCGATCTCGGCTCACTGCAACCTCCACCTCCTGGGTTCAAGTGATTCTTCTGCCTCAGCCTCCGGAGTAGCTGAGATTACAGGCGCACGCCAACAAGCCTGGCTAATTTTTTGTATTTTTAGTAGAAACAGGGTTTCACCACATTAGCCAGGCTGGTCTCGAAATCCGGACCTCAGGTGATCCAACCGCCTCGGCCTCCCAAAGTGCTGGGATTACAGGCGTGAGCCACCGTGACTGGCCAAGAGTTCAACTTCCATTGTAATTTGGCCAGCTGCATGATGAAGGCTTGTGTTTGATTTTCAGCAGTTTCAGCCCCATGGCTACAGGACAGAAGATTCTAACCCAGGGCACACTTAGAAACTTTTAGGTCATTTATGTGGAACTCCAGCCATGAAATTGAATCCCTGAGCTCATCCTTTTCTTTCATCACTTTGTCCAAAGACAATAGGAGCAAACAACTGTCATTATAATCCTTGTTTTTCCAAAAATGTTTGAAAATATCACGTATAGCGTCACTAAATTCTTTGCCTCTTATAAGCAGTGAATTAGAATAAAAAGGCATTTATTTTGCATATCTATAAACAGTTTGTGTCATGGACTTCCAGTGCTCTCTCTACTATTAGAAGTAGAGCTCTTGGCATTTTTAGGTTTTAATCAGATTAAAGAACCAATTCCAAAAACCCCAATTAAGGAAACTCATCTTTAAAATTCTGTTTCCCAGAACCATTCCTGGTACCAAAATCTGTATTTGCATTGGTCTGTCTCTCTGGAGAGCCCTGACCAATAGAGTAATAAATTCAATTCTGGATATAGAGTAGTCCACCCTTATCCCTGGGAGCTACATTCCAAGACCCCCAGTGGATGCCTAAAACCGCAAACAGTACCAATCTCTATATATACTATTTTTCGTATACATACATACTTGTGATAACATTTAATTTATAAATCGGGCATAGTAAGAGATTAACAGCTAATAATAAAATACAATTATAGCAATATACTACAATGAAAGTTATGTGAATGTGGTCTCCCTCTCAAAATATCTTATACTGTAGATCTTAGCAACCTCAGAATAAGATTTTTTTTCTTTCCTTACTAAGTCAAGAACTTAGATCTTTTCACTTAAAGGAAGCACTTCATCAATTCTCTTCGGCATACTGGAACTGCCAGCATCACTACTCTTGTGCTTCGGGGCCACTACTGAGCAAAATAAGGGCTACTTAACACAAGCACCATGACAGTTGGTCTGAGAATCAAGAAACAGCTACTAAGCGACTAAGGGAAGGGCGCAATGACAGCATGGGAACTCTGGACAAAGGAAGATTCAGGTGCTGGGTGGTACTAGACAGCTCGAGATTTCATGACACTACTGAGAATGGCAAGCAGTTTAAAACTAACGAATTATTTCTGGAATTTTCATTTTAATAGTTTGGGGGACCACAGGTTAATTGAAATAAAGAGAAGTGAAACCTCAGATGAGGGGGGACTAATAGGAGTTTGAAACCTAATTAGGAAGATCTAGTAGACAGCTGGAAAACCCTGAGGGAGATTTATAGATTTGGGAATTATGACATGGTAACTGAAAATACCAGAAGTGTATGTCTAAGATTTCAAGGGATGTATCTGCTGACACTACATGCAAACTAAGTGGTTTTTCCACAGTGAGCTTAGAGTTTTTATCAAATTCTCAAATATTAAGACCACCAATGCAGATGGTACCACTATACAGCTGACCCTCAAACAACACAGGTTTGAATTGTGTGGGTCCACTTAGAGGCCAATTTTCTTTACCCCCTGCCACCCCTTACAGGGCAAAACCAACTCCTCCTCTTACTCTTGTCCATCAGCCTACTTAGTGTGAAGACAAAGATGAAGACCTTTACGATGACCTAATTCCCCTGAATGAGTAGGATTTTCTCTTATTTATGATCTTCTTAATAACATTTTCTTTTCTTTAGCTACTTTATTATAAGAAAACAGTAACTAATACATGTAAATACAAAATATGTGTCAATCAACTGTTTACGGTATCAGTAAGGCTTCCAGCAAACAGTAAAGTTTTGGGGGAATCAAAGTTATATTCAGATTTTGAATTTCATGGGATTTGGTGCCCCAATCCCTGAGTCGTTCAACAATCAAATGCAGACGGTAACAGAAGTCATGGGAGGAGTGAATGAACTCCCCTAAGAAGAATGTGTACACACAGTAGAAGGGAACCCTGAATAATATCAACATGTGGCCAGCTGCGGTGGCTCACGCCTATAATCCCAGCACTTTGGGGAGCTGAGGTGAGAGGATCGCTTGAGCCCAGGAGTTCAAGACCAGCCTGGGCCCCATAGGAAGACTCCCATCTCTAAAAATAAAAATAAAAAAAATTAGCCAGGCGTGGTGGCATGTGCCTGTGGTCTCAGCTACTTGGGAGGTAGAGGCAGAAGGATCACTTGAGCCTGGGAGGTCAAGGCTGCAGTGAGCCATGATGTGCCACTGCACTCCAGCCAGGGTGACAGAGTGAGATCCTGTATCGGGGGGAAAACAAAAACAAAAAAATCAACATGAAGGAATGGGAAGAGGATGAGGACAAGGAGAAGCCAGAGAAGCAGATGGAGCATCAACGTCAAGGAAACTCAAGGGACGGTTTCTAACACGAGTGTTGTAGTCAAAACTACAACAGCTGCTGGAATTGACGAGATTGTTGGTGACCCTGGTTAGAATGGTCTTACAAGTGTGTTTAGGATAGGGGTCCCCAGCAGTGGGTTGGGTGGTAATAAAAGGCGATCAAGTGGAAACAGTGAGTGTAAATAACTTTTTCAAGAAGTTTAGCTGTGAAAGCACTTTGGGAGGCTGAGGCGGGTGGACCACGAGGTCAGGAGATCGAGACCATCCTGGCTTACACGGTGAAACGCCATCTCTACTAAAAATACGAAAAAAAATTAGCCAGGCGTGGTGGTGGGCGCCTGTAGTCCCAGCTACTCAGGAGGCTGAGACAGGAGAATGGCGCGAACCCGGGAGGCGGCGCTTGCAGTGAGCCGAGATGGCGCCACTGCACTCCAGCCTGGATGACAGAGCAAGACTCCGTCACCAAAAAAAAAAAAAAAAAAGTTTAGCTGTGAAGGGGAAGAGAGACAGTAGATGGGAGGGGATATGGAATTAAGGGAGAGATCTTTTAAGATGGGGATGGATTTAGAATACGGTTTTAGTAGTCAAGAATTTATCATCTGGAGTTAGACATTTGGAGGTTCAACCCAAGTTTCTCCACTTATTACCTAGCCACAGGCAAGCCGGCCTTACATGCATCTCCAAGTCTGTTTTGGCAACCGTAAAACAAGAATAATAATCTTTCAGTATTATAAAACACTGCTGTGAGAAATGAGAAATTAAATGAGGCAATAATCACAAACTATTTGGTAGGGGGACCAGGCACAATGACTTGGGAAAATGTTTAATTACCACTAGTTATAGAAAGAAAGCAGCAGAGAAATTGAAAATATGGGGAGAGGTCGGGTTCGGTGGCTCGCGCCTGTAATCCCAGCACTTTGGGAGGCCGAGGCGGGTGGATCACCTGAGGTCGTCAGGAGTTCGAGACCAGCCTGGCCAACACGGCGAAATCCCGTCTCTACTAAAAATACAAAATTAGCTGGGTGTGGTGGCGCATGCCTGTGATCCCAGCTACATGGGAGGCTGAAGCAGGAGAATCTCTTGAACCTGGGAGGCAGGGGTTGCAGTGAGCTGAGATTGCACCTTTGCACTCCAGCCTGGGGAACAAAAGTAAAACTCCATCTCAAAAAAAAAGAAGAAGAAGAAGAAAAAAGAAAGAAAAGAAAAAGAAAATACGGGAGAAATGGGAAACGATGCATTTGTTAAGGGCCCTGATAACCGCGGGGAATACAGAATCTGGTCCAGAACAAGAGAAGAAATCAGCCTTTGCAGGAAAGGGAGCCAAATCTCCTAACCATTTTCTCTGTCAAACAGGTGGGGAGATAATTTGATGAATGGGAGCTGTGGTGTAGGAAATATAAAGCGTGGACAAAGTTTTAAACGGCTGCAGTAGAGCAGAAGGATGGGAGAGGAGGCAGAACAAATGATAGGTTGCAGAAATACAGCTAGAGTCCACAAAAGGAGAAAAACATGGACTCTCTAATGCAAAGTTGAGCAATTTTCTCCAACAGTGCTCTGAAATTCCGATGTAAAAGCCCAGAAGACTGACGCCACGTCTGTGAGCAGATGCTGAAAGCAGAAGGCGGGAGAGCGCAGTTTGCAGCACGTGATGGGCAGCGCCTGGCCCAGGGGGAGCAGACGACCGAGACGACGGCGGCGGCGCGCGGAGGAGGGGGCCGGATTTGGGAGCCCACCGCCCGTCCCCGTCCCGTCCCGGAGCTTACCAGCAGGCCCTCCACGTTGATGGGGTCTCGGCACCGACGGCGAACTGTCTCCTCCGTCGGGTCCAGGAGGAGACTGGGTAACTTCCTCGCCGGCCGCTGCTGACTCATGCTGCCCGGCCGGGCGTCTTGCTCCCCTCGCACCCCACGAGCTCTCCCGCCCTCTCGCGCTCAGGTCGAGCACCGCCCCCCACGCGCCGATTTCCAAGGGCCCAGTACCTAACGGGTCCGCGGCCTCCTCCGAGGCGCCGCCCGACTAGGCCGTCCCGCCCGCCAGCAAACGCGGCACGGCCTCACGTGCCCGGGAGCTCCCGACGCAGACGGAAAAGGAGGAGGGAGAGCCGCGGCTCTCAAGTCGCCCGGCCCGCCATCTTCCCGCATGCGCAGTGCGCAGCCCCCCCTCTGCGCATGCCCGCCGCGACCGGAGCGCTCCCACGCACCGATCCTCTCCCGGCGGCTGCCGCCCGGGAAACCCGGACCGCGGAATCCACGGAGAGGCTGGCCAAGGAAAAGGAAGAGGTGGAGCCGAATTCCAGAGGAAGGGAACAGGGGTGAGAGAAAAGACGCAACCGGGAAAACGCAACGCTCGCCTGGAATTCTCGACGGTGATAACTGAAAGTTCTGAGCCGCAGAGATGTTCATTTATTCCTTTTTTTTAATTTTAATTTTTTTGTCGCCCAGGCTGGAGTGCAGTGGCGTGGTCAGGGCTCACTGCAGCCTTGAATTCCCAGGCTCGAGCGATCCTCCCACCTCAGTCTCCCAAGTAGCTGGGACTACATGCGCGCGCCACTGCGCCCGGCTAATTTTTAATTTTAATTTTAGTAGAGACAGGGTCTCAGTATATTGCCCCGGCTGGTCTTGAACTCTGGGGCTCAAGCCGTCCTCCCACCTTGGCCTCTGAAGTGCTGGGATTACAGGCATGAGCTACCACACCCGGCCTTCATTTATTCGTGAGCTCTGTTAGCGCATCTTACAGGCTGGTCAGTGTTGATGCTTAGTAAATGTGAGCAACCAAACCATTGTGGAATCGTTTTACTTCTGCCTGCCTGCCTTCCTTCCTTCTTTCCTTCTTTCCTGTTTGACGAATGAGTTATCGTCGACCTATAGTGTCAGATATTGGGGTGGGCACAGGCGATACTTATTCATTTGAATATGCCACGGGTTCAACCTCCAATTTCAGTGGGGACAGATAAGTAAACAGAGCATGTTAATTAAGCTGGAGCCAGAAGGTGTGTTTTCAAGTCCTGGCTCCTTCTACATATAAACTAGAAGACCTTATTAAGCCAGTTACTTAATCTGTCTGTGCCTCAGTTTCCTTATTTGGAAAATGCAAATAATGACAACACTTACCTGATAAGGTTGTTGTGAGGATTAAATGGATTAATGGATACAGGTTGCTGTGATTAGAACAGAGGCCAGCACATGTTTGAAATAAAAAGGCAACACACCGTGGTATGTACAGAGTTGGAGGGAAACAACTGGTTAGACTGGGGGTTTCTACACGGCCTGAGGTGGACGAGGTGAGGCAGGGAAAAATCCCTGAAGAAGCTGGCTCCCCACTAGACTATGAGGTCAGAGGCCTTCTCTAATCTTTTTTTTTTTTTTTTTCTGTCACCCAGGCTGGAGGGCAGTGGCACAGTCATAATTCACTGTAGCATCAAACTCCTGGCCTCAGGTGATCTCCCAGCTAAGACTCCCAAGTAGCTGAGAGTACAGGCGCATGCCACCATGCCTGGCTAATTTTTTTTTTTATGTTTTATTGTATTTTATTTTATTTTTTGAACTCCTTACCTTAAGCAATCCTCCTGCCTCAGCCTCCCAAGGTGCTGGAGTTATAGGCGTGAGACACCCACGCCTGGCTTCTAATCTTTGTATCTCTATCATCTAGCACAGTGTCTGGCAAATAAAACATGCTCTATTAATGTTTGCTAAATAAACGATGAGAAAAAAAGAGAACGTAGTGGAGGTCTCGAGAAGACTGCATATTGTTGCAGAATGGAGAATTTCCCAGAGCCATTAGAAATGGCCATTTTAAGGCATTTATTCAGCATCTGCTATGTGTTTGGCATTCCGCATACATTTGCTTATGTAAATCTCATATCAAAACTGAAAGATAGGTATTTTTCTGCCCAATTTGCAGATCAGCAAAATTAAGATCAGCAGGATTACAAAAATTTACTCAAGGTCCTAGTAGGCAGTGGTAGAGGCAGGCTTTGACTCCACAACTGATTAATTAATTTGGCATTCAGATCTTTAGGAAGATTCTTCAAGGATGACTAGATTGTCTACAACCAGAGATGGGATTGGGCAAGTAAAGGTAGGGTGTGGATCAGGACGGGGTAGCAAGTGGTCCAGGCTAAAGAAAGAGCATGAGCACAGAGCTGGGGAGAGTTGGGGAAATGGCACAATCTTCACACTTATTGTGCCTGTGACCTGGCTTTTCCCCAAGACATAATCTTTTGCACATTTTTTTTTTTGAGCATCTCTCATGGGCCGAGCAGTGGGGTAGGTGTTGAGGGAAGAACTGAATCTGATGGGGCCTTATCTTGTGTTCCAGGGGCTATTAGCCTGGTGGAGATACATAAGCAGAAAGCATAAGTACTAAATTAGAGTATGTCTAACACGCAATAGCAGCACAGCAGAAGAAGAAAAAATAATAACTGAGTTAGTTGTAAACTACAGGTGCTTTTCCACATCTGCCTGTGAGGTAGCTATTTCAAGCATACTTTATAGAAGGCCGGGCGTGGTGGCTCACACCTATAATCTCAGCACTTTGGGAGGCTGAGGCAGAAGGATCACTTGAGGTCAGGAGTTTGAGACCAGCCTGACTATCATGGCGCAACCCTGTCTCTTCTATAAATACAAAAATTAGCCGGGCGTGGTGGCAGGCGACTGTAATCCCAGCTATTCAGGAGGCTGAGGCAAGAGAATTGCTTGAACTTGGGAGGTAGAGGTTGCAGTGAGCTAAGATTATGCCACTGCACTCCAGCCTGGGTGACAGAGCGAGACCTTGTCTCAAAAAAAAAAAATACATATATATATATATGAGGGTACAGAGGCTCAGAGAAGTTTGTTCCAGGTTGGGGACTCAAATACCAGGACTTTGGCCACTACATCCTTGGCTTTGTCCACCATGGCCTTACATTGGTATACAGTCACAGTTCCGAGCACAGAAATTCTAGTATTTCCCAGTTCCAGCCCTGTTTTTGTGTGTGCTTCCTGGGGCAAAATGGTGCTAGGGCAGAATGGGGCATGGGCTTTGGGACTTTCAAGTTAGGGCTGAAGACTATACTTCCCAGGGATCATTTTTAAAGTTAGGGCTGAAATATTAGGCCAACTGCACAGGTGTGCTTGAGGAATCCTGAAAGGCCTCACCTGTCAGAGGATATTTTACTTCCCTTCTACTTGAAAATGTCCTCTCCAGAGGTCCGTGAGGAAATGACCATATCCACTAGGGCTTTCTGTGATGATGGAAATGTTCCACATTGTTCCATATGGTGGCACTGCCCCATGTGGCCATTGGCACCTGAAATAAGGCTGGTGTGTCTGGGGAAGTGAATTTCAATTTAATTTAATTTAATTTGTAATTGAAACAGCTACGTAAGTAGTTGCTACCATATTGGATAGCATAGGCAAAGAAACTAAAATTGTAGATATCATTGAGTCCAGTTGCTATGGTCAGAAGGTTTGTGTTCCCTCAAAATTCACATGTTGAAACGTAATCTCCAATGTGATCATATTTGGACATGGGGCCTTTGGGAGGTGATTAGGTCATGAGGAAAGATTGCCCAGGAGTGGGATTAATGCCTAAGCCAAAGGGAAAAGCCAAGCTGAGAACCACACCATGCAAACCTGCCTTCCATTCTGTTCCTAAATAAGATAGCTACAACGATAAAAAGCTACATGCTTCCTCCACATTTTCCCCACTAGGAAATTCCCTGTAGGCCCCAAGATCTTTACCCTAAAACAGTTCTGTTGAATTTCACCCAGACAATATAGATTGACAGCTTATCTTCATAGGTATGGACAGGACATAGACAAAGGACAGAACTCAGTCATCCCTCTGCTCACCTGAGACAAATGCATAGCTGATGGCCTCCTCTGCCATGTTTATTTTATCTTATGTAAAAGTGCAGATTCACTGAGCTAGGTGAATGCGTAAGTGACTATTCCTGTACCCGCCTCTTCTGTGTGAATGGCTGATCAAAGGCTCAAAAGAATGCAACCACTTAGTTCTTATCTATCAACACCTTTTAAAAATTTCTTCCTCCTTCCCCAATATCTGCCATTTCCCCTTTAAATATTGAAGCCCTCAAAATCATCTTCGGAGAAAGGTATAGACCTGTCTCTTAGGCATTGTCCTTAACCTTGGCAAAATAAACTTCTAAATTGATTGAGACCTGTCTCAGATACTTTTTGGTTTATGATGACCATCTGTATTAGTCAGGGTTTTCTAGAGGGACAGAACAAATAGGATAGATGTATATATGAGGGGAAGTTTACTAAAGAGTGTTGACTCACACGATCACAAGGTGAAGTCCCACAATAGGCCGTCTGCAAGCTAAGGAGCAAGGAAGTCAGTCTGAGTCCCAAAACCTCAAAAGTAGGGAAGCCAGCAGTGCAGCCTTCAGTCTGTGTTCGAAGATCCAAGAGTCCCAAAGCTGGAGAACTTGGAGTCCGATGCTCAAGGACAGGAAGCATCCAGCATGGGAGAAAGATGGAGGCCAGAACACTCAGCCAGTCTAGTCTTTCCAAGTTCTCTTGCCTGCATTTTATTCTGGCCTCACTGGCAGCTGATTAGATTGTGCCCACCCAGATTGAGAATGGGTCTGCCTTTCCCAGTCCACTGACTCAAATGTTAATCTCCTTTGGCAACACCCTCACAGACACACACCAGGAACAATACTTTGCATACTTTGTGGCTATTTAAATTAATTGCATCCAATTAAGTTGACGCTCAATATTAACCATCACATTATCTATGAACCAGGAAGCAAAGTGGACCTTCACTAGACACTGAATCTGCCAGTGCCTTGATTTTGGACTTCCCAGCCTCCAGAACTGAGTTTCTGTTGCTTATAAGCCCACTCAGTTCACAGTGTTCTGTTATAGCAGCCTGAACAGACTAAGACACCAGTGGTATTCTAAGCATGGTCTGTGGACCTCAGCATTGCCATCACCTGCAAGCTCATTAAAAATACAAATTCTCTGGTCCTGTGCAGATCTACTGAATAAGAAACTGAAGGTTTGGATGTACACTGCAAGGCACTGGCCCAGTCCAACTCCTTATTTTCCAGATAAGGAAACTGCCCCCTGCGCCCTCTTCTGATACCCCTATATTATAGCCAAGTTAACTTTCCTAATGCAGTGTTTTGGGATTGAGGGCTTAGAACAAATACCAAAGGGCACCACTTGTCTCAGTCATTTTGTGCTGCTATAACAGACTACATTGGTTCACAGTCTGGAGGCTGCGAAGTTCAAGATCAAGATGCTGGCATCTGGTGAGGGCCTTCTTGCTGCATCATCACACTTACTGCTTCATCACGTGAACATCTCCCATTGGGCCCCACTTCCCAGCACTGTTGCATCGGAGATTAAGTTTCCAACACATGAATTCTGGGGGGGCACATTCAAACTATAGCATCATTGTAACCTAATCTTTGTGAGATGTTCCAACTCTCTATCTATACCTCTCCCTCCAGCATAGGCATTCTTAGATCTTACAGATTGTTCTGATAGTTAAAGGTGGATGAGGTGATGGTGCAGAGAATATAGGAAGAGGAGTCGAACTGGAGGCAAGAAGAATGGTTAGGATGCTGCCATAGTCACCGAACAAATAGCCAAACTGTGTTGGGACTGTGAAAATGGAGAGGGAATAGACTCAAGAGAGGGAAACATAGAAAGAACAGAGTTTGGAGGCTGTTTGTATTTGAGGGAAGACTTGGCCTGACAATGGCAATTTGGGTGCTTGAAGTTTAGGCATGGATCATTCAGGGAGCATGAGTGAAGCAACGTGGGGCAAAACCAGAGGATGGAACCCAGAGGAACACCCAATTTAAAGGCCTAGGCCAGGCGTGGTGGCTCACGCCTGTAATCCCAGCGCTTGGGGAATGCTGACAGGGATGAGATGCAGACAGCGAATGGAGGAGGGGATGGGAGGTGAGAGAAAGGACCCCACCTCCCAAGTGACAGGAGGAGGGGAGAAAAGTGTAAGGACAGATGCAGGTAAATTTGTAAGGTACTTTGGCAGGAAGTTGAGGGAGTTATTCTGTGAGGCAGGAGCAAAGGTCATTGGCTGAGAGTAAGGGGAGAGTGTAGAATTGGAGATTTGAGAGACAGCAGGTGCTCAGCACATATTTATGGATGGGCAGATGGATGGGGAACAGTAGAGGAGACTGACTTGGGAAACATGACAAGATTGTGGGGCCTCACAGGAGATTATCTGTGCCTGTCTGTGGCTATCTCACAGGATCTGTAAGTACACATCCTCCCATGATAACTGGAATAGGGAGAGGCACTAGTGAAGCATGGCAAAGGAGAAAGAGTGACAGCAAGGATTGTTCCCCATCAGTTTTCTGTAATATGTAATAGTCTGGGTCCTAGAACCTTAGAGTAGGAAGAGGTGTTGAGTATACCCTCTTATTTTACAGGGGAGGTGTAGTAGTCTGTTCTCACAGTGCTATAAAGAAATACCGGAGACTGGGTAATTTATAAAGAAAGGAGGTTTGATTGGCCCATGGTGGCACAGGCTGTACAGGAAGCATGGTGCTGGCTTCTGCTTGGCTTCTGGGGAGACCTCAGAAGACTTACAATCATGGCGGAAGGTGAGGGGAAGCAGGCGCGTCACATGACCAGAGCAGGAGAAAGAGAGTGAGTGAGGGGCAAGGTACTATACACTTTTAAACAACCAGATCTTCTGAGAACACACTCAGTGTCATGAGAACAGCATGAAAATCTTATAGCATTTCCCAGGTCAGTCCCCTCTACTGTTCGCCATCCATTCACCCATCCATAAATCTGTGCTGATTGCCTGCTATGTCTCCCAAATCTCCAATTCTACCCTCCCCCCTTACTCCCCACCAATGACCCAAGGGGATGGTGCTAAACCGTTCATGAGAAATCCACCCCAATGATTCAATCATCTCCCCAGTCCCCACCTCTTACATTGGGGATTACAATTCGACATAAGACTTGGGCAGGGACACAAATCCAAAGCATATTAGGAGGAAACTGAGAACAGCGGTCAAATGACTTGCTTAATGTCCATAAGACGGTCCCTATCAGAGCTGCCACTTGAATGCTGGTCTTATTCTTCCCAGATGAGTCCAACTTTTATGAAGGGCCCAGAACAAACACACTTGGCAGGAGAGGAGTGTGGAAGAGATGGGAGGATGCAGAAAGAGGAGGGTGGAGTGGCATGAGCAGATGAGCCCAGGCTGGAGTGTGTCCAGCACCAACTCCAATTATCCCTCATGGCAGGTAACCTCATCTTTAGGACTCTCAGTGTCCGTATTTGTAAACTGAAGGTAAACATACATGCAATTGTGTTGTATGAGAGATAATAGGTGTCAAGTCCCTAGTGCAAAATCCGTCTTCAATGGTCACGCAAGCTTCACAGTTTCACAGGAGCCATTTCTAATCGAGTCTTGAAGCTCTCTACCCCAGTGACTAAGAATGTTTCTAAAATGACATCAAATGGAACAAAGAGAAGTGCGGTGAACGCTTTGTCCTGAGGTTTTGTTCAGAACTTGACAGGCTATCCAGAGGGCTCCCAAGATGGTAGCTCATGGAGGCTTTCATTGGTCCCAGCACATGGATTCAGTCTCTGCACTTAGCAACAGTATCTGCCTCCTGCTTTGGAAAGAAAACAAAAAGGTAACCCTGTAGTCAAATACACCCACGACAGCAAATCCCCATGACAGCCTGTCCACAAAGAGCTGCGGGAAAGATGAGCTATTGCTGTCCGCCTCAGTGAACTCCAATGAGAGGGTGACAAAGGAAAGGGATGGGGTGGGCGTGGGGGCTTGTCAGCTCTGCCTCCAAAAAGCATTTCAGCCTCCTTCTCGCCCTCGATTCCCGCTGCCCGCTACTGCCCTCCTCATCATTGTTCCTGGACTGTCACAGCTGCTTCCTAATTCATCTCCCTGTCTTTGGTCTCTCCACTGGCCCTCCACTGT
Source organism: Pongo abelii (assembly GCF_028885655.2). Classification (NCBI taxonomy): domain Eukaryota; kingdom Metazoa; phylum Chordata; class Mammalia; order Primates; family Hominidae; genus Pongo; species Pongo abelii. Next base: position 121,433,334 of record NC_071997.2, on the reverse strand, counting down.
CACTGTCAAAGAGCTGCTTTTTTTCTTCTCTTTTCTTCTTCTTATTTTTTACTTTTATTTTTTGCAGCTGTTGACTTTGTATTGCCAGAGAAATCGTCTCAAAATGCAGATCGGACCTCATCCGTTCTCTGATTGAAATCTGTTGTGTACCTTGTTTTATACTCCTTGTTAGTATTTTCCCCTGTAAACTGGCCGCTTGCCTGCCTGGTGGTCTCCCCATCATGCTGCTGGCTGCTGGAGGGTTGCAGCTGTTTCTGAACACTCAGGAGCCCCTGGCCATCACCTTATCATGGACTACTTGGTGCATTGCACTCTCCCTGGTCCAGTCACACTAATGCTCACTCAGTTCCTCAAAAACTTTTCCTCACTACTGAGTCTTCTCATGTTTTCTTTGCCTAAAACATTATCCCTTTGCTGCTTCCTCTAGCAAACTCCTTATCCTCATTTTGGACATCATTCACTCAGGGAAACCTTCCCTGGACCCCCAGATGAGGCTAGCACCCAAGCTTCCTCCCTGTAGGTAGCTCGATGACCCCAGAAACCTGGGCAAATGACAATAATGATGTTTCACTGTCAACACGTGCATTACATTATAAATAACTAAATTGAATTTGAAAAAGAGAATCCTAACTATGCTGACTTTGAAATATGAAGCAAAACATGATGACAAGATATAATGTTTTGTCTTAAATCTTCTAAGTAAATATTACAAAGGATTTTGTTTTGATTCATCCCTATCAAATTATTGGTAAGTTTAGCAACTTCTATTTTCCCTCCTGCTTGAATTACATGCTGAATAATAATTTTTTTAGAATTGCTTAAATACTATTGATTCAAATTAGTTTTGTTTTGTAGAAAAAATAGTAGTTAGCCTTGGGAATTCTCAGAAACGAAAATAGTAAGTAAAACAGGAATACTTGTGCTCAAGTTGTGATAATGATGATAATTTATCTTGTATAAATTTGCAGAGTTCAAATATAATTTGTTAAAGATTTTGTTTTGTTTTGTTTTTGAGACGGAGTCTCACTCTGTCGCCAGGCTGGAGTGCAGCGGCACCATCTCAGCTCACTGCAATCTCCGCCTCCTGGATTCAAGTGATTCTCCTGCCTCAGCCTCCTGAGTAGCTGGGATTACAGGCGTGCACCACCACACCCAGCTAATTTTTTTTGTATTTTTAGTAGAGACAGGGTTTCACCATGTTGGCCTGGATGGTCTCGATCTCCTGACCTTGTGATCTGCCCGCCTCAGCCTCCTGAAGTGCTGGGATTACAGGCATGAGCCACGGCACCCGGCCAATTTGTTAAAGATTTTACCAGGCTGGGTGTGGTGGCTCATACCTGTAATCCCAGCACTTTGGGAGGCAGAGACAGGCAGATTGCTTGAGCCCAGGAGTTCAAGACCAGCCAGGGCAACAAAATAAGACTCCCATCTCTACAAAAAATACAAAAATTAACCAGGCATGGTGGCACACACCTGTAGTCCCCAGCTATTTGGGAGGCTGTAAGGTGGGAGGATCAATTGAGCCCAGGAGTTTGAGGCTGCAGTGAGTCGTGATTGCACCACTGCACTCCAGCCTGGGCAACAGAGTGAGATCGTGTCTCAAAAAAAAAAAAAAAATTTACCAAAGCAAAATTTCACTGGTAATAATTCAGATGAATCATTTCAATTTTTCTTCTGCATTTTCTGTGGTAGGGTTATATATTACAAAAATTCATTTGAATTAATTGTGTTGAAAGAGGAAATACAGTCAATAAGCTTAAAATCTTTTGTTTTGCTAAGTAGTTATGTGTCATTTACATAATTAAAAAAATTATAGTACCTTCTCCTAAAATAGAAAGAAAGTAGTCAAATCTCAGAGAATAATCACATCATATTGGCTTCAGGCTCATGATACCAAAAAATTTTAAATATCATTAGACCTTGGAGAAATTTTGGTCAAGGCAAATTACACAAACAAAAAAACTTTGAATTTTTTTGGAAGAGGTATATTTACATGGCTCAAAATTCAAAAGACACAAAAGAGTAATAGTGAAAAATCTCCCTTTCACTCTTGTCTCTCGGCAGTAATGTCCTCTCTTTGGAGACTATCATTGTGCTGGTTTCTTGGATATTCTTGCAGAATATTTATGCAAAAATATTCATCTATGTTATCCTTCCCCCTTTTAGCACACTAGTAATGTATTTTTTTTTCCTTCTTTCAACCTAACAAAATACCTTGCAGATTGCTCTCTGTCAGTGCAATAAATAACTTTCTTACTCTTTTTTTTTTTTTTTCTAGAGAAGGAGTTTCGTTTTTGCTGCCCAGGCTGGAGTGCAGTGGTGTAATCTTGGCTCACTGCAACCTCCACCTCCTGGGTTCAAGCGATTCTCCTGCCTCAGCCTCCTGAGTAGATGGGATTGCAGGCACCCACCACCACACTCTGCTAAGTTTTGTATTTTTAGTAGAGGCAGGGTTTCACCATGTTGGCCAGGCTGGTCTCGAACTCTTGACCTCAGGTGATCAGCCTGCCTTGGCCTCCCAAAGTGCTGGGATTACAGGCATGAGCCACCACACCCGGCTCTTTCTTACTCTTTTTTATGTCTTCACAGTATTGAATTGTGTGTATACACCATAAATTACCCATGCTGTACCCCAAGACTGGACACTTAGGTTATTTCCAATATTTTGCTACTATAAATAACACTGAATATAGAATAATCTTGTGCAGATGTTACTTCATTTAAGGTTGAATATTTCTAAAAGATAAATGGCTGGAAGTGAACTACCAGGTCAGAGATACATGCACTGGTGATTTTGATCATTGGCAATTGCCAAATTGTCCTCCACAGATTATCCTACCAATTTACCTTAACTCTTTCTAGCAAGAGATAAAGGTGTGGAACTATGATAAAGCAAATAAATTTTCACACAGCTTTTAAGAAACAGCGTTGTTCATTTGTATTAACACATTTCTCCAACAAAAGACTCCTCATTCTTTTGGATAGAAAGGAGCTCTATATCGAAAGGCTGCTAACTGCCAGAACAGTAGTTTTCTTTGCTGGTGCTATTAAAGGTTTTCAATCATTTTAGCTTAAAGTCTGACATGGTACTGAAATGTATATATGAATTTTGGGACACATTACAATCATTCAAGTATATTATATATGTATATAGGCTGGGTGTGGTGGCTCATGCCTGTAATCCCAGCTACTTGGGATTACTTTGGGAGGCTGAGGCGGGCCAATCGCTTGAGCCAGGAGTTCGAGACCAGACTGGGCAACAAGGCAAAACCCTATATCTACAAAAAATACAAAAATTAGCTGGATGCAGTGGTGCATGCCTGTACTCCCAGCTACTTGGGAGGCTGAGGTGGCAGGATCTATTGAGCCCAGGGGACCAAGGCTGCAGTGAGCCATGATGCCACCACTGCACTCCAGCCTGGGCGACAGAGTGAGACTCTGTCTCAGAAAACAACAAACACACAACAAAACATGTATATAATATACCTCGTGTATATTACACACTATCACATGCCTTGAAGAATGAACTCCCAAGAGGTGTTCTTTGGAGAAATAGAGAAATCGGATGACGAGGTTAGGTGTGATGGGTACAGACATCCACTGTGATATTGTTTTCTACCCTTTGCGTTTCCTTGTCCTATGTAATTTGTTCTGTAACTGCCAGTAGAGATCAAGAAGGTGGTCCTTACATGTTGCTACACACCTGACAGAAAGGTGTATTTCTATATATGTTATTGGAACAACAGAGTATCTTCCCATTCAAACATTTATATAATTTCATCTTCTTTGGTTATTGGGAGCCCAGGTCTAGCGTGCACCCACACTGCACCCAGATTTTTAAAGAAAGCTCCATCAGAGGTGAATTACTACCTTCTATTCTTGAATTCTATGCAAATACTATCTAGTTTGTTAGATAATGTCTTCTTGATTATTAAATGTTCACGTCTCATGCACTACCCCCATGAACTATATTGGTTGCATCAAATTCATTTTGCCCCTCTGATTCCTTCCTCTGTTTTATCTAATATTTAATGTCAACCAAGATGCTTTTGGTAGTGCTGTTACCAGCTGGTCTATCATTTGCAAATGTGTAGTGAATTCAAAGTGCTCTCCACCAGGTGGCGCACTTTCACCTTAGGGAGTCTATTGAATGGAGCCCTTGAATTTTGGGTGACCAATATTCCTGCTAAGATCCGGGTGAGGATCTTATCCCCTCCCTTACCCCCTCTTTTGGTGGGGAGAGGGGTGCAGTTGGATTTGAGTTCAAGGTTTCTAATGAGGAAGTGCCACATCTAGTCTTCAGATTTACTACTGATCAAGATGGAGTTTAGTATTTCTGGTCTAAACCTCACTCAGAAACAAGCCAAACCCGAACCTTACTGCTACGGGTCAAATTGTGTCCTATTTGTGCCAGGACCCTTCCAAAATTCATATGTTGCAGTTCTAACTGGTACCTCAGGATGTGACCTTATTTGGAGCGAGGATCTTTTCAGAGGTGATCAAACTAAAATGAAGTAATTAGGGCGGGTCCTGTCCAAAATGACTGGTGTGTCTTTATAACAAGAGGAAATTTGGACACAGATTTGCATAGAAGGGCCAGGCATGGTGGTTCACGCCTGTAATCCCAGCACTTTGGGAGGCTGAGGCGGGTGGATCACCTGAGGTCAGGAGCTTGAGACCAGCCCGGCCAGCAAGGTGAAAGCCTGTCTCTACTAAAAATACGAAAATTAGCCGGTCTTGGTGCCACATGCCTAATCCCAGTTACTCAGGAGGCTGAGGCAGGAGAATCACTTGAACCTGGGAGGCGGAGGTTGCAGTGAGCTGAGATCATGCGACTGCACTGCCGCCTTGCTGACAGAGTGAAGACTCAGTCTAAAACAAAAAACAAAAAACAAACAAACAAACAAACAAAAATTGTATAGAAGGAAGACAATGTGGAGAGACTCAGTGAGAAAGCCATTTACAAGCCAAGAAGAGAAGTCTGGGACAGATCCTCCCTCACAGCCACGGGAAGGAACCAACCTGCTCACATCTCAATGCTGGGCTTCTAGCCTCCAGATGGGAGACAATAGATTTCTATTGTCTAAGCCCCTCTGTCTGGAGCACTTTGTTATAGCAGCCCTAGCAAACGAATGCACCTTCCCATCCACATTTTGGGACAATTTAAGCAAGCTGGGTGAAGGGGTGTGAAAATGTGTGGATGGTAGAAAGAAAAAGGTATGAGAAGTGTTGGGTCTGCACAAAACAGAAATATAGGTGCAAAGAGAACACATGTATCCAGCAGAGAACTGTTTGTGTGACAAGGCGTGTTTGTGTGTGAGAGTATGGATATGTGTGAAAAAGAGCCATGTGTATGCTTGAAGCACGAGTACTGCGTGCATTTAAGGAAGTAGATATATGTAAGGAATCAACATGCATAGCACATGCACAGTCACGTAAGACACATAAGGGGGAAATGTGTGTAAGAATGTGTATGTGTGAGGGAGAGAAAAATGTGTGTGTGCATGAGGGAGAGAGAGAGAGAGAGAAATTCTTCAGGATAATGCTGGCAAAGACACAAAGGCCAGAAGAGAGCCACGTCTAACTGCTTTACCCACCCCGCTGTTTTTGGGGAAGGCCTCTGCTTATTGAATGGGCTTGGAGAGAGACGGCTCCTTTGCAAGTTACAGGTTGGCCACCAAAGTTTTTTAGCTTGGCCCCATTCTTGTCAACATTTTAAACCAGGCTAATTCAGCTCATTTAAGAAAATATCTTGAAATGACTTTTTCAAGTTTTGGTTCAAGTTCAATAAAGACATAAAACAAGTGCGTCAGGTTCCAGGAAAAACATAATCATTTGTACTTGTGTGCTTGTATTTAAATCAACGAACTAGGAGCGGGGAGGTGATTCATTAAACAAGAAAATAAACAACTTTTTCATCGAATCTCATTTCTTTTCTTAGCTGAGAAAAGAATTACATTAATTAGCTCTACCAACTAATGAATTCTTAGTTGGTAGGAGTTTATGCATTTCTAAAATTCATTATAGTTATTCAAAAATAGGATTAAATGGTTTCTCTCAAAGTCATTGTATTAACTAGTTAAGGTATGGGACATCTTCCTAGGAATTTTTCCCTCAATGTAGCATCATATTCATTTTGATTCTTCTGTTGAGCCAAATTACACTTTTGTCATGATTGAAAGTGATCGCCTATTTAAAGAAAGGAATTCATTTATGTAATGAATTCTTCTATAGCAGGAGTGGGAAATCTAACTATAGCCCAGGGGCCAAATCCATTCAGTTGACTAACTTTAGCTTTTTATTTTTGTTTTACAGTCCACGAGCCAAGTAAGTATATTTTTACATTCTTAAAAGGTTACATTTAGGTGGGGGGCAGTGGCTTATGCCTATAACCCCAGCATTTTGGGAGGCTGAGGCAGGATAATTACTTGAGGCCAGGAGATCCAGACCAGCCTGGGTGACAGGGTGAGACCCCTATCTCTAAAAAAAAAAAAAAGTTACATTTTAAATGGTTATGTAAGCCTCAACTCTGCCTCCTAGAAGGCAATGCCTAAAATATTGACCCCTTGCCGTTTAAGAAAAATTTGCTGACCTCTGTTCTATGGGATTTTATCTGCTTGGTAAGACACAGCTGTCAAAACGTAAAGAGGAAAAAATGTAAGGACATTTTTCACAGTGATTATTGCTTTAGCAATTACAGTAAGTAACCCAAACCATAGAGCAGACATTTGGGCTAATGTTAATTCAACATCATTATTCTGCACATGTTTTTACTAGAGTGGCTGAAATGAGCTATACCCTAGAAAGATAAACGCAGTTCAATAATGCTCACTGCAGTCTTGTTTATAATCTCAACTCCAATGTCTCTCAACAGAAGAATGTATATATGACTTGTGCCCTACCAATACAACGGAATACTATTTAATAGTTAAAATGAATAAACTAGAGCTATATGGATGATCAGATGGATCTTATAATCTTGAGCAAAAAAGACAAACCGACCGGGTTACAGAATGAAATAGGAACACACAGGAAGTTGTAAAAATCTTCTATATGACTTATGAACACACGCATATGCAGTAATAGTATAAAAACAGGAATGGGATGCTTTGGAAGAGTACTCGGGATGACGTGAGGAAGGCTTCCAGGGGCTTTAACTGTATTGCAATATTCATTCATGCCTTAAACATTTGAAGCAAGTGTGGCCCGATGTTAGGATTGGCTGGTTCTTGAGCACATGGGCTCTTTACATCACTCTCCTAGTTTAGCGTGTTTGAAAATTTCACAATGAGAAAAGTCAAATGCGGGTCTTCGAGCTATTTCATGATGAGAAAAGGAAAATGACAGTGCTGCCAATCAGAGTATGGCGAGCTGCAGGGGTTCACTCACGCTCTTTTACTGAGGACCTGCGGTGTGCTGGCAGGTGCTGGGGCCTATAACCTCACTCCCCGCTTCTTTAGTTTAACCGTCCACATTCGTGAACTGTGACTTTTCAGGGTGTTTTCAAAGACAGTGGCTGTTAGGCCCAAGGCCCCACTGTGGGTCCTGGGGGTGAGTGGCAGGGGGCCCAGGGACGGTTTCCTGACTCCAGTTCTGTCTCTGGCGGCCTCCTGAAAACACAGGGGCCTGTCTTTTCATTAAAAAAAGAAAGAGAGAGAAAAAAAAAAAAGAAAAAAAGAGAAATCTCTAGTTCTCTTTGTTTCTTGTTTCAGCTTCCTTCTTCGCTGGGGGCCACCTCAGCAGCAGCCGCCAGTGAGGACTGAGGGACTCATTTGAGGTTTGTTCATTTCTTCCCTCCTTCACTCATTTTTTCCGACTTGGCTGTCACCAGGAAAAGCTGGCCAGGTTCCACCTGCAGGGGTCCATCGTTCCAGAATCTTCCTTTTCCTCTCTCGACCTCAGGCTGGGCCCCTCATGGGCCGCTCGCCGACCTCAGCTGTTGGGGACCGGATCCCCCAATCTCCGCGTCCTGAGCGGTCGGCGGCGGTGGGGAGAGGGCGGCGGGTTCCCGCGGTCACCGCGCTCGGTCGGGCTCAGTCCCGGCGGCCGAGCGTGGGGGTCCGGGGGCCCCTGGGGTGGAGTTGTCGGGAAGCCTGGGCTCCACTCCTGCTGCCTCACAGCCTCGCCGTGCCCCGTCTGGGCGCCTGCGTTCCCAAGCGACAAAATGACCTCGGTCCTCCGAGGGGTTTCCCAACCTCTGTCCAGATCTTCTTCCCCGCTAAGTGCCCTGTCACCCGAGGGGGTGTCCAGTGTGGCCCCGCAGGAATGTCGGGGTGCCTGGGCCCGGGGGTGGGACGGGGCTGCTGCAGGGAGGGCGGCCCCCGTAAGAGGAAGGAGGACGGCGACACTGCTGAGCGCAGACGGCGCACGGAGCCCGGGGCTGGGCACTCAGGTGCGAGGTTCCTTCCATCTTTCTGAACCCACGCAGGTGGGCGCGGGAAGGGACCCGGCAGCCGCCAGGGCAGGGTCAGCGGGCGGGGCGGCCCCGCGCGGCGACCTTCCTTGGGACGCGGAGAGCCGGGCACGGGAGTGGGGGAGCGCGTCTTTGTTGGGGAGGAGGGCGGGCGGTTCAGGGTAAGACTGGGGTTCCAGGCCCGTAGCGCGAAACCGGGTGGGAGGGCGCGGGGGGCTCCCCTCTGTCCCTGTCACCTCCACCCATCGCCGGCCGCCGCTGGGGGTTCCGGCCCCGCGCCCTCCCCCGACCCTTCCCCGGCGGAGGTCCTGGGGCGGCCAAGCCCACCGCCCGGCCCTCCTCCGCGGCCGCCCCGAAGACCCGGAGAAGTGGACCGCAGGGGGCGGCCGGTGTCAGGGGTCGAGTCCTCCGCGCTGGCCGCGGCTCCGGAGATCCGGGCTTTGCCGAGCGCCCCGCGGCGTGGCCGGGGCCGGGGCCAGGTCTGGTTGCGGGGCCTGGCGCTGCGGCCGCGAGCGCAGCCTGGAGGCTGGGCTGGCCTCCGTCGGCGGCGGGCGCTCGGGAGCGGGGCCGCGGCGGCCGGAGGACAAAGGGCCGGAGGTAGGAGCGGTACCTCCGGGCGGCCGCGGGCGGGGCGGGGGCGCGGGGCCACTCGGCGCCGGGCAGGGAAGGTGCGCCCCGCCGGACGCGGGCACTTCCTGACCCTGGTCCGGGGAAGGAGGTGGGAGGTGTCCGGGATCCGCCCTGGCAGCGTGTAGGGACCTGGGTGCTGCCGCTGCTGTGCGCTTGTGCGTGAGTGTGTGCGCGTGTATAGGTGTGCGCGCGCGTGAGTGTGTAGGGGTGTGCGTGCGTGTATGGGCGTGCGTGTGCGTGTATGGGTGTGCGTGTGCGCACGTGTGTGCGTGTATGAGTGCGCCTGTGCCTGCGTGCATGTGTACGCGTGTATCGGTGTGCGCGTGTGTGTGTGAGAGAGAGAGAGAGCACGCGAGGCTCCTGGCGCTTGGCACATGGTGAGCGCTCGGTAGGTGGGAGCTGTGAACAGTGACGGTATTGCAAGGGGGTGTGTGTGTGTGTGTGTATCTGCCTCTGCCTCTGTGTTTAAGGAGACTGTCTGGAGCCCAGAGTGGCAGCCACATGTCCCCAGCACTTGGGACCCGGGAGAAAATTTTGGGGTATCTTTCCTGAGTGGCTCTGGGACGGTGGTTTAGGGGTCCCTGCACTTGAAGAGGATGGTTCAGGGGAGGTGGGGACTTCCTAACTGTATCCAGTTTGGGTCCTGGGAACAAAGGCTGCTTCCCCGAAGTACAAAAAGGTGTGTGTATATGTGTGTGTGTGTGCGTGTGGCCCGGCCACCAGGGCGCCGGCAGCTGGAGACTGGGAGAGCCGCCATTCATGCGGAGGGACTCCGGGCCATTTTGCTGTCAACTCTCTTTTGATCCCTGGTCTTGAGGACCTGCAAAAAAGAACTACTTACTTTGTATACTGAAGCTTTTCTTTAATAAACTTTTATTAGAGAGTTAAGTGTTACTTCAGGGCTTGAAAGACTTTTTATTTTTATTATCCCTTTAAAACAATAAATGTGTAAATTTAGCTTGAATAAACACTCTTTTATTCCCAGTGAGAGCACTTTAATTTCTGCATTTAACCTGGGAGTTAGACATGGGGATTCTGAACTCCATCTTCTATAAATATTGTCGTCATGCCGCCTGGTTTGTAGCACTTTGTTATTGGGAGTTTTAAAGGCCAATTAGAATTACACTTCTCGATCCTCTTAGGATTTCTTAAATCTCTGGGCAGATTTGCAGAATTGGTCATAAGCAATCCATTGTTTCCAGACCACTGTTTCTGGTGCTTTCTCAGAAAAGTTTGTTTCTAGGAAACAAAAACCAAATTTAAAATGTGAAACAATTAAACGGAACACAGGTGAGGAGATCTTTCTAAGGTCTTTCTTCATGCCAAAATCTGGTTCATTTAAAGTTTGCAGTGTTATCTGTGGCATTTCCAGTTCTCAACTGCAGTACACGAGGCGTTCTGCTGTTCTTTCAGGGACAAGCATTCTTTCTTGAGTAAGAAGTTAACTCAGGAGGCAGGCACGGCTCACACCTGTAATCCCAGCTACTTGGGAGGCTAAGGCCAGAGGACTGCTTGAGGCCAAGAGTTCGAGACCAGCCTGGGCAACATAGTGAGACTCTCATCTCTAAAAAAAAAAAGAAAAGAAAAAGAAAAAAATTAGTGGGGTGTGGCGGCACATGCCTGTAGTCCTAGCACTTGGAGCCTAAGCTGGGAGGGTCTCTTGAGCCCAGGAGTTCGAGGCTGCAGTGAGTTATGATCGTGCCACTGCACTTCACTGCACGGAGCAGGGGGTGAAAAAAGCTGAGGCTGAAACTAAATTCCGTCTTGGCCTTTCTTGTTATTGCAGATGGTTTAAATGGTTTTTTTTTTTTTTTTTTTTTTTGAGACGGAGTCTTGCTCTGTTGCCCAGGCTGGAGTGCAGTGGCGCAATCTCGGCTCACTGCAAGCTCCGCCTCCTGGGTTCACGCCATTCTCCTGCCTCAGCCTCCTGAGTAGCTGGGGCTACAGGCGCCCGCCACCGCGCCCGGCTAATTTTTTGTATTTTTGGTAGAGACGGGGTTTCACCGTGGTCTCGATCTCCTGTCCTCGGGATCCGCCCGCCTCGGCCTCCGAAAGTGCTGGGATTACAGGCGTGAGCCACCGCGCCCGGCCTGCAGATGGTTTAAATGATTTATTGGTGGTTTAAAATGATTGATTCATGAAGATAACCAATTGGACCAATACCTGAAATCTTTTGCTGGGTAGGTAATTAGAAGCAACATTTATTTTATTTTTTATATATATATATGTATATATTTTTTTTTGAGACAGAGTCTTGCTCTTTTACCCAAGTTGGAGTACAGTGGCACAATCTCAGCTCACTGCCAACCTCTGCCTCCTGGGTTCAAGTGATTCTTGTGCCTCAGCCTCCTGAGTAGCTGGGATCCCAGGTGTTCACTTCCATGCCCAGCTAATTTTTGTATTTTTAGTAGAGATAAGGTTTCACAATCTTGGCCAGGCTGGTCTTGTACTCCTGGCCTCAAGTGATCCACGCACCTCAGCCTCCCAAAGTGTTGGGATCACAGGCGAGAACCACTGCACTCATCGGGAAGCTACATTTGAAACATCTGTGTTTGTCCCTTGTCACTTTCAATAGAGGTTTTGATCTCAAACAGCCTGTCTAAAAGGTTTCTATGCTTGGTACGAAGTTGATCACTCTTTCTTTCATTTAGTAAGCAATTTATTGAATACCTGTGGCATTATAGATGTTCATTCTAGTACTATCATTTTACTTGACATTAGAAACCCCCTTTTAAAGAAAACTGTGTTCACTTTGGGGATTCAAAATTTGAATTATTTAGAGATTCCAGAGTGTTCTGAGGCTATTTCAAAGTAGAGCTAATGAATGGTTAGAAAATCAGGATGGGAAGAAGATAAGTATAACATAAAGAGGGAGGCCAAGCCCCTGCATGCTACCCATGCCCAGGCACCATAATCAGGATTGAGAGTGACCAGGACATTTAAAGGAAAGGCTGTGGGATGGGCTGGTGACAGGAACTTGCTTTGAATAATCTCACCTTTCTCCTTCTAGCATTCTCTGTTCCAGACTTGGAAAGGAAGCACTTAGGGCTTTTGAGGGGGCAACTAACCATTAGGGCTGACTTTGGGCAGTTCATAGAACTCTGGGCTAGCTGTTCCAGAGCATCCAGGGTGACCTGTAATTCCTTCATAATGACTCCAGGCAGTTAACCCTCTCGGCTCTTACACTGCCTTAATGGAGAGTCTTGGAATCTATCGGTTCAGTTTCTGGACATACACATACATTGTAGTACTTTTTAAAACAATTTAGTTTCAATTGTAATTTTTGTAGAGACGAGGTCTCACTATGTTGCCCAGGCTGGTCTTAGACTCCTGACCTCAAGTAATCCTCCTGTCTCAGTCTCCTAGAGCACTGGGATTACAGGCCACCTCGCCCAGCCTAATTGTAGTACTTTAAAGCTAACTGCACTAGAAAGGAAGGGGAAGGCTCTCATAGAAGTAATATATATTTGTGACATAAAATTTAAGAAAATACAGAAGAGTTAAAAAAAAACAAAGAAAAAACAGCCAGGCGTGGTAGCTGATGCCTATAATCCCAATATCTATAATCCCAGCATTTTGGGAGGCTGAGGTGGGTGGATCACCTGAGGTCAGGAGTTCGAGACTAGCCTGGCTAATGTGGTGAAACCCAGTCTCTACTGAAAATACAAAAATTAGCCAGGTGTGGTGGTGTGTGCCTGTAATTCCAGCTACTTGGGAGGCTGAGGCAGGAGAATCGCTTGAACCCGGGAAGTGGAGGTTGCAGTGAGCTGAGATCACGCCATTGCACTCCAGCCTGGGCAACAAGAGCGAAACTCTGTCTCGGAAAAACAAACAAACAAACAAACAAAAACCACAGAAATCTATGATTTAGATATAATTACTCTGAACACTTTGGTCTATTTTTTCCTGTTATAAAAATGAAATTCTATATGCTTCTAAAAGTTAGTTAAAATTATATTATATGATATAATTTTATATCTCATTTTAATGTAATATATTATGGACATTGCTTATTTCAATATTTCTTTGACATTATTATTTTAAATAACAATTTCATAGTCTATTGTGTTGATAAATTGTAATTTTAGTATTTCTCTAGTGGATGCTTGAGCTTTGCCTATCATTTGTACTTTTAATGTTCTTTCTAATTTGGTAAAACGTCATTGATTGATGGTAGTACACATTTCTCAAACTTGGCTGCTCTTAGGAAGTGACAAAAATATTGAACTTCAGGGACATGAAATGAAAAGAGATGAAGTCTTGCCTCAGTCCTCTTGATCTCAGTGGATATAATCTAGCTGACTCTTAACTGTCTCTGATGCCACTGTTCAACCTGTAGCACAATGCTTGCATTTTATTTATGCCATCAAATTATAGGCTTCTTAGGAACAGATATTTATGTCTTAACTTTGTCTGCATCCCTTCAGTGCCCAGCCAAGGCTTGGCAAGCCATAGATGTTCAAAACACACTGTTTTCCTGAGGGAGAGGGCATATTTTAGGGGTAGTGTGAGAGACTAAGCCCTTCAGAAATGTGCAATGACAAATCTTGATCCAACTGATTTCCGATAACTTCTTTTTGATTATGGAAAATTTCAAACATGTCCAAAACGTGTCCAAAAATAGAAAGATTGTGAGCCTCTGTGTTCATCATTCAGCTTCAGCAATTGTGAAGATTTTCTCAATTTTGTTTCTTGTGTTTCCTCCCTCCCCACACCACAACCCTTTCGGATTACTTTAAAGTAAATCCAAGACATGATATCATTTCATGCCTCTGGTGTTTTTGACCACGAGTTTACATCAGAATCCAATGAGAAGGGAATGTCTTCTGGGGCTCAACAGAAGGCGGTTGACTGGCTGGGAGGTTGTGGAACAGGAAAACTGGTGACCTGGGAGTTAGGGGCCTACCATACTTGTTCAGTTTTGACCTCGACAGAGGTGGTTCTCCTCTCGGGGCTCAGGTTCTCATCTGCTCCTTGAGGAGGTTGGCTTGGGTAACCTAAAAGCTTCCTTCTGACGTTGACTTTACTGAAGCATATGCTCTGCCTGTATACTGTGATGGTTCTCAAATTCTAGTACCTGGACCAGCATCAGTGTTGTCAGGGAACTTGTACAAAATACAGATTCTCTGGCCCCTCCTTAGACCAACTCGGAAACTCAAGGGGTGGTGACCAGCAGTCTGTGGTTTAACGAGCTCCTCCAGGGGTCTCTGATGGGTGGTCAACCTTGAGAACCACGAATCCATGAAGATGGCCCAGGAGTCTGTAAACTCTTAAAATAAAAACAACAGAAATGAAACCTCCTGGAAAGTGCGCATTTACTTGCTTGCAGCTCTGTAAGTCAACCGAACGTTAGACTTCTTCCCCCTATGCAGAATGATATTGGCTGTTGAAGGACAGTGAGATCTTTTGTTGATCAGGAACTCTGACTGATAGTTAAAGTGATTCATAAAGATTTGGGAAAGAGGCCGGGCGCAGTGGCTTACGCCTGTAATCCCAGCACTTTGGGAGGCCGAAGTGGGTGGATCATCTGAGGTTAGCAGTTTGAGACCAGCCTGGCCAACATGGTGAAACTCTGTCTCTACTAAAAATGTAAAAATTAGCTGAATGTAGTGGTGGGTGCCTGTAATCCCAGCTCCTTGGGAGGCTGAGGCAGGAGAGTGGCTTGAATCTGGGACATGGAGGTTGCAGTGAGCCGAGCCTGCGCCATTGCACTCCAGCCTGGGCAGCAAGAGTGAAACTCCGTCTCAAAAAAAAAAAAAAAAAAGATTTGGGAAAGAAATTACCAGATAAAATCTATCTGAACTGGGGCATATGTAGGCAGTTTTCATTAAAAAAAAAAAAAAAAAAGATTGAGAAGCCCTTTATATGACACACCACATTTGCAATGACATATTTATTTGTCTGATATATTGTCTCCTCCCAGTATGCAACATATGCTATCAGATCACTTTTGGTCACCCTTGTATCCCAGCACTCGGTACAATGGCTGGCCCATAGGAGGTACTGAGTAAATACCTGATGAATAAATGAGCTTTTGTTCTTTAGGGAACAATGCCAAGCCTCATACTGGTAGGAACAATTAGAGAACAATTAAGAATTCTACTTTGGGCCGGGTGCGGTGGCTCACACCTGTAATCCCAGTACTTTAGGAGGCCGAGATGGGCAGATCACAAGGTCAGGGGTTCGCAGACCAGCCTGGCCAACCTGGTGAAACCTGTCTCTACTAAAAATACAAAAATTAGCCACAAAAATTAGTCGGGCGTGGTGGTACGCACCTGTAATCCCAGCTACTTGGGAGGCTGAGGCAGGAGAATTGCTTAAACCCCGGGGACGGAGGTTGCAGTGAGCCAAGATCGCACCACTGCCCTCTGACCTGGGCGAGAGAGCCAGACTCCATCTCGGGGGAAAAAAAAAAAAGAATGCTACTTTGAAGTCTTGCCCCCAAATGTAGGAGAACTTGAGACAAAAGATCATTTAGTTTCATATTTCTCAAATAACAGTATTCTATTATGTGCTTAGCAATGTCTTAGACTCCAGCAGAGAACTATGGAGGCAAGAAAAGAGAAGAATAAAATAAAGGGCTCATGCGTATAAGAGTAGTTCATTGACTTAAATACCTTTCATTCCATTGCCTTGCAGACTCAAGAGTTAGTTGAATAATTATTACTATTATAGCCACCACTTCTTGAGAATCTACCATGTAAAAGTATTTTAGGTAAATTGCCACTGTCTTTACAACTCAGCAAAGTTGTTATTATTGTTGCCATTTTATAGGTGAGGAACAGGCTCAGAAGTGGCTTGTTAAGGCTGAGTAGTATCTGAATGTCAGAACCATATTATTATATATTATAATTGTAGTACAATAACATTATAATATATATTTATGTATTATATTACTAGATATATAGCAAATAATATGTAATTATATTACAATTATATATTCTATATTATATTACAATTATATATGTTATATTATATATATAATTGTAATATAATTTTACAGTTTACGTGCTACAAAATTTACCTTTTTAGAGAATACAATTCAGTGCTTTTAAATATATTCACAGAGTTGTGCAACTGTCACCATGATCTAATTCCAGAACATTTTCGTCACCCCAGAAAGAAGCCCCAGACCCATTATAGTCACTGCCTGCATCCCCTTCTCCCAGTCCCTGACCACCACGACTCTGCCTTTTGCCTCTATGGCAGATTTGCCTATTGTGGATATTTCATATAAATGGAACCATGTAATATGTGGACTTTTGTGCCAAACTTCTTTTACTCAGCATGTGTTTTCAAGGTTTATCCATGTTGTAGCATGTATCAGAACTTCGTTTCTTTATATGGCTGAAGAATATTCCATTATATGGATAGACCACATTTTATTATCCATTCATCAGTCTGATGGAAGTTTGGGTCATTTCCACTTTTTGGCTATTACGAATGATGCTTGTAGGAATCTTCATAAACAAATTTTTGGTATGGAAATGTGTTTGTCTTTTTCTTTTTTGAGACAGAGGCTCACTGTCTTGCCCAGGCTGGAGTGCAGTGGTGCGATCTCAGCTCACTGCAACCTCTGCCTCCAAGGTTCAAGTGATTCTCCTGTCTCAGCCTCCCAAGTAGCTGGGATTACAGGCGCACAGCACCACACCTGGCTAATTTTTGTATTTTTAGTAGAGACAGGGTTTTGCTATGTTAGCCAGGCTGGTCTTGAACTCCTGACCTCAGGTGATCTGCCCGCCTTGGCCTCCCAAAGTGTTGGGATTACAGGCGTGAGCTACCACACCCGGCCTTGGAAATGTGTCTTTAGTTCTCTTGGGTATGTACTTTAGGAGTAGAATTGCTGGGTCCTATGGGAACTCTAAGTTAACTTTTGGAGGGACTGCCAAGCTGATTTCCAAATTAGCTTCACTATTTTATGTGTCTACCAGCACTGTATGGGGGTCCCCTGTATGGGGGTTCCAGTTTCTCCACATCCTTGTGCACAGCTGTTACTGTTGGTCTTTTGGCGATACCCATTCTAGTGGGTGGAGAGGTCTCTCACTGTGGCTCTGATTTGCTCTGGTGTGGATTTTCTGTGGTTTAGATCCATTGTTTTTATAGGTTTGCATTTCCCCTACTTACATTATATTCTAAACATTATGAATAAATGGATCAGTACAGCACTGTCTTAATTTCCTTGGCATAGTATAAATTTCTGTATCTACTGTTTTCATGATTTAGAAATCTTAAAATAATATCTGCATATTAGTGTGTTCAATTTTTGTTTTATTTCTTTTAATACAGCTTCTGTATTAATACAGCTTCTGTATGGCAAATCTGCCATAGGGGCAAAAGGCAGAGTCGTGGTGGTCAGGGACTGGGAGAAGGGGATGCGGGCAGTGACTATAATGGGTCTGGGGCTTCTTTCTGGGGTGACGAAAATGTTCAAATCCTGACAATGTTATCAGAAGAATGACTTATTAGAAGGCTGAGTTAAAGCTAAAGAAATGGGCTAAATCACTAAAAAGCTTACTAAAGGTTTGTAGAATTAAGTCTGAGAGTAGGGCCAATGACTTAATTCTTACCTTTGGGCTCAAAATGTAATATGATATGATTGAAATCAGAGAGGATTAGAAGCATGTTTTGTCTCTAGCTGAGACCTTCTTATACCTCCATTTAATCATCTGATACTGACAATAATAATTTCCCAGAATTTTCGTAAGATTGAATATTTTGTTCATGAAGAGTGTTCTTGGCATGTAGTAGGTCTCAAGTAAACATTAGCAGCCTCCCTGTCTGGTTCCCAGGAGTGAGGCTGGAGGCCATAAGTGGCTTAAACCTTCTAGTTCCAGGCCCAGCAGCCAGTTTTCTTCAGTTTCTCCTCTTCACCAAGAGCTCATTGACATATTTGGATGCCCGATTTCTGCCTTGTTCCAATGCTTGGTTCTCTGTGCCCAGTTCTGCTAATTACCCTTCTACCAATTAGTTCAGTGCTCTAATCCACTATGTATGTGAGGCCTGGCCATCTCTGTTCCAGCCTCTTTCAGTGACTTCTAGTGTCTGCACCCTGATTTGGTGACTAGTTCCCACTTCTTGGGACAGATACACTTGGTGCTATTGATTTCACAGTCCTCTTCCCTGGATTCCCCATTGCTCTTCCAGCCATCTGGTTGACTCCCTGCCTGGCTACCATGCATCTTTTCCATGGTCATTGAACGTGGCACTTTACTCTGGGATTGTTCACCTAGCACTGGAGCATCATCATGGACACGCCAGGCCTGAGTGGGCTCTTCACTCATGCCCACCCCACTTGCTAGAAGCAACCATGCCACATTTGGCTAAGTCTTAAGTTAGGACAAAAACATCCCTCATTCTTTCTTCTCCAAACCCTCAGTGTGCTCTATCAAGAAATGCTTGTTGGTTGGTTTGTTTCTTGGTCAGCCATTGAAGACCCAGTCAGCTGTACTCCTGGCCATATGTACAGAATTTCTGCAAAAGGAGGATGATAAATTGGGAGCTCAGCTGTGTTATCACAGTCTGGGATCTGGAGCCGGCTTCACATTGCAGAGGCTCATTCCCTGCTGTGAGAAGTTTGGGATGAGGGGTGGGTTTCTGTGAGACCCTGACCTGGGTCCCCCCTGAGCTGAGTTCCCACTCACTGGGGACTGTGAGTGCATGAATGGGGGTGGGGACAGTGGGAATAAAGTTTGCCAGAATCAATGTAAGGGAAGAGAAAAGGGTAAAAGTTTGTTTTGAGGAAAACAGTCTTTCATCTGGACTGTGCCCTGGGGCAGCCCCCTTGAGACTCACACTGGAGGCCTCCTGGGGAGGGAACTGCAATGAGAAGGTGACCCCTAGTGCCTGTGGGGCCAGCAAGAGTCTCCAAGGCAGTCGTGCCAGGCAGTACCCACAGAGGGTGTGCCCTAGGAAAATGAGTCCTTATCTGCTGGGGGCTGGTCACAGCTGGAGCAGAGACCAGACAGGAATAATGCAAACTAGCAAGACTAGGCTTAAACAATGGGAGCTGAGGCTCAGCAGCTGGAGACATCGTGTCAGGAAGCAGAGCCCAAGTCCCAGGAAGGGCTGCTGGCAGCTGCTGGCCTTGAGCAATTGTCTCAAGATGATTGATTGTACAAACCTATCAATGAAGACACCTTGAGTAGCATCCCAACTATATGATTTTCAACTTGGTTATACAATAAGTCTCCACTTCATGTTGTCCATAGGCTTGTGGAAACTGTAACATGAAGGGAAATGAGGTAGGTACTGTATGCCATAGGAACTTGAACCTTGTTTATATCAATTAGCCCAGCGGCCCCCAACCTTTTTGGCACCAGGGGCTAGTTTCATGGAAGACAATTTTTCCACGGACAGGGTGCGGGGGAGGGTGAAACTGTTCCACCTCTGATCATCAGGCATTAGATTCTCATAAGGAGCATGCAACCTGGATCCCTTGTAGGTGCAGTTCACAATAGGGTTCGAGCTCCTATGAGAATCTAATGCTGCCACTGATCTGACAGGAGGCGGAGCTCAGGTGGTAATGACAGCAATGGGGAACGACTGTGAATACAGATGAAACTTCACTCGACTGTAAATACAGATGAAACTTCTCTTGCCCAGCGCTCACCTCCTGCTGTGTGGCCTGCTTCCTAACAGGCCATGGACAAGTACCAGTCTGTGGCCCAGGGACTGGGGACCCCTGAATTAGCCTATGTAAAATTGGTTTCCTTATACAGTATGTTATACTGAGCCAGTATTAATGCAAGCTTATGTTTTTGAAGGTTGCATTTTTTCCCCCAAAATTTTAGAGAGCAGATTTAGTCAGTTCTTTTGACCAGTAAGCCCTTATTGAATGTTTGCTTTGTGCCAGGCATGGTAAGAGGCACATGAGGTATAAGCTGCAGACTCTGACCTCTGGGGGCAATTTGTAAACTCCGGAGATGTAAGGTATTGCTGTTATGCTTGCAAATGCCTACAGACATGACACAGGTTTAGTGAGGGTAGGATTTGAGCTGCTGTGTTTGGGGGCTTAGGAGAAATGAATCTGCTGGAGAAAAGATGAAAGAAGAAATGAACAGTTGCTGACCTTTTCCCGAGTCCAGGTACCTTACACAGGCTCCGTCACCACTCCTTATGTGGTAAGCCGGAGTGTGGTACCCATTGTAAAGATGGGGAAACGGAGGTGCAGGAAAGCCTAAGGACTTGCCCAGGGTTGCATGGCCAGCAGATGGTAGGGAACCCATTTTTGTCTTACTCCAAAGTGGGAGAGAGGCTGGACAGAACCAGGCTGAGAAGATGGGCTGCAGGGGCAGTCTGACCCGGGGGTGCCCCCAACACTGAAGCTGTCTTCCCTGACTTGTCACCACAGAGACTCATGAAATTTTGGAGTTATCAGACACCCTCTGGATCCTCTAGTATGGTTTATAGATGGGCTGTGGCAGTATCACCTGGGGAATCAATAGAAATGTTCATTCTTGGGCTCCCAGACCCTCTGAGAGTCCCTGAAGGGGGCGCCCAGTGCCATCCAGGTACATCTTATGGATGCTGACAGTTGAGAAACATTGCTGTGGACGCTGTTCTAGAGTTGTTCTCGTAAGAGACTGATGGAGGGGAACTTTGGTCTGGAAATCCAGAGTCCATTCCTGATGCAGCTGCCAACTTCTGATTTCCTTATTTGGTCCTGTCTTTCAATGATGATAATCCTACACCTTTTTTAATGGGAGTGATCTGAGTGGTTAAGCTAATGGGTGTGTAGTTAAGAGCTGGTCACCTAGAGTCCTATAGATTTGGGGTCAAATCCAAGCTTAGTGACACTTGGGCAGGCTACTTAATGTTCTCTAGATCTGTTTCTTTATCTGTAAGATGGGGTCAATAATAATCAACACCCATGGGGTGGCTGCCAAAATCTAGCGGGTTACACATCAGGTGCTTAGACCATAGCCTCATACATGAAAAGAGCCCCCAACTTGTTATGACTCTTATTATTAGTGTCATCATCACCCATGACCTGTCTTCGGGGCCTGGACTTAGAGGTGCTCACCGCTGGTGGTGTTCAGTTTTCATGGCTGTCCACACCTCCTGCTCTGTTCCCATGGTGGTTGCTCTGTGTCATTCTGTGACCTTTTGGGAGGAGGGTCTCCCCTGCTTGCCCCTGCCCCCGGTGACATTGATTGGTCCTCCTGGGGAATCAGGCCTGTTACGTCGTCTGCTTATCTCCATGCCTCTTTCTATAGACATATGGCTCCTGAGCCATGTTGAGCATCTCACTGGGAAGAAGATTGGTGGCTTTACACCACCAGCTGCTGTCATTTACTAAGTCCCTACTTTGTGCCAACATTTTACATTAGCACTAAGCTTCACCGTAGCCTCAGAATGTAAGGACTAGGATACACATTGTACAAATGTGTAAACTGAGGCTCAGAAATTTACTAACTGGGTGGAACTATACGAACCTGCCATTTTTGTAGGTGAAAATTGCAGCATATTGGCAATTTCATTTGGTATTTTTTTCATACAACATAATTGTTTTTCCACAAAATTTAGAAAAAAATGGCCTCAAGGAAGTTTTCTTATTTCTTCTAACCAAACTGTTACCTAAAAGGATGCATTAAAAAAACATAAGTTGGGGTCATGCACTGTTCCAAGCACTTCACATGTAACTCACTCAATCCTCATGACAACCTTACGAGGGAGATGGGATTTTTATTATCCTCGTTTTGCAGAGTGGGAAACTGAGGCACACAGATGTTAAGTAGCTTGTCTGAGGCCACACACCTGGGAGATGGCAGAGACAGAGTTTGGACACACACAGTTTGGGCCCGGGTCCGAGCGCCTAGCCTCCGCGTGTACTAGTCCCTCGAATCTTGGTTAGGATAAGCCCCCTTTTTTTTTTTTTTGGAGTGAACGGGATTTTCGGTGTTGCGGAACTCGGATGAGTGGGGGAAGGAAGGGCCCAGCGTCACTGAGCTCCTCCGTGAGTCTGTGCGTGGCGCTCCTCTTCTGTGTCTTTGCAGCAGCCTTGGGACGGACGTAACGGCAACCCCGTTTTCCAGGTGAGGATAACCAGACTGGGAGAGGGTAAGGAGGTTACAGCTCCAAAAAGCGGCACGGCTGGGGTTTGAGGCTCTGCCTGACTGTGAAGCTGGCTCTCCTTATCCGTGGTGCTTCCTCCCTCTCCGCACGCAGTGGAGGTGCTGCTGGGACTGTCCTTGAGTCTAGTAGATGCGTCAGCCTCTTTACTTCCTCCCAGAAACTTCGACCTCCTGTGCTCGCTCTGTGGAGATCAGGCACCGGCCACTGTGCGCTGATCCCAGCTCATAGGGATGCAAATGCCTTTCAGATTTGGGCTGGGGTCACCAACAGGGTCTTCTTTCAATGATTCGATCACCATGGACGGGAACAAAAATGCCTTGTTAGGATGTGAACCCTCTCGGTTTATATTTGTCTCAGGTCATTTACATGAGTGAAAAGGACTGGCTCTGACCTGGCCCTTGGATGCTCCCTTCTAATCCCCATTAATATTGTATAAAGGTTTCTAATACCCAGAGAGATTTCTCACACTAGAGACAATGGCAAGCAGCAGCGACTTATCTTCTCCACCCCGCCGCCGCCCCCCACATGTCTGATGAACAATGGGGAGGTCTGGATGAAAGGACGCTCTGCTTCTCAGGTCGCACAGCGTTATGGCAAGCTGCTAGCAAGAAGAATATTGTTAAAATGCTGATCTATAGTATTTATTAAATTTTAATTCAAATTTTTATTTCTAGATAATGATATATTTACATGCACTCATAAGAAATAATACAGAGGTCTCATGTACCCTATACTCAGTTTCTCCCAATGAAAACATTTTGCAAAACTATCATACACTATGGCAACATTGATACAGTCAAGATACAGAATAGTTCCACCCTGATAAAGACCCCTCATGTTGCTCTTTTATTTATTTTTTATTTTTTTGAGTTGGAGTCTCACTGTGCTGCCCAGGCTGAAATTCAGTGGCGTGATTATAGCTCACTGCAGCCTCAAACTCTCATGCCTGGCTAATTAAAAACATTATTTTGGTAGAGATGGGGGTCTCACTTTGTTGCCCAGGCTGGTCTTGAACTCCTGGCCTCAAGTGATCCTCCTGCCTTCACCTCCCAAAGCACTGGGATTACAGATGTGAGCCACCATGCCTGGCCTGTACTGCCCTTTTATAGCTGTGGTTAATTCTCTTTCCCACCCCTGGCAATTGGTGATCTGTTCTCTATCTTGATAATTTTGTCAATTCAAAAATATCGTATAGATGGAATTATATAGTATGTGACCTTTTGAGATTGACTTTTCTTTTTTCCTACTCATTGTAATTCTCTGGAAATTCATCGAGGTTGTTTTAAATATCAATGGTTCATTCCTTTTTATTGCTGAATCGTCTTTCATGATATTGATGCACCACAGTCTGTTGACATGAACTTGTTGAAGGATATCTGAGTTGTTTGCAGTTTTTGGCTCTTATGAATAAAGCTAGTATGAACACTTGTGTACAGGTTTTTGTGTAAACATATGTTGTAATTTCTATGGGATAAATATCCAAGAGTGCAATTGCTGGGTCTTATTTTAATTGTATATTTAATTTTGTAAGAAACTATAAAAGAGTTTTCCAAAGTGACTGTACCATTTGACACTCCCACCAGCAATGTGTGAGGATCCAGCTTCTCTTTGTCCTTGCCAGCCTTTGATGGTGTCACTGTTTTTTATTTTAGCTGTTATGATAGATGCATAGTGATGTCATATTGTGGTTTTGATTTGTATTTTCCTATTGACGAATGACTCTGAACATCTTTTCATGACTTATTTGCCATCTGTATATCCTCTTCAGTAAAATATCTCTTCATGTCTTTTGCCTATTTTCTAATTGACTTCTTTCGCTTTGTTATACTACTGAGTGTTGAAAGTTTTAAAATATATATATTCTAAGTACTAGTCCTTTGTTGTATATGTGGTTTGCAAACACTTTCTTCCATTCTTTAGTTTGTCTTTTCATTCTCTTAACAGGGTCTTTTGCAGAGCAAAACTTTTTTTTTTTTTTTTTTAAGACAGAGTCTCACTGTGTCACCCAGGCTGGAATGCAGTGTCATGAACACAGCTCACTGCAGCCTCGACCTCCTGGCAGAGCAAAACATTTTAATTTTTATGAAGTCCAGTGTATCTACTTTTTATTTTATGGATGGTACTTTTGATGTCAAATTTTAAAACTCTTTAGGCCTAGATCATAAAAAATTTGTTTTTTCCAGAAATGTTATAGTTTTATGTTTTATGTGTAGGTCTGTGATCCTTTATGAGTTAATTTTTGTAAAAGGTTTAGGTTTTGTAAAAGGTTTAGGTCAAGGTTCATTTCTTTGCCTGTAGATACCCAGTTGTTCCAGCACCGTTTATTGAAAAGGCTATCTCTCCTACAATGGATTGCCTTTGCATTTATTTATTTTAAGATTTTAAGAATTCCTGCTTTTTATTACCAAGTCAAATATATAGGGATACAACAGTGCCTAAAGTTTGCATAACAAATTATGATATTCACTGATGTTCACATAGCTAATTCTAGGCTTCAAGAGGACCACAAAGACTGTTCAGCTTCGGGACACTGTGAGTCAGAACTGGGGGGCAGTGAGGTGGGGACGTGGGTCAGGGGACAGCCAAGCTGGCCAGGTGATGGGAGTCTGAGTTCCTATGCAGTTTTGCTGCTGGGCAGCTGGGCAGCGTGCCTGCCTGGGGAGAGGGTGGTGACACTTGGCTTCCTGGGCTGATCTGGGGCACACTGACCCACGGGTGGAGCTGACCTTGTGGTAGGCACAGGCATGACTGGGCTGGGCGCCCACTTTGTCTCCTCTGTCAGCTGCAGACCCGCCAAAACTGCTGACTGATTTCAGTTGTCAGTCCCTGTGACGTCTCTCCCAGCCCCAAATGTGGCGTGCAGCCGCTGGCTGCTTAAAAACCTATGCAGAGAACGTGTGGAACTCAAGTGCTATTTTGGAAGTGTGGGTTTTCATTTTAAAAAATGGTTATGATTTTAAAATGCTTAATTACACAAACATGTTCCTGGTGGGGGGGGGGGGTGGAACATAAAAAGCACAGATAAGCAACATGTATCTGCAATCCCCATAAACACAGAATTATTATTAATTGTGGAAGGCAGATTGTCTTTTTTGTTTATTTCATTCCAAAACTCCATTCTCACTCCAGTTGGGTCATGAAGACACAAAGCTGGTTTGGAAAAAAGGAAATGTCTTTTCAATGGCTGAATCTGGAGAGAATGTTTGACACTGCTGACCATGCTGCAAATGAGGCCTTTGTGTGTGGGTGCAGGGGTCAGCCTGGGAAACAGCAACAGCAAGGGGTGGGAGCACACAGGCCGGCTGCAGCCAGTGCTACGAGAATGATCTTTTGTTTCCGCTGGTCAGCCGTTCAGGATGAAGGCTGAAAACATCAAAGACATGTCTAAACACTGTTATCTGGCCATGTCCTTTGCCCTGACTGTGTAAGGGGTCTCTCCATGGGGAATAGAGCCCTGAGCTTAGCTTCTACTGTGCTGTTAATTTCAGGCAAGAGCAGATCAATAATATTTGCATTAGCTACTTACATCAGTCTCTTTTGTTCTGAGGAAAATTTGTTGATTTATTTATCTGATTAAAATAATTAAAAATCACTTTCTTCACATCTCAAAAATTACATGTGTTAATTGCAGAAAACTTATAAAGCATGGAAGAATACAAAACAAAAACAAATTCCTCTACCTGGACATGACTGTTGTTAGCATTTTAGGAAACTCTTCATATCCTTTTAATGTAGATATGCACATTTTACAAAAAAGGCTATCATATTGTACATATAACTTTCCTGTGGGTCTGCTAGGAACCTGTATCCATGTCATTACTGTAAGCATTCTACTACTCAAATTTTAATATCTGCAGCTATCAGATATTCTTTTACATAATTTCTTTATATTATAGAATTGTTGCTTTAAAAAAATTGAAATGGTATTGTTGCCCTTTCTGATTAGTAAAGTATTCTTTTTTTTTTTTTTAAGGCGGAGTCTCACTGTGTCACCCAGGCTGGAGTGCTGTGGTGTCATCTCAGCTCACTGCAACCTTTGCCTCTTGGGTTCAAGCAATTCTCCTGCTTCAGCCTCCTGAGTAGCTGGGATTACAGGCATGCACCACCATGCCTGTCTAATTTTAAAAAAATTTTATTTATTTATTTGTTTGAGATGGAGTCTCACTCTGTTGCCCAGGCTGAAGTGCAGTGGTGTGATCTCGGCTTACTGCAACCTCCACCTCCCGGGTTCAAGTGATTCTCCTGCCTCAGCCTCCCGAGTAGCTGGGATTGCAGGCGTGTGCCACTACGCCTGGCTGATTTTTATATTTTTAGTAGAGACGGGGTTTCGCCATGTTGACCAGGCTATTGAACTCCTGACCTCAGGTGATCTGCCCGCCTCAGACTCCCAAAGTGCTGGGATTACCGGCGTAAGCCACTGTGCCTGGCCACATTTATTTTTTATTTTTTTTATTTTTAATAGAGACAGGGTTTCACCATGTTGGCTAGGCTGGTCTTGAACTCTGGACCTCAAGTGATCCACTCGCCTCGGCATCCCAGCTGGGATTACAGGCATGAGCCACTGGGCCGGCCCGATTAGTAAAGTATTCTTATTGCAGCAACAAAAATGTTGCAAATAAAATTACCTACTTGATTTACAGGAAAGACTTAAATGTGTCCTTCAAGTAACAGACTGTTACTTACTAGGGAAGATGTTTCAGCGGTTGGGAAAGCAGAACCACAGAGCTTTACTCAGGTTTCATAAGCAAATAATGGTTACTTTACATATTCACAGCAGGGAATGGAAAGATTCCCAACCAACTGCGGCACTTCTGTGAGAGGAAGTCAGAGTTAAGAGGAATGGCAGAAGAAACGAAACAGAAAGTGGAGAGAGTGACGGGCAAACTGCAGTTGGGTGAAATGAGATATAGAAAGGTTAGCAGTTCAGGAGACACCATTTCATTCCCCAGTTCAAGCTATGATGTGACTTTAATGTGGTACAGAGCCAGGGTCCCTTCTCAGGGTCTTAGATGAGGTAGTGATAAGCTCTGTCTTTCCTCCACTGCCCAGTCCCTTGAGGGTAGGAATCAGGGATCCATCATCTGGGCGCCCATGAGACCTGAACTGAGTACTGCAGCTTCGGCCAGTGAACACATTCAGTTTTTTTTCCTGAAGGGACACTCTTTAATCAGCTGTGTTCCCTACTGACTTTGCATTTATCAATGTCATGTCACAGGTATTTTGAGTACATCGAAGCAGTGGTGGTGGGGAGCTGAGAGGCGGAAGGGTGGGCCTGAGAGGGCAGGTGGGATTCTTGATCCTGAAATGTTTTAGACACATTTGCCGCTGATCTCCGAGTTACCATGATCCAGCTCATTAAAGACAGAAGGTGCTGCTTTTTTTTGAGATGGAATCTCTCTCTGTTGCCCAGGCTGGAGTGCAGTGGTGCGATCTTGGCTCACTGCAACCTCTGCCTCCCAGGTTCAAGCGATTGTCCTGCCTCAGCCTCTCAAATAGCTGGGACTACAGGCACGTGCCACCATGCCCAGCTAATTTTTGTATTTTTAGTAGAGACAGGGTTTCACTTTGTTGGCCAGGCTGGGGTTGAACTCCTGACCTCAGGTGATACACCTGCCTTGGCCTCCCAAAGTGCTGGTATTACAGATGTGAGCCACTGCGCCTGGCCAAGGTGCTGTTTTTATATGCTGTTTGTATCTTTCAGGAAGATAATTTCAAGATGTGTCCAACCTCAAACACATGTGAAGTGCCTACTTCCTGCAAGGTCCTTGCTATGTTTTGTTAATTTTCAAGTATCGTACTCAGAGTTCCCTTTTTATTTATGTTTGTGCTGAACTGATTTCTTACTTATTAGAGCCTGGATTTCCTGTTTTTTTTTTTTTTTTGTTTTTTTTGAGATGGAGTTTTGCTCTTGTTGCTCAGGCTGGAGTGCAATGGTGTGATCTCGGCTCACTGAAACCTCCACCTCCTGGGTTCAAGCGATTCTCCTGCCTCAGCCTCCTGAGTAGCTGGGATTACAGGCATGCACCACCACGCCTGGCTAATTTTTGTATTATTAGTAGAGATGGCGTTTCACCATGTTGGCCAGGCTGGTCTCGAACTCTTGACCTCAGGTGATCCGCCTGCCTGGGCCTTCCAAAGTTCTGGGATTGCAGGCATGAACCACCACGCTCTCCCCTCTTTTTTTTGAGACAGGGTCTCGCTCTGTTGCCCAGGCTGGAGTGCAGTGGTATGGTCACAGCTCACTGCAGCCTCGACTTCCCTGGCTCAAGCAATCCTCCCACCTCTGCCTCCTCAGGAGTTGTTACTATAGGCATGCACCACCAGACCTGGCTAATTTTTTTATTTTTTTATTTTTTTTGTAGAAATAGGGTCTTGCCATGTTGCCCAGGCTGGTCTTGAACTCCTGGGCTCAAGTGATCTGCCTGCCTTGGCCTCCTAAAGTGCTGGGATTCCAGGCATGAGCCACTGTGTCTGGCCGCATTTCTTCTTCAGTTTTCAGAACTAGTGCAATTTGGGGTTTTCCTCAGTTCATATATTTGCTCCTTTAATAGTTTATCTTTATTTGGATAAATTATTAAAGGAGCAAATAACTACAAGACAGTTTAACTTGCAAGGAGCAAGATAAACTTTTATCTTTATTATCTATTTATATACAAATGTGATGAAAATATTTATTAACCTCAAATATTGTACCAAGTACTTTACATGTGCCTACATCTATTTTATATGTTATTTTATCTGGAGCACTTCATATAGTGATGTCACAGGTGGAAGGATTACATAATTTAACTGTGTTAACAAGTCCAGGAGGTGAGTTTTGTTACCGTCTCATGGTTGAGGAATGGGAGCTTAGAAAGCCTCAGTGACAAGGCCACACAGACAGGAAGGGGTGGAATTGAGATTCATACGAAGTCCGTCCGACCTCCAGGCTGTGTTGTTGCTATGGGGCTTCCTGGCTCATGTTGGAAAGGAGAAAGGGAGGCTGCTGCAGAGGTGCCTGGTAAAAGTGACTTTCAGAGGATGAGGAGACCAATGTTCTAGTTGTGTGGGGCTAGCAGAAATCACTCTCATCTTATTTCCCCACCTGGCTTGGCTGTTGTACATGGCCCCAGACAGTAAACAGAAAGAAACGTTCCTGATGAGGGGAAGTCCCCTTTTCTCCTCCCTCATCCCAGAGGGACAATTCTCATGAGTGTGGCGTGGCTTGTTTCTGCCCAGATTTTCACACGTTTGTTACATAAATCTGTATCTGTTGCTTTGAGTGCTTACATTTTTTGGGTTGTAAATGGCATTGTTCATATTCACATTATTGATATAGTTCATTTTAGCTAATCTTTGGTATTTAGTAGTGTGAATATATATCACTGTTTTCTCTTTCTCCCTCTAATGGTAGACATTTTCATTGTTTCCTTTTTTATAACATTATGACAAATGTTGCTCTGATCATCCTTTTGTATCTCTTCGTGTCTCAGTAGGGGAGTTTCTAGGAGTGGAATTGCTGGGTTACATGGTATGTGCACTTCCACTTTGAGTAGGCACTGCCAAATTGCTCGCCAGCATGGCCAGACTAATTTACATGCCCAGTGGTGGCAGATGAGTGCTTCTTTCCTCACATTTTTGCCAACACCAAATATTGTTGGGCTTCTTAATTTTGGCCACTTTCCAAGTGTGGAATGATGATTTGAGCTTTGATTGCTGGTGAGATTACTCACGTCTGGTTATCTTAGAGTTAGCAGAGCGAGATAACCTTCCTGTTTATTGCATATTACATATTCTGACTTTAACAAGTTTTCCACAATATTCAGCATTCCAGTAGTTCCCCCTTGTCCATGGGATATATGTTCCAAGATTCCTAGTGGATGCCTGAAACCATGGATAGTACTGGACTATATGTATATTGTGTTTCTTCCTATATATACACACCTATGATAAAGTTTAAGTTATAAATTAGGCTCAGTAAAATATTAATAATAATAACTAATAATAGAATAGAACAATTATAGCAATATACTGTAATAAAAGTTAAGTGAATGTGGTTTCTCTCCTTCTCTCTCTTACTGTACTGTACTCACCCTTCTTCTTGTGATCTGCTGATATGAGAACTGAGATGGGTCATAAGTGACTGGTGGTCATGGGTGGATGGTGTCCACGCTGTGGACACTCTGGACAAAGGAGATTTACGTCCTGGATGGGATGGAGTGAGAAGGTGGGAGATTTCATCATGCTACTAAGAATGGCATGCAATTTAAAATTTATGACTTATTTTTGGAATTTTTCATTTAATATTTTCAGACCTTGGAAAACTGAAAGCATGAAAAGTGAAACGTGGATGGGGGTCTTCAAAGCAATTTTTAAAGCAGTTTTTTAATAGAGATATAATTCACATAACAGAAAAGTCATTACGTTGAAGCGATTTTTAGTAGATTTACAAAGTTATGCCACCACCTCCATGAATTCTGAAATATTTCCATTACCCAAAAAGAAATCCTGTGTCTATGAGCAGGTAGTCTCCATGCCTTCCTTGCTTAGAAACCACGAATCTACTTTCTGTCTCTATGGATTTTGCTTATTTTGGACATTTCATATATTTGTGTGTGGGTTCTTTCACCTAGTGTGATGTTTTCAAGTTTCATCCGTGTTGTAGCATGTAATAGCACTTTATTCCTTTTATGGGCTGAATAACATTCCATTGTATGGATAGATCACATTTTGTTTATCCAAACATGGGTTGATAGACGTTTGGGTTATTTTTACTTGTTGGCCATTATGAATAATTTGACATTACTTTTGGTTTTCATTCCTGCACTATTCATTGAGCCCTTTCTCGTGCCAGACACAGCACTTTGGGCCACCTTATTGGCTCTGAGTAACAACTGCCTTGCAAGATAGGTGTGATCACATTCTTTTTATTTTATTTTATTTTATTTTGAGACAGAGTCTTGCTCTGTTGCCAGGCTGGAGTGCAGTGACGCCATCTCAGCTCACTGCATCCTCCGTCTCCCAGGTTCAAGTGATTCTCCTGCCTCAGCCTCCGAAGTAGTTGGGACTACAGGAGCGTGCAACCACGCCCAGCTAATTTTTGTATTTTTAGTAGAGACGGGGTTTCACCATTTTGGCCAGGCTCGTCTTGAACTCTTGACCTCAAGTGATCCACCCGCCTCGGCCTCCCAAAGTGCTGGGATTCCAGACGTGAGCCACCGTGACCAGTGGGTGTCATGACATTCTACCGAGATGGGGACTGCAGCAAGGGGAGTGTAAGTCAGTCTCCCAGCCTGCACTTGATCATGCTTCTCCTTTGCTTAAAATCTCTCCTAGTGGCTCTGCATGCTCTTGGGGTGGAGAGCACATTCTGTCATGGTGCCTGCCAGCTCCTTCCTGTCTCTCCAGCCACTTGTCCTTACTCTGTCCCTGGCCACCCTGGACAGAGCTAGAGTCTTTCACACAAGTAGTTCTCTCCAGCTCTTCTATCCCTCCCTGAGAGTTTGTCCCACATCCTCAGGGATGTGAGGAATTCAATAATAATAAATCATTAAATTATAAAAACAATGAAAGTGTTCAGGCTGGGTGCAGTGGCTCACGCCTGTAATCCCATGCTTTGGGAGGCCAAGGCAGGAAGATCACCTGAGGTCAGGAGTTTGAGACCAGCCTGGCCAACATAGGGATACCTGGTCTTTACAAAAAATAAAAACAAAAAATTAGCCAGGCGTGGTGATGGGCACTTGTAGTACCAGCTACTGGGGAGGCTGAGATGGGAGGATTGCTTGATCCCAGGAGAACGAGGATGCAGTGAGCTGTGATCACACCACTGCACTCCAGCCTGGGCAACAGAGCGAGACCCTGTCTTGGAAAAAAAAAAAGTGTTCAAACTAACTTGTAAACAGACTTTGGAAGTAAAGCAGTAGTAAGGCATGCTATAAATAAGTATTAAATCGGGAAAAAGGATAATGTTTAACATCGGCAAACTCTCCGTGGTGATGCAGGGTGCAGAGAGGCAGAGCAATTTACTAATGGTTCTACAGTGAAGAAGCGACAAGGCTGGGTATCAAAGCCTGTTGTGTTTATTGCTACAACACATATTTGTTGAGCACCTGCAGTATGTCAGGCACCAAGAACAGACCTGTGAGCCTAGCGCACGTGGTCCCTGTGCTGACAGGGTCTAACATTCTCTGTGGTCTGGGAGTAATGTTTCTAGTCACAGCAAATCATCTCATGTGTTCTTGGTTGAGTATAGATGCTGAATTTCCTGTCCTTGAGAAGCGTGGTTTGGTAATGTGTCAACAGGTAGTTACCATGCAGCTGAGCCAGGGCCGAATGGTTTATCTGGGGACTGGGCTTGTGGTCATAGCCTGAGGGGAACCAGTGACACCTTTTCTTAAGGGAGGCCAATGGTGAGAGCACCTGAGGCCCAGGAATCAGAGCTTCTCTTCCCGTGATCTCCTTGGCAGGCCTTAGCACATCCAGACCAGTGGGAATTTTGTTCATTAGGTGATGAGAAACCTAGGTGGTCAGGGGAAAAGAGTGGAGATTTAGTTGGTGTATTTATTATTTTCTATTAGACCATCTGCCTTTGGAGTTGGTTAGGAATTGGAGGTGGATTTCCCCAAAGTAGTTAGAAATGATCATACAGTCCCATCTTCCCTTCCTTCATGTCTTGAAAGTTCATTATGCTAAAATGTGATGTGTGCTAAGGATGAGATCATAGAAGCTTAGGGAGGCTCGGGAACTGGCTGAATGACCAGGGTCGGAGCAGCAGAGCAGCGTGGAACCCTGAGCTC
The DNA here is from genome assembly GCF_028885655.2 of Pongo abelii. Classification (NCBI taxonomy): domain Eukaryota; kingdom Metazoa; phylum Chordata; class Mammalia; order Primates; family Hominidae; genus Pongo; species Pongo abelii. The sequence goes on along the minus strand of NC_071997.2, from coordinate 121,400,442 downwards.
TGGACTCTCCATCCTGGGGAGGAGCCAACCTCCAGTCCCTAATACTCCACACACACTGCAGTGTGCAGTGGCAGACTGCACTGTACTGTGGGTATCACACTTTGTTTTTCAGAACTTTCAGGATCAAGGATCCACCCACGTTAAATACAACATGCGTTACATCCCTTTATATTTTGTGTGAAGCAATGAAAGAATATTGCTGATTTTGATATAGAATTACACAATAATCAATAACTTATTATACAAAGAAATTAAAAAAGAAATAATCCTCTATATACCAGTTTTCTTGGTAGATGATATCACAAGCATTGGTATTTTCTCATGATTAATTATAGTAACAACAACAGTAACAGGTGGTTCACGCCTGTAATCCCAGCACTCTGGGGGGCCGAGGCGGGCGGATCACCTGAGGTCCGGAGTTTCAGACCAGCCTGGCCAACATGGCGAAACCCCATCTCTACTAAAAATACAAAACTGAGCCAGGCGTGGTGGCAGGTGCCTATAATCCCAGCTACTCGGGAGGCTGAGGCAGGAGAATTGCTTGAACCCGGGAGGCGGAGGTTATAGTGAGTAGAGATCGCGCCACTGCACTCCAGCCTGGGCAACAGAGTGAGACTCCAAAAAAAAAAAAAACAAAAAACCCCATAAACCGAAAAACAATAACGGCAACATAATAATAATAGCATCAAAAGTGGCCCTGTAGTGACTGCCTACTCTGGTGCAGGCACTAGATCAGGTAATTTATATTTGGTATCAAGAAACCAAGAGTGAACATGCAAACTGCATTCTGTGTTTTATTAGTTCAGGAACCTTGCCCAGCCCTTGCAGTTCTATCAAATGGGTATTATTTTGACTAACAAGGGAATCTCCTGGCATGGAGTTGCTGCCTGTCCAGGCGCTAGCCTCCTGCTTCTCAGAGTCCTTCCTGCCCTTGGAGGCTCTGGGTGGAGCTGGTTGCCTGGTGCCTCCATCAGCTATGTTCACACTGAGTCTGTCCCTCTCTGGTCCCTACTCTACCCTGGAGTCCTGAGACCACAGGACTCAGGGGAGCTGTTGCTGCTGTCACCACACAGGCCTTGGAGTGGGTGAGAAGAAATCTGCCTTCTCCTGAGTTATTTTAACTGAGGATTCTGGGCCTTTCTTTAATTCTCTCCATTAACTCATCTAAACAGAGGCTGCATTGTTTACAGTAATATATTGAGGAAATTGTCCCAGGAGGGAATTATAGGCCAAAAATCATAAAGCCATGTGCTAAATATATTGTTTTCAGAAGAGACTTCTAGACAGCTTCTAGTCCATTTCTCCTATGGTAGAGGTCTGCTTTCTTCTTCTGAGAGAAGGAGAAACAGACAGACAGACAGATAGACACTGAGCTCTTCCAGGCCCTTCAGCCTCTCCCCACTGTGGTCCCAGTCCCATGCCACAGGCCTGCACCCTGGTCCAATTTCTATCCCTAGATCTTCCTTCTCCAGGGGCTCATGGCAGTTGGAATTTCTATTTCCTCCAGGAAAACCCTCCACATTTTACATCCAGGGATTGGCCTCACCCTGCAGCCACCCTCACCATCCTCTGCATCTAGGACACACGAGGCTGGAGTTGGAATATTTCCCAGATCCTTCATTTTCCAACAAAGAACAGCGCCCTGCATGGGTCTTCAGCAGAACGGGCTTTGCACACGCTTTGGCAGCCTCAGGCTGGGCTCCTTTCTGGCCTTCCCCCAGTGTGGCAAAGGTTTGTTTTGCATCCTTCGTGACATCTTTGCCTGGCCACTCCCCTTTTACGTGGCTTGCTGCTTGAACAAGAACGTACATAATCCTCCCAAGAACAAACAGTCATTTTCCAGGACAGTGTAGTCTACACTTGTATTTAGAATGAAACAAAATAAAACAAACATCCTTTTAAAGCCAACATAAACTTTAGTGATTTGGCTTGCACCGTGTTGAAGATTTTTCTTTCTAGATCCACAGCATTTCAAATCATTGTTTGCCAGAATCTCCACCGTTATTGCCATTGCCTACCCAAAACGTCCACCGTGGTTGTCTTCCAAAACACGAAGACATCTGAGGCCTAAAGGTGAATCCAAATTTTTCTTTCTCTCTTTTTTTTTTTTTGAGATGGAGTCTCGCTCTGTCGTCCAGGCTGGAGTGCAGTGGCGCGATCTCGGCTCACTGCAAGCTCCGCCTCCCGGGTTCACGCCATTCTCCTGCCTCAGCCTCCGGAGTAGCTGGGACTACAGGTGCCCGCCACCACGCCCGGCTAATTTTTTTTGTATTTTTAGTAGAGACGGGGTTTCACCATGTTAGCCAGGACGGTCTCGATCTCCTGACCTCGTGATCCACCCGCCTTGGCCTCCCAAAGTGCTGGGATTACAGGCGTGAGCCACTGCGCCCGGCCCCAAATTTTTCTATCAGAATTCCCCCTAAGTCCAAAGTGTGCGGGACCATATTCACTTTTTTCTCCTTTTTAAGGCTTTTATCATGGAAAAATTTAAACATACACAAAAGAAAAGAGAATATTTTTATGAGCCCCCATATATGTATTTTCCAGATTAAAAAAAAATTAGCAACATGTGGGCGATTTTGTTTTATTACACTCCACACATTTTTTCTTTGTTAGATTATTTGAAGCAAATCCCAGGTATATCCTTTCATCCAAAAATGCTTTTATGTGTATCTCTAAAGGTATTCTCTTAAAAAAAAAATGTTACCACAATACCGTTATCACACTTAAAAAACATTAGCGGTAATTCCTTATTATACCATTTATCCAGTTAATGTTAGCTACGGTTTGAATGTTGGTGTCCTCCTAAAATTTATATGTTGGAGCCTAATCCCCAATGTGATGGTATTAAGAGGTGGGCCTTTAGGAGGGGGTTAGATCATGAAGGCTCTGCCTTTATGAATGGGATTGGCACCCTTAGAAAAGAGGTTCTGAGGGAGCCTGTTTGCCCCTTCCACCATGTGAGGATGCAGTGAGAAGGCCGCATCTTTGAAGCAGAGATGGAGCCCTCACCAGACACTGAGTCTGCTGGTGCCATACCCTTGAACTTCCCAGCCTCCAGAACATGAGAAATGAATTTCTGTTGTTTATAAATTAGCTGATCTAAGATATTTTGTGAGAGCAGCTTCAATGGGCTAAGACAATTCAATTTCCCCTTATTTCATTAACATGTTTTTGCAGTTGGTCTGTTTGCTAGAATCGGGATCCAATAAAAAGTCCATGCATTTGCTTTTTATTGATAAGTCTGTTAGGTTTCTTTTGGTTTATAACAGTTTTTTTCTTGCCATTTATTTGTTGAAAACATCCCGTCACTGTTCCCTTGGAATTCCCTACTTACTGGACTTTGGTGATTGCATCACCGGGCTGTTGTTTAATGTGTATCTTTGTCCCTGTATATTCAGTAAATTAGTAATTTGATATAGGGACTGGATCAGATTCAGATTTAGTATCTGGCGAGAAGATGCCAGAGTGATGGTGTGTACCTTATATTGCACCATGGCAGGATGCAATCTGCTTTTCTCCCTGTGTAATGTTAGTAGTTTCAATAACTATCAGCCTGATCTATCCATCTTAAAATTCCCCCTTCAATCTTTCATCATTGGATTTAGCCACAATTGCCAGTCACTGCTAAGATCCATGATTTCATTAGGGGTTGTAAAATGATGATACCCTAATTTATAATTCCTTCTTCATATATTTGCTGGAATTCTTTTATAAAGACATTTTCCTAATCAACGATTTGGTTACTTGAAAATACAGCTCACACAGGAAAGGCGGGAGGAAGGCTTGGTTCTTTTCCTTTATCCATCAGTTTTCAGGATAATGAGTTCATTTCCTAGCATCCTCCAAAGCTGACCCAGTGTTAGTTTCTTTTTCTTTTTTCAATATTATTATGAATATATGGATTTTTTTTTTTTTTGAGATGGAGTCTTACTCTTGTCACCCAGGCTGGAATGCAGTGGTGCTATTGTAGCTCACTGCAACCTCCGCCTCCTGGGTTCAAGCAATCCGAGTAGCTGGGATCACAGGTGCCTGTCATCACGCCCGGCTGTTTTTTGTATTTTTGGTAGAGACAGGGTTTCACCATGTTGGGCAGGCTGGTCTCGAACTCCTGACCTCAGGTGATCTGCCTATCTCTGCCTCCCAGAGTGCTGGGATTACAGGCATGAGCCACCGTGCCTGGCCTATTATGAACGTATGGATTTTTAAAAACACAGTCAGTGTGCCTAATCCAGCGAAGTAATTATTTGTTTTGGTGCTCAAATTGCCCAGCTTTGGCCAGTGCGAACTCTTCACATTGGCTTCTGCAGGGCCAATGGTGAGGGCAGGCATGGGGCGTCAGGCTCACTTCCTCCCAGCAGTCTTTATGAGAACGAAGCTTTTTCCTGGTGAACGGCCATGGGTAGCCAGGCTTGGATGAAGAGATCACTCTGTCCATCATCCAGTAAAGCATTTTTCTAGGGGTCATAGTTTTTCGGGTGCTACACAATCATCCCCATTTTATGGCTGGAGAGCTGGGGCCCAGAGAAGTTACATTTTTCCCCAGATTGCATAGCCAGGAAAGGCAGAACTAGGAAGACAATTTTTGGCTCCACATCTCTGAGAGTGAATGGGGAATAAGAACAGAGCAGGGGATGGCATTCTAGGTGGGGTAAACTTTGGGCCAAGGCATGGAGACAAGATGGGAGTGTGAGTTCAGGGAAAGACTGGCTGGAACCAAAGCATATTAGGGGTGGGTGGAGAAGGTAACAGGAATTCCATTTTGGAGAACTTGGATGTCTCCAGATGAGGGAGCAGCATGCCCTCTGAAGGTGACCAGGTGAGAGGAGGGCGTCTGCACAGGAGAGCAGCATTCACATCTCACTGCTCCTCAACCTCATCCAGGAACTCGCCTGCTGCTGAGACCCTGAGCTTAGGGGAATGGGGTTCCTCTATACTGCACAGTGGGCTTTCATATAGCCCAAAGCAAACACTCAGCCTGTTTGCCCTGTATTTTAGACACCTAGTCTCACTGTGAACTGGGGAGAACAGGGGTCCTGCCTCTAGAGTTGATGTGGGGATTAAGTGAGATGACACACCTCATGTGGGGATTAAGTGAGATGACACACCTCGGATGCCTGGCCCAGCGCTGGTCTGTGGAGGAGACCTTGGTGGGTGTGACTGTTATTACTGCCCACCGCCCCTTTCCTCTGACTGTTACTTTGCTGTCTGTGTTCCTGAAAAAAATCTCGGTCCAGTCTCATTGCTTTCTGTTACTCAGCAATTTCTAGCCTGTAGCGAGTGGAATTCCCAAGGCACTGGCAATGGAGTTATATTCAGAAACAGTGCTGGAAATACATTAAAACAATTGACATGAAATTCACACAACATAAAATTAACCATTTTAAAGTGAACAATTTAGTGGTGTTTAGTATATTCACAATGTTGTGCCACCATCACCTCTAGCAAAGCTGTCTTCAAATTCTGTTATTTTCATTTTAAAAAGTTGACCACTAGCTCCTGGGGAGGAATTTGTGTCTTGGGAATCATCGTTTAATTTAGTAAAACCTGAAGAGAGAAATTATAATTCTTATGGGGCTGAAGTAGAAAATTTTTAAAAAAAGGAGCTAAGTGCTTTCCTATTAAGTAAAAATTCACTTAACAAATATTTATTGAGTGCTTACTGTGTGCTATGCCCTGTGTATTTAGTAATGAATGCAACGGGTGTGATTCCTGCAAGGATTTTCCTGGCAACATTGAAGCAAGGGGAAACGTGTATTTCCTGAAGCTTTAGAAAAAAATGACTCGTGTGTGTTTAGATCAAGGATTGTTGAAGATTACTCTGTTTTGGTGGAAGGTGCGGTGAGCTTGGCGTGGGTCCCTGGGTTGGGCTGTGTGCTCCACACCCCGCCAGCTAGTACAGGAGCTCGTTGCTCAAATCAACCACCAAGCCTCACTTACCTCGTGTGACAAAGGGGATAAGACCTCTTATCTCACACAGCTTTTGGAAGGCTCACTGTGCCCGACCCATGTCATGTGCTCAGTGACCCTCGTGGGATCTGAAGAATCCTAAGAAAAGAATGAGACTTAGGAGACTTTTTATGCAGCTTAAGTAATTTTATGTTTTACTTAGGCGGATATGGCTTAAGACTTATAGACAAAGATAATCAGGTCAAAATGACCTTCCTTCAGTTGTTGGGGCAGTGAGGGTGAAGGAACCTGTGGGCTGGAGAGAAAGAGTTACGGATTCTTTCAACACACCATCCGTCTGCCTGGGAATGGAGATTTTGATAAAGATGAAACTTCTCTGTTCTGGAGCTGAAGTGCAAAGCTTAAAAAAATGGACTTAATTGGGTCTGATTGTTTTCCTATTTGTGTTCATAACGAAGACTGTGTAAGCAGGTCGGCTACGGTTCTAGAATGCCCCGAGGATGAATAGAATCTGTCTATCCTCTTTATTTTCCCACATAAGGACATTTTTCAGCTGTCCTGGAAGTCTGTTAGGGACTTGCAGCTCATATCCCTGACAGAGGCAGGTGGGCGTCTCTCCCTTGTCCTTGTTTGGGAACAATAAGGACGTGTATGTCACCCTCATGGATTTCAATCCCAGAATCAAAGGATGGGCATCTCAGGGAAGGAAGTTTGAAGCAGCTCAGGGTCACGGTAATTAATTTATCCAGGAGCAACACTCAAGATCTTTGCCACAAATTAGATTCTCTTAGTCTAGCCCAGTATGGGGTTTATAGGGAAGCTCTTAGTCATCCTTCAAGGCCTACTTCTTTCAGGAAGCCTTCCCTGATCGCCTTAGCTGGTAGAATTTTCTCCCTTTTCTGAAATTCTATAGTCCTGGCTTGGAGATTTATTTTGACTTGCCAGAAACTTAAATTAGCAGCAACACCCAATTTCCTGATCATTTGAGTTAATTGATGGTTTTCAGTCTTGCTTTAAAAAAAAAAAGAACAGTGCCTTCCTTGTAAGAACTCACATTTATTTAGTCCCCAGGGTGTATGAAGTGCTCTTCCAGGCCTGGTCCTTCTTGGTACCGATATTGACATATTGGCTGGACATCCTGGCTTGGTAGGATGCACTCACATGGTCTGTAGTAATACTGGTGTCACCAGCATAACTTGTGGTTCTTCAGCCAGTGATTTCTGAGTAATAATCTGTGGCAGGTACTGAGCTAGGCTTCCGGGTTTAGAGCTGCATAAGTCCTGGCCGCTGCCCTTAGGAGCTCACATCCTAAGAGGGGAGGATGAAGATTAATCTACTCACTGCAACAGAGTAGGAGCTGGATCAGTGCGGAGAGGATGGGGATGGGTGGAGGAAGGAATATTTTTGACTGGGAGACTGGAGCCAGATGGGATAGAGTTGAATCTACATGACAAAAGGCAATGGAAAAGAAATGGTGTCTCCAAATCCCAGGAAGCAGGAAATAGGCGATTAACATTGAGGGCCAAATGTGTGTGTGCCAGATATGGTGCTGGCTTATTTACATAGAGTTCTCATTCAGTCTTTTAAACAACACTGCTCTGTACGTATTACTATGTTACCCACGTAAATATGGAAAAAGTGAGAGTCAGAGCAAATCAGTTATGTTCCCAAGTTTGCTATTGCATTGTTGTACTTGGGATTCACCAGTTGGAGACTCTGACTCCAGATCCTCCACCCTTTCCACTACACCCCTTTGCCAACATCCACTACCATGCCACACCATGTTTCCACGATCAGATGTCAGTGTTGTGTCCTCAGATGTATGTACTATGTAACTGCTGTCTTGGGGAGAGGTTTGACCCTCACCAATGTTTGTCAAGCCAAAGAGGAGGGGTGTTGATTACAGAGGACTCCTTAGAGGGAAAGAACTGGAATGAACTTTGGAGGTTTCAGTTGGGCCAAAGGAATGCCACTGCAGGTTTGGGAAGGCACATGCTGAACCCAGTGCCAAGAGATCCTTTGCATCTTTTGGGGCTCAGTCTGCACAACCCCTCTGTGCTCAGTCCATTGCTCTCTCCTCTTTGTTATAGCATTTATCATGTATTGGCCTAGGAATATGGCATTTCCCACTACTAGGTTGTGAGTCCCTCTGAAGTTGAGAGCAGGCATCAGTCATCTCTGTATGCCCAGTGCTGTGCTTAGTGCTGTGCTTGGCACAGAGTGGGCACTTAAGAGCTATTAGTTGAATCCATCCGTCCACATATGTATCCATCTTCCCATCTCTTCCTCCACTATCCATCCATCCATCCATCCATCCATCCATCTGCACATGTATCCATCCTCTCATCTCTTCCCCCACCTGACCATCTATCCATCCATCCATCCATCCATCCATCCATCCATCCATCCATCCATCCATCCACGCATGTATCCATCCTCTCATCTCTTCCCCGACCTGCCCATCTATCCATCCATCCATCCATCCATCCATCCATCCATTTGTCCATCCATCCATCCATCCATCCATCCATCCATCCATCCACCCACCCATCTGTCCATCTATCCATCCATCCATCCGTTCATGCACACACCCACTCGCTCATTCAGTCTTTCAGTAGGTGTTCTCTGAACAGTACAACATACCAGGTATTATGGCCAGTGCAGAGGGAACAGAGATTGAATTGGATACAGATGATGTGCTCAAAGAACAGAGTCTAGGGGTAGTGAGAGGAAAATGTGCTAAGTAGGAAAGAATGAATGAATGAAGATGTCATTATCTGCAAGCCTGAGACTCTCCAAGAAGAAATTAAGTTGTTATTGTTGTGTTTTTTAAAAGTCTTAAATAATGTAGGTGTGAGTGAGGCAACCTCCCACTCTGTCTTTTTCCATTGTGTTTCTGCCCCTCCGAGGTTTTCTCTGGCACCATCTGGCTGCTTCCTCTGCTGGAAGCCCTGTGAGATGTGAGGCTCTCCCTGGGAGCCTGAGGGCGGGGAAAGGGCAGGGCACTGACCTGGTGGCTTCAAGGTGGTCACAACCCCGTCCCCTCCTGTGTCTCCCAGGAGGAATGCTGCCTAAAAGGGCAGAGCAGATGTTCTCAGGCCAGAGTGATCCTTCATCAGCCCCTCCTCCGGGAACAGGAGGTGACAGCATATTTCTCTGAGAGCAAAGGCTAAAATCCTCTGGCATTCTTCTTAATTCAGCCTAGTAGGGTTTTGTGAAACACTTCAGACTCCTAGGGGTAGAGTAAATTCTTTCACCTACTCCAGGCTTTGTGCTTAAAGTCCCATGTGGAGAGCTCCTTAGGGAGGCAGATTTAACCAGGCAGGACAGCACTTTGGGCATGCCGCAGAAACACAACCAGAGAAAAGCTCATTAGAGCTCAGTGGTTTATTTTCAAACTGGCTTGGCAAATCCGGAATCTGGGCATTGAAAGTGAAAATGTGTAGATAGCCTCTGTGGCGGGACATGGTGGATGTCACATGAACCATAGGAACAAGTGCTGTCTGTCTCACACCCGATCTTTAGACTTGGACATCACTCTGCTTGCTGGGGGTCCTCCCAGAGCATCATGTCCAAAATGAACCCAGCTTTTTCTCCTTAGTCCAGTTTCTCCTCAACTCTTTGATGCTGTCTACCAAGACTTGGATATCTTTCACTGCCTCCAAAACCAGGTAATTACCAAGTGCTGTAGATTTTCCTGCGGGTGTGTGTGTGTGTGTTTGGGGGCAATCTGTTCTCTTCTATCTTGCCCTGATTGCTCTGGTGCTGTCCTCAGCTGGACTGTCATAACTGACTTCTCCCAGGTCTCCACACAGACCAGATTCCCACCAGTGCATCCTCGAATGTCTTCTACAACATGGTCACATCACCCAGGGGCTTCAAACCCTGCAGTGTTTCCGTTTGGCCTCGGGAGCTAATAAGTGACTCTCCTCTTCCCCGCCCCAAGTCCCAGTTGTAGTTGACGTAGGAGTCAGGCAGATGGAGACCAGAGTCTCACCTTTCTTACTAAGGCTGTGGGCCCATGCGGTTGAGGTGTGAGGGCCAAACGGTCTCCAAGCTCCCTGCCCCAATTCCTGACTCGCTCCCTGCAGGATAGACCTTGGGGCCGTCCATCTAAGGGAAAGACCTGCACCCAAGTTACCTAGGAAGCTGCTGCGTGCAAGCAAGGAAGAGAGACAAAATCTCTGTGCTGACAGGCTCTCACTGGATTCATTCTACCTAGTGGAGGAAGGAGGAGCAGCTTCTGTCTCCTACGGAGACAGACTTTTCTCCTCCATGGGCAGTGGGGTGGCGGGGGCTGTGAGGCCGGGAGCATTGTTTTGGGGAAGCCCTTCCAGGAGCAGAGCAGAGGATTAGGATCCAGTCCAAGCTCCTTAATATGGGACATGGATGATGTGACCACTGCTTATTATTCCAGTGGCTCTCTCTGCCGCTGTGTCTGGAAGGTTCCCTGGTGTGAGCAGTGGCCCCAGGGTCACTTGGATGAGTGAGATTTTGGGTGTAGGCTGGGGTTGTGTCCTGTGGACCCCTCCAAGGCCAGGCTAGCCCTCTTCCTTGCTGCCCCCGGCCTCCCTGCCCTTTGCCTTCCAGCAGCAGCATCCTGTGTGCCTTGTCCGAGTCAGTGTTGCACAGTCGCTGCCTGAAGGTGCTGCTCCTGCCTTGTGCCATTCGGTTCCCTCCGCTCCAACCCAGGCACCTGCTCTTTGGACTGCCTTTTGTGAGCACCTCCCTCGCAGCTGGCTCAGGTGCTTTTCCTTACAAAGAGAAAGGGATCCATGGCCGGACCAACCTGAATGCGCCTGGTCTCAAAAGCTAAGCAGGGTTGGTTTGGTCAGTACTTGGATGGGAGACCACCTGGGAGACCCGGTGCTGTAGACTTGAGAAAAAAAGAGGAAGGGGCTTGATCTGAAGGCAGATTGATGTTAGCTGTGGGAACAGGGTCTTGGCTATGAGGTGTGGGAGCCAGAGTGATTTTCTGCTAATGTAATTCTCGTTTGTTGCATTTAACAACTAGTAGTGAAGCTTTTTTTTTTTTTTTTTTTTTTTTTTTTTTTTTTTTTTTGAGACAGAGTCTCGCTCAGTCGCTCAGGCTGGAGTGCAGTGGCGCGATCTCGGCTCACTGCAAGCTCCGCCTCCCGGGTTCATGCCATTCTCCTGCCTCAGCCTCCCGAGTAGCTGGGACTACAGGCAACCGCCGCCACGGCCGGCTATTTTTTTTTGTATTTTTAGTAGAGACGGGGTTTCACCGTGTTAGCCAGGATGGTCTCCATCTCCTGACCTTGTGATCCGCCTGCCTTGGCCTCCCAAAGTGCTGGGATTATAGCAGTGAAGCATCTTTAACAGCAGTTTAAAGATGCTGGTAACTTCACAATACCCGGAGAGTTTTCCAAGGAGTGAGATTGTTTTTTGTTTCCCCTTGACTGTGGGCATTTTGCTAGAGAGGGTAATTTAGTGCTATTCCTCAAGAGCAAAGGAATAAAGGATACAATCACGAACAAAATGGAATATGCATCCTAATTTTTAGGCAATAGTTTTCTTTCATGGTCTGCAATGGAGTGGACAACCTGCTGAGAGAACGGAGGCCCTCCTTCCAGTTGTTTGACATCAAGGTCAGGAGGAGCATGGAGATCCATTTGGGTGGAATTTATGACTTTGCAATCATTGAAAGTTGAACCCATTAAAAAAAATTAGTGTGTAGGAGAAAGTAGTCATGCTCTTTAAAGGTATTTTGGGCTGTTTGGGTAAGGTGACTGTGTTTTCTTTTCTTTTCAGTAGGAAAAAGTTGCTATTTTTCTCTCTGGAGCTTGTCATTGTATCTCAGACACTGAGTTTTGAGTTCCAGAAACCTAGAGTCAGGGTGTGGAATGAGATGCAGCTTTATCTGTGCACAGGGCTGCTGCTGCTGCAGTGGGCAGGGGGCGGGCGGGGGGTGGGGGTGTGTGGCATGGGCCTGGTTAATGCAGACAGATCCATCCAGTCCTGGCCTCCAGATGCATTTGCAGCATCTCCTTTAATCAAGGCTCAAACCTGCTAAAATGGTTTACATTAGATTCTGATGATATTTTGATGTCAATTTGAATAGAACTTGGGCAAGTTCTTCAGGTCTGTAGAGCAGTAGATAGGGCAGTAAAGTGAAATGCAAAAAAAAAAAAAAAAAAAAAAGCACAAAAAGCACATATACATAAAATATAAGCATGTGACTTTTTAAATGAAAAAATCCTGCTAGGCGCGGTGGCTCACTTCTGTAATCCCAGCACTTTGGGAGTCCGAGGCGGGTGGATCACGAACGAGGTCAGGAGACTGAGACCATCTTGGCTAACACACGGTGAAACCCTCTCTCTACTAAAAATACAAAAAATTAGCTGGGCGTGGTGGTGCGCACCTGTAGGCCCAGCTACTTGGGAGGCTGAGGCAGGAGAATGGCGTGAACCCAGGAGGTGGAGCTTGCAGTGAGCCGAGATCGCACCACTGCACTCCAGGCTGAGCGACAGAGTGAGACTCCGTCTCAAAAAAAAAAAAAAAAGGAAAAATCCCCTCGGAAGTCTTATCTTTTTCCTTGACAGCTATCTTCCAAAAATTGTTCTGACAGAAAGGTACCAATTACTTTCTCTTTTAATCAGACTAGTAGTTTAATAAAATTTAGATAAACATAGTTACCTATACTGTTGGTAATAAGGGCTATCTGGATGTTACTGCTTGTTGGATTATTAAAGGCTGGCATTTTGAACATAGGAAATGACCATCTTTGAGGGTCTTTATTAGGTCTCTGTGAAGCTAGTAAGTCCCCCAGGTATTCTCTGATTGTCCTGTAATTTCCTGGTCTTAGCCTTTTCACATCTTACGATTACTTGGTATTTTTTTTTTTTTTTTTTTTTTTGAGGCAGAGTTTCGCTCTTGTCGCCCAGGCTGGAGTGCAATGGCATGATCTCGGCTCACTGCAACCTCTGCCTCCTGGGTTGACGAGATTCTCCTCCCTCAGTCTCCTGAGTAGCTTGGATTATAGGCACCTGCTATCACGCCTGGCTAATTTTTGTGTTTCTTAGTAGAGATGGGGTTTCACCATGTTGCCAGGCTGGTCTCGACTTCTTGACCTCAGGTGATCCACCTGCCTTGGCCTCCCAAAGTGCTGTGATTACAGGCGTGAACCACCGTGACTGGCCTGATTACTTGTTTAATTATTTAGCCTCTCACCCTCAAGACTAAAGTTTTGTGAGAACATGAAGTGTACTTATCTTGTTCACCATTAAAAAATTAAATGAGGCCAGGCGCGTTGGCTCACGTCTATAATCCCAGCACTTTGGGAGGCTGAACAGGGGTGGGTTGTTTGAGCTCAGGAGTTCAAGAGCAGCCTGGGCAACATGGCAAAACCCCATCTCTACAGAAAATACAAAAATTAGCAAGGCATGGTGCCTTGGGTTTGTGGTCCCAGCTACTCAAGAGGCTGAGATGGGAGGATCACTTGAGCCCAGGAGGTCGAGGCTGCAGTGAGCCGTGATTGTACCATGGCACCCCAATCTGAGAGACAGAGTGAGACCCTGTCCCCCTGCCACCAAAAAGTTAAATGATTAATTAAATACTTACCATAATACTCAGCCTTGTTTTAAGCCTTTTTATAGATTAAACTCATTTCATCTTTACAGCAACCCTTTGAGATAGAGTATTAGCTTCCTATTGCTGCTGTAACAAATTATCATAGATCTATTGGCTTAAAACAGCACACATTTATTATCTGTCTTCTAGTTCTGGAGGCCAGAAGATCAGTTTTGGTCTCACTGGGCTAGATTGAAGGTGTCAGCAAGGTGGCATGCCTTTCCTGTGGCTCCAGGAGGAATCTATTTCCTTGCTTATGTGGGTTGTTGGCATAATTCAGTTCCCTGTAGGGAATGCCTATCAGCTGTTGGCCATTCCTAGCTTCTAGACGCCACTCACATTTCTCAGCTGGAGCTTCCTTTCTCCTACCTTCAAAGCCAACAGTGTTGGTCAAGTCTCTCCCATGCTTTGAATTCCGTCTCCACCCTCTCTCTCCTCTTTCCTTTTCCTCCTTCTTCTTGTATTATCCCTGATTACAGATGGCAAAGTCTCTTTCTTTTTAAAGACTCACATGATTAGGTTGTGCTCCCCAGGTAGTCCAGCATTATCTCCACATCTCAAAGTCTGGAACCTGAATCACATCTGCAAAATGCCATTTCCCACTAAGGTCACATACTGACAGGTTCCGGGCCTTAGGGTGTGGCTGTGTTTGGGAAGCCATTATCCTGCTTTCCATAGGTAGGTACTACCATTCTCTTCCTCTTACAGATGAGGCGGCTGAGGTGCAGAGGGATTAAGTAATGTTTTCAAGGTCACACAGTTAGCAGGGGGCATCTGGGATCTCACTGCGGGCAGTGCTGGAATTCTTATGCTCTCTGCTGTGTGGGCTCCATGGTCTATCAGGACCTGAGCAAGGCATGTATAGGCAACTCAGCACTCACCCAGCAAGGGATGAATTTATGCTGGTCTTTTCTCTTCTTCGTCTTTTTTTTTTTTTTTTTTTTTTTTGAATGAGGGTCTCACTCTGTTGCCCAGGCTGGAGTGCTGTGGTGCGACCACAGTTCACTGCAGCCTCGACCTCCCTGAGCTCAGGTGATGCCTTCTGCCTCAGCCTCCTGAGTAGCTGGGACCACAGGCATGTGCCACCACACCAAGCTAATTTTTGTATTTTTAGTAGAGATGGGGTGTCGCAATGTTGCCCGGGCTGGTCTTGGGCTCCTGGGCTCAAGCAATCGGCCTACCTTGGTCTCCTAAAGTGCCGAGAGTACAGGCATGAACCATTGTGCCCGGCCTAGTTCCTTTTCTTAGAACAGAAGTGATTGATATTCAAGGATATTAAAAAAATTGGCATATGGGAATTTCTAAAACTTTTAAAGTTAAAAGTTTTATCTTAGAAAGATAAAACAATTTGTGTCCCACGTAGATGAATTGTTTTTTAACTTTGCAACTTCTCTTGATTTGGGAAGCTCCCTTGCTGTAAACTCAGCTATTTTACTTCCACTCATCTTGTGCTCCTTAACCCCAGTTAGAGTTCTCTGTCAAATACGAGGCCCAAAAAATCAGCTATGGAGCCTCCCCTTTGTCATCAAAGAACTCATTCCGATTCAAAATAAATTTTAACGTGTAAATAAATCTACTTGAAAATCTTGCAACATGCTAATAACCCAAACCATTTCTGGTTTGCTACTTTGTGCCGTATTTAGAAATATTCTGAGCCAGTTTTCACCACACTGTAGTTATTGCCACAAAAGACTTTAGTGGGTGGCACCGATGCTCTTCATCTTTGTACAATGTACTCCATTGTACCAGGCCCTGTTCCCACACGTGTCCTGCAGCGATCTGTGGTCTACACAGTATGATCTCTGCTTTTCTCCCACTGGGTGTAGTTAATCTCGGCTCTTTAAACTCAAAATATGGAGTTGTCTGCAGGAAGTCTCTGCTTTGTGCCTGGTAGATGAAGAGGAGCACAGATCATCCCCCAGGGGCATCTGTCTATCTGTCTGGCTTTGTCAGGCATTCTGCACAGCTCCCAAGTTCCAGGGTTCTGCACATCTGCATTATAAGATTTTCAAGTAGATTTTTTTTTAGGTGTTAACATTAATTCTAAATATGAATGAGTCCCAGGAGAACAATTAAACCCATTTATGCCTAGTGTTCCATTATTGGAACACTAAGTATGTAGGAATTATTTTTATCCTACTGCTCAATGTCATTGCCAAGGTCTGATTTTTCACACACGTCTGCAATTCAAAAAACTGCAACCTCCAGCATAAATGGGTTAAAGTAGAGTCTTTCTGCAGCTAATGCTTTTTAAGCCTCTGTATTTGAAAGAGGCTTACTTAGGAAGTTGAACTTGGCTGGGTCTGTCACAACTGTCGCCTGAATACTGGTTTTTGTGCTGGACCCTGCACACTGGTGCAGGACTCGCAGCAGGAACCTACAAATCATGGTCCCTGCCCTCCTGGAGCTTTTGGCTTTGAAGAGGACAGCCATTGAACATGTGGTTCTTATACCCGTGACAGGTGTGGTTCAACTCCTGCTTTAGGGAGTTCAAGTTCATAGACACATCCCCTCTGTCTGATAAAACAGCACTTCTGATGGGACACAGAATGACACAAGCAGAAGGACCTGGGGAGGCTTCCGCTGGGGAGCATCTTGGCTGTGCAGACTCAGGGATAGCAGTGTCATGTGATGTCTGATATATAAATCCCCTTTGCCTGTACAGCCTTGAAACAAAGGTTTTGTTGTTTTCAGCACATCTCACCAGGATTCCCAAAGTGCCTGTCATCCATCCTGTGCACTTTGTTTGACATCTTCCAGTTAGAAAAATATCATCTTCTTGCAGCACTATTCACAATAACAAAGATACGGAATCAACCTAGATGCCCATCAATGGTAGACTGGATAAAGACACTGTGGTACAGATACACCATGGAATACTATGCAGCCATAAAAAAGAATGAGATCATGTCTTTTGCAGGAACATGGATAGAGCTGGAGGCCATTATCCTTAGCAGACTAACAGGAACGGAAAACCAAACACTGCAATGTTCTCACTTATAAATGGGAGCTAAATGATGAGAACCAATGGACACACAGGGAGGAACAACAGACACTGGGGCCTACTTGAGGATGGAGAGTGGGAGGAGGGGGAGGATCAGAAAAAATAACTATTGGGTACTAGACTTTGTGCCTGGGTGATGAAACAATCTGTGCAAAACCCCCCCACCCCGTGACATGAGTTTACCTGTATAACAAACCTGCACACGCACCCTAAACCTAAAATAAAAGTTAAAGAAACAAAAAATATCACGTTCAGTGGATTCAATGTTTTAATGTCACTTTTATTTTGGAAGCCAATTGCTATTGGTCTTGGGATGCCATGGTAGATGGTCCACAAAACTCTGTTGATTGGTACGGCTTCTGTAATGTGTGTCTTTCCTTGAACGCAGTAAATGGGCATCCTGTCCTCGACACAGAGATCTGCAGAGCTCTTAACTGTCCTTGAGTTCTAAGCTATATTTTGGATAGATGTCTGGTATGCCGAGCAGAAGTCTTAATGTTGTGATCCAAATGAAAACCAGAAAGACGGGAGGACCCGCAAACAACCCTGGTTTTCAGTCTTTCTGATCAGTCTCCTTGTTTTCTTTTCCAGTGACCACAGACAGGCTGTGGGAGGCTTTAGCTTCTTTGCCCCCAGCTTACTATGTTCACAGCCTGTGCAGCTCATGATTTGGGGGTCTCCATCAGTTAGCATGGTCTCTGCTCTTTAGACTGGTTCAAAGTGTCTGGCACAGAATGGAACTGCTTTCTAAGCAGATGGTACCCATGAATTCATACTGGGACAGGTCTTTCCTCAGGCTCGTTCAGGCTCAGCCCAAGGACTCTTTATTCACAGGAAACAGATCACAGTTTATCATGTCTGAAGAAATGCACACACGTGCATGCACACTCACAGACACACAGTACACATTGCATTTAAATTTGCCAGTGCAAATTTGTATTCCTCGTAATGAAATTATTAAACACTTCAATATAAAATTCATCTTTTTTCTCCCTCCTCTCAATAGGAGGTGTTAGTTGTAGAAGACAAGTTGGACATTATTGATAAGGCTTGGTGAAGAGGAAAGAGCTTGTTCAACAGTCTGAAGGAGGTGGGCTGGGGCTTCTCATGGCCAGGCCCAGGAGACAGGTTTTAATGCTAAACAGGTTGCAGTGCAATCGCTAATTGACAGCCATTAGGTTGGGTGACATGACAGAGGGAGGGGACATGTCCATGACTCTTGAGGACAGGGCCAAGAGTCGTAGGACTGTTTGAGGGTGAAATGAAGTGGCATGTGAAATGCTGGCAAGAGTACCCTCTAAGGGAAATCTGTGTGCCATCCTTAGGTGGAAATAGCCACCTCTGCAGGATTGTAAAATAACACTTTGATATTTTTGTGTTTCCCTTGCAGTACCACGTCCTGTCTGAACATCCTCTTCTTCTCAAAAGGTCATCATGACCTTATTGTCTGGGACATATTTGGCCTTGCTCTGTTTTGTTTTTTCGTTACTTTTCATACTGTGCTTTCCAAAACACATCAGTCATCTTCTTTTCACTGGTTGCATGGATGCTGGAGTCTTTGTGGCCTGTGGCAGACAACCCTGTCCATCCCCCCACTTCCTGGCTAGCAGAACCCTGATTTTGTTAGGGATAGCAGAATACCTGGCTAAAAGCTTGATTTCCTGGGGTCTTTTGGAGCTAAGGTGGCCAAAAAACTAAGTCCTGGCCAATGTTTTGTAAGCAGACATCTATGGGCGGGTCTTCTAGAAACGCTGTTGTTTTTCTGGTAAAGCGGCCATGTTCTTTTCATCCCTCATGTTTCTCTCTTCTGGTTTGGAAAGCGGACTACACTTGCTGCCTTCCAAAAGGCAGAAGGAGCTTTGATCTTGAAGTCATTGCAGACTTGCTGTTCCATGGGAAGAACAGACCTCTACTGGGTTAAGCCATCGTGGTTGGCTGTGTTACATGCAGCCAGATATGATTATTGATACGTGAGGTGCTTCTCTGAACGCATACTGACATGAGCCAATCAATTTAAACATGTTTAATGGGGCCTTTAAAATGGCATCCGGGCTGGGCACGGTGGCTCACGCCTGTAATCTCAGCACTTCGGGAGGCCGAGGTGGGTGGATCACTTGAGGTCAGGAGTTCAAGACCAGCCTGGCCAACATGGTGAAACCCCATCTCTGCTAAAAATATAAAAATTAGCCGGGTGTGTGCCTGTAGTCCCAGCTACTTAGAAGGCTGAGGCAGGAGGATCACTTGAACCCAGGAAGTGGACGTTGCCATGAGCTGAAATGCTGAAATTGTACCACTGCAGCACTCCAGCCTAGGTGACAGAGGGAGACTCCGTCTCAAAAAAAAAAAAAAAAAAAAGGCATTCAGGTCATATTCTCTTTCCTTTTGCCTGTTTCCTTTTGGAATGACCTACTCTGTTGATTGACTTGGGCTTCAGTTGGCCAAGACATGGGAGGCTATTCTCACACAGAAATTCTACCACTGTTGGTGATAGGGAAGCACCAACTGCAGGGTGTAAGACACCACTCTCCAGGCCAGGACTGCCCTACCCAGAGACAGACCAGCCTGGCAGGATGGAGCATGAGATGGGGGGCTCCAGCAGTCACAACTTCATATGCCTCGTTCTGAACGATGCACCTAGATTCTCCTGGCCCTGGCTCCATCCTGCTGTGAACTCACCTCCTGCCTGGACTCTCAGCATCATTGCTTTCCCCATGCTCTGCCGTGCCCTGATGGATCCTTTGTTGTAAAGCTTCGGGCTGTGTGGAGTCAAGTGCCTTCTGAGTTTAACTTTGCCCAAAGAGTAACTCTGCTATCATCTGTGGATGGTGCTTCTAAGGTGTATTTCAGCTTGGCATAGAAGCATTGGACATTTGAGGGGGTTTCATCAAAGGCTTTCTTTTATCATCGCCAACTTAGCTTGTTCTAGTGCAAGAAAAATCCATAGAGGGCTTGAGTTCATGCAGGTTAATTATGGATAGAGACCTAGTTTTATGAATGGTCTTAAACATTGTCCTTCGCTCTTCTGCACTCATCTTTGCCACATTTCTTTCTTTTTTACATCATACGGCACTTCATGAGACTCTGTGGCTCTAAGCTTTCTTCCTTCGTATCACTAGTCCTCTTAGAGGAGAATAAAAGAGGAGCAGAATGTAGTAGAACGATTATGAGCTTTGGATTTCAGTAAAGCTGTATTAAAATCTCAGCTTAACTACTTACTAGCTATGTGATCTTGGTTACTTAATATCTATAAGCCTCAGTTTTCTCATTAGTAAAAGAAGAATTTTAGTGAAGATTAAATAACATTATGTATTCGGTACTAATTGTGATCTTATTCTCTATAGTTACTCATGCGTTCTTCCCTTATCTTGTTCTCTGGGGGCAAAAACTTTAAATCCTTTTTTTTTTTTTTTTGGAGACAGAGTCTCACCCTGTCGCCCAGGCTGGAGTGCAGTGCCGCCGTCTCAGCTCACTGCAACCTCTGCCTCCCAGGTTCAAGTGATTCTCCTGCCTCAGCCTCTCGTGTAGCTGGGATTATAGGCACCAGCCACCACGACTGGCCAATTTTTGTATTTTTTTAGTAGAGACGGAGTTTCCCCATGTTGGCCAGGCTGGTTTCAAACTCCTGACCTCAAGTGATCCACCCACCTCAGCCTCCCAAAGCGCTGGGATTATAGGCATGAGCCACCGCTCCCAGCTTCAATCCTTTTAACTGATTCTTTTGGTAATTATCTTGATATTTCCAAATAACGTATTTTGCTACTTCTTGATTTTTGAATTTTAGGTAATATTCTTAAACTTTCTAATATGGAAGATAAGGATGTTGCTCTTTTTCACACATGCCTCATCCTCCCTACGCAGACACCCACATCCTGCCCTCCATCCTTCCACTACAGTTATTTATGATTTTGATAGCCCAATTCAATGTATACATCACTATAGTCATGTAAACACTTTGACAGCAGAGCCATGTAGTGTACTACTATTAGTTTTTTGTCCTGAATAGTTTTTTGCTTTCCCTGAAATTAGTCACTGCTTATTTTTTGAATGCACCTATTGCTATCATGTGGTCAAAAGAAATGGGGAAGTGATAAGTGCTACTAGTCATATTATTAGAAAGAGGCATGTCACTTCTTCAAGGGAAAGTATGTTTTCTCACGGCATTAAATTCTCAAAGTAACTTTGGTTGTGGAACCTCATATAAATGATACAGTGGACTTAATTTGTTAGGAAATGCCAAAGCCAATTCCATATGGCTGTTTTCTGTAATGGTTTCAGAAAATAACCAAGGTAATAACATTTCAGTGCAACTTTGGAAAGATAACTTCACGAGGGACCAAGCTGCTCAGCCTAAAAATGCTTTGTGGGGAAACTTGGCCCCAGAGTGGGACCTGGGCATCTGGTGGATTTTCTGGACAACCCGTCCCCTGTACAGTCTTTCCTGAAGGCCAGCCTCTCCAAATAGCAAGACTGCACTCATTCATTCAACCAGGAGCTATTCAGTGAGGCAGCCAGGCACTGCCTAGGCTCCAGAGATTCTATAGTAAAACAGATGTGGACTTAGCTCTCATGTAGTTCAGGGTCCTATGGGAAGACACCCACTGAAGCATGAAGAACTGGTGTGACGGGTGCTCCAAAGGAAAAGTGCAGGAGGCCTGGGACGGCGCCACACTTGACCCCAGTCCCAAAAGCATTCTAACAAAGTCTGCCACATTTGTTGTTCTGCTGATACAGATCCTCAAATTGCTTTAAGACCTATCAGTATCCCTAAGTCCCTTAATTTCCTTTCCCTTTAACTTTTTTGAAGGCTTATCTTCTTTCTGCACTGACAATCAAATAACTGCAGAATAAACACACAATATCTCAGAATCAGCCTTTCTCAGGTTGTAAAATCAAATTCCACCAAGCCCAAAACATCCTGAGGAAAACAGTACACCAGGGATTATGTCAGACCTTCCTGGTCCTCGCTGTTCACACCAGGAAAGGGCCCTGAATTCATAGGCTTGTGACTGTCTGAGGAACAGATCACAAAAATCTAGGGGCTCACTGGTGAAACAGAAGAATGATGACTTTTCCGTCACTTTACATCTACTCCAAATCCACATTTATGTGAAAGCTCATTTGTGGCAGAAAGATCTTTCAAATCTATCCATACAAGGCAAGAATTTATACATTGCAAATACCCTAGTTGAAAGTAGCAGAATTATTTACTCAGATCAAATGTTCTTCTATTGCTTGTCTTTAAAATGATATAACAGTTTCTTATTATGAATCAGAGGGTTAGACTAGGTGAGAGGTTTGAGTCCCCTTTGGGTTGTAAAATCTATGGTTATAGAGTTGTTTTTTTTTTTTTTTTTTTGAGATTGAGTCTTGCTATGCTGCCCAGGCTGGAGTGCAGTGGCTATTCACAGTCACAATTAGAGTTCTCTGCAGTTTTGAACTCCCAGGCTTAAGCAACCCTCCTGCCTCAGCCTCCCGAGTAGACTATTTTATAAAGTCCTTTACCAAGTTATGCTTCATCTGTAAGCATTAATTGGTACCAAGTCTGTATTTCCTGGGCAAACTCCTTAATACCAATACTCTTATGAAATAATGTATGTTTGTGAAATTTTTCCTTTTTTTTGCTACCTATAGATGTTTATTCTAAAAGAATAACCAGACAATATTTTTTAGAAGTCATTCATTAATTAAGTTGAATAAAGAATGCGCCCTTGGCAATTTTTTCAACTAGCTTTGGCAGTTCTCTACATTATTAAAATGTGACTTTGATTACTTGAAGTGCAGAGTTGCATTGCAGCAGTTATTATCTTCAAAAAATAGAAGACTTTATTTTCTCCTGGTTTATATATATTTTTTGCCGACAGTGACTTTGAAAGTTCCCATTCACCAGAATTCAGAGAATCTGCCTGATTTGAAAATAATGGGAAGAGTAATCTAAAGAATATTTAAGGTAGTGAAATTGACAAATCTGTATTAAACCTGTAAAGATGGAAGAGTACCCCCCACCCCCATGAGAGAAAAGAGCCTGTAAAGCAGAAATAAGACACATTGCAATCTATTGTAGGGCAGGGACGAAAACTCATTAAGAGTAAGATACGAATGTCCACAGAAGTTTCTTTTGGTTTGGTAAGATCAGCTGAGGCGCTGGCTTAGGAATTGGAAAGAAACGAGAAACAGATAGTTAATACCCATAGGACGAGATGCTCAACTTCACTAGTAACAAGGGAAGTACAAATTAAAACAACAGTGAGATACCCTTTTACACCCACCAGACTGCCAAAAATTCAAAAGTCTGACAGTGACAAGCATGGATGAAGTTGTGGAACAGCCAGAACACTCACTTACCTGATGATGGGGGTGTAAGTGGGTACCACCCCCTTGCTCTAGGGGAGCGATTTATGTAGCCCATAGTGTGAGCCCCCTGGAGTTCCCTGGCAGCTTTGTGACTTGTGTATGTAACAGGAGACAAATAGTAATGCTGATTGATACAAGTTATATGTGTACCCTCCTGACATACAAACGCTAGAAATACCTCAAATAGACATAACACATAGCTTGGAAAGAGAAAGTGGTATATTTATACTGTAAAATACTATACAGCATTGAATGTGAATGACTCACAGGTACAGGCAACATTGTAGATGAACTTCAGGAACGTTGTATGAGGCAGAAAAGCAAGTCTTAGAAAATTCATACAGCATGAGCCCATTCATACACAGTTGAGAAATGTAAAACTAAACAAAACTAAATGTAAAATGAAACAATATGTTTCTTAGTTTAAAAGTTAAATGAAAATTAAGTTAAATTGGCTTGTCAGAAATGCTAAATTTCTGGGCTCTAGCCCAGAGGTACTGAAATAGAATCTGCATTTCAATAAGACCCCTAGGTGATTTTTTTTTTTTTTTTTTTTCTGAGTCAGAGTCTCACTCTGTTGTCTAGGCTGGATGGAGGACAGGGGCACCATCTTGGCTCACTGCAATCTCGACCTCCTGGGGTCAAACTATTCTCCCACCTCAGCCTCCCTAGTAGCTGGGACTACAGGTGCAAGCCACCACACCTGGCTAATTTTTGCACTTTTTCTAGAGATGGGGTTTTACCATGTTGCCCAGGCTGGTCTCCAACTCCTGGCCTCAAGTGATCCACCCACTTTGGCCTCCCAAAGTGTTGGGATTACAGGTGTGAGCTACCGCACCCGGCCCTAGGTGATTCTTATGCACACTAAAGTTGATCTTTGCCAAATAGGAAAAAAAAAAAAAAGTAAAATCTATATTAAAATTTAGGTTAAAAGTTAAGTTACCGGGAGGCTGAGGCAGGGGAATCGCTCGAACCTGGGAGGCGGAGGTTGCAGTGAGCTGAGATTGCGCCACTGCTCTCCAGCCTGAGGACAGAGCGAGACTCTGTCTCAAAAAAAAAAAAAAAAAATTAAGTTACAATTAAATCGATCAAGTTGTTAAAATCATGAAGAGCAAGGGAAAAATGTACAAAAAATTCAGGATGTGAGTTATGAGGGGCAGGGGTGGAGGACGAGAAAGGGGCTTCAAAGACGATGATGAAGTGCTTGTTCAGAACCTGCACGTGGTGCATAGTGTTCATTATATCATGAGTCTGTGCAACATACATACCAATATTCTTTTGTATCTACTGAAGTTTAATACACACAATTTTTAAAAAGGGGTTAGAGTGAGGGTTGGCCAATGTGGGAAGGCTGTCTGGGGGAAATAGGATCTAAGGCTGGCCAGGAAGGGTGGGGAAGTTTGGTGTTTGTGGAGCAGAAGCCACCCTGGCTCTCTCTGGCCAGAGAAGCCCTTTGTACAAGGCTGCCCATCCCAGTCCATGACTCCATTAGCCCCCCCAAAACTAGCCTAGTGCCAGGGAGAAGGAGTTCCCTAGGTAGGTGGACCTGTTCAGAGGGTGTGGGCAGGTGACCTGGCTGCTTCCTGAGTGGCCTCAGGCCGTGTACTGGAGGTCAGCTCAGTCAGTGTCACCAGGCCTGGGGATATTTGCTTCTATTTAGCTCCTAGTAGGTTCCCAGTTTACTGTGGGAGTGTAGTTGCTTGATGCATACAAGCAGATGTTGAGCTAGAGCCTAGGCTGCCAAGGAGCTGGTTTAGTTCAGACCACTAATTGTATAGAGGTTAAGTGACTTGCCTGCTGGAGATTGGCAGAGCCAGCTTGGTGCGACTCCAGCATTTGGTTCCTTTCATCTGTTCCACGTTGTGCAGCCTACAGAGAGATTCAAGCTTGGCGGAATTTCATGATTATAATTTACTCCCAAAAAGCTGTTTATAAAAAATGCATGTGATCATTTGTAAAAAATTTAGAAAATACAGACGATTAGAAACAAGAAAAAAAATCGCCTATAATTCTTGTTTTTATTTTATTTTAAAAAATTGAATTAATTAATTAATTAATTATTATTATTATTTTTTGAGATAGAGTCTTGCTCTGTTGTCCAGGCTGGAGTGCAGTGGCACCATCTTGGCTCACTGCAACCTCGGCCTCTCGGGTTCAAGCGATTCTCCTGCATCAGCCTCCCAAGTAGCTGGGATTATAGGCACCTGCCACCATGACCAGCTAATTTTTGTATTTTTAGTAGAGATGGGGTTTCGCCCTGTTGGCCGGGCTGGTCTTGATCTCCTGACCTGAAGTGATCCACCCGCCTTGGCCTCCCAAAGTGCTGGGATTACCGCGTGAACCACCGCGCCTGGCCTAATTCTTGTTTTAAAATACCCACTGTTAACATTTTAGTGTATTTCCTCCCAGTCTTTTTTCTATGCATTTAAGAAAATTACAATTAGATTAGGTGTTAAAGATGTGAATGATACCGCTTTCTCTCTTTATATATATTTTTCTCTGCTTTCTACTATTATTTCATACTTTCTGTCATTTGAATATGCCATATTAAATATGTTGAAATTATCTTTGCTAACGAGTCAACATTAGCAAGAATAAAGTGGGAAATGTTCATTTATTCCTGAAGAATTTAGCAAAGATCATATATTCGAGTCATTAATTCTCTCTTCTTAACTGCTTGAAAAGCAACCCGTGTATAGGAGCACTTCATCAGTCAACACTCTCATGGTACTTATTTCTGGTAGGTGCCGGGAAACAGATGGGAGAGACAACTTCCTAGGAGCTGTGGTCTTGGAGCAAGGGAGGTTCATGAAAATTATACCTATGTTCAATTGTGGCCAATAAAATAAAGAAAATCAAGTGTGAATGGTTTCCTTGATCAGGGCTTGCTTCTGAAGGGCAGAGCTGATAACGTCCTCACTCTGAGCAAAAGCCACAAAGTAGTTATCTTTCCTTACGCCTTTAGTTTTTGTTTAAAGGTTCATTACGAACTTTAGCGGTGAAAAAAAGTGTGGCAACTGGGTCATTCTGACCTAGAAGCAACCAAAATACTTCTGATTGCCACAGCAGACAATGATGAATCATACCTAAACAAGCTTGCTGCCTTTTCAGTTCTGTGGGTCGTAATCAGACTCATTGTTTTGTAGCCAGTGAAACATTTGCAGCAGCATGTTTGGGTCTGTGGGAGGAGGGAGGCTTGCAGATCTTCCCAGTGATGTGTGTGCTTGTCCCCACTAGCGCAGTGGAAACAGTGTTCATGTTATTCAGGTTTAAGCCCCGTTAGGGATATGGCTTGTTCATTATCATCGTGATGATACTGCTTAAAGGTATCCTTTGTTGAGCACCTGCCATATGGCAGACGGTGTAAAAGGTGCTTTATGGTCCTGGTGTCATGGAAAGCCTTCCAACAACCTTATGATAGAGGTATTATTATCTTCATTTTGCCAAGAAAACTGAGGCTCTGGAAAGTTAAGTCAGTCACATAGCCAGTAGATACCGGGCACCCATAAATGTTTGTTGAGTGAATGAATAAATGAAGGAATGAATGGCAACTCCAAACTAATGGGAGAGAAATGCAAGAAGAGAGAGACTGATCAACATGAGACAAAAAAACTTGGTGCCACAACTTAAGGGGTTTTGCACATCCCAATTATTCATTTTTGCAATTTTTAAGCTCCACATTCAAATAGAGACGGGGATTGGGATGGGATTTCAATGCAGGCAAATAACACAAGACAGATGGAGGACTATGTTTATGATCAGCAAAGAGATCACTCATCTTGAAAAAAAAGATAAATGGGAAAACACTGAAGTGCCAGCCACTGTACTAAATACTTTACTACATTATCTCATTTAATCCTCACAAAGTCAGCTTTGAAGTCAGCACTGTTATCTCTGTTTATGGCTGAGGAAACTGGAGCTCAGGGAGTGAGGGAGGCTGTCCAAGGTCACACAGCTCCGGAGGGTGAGGGGGCAGGGACTGGATCCAGGCACACCCAGCTCCACAGCGTCCCTGAGACTCTGTAAACAGAAGCCAGGAACAACAATTTCATTATTTATGCTTGAATTTAATTTTGTATTTGATGGAGGAAAAAATGGATGATACACAGATTTCTACCAACAAAACCAACAATTGGTCGTATCCTGGGAAGAGATTCTAGCTTAGTGCAGGGAGAAAGGCAAGCAGGTGATGAACGTTTTGGGGCAGCCAGAAATAATGAACTAGGGGTGACTGGTGTGAAATTCAGTTGTGTGGACCGTATTTTCTAAACTAGAATCTGCACACCATGCTTTCCCACCATGTTCTCCCCTAGAAGAAAATTGTAGCTTGCAGGCAGAAATGTAAACACATAATCAATTCTACTATAACTTGATATATGTGTTTCTAAAAATTATTGCACCATGCAAGATTGGGCAATAAAAACCGCAGGGTTTATGACGAATACGGGCTTAGGGCAACAGCTCTCAAAAACTTCATCAATGACACATTTTTAAAAAAGATAAAAACCTAATAAAAAGGGCAGCACTGTTTTCCGCATGCTAAATGGTTAAGAGATACATAAATACTGCAGTAGAGATGGGATTTTACCTCGAAGTGCAAAGGTAAATGAAATGAAGTTTTTTCAGTGGAAGGGTCGCAACTCGTGAGGGCCTGCCAAGTGGAGGAAGGACAGAGACCTGGAGTCCTATGGAAAGTTCTGACACCTTGTGTGGAAGGACATGGCTTTTAACATGTGTGGTGACTGGAGGTAGGTGGTAGGTGCTTGAGGCTGGTGTGTGTGCGCCTTTTGTATATTCTCAAGCAGCTGGGTTCAGTTGGGCACCATTTTTCTGAACTTACTTTTGTGTTTCTTGCAGAGGAAATCACCAGGCACACACAAAACTCACAAGGTATTCAAATTGTGCTGTAATATGTCAATCTGTCTGTACAAATTTGCAGTTTCAAAACAAGTGTTATAGCTGAACTGACTGTATATGGGAACATCACTGCAACTGTTGCTGCCCCTGTGTGCTGAAGTGGGGAGCGTGCGGCTTTCATACCCCCAGCCTTTCTGCAAAGCTCTTCAGTTTACCCGGGGGCCCCTCAACAGTAAAGCCAGATCAACAGGCTCACCCGTGAGAGCTCCTCTTGTGTGATTTTTGAGTGGCTCAGCGATTGGGTTGGTTGGGAAACAGAGTGTGGCCCTCAGTCTTCCTGATGGTAATTAGAGGGGGATGTGTGTTTCTTCTTCACATATCCCCGGTTTTTCTCTGATCGCCTTGGTGTCTTTTCTTCTGTTTCTTCTCCTGGATGTTGTTTTCATGTTTCCTTCCTTAAGTGCTACATGACCCTTGGATTTTCATGTGTGTTTAAGAATGAGGCAGAGAAGGTTGACTGGGAGTGTTGTGTCCACAGGGGGCGCTGGTGTCTTGCAGTTGTCACTTTTGGGGTGCTCAGGACAGAATCAGCTGGCATTCTGGAGGCCTCTGAATGCCAGACTGTGTGTTAGTGGCTCTAGTTCTTGTTGGTTGATTCAATTTGTATCAGAAGAGCTTTCGGTATATTTTGCCTGGGGTGAACGCCTGGCTCCTGGGAGATCTGCATATGGCCCTGGGGTAGGAGGTGGAGGGGCTACCTGCTCTGTAGACAGGATTTCACAGAAGACCCCTGGTCCCAGCGCTGCTGCGCACTCCTCCCAACACTTGTCTGGCGTATCTGAGTCTCTGGATTTCCTCAAGGCCAGTTGGTTCCCCCAGGTATGCACCCTTCTCCTGTGTCAGCTCCACGTTCCCTCTCTAGTCTGGCTTCTGGAAGTTTATGAAACCTGAACCTCTAATTAGCTAATGGCATCCTTTCCATCTTTTCATCACTGTGGCTTAAAATACCTCACCCCACTTATTTATTTATTTATTTTTAATTCAGTATATTTTGAAGGTCATCTCAGGAAGGGTCAGGTACCATCTTGAATTAGAAGTTAATTCTCATACCGTAATCTGAATTTCTGTTTCCATTAAACAGCATTTTTACAAGGAAAGGACTTTACCTCTACTCTTCGAGTTTCCAGTGCGTAGCACACAGGATGACACTTAAAAAATAATAATAAGTAAATAATAGAGAAATAAGGTGTGTGTTGATTGAAATACATTGATTGAGTTCTTTGGTTACTTCTAGGTCTGATAGTCTAGGATTCGGTGATTCAAGGGGAGAGGCTGAGGAAAGTCTTTAACTAGATGGGAAGGCTTGCGGCCCTTGGGTGTTCATGAGTATAGAAAAAGGTTGCATTAGCCCCACTTACATGATTTGTTTTATCTTCCCCACTTCCTGACTGTACCCACGAAATCTCTGGGCTGTCTACATTTTGCCTGGATATGGATGTCGGAATTGTTCATCTTCTTTCTTCTTGCGGCCCTGAACTCTTTGTTTTTCCCTGTAAAATGCAAACACTACCTTGTAAATAAACTCTTATCAGATACCTTCTATTTCCTAGGCACTGTGATTGGCCAAGGGCATACATCTCCATGTTCTCTGCTCTCCTGGGGATCCCAGGCAGCAGGGGAGAGAGGGAAGCGCACAGATAACCATGGTCCTGGGAGACCACCTCAAGCCTGGAGCCTACACAGGAGTGGTGGGGACGCAAAGAGAATGCCCAGCTCAGTTTCGGGAGGCCAGGACCACCACACAATAGAAGAGATGCTTGAACTGGGTCTTGAGGGATGAGTAGGAGTTCATGTCATGAATGAGGAGTAAGGACTTTCCAAGCAGGAGGAACACAGCATGTGCAAAGAGTCGGAGGCATGACAGGATGTGACAGGATGCGGAGGCGCTGCTTGTGCCCCAGGCAGTCAGCAACCAGGCAGCGCCAGTGGCACCAACCCCGCATGGTTTGTCCCAGTAAAGCTTTGTCTTCTCTAGTGATCTGGAAACCTCTCAGGGAAACATTTTGTAAAAGCCAAGCCATATTTATTTATTCGTGGTGGTTATATGGTTTCTAGAGCATTTTGTTGGATAGGTAGAGACTTTTCTGCTTTTTGAAAGTAATCACTTCTAGCCTTTGTGGCCAAAAAGAGAAAAATGCCAAAAAATACCAAACTGTGGCTATGATTGTCATGTTTAATGTGGAGAGGATTTGGCCAGGGGTAGAAGAGCATTATGTATAGAATAGAACAAAGAGATTTATGGCAAGAAGATATACTGGCATTAAGCAAAGAATTGTAGATTTAAACTGAGAAGAGAGCCGCACAGCAGATGGAGTTAACACTGGAGGTGAGCTCTCTCCTCTTTAGGTACCTCATTGCTATTTTCCCATCAAAAGCCTATTTTTGACAGTAATGGGAAAGCATAGTTGGTTCAAAGTCATTGCAATTCACACCTAATGAAGGCAAACTTTGCTAATTTTCTCCTTATAATAGTAAGTTACATCAATTTTAAAAGTTAGCAATTTACAGCACAGTTGAAAGAAGCATGTTTTAAAAAAACCTTGAATTCTTTCACTTAGAGGCGAGTACCATAGATATTTTTTTTCTTTGATTTTTCTTTGAGATGGAGTTTCACTCTTGTCACCCAGGCTGGAGTGCAGTGTTGGGACTGTGGCTCATTGCAACCTCCTCCTCCTGGGTTCAAGAGATTCTCCTGCCTCAGCCTCCCAAGTAACTGAGATTACAGGCACCCGCCACCATGCCTGGCTAATTTTTGCATTTTTTAGTAGACATGGGGTTTCACCTTGTTGGCCAGGCTGGGATTGAACTCCCAGCCACAGGTGATTTGCCTGCCTTGGGTTCCCAAAGTCCTGGGATAACAGTCATGAGCCACCGCGCCCGGCTGACATTTTCTTTCAGTCCCTTTTACACATTTAATTTATTTATTCACAGGTTGCAAGCTTAGTATTGGTAAGAATTGTTACTATTATCCTGGCATGTATAATATTATATATGTGCCAGGTACCATGCTAAGCACCCTATACATACTAATTATTAAATCCACACAACTCTAAGAAGCAAGTACTTTCCTCCCATTTTTCAGTTAGGGAAACTGAGGCACATAAAGATTAAGTAACTTGCTCAAGGTCTAATATCCAGTAAGTGAAGATTCAAACCCAAACCTGGCTCCAGAGCCCATCATCTTAAAAACTCTACTGCTTAAACTCTCTCCCCTTCTCTAAAAATATAATAAATAATATATACTATTTTAACATATACTATTTTATATAGTATATAATATAAAATATTTTATATATTTATAAATAAATAATATATACTATTTTAACATAAAATACATATATGTATTTTAATATGTATGATCTCATATATAAGAATTTAAAATTGTCTACAGGCTCTACCTATCTTTCTATACAGTAAATGTATCTTGCTGAATGTTATATCCTAAGTGTGTCTGCATCATTGACAAACTCTTCATGCACATAGCTTTTATGCATTTATTGCAGGCTGTGTTAAGCATACATTTCTTGCTGGGTATTTTGTTAGTTTCCCGTTTCCCACCGTCACACATGGTGCCCTGAGCGGCAGAAGGCACGGGGCACTCCACGTATAGACCACGTACAGTGTGCCTCCCCGACAAGTAAAGCCCTGGCACTGAGGATGCTTCAGAGCTGCAGATGCTCGCTCAGGCAGAACCTCCAGCGGGTGCCGCCCCTGCCTAGCGATGAAGGTGTGGGGATGGGTGGGGTCTCCACCACCCTTTCTAGGGAGGCACTGCCCAGCCTGGGAATGAAGAAGGCCACCACACAAGTTCTACCCTTTAGCACCTGGTACTTTTGGGGACTGAGCCCAGGAACAGCTGGGAACTCTCCTCGCTGACTGGGGCACCAAGAGGAGTAATCCACTCTTTAGCCTTTGTTACAAAAGATAAATGACCTTGAACCCTCTGGGTCATATTCAAGTCACTTTTGCGGGAAGTTAGTGATCCTAGCAAGAAGAGAAAAAGCAAAGTTAAAGGTATTTGCACAATTGGAGTGGGCTCTCATGATTTATTTTCTTTCCTTTTTGAATTAGGATTTGATCAGGAGTCCTGGATTCGTAAGAGTCAATTGCAACAGGGATGTAAAGAGAGCTCTGGACAGGAGCTGGTCTTTCTTTCTTTCTTTCTTTCTCTTTCCTTCCTTCCTTCCTCCCTCCCTCCCTTTCTCCCTCCCTCTCTCTCACTTTCCCTTCCTTCTTTCCTTCCTTCCTTCCTCCCTTCCTTCCTTCTTTCCTCCCTCCCTCCCTCCTTCCCTTTCTCCCTCCCTCTCTCTCTCACTTTCCCTTCCTTCCTTCCTTTCTTCTTTCCTCCCTCCCTCCCTCCTTTCCTTTCTCCCTCCCTCTCTCTCTCACTTTCCCTTCCTTCCTTCCTCCCTTCCTTCCTTCTTTCCTTTCTCCCTCCCTCCTTCCCTTTCTCCCTCCCTCTCTCTCTCACTTTCCCTTCCTTCTTTCCTTCCCGTCTTCCTTCCTTCCTTTCCTTCCTCCTTCTTTCCTTCTTCCTTCCTTACTCCCTTCCTCCCTCCCTCCCTCCATCCCTTCCTCCCTTCCTCCCTCCCTCTCTCCATCCCTTCCTTCCTTCCTCCCTCCCTTCCTTCCTCCCTCCCTCCGTCCCTCCCTTCCTTCCTTCCTCCCTCCCTCCGTCCCTCCCTTCCTTCCTTCCTCCCTCCGTCCCTCCCTTCCTTCCTTCCTCCCTCCATCCCTCCCTTCCTTCCTTCCTCCCTCCGTCCCTTTTTCCCTCCCTCTCTTTCTTTTCCTTCCTTCCTTCCCCCTCCCCTCCCTTCCCCTCCTCTCCTCTCTTCTCCTTTCTCCTCCTTTCTCCCTTCTCCTCCCTTCTCCTCCCTTTTCCTCTCTTCTCTTCTCTTATGATAGGGTCTCACTTTGTCATCCAGGCTGGAGTGCAGTGGCGCGATCACAGCTCACTGCTCCCTCTGCCTCCTGGGCTCAAGCGATCCTCCCACCTGAACCTTCTAAGTAGCTGGGACTTCGGGTGTGCACCACCACAGCCAGTTAATTTTTATTTTTTTGTAGAGATGTGGTCTCATTATGTTGCCCAGGCTGGTTTCCCACTCCTGAGCTCAAGCAATCCTCCCATCTCGGCCTCCCACGGTGCTGGGGTTACAAGTGTGAACCATTGTGCCCAGCCAATAGCTGGTGTTTTCTTGAAGATTTCTATAGTGGTAGAAATGGTTTAAATGAAAGAAGTGTAAGAATATGCATCCTGGGCCTCTCCAGGGGTTTTATGTTGTTGGGGCATGTTCCACGGTATTCACAGCAGAGTTGTTTGAAGGGGCACGTGCTTGCTTATGAGGCTTAGGTCCATGCTACCTGTAGTCCTTCGGAGGCAAGCCAGGCTGCCAGCTGACTGTCTTCTACCGCAAAGCCCGTGTTCTTCTCCTGACCCTTTGTTCTCTGCACAGCGTGCTGTGGCTCCACTCCAAGTACACAAACTTCCATGTAGTTTAAAAAGAATCAGTTTAGCTGTTGGTGGTTAGACAGATTGGTATGTACCTGTGTGGAGAGCACTGTGACCCAGCAAAACACTTCAGGGCTAAGAAGACACGAAACGGTGGCATTTGCCATCTGACCGGGCAGGCGCTGGGGCAGATGAAGCTCCAGTTGGAAGGGCTACTGCTGATTTTTGTTGTTGTTGTTGTTGTTGTAGCTCTGGGAACAGATACTAGCTCTGAAACTTTTCCCCTGGCTGGCTTGGCTGCCTCTCACTGCCGGGCAGGGGCCAGGAAGCCTCGGTGTCAGGCAGACCCGAGCCAGGCTCTGCACAGCAGGGCATTACGTGCCCCACGCATCCTCTTCCATCCCCAGACGCAGATCAAAGGCGCAGCCCAGGAGGCGGGAGCCCCTGCACGCTTTCCACCTCTGCTGGGCTTAGCCTCCTCTTGGCTGGTTGGTCTGTGGAGTGCCTGAAATGACCAGCTTTTTGTAAGGTACGGTTTATTTGACTTTGCAGGCGAGCACCTGCTTTGGGGGTTGGAGAGGTTTGTGTTGACTTATGAAGACAGCTGTGGCCTGTGTTCAGCAGAATAATGGCAAAGCATTGGCCTCTGATAAGGTGCAGGGAGCAGTAAACCAAGACAAGTCCACTTAATGAATGGGTGTCCTTATTTTTATTGTTTGAAATGATATCCAAAGGGGTTGCAGATAATTAGTTTGTGTTCTTATGAATGATAGGCTAAGGAGATTCAAAACACTGCTTGGGCCCTGCCTGGTTGGTTCTAGAGAGAAGGTTTTCAGTGGTTTCTGCTTCCCTGGCTTTATTCTGAAGGTCCTTCTCTTCCATTCAGTTCTTACTGCAATTGGAGGGGACATAGCTGATGGCTTTGTAGTTCCATTTGAGAGCACTTAAAGATATTCTCCAAAGAAACACTCTCTGACATTCTGCGCACAGATGTAGAGCAGCTCGGGGCTGAGCTGTGGCTGTGGGCCAGTCAGTCTGAGTTGGAGAGACAAACAGATTAGACACCAGTCGCCTCTCAGCCCAGCTTTTCTCCCTTCAATAACACCTGTGTGGTTTATGAGTTCCTCTAGGGAAGATCGGAGAAATCTACATGAGAATGATGTCTTGTTTCCTGCTAGGAGGACCGTCAAAGAGTTTATAGGAGACCTTCCTGCAGTCTCAATGCGTTTATTGCCATGTCATATATTGGGGGCTGACTATTGCCACAGTACTGGAGCACCCCATTCCCATCCTTCCTCGGCTGTTGAAAATGAGACAGGTTGAGGACACAGTCCTGAGAGTGTTGCTTTTTCCAAGTCTTGTTTTCTCAAACTTTGGACTCACCAGAAGTAAGTCACCATGCTTGTGCGTTGGCTGGGGAATTCTTCCAGTTAGAATTTAGTTGTAGGGAAGTTGGAAGAGGAAGGAGCATGGGTCAGTGGTGTCTGGAATTTGGGGTGTTCTAGTGAGATTTGGGGTGGGGTCATGTCCCTGTGGCTGGCCAGGGTAGTGGCCCTGAAGGGCCAGGTTGGCAGGGCTTCTAGGAGAAGGCCATCTCCCAGAAGGAGATGGAACCCCGTGTTGGAGGGTACATGGTATGTTTTGGATGTGATTCAGAATGGAGGCAGCGAGGCAGAAAGGGAAGGGAAAGGGAGGCCGGGCAGGAAGCCAGGGTTGGGGTTTTGCTCTTGTAGACTTGACTCCAGACCATGGCCCTTCCTTTTCTGCCATGGATCCTTCTGGAGGAGAGGGTATCACACCGCTTGAGGCTTTGTGCACAGGCGGGCTCTGTGGGCATCCGCGAGTGAGTGGGTGGCAAGCGAGGGGGGGCCATGGGGATCGGAACACTTGGCATCCTGACCTCACAGCTCTCTCTTCAGACCCCCATGCACTACTCTTCTCTATGACAGTGAGACCACGACTGCCTCCGACTCTTTCCAAAGCCCGAGGTCAGCTAGGCTCCTCGTGCTGCTCACCCTGCACAGACGCAGTCTTTAGTCCTCTTTGAGTCTTGGTCTATTGCAGTATCCTCCTAGAAGCCTTCCTTAGGAAGCCGCAGGAATCTCTCAAACACAGCCTCATCAGCCCTGCCTAACTCCTTTGGTGGCTTGATGTGGTTAATTTCAAACACGTTAGCAGGGCTTAGGCTGAACGGGCCCCTTGTTGCCCTCCTACCCCCTGTCCCTGCATACACCTCAAGCTGGAAGGACCTGTGTTGCCCAGGCACACAATAGGTG
Source organism: Pongo abelii (assembly GCF_028885655.2). NCBI lineage: Eukaryota > Metazoa > Chordata > Mammalia > Primates > Hominidae > Pongo > Pongo abelii. Next base: position 121,364,945 of record NC_071997.2, on the reverse strand, counting down.
TCTCGCCCTTGGGTCAAGCCGATGCCTTGTATACCTTCTGCCTGGAAAGCCCCTTCTTTTCAGACAGCAAACCTGTACTCAACTTTGACGACTGAGCCTTCCATGAGGCCTGCCAAGACTGACCTGATAGAATTTTCCATTCCCTTCTCTGTTTCCCTCCAGGCATTCTTGCCTGCATCTCTTCTATTTTGCATTACACCGCTGACCTGCACTTCCTGTGTCTCTGTGAGGTTCTTCAGGGCAGGAACTGTGTCTAGTTCAGTTTCACCCTTAGCTCCAAGTGGTAATGAAATATTTCTGCCAAGGATCCAGTTTAGATTATGTAAGCATTTACCTTTGTTTAAGGCAAAATCATGATTCTGGAAGAGGAAAGTTCTTTGCTTCTCACAGGGCAGGCATAGAACAGGCCAGAAGCTGTCCATGTGTGGCTTGGGACAGACCTGGCTATCTGTACTTGAGCCCTGAGACCCTGAAGGCCCCCGGCTGCACCTGCTCTTGGAGCCTGGGGTGGCCTGGGTGGTGGTCGAGTAGGATCTGCAGCGTGAGATCATCGGCAGAGTCAATGCCATTCCCTTGCAGATCCACTCTCCCATAAGAAACTGTTCTGGGCTCTGAGGGGAACAAGGGGAAGAGGGGAGATGGGTGAGCTTCCTTGCTGCATTTAGCAACTCAGTCCCTGGGGGAGGTGTAGACACTGACACACTCCCTGTGGCTTCGCGGAGAACAAACCCAGAGCCCAGTGAGGGTGCAGTATGAGCAAAGTGCTGGGGCGGGGGGAGGGCAGAAGAGGGAGCAGTTGATTTTGGCTTAAGTGTAAACTGAAGAGAGAACAGACACGGGGCGGCCGAGCAGCAGTGTGTTCATGAAGAAAGAATCAAAGCACACATCTTGTACTTTGATGCCCATAGGAAGGGCTGTCTTCTGGCCCCTCTGGCTTTGTTTGGAGCAGAAAACAACAAAGTGAGTTCAGGTAATACCTGGGGCAGTGGGAATTAGCTAATTAGTTTTCTGGAATTCTAACAGCGGTGGCATCCCAGGGGCCTAAATTAAAGCCTCAGATGTGTTTATTTGGTACACCTGGGGCTTTAAATGCTACTCCAAATGCTTTCAGACAGGACCTCAGTCTATTTCTTTACAATCCTCTCTGTAACCTTAAGCACATGGTCTTCCTTTTCCTCTTCTACTCTCTCTTTTTAGGGGTTGTTTTCTGGGGACCTGCAGTGTTCCGGGCACCATGGGAAGTAAAGAGGTGCCTGGAATAGTCCCTGCTGTCAAAGCCCTTCAAGTTTAGTTGGGAAGCTAGCAGAAGGGGGGATAAGAGACTAAATGATATATTATTTACTCAGAGAGGCACGTTTCAATAGGTGTAATCCTAAGGAAGCCAGAAGTTTAATTAATTCCATTGGATAAACTATTCTGTGATAGTGAATAAAATTAAGTCAAGCTTAAGACTTAAAATTAAGTCTCTGGTTAACATCTAGAAATTAGAATTATGGGCAGTTAATTCCAATTTTAGAGAGGAAACTGGAACTTATTAACATCTATTTTATGCCAACTGCCCTACATGTTAATTTAGTCCTCACTACAGCCGTGTAAGGTGGTTCTTAGTATCTCCATTTTATAAAAGAGGAAATGGAGGTTCAGAGAGGTTGGGTAACTTGCCCAAGGTCACACAGCTTGAAAGCAGCATAACCATGAATCAAGCCCCTGGTGGTCTTATTGAAAAGTGAATGCTTTTACCGCTACAGCAGACAGATTATGAACACTTTGCAAAGCCCAAGTTTGAGAATTTTTTTGACGTTGGTGAAGTTCAATGATAATGAGAAGTTTATTATCTCATAACTTGAAGAGACCTGTAAGACCTTCTCTATGAGTCCTGCTGGTTTTGATCTAACTGGATGTTGTGACTGGGAACCCAAGAGTGCTGGTTCTCAGCACCTCGTGGGCCTCGGTGTCCATGTACGTGTGCAGGGGTGTTGAACCCCTGATGTGTGCTGCTGGGTAGTGTGAAGAAATGGGTATTGATGCCTGTCTGTGAATGGACTGGGGAGTGGGGAGGAATTGGGTCTGAAGGGTGGGCAGTACAGGGAAGCTGTGGCTTTATTTTTCTGAGCAAAACGATGAGTGTGCAGCACCCAGAAGCACCCAGAGCCAAGTGTTATCTTAGGAAGTGAGTCCCAGCCCATTCTGGGACTCAGCGCTATTGTTGACAGATGGAGGCTTCACTTAGACAGAGGTGCCTCATTGCAATGATTGGTAAAAGGTGGAGTGAAGGGACCTCAGAGAGGAGTAGGGAAATCATTCAGACCCCGATTTTAGTTGGATGCTTAACCCTTCTAGTCTGAGAGCCTTTTGTTTATTTGTTTGTTTGTTTATTTTGAGACGGAGTCTTGCTCAAGTTGCCCAGGCTGGAGTGCAGTGGCGCGATCTCGGGTCACTGCGAGCTCCGCCTCCCAGGTTCACGCCATTCTCCTGCCTCAGTATACCGAGTAGCTGGGACTACAGGCGGCCACCACCATGCCTGGCTAATTTTTTGTATTTTTTGTAGAGGCGGGGTTTCACCATGCTAGCCAGGATGGTCTCAATCTCCTGACTTTGTGATCTGCCCACCTCGGCCTCCCAAAGTGCTGGGATTACAGCCCTGAGCCACTGCGCCTGGCCGAGCCTTTTAAGAGAAATCCATTTTTCACCTGCGGGCAAACCTTTGGATGTTCTATTCTAAGGAGGGAAGAGAAGGGGAGGGGTCACTCTAAGGAGAGGCCAGGGCAAGAATGTTTTCCTTGGAATGGGCTGGAGTCAGAAGGCTCCTGCTCTCATCCCCAGGGAAGGGCCCACGGTGCTGATGGTGCAGGTGGAGGAGTGAACGCTGGCCACCTGTCTGTCCTGCCCCTCTGTCTGCCTGCTCACCTCCACGCAGGGGACGGGTCTGCAGGCCACATTCTTAGAATGCTCTCGGGTTTTTTTTTTTTTTTTTTTAATTGAGACAAAGTCTCACTCTGTCGCCCAGGCTGGAGTGCAGTGGCACATTCTCAGCTCACTGCAACCTCCGCCTCCCGGGGTCAAGCGATTCTTGTGACTCAGCCTCCCGAGTAGTGAGGATTACAGGCGCCTGTCACCATGCCCGGCTAACTTTTGTATTTTTGGTAGAGACAGGGTTTCACCATGTTGTCCAGGCTGGTCTCGAACTCCTGACCTCAGGTGATCCACTCGCCTCGGCCTCCCAAAGTGTTGGGATTACAGGTGTGAGCCACCGCGCCCGGCCTGCTCTCGGTTTTCTTTGTCTGGCTAGAAATGTGTCTTTTTAGATGAGGCTAAAAAATGTGTCCCAGGCTGGAGGGCAATGGCACGATCTCACACACTGCAACCTTCGCCTCCCAGGTTCAAGCGATTCTCCTGCCTCAGCCTCCGAGTAGCTAGGATTACAGGCGCCCGCCACCTCGCCTGGCTGATTTTTGTGTTTTAGCAGAGATGGGTTGCATCATGTTGGCCAGGCTGGTCTCGAATCTCCTGACTCAGGTGATCCACCTGCCTCAGCCTCCCAAAGTGCTGGGATTACAGGCATGAGCCACCACACCTGGCCAATCAGCAGCTTTCTATGGCAGCTCCCCTTATGGCAAAGCACCATGACGAAAGAACCCAAGGCAATCCTTTTCCTAACCCAAAGTTTGGAATATGGCTGGACAAGTGAACACCATTTTTAAAAAGCAACTTAAAAAAAATGCATCCTTTTCTGAAGGAAAAGGGATTAATCTTTCCAATGAATCTTTGCTTTCAGTAAGGCATACTGAGGGCCATCATTGGACATTCCAAAATTGTTCTAAATGTGTGACCTTGGACAAGTCACTTGAATGTCACCCAGCCTCAATTTCCTAATGTGTAGAATGAGAACCATGTTACCTGAGTTTTAGGACTGTGATGACGATGAAGTAAGGTTCCAAATGGAAAGCAAGAAAATCTCTGCACAAAGTGGTCCTGACAGATAGCAGCTATTGATTATTACTTAAAATGTTTGGGGTTTGTGTTGTTGCTAAAGAAAATGACAAAGATAGCCAGGCGCGGTGGCTCACGCCTGTAATCCCAGCACTTTGGGAGGCCGAGGCGGGCGGATCACTTGAGGTCGGGAGTTCAAGACCAGCCTGACCAACATGGAAAAACCCCATCTCTACTAAAAATACAAAATTAGCCGGGCATGGTGGCGCATGTCTGTAGTCCCAGCTACTCGGGAGGCTGAGGGAGGAGAATCGCTTGAACCCGGGAGGTGGAGGTTGCGGTGAGCTGAGATCGTGCCACTGAACTCAAGCCTGGGTGACAGAGTGAGATTCCGTCTCAAAAAATAAAAATAAAAAAAAATAACAAGGATGTGAAGACAAAGAATGCTTTTACATCCCACGCCCCCTCCCTTCATCTGCAAAACCAAGACAATAATACTTTTGTCATTGAGCTGTTGAAAGAAAATTTCCTGGCACATAGTATACAGGAAAGAAATATTAGTTTCCTTATTCCATTCATACTCTTTCAGTAAATAAATACACACATATATATGTATACAACATATGTCCTTACTGATTTATAAGAACACGGACCATATGTTTTTATATGCTTATATGTGGTTTATGCATGCATGGACCACAGTATATATTATTTGCATTATAAAATATATACATACATAATTGAAGTGAATAAGTAAATTAGCTGTAAACTGAAGTTTTGATATTTTTTATGTGCTCACTTGGAATACAATGTTGTAACATACAAGCTCTGTAATAGGGACCTTACAAGCTTTCTCAAGTGGTTCTGGGAGAATAGGTAGAACCTGTTCTTGAAATAATTGCAGGACTTTCTTGGCTCCCAGCAGGATGAAAACCCAGGAGCGCATCTCACTTTTTGTGTGAATGCAGGCTTAGTCTCTTTAGGCCAAGTCTCTAGTGCTGTCCTTTAGAACTTTAGAGGAATGCCTTAACTTTCTATAAAATCAGGAAGTGTCTTGTCACTACTAGAAAAGGCACCAGAAAGTAATGATAATACAGATTTATAACTCTGAAAATGAAGATGTCTGAGAATTTTACATTCTGCTAGTTTAAATGTTTTTTTTTTTTTTTTGAGATGGCTTCTCAACCTGTTACCCAGGCTGGATTGCAATGGCGCAATCTCAGCTCACGCAATCTCTGCCTCCCGGGCTCAAGTGATTCTCCTGCCTCAGCCTCCCGAGTAGCTGGGATTACAGGTGTGCCACCACGCCCAGCTATGTTTTGTATTTTTAGTACAGTTGGGGTTTCACCATGTTGGCCAGGGCGATGTCTAACTCCTGACCTCAAGTGATCCGCCTGCCTCGGCCTCCCAAAGTGCTGGGATTACAGGCATGAGCCACCGTGCTCGGCTGTGCTAGTTTAAATTTCTTAACACTACTTTTCATGGAAGAGATTCTTTGGAGATCGGTTTTTAATTCCAGACCAGGCACTAGCTGTGTGTCTTCAGACAGGTCCAACCTTTCCAAGCCTTATTTTCTTAGTTTCTTCATATGGGATAAAAGTAGGGAGAGAAATATCTAGAAGACAGGGTTGTTGGCAGGATGAAATTAGATAATTCTTCACACGTGTCCTTCCTTTGCTATTGGTCTGCGGTCTACCATGATGTTCAGCTGCTCTTCTACGGAGATTCCTTATAATGCCTGTCATTCTATTCTTTCCTGCCTTTCATTTATTTTTAAAATGTAATCATCGTTTTTCCAAAAATATAAATATACATACAGTCTAAAAGTTAAATTATAAGCGTTAAAATGAAAAATGAAAATGAAAAACCTATTTCTATCCCAATTCCTGCTTCCTAGAGACAACCATTTTTAAATTGATGAAATTTAAAACCATTTTTAAATTCTTTCCTTTTTTTTCTTCTTCTCTGGAATTACCTCTTTATTTCCAAATAACAACTGGTGTTGCAATTTATTGTTTGTGTCTAGGCCATCTTTTCATTCTTTCTGTGGAATATGAGAATTTAGCTTTCTTATACCTCTTTCCTTCTACCCCAAGAACACACTGTTAGCTGGGTGCAGTGGCTCACTCCTGTAATCCAAGTGCTTTGGGAGGCCAAGGCGGTAGAATTTCTTGAGCCCAGGAGTTTGAGAGCAGCCTGGGCAACCTAGCAAGACCTCCGTCCTTACCAAAAAAAGCTATCTGGGCATGGTGGCATGTTCCTATACTCCTAGCTACTCAGGAGGCTGAGGTGGGAGGATTACTTGAGCCCACGAGTTGAGGCTACAGTGAGCTGTGACTGTACCACTGCACTACAGCTGGGCAACAGAGCAAGACCCTGTCTCCAAAAAAAAAAAAAAAAACCCACCACACATTCTCACATGCACACAGCCAGACGTGTGCACACATGTGCATATACTCAAACATATGTGCACACACATGCACAGCCAGACACTTGTGCACACATGTGCACATACCCAAACACATATGCACACACACGCACACACCCAGACACATGTGCACACATGCATATACCCAAACACAGATGCACACACATGCACACACCCGCATACATACACATACACGTGCCTTTCCCTTTTCTCATTCTTCCAAAATAGTTATATCAAAACTTTGTTTGAATCAGCACTCACCATAGACTTACAGTGTGCGTAACTAAAATTTCAGTCATTGTACATCTTATTCTTCCTGTACCTGTCAATAATACATCCCCATATTCTGATAGAACTTGTAAACTCCTTTCAATATTATTGAACACATCAGATAATTAAATCTGTTACCCTGTTTTCTTCTTGGAGACCTCCTTCCTGGAGCCTTCTGTCCCTGCTCCAGTGTGGATCATTTAGCTGTTCTCACCATCACCTTGTGGGTCCCCTCTCCTTCTCTCCTCTGTTGGATCCCCCATCCTGGCCCCCTGGCTTCACAATTAATTTACACCACTCCCCAGTAGTTTCTTGAGAAAGTGAACTTGGGAGATAAATTGCTTTGAGATTTTGCATTTCAGAAAATGGTTTTACTCTACTCTCACTTTGATTATTATTTTTGTTGAGTATTCTAGGTAGGGAAATTTTTCCCTTGAAATTTTCCGGGCATTATTTCATTATTTCCTAGTGTCCAGTATTGCTGTTGAGAAATCCAAAGTCATCCTGATTATTTTAAGCCCTTGAATGTGACCTGTTGTTTCTTTACTTGTTTATCTTCAGGGTTCTAAAATTTCATGGATGTGCCTCCATGTGTATCCTTTTCATTTGTTGTGCTGGGCTCTTGATGGGTCCTTTAAATCTGGAAATCTATGTTTTTCAGCTCTGAAAAACATTCTTTGGGAATATCATTTTCTTCTTTTCCTTTTTTTATTCTTCTAGAACTCCTTCTGGGCCTCATGGATTGATCTTCCAGTGGTCTTTTTTCCCCCCACGAACCCCCAAAGAGTTTATTTTCTAATAGAATAAATACATTAAAAGGAAACATTAAAATGTTTTCTCTTTGTGGGTATTCGGTGTCTGATAAGTCCTTTCCTAGGTAACTTCTCAGTTGTCCTACTTTAAGACGAAAAAAAGAGAATGGTTAGATGTATAAATAGGAGCCACATTAATGAAATGTTTCAGAGTAGCCTTCAATTTGGCCAAGAGTAGCTATTTTTCTCTCATTTTGGAAATAATATGGTAGGAAAATGACATTGAAAACTACTGAAAAAACTTCAGCTTAATACTATAGTTGTCCTGTTATGCAATAACAAAATCATTTCAATTTTCTTCTCTTTTCCGTTCTTTGTATCTTGATCTTCAACTTTGCCTTGTAGCCCTTCTAGTAAAGTTTAAATTTCTGTTATTGTTTAAACAGTTTTTAAGAATTCCTTCTCGTTTTCTCCATGTTTACTTTTTATAGCATTCTGTTCTTGTTTTGTGGATACATTATCCCTCTGAAGATATTAACTGTGGCAGATATGTTTCCTTTGTGGTTTTTGTTTGCTCTCTTTTGTCTCTTTGTTTCTTTTAGTGTCTACCTTTTATGTTTAAGGATTTTCTCAAAAGCCTTGTGATGCTGATGATCTTTGGATGTCTGCTTATTTTTAAGTCAAGCATAGAAAGTTGCCGATTGGCCAGCTGTGGTGGCTCATGCCTGTAATCCCAGCACTTTGGGAGGCTGAGGCAGGTGGATCACCTGAGTCAGGAGATTCGAGACCAGCCTGGCCAACATGATGCAACCCTGTCTCTGCTAAAAGTACAAAAATTAGCCAGGTGAGGTGGCGGGTGCCTGTAATCCCAGCTACTCAGAGACTGAGGCAGGAGAATCGCTTGAACCTGGGAGGTGAAGGTTGCAGTGAGCGAGATCGTGCCATTGCACTCCTGTCTGGGAAACAAGAGTGAAACTCTGTCTCAAAAATAATAATAATAATAAATAAATAATAAAAGAAAGCTGCTGGTTGACTGCTGGGCCTCACAGAAGGTGATTAGATATGGATCTGTTATACTGAGTACCCCCAATTTTCAATATCTGTCCATCCTTAAGCATGATTGCATTTTAGGGGAGCCAAATGGGAGAAAAGGAATGAGAGAAGGGACATTGCATCATTTGAGTCAATTTCCCTGTTTTCACCCTTGCATCTCATACCTGTTGCCAGCTATGTCCAAGAGTCCAGATTCTCTTTGGTTTAATTTGTCCTAAGTAAACTTCCAGACTTGTGCAGAGAAGGGGAAAGGGCTGCTTGGGAAGGAAGAGGGAGTCCTCCCACTCTTCAGCCCTACTTTTCACCTTGTTGCCTGGAATTCCCAAGCCTTCTCTGGGTTCTGTGGGTTTGAATCAGTTTGCTTCTCAAGAGGCCTCACCCAGTTCAGGACTGGGCTTGGAAAGGACACTTTCCAAGTCTAGCCCTACTTCTTGTCTGCTTTGAATATGCTAACTTTTGTTGGCATATCTTGTCTGTTGTGATTTTCTCTCCTGTCTCTTTGTCTTTGGGTCCTTATACCTGCACATTCCTTCACTGTCCTTTTAGTGAGGTTTTGAAGGGACTAGAAACAATGCATGTTCTCCATCTGTCCCATTTCACAAGAAGCCTCCTCTCCTTTCTTTGTCCCCGCCTTTAATAGTTCCTTATCTTCCTTGAAGCTTCTGCCCTGCACTTATTCTAGTTGAACTTCAACTCAACCTAAAAATTCTCATTCTACCCGAGTCCTCTAAAGGACACAGATTTACTGGTACCATGGGAAGAGAATAGCTCAGGTCAATGTCCCAGCCACCTAGAGCCTGTTGAGATAGCTCACCATTGCCACTTCAAACTGACCTGGGTCAGTTGGCTTCATCTGGTCAAGCCCATGGGTGCTTCTGGGATCAGAAGGGCCAGTGGAAGTTAGGTACTGGTTCTGGGATTTGAGCTGACATGGAGCTATGTTTGAGGTTGATATGGTGAAACAAACCCACATCTGATCACCTCCCATGAAGCCCACCAGGCAACCTGTTGAATCTCCATGTAGAGAGTTTCCAAGCAACTTTTTGTGCCTCACTCTTAAAGATAAGCAGATATCAAAGGTCCTATTGAAAGAGTGTCCGCCCGGCCTCCTGCCTGCAGGTCTTCCCTCCAGTTTTATCTCAATCATTTCTGTCTGATTGACCGGCATTGTCTTTACTATCATCGGTCTCTAGCTCTGCGGGTCCAGGGAGTGTCTGTCGCCTATAGAATGTCTGATTTTCACCCTCGGGTTTGTTTTTGTTATTCTGTCACTGTGTCATCTTGTAAACCATTTACTCTTAGGCAAATGAACTTCTTTTTCTAGAGTATGTCTGTTCCCTTGGAGTTTTCATGCCTTTGCACTCTCCTGTCCCTTCCTCAAATGCTGTTCTTAGTTTTTTTCCAAAAACATCCTACTCAGAGTTCCCTGGTGGTCTAGTGGTTAGGATTCGGTCCTCTCACTGCCGCGGCCCGGGTTCGATTCCTGGTCATGGAACCAAGAAGTGGAGAAGGATGAGCCGTGGCCAAAAATCCTACTTAGCCCTCCTGGCCTGCTTCCAGTACCAGCCCCATTATAAACCCAAGTTCTCACTGATTTCTCCCCTCTTTTAAGTTGTAGCACTTATGGACAATAGTGCTTTTTTGTCACTCGTCATTTATAATCTGAAATTCTTTTCCTGTGAAAGCTCAGATTTAACTAGAAATTAATGATTACGCACTGAGTATACTCCGTCTCTCTTACTCTCCGCAATGAGCAATCAGTTTTTCTAAGTGCCCATTTTACAGATGAGAACACCAAGGCCCAGTGATTAAATCACTTTGCGTGGGGTTGCGCATGCTCTTTACAGACTAGTACAGCCAGGCTTTTGTGCATTAAGTTGAAAGCTGTTGTTCGGCCATCATCACTGCCCTGATGGGCACTGCTTCAGATTCTGTAGTTGAAGAGCATCACACACCAGCCTGGAGAGAAACTGGTCCAGGCCTTGGAATGCAGGCGGTGGATGTGATGTGTTAGGGCATGGAAGAAATTCCACAGGCAGTTTGCAGACTTGAATAACTGCAGCAGGGGTCTAGCAAAGAGACCACGGACAGAGAGCAAGTGATCAGGGCCAGGCCAGGGAAAGAAGGACCATCCCAAGGAGGCCTTTTATAGGTGTTGTCTCCACTCCATGCGGCATTTGGGAGGACTGAAGCTTTAGTGTTTGACCTTGAACTAGGGTCTTCCCTATCTGGGTCTTCAGTTCTCCACTGGTCAAATGCAGGATTCCAGTGGGTCAGAGAGCTCCAGATGTGCCTCCACGGCAGGACCGGTCTGGCCCAAACCTTCCTCATCCGGCAGGTGTGGCTTTGCAGTCAGGGCCTGTCTGTAAGATAGAGCACTGCCATGGTATCTAGAAAGTCCCCACACTGTTTGGTTGTGGCCACAATGGAATAACAAAAAGAGCCACAGATTTGAATACTGTTGCAATGCCTCCTCATTCTTCTTTAGTGGTATGTACTTATTGTTCTGATGTCAAATGCGTCATTAGATAGGGAATGGTATTTATTTTTTCTTTCACTATTTGCTTACAGACATTAAAACTTTGATGTTTATTTAGGGCTATAAAATAAAGTTTTAATTTTGTGAGTATGAAAACTTTACTGGGCGGGCATGGTGGCTCATGCCTGTGGTCCCAGCACTTTGGGAGCTCTCTTGAGCCCAGGAGTTCGAGACCAGCCTGGGCAACATGGTGAAACCCCATCTCTACAAAGAATGTGAAAATTAGCTGGGCGTGGTGGCATGTTCCTGTAGTGCCAGCTACTCGGGGAGGCTGAGGTGGGAGGATCAGAGGTTGCAGAAACGAGATCATGCCACTGCACTCACTCCAGCCTGGGCAACAAAGTGAGATCCTGTCTCAAAAAACAAACAAAAACCCCACTTTTCTATGCCATGTTGTTTTTTGCTTTTCTGTCTCTTTCTCCATCTTTCTCTCCCCCATTCTATTTCTTTTTTTTCAGCAAGCGTTTCTGCCGGCTATGTATCTCTAGATTCAAATGTATCGTTTATAAAATGGGCTTCGTCATACCTCTTCCATGGGCTACCATGTGTGTGAAGTAGGGAACGTGCCCAGTGTCTCGCATGCAGTGGCTGGACAATGGATATTATTTTTCCTTCTTCATTTTTATTGCCCCGTCTACATCAGGCCTACATGTCCCTTCGCTGCTGGAGTCTCCTGGGTGCCAATCAGCTGTGAGGTCAGCTGAACAGGACCTTGGGCAGGGAGGGTCTGGATGCCCCGATGTGTTCTTTCAGTCAGAGGACACGATTCTTCAGGGGCTCCATGTAAAATGAGTCCACCTTAAAGCTTCTTCCTGTGTGCCTTAAGCTCTGTAGACAAAGATGCTGTGGAAATAGAAGGCATTTGGGATGTTATTAGTTGGCGGCAGCTTTAAACCCACCACCCTGAGTTGAGAATAATGCAGGTGTCCCCAAATGTGGCTGGCAACCCCTCAGTCACATATTAAAGTCTGCCACAGATCAAGAAAAAAGGCAGACGAGAGGACCCTGCAACCTCTTCCGCTCTCCTGTTAGGTTACTCCGGCTGCTGACCTCTCTCTCTCAGGAGCACTTTCTTTTTGCTGGGGCTAATTCCTGAAGCAATCCTCCCACAGCTCATTTCCCCAGGCTATAAGCAGAGGCTGGCCAGGGGGCCCTGTGGTCAGAAGTTACTGCCACAAGCAGGAAGTGGTTAATGCCTTCCATTTACTTTTAGTTGGAAGAGGAAAGGCTGAATCTTCCTTACAACAGGGGCGGGAAATCAACGTGACTCTACCAGTTATTATACCTTCGGGAGGGAAAGCAGAGCTCTTTCAGGGCACGAAGGATGACATCTTGAAGCTACTCTGCCACCGACAGAACAAGGACGAGGGAATTTATTACACATGGCTTGAGTTAGAGTGAATGGGAGATCTCGCCTGGCTGGTGAAGCCAGTTGCATAACTGGTGTGTGTGCAGTAATTGTAGATGAAGGCAGGAAACTGCTATTCTGTGGTCATTTCAGTGCAGGCGTCTGGTGCCATTTTGTAAGTCAAATGCTACTTTAAAGATGAACAGGATAGTAGACAAGAGACATACAAGGATATAGAACAGTTGAATAATCTGATCGATTTCCTTTCATCCCTTGTAGAGTTTACGAATGTCTTTTCTCATATCTGTAAAACTCCAGCAGGTATATGGCAAAAAGAAACCCTGAACAAGTTTCAAAAGTAGAGTTTCTAAAGACCACAGTCTTGATTATAATCTATTAAAAACTGGAAGTAAATAATATGAAGCTGAACTCACCCCCCCATCGCTGTCTTGACTGTTTAAAAATTAAACGCACACTCCTGTATAATTAACGGATCAAAGAGGGAATCAGAGGGAAATGATAAACTGTCTAGAAAGAAACGAAAAGGAGAACACTTCATGCTAAACCTTGTACCATAGCAAAGGAGGTGCCCAGAGAATAATGTATAGCCTTAAATGTCTTCGTTGTTAATGAAGATGAAAACTAAAGATGACAATAAAGTAACTATTTTGAAAAGTTTGGAAAAAGTACAAGTTAAACCAAAAGGAAATAAACAGAAATATAACAAATAGCTAAATGTAATGAAATAGAAAATAAATGGAAAACATTAGGGACATATACACATTTAAATGCCTGTTCTTGGGAAGGACTGAAAATAGAAATTTAACCCTACGTATAATCAGGGAGAAATGTCAGAACAAATATCAGCATTTTCACTCAATGGAAGCAGCCATTAAAATTGTTCTAAAAACATTTGCAAGAGGGTTGAACAAAATGCTTATGTCAAGGAAAAAAAAACAATAAAAATGTGTATTATAGTATGATTATAATTATGTGAATACAATCTCCCATCCCTTCCCACCCGCAATTTCTGAAGAGAATTAAGTCTAAAACAATACATCAAAATACATGAGTGGGAATGAAGTATTGATTCATGCTAAACAGATGAATCTTGGAGACATTGTGCTAATGTTAGATAGAAGCCAGTCACAAAAGACCTCATACTGAATGATTCCATTTATACAAAGTATCCAGAATGAGCAAATCTATAGAGACGGAAAATAAATAAATTGTTGCCTACAGCTGGAGGGGTTGGAGGGTTGCAGAGTGATTGGATTGGGGTTTCCTCTTAGGGTGATGAAAGCATTCTAAAACTGATCATATGATAGTTGCACAACACTGTGAATATACGAAAAACCATTGAGTTGTCTACTTTAAGTGGTAAGGTATGTGAATTATATCTCAAGCTGCTACAGAAAAAATATCACAGTGGTTCTCTGTGATTTTTGGGGGGATAGAAAATAAATCTCTTGGGGGATAGAAATGTCAGTGATTTTCCTCGTTTTCCCACTCCTCTGTGATTTCCAGGTTTTCCAGATGTAATTCTGTATTTCTTGAATCATGGAAACATTTAGTAGATTAAAAAACATTTTAAAGGAAGAATGAGAATAATCAGCCTTTTACCAGCAAAGACAATGATGGGAGACCTGCTAGCTTATCTTCTGGGAAGGTGGGGGAGGCCGGCTCATCTAATCCTCAAATCTGGGACTGGTTTTGGTGGACTGCTCAGTTGCCGTCACTTACAAGAGTGTTGGAGGGCCATTCGTCTGCAGGTCATGGAAAATGAAACGTCATTCGTCTGGGAACTCTCAGGCAGGACCACATCTCTGGGAAAAGTGGGAGTCCTGTGAAACCTGGGGATGGCAAAAGAGGCAGCTCCTAGTGAAATAGTCTAAGAGGTGTCAGGCTCTGCTGAGTGCTAAATTAGAGAAAGCTGTTACTTATATAACTTCCTGTAATTGCCCGGCAGTAGCTGCAGCTGAGGACAGCCACCCTCTCTTCGTCTCTGCTGAGCGAAGGCTACACGGCCCTTCCTCCTTGCAGCTGTTTCACCTTCTACCTTGCGTGGAGCCAGGCTTTTGCACTGAATCTGAGATGCCATTTTAAACAGAAGACTCCATCCTCTTGAAGATGGGAAATTCTTACGCTGGACAGCTGAAGACGACACGCTTTGAAGAGGTCTTGCACAATTCCATCGAGGCATCCCTGCGGTCCAACAACCTGGTGCCCAGGCCCATCTTTTCCCAGCTGTACCTGGAAGCTGAGCAGCAGCTTGCCGCTCTAGAAGGTGGGAGACGCACATTGCTTTTATCTGTGTATTTCTTTTATTGTGTAACCATAACAAAGAAAATGTTGTGTAACATTATTTTAATGTTAGCACCAGAACTTGAAACTCTTTTCTTTATGTAGATAACGTTGAATCTAGCAGAAAAGAGTGATTAGAAAAAGAAAACTGGGTACAAGTTCTTACTTTGGTTAAAATGTAAATAAGTTTCAGCCATAAAATTGCAAGAAGTAAAATTATTCATTGAATCAGTAGGAGAAAGGAAGAGGACAAATTGTTCTCAATCGGTTGTTACTTATGCTCTTATTAGAAGGTTTGACATTTTCACTTGGAAAAGCAAGAAATTTTAACACGCTTTTGACCCTTAGCAATATATTCCTTTTCTTTGTCCTGTGATTTGTGGTTATATCTTTGCAAAGTAATAGTAGGTACGAGAACTCTTAGAAACTTTTAAAAACCAAAAGCAAACCCTTATAAATTTAATATATACCAAGAATAAACAACTAAATTCTCTTTAGGCATAGGGATGACTTTTTAGAGTTTATTTAATTATGCAGAGATTGAAATGATTTTTTTTTTTATAGCTGTGTGTTTTCGTGTCAGAAGTAACCCCTCAGTGATCCATAGTATGAAATAGCTCTGTTGTGGAAGTTCTTTTTGTAAGTTGATGTCTTTGACTTGAAGTTACCCGCAGACTTCTCTTAGCTATAGAAGTGAAAAGGGGCTATACTTTAAAACAAAAATTAATTAACTAGAATTAAAGAAGAAAGCACTGAGTGAGCCAGGTCTTGTGCTGGGGTGGTCTTGCTGTGCGTGAGTGTGTATGTGGAAGGGGATGGCTGGGTTGGAGAGAATTGCACCTAGAGAAAAATGAGGTGTGGAGGTGCATGTCTTCAAGGGGCCCCACACTGAGCTTGTGTGAGATCTGATAGTTCCTTATTCTAACAGGGAGGCATTTCTGTGTCATTGTTTAAAACATCCTTACTAAATTAACCTTGTCAATGGCCCTTCTAAACCCCTGGAAGAACTGGATGTGGGTCTGAGAGAAACTAGACTGTGGTCAAAACCATGCCTTAGGAAAACCGAGAATTCGCTGGCATTCACATCAAAAGCGCTGATGTTTTCTGGCATGGGAGATGTCACTGTGATTTTATGGGGAGCCGAGGAATGGCTGGAGAGTATTTTATAGACTGTTTTTGGCCAGTTGAAAGACTTTGGTGGAATATGAATTACCTGGTCATCCTCTACGTCTGTAGTTTTGAAGAGCTTTGTGGCTAATGATGGATTAATAATAGTGATATTGATGGTAATGTTTATTTGAATGATACCTTAAAATCCACAAAGTGCTTTCACCTCACAAGCTGAAGTAATTAAATTCTGTGATTTGGGAAGATGGAAGGATGGCTTGCTGGAAGCTTGAGTGACTGAGCAGCAGTTGCATACTCAGCTTTGGCCAAGCTCTGAGATAAAAAGGGGACAGACAAGGGGTTGAGTAGACTCAGGGCTGCCCACAGGGGGAGAGAGGAGTAAAAAGCCCTTTGAGGATTCAAATCACCTTTCCCTCCTGTTGAAAGATCTTGATAGTTGCTTTCTGCCCACCTTTAACTGGGGGGCTGTGTCTGACATTCTGACAGCTCAGGGTGCCCTTATCTGCTGTTGGACATGTGGCACTGTCCAGGGGTAGCGCTGAGGCTTAAGCCTTCATTCCTCCAGTGCTGCGGTTGAAGTTTCCCTGCCAGCTGTCAGCTGGCTTGTCCAGCTCCACGTTGGTATGAAAACTGGAACAAGCCCTATGATTTTCCCATTTGTCCGGCAAACAGAAGAGAGAAGTCCTCTGAGAGTTTGGTTTTCTAGTGCAGGAAAACAAGGGGGCTGATGGGGCTGGTGGGAAGAGACAGACTCTTTTTGGTTTGCTAAATATTACCCAAAACCAAGCAGTCAGCTAGAGGCCCTGCTTTCTGCATAGTCAAACCTGGTGCAGACAGGCTTATCCAGGCCACATCTCGTTGTGTCTGTTTGTCAGGGTTTCTTATCTCATTGCTGGTCTTCTTCAGACAATGACATTAAAGATGGTTTTTATGACCGGGGTGCTGGTATACTGAACACCCCTTGATCTGTTAACATTTTATGTATTTGTGAGGGGGATTTAGCAGGAGTCTTATTACTTTGTTCTTTGAATTAGGGCTGTTAACCTACCACCTCCTTTAGGAGAAAAACCCTTATACATTCTTGATTTTTTTTAAAAAAGAGAGATCAGCAAAACAGACACTGTCCAGCATTTTGGGATAAGTATTTATTCATTAAACAGGATGTAGGTAAAATCCTGTAGTCCCACCCACTTAGAATGCCATAGAGTTTCTGCTCATGGAAAGAAAACACAATTGCATGTCAGCATTAAAAGCAGTAGCCTTGTACGGAATGGACGGAAGCGGCGTTCCAGGCCCCTGAGTTCCTGTGTTTTGTTATGAGGATTCTAAGCTCCCAATCCAGTTGGTTTTGTCTAAAGCCATTTTAGAGCTCTCGTCCTGCCAGGAGACCTAGGTAAACATGGCTGGTTTAGTCTGCTCCCGGGTAGGAATGTCCCCTCGAGCTTGTTGCTGGCGGATCTTCCTGTCACAGCCCCTGGAATATCTGATGTAGACCTTTGACCTTTAATCCTGCTTTCTTACTGACTGGATTTTGAGCTCTTTCTTTGACCTTTTGAGGCTTACGACCCTTTTCTTTCATGCCTTCTGAGAGTCTGAATTGCCGTTCTTAGCAGCTTAGCAGAATCACATGCAGACATTCCTGGGTGTGCCCTTGGCTGCGACGCTGCGGGCCTTGGGGGCTGCTGGTTTTAGTTTTCCTGGGATGTGTCTCCCTTATTTCACTGATAGTTGGCATCTGTGCCATCCCCTCTGAGCCTCTGGTGCTAGCTTAGAGACCAGAGTCGATTTTGCAGTCTTCTGTGTCCCCGACATGGAGACCTGTACTGCCTTGCTGGCGCCTGGGGTCTGGGCATGACTCTTTACACTTTCTGCTAAAACCACGCCTGCTGTATGTAATGGCAGGAAGAAAGCATCTGAAGCAGGCTCAAGAGTGTATCTCCCTCTCCACCCCACCTCTGGGTAATCTCTTCCCAGCCTTCCTACCACGTCTGTGTCCTCAGCCCAGGAAGACTGAGAGATCAGGAATTCTTGAGTCACTTCCTGCTGTGACCTTCCCAAAGTCACGGTTCCCACCTGCTGGAAACGTCCAGCTTCTTCTGCCTCTTGTCCCACAAGCCCGTTTGAAATGGTAGCCATTTTGAGGCTATGTTTCCAGTATGCTCTAGCGTTTAAATCACATCTGGAACATCCCGTGTACATAGACCATCACAACTCCAGGTGACCTTAGGGTTTGTCTGGATTAACCACCTCATTTTAAAGATGCAGGATCAGATGCACAGAGAGGTTAAGCCATTTTCCTGCGTCTACATAGGCAGTGGCCCAGGCTAGTACGGAAACTTGAGTTCCCTGATTTCCAGTCCAGTCTCTTTCTACTACACATGATTTCGTCATTAACCTAGGTTGCTTAGCCCTCTGGATGGATGGACGGTGTTAGAGCCAAGTTAAGTGAGAGTTTGAGACTTGACAGCAAATAAACCAACACTGGAGGAGAAGACAAAGAAATAAGAAGCGGGCCGGGCGTGGTGGCTCATGCCTGTAATCTCAGCACTTTGGGAGGCCGAGGCAGGTGGATCACCTGAGATCAGGAGTTTGAGAACAGCCTGGCCAACATGGTGAAACCCCATCTCTACTAAAAATACAAAAATTTGTTGGGTATAGTGGTAGGTGCCTGTAATTCCAGCTACTTGGGAGGCTGAGGCAGGAGAATCGCTTGAACCCAGGAGGCGGAGATTGCAGTGAGCCGAGATCACACCATTTTACTCCAGTGTGGGCGACAAGAAAGAAACTCCATCTCAAAAAGAAAAAAGAAAAAAAAAAAAAAAGAAACAAGAAGCGAAGAGTGCCTGTATCCTGGCCCAGTGTATTTAAGGATGTTCATAATGACCCTGTTCCCTGAAGAACTCTGTATGCTATTTATTAAATGACATTTAAAGATAGAGAAGTTGAGAAAGATTTTTTACCCCAAATGTCTAACTTACAAGAAGTTGGCAGGACTAAATTTCAACAGCCTGAGATCCTGCCTTCTCCAGCAGTGCTTAGTGAATAAGGTAGGATTCTGTGTACCCAGAGCCACTGGGCTGCCCAACACACAGTCATACTTAGCTTCCTTGTGGGGTCCCTAGAATACAGGGATGAGTGAGGGCAGAGATCCTGCCCGCCGGAGCTGAGGGAATTTCATTTCCCTGTAGTGACAGAGCGTGTGTCCAGGGAGTTGCAGGATTTCCATGGCCACCTCTAGGCTCTCCTGACCTGTTCAACAGTGACCATTCCTTCTGAAATATTATTTCACTTATAAAAAGCTTCCTGCATCGCTTCTCGGCCTTTTGGCTAAGACCAAGTGTAGTATCTGTTCTTATCAGTTTAAAAAAAGCTTCCTACACCCATACCATACCTGACCCTGTTATAGAATGGCTGTTTGTATGTGTGTGTGTTTGTGCGTCTAGTAGTGTTTTACATGCATTCTTCCCTTGGGGATAATTTTTTTTTTTTTTTTTTTTGAGACAGAGTTTTTGCTCTTGTTGCCCAGGCTGGAGTGCAGTGGCGTGATCTCGGCTCACTGCAACCTCTACTTCCCAGGTTCAAGCGATTCTCCTTGAGTAGCTAGGATTACAGGCACGCACCACCACGCCCAACTAATTTTTTGTATTTTCAGTAGACAGGGTTTCATCATGTTGGCCAGGCTGATCTCGAACTTCTGACCTCAGGTGATCCACCTGCCTTGGCCTCCCAAAGTGCTGGGATTACAGGCTTGAGCCACCGCACCTGGCCTACAGCACCTGGTATTCCCAGGAGGTCTCCCATCCAACTACTAACCAGGCCCGACACTGCTTAGCTTCTGAGATCAGACGAGATCAGGTGCGTTCAGGGTGGTATGGCCATAGACAATGTGCAGTTTGACTACCTATATTTTGTGTCCCAAATGAAGCAGTGCAGGTTAGGGGCAAGAGCATCAGCTTGGGCATCACACACGACTGGGAACGTGTGGGCCATGCTACTTAGCACATAGTTGAATAGCTGTGGGCCAATTGCTGGATCTCTCTGAGCCTCCATTTCCTTTTTTGTAAAATGGTCTTCATATGACACCATGGTACCCTCTACACAAATATCTTTGGAACGCTACTATGTCCAGGCATTGCGCTCAGTCCTTATCAACCAATTCGATACATATTAAACCTCTAGTGTACACACAGCTGTGACAGATGGAAGAGAAGTGAACCTAAATTTGGAGTCATGAGGCCCAGGTCTGTGTGCCGTGTGACCTCGGGCAAGTCATCCAACCCGAGCAAGCCTCAGCTTTTCCCTCCAGTAAAGAAGGTTGATAAAACCCGACTGACAGACTGTAAGGACAAGTTAATTCCGAACTAAGCTAGACGTGCTGAGTGCTTGTTAAGGATGGGTGGAACCCATTCTGGATTAGTCCTGTAGGTCCTGGGCTTGTTGAGCCTGAGAAAGCAGGCAGAGGAAAGGCACTGGGGGAAGCGCTGAGGCCAGACAGCAGCTGCCTTGCTCATCACTCTTCTTCCCCCATCTAGGTGGTAGCCAAGTGGACAACGAGGAAGAGGAAGAAGAGGGAGAAGGAGGGCTGGAAACAAACAGCCCCCCAAACCCTTTCCAGCTGCACCCTCCGCCTGAAGGATGCTGTACCACAGACGGTGAGCCTCTGCCAGCTCCTGGCCAGGCAGTGCCTGCCATGCTGCCTGGAGGCAGTGGCCAGGCGGTGACTGGGCCTGTGACTGTGTGCCGCAGGGGTCCTCTTTGCTCTTCCTCTTTGCTTTCCCTGAGGTGTGAGCCATGCCCGTGGGCCCCCAGCAGGTGCTGGTCCGGCCTGCCCTCCTGAAACAGGAGCTCCAGAGACACCATCCTGGGATGCTAAGGCAGGCCTCTGTGCCACTCTTTGGACAGCCTCAACTTTACCAGTGGCTTGGGAGCCAGACATTCATTTTTCTGCATTGGTTGCTTGGAACCTAGAATACATTTTCCCTACTCAGGCCTGTTTGCACAGCATATTGAACTCAGAAGTGATTAGGAGGAATAATCTTTCTTTCTTTCTTTTCTTTCTTTCTTTTTTTTGACAGAATCTCACTCTGTTGCCCAGGCTGGAGTGCAGTGGTACAATCTCAGATCACTGCAACCTCTGCCTCCCGGGTTCAAGCAATTCTCCTGCCTCAGCCTCCCGAGTAGCTGGGATTATAGGCACATGCCACCATGCCTGGCTAATTTTTGTATTTTTCGTAGAGATGGGGTTTCACCATGTTGACCAGGCTGGTCTCGAACTCCTGACCTCAGGTGATCCACCCACCTCAGCCTCCCAAAGTGCTGGGATTACAGGCGTGAGCCCCTGTGCCTGGCTGGAATAATCTTTCATACTCATCAGTACGTCAATGTTGAACAGGCAGATACACATAATCTCAGGGACCCTGTACAGTCAGTAATGGTACAGTTTCACTGTTGAGGAACTGAGGCCTGGAGATGCTGGGTGGGTGGCAGCTTAGTCCTGTGCTGAGAGCTTGTGCTGTGCACTCAGGCTTGGTGTACACCCCTGACTCTGCCACCCGTGAGCCACACAACCTCTTTGCTAGTGAGTTCATCTGTCTGACACCATGTCAGTCAAGGGGGGAGGCCAGTTAGTGGCGAGAACATCAGCTTGGGCATCAGACACAACTGGACATGCAGGCCATGCTGCTTAGCAGATAGTTGAATAGCTGCGGGCCAATCACTGCATCTCTCTGAGCCTCCGCTTCCTTATTTGTAAAATGGTTTACATATGACACTGTGGTACCCCCTATACAAATATTTTTGGAATGCCTACTATGTCCAGGCATTGTGCTCAGTCCTTAGTTATTTAAGATAATTAACTGGGTATTATTAAATTAAGCAGTAATTGAAGTAATTATTGAACTCTTTGCTCTGGAAATATAGAGATAAATGGGACGAGAGATCCCTGTTTGATGGGAGCTATACAGGGAAGTGGACACTTTGCACACAGTTGGGAGCAAGCAGGGGTGCATGGAGCAGAGGAGGGGCTCTAACGCAGGTAGAGAGTTTTGGGAAGGCTTCCTGGAGGTGGCCCTTTGGGTTTTGGAGGATTAGTACAAGTCAGCCAGGAGACTGTGGAGGGGCTGGAGGAAGCTGGGAAGTTCCAGACAGAGGGAACAGCATGTGCAAAGGCTTAGCGGGTGAAATTACAGCTCATTTGGAGGAACTGCTAGCAGATTGTTTACGTAGGGGCCTGAGGTATGGCGGAGCCAGGCTTGGAGGAGTGATGAGACTTGGTGTGAAGGCTCCATGTGTTCTGCCTTGGGGCCTGGACTTGACCCTGAACATGACGACTGAGAGAGGAGGGACTCAGTCCTCTCTGGGCAGCTCTTCCAGGCAAGGGGAAGGCAATATGGTGGCTCTTAGTGAGGTAGGACTTCTAGTGTCCAAGTATTTAAAAGGCCACTGAATTAAGTGGTAAGAGGTGAACTCTTCAGCCAGGCATGATGGCACAAGTAGTCAAGTCCCAGCTACCGGGAGGCTGAGGCAGGAGGATTGCTTGAGCCCAGACTTTGAGGCCAGCCTGGGTAACATAATAAGACCCTATCTCTTAAAAAAATAAACGTTAAGAGGTAAACTCTCCAATGGTCATTATATTTTCCCATAATCTCCAAATAAATACAGTAAACACTGTGACTACTCATGGCCTACATCCCTCCAGCTCTTCAGAAGGCATGGGCCACACCGGCCTGGGAGGGACCTAGGTCAGAGAGTTAGGGGACCTCTGGGGATTGACCTTGACCTCTGGGGATTGACCTTGACCTCTGGGGATTGACCTCTCTTCCCCAAGCCAATGCAAGGAACTGCCTTGTGTTAGTCCATTTTCACACTGCTGATAAAGACATTCCCAAGATTGGGCAATTTTCAAAAGAAACTGGTTTCTTAGACCTACAGCTCCACGTGGCTGGGGAGGCCTCACAATCATGGTGGAAGGTGAAAGGCACATCACATGGCAGCAGATAAGACGAGAGCTGGTGTGAGGAAACTCCCCTTTTTAAAACCATCAGATCTCATGAGACATATTCACTATCATGAGAATAGCGTGGGAAAGACCCACCCCCATGATTCAGTTACCTCCCACCGGATCCCTCCCACAATATGTGCAAATTGTGGGAATTCCAGTTTAAGATGAGCTGTGGGTGGGGGCACAGCCAGACCATATCATGCCGCAGACCTGGGAGTCAGCTTGGCCTCCCTTCCTGGTCCACCTCTCTGTAGCTTGCAGCAAATCACTCAACCTCTCTGAGCCTCAGTTTCCCTATCTTCAAAATGGGAACAGCCACACTTTGCTGCAGGTGATGAGATGAGAGCTTTGCAGAGCCTGCCTCACCAGTGCCTGGTGTGTGATGGTGCTGGCCCCACGGCTGCCAGCGTCTCCCCCACAGGTGTTGCTTTCTCCTGCCCCTGCCCAGGGGCACATGGGAAACCATAGAGCAAATGCATGGTGAGTGGGGAAGCCCTGCACTCAGGAGGAAAGTCTTCATGATGTCCTGTAGAGCTCTGCTGGGAAGGCCTTGGCTCGTCGGGGCTCCCAGAGAGGTCTCATTCGGGAGCTAAAGCTACAGGAAGCACAGGAGATGGGGCTGGGTGTGCCCTTACCTGGGACGAGACCCTGGAAAAGGCTTACCCAAATTAATCTCAGCTGGCTCTCTATTTTACCTTTCCCCCCAAATATTTGTAGAAATGTATTATTTGAATAGGAAATGTATTTACAAGCTCTAAAACGCAAAAGGTTCCGAAGGGCATGGAATGAGAATCCCTGTGCTCTCGGCCTGCTCAGTGCCTGTGTCCTGGCCGCCAGTCCTCCCCATGACCCCCTAGAGGAAACCGACGCTATCAGATTCTCAGCCTTCATTTTTCGTGACAGCCTCTTTCTCATCCCCATAAAATGCAGCATGTAAAAAACATCAGAGGACCCTCAGTTTCTTATGGATTTATCTTGTATATGTTTCCATTTGCCATCACGTGTTTAAAATTTCTTCCTGTTGCGCTTCATTTGCACATTAATCTGCATCACATGGTAGCACCGGTAGACAAATAACGTGTGATCTGTGTCGTGGATAACTATGATTATATATATATATATATATTTTTTTTTTTTTTTTTTGAGATGGAGTCTCACTTTGTCGCTTAGGCTGGAGTGCAGGAGCACAATCTCGGCTCACTGCAACCTCTGCCTTACGGGTTCAAATGATTCTCCTGCCTCAGCCTCACGAGTAGCTGGGATTGCAGGTGTGTGCCACTACGCCTGGCTAATTTTTGTATTTTTAGTAGATGGGGTTTCACTACCTTGGCCAGGCTGGTCTTGAACTCCTGACCTCAAGTGATCCTCCCGCCTCGGCTTCCCAAAGTGCTGGGATTACAGGCGTGAGCTACCATACCCGGCCAACTAAGATTATAGTTTTATCTCTCAGGATTAATTTTGAGGTCAAGCACACCCAGAGGTAAGGGTTTCTCCTGAGCAGACCCAGAACGTTTCCTCCCTTTGCCCCCGTGACCCCTCTTCTGGGAAGCCCTGGGCAGCATGTGAGTCCTGTCCACCCCTCCTAGGGTTCTGCCAGGCTGGGAAGGACCTGCGCCTCGTCTCCATTTCCAACGAGCCCATTGACGTCCCTGCGGGCTTTCTCCTCGTGGGGGCCAAGTCCCCCAGCCTGCCAGACCATCTCCTGGTGTGCGCCGTTGACAAGAGGTTCTTGCCGGATGACAATGGCCACAATGCTCTTCTTGGTAAGTACTGCTTTGTCATCCTCTGTGGCTCTTTCTGCACAGGGTAGAGCAGGGTCAAGGGAGGTCACGGCGGGGGGTGGTGGCAACAGAGGGACCATCTTTGGGACCCGAGGCGCAGCATGCAGCCCTGTTTATGTTTTTTGGTAGACGAGTTCTTTGTGGAATGGAATGCAAATGAGATGCATTTACAGTATGACTGCATCCCTGCAGAAAGCTCACCATTTAGCATTCATTTTTCATACATTTATTCTTCAAACCTCCCTAAGTGCCTGCTTGTGTCAAGCATGGGTGACAAACCCTGTCCTAGACAGTCTCAGAAACAGCCTACAGAGGCAGAGGAGAATGAGGCCGAGTATGTTGCTGCTTCCAGAATGTTCTGTCCTGAAGGACTGTGAGGCACCCTGTATCTGTTTTCCCCTTTGGTTTATCACTCATCTCTCAAGATGTGGTCTGTTTGTTTGCTTGCTTGTTTGTTTATTTATTTTGAGACAGAATCTCTCTCTGTCGCCAGGCTGGAGTGCAGTGGCACTATCTTAGCTCACTGCGACCCCCACCTCCTGGGTTCAAGTGATTCTCATGCCTCAGCCACCCAAATAGCTGGTATTACAGGTGTGCGCCACCACACCCGGCTAATTTTTGTATTTTTAGTAGAGATGGGGTTTCACCATGTTGGCCAGGCTGGTCTCGAACTCCTGGCCTCAAGTGATCTGCCCACCTTGGCCTCCCAAAGTCCTGGGATTATAAGCATGAGCCACCACGCCCAGCCAAGAGGTGGTCTTTATTACCCCAGTTTTATAGGTGGGCTTGGATCTGTTAACTTGCCCAAGGCCGCATGAGTAAAGAGCCAGGATTCAAACTCAAGTCTTCCTGGCTCCAGATTCTACCCGGTACCATCCCACGTGGTCTTGACCATGTTGGGGTCAAGGTCAAGGTCGGGGAGCCACCATTTTCCCTTCCAGCCACCGGCACCACTAGCCTTTGATCTTTCCAACAACCGCTGGTCCACTAAGTCTCTGAGTGCAGAGCTGAGGCCAGGCCTTGCCAAGCCTGGCTGCCTTTGCTCATGTGATGTAAGTGAGTTCTTACTGTGTGCCAGGCCATCACTCAGTAGGCTCCCCCATTGTGGAGTAAAATCTAGGGACACCCGAGGTGTGCACTGAGAGCCCGGGGATCTGGGTTCCTGCCCTGCATCTGCCCACAGGCCCCTGTGTGCCCCCCTGGGCTTCTGCGTCCTCATCCATGAAGCGGGGAGGTGACTTCCACATGTGCCCTGGCCCTTTGGCAGTCTGTTCTCATCCTGTCACTGTGGGTCCGGCCCCTCCGTCTGGCCTGGCATCTTCTTTGGAGGAAATC
The DNA here is from genome assembly GCF_028885655.2 of Pongo abelii. Classification (NCBI taxonomy): domain Eukaryota; kingdom Metazoa; phylum Chordata; class Mammalia; order Primates; family Hominidae; genus Pongo; species Pongo abelii. The sequence continues at coordinate 121,339,077 of NC_071997.2, read as the reverse complement.
TGGGCAGGAGGCAGGATTGGTAATAATCCACTTCAGATGTAGCCTCAGGAACAGTCTTCATGCAGAAGCAAATTCGATTGTGAGAATTTATGGGAAAAACTTCTAGGCTGAAAACCCCCACAATTTCTTACATATTTTCCATGGGTATAGATGTTGAAGCCTCCAGTTTTGCGCTCGATACAGTTCCAAAAGCTGGGAGGATAAACTCACTCCACAGGTAGTTATTGAGCACACTTTATGTCTGAGGAGCTGTGCAAAGGATGAAGGATGGAGAGAGGGGAGAAGAAAACGCAATGGCTCCTGCCACAAAGGCGCTGGGGACACACGTGTGTGAACTCCGACACAAGGCAGGTGAATGCTCACTCGAGGGACAGCACCACTAGACAGTGATGAAGGAGAGAAAACATTTTGGCCAACTCTCTTGAGGCAGGCTCATGGACTCACTGTAACTAGTTCTCGAAAACAGAATCATCCCAGAAAACCTACTCTAGCAAAGAAGCTGATGGAATAATTCAATGACAGACCGAACGCTTACGACAGTCACCCAGGATGAAAGTGAGTACGCGAGGCTGTGCCTGGTGGCTGCCTTAGCGTTTGATCTGGTGGTGGCCGGGGATTCATCTGGATTCCACTACTTTGTGACTGTAAAGGAATTGCCAGGGTAATAAATCAAGGAGGCTCTGCCTCTTGGCCCACGGAGACAAGGATCTTTCAGTTCCTTCACCACCAGCCCAGTAACAGAGCCAGCTCCTCGAGGAGAGGAAGTAGGAGCTTTGTTAATTGCTTGCCAAAGCCATCTGAAATGGGTGACAAGGCCTGGTTGGTAATAACCATCGCTTTCTTCTTTTAATAAAATAACTTTATGCTCTCAGCTTGCATACTTAACACTGTTTAGGTTTCCTGCAATTAAGTCTGATGGCTATACAGGACAAGGTGGCCCCCTCCAGCCCTGCAGTGGCAGGGCTCAGTGCTTTTTAGTGATCTATGAAATACAGGCTGGGGAATACCTTGAGGGAAGCAGCAGTATTAGGAGACTTGTTTTCGTGACTTTTAATCAACTCAGGTATTTTATCTGAAAAAGCTGAAAGATTAAAATCTAGGTGTGTGTTTCAGTTTATTGCCCGGTAATTTATCTAAGTGGGTTGACAGCTCAGACATAAAAAAGGAAAACATATTCCGCTAGATTGTTTTTTCTTAGATGGGCGTAAACGAGTCCTTTGTTCATTCAGCAGGCAAAGAATTCAGCATGCATTTACTGAATATATAATATGAAACGGAAGCCTGGACCTTCAGTTACGTCTGGGGGCCGGGTGGGGGGACGCAGGCACACCAAGAATCAGCCTAGAAGTCCACAACAAACGACTCTGTCAATAAATCTTACAATACATCCGTGTGCGACATGGTCCAGCGGAGACGGTAAGGTGCTCCGGGAATCGGAGGGGCACACCGGCTCCCAGTGAGGATGGGAATGGGAGAATGTGGTATCTGAGTTGGGCCCTGAAAAATGAGTGGAATTTGGCCAATTGGAGAATAACAGCAACAGAAACCAAACACTAATAGCAGTTGGCACTTTTTGAGCATTTATCATATGCCAGAAACTGCACGAAATAAGTTAAAATAGCCAATGCAGTGGGTCTATTATTGTCTAGAGTTATATACAGAAATGAAGGCACAGAGAGGCTAACTGACTTGCTCAGGGCCACCCTGCTGTTTGAACCCCGAGGGTCTGGCCCTGGTGCCCAGGTCCTGGAGGATGAAGGGCATCTTAGCAGAGGGACCTCCCTGTACATGACAGTGTGGTACACTGGAGAGGTGGCGAGAGTGCTCTGTGGCTGGAGCGGAGGCTGGCGGAGAGCATGGTGGGGTGGGGTGCCCAGCTGGGTTCTGCTTGGAAAAGGAGCTATTTTCAACCTACGGAAGTACAGAGTCTCATGGTATGAGGTGATCTAGCCTTCTTTAAAAGTTACCAACACATAGCCAATCTTGTTTCATTGATAATGTCCCCCTCTTCTCCCTTTCTGGGATTATTTTGAAACAAATCCCAGACATTGTATCATTTCATCTGTAAATATATCTGCAGGGCATTATCTCTAAAAGATAATGGGGCCAGGTGCGGTGGCTCATGCCTGTAATCCCAGTACTTTGGGAGGCTGGGGGGAGTGGATCACCTGAGGCCAGGAGTTCGAGACCAGCCTGGCCAACGTGGTGAAACCCTGTCTCTACTAAAAATACAAAAACTAGCTGGGTGTGGTGGCACATGCCTGTAATCCCAGGTACTCGGGAGGCTGAGACAGGAAAATCACTTGAACCTGGGAGGCGGAGGTTGCAGTGAGCTGAGATCAAGCCATTCCACTCCAGTCTAGGCGACAAGAGTGAAACTCCATTAAAAAAAAAAAAAAAGATAACGGCTTTTCATTAGAAATCCAATACCATTATCATATCTAAAATATTTAACGGGTATTTAATATTATCAAATATTCAGGGTGTTCAAATTGTATCTTACACTTTTTTTTTAAAGCAGTTGGTCCATTTGTATCAAGATCCAGACAAGGGTCTTCTAAAGCATTTGGTCCATTTGTATCAAGATCCAGACAAGGGTCTTCTAAAGCATTTGGTTGCTGTGTCTCTTCAATTGTTCTTAATGTGTAGGTCCTTCCTCCCTAGTTTTACCCTTATAATTGATATTTTTAAGCATATTTAGAGTGTTAGATGTTAAATTTAGATGACTGTGTTTAAATTTGTGTTTTAGGAAGATCTCTTAGAAGTCAGATACACAATTGATTTTTATGCAAAGGGAAAAGCTGAGGCAGAAGAACTAGTTATAAACTTACTGCAGGATTCTAGAGGAGTACGATGGCCTGAGAATTATATGTTTCAAACCTCCCAACATCATACTATTTACCACCCCTGAGTGCTTCATCTTCCCCGGGAACACCTGGGACCCCTGCCCCACTTACTGTCTCACCTGGAATCCTGGTACGGCTCCTTAGGCTTCCCCGACACAAGGAGGTCATTTCTACACTTGAGCTGGGATTTGGCCAAAATACCAAGGCAGGGGTTCTGGATATATATATATATATGTATATATGATGTTGTTTTCCTTTCCCATGGTCTTTTCCTTTCTCCATCCAGGTGGGGATTTAAAATAATGTTCCCCAGATTCTGTTTTTTCTTTTTTCAATTAATATGGCACACAATGAGCCAAAGATGATCTTGTTTTTGTCCCAAGTAACTGTTTATTTTCAGGCACGGGGAGGGTGGTCATTAGTTGCTAGGTATATTGTGTGCTCGTCTGAGCTCATGAGCTTTCAAGGCTCATTATTTGGAAGGAACATAGAGTTGCTGTTCAGGCCCAATTTAAATCCCACTTGCCAGGATGTCTTCCTGGAATTGCCTTCCTAAATTACTCCTGCTGTTTCCTCATTCTTCTCCGCAGCACACCGTGCTGGAACAGCCAGTCCCATCTTGGCAGAGAAGTACTTCCTGCCTTGGGGCTGCAGGTTTGCCATCTATAAAGGGGATAAAGATGTACGCGGTACCTGACTGCGGTTTTGAGGATAACTCCGCTCTTTATATGATGATCTTTATAAACTCGAAAATGCTGCCCAAATTTGAGGAACTGCTGTCGTTGCTACCGGTACTTCTGCCTCAATCATGGGATTATTTAATGGTGTCTGTTCCTTCTTCCTAACAGGGACCATTTCTTTTTTTAACCAAAAACAATACCCAATTAATGAAACATGCATTTTTTTTTTTTTTTTTTCTTTTTGAGACGGAGTTTCGCTCTGTCTCCCAGGCTGGAGTGCAGTGGCACGATCTCGGCTCACTGCAGGCTCCACCTCCTGGGTTCACGCCATTCTTCTGCCTCAGCCTCCTGAGTAGCTGGGACTACAGGCACCCGCCACCACGCCCGGCTGATTTTTTGTATTTTTAGTAGAGACGGGGTTTCACCGTGTTAGCCAGGATGGTCTCGATCTCCTGACTTCGTGATCCACCCGCCTTGGCCTCCCAAAGTGCTGGGATTATAGGCGTGAGCCACCGCGCCCGGCAGAACCACGCATTTTTAATCTGTGTCTTGCCCAGAGCACCTAGTTTGTTTCCTGTCAGATTTTCTTTCTAAACATATTTGTGCATAAAAGTATTTGTCAGATTTGCATTTCTTCATGGAGGGTTGATGACTAGGGCCAAGTGGCCCTCTGCGCAGGGACAGTGGTCTAGAGTAAGGCCCTTCTGAGCATCCACTCTCCTGAGAAGGCACTGGATGGAGGCATCAGGCCTGGGGGACAGGTTTGTGGCTCCTGGCTCTGGTGCAGTGGCTGTCAGCGAGATCTCCTTGGACTGTGGTTCTAGAAGAAAGGTCAGGTGCAGGTGGGCTTCTAGAGGCATCTCTGAGGTTTTGTGGGAGGACTCCTCTCTGCAGAGGGAGTGGCCCCAGCAGTAAACCTGGGCCATCTCCAGCCTGCTATGAGCCAAGTGCTCAGAGACCACTGAGTCTGAAGGAAGCCACCTATTGATGCTTCCAAGAAGAATCATGTCACTTTGGTCCTAGAAGGAGGCGTAGGGCCCATTTAGTCATAGCCTTCCCTTTGATGGTTGGAACATGGAAACCCAGAGAAATGGAGCTGTTTCCTCCACATCTCACACTGTTGTGGGGGGCTATATATTTGCTCCCCTAGGGCCACATGTGAGTGTCATGACCCCCCACTGTGCTCTCCTTCCTGATACACTTAGTCCAGGGTAGAGGAAGGAGGGATACTTGCAGAGTGCCCCTGACATGTTAGATACCTCGTAGGTACTTAACCCCCATAGTGTTCCCACAAGGTGGGTTTTTGGGAGGAGATGGGTTCAAATCCTAACTCCAGCACTTTCTACCCTGTAGCTGTGGCTGGGTCACCCTGTACTATGGATGGGTTTCTGTCTCTTCCTCTGCCTTGATGCTTTCATCTGTAAACTGGGACACTGCTACTGATTGTTTTGTCAGGCTTCATGAGGTTTAAATGAGAATGTTTATAACGTGCTTGGCACAGTGCCTGGCCCATGATAGGTGCACTATGAAGCCGCTATTGTTGGCTTGTTGACAGATGAAGAAAGCAAAGCTCAGAGGTGTTAGTTACCTGCCTCACATCACCTAACTGCAGTTAGGATTTGAACCCAGGCCTCTCAGACATCCAGGCTTATACACACTCCCTTGCAGGGGCTGGGAGAGTGGATGTAGCTGTCCTCTCAGCAGAAGAGGAGAGGCTTGCTCAGTGGCCAGCACACATAGCCGCCCAGGATGTGCTTATTAAACAAACGCTACCTGCAGCTGCTGAACTAGACACGGGAAAATCACAGGGTGTGGCTGTGCGTGGTGACAAGAGTCGTGTTTAAGATGGACTGTTTCCATGGTGAGGACACTGAAGGAAGAATTTCGATTCTGGATATCCACACCCGGCAGGAATTTGAGATTTCAGGCAGGATCCCATATCATATAAAGAAAACTTTCTAGACTTTCAAGTCCTAAGGTAGATTTCTGAAGAGAACGGCTCATTATTTTCCTCTTTCTCATGAAAATTTTTGTTGCCTTTCCAATACCTTCTTGAAGAGTTGGCATTTCCGGTCTCTCCCAGGGCCGGTTGGGAAGCTGTCTATGGTTTTCTTGGTTGGCCTCTGTGGCTATCTCTCCAAGACACCTCACAGAAGAGCAGCTGGGTCTCCTGACCAGAAAGTTTTTGCCAAAGCAGAAAAGCAGTTTGCTTGCTGAGTCCCTAAATGTTTCCTGTACCAGCAAGACCCAGGGTGTCCACCCTCATTTCTGAATCACAAAGGGCTCCCTATTGTCTGTGCTTCCCATCCCAGCGGAGGAGATGGAGACGGCCTCTGCAGCACAGCGACCGTCCCCAGCCCGTGTTTCTTATGGGACAGAGGTCCGTAACCTGCTTAGCTGTCTCTGGAGAGGGATGACAGCCTGGCCTTGGCAAGTTGCTCTTAGTTTCTTGCAGTTCTGTTTCCTGTTCATCCATCTTTTTAACACCAGGCTTAGAAGCCCTTCCAGGGAGCTCTGAAGCTTTCTTCGGGCCTTGTTCTTAGGCAGCAGTTGAGCTGGGTTTATCTCAAGCGTCCCTAAGTTGGAGGTGAAGGAATAAACAAAGACATGAGGTTATTCCTTCAGAGTGCTTGCAGAAACCCGAACAGGCTGTGTTTACAGTTACCCTGTTTCCTCTCTCCTTTCTTCCGTCTCGATATTAACCGGCTGCCTGCCACGTGTTGGGTGTTAGTCAGTACCTGTACACTTGCACACACACAGCTCACACGTGCAGTCACGCTGCGAGCTTAGAGGAATAATGATGAGAAAAAGACACAAATTTCAATCACTGGGATGTTCAGAGGCCCCTGAGCTACAGGAAGAGTCTGGAGGAAAGTGCCAGCCAGCCTTTGGGTCACGGAAGGCTCTTGGGAGTAGGCATTGGAGCAGCATGTTGAGTGAGGGCTGGATGTGTACAGGTGGGGCCCCCAGAGGAAAGGATGAGCCTGTGGGTGGAGGGCAGTGGGAGCGGGCGAGGTTGAAAAGCAGGGGAGTCCAGCTGGGAATTAGCATATCAGAGGAAAGACAGGAATAAAACTGGAGATGAAGGCTAGGGGGCACTGGGGCAGCCTCGGATGCCAGGCCTGTGAGCGAGAACATCATCCTCAGGCTGGAGTTGAATGCCACACTTTCTGTACCTATGGATTTGAACAATTGGCCTCTCTGGTTCTCTGATTTCACAAAGAAGGACTTGCCCTCCAGGTTGACTGGCTCCTGTGTCGCTTGTGGGTTGAGATGAATGACAAGAATGGCCCTGGTTCCCTGTAAGTGTTAGTTGCCTGCCTGTTCCATGGAAAGCGAGCACATGGAGAGGACAGCGTTTCATGTCAGGACCTTACTGTTTGTGCTGGCACAGAGGGAATAGGACTGTGGAAGGTAAATTATCCTGTAACTGTCCTATGGCGAGGCCAAGAGATCTGTCCTTATTTCTAATGCCTTTTGAGGAAGACTAGATGTGCTCAAAATAGATCAGGGAGTCCAGTAGGCCTCTGTACTGTAGATGTCTTGTTTATCTGTGGAGATGTTTTTAACCTTCACTAACTGGAGTTATTTTGAACACTAGCCAGAGACCTTAGGGAGACTGTTCTAGAGCAGAGTTACACACAGAGCCGGGTGGCCCTCACGGCCTAAGGCACAATGACCTTTGTAGACTTATCAAATGGGGAATATGATACATGAGTCTTAGCTTCAGGATCTCCCCAGCCAAAGGCCTTTGGACCCAGAGAAACCAGACATACCAGTGGGTGAAGCAAGGCCGTCTTAAGATCGTTTAAATAAGAGCAGTCAGCCCGGGCAGAAGCCTAGTCTTCACATTTCTCATCTTAACCAACACTCCCAATGCCTATGGTCTGAATAGGATTTACAGTGTATGCAGGTCTTTTCAAGGACATTCTCTGGATTTTAATAGCTCCCAGGAGGTGGTTTTGTCATTGCCACTGTGTAGGAGGCCTGCTTAGAGCCTCACAGCTGATGGGAGCCTCCATCACCTCCCACAAAGTCAGTTGTAGGCCTGGTGCAGAGGCCAGCAGCAGCAAGATAGTCACATTCTAGCAGAGTGTCTCCATCCACTGGCTGCTAAGCCATGGAATTTACTCGCCAGCATGCCGGCCAGGCATTGCGGAGCTCTCCTGATTGATTTCTTTTCAGAAACTCACAGGATCAACTTGATAGCAGGATGGAATTTTGGACTCTAAAGAGGTCTCCCAGTGTAGCCCATCTCACTAGTCACATTGCTATGAGAGTCTGTAACTAACTCACCCCAGTGGAAATAAGAGCCTGTCGCATCATTTCAGGTGCCTGATCTGTGTAGACAGTGGAATGAGATGGCTCTTGTCTTGCAAAGTCTGCTCTCTACATAGGTGTTTAAGTGGGCTCCCAAGCACATTAAATCTTCCAAGTTTGCCCGGGCCCGTCTCTATCACTAAGTCTTCTTGGTCCTCTTTTATTTGAGTTGAGGCCGTCTTCACCTCTGGGCTAGTCTAAGAGGGTGGGGTGCTTGCCTTGCGGCATTCTCTGGCTGGTGGTGCAGGAAGTGAACCTTCAGAGTTTGGATGAACTCTGTCTTATTTGAAAAGGACCAGCCTGGCCAACATGGTGAAACCCGTCTCTACTAAAAAATACAAAACAATTAGCTAGGCATGGTGGCAGATGCCTGTAATCCCAGCTATTCAGGAGGCTGAGGCAGGAGAATCACTTGAACCTGGAAGGTAGAGGTTGCAGCGAGCCGAGATCGCACCATTGCACTCCAGTCTAGATGACGAGAACGAGACTTCATCTCAAAAAAAAAAAAAAGAAAGAAAGATGTTTATGGTTTACTTCCTTCTCCAGGTTTCTCTGGGAATTGTGTTGGCTGTGGAAAGAAAGGCTTCTGTTACTTCACGGAATTCTCCAATCATATAAATCTGAAACTGACCACTCAGCCCAAGAAGCAGAAACACTTGAAGTATTACCTGGTCCGTAATGCACAAGGGACTCTAACCAAAGGACCTTTAATCTGTTGGAAAGGCTCAGGTGAGCAGGTTGGCTGTGGAGGAGGTGTGGGAGTGCTGGGCCCCCAAGTGGGCCGTGGTGCCTGTCGGTGTGATGCTGGGGAGAGGCCCCTGCGTAGCAGCACATATCACAGGCAAAAGGCTGGGCCTATGAAATGGAAAATGCTCCTTTGCATTATGGGCATTAAGCTGGTTGACAGTGACAGTCTAATTGGATGGGATGTTTAAAAGTCGACAGAGGGCCAGTCGTGGTGGCTCACGCCTGTAATTTCAGCACTTTGGGAGGCTGAGGTGAGGAGATCACTTGAGGTCAGGAGTTCAAGACCAGCCTGGCCAACACAGTGACACCCTTCTCTACTGAAAATACACAAGTTAGCCGGCCATGGTGGCACCCGCCTGTAATCCCAGCTACTCGGGAGGCTGAGACAGGAGAATCACTTGAACCCGGGAGGTGGAGGTTGCAGTGAGCTGAGATGGTGCCACTGCACTCCAGCCTGGGCAGCAGAGCATGACTCCATCTCAAAAAACAAAACAAAACAAAACAAAAAACACGTTGACAGAGGGCCAGACTGTGCATTACCTCCTACGGCAAGTATTTGGGGCACTGGTTCTCATCTCCCCAAATTGAGTGGTTTACCCAAGTGGTCCTCAACCATGGGTGACTTTTGTCCCCTAGGGAACGTTTGGCCATAACTCAAGACAAGTTTGATTGTCACGACTGGATGGTGCCACCAGCATCTGGGGTAGGGACCAGGGTATGGCCGAATATTCTGCAGTGCACAGGACAGCCCCCAGCACAAAGAAGCCCACTGCAAATGTCACTGGTGCCAAGGCTGAGAACCTGACTTAAGACAGCTTGGCTTGAACAATGCCCCACCGAAGTCCCTGAACCCTGAACTATGGCCAGAAAGACCAGCTTCACGTTGCTGGTCTCTGAAGAAGTGATTGGGATGCAGCTTTCAGAAATGTTGGGAGCAGGCTGCCCTCCCACCCTTCTTTGTCTCAGCTTTGCCCTTCATGGCCACGGTCAGCAATGCAGGGTGAGGAGGAAGCTGGATCCTCAGTGGCCTGCCATGGGTGGAGGGCAAGTCTGGGGTGTGAGGTGTCCCTCCCTTGTCTGTGTTTGTTCCCATCTTGTCTTCCAGACTCTCCCAGGCAGGTCCTGGGAGTAGAAGGAAGAGGCCTTAGGCTGGGTGGCTCTGGGCATGTCCCCCTCACACCCCACTCTTCCTTCCTCTCTGCTTTTCTTGCTTTGTTCAGTAAATGCCTCCTGAGCCCCTACTACTTGCCAGTCATTTCTCAGGCCCTGAGGATGCAGTGGTTCTGTCCCGTATGGGACCAGTTCACCGTCTTTGATCACCTGCTGGGTCCAAGCACCTCAGAGGTTCCCCACCTCACTGGCCGCTGGGGATGGCCTTTCCCAGAGGAGGAAATAAGGGTGGAAGATGGTATCATTTCTTTATCTTCAAGTAACACTCTCGTCTATGGCTACAGGTAGCTGTAGGGTGACTTATTTGTGTAATTTTTCCCTTTCTTCTAAATACTCACCATTGCTCCTACTCTTGACAACCAGAGCTGCCCCTTGGCATGGAGCCACAAGTAGAGAGTCGCACCCCCACCCTGGCTTCATGCTGAAACAAAGACCAGGATGTGGTGGCAGCTTGTGTGGCTGTCTCCATAGCTCACTGTCCTGTAGGACATGTTCCACTCCAGAAACTCATTTCGTAATTGTTGGAGAAGAGCGAGTTGGTTTTCATGCGTGCACCTTGCTCCCTTAGAGTTTAGAAGCCGGCAGATCCCCGCCAGTACTTGTTCCAGTTCCCTCTTCCCAGCCCTGGAGAGCGTGGCTGCCTTCCCCAGCGAGCCCGTTCCTGGAACGAACCCCAGCATCCTGATGGGAGCTCAGCAGGCAGGTGAGGCGGCAGAGACGCGCCAGAGCCGCTAAATCCACAGAGCTGGCATGTCTCCGATGTGTCTGGTTAACCATGCAGTCAAGCATTCTTCAAGATAAATCAGGGGGCTGTTACCTTTTTCTATAACACCTTTACTTTCATCTTGAATTTAGAATACTTTTCAACGAAGAATGCTAGGTTTTTCATTGGGAGAGCTTTTCTTTCTTCCTGTTTGATATGAAGTGGGATCCCCTGGTGGGGACATACGCAGGGTCCCTCTGCAGCACCCCCTGCCCCAACCCCTGCACAGCATAGAGCTCTCTGTGTAAAGGTGCTGAGTCAGGGTTTGAATGAATTGCTAGAAGGGGCGGAAAAGACCAGATTGCTGCCATTCACCCCGTGCTCAGCACTCCCCAGCTCCATGAACGCCTTGAAGTCCAACAACCACGCTGTGAGCAAGCGTCAGTTTCCACATTTTACTGATTGGGAAGGTGAGGCTCATTGAGGCTGCGTGCTTGCCTAGGACCTTGTGGGCAGGATGAGGTGGAGGCAAGAGGTGACATTAGATGTGAACCCTGATGTACATGCTTGGCATTTCACCACGTTGCACAGACTTCCTAAGCATAGAGATTGTTATCATGGTGGACACCAGCCTTCCCGAGGACTCAGGAAGGTCGCTGGTTGTTTTCATGCCTCCTGCCCAGAGGGTCTGTAGAGGCACATTGGCCCTGGGACGGAGCCAGTGCCCTTGTACACACCTGGCCCATCCATCGCCTGGGCAGGGGACTGGGATGTACTCTCCTCCAGAGGCCCAGAGCTCCTCACTGCTTCCCCATGCGCAGGCCCCCAGCGCCTCTGCCATCATGGCCTGGAGAATCTGCTGTTTTTGCTGTCGGGGTGCCTGGGTGTAAGCTCCAGTGCTGCCACCTTTTAGCTGAGTGGTTTGGGGCAACTCAAACCCTCTGAACCTCCATTTCGTCATCTGTAAAGTTGGGCAAATCTCTTCTGTCTAATTTGTAGGGCAATTGTGAGAATTAAATAAGATGATAGTATGAGCAAGTACTCAAAGCGTGTTACACACCGGGCACTGTTCCAGGCACTTTCTTCTGCTAACTCATGTCATTCTCACAGTGGCTCTGAGTTGCTACAGTGACCACCCCCATTTTCTAGATGAGAACACTGAGGCATAGGGAGGTTAAGTAAGTGTCCAGGGTTACACAGCTGGGAGGTGGTGGAACTGGGCTCAAACACATGTCATCTGGCTTCAGAGCCACCCTCTTAAACCCACAGGAAACATTCAGTGCTACTCCTGACCTGAGCTCTTTCCAGACCATTCTGGCTGACATGGGTACCTTAAGCAGTTCTGTCAGCCCCAGGAGACGAGAAGCCATGATTGTCCCCAGAATTACCCTTAGACCTGGGGAGCCCTGGGCCCTATGAACAGCCTGCACCCAGGTAGCTGCAAACCCGACTGCTCTTCTGGACTCCAGATGTATTAGTCCATTTTCATACTGCTATGAAGACATTCCCAAGACTGGGTAATTTATAAAGAAAGTGGTTTAATGGACTCACGGTTCTACATGGCTGTGGAGGCCTCACAGTCATGGCAAAAGGCAAAGGAGAAGCAAAGGCACGTCTTACATGGTGGCAGGCAAGAGAGCATGTGCAGGGGAACTGCCCTTTATAAAACCATCAGGTCTCGTGAGACTTCTTCACTATCACGAGAACAGTATGGGGGAACCACCCCCATGATTGAATTACCTCCCACCAGGTCCCTCCCATGACACAGGGGGATTATGGGAGCTGCAATTCAAAGTGGAATTTGGGCGGGGACACAGCCAAACCATATCAAACAGAGGTCTTGAGAGAGAAGGTAGAAGGAAGCAGAACAGTTTCAGGTGTGGTCCTGGAATTCAGGAAGTCCCCCAGTCCTTCTTTAACTCAGGCTGTGTGTCCAATGGGGTGTGAGCAGGAGGGCGCATGTTCCTGGGTGTGCATGTATATAGGCATGTGTTTGTGCATGTGTGTGTGTGTACATGTTTGTGCATGTGTATGCTTGTGTGTAGGCAGAAGTGTGAATGTGTGTGCACGTGCATGGGTGTGTATGTGTGTGTATGCATGGGTCCGCATGTATCTTCTCAGTGTAGCAGAATCACTGTTGGGAATTCTGACCTCCTGATGAGACTTGCTGGGGAAAAGCTAGTTTGTGAAACTGCAAGGAAAATGATTTCCTCCTTGCCTGGCTCCCAGGGCATTCTTGTGAACTGACCCTCCTCTTTGCCTTCTATCTGTTTTCAGGACCAGCTTCTGATCACCCCTCACTAAGCGCAGCAATGGGTCCGGCTGTTTTCAACGGCAAAGATTCCCCGAAGTGCCAACAACTGGCAAAGAATAACCTGTTGGCCCTGCCGCGACCATCGGCTTTAGGTAGCTCTGCCTGTCCTGGCCGTCCTGGGGATCCTGCTCTTCTTTGGGCCAAGGCCAGAGGGGGCATGGGAGCTGCTGGGCTGGGGCCGCTGAGCCTCCTGGAGTCTGGTGTGGCTTCCATGAGAGTCAGGCCAGGACCACAGGTGCCTCCTGAGTCTGTGGGTCTGGGCCTAGGCCCTGGTGCTGTATGAGTGACACTTGGGAGTTATCGTGTGTGCCAAGGAGCAGTGAGACAGACACCTGTGGTGATGGCGAGTGACCTGTCCTATGGGCTGCACAGCTGGAGGATGGTAGAATTTTGGAGCAATAGTGGGCAGTGTGTTGTTGGGGAAGAACATGGGCTTCTGAATCAGGAAAATATGAATTCAAAACCTCCCACTGTCTCTTGTTAGTCAGGGGACCTTGGCCAAGTCTCAATAAATGTTTGTTCATCTGGAGACGAGAATTCTGCTCCAAGGGTTGTTAAGAGGGATGAGGTGCTGTATGAAAGGTCAGAGCACATCTGGCAGCTCACTAATTGGTACCGGCTGTTCTCATCCAAATCAGTATCATTGCTGAGGCTAGTCTGTTCAGGGAAGGCTTCCTGGAGGAGGTGATAACTGAGCTGCAACTTAGAAGCTGGGGAAGCATCATGTAGAGATGGAAAGGGACAAAGGGAGCAAAGAGGGATGAGGAGGTGGGGATATGGATGAGAGAGGTGAGTGAAGGGGCTGAGCAGACCTCCTGCCAGAGGAGGGTTTGAGGGAGCTGTGAACGGGCAGAGCAACCTGGGACCTGCTCGTGGACTCCCAGTCCAGTGCTCTCCCCGCCATGCTCATCTGGAGCCACATCATAAGCCATTCTTGTCTTTCTTTCCTCCATCATGCACTCAGCTAAATTGGATTTGAAGATCTAAGACATCAAACTGGAGGAGCCCTTAGAAACCATCTAGGCCAGCGCTGTTTTACAGAGGAGGAGACAGAGGTCCAGAGAGGCAAGGCCAGGTCTCCATGCTCCCTCTCCACTGTGCTGGTGGAGGACCTCCCTGGTGAAAATCTTGTGAATTGTCTAACTCTTCACTGAAGGGGCGAATGTAGTTTCTGAACAGAATCTGAGGCCTCCCAATCAGTGCCTCCATCCTGGAGTCCGAAACCCACAGCAGCCAAGTCCCAGGCAGTAGCTGAGTCCTGTCCTCCGCAGCAGACTAGCCCCAGGCAGCCTCCTGCTTTCATCCAGGGACTGCTGCTTCTCTGCCGGGTGCTGCATTTGGGGGCAGCCCTGTGGCTGCAGAGCTGGACCTCTGGGGATGAGGATGCTGGGGATGCCACGCTGCTGCGGCCTCCCTTCTGGGCTGTCTGTGGACCCCCAGCCTCCACCCTGAACAGCAGGGAGATGAGGGCCTCCCTCAGCCCGGGAACCTGGGAAGGTGGCCTTGGGAAGCCTTCTGTGTGGGACTGACTGCGTTTTCCTTGCCATGCTCCATGGAGGGGTGTGGGAGATGGAGCTCCTCCAAATTGCCTAGGGGAACACTCGAGCCTTTCCAGAATCTGGACCCAGCCCACCGGCCGAACCTCATTCCCTGCTATTTTGGCTGCCCTGGGCAGTTGAGTTCCCCCACCCCCATGGTCCCATCCTCCTGTCTCCACGCTCTGTGCCTGCGTCCCGGCTCTGGGCTGCTGTCTCCACCCACCTATTAAATCACCTTTCAGAGCTTAGTTCAGAGGGGCACCTGCTCCGTGCAGGAGGGCTCCCTGTGAGCGCACGGGTCTCCCAGCTGTCCCAGGCTCAGTCCCGCAGCCACATGTGGCCATCGGGGCCTCGGCGCTGTGCAGTTTCGGAGGGCAGCCCCGTGGTCATGTGCATCTGACATGTACCAGCCGTGGTCATGTACCAGCTGCTGGGGAGCCCAGCCAGAGGGCATGACGCTGGCTGGGTTGAGTTGCGATGAGCACAGCTGAAGTGTCGGAGTTCCTGGGCCTTCTCCTCTGCTCTGGGGAAAGAGCTCAAAATCAGTTTTTAAGAAACTGCGTCTAATACCACATGGAGTTTACTGAAGCCTAGAGTCCTGTCACTCACTGGTTCGCAATGGAGAAGTGCTGCCCCCTGGGGGCGGGGGTAAGAAATGTTCTGGTAAAGGATGGATTTGTTGTCCCAGACCCAGGGTCTTACTGGCATTTGGTGCTGGGACAGAGCGGGCAGGATGCAGAATGTCCCGCACCAAGCAGGCTACATAATGAGTCATCTCCAAAAAATGCCAAATAGTACCTCCCCAAGAGACATTTTGAGAAATAGTTGATCCACATTGGTACCATGGGAGCAGCTCCTGGTGACATCATTTGGGAAGAGCTCACGGGCTTAGGGTCTACTTAGAGCTATTTATAGGGTTATCTTCCCAAAATGAGGAAACATCTGCGTCTCTTCAATCCTTACTGAGATCCAATGCCAAGCCCTGTCCCCTTTGGTCGTTCAGTAGAGCTTTTAGAGGAGCTGGCTGCTTAGCCTCTGTGGGGGGTCTCCCATCGCAATGGGGGACAGATGTTTGCAGAGTCAAAGGCCTCATCCCTGCAAACAGGAAGGAGGAAAACAGCAGCTGCATCAGTGGTTGTTGGGAGGGCCAAAGAAGCCCACGGGTTTGAAAGCTCTTTGTAAACAAAGTACTTTATGCTTTTAACTTTTTGTTTACTTTCAGTCAGTCAAATGAAGTGATAATATTTTTTTGTTTACTCTTGAGAGACTCTAAAGTAATGATTCTCACCCTGCAGCGTGCTTAAGAATTACCAGGCTGGTCGGGTGCCTTGGCTCACGCCTATAATCTCAGCACTTTGGGAGGCTGAGCGGGCGGATCACCTGAGGTCAGGAGTTCGAGAGCAGCCTGACCAACATGGTGAAACCCCGTCTCTACTAAAAATACAAAAACTGGGCAGGTATGGTGGTGCGTGCTTGTAATCCCAGCTACTCGGGAGACTGAGGCAGGAGAATCCCTTGAACTCAGGAGGCAGAGGTTGCAGTGAGCCAAGATTGCGCCACTGCACTCCAGCCTCAGCAACAAGAGCGAGACTCTGTCTTGGAAAAAAAAAAAAAAAATCACCAGGCTGGCTTACAAAGGATGGTGTTTTTTTACTGTTGTTTCCAGAGATGTGATTCTGGAGGTCAAGGCAGGGCCCAGGGACACACAGGTTTAGTAGGCACAGGTTTAATAGGCCCATGCGGGTTCTGTGCAGTGCCTCGGGTCACACCTGGAGAACCGTTCTGATTTGTGTTTCTCCACCCGGGCTGTGCATTAGAATCAAGAAGAAGCGTTGAGATATTGGGATGCCTGGGTCCTGCTCCCATGCTGGGCTTCTGGTTTACCTGGGATGAGATTGCTTCCAGACAGAGTTTTAAAAGTTTCCCAGTTGAGTTTAATGTACAGTTGAGGTTGAGACATGAATCTCTGCATGTAGGGGAAATTTTGTGTCTGGTTAGTCAAGAAACTATGGAAACCAATTCTTGATATTTTGAACCATTCACGAAGATAGTTTGAGTCATGAGCATGCTGTTGTCTAGAGTGGGCGGGGATGACTCATTGGAGTGGGTGCGCTGCTCTGTACTTGATTGTTTTGAGTCTGAAATTAGCTTTCCAGGCTGGGGCAGGGAGGGGAGCACAGGTGGAACAGTACTGCCCCCAAGCGGTGGAGCTGTGGTGGTGGATCAAATGCTGCTGCCGCCTGTCTGCGGAAACATATTTCTCTCTTCTAGCCCTTCAGAAGTGTATTGGAATATGTCGATAACAATAATGATGGTGGTGAAGATGATGATGATGTGGGTAATTCTGGCTACCTTATTGGGTCCAAACTTCCCGCAGTTCGTTGCACAAAGCAGTCTACATACATTCTCTTTAGTCCTGATCAAACCACCTTTCAGAGTAGGGTTTAGTGTCCTATTTTAAAGATGAAGGAGCTTGGGCTCAGAGAGAGATCGTTTAGGCACACACACAACTTTGGAATGAAACATTTACAAAAATTGACATTTCCTTATGCCTAGATATT
Source organism: Pongo abelii (assembly GCF_028885655.2). Taxonomy (NCBI): domain Eukaryota; kingdom Metazoa; phylum Chordata; class Mammalia; order Primates; family Hominidae; genus Pongo; species Pongo abelii. The sequence goes on along the minus strand of NC_071997.2, from coordinate 121,322,198 downwards.
TCACTAGGTCCTTAAAACCCACGTGAATCTGTGATTAGAAAAACAAAACAAAACAGATCATTGTTCTCCAAACCAAGGGTAAATTTTATTGGGTCCCTGTCCTTGTGATAGCCTAATCTACACTCTGAATATTGTCTAGGTATCTTGTCAAACTCCGGGCCACCCAAAAAACGCCACAAAGGGTGGTCTCCAGAATCTCCATCAGCTCCAGATGGTGGCTGCCCCCAAGGTGGTGGGAACAGAGCTAAGTATGGTAAGTGATGGCAGCCTTGCCCAGAATTCCAGACTTGGGTACTGGTGGTAGTGCTGCTGCCAGTTGTGTGTATGTGTGCGTGTGTGCACGCGCACGAGTGTGAATGTACGTGTGTACTGGTGAGGGAGTTCTAAGGAGGCAGAGTTTGGTGTAACAAAAGACCTCTTTCTCACATGTTAAAATTGCTTGGCAAGGTCTAGGATCCGTGTATGATAGTGAGTTCTCTGATCCTTGGGAAATTTTAAAAGGGGCTATTTATGACTTGGCAGGGATATCGAAGAGGAGACTGAACTACTGGGGGAAGGATGGACGGAATGAACTTAAAGGTGCCCTTGACCTTAGGAATCTGTGACTATAAGACTTCAGTGCTCCTGTAATCAGGGACGTTGGTCAGGGGGTAGCAGATTTGCTGGCTGGCCTGATGTCAGGTGTGTGAGAGGTTGGATGCCTTGTCTGATGTTTTTACTAATATTCTTGGGTGTTCCTAGAGAGCGCAGGTATGTCCTGCGTGCCACAGGTTGGCTTGGTGGGACCAGCTTCAGTCACCTTTCCAGTGGTGGCCTCTGGAGAACCAGTGTCTGTTCCTGACAACTTGCTGAAAATATGCAAGGCCAAGCCAGTGATATTTAAAGGCAAGTACAGCAGTGCACTGAGTCGTGGGGATGGGAGAACCTAAAGGAAGACATGAGAAACAGGCAAAAGCGAGACCTCATCCCAGTCTGACTCCGAGGGTATCCTCCTGAGACAAACCTAAAATGCTTTCCAGGGCAAGGAAAGAACAAGGCAGAGCCAGTCACTAGTTCAGCCCCTGATCAGATGCCAAGAATGATGGAGCTTGTCACAGCTTCCCACAGTGGGTCTAGGTGAAATGATTCCCTGCCGTGACATCTATTTGCCTGTTCACTCATTCTTTCCTTCGTTTGCTCAGCTTCATTGAGCTTCTGCCGTGGTCCCAGGCCTGGTGCTGAGTGCCGAAGATTAGGAAAAAACAAATCACTCCCTGGCTGCAGGAGCCCCGCTCTGGTGGGTTGTCTCCTGTTGTCACCCACGCCACTAGTATTTTTTGACTATGAAATCTACTTTGGTTGGGCAAAGATAGCCGTGGTCACCACTGTAAAAGCATCAAACAAAATTAGATTTGATCTGTTTTGTGCAGTGGGCTAACGTAAGCTACGTGGGGATAGACTTTTGGCTCAGCTGAAGAAATCTCTTTGATGAAGCTGGGGATGTTGCAATGGGAAACCCTGGGGGGGTTCAGCAGGGCTTGGCTGGTGATTTGTAGGCACCAGAACGGCTGGCACATGGCAACATACACATACATACACATGTGGGCACGGCACACACACACACACACACACACACACACACACACACAGTGCACGCAGGCCCCTCTTAAATACGTTATTATTGCATTTGGTATCATGCTTGTAGATAGAGGAGAGAGGATTGTAGGAAAGTGGGAGAAGCACCCTACTGTTAATTAAGAAATAAGAAAGAGCATGTCTTTTTCCTAAAAAACAAAAACTGGACGGGGTATTCAGGAAGTAGAGTGCAACTCTGAGTTTTGACCTTAGCATGACGCAGGACCAATGACCGAGGCAGTTCCACTGGGCCCCACTGTCTACCTCAAATGAAGACCAACATTCTTTCAGTCATGTTGTGTGTATTTTTGTGTGTGGCCATGGTGTGTCTGTGGTAGGCCCGAAGACCACGGTGCTCAGGAAACAGAGCTGGGACAGGGTGCAAGGCTTGGAGGTACAGGCAGGGTGTCACCTGCCTCTGCTTTGAGCCAGGAACCTCAGAAAAGAAAGCCCAGCAAGTCTACGTCTCACACGAACAATCTCAGAATAGAGACTGTCCTCTTGGTTCTCAGGTGTGCTCTGTTCCCTCCACTGCCTCTCTGTTTACACTGCACCCCTCGCTGTAAAGCCCTTCTCTCCCTGACTCCTGTTCCCCACAGGCATATGTCCAAGCCCTCTTGAGGCCTTAAGACTCAGCTCTGTGCCTTCTCCATGAAGTTGTCTTAGATTCCCTTTCCTCTGCCCCCCTTGTCACTTCCCTGTCCCTCTTTTATGACAAATGTCACATGCTTGCTTTTATAGTAACTCTTTACCTTTCCTCTTGCCAACCGCAATATTTGTAAGTGGTGCTACCCAAATGGTAGCCCCTGGTCCAGCAGAACCTGCATCGCCTTGGAGCTTATGAGAGGCGTGAATTCACGGACCAATCCTGGAATCAGAATCAGGCCCCAGTTCTGCATCAGAAGGTCTGGGTGGCGCCACCAAGTGTTTGGCAAGCCCTTGAGAAGCAATGTCTTTGAGAACATGACCTGTGCCCCAGGCACCAGCTTTACTCCCCGAGCCTAGCAGGACGTCTGCATATAACACACAGCCGAAGTCAGAAAATATATTTTTGGTGACTAAATGGAGTACCTGGAGTGCAAGATAACACACACACATGCCACCTTTGGGAACTCAGCAGCCCTGAGAGGATTTGATAGCTTCACCTGGTTTTACAAATGCGGAGACTGAGGTTTAGGGCAGTTAAGCTTCTTGCTTAGTGTCATGTAGCTAAAGAATGGTGGAAAGATATTTGAACCCGACCTGGGCAATTCCACCTCCGAGGGCTGTCCTCAGAATGAATCTTCTAATGGGCTGGGCACGGTGGCTCATGCCTGTAATCCCAGAACTTTGAGAGGCCGAGGTGGGTAGATCACTTTAGGTCAGAGGTGGGTAGATCACTTTAGGTCAGAAGTTTAAGACCAGCCCGGGCAACATGGTGAAACCTTGTCTCTACTAAAAATACAAAAATTGGCCGGGTGTGGTGGTGATGTGCACCTGTAATCCCAGCTACTCGGGAGGCTGAGGTGGGAGAATCGCTTGAACTTGGGAGGCGGAGGTTGCGGTGAGCCGAGATCACGCCACTGCACTCCAGCCCGGGGACAGAGCAAGACACTGTCTCAAAAAAAAAAAAAAAAAAAAAAAAAAGAATGACTCAGTCTTCTGGTCTCTGTGGTACTGTCCCAACTCACCTTGCCAGACAGCCCTGTGGGGGTGCAGGGCAGAATCCTCCCTGCTTGGAGTCAGGGAGGCAAGGCCTGGCAGGCAGCACGCAGTGAAGCTCTGGAAGTTGCTCTGCCCACAAGGTGTCCCATCGGTGGTGCTGGAGGAGTGACAGGTGGTGGCTGCTTGGCTCTGGGCAAGTCCCTCCCTCCAGCTCCCTCACTTGTAAAAAATAAGAGGATCGGACAAAATGAACCAGCAAGTGGCACAGCCCCATTGGTTAGAAAAGATGACTCCTCTCATCCTAGGCTCCAGGAGGGTGAGCAGGTGCACTCAATGAGCAAGGCTTCCCAGGACAGGGCACTCAAGGGACCTGACACAGCTCACCTGTCTCCTTCAGTGCCCTCACCCCCAGAGAACCCACGTGTGTGGGACCGTAAGCTGTGCACAAGACTGGGTGCCAAGTCGCTGCTGTTCCTCTGCAGGCCACGGGAACTTCCCTTACCTCTGTGGGAACTTGAATGACGTCGTGGTCAGCCCCCTCCTGTACACATGCTACCAGAATTCCCAGTCTGTCTCACGGGCGTACGAGCAGTACGGCGCCTCTGCTATCCAGCCCATCTCCGAGGAGATGCAGCTCCTGCTTACCGTCTACTACCTGGTCCAGCTGGGTGAGTCACCTCCACCTCCCGGCCCAAGCACAGACCTGGCCTCGGCCCTCGTGGGGGCTGACTTGGGCTGCTGGAATTGAAATGCATGGGGAGAGCTTATGGCTCCACTGGCGGGACGTCATGAGGTCACTGTGGGCGTCCCCACACTGGGGGGCTGAAAGTAGGTTGAAGTTGATGGAGACATTTCCAGAACTCTTTATCTGCCATTCTAGGCACAGGGATACAGCAGGGAATTGAGCAAAGACCCTGCCCTTGAGGCGATTCTAGTCTAGTGGGAAAGAGAAGCAATAAACCAGTGGAAAACAGGCAGGTAAAGATGGGTGCATGCATTAGTGTATGTTTGTGTGGGGTCAGTTTAGGGTCGTGAAGAAAGGCCTCTGTGAGTAGAGACCTGGACCCTGAGAAGGAGTCAACCTTGTGATGAGCTGAGGAATGAGGACAGGTGGGGCCCTGAGGAGAGAGGGAGGCCAGATAAGGGCTGTGAGGTGGAGAAGCAGTGAGTGTCCCAGGTTGCTGGAGAGGCCAGCGTAGCTGTAGCAGAGAGAGGGTGTGAGAGAGAGGTGTGGTCAGACGGGGCAGGCTCCAGTCGAGAGTGTGATTCTGTGTAGACACATTGAGAAGCCACAGGAGTATTTTTAGGCAGGGGATGGAGGTGATCTGATTTTCACTTTAAAAACGCCACCTTGGCTGCTATGTGGAGTCACATGGGGCAGACGCAGTGGCGGAAACGGAGAGTCAGTTGTTGCCTATTAAAGGCACACAGTGGCTTGGGCCGCTGAAGGCGGCAGCAGTGAGCTGGAGGGGCTATTCTGAAGGTAAGGCCAGCTGGAAATCCCTTTGAAGGAGCTGGGAGCAGATGGGAACTGGGTTTCAGCCTGAGCAGCCGGGTGAATGGTGGCCATGAACCTGAGTTCTGTCTTGGTGTGTTTGTACAAGATGCCCACGAGACAGTCAGGTCGCCTGTGTTCATTTGCATGGACAGGCCTTGAGTCCCAGGAGAGGTGGAGGCTCTAGGTATACATTTAAGACACACTGGCTTACAGATGACTTATATTAAAGCCGTGAGACCAGCTGTGGGTGGCTATGAAGAGAGGAAAGTGCCAAGGTTTGAGCCTGGGGACCTCCAGTCTTCAGAGATCCAGAGGAGGCGACCGAGATGGAATGGGTGGGAAGGAAGGAAAGGACAGTGGAGAATGTGGGAAACCCAGCATTGTCCCCCTTTCTCATAGTCCCCACCAGTCCATCAGTAAGCACGGCTTCATCCTGAATCCAGCCTCGCTCACCCTCTCTGTGGCTGTCCCCTCACTGGGGCACCATTCTTGCCCTGTTCCCCACATCCCTGAGAACTGGGAATCCAATTGCATCTCTTCCCTGCTCAGAGCCCTGCCGCGGCTTCCCATCAGGTGCCCACTCCATCCCTTCTCCGGGGGGCCCAGCCTGCCTCCTGGTCCCACCTGCTTGCTCTGTCCCAGCCCGCTGTCCCCCTCAGCAATCTTGGTCCCACCTGGGCATCCCACACTTGCTGTTCCTTCCCTGTGACATGCTCTTGCCAAAGACATTTGTGTGGCTTGCTCCCTCATGTCCTTCAGGTTTCGGGTCACCCATCATCTCCTCAGCAAGGCCTTCTTGTTACTGTGTGGAAGACAGCTCCTGCCCTCCAGGCCCCTATCCTATGCCCTTTATCTTTAGGGCACCAGGAATTAGGGTCTGTGATTGTTCCCTTTAAGTGTGTCTCCCTCAGCTAGGGTGTAAGCTCCATGAGGCCAGGCATGGTCAGTGAGTCCTTTTCTGGATGCCCCACAGCATCCGCAGCTGAAGTCGACAGTCTGCCAATCTGTGTTGAGGGAATAGTTGAGGAATGGGTGAATATTGATAAGAAGCAGTGAAAAAAAGCATTCCCGAGGAGAGGGGCTGATCCCAAGGAGAGGGGCTGATCAACTGCCAGTGTGGCAGGGAGTTGAGCGGAGGGAAGACTGGACCCTGATCATTGGGTTTGGCCATGGGAAGAGGTTGGCAACCTTGATGATGATGTATGCGAAGATTGGAGATAAAAGTCATACTGGAGTGGGTTACAGAGATTGGAGGTGAAGAGACAGTATGGCACGTGCAAACAGCTCTGGGTAGGGGTTAGTTCTGGAAGGAGATGTGGACTCAAAGGAATGTTTTTAAAGATGAGAGAGAGATAACAGCTAATCTAATTAAATTCTAATTTGATTAGCTAATTCAAGTAGTGAATTCTGATTAAATACATCCAATCAAAGGGGGAGATATAAGCTAATTTAATCAAATTCTGGTATGGCCCACAGAGCAGGTGGCATGAACCCCGTGTTATGTATCAGGAAACCGTAGGAGATAGCTCAGGGCTGCACAGCTGGTGCTGGGTAGAGCTGGGCTGGAACCCACCTTCTAAATGGAAGCCTGCTGCGCTTTCTTCCAGCACATCAAATACAAAATCCGGACGTATAAACCAGACAATTCATAAAAGAGAAAATACCAGAAGGAAACAAATATTGAAAAGTATTCAGTCTCACTCATCATCAAAGACATGCAAATCACAAATCAAGTCATCTTTTTCTGAATTAGTAACCCAAATGATGGTACCCAGTGGTGCTTAGGTGCAGTAAAACCTGCACTTGTCAAATGCACCGTTCGCGCGGTAAACTGACGCATTCAGGCTGTTTGGAAGCAAGCTGATGATATGTAGTAGCTGGTTCTGTAAATCCACCTTTGAGAATTTAGGCAAGGGAAGTAACGTTCTATACATCAAGATGTGCATTGCAGAGGTATTTATAAAGGTGAATATTTGGAAGAAATAAGAGAATCCACAATAGAGACCTTGCTAAGTAAATGGTGGTGCTTACATATGATGGGACATTATGGACACGCTAACAGCACTCTTTATGATGGCTGAAAATGGCACTGAAACTGATGAAGGGTCAAGGTTAAGGAAAGAATGCAAGACCCAAAGTTTATACTGACAATCATTGCAGCTATTTGTAAGGACAATTTTAATATTAATTCCAGCAACACATGTTTTTATTCTCTGTCTTGGAGTAGGAGAAAGCCTGTATTCCTAGGCTGAATGTTCTACACATTTACCACTGTATACGCACATAGGGACAGTGTAACCTGTCTATACCACCGTAGTTCCAGTCCTAACTTTCTGAATTCTTTTTAAAGACCTTCTCTAGCAAGCTATGGGAATTTGGCTTCCTACTTTTTTTACAACAGCAGTGTTTTGGGTGATAATTTTGGATTGATACTTATTCCTTTTTCTGGGTTTTGTTGGCTTTTTGAAAAATTGTCTTTCCAACTTACAGTTGGTGAGTGGCTTGGTAGCAAAGTAAGATTTTTTTTTTTTAAAAAAGAAGACAGAAAAATTGAACTGCAGCTTGAGAACATATTCTTTTTTCCTACTTTGTCATTGAAAATTGAGGAATCACTTTTAACTGTTTTAGATGTGTGTGGCCAAAGAGTGAGCAAGGACTATGTTTCTGGATTGTCAAAGAGGATACTTAATCTTAAAAATAAAAATAAATTTACAAATCATCTTATAATTAAAAAAAAAAAACTTTCATATGGAAAAAAAAAAGACTGAGAAATACACGTAAATAGCGTGGCTCTGTTAGGATGGTGGTTAGATTGTGGCGGATTTTATGCCCTCGCCTCGTGCTCCAGCCGTCTGTGATACGATTTCACAGTAATAACTTAGGTGGGTACTTTCACATCACTGCACCCGCGCTTCCCCGGATGCCGCTGGCATTTGTGGCAGGCCCCCCGCCCGCGTTGTGTTGCAGCCGCAGACCAGGTGCCCTTGATGGAGGACCTGGAGCAGATCTTCCTGCGCTCTTGGCGCGAGTCGCACCTGACCGAGATCCGGCAGTACCAGCAGGCGCCGCCGCAGCCCTTCCCGCCCGCGCCCAGCGCCGCGGCACCCGTGACCTCCGCGCAGCTGCCCTGGCTGGCCAGCCTGGCCGCCAGCTCCTGCAACGACAGCGTGCACGTCATCGAGTGTGCCTACTCCCTGGCCGAGGGCCTCTCCGAGATGTTCCGGCTGTTGGTCGAGGGCAAGCTCGCCAAGACCAACTACGTGGTCATCATCTGCGCCTGCCGCAGCGCGGCCATCGACTCCTGCATCGCAGTCACTGGTGAGCGCTGGGCTGCACAGCTGCGGGGAAGCCCCCTGAACTGCGTTCCCGGTCCCCACCTTTGGTGGTTCTCTCCCTTTCTGTCTAGGGTGGCCCGGGTTTGCAGCAGCATTAGCACCTGCGGTTTGTGCTCAGTAGCTGGCTTCAGAAGGCAGCCTTGACTAATGACTTAGTTACAATCTCATCCCTGCTCTGAGTGGCTGGTGAGGTTACCCCTGGGGTCAGCTTGGGAATGTGGAAAGACCCTGTTGAAAACCTGGCTCTACCACGTGGGTGGTCACTCACACCAGGAACTCTGGCCCTGTTTCTTCACTGATCTATTGGAGATAAAAAACAATGCCCTTGTTGTGTTGTGTTGTCTGTGTTCAGGAGCCAATTAATTTTTTGAGACAAGGTCTCACTCTGTTGCCCAGGCTAGAGTGCAGTGGCCTGATCTTGGCTCATTACAACCTCTACCTCCTAGGTTCAAGAGATTCTCCCATCTCAGCCTCCCAAGTAGCTGGGAGCATGCCCAGCTAATTTGTATTTTTTGATAGAGATGGGGTTTCACCATGTCGCCCAGGCTGGTCTCGAACTCCTGAGCTCAAGTGATCCACCTGCCTAGGTCTCCCAAAGTGCTGGGATTACAGGAGTGAGCCACCGTGCCCAGCCAATTGATTTAATTTTAAAAACACCCATTGAGGCCCCACATGTACAGCCACTGTTCTAGGGGCTGGGGGCCCACAGGGAGCAGAGCAGTCTCTACCTGCCTGGAGTGTTCTTTTAGGTGGGGGAGGCAGACACCAAACACGTGAGCTTTCCTGGCCTGCTTAAATCTTCACAAATGTTGTGCATTTTCGGCCGGAATTTTTTGTACCTTGTAAAATTTGCTTTAAAAGTGCAGAATTTAGTGCACTTTTTTTTGGAGACAGGGTCTTGCCCTGTCACCTGGGCTGAAGTGCAGTGGTGAGATCTTGGCTCATTGCAGTATCGAGCTCCTGGGCTCAAGTGATTCTGTTGCCTCAGCCTCCATCCGGAGTAGCTGGAACTACTACAGGTGTGCACCACCACACCCAGCTCAGTTTTGTACTTTTGTAGAGACAGGGTTTTGCCACGTTGCCCAGGCTGATCTCAAACTCTTGGGCTCAAGCAATCCGCCCGCCTCAGTCTCCCAAAGTGTTGGGATTACAGGTGTGAGCCACTGTGCCTGGCGTTTAATGTACTTTTTAAGTACAGTGTCTAAGTTGTCTTTTAGCATTTTTTTTCTTTTTTTTTTTTTTTTTGAGATGGAGTCTTGCTCTGTTGCCCAGGCTGGAATGCAGTGGTACAATCTCAGCTCACTGCAACCTCCGTCTCCCAAGTTCAAGCAATTCTTTTGCCTCAGCCTCACGAGTAGCTGGGACTGCAGGCGTGCACCACCACGCCCAGCTAATTTTTGTATTTTTAGTAGAGATGGGGTTTCACCATGTTGGCCAGGCTGGTCTCAAACTCCTGACCTCAGATGATCTACCCACTTCAGCCTCCCACAGTGCTGAGATTACAGGCAAGAGCCACTGTGCCTGACCAGCGTTCTTTAATCTTATACCCATTCTGTGTTTTTTGTTGTTGTTGTTTGTTTGTTTTTGAGACGGAGTCTTGCTCTGTCACCCAGGCTAGAGTGCAGTGATGCGATGTCAGCTCCCTGCAAGCTCCATCTCCTGGGTTCACACCATTCTCCTGCCTCAGCCTCCTGAGTAGCTGGGACTACAAGGCGCCTGCCACCACACCCGGCTAATTTTTTTGTATTTTTAGTAGAGACGGGGTTTCACCGTGTTAGCCAGAATGGTCTCAATTTCCTGACCTTGTGATCTGCCTGCCTCAGCCTCCCAAAGTGCTGGGATTGCAGGTGTGAGCCACTGTGCCTGGCCTTTTTTTTTTTTTTTTTTTAAATAAATTCTTTACCTTGATGTGAGTGGCACATGCAGTAGTAGACCCTGAGCTTCTGCCATGTGTCAGGCACCATTGTCTTGTGTTGCCTGACAGCAGGCCTGGGAGGTAGATCCAGCTGTTAGCCACAGATTCCAGATGGGAAATGTCAGTCTAGAAGGGTTAAGGGACTAGTCTAGGGCTACACAGCCAGTAAGCGGGAAAGATACAATGGGTACCGTGAAATCTGTTTGCTTTCCAGGAAAATACCAAGCCCGGATTCTTTCCGAGAGCCTTCTCACCCCTGCGGAGTACCAGAAGGAAGTCAATTACGAGCTGGTTACGGGGAAGGTAGACTCGCTGGGGGCCTTCTTTAGCACCCTCTGTCCAGGTAGGCTTGTCGTGAGACAGGTGCACATGCGTATGTTAATAGGACAGTAATTAGTGCCGGGAGAGGTCATCTCTGCCCCACCCTGCCAGTGACCCGCTAAGGCTGGCCTCCACTGCAGAGTGCCCCTCATTCCGTGCACTTGCATTTCTGTCCCTTTCTTTTCTTGAGTGACAGCCGTGGGTTCTCGCTGGCCATCTCTTCCTGCTTGGGCTGTGGAGTTCTCCTGAGGGGTGGAGGGCACCTTGTGGGTTCTGTCTTCGTGGGGTACACAAGGCCCTTGTGCCTGTTCCTCTCCACCTTTCCAGCCTTGGTGGCCTCTCTTCCCTGTCTCCCGTTTTGCTGGAGAGTTCCGCATCCCTCGTGCTCTGGGCTGTGAGCATCCTTCTCCCCTGTTTGCCTCGTAGCTACCCACCCCTCAAGACTCATCTCATGTCCCCCGAGGAAGCTTCTCAGACCCTTCGTTTTCCAGATGGGCTTGGGACCTTCCCCTTCATCCTTTACCGTGTTGTTCTTCCTTCTGCCCTAGCACCTGCTGTGTCTGTGTGGGGGGAGCTCACTCTGGCAGTTTGTCTTCATCCTGACTAGGCTGAGACCCCTTGACAGGACGGGCCATGTCCTCTTTACCTTCATGACTCCAGGCCTCAGGACAGTACCTGACACTAACTGCTCTGTAGATGTTTGCTGAATTTCACTGACATCAAAAACCCATTTGTTTATTCTGTCTTGGGCAGAGGGTGACATTGACATTTTGCTGGACAAATTTCACCAGGAAAATCAAGGCCATATTTCTTCCTCACTCACTGCCTCTTCTGTCACTAAAGCAGCATCCCTGGATGTCAGTGGGACACCGGTGTGCACAAGTGAGTGGTGAAAAGGAATCTCCCAGGGTGGAGGGGGTACAAAGTAGTGATGAGGGGCAGGGTCAGTGGGCGCAGGTGTGCACAGTGAGAGAGGCCATGGTGCAAGTGTGCACAGTGAGGGGGGGCGGGGGTGCAGGTGTGTATAGTGGGGGAGGGTGGGGACACAGGTGTGTACAGTGAGAGGGGGTGGGGGTGCAGGTGTGTACAGTGAGGGGGGCGGGGGTGCAGGTGTGTACAGTGAGGGGGGGCGGGGACACAGGTGTGTACAGTGAGGGGGTGGGGGTGCAGATGTGCACAGAAGTGGGCAGGGGCATGGTGTGCACAGTGAGGGGGTGGGGGCACAGGTGTTTACCATGAGAGGGGGTGGGGGCACCAGTGTGTACAGTGAGGGGGGTGGGGCACTGGTGTGTACAGTGAGAGGGGGCGGGGGTGCAGGTGTATACAGTGACAGTGGGTGGGGGCACAGGTGTGTACAGTGAGGGGGGTGGGGCACTGGTGTGTACAGTGAGGGGGGTGGGGCACAGGTGTGTACAGTGAGGGGGGTGGGGTCACCGGTGTGTACAGTGAGGGGGGCGGGGGTGCAGATGTGTACAGTGAGGGGGGTGGGGCACTGGTGTGTACAGTGAGAGGGGGCGGGGGTGCAGGTGTATACAGTGAGAGGGGGTGGGGCACGGGGCTGTAAAGTGACGGGGTGGGGCTGCAGGTGTGTACAGTGAGAGGGGGCGGGGCACAGGTGTGTACAGTGAGAGGGGGCGGGGTCACTGGTGTGTACAGTGAGAGGGGGCGGGGTCACCAGTGTGTACAGTGAGAGGGGCGGGGTCACCGGTGTGTACAGTGAGAGGGGTGGGGTCACCGGTGTGTACAGTGAGGGGGGTGGGGCACAGGTGTGTACAGTGAGAGGGGGTGGGGGTGCAGGTGTGTACAGTGAGAGGGGGCGGGGGTGCAGGTGTGTACGGTGAGAGGGGGTCGGGGTGCAGGTGTGTACAGTGAGAGGGGCGGGGTCACTGGTGTGTACAGTGAGAGGGGGCGGGGTCACCGGTGTGTACAGTGAGAGGGGCGGGGTCACCGGTGTGTACAGTGAGAGGGGCGGGGTCACTGGTGCGTACAGTGAGAGGGGCGGGGTCACCGGTGTGTACAGTGAGGGGGGTGGGGCACAGGTGTGTACAGTGAGAGGGGGCGGGGGTGCAGGTGTGTACAGTGAGAGGGGGCGAGGGTGCAGGTGTGTACAGTGAGAGGGGGCAGGGTCACTGGTGTGTACAGTGAGAGGCGGCGGAGTCACCGGTGTGTACAGTGAGGGGGGTGGGGGCACAGATATGCTCAGTGACATGGGGCAGTGGGCATAGCTGTGTGCAGTGAGAGGTGCCAGTGGGCACAGGTGTGCACTGTGAGAGAGGGCAGTGGGCACAGGTGTGCACTGTGAGAGAGGGCAGTGGGCACAGGTGTGCACCGTGAGAGAGGGCAGTGGGCACAGGTGTGCTAAGTGGGTGCTGAGGGGACAGAGGGCTCATGTGTGCTCGGTGGGCGATGAGAGGGCACTGGTGTGGGCCTGGGTCTGGCCCGGGAGGCAGCATCCAAGGACTCAGATTGGAGGTAGTAATGTTGGAAGCACATCCATGAGACAGGACATCTTTTAGTGTCACAGTAGACCTGATACCTAATTTAAAATTCAGTCTTTAATGATGACAATCTCATTTAATCTTGAATTGCACATCCATCACTGTCTCTGAGGTAGTAGATTTTTCTGTGCCATTTTCCTGCCTCTGAGTCTGTTGCTGATGCTTTTTATTCATATGGAGTTCCTAAATGACTGTCGTGTTAGTTTTCTTCTCTGGAGAGCTTGCAGTCCTCTTTCAAAGTCCAGTCTCAGTGTCACCTCCCCTGGGATAGGCTCCTTGTCCCCTCTAAGCAGAAGAGACCACTGCCTCCGCTGTGCTCCTCAAGTGCTTGGTTCTTGTTTTTATTATTAAGTGAAGGATGGTGCATAAAATGATCGCTACCCCCACACCCGCCACTGCTTAGCTGAGAGCAGGGACTTGACAAAAGTGAATTATTCCCCTTTCCCTCATCGCTTTGTGCATGGGGCAGTCTCCCCTGGACGGGTCTCACTGATTCTCTGGCCAAGGGCCTGGCAGTAGCCTTGTGCCCTGGAGCTCACCTGGCATCCTGGGGCTCTGGTTCCAGGTTACCATCTGGAGCCACACAGCATCCGGCCCTTCCAGCTGGCAGTAGCACAGAAGCTCCTCTCCCATGTGTGTTCCATTGCGGATTCCAGCACCCAAAATCTGGACCTGGGATCCTTTGAGAAGGTGGACTTTCTCATTTGCATTCCACCCTCAGAAGTGACCTACCAGCAGACTCTGTTCCACGTGTGGCATTCAGGTATGGGGCATTTTGGGGAGAAGTCATGCGTGGAGAAGCTTTGATCTGCCGAAATCCATGTGTGGGTGTTGACACTGTTCTTTGCTATAGAGTGAATAGGGCAAGTATTGCTGCTCTTGTTTTATAGATTGTGAAACCGATGTTCAGAGACAGTGACTTGCCCAAGATTTTAGGATCTGTTGAAGGTAGAACCAAAACTTGAACTTTCACCATGTCCCACTCAGGCTAGTGACCTAACCATGTGTTGCTATCTAGCGTCACTGATATCCTTGTACTTTCAAGGATATCATATTTAACCACAGAGTACACAGATGTCCAGTGTCTTCACTGAAAGGACTCACTCTTTAGTGGCGTAATGTGTAGCCCTGTGGCATTCAGACTGAGAGAGGGATTTTGCTGCTGTCAGGACCTTTTGGTTCCCTCTGTCTTACCACGCTTGGGATCAGCTGCTTCATGAAGCTGGTGCCCCTCAGGAGGGCTGCTGTACACACAGCCAAGGCTTGCCTGTGCCCCAGCTCCTGTGCAGGACAGTTACGCAGCTGTAACCTGTGTGGGAGTTTTTTCCCTTCCTTTCCCTACTCTCGCATCTCTGAGTCTAGCTCAGGACCTGCTGTATAGGAGTTGCTCATCAGGTATCTGTTGAGTGAATGAAACCCAGTGAGCATGTTTGGAGTTACTGACGTATTTTCTTTGTGTTGCAGGGGTTTTGCTGGAGCTTGGTCTGGAGAAAGAGCACATGACGAAGCAGAGGGTGGAACAGTATGTTCTGAAGCTAGACGCGGAGGCACAGACAAAATTTAAGGCTTTTCTGCAAAACTCCTTCCAGAACCCGCATACACTTTTTGTCCTAATCCACGACCATGCGCACTGGGATCTTGTGAGGTTAGATTGACTTGATATATGACAGGTTGACATTTTCCTTCCTTGAAACCATGTATGTGGATGTTCCTGGGGGCTGAGGGTACAAATCCTGAAAAGATGGATGATGTTTGGGCTTGGTGTTTGTAAGCAGATGCCATGGATGTTTCCCACAATCTTGAGCTGGAAGTTATCTCAGGGATTATCTAGTGCAACCTCTGAAATTTACCATGGTGGAATCTAAGGGCTGGAGAAGGGAAGCGTGTCTCCCAGAGTCACAGGGTGGGGTGGAGTGGGAGGGTGTTAGTGGCAGAGCCAAGACCTCGAATCACAGCCTGATGCCTGATGTGTTTCTTTCATAGTCCACTCAGCAACAAGGAGCCATGCTGGTGTGGGGTGTGGAGGGTCCTAGCAGGAGTAGCTCAGCCTAGCCCTTCCCTGAAAGAGGCTCCACGGGGGCCCCCGGTACCATGGGTCACCACTGATGCCTGCCCTTCTTTTTTTTTTTTTTTTTTTTTTTTTTGAGACGGAGTCTCACTCTGTCGCCCAGGCTGGAGTGCAGTGGTGCGATCTTGGCTCACTGCAGGCTCAGCCTCCTGGGTTCACTCCATTCTCCCACCTCAGCCTCCCGAATAGCTGGGACTACAGGCACCCATCACCACGCCTGGCTAATTTAGTTTTTTTTTTTTTTTTTTTTTGAGATGGAGTCTCACTCTTGCCCAGGCTTGGAGTGCAGTGGCACGATCTCCGCTCACTGCAAACTCTGCCTCCCGGGTTCACACCATTCCCCTGCCTCAGCCTCCTGAGTAGCTGGGACTACAGGTGCCCGCCACCACACCTGGCTAATTTTTTCTATTTTTAGTAGAGACAGGGTTTCACCGTGTTAGCCAGGATGGTCTCAATCTCCTGACCTCGTGATCCACCTGCCTTGGCCTCCCAAAGTGCTGGGATTACAGGCGTGAGCCACCAGGCCCAGCTGATGCCTGCCCTTCTTGAGGGGCGATTTTACTCACTCAGTTAAAATGAACATAAACCCAGATGAATTTCAGATGGGCCAAGCCAAGCGCCTGGCAGGATTTCTGGTGGTTTACCGGATTGGTCATCTCCGTGAGACTGGCCTAGGGGTTGTACCTTCAGACATTTCCACTGATGTAGATGAGGAAGGAGGGGGCTCCTGGGCCAGGTCGTGGAGAAAGTCTTTGATTGTCACAGATCCACAGATAGCTAGTTAGGTTGGTCAGGACATGAAGGACCTTGTAAGGGTTTACAATCCAGAATCCATGTGTGGGCTTGAGGGAAACTGGAACATTCCGAAATTATAGAAAGAGCTGTATTGTGAATATTCATTTTGGGAATAGGTTTCTTGGAGTGGCCTCCTGCCGTCCAAAGGGTTAAGCACTGATTTTTTTTTTTAAATCTCCTAGACTGACAGGAGAGAATGCAAAGGCCTTTGTCCCACAGAGAAGTGCAGAGCTGGGCCTGTCTCCTAGACCCCTTGTCCAAAATGCTTCCCAATCCTTTCCTGCTGCCTTTTAAACTGACTATAGAATTTACTCTTTTACATCTTTTCTGGATCATTTCACAGTCAGAAGGACTGTGTAAGGCGATAAGTACACAATCAGATGGGGCCAAAGAGGAACAAATGATTCATGGAACATTCCCAGGGACACATCACTGTCCAACTGGGGTAGAAGGAGTGTGTGCCTTGTAAGAAATCCTCTCTGACTACCGTCCTACCCCAGACACATTTTTCCAAAGTAACGAGTCTCAAGAGAGTCCCTGACAGCTACCTGAAGTCCAGCCTTTTTTTTCTCTATTGCTAGTCGTGGGCAGAGCCATAATCTTCAGTTGTTGGTAAAGTTGGGGGTTAGTTATAAATTTATTCAAGTGCTTCACCTTGCAAAATTAGAAAACAATATAGTAATTCCACTGATTGTCTCTTTTCCTCCCTCAGTAGCGCTGTTCATAACCTCTATTCTCAAAGTGACCCGTCGGTGGGATTGGTGGACCGATTGCTCAACTGCAGGGAGGTGAAGGAGGCCCCCAACATTGTGACACTTCACGTGACCTCCTTCCCGTATGCACTGCAGACACAGCACACCCTCATCAGCCCCTACAACGAGATCCACTGGCCTGCCTCCTGCAGTAATGTGAGTGCCACGTGGCTGCTGGGCCCTTGTGTAGCAATGACACTTGGGTTTGCAGAAATTACATTTAGTAAAAGCCTTGACCACTGTGGTTGAGGATAATGGGTTCCAGCTCCTTGGATCTTTGGTTCAACTCAGAGTTAGGTGTAAACCCTTCTTGGTCTTTTTGGTAACCTTCCTGCAGTACGCCAGTTGGCTTCCTCATCTCGGAAGATGTAATGCAGTTTGTGGGACATTTTCTCTGGTGACTGCAGCTTTCTGAGCAGCATTCGGAATGTTTGTTCTATGGCACTGAATGGAGATATTGAAAGTAGAGCCCTTAGGCGCTGGGGGCTTTGGGCTCCATACAGAGCAATGCTCAATGTCTCCAGAAGCCCTAGGAAGGTTCCTGTTTTCCCTATCCCTGCATCCTTAAGTAGTGAGATTCAGATTCTCCTTCCTCAAACTAAACACATATCCTCAAAACTTGGTGAGTTTTTAGCTTATCCCCTGACATTTTCTCATCAAAATAGAAGACTAAAACAATCCTGGTAATTTGAGAATTCTGGGTGGTTTGTAGTTAGTTACACAAGAATAAGTAAACGTAAGAGATGAGACTTTTTTGGAGTGTCTCACAATCCTCTGAGAAACTTTAAAAAATACCTGGCTTCCGTCCTGTGAGCTGAGAATCCATGGTGGGGATAGCCATTGTTCGTAAGGCACTTCCCATGAGCCAGGAAGGCCCTGCCCAAAGTGCTTCCTGCTGTGAGCTCATGCAAGAGGCAGGTGCTAGGATGTGTTCTCATCTACTAATGGGGAACATGAGACACAGAGAGTTGGGCCACTTGCCTCAGGCCAGGCAGCTAGAAAGTCGTGGAGCTGGGATATGACCCAGGCCACTGGCTCCATGGCTCGGCCCTTAACCACTGTGCTGTTTAGGGGTAGAGTTTTCGTGCCTTAATATTTTCAACAAACTCCCCCAACTTTGGAATTTTATGTCTGTGTGAGTAAAAATGGCTAGATAAATGTTTTCTTCGTCTATTGATTTTTAGTAGCAAGTGAATGCAATATAATTGATTTGCCTATTCCTAAAACCAGCTTAAGATTGTAGAAAGAAGCAAATTTAACAAAGAAATGTATATGTTAAAATAAGATAAGGCTGATTTTCTTCTTGGTAAAGACATTGGACCAAATGAATGGAAAACTCCTGAGCAATGGGGACACACCATTTTTAAAGTATGGGAGGTACTTTGCTCTGCTTCTGCAGATGGAAGAAGTTTATAAAATGCCATCCAAGCCACTGCACAGTAGGCACGATTTAGATGAAGTTGCCAACCCAGGTCATCCACAGGCCTGACACGTGAACCTCTGACCGTCCCTGCGAATGCAATGTTGGAGTGACCGACGCTCTTCTTTGTTTTAGGGAGTGGACTTATATCATGAAAATAAGAAGTACTTCGGGCTGTCGGAGTTTATTGAATCCACGCTTTCAGGACACAGCCTCCCCTTGCTCAGATACGACAGCTCCTTTGAGGCCATGGTCACTGCATTGGGAAAAAGGTACTTATTTCTCTTCTAAGTTACTAGAAGTGCTCAGTAGCTTAAAGGGCAAGTTGAGGTGCGTTTAGCCAGCCGGGGAACTCCAGGAAGGGAGGCCTTTCCTTCCTGAGCAACTCAGTTTCTCCACCAAGTGTACCCTGGTTTTTTCCTTCTCCTGTATTTGAATCCCTTCGGGTCAGTGATATCTTTGTCATGCTGTTGCTGTAGAAAATTTGAGAGATGACAATGAGCAGGAATATGCTGGAATGTGGAATTATGTTTTCGAGCCGATGGAGGGTAGGAAAATGGGAGGAAGATAACAAAGCTTTAAAAGAAACTGGAGTGATGATCACCGTCAGCTTTGTTTTTATTTCCGATGCATATCAAGTATTGAATGTTTATTTTGTGCCGTTCACTCTTCCACGGACTGTACTTTCATTATCTGATTTGATCCTCCCTGCCTCTCTCAGGCACCTGCTGCCGTTATCCATACTTTGCAAATGAAGAGGCTGAGGCTTGGAGAGGCCCCATAGCTTTCTCAGGCTACATGTCTAGCAAGTGACAGAACTGGGTAAGAACCCAGAGTCAATCTGACTGCACAGACAGCCCTTTTAACCCTGTCGCAACAGACCTCATTTTATAGATGAAACTGAGGCTCAGACACGCTAAGTGATTGCCAGGGACCACATGGTTTATTCGTGGTAAAGCCAAGCCAAGTTTTATAGACGATCTAATGCGAAACAAAATGCCACTGAACAAAATACCACTGATTGTCAGCATGAGCTGGTCTCTACCCACTTTTCTTATTGAACCTCATTCTTCTCATTTGCAGACCAAGGGATGAAGTTAGACATATCCTTCTCAAGCTATGTTCCAAGGTATACTGCTTTGGCTGGATACTAATAGCTGTTAAGCGTAAAGGGGTTCCATGGCCAAACGTGTCTGAGAAACATTTAAGGAAAGGACTTCTTTTCCATGAGAGTTCTTGGAGCCTTCAGCACATCCATGCATGCTGTAATTCTCCAGAAGGCTAGAGATGTGTCCAGTAGCTCGTGGGACTAGAATTTCCCAGAACACTCTTGGAGAAACTAAATCTCTTAGATACTGCTCGGTTCTGTGATACTCATAGAAATTAATCAGGTCAGTTCTCCAGCGCATGGATCGACAGATGAGCTCTCATCAACTGGCTGCATGAAGTTGCAGCCCTCCAAGATTTCACAGTGAGGCAAGAAAACCGGCCTTTGCCCTTCCTCTGCTTCTCCTCAGACAGTGAGCACATATGATGTGTTTAGTATGTTGTAGACACTGGGCTCAGCGCTCTATATTTATTACCTAAAATAATCCTTACAGTGACACAGTGAGATGGGAAATACTGTTGTCCGCCTTTTTCAGATGAAGAAACTGAGACTTAGAGAAGTTAGGCTACTTGTCCAGAGTCTCATGGGGGGTTTATAGTGAAACTGGACCCCAACCCTGCTCGCTTGGCTCCAAAACCACGTAGCCACCAAGCCATACTGACCAAAGTCTCACAGCTAGTAAAGGGTGGGCTGTGACCACCATGCCAATACATCTCGGTTTACCCCCTATTAGTTTTAACCTTGGCAAATCATCTAACCTGTCTAAACTTCTGTACCCTGACCTGTAGAAATC
The DNA here is from genome assembly GCF_028885655.2 of Pongo abelii. Taxonomy (NCBI): domain Eukaryota; kingdom Metazoa; phylum Chordata; class Mammalia; order Primates; family Hominidae; genus Pongo; species Pongo abelii. The sequence continues at coordinate 121,302,437 of NC_071997.2, read as the reverse complement.
CACCTTCCTACTGGCTCCTTAGAGTTTCATGAGCTAATGTACGTATGCACATTCAGTAACAGTTGCATGCTGAGAGCTCAGGCTCCAAAATCATCTTTCCTGAGTTTGAATCCTGAATCTGCCATTAACTAGCTGTGAGACTTTGAGGAAGTTTCTCCATTTTCTTTGGGGATGATAACACCTACATCATAGAGATACTATAAGGATTAAATGGATTCATACACGTAAAGCATTGGAAACAGGGCCTGGCACACAATACATGCTCCTGTCGGCTGCTAGCACCACCACCTCCACCACTATTCACCATCGTCATCCTCTCTCCTCTCTCCCCCTCTGCTAAACTAGAAGTGTTGCAGAGATGAAATCTTATGTCTCACTGGGTGAAAAGAGAATTTCAAATCCTGGATTGTTGAAATATGGAGAATCATAGGAACTTCTAGGAATTATTTGGCCCAACCACCTCATTTTATAATTGTGGGAACTGAAGCCCGGAGTGGGATAGTGATTTGCCCGAGTTCATGCAGCCTGTTGGTGGCAACATGGACTGCAGACAGGTTTGACATCTTTCCACCATACTGCACTGCCTTTACTAGGAATCATTTGTCTGGAGAACTCTCTTGAAACTGGTAATTTGAACAGAAGGAGATAAAGGTTAGAACATGGGGTTACTGCCTCTGGCCACCATAAGTGTGGCCAGACTGTTAGTCCTCCATGTGTCATAAACGCCAGCATACGGCTGGGAAAACTGCTTGTAGGACTGTCAGTTGGACACAAACCTACTGTGACTTAAAAACAGAAGATCTAGACCTTTGACAACTCCTATTTTTATTCTAATGTATTGTCTATGGAACTTTTTTCCTTTAGTACCTACCACAGAGGCTTAAGGGTGGGCATAGTTCTCTTCTGAGCCACAGCTAGGGTACATTTCTGTGCCCGACCTGGAGGTGCTGTCTGGAGCTGGGCACCAGAGCCTGCTTCCAATGCTTATCTTTTTTTTTTTTTTTTTTTTTTTTTTTTTATACAGCAGCTTTAATGGGGAATAACTAACAGCCAGTAGACTATGTATCTTTTTTTTCTTTTCTTTTCTTTTCTTTTTTTTTTGAGACAGAGTCTCACTCTGTCGCCCAGGCTGGAGTGCAATGGTGTGATCTCAGCTCACTGCAACCTCTGCCTCCCAGGTTCAAGCAATTCTCCTGCCTCAGCCTCCCAAGTAGCTGGAATTACAGGTGCCCGCCACCACGCCCAGCTAATTTTTGTATTTTTATTAGAGACGGGGTTTCACCATGTTGGTCAGGCTGGTCTTGAACTCCTGACTTTGTGATCTGCCCACGTTAGCCTCCCAAAGTGCTGAGATTACAGGTGTGAGCCACCGCGCCCGGCCGTACATATTTAAAGTATTCAATTTACATTTTGATCCACGTATAGACTGGTAAAATGGTCACCACAAGGTGATGAAAAATTTTCTCCTGCCCCTTTGTAATTCCTTCCTCCTGTCCTTTTCCCACTGTAGAAATGTAGTTTGCATTTTCTAGAGTTTTATATAAATGGAATTGTACAATAGGTACTCTGTTTTTGGCCTGGCGTCTTTCACTCTGTATAATTATATTGAAATTCATCCATGTTGTTTTATGTATCAATAGTTTGTTCCTTTTTACTGCTGGTATTCTAGAATAGAATACTATCATATGGCCATACTAGTTTGTTTGTTTACTGGTTAAGAGGCATTTAGGTTGTTTTTCAGTTTTGGCTATTACAGATAAAGGTGCTATGAACATTCATGTACAAAGCTTTGTATAGACATATACTTTCACTTTTCACGGGTAAACACCTACTTGTGAAATGGCTGGGTTATTTGATAGGTGTATGTTTAACTTTTTCACAGGCTGCCAAATTGTTTTCCAAAGTGTAGCTGTCCCTTGGTATACACGGGGGGTTAATTCCAGAACTGTCCCTGCCATACCAAAATCCATGCATACTCAAGTCCCATGGTCAGCCCTCTGGAACCCACATGTAAGCAAAAGTCAGCTTTCCATGTACATGGGTTTCACATCTAGAAAATACTGTATTTTTGATTTGCATTTGGTTAAAAATCCACATGCAAGTGGACCCTTGAAGTTCAAACCCGTGTTGTTCGAAGGTCAGCTGACGTTCATTTTACATTCCCATCAGAATTTCAGTTGCTCCCCATCTTTGTCAGCACTTGGTATGGTCAGTATTTTAAATTTTATTCATTCTAATAGGTATGAAGTGGTAGCTCGTAATTTTAATTTTAATTTCTCCAGTGCCTAACGATGTTGAACATCTTTTCCTATGTTTATCTGCCATTTGTATATCATCTTTGGTGAAGTGCCTGTTGATAAGTTGACTATTATTTTCAAATGACCCAAAGAATATTATTTATAGCTCTATAATCTCTTTTGATATTAATATAGTTATTCTAGTTTTCTTTTGACTAGTGTTACTATAGATTATAATTTTTTATCCCTTTACTTTGAGCATGTTTCTCTTTTTGTGTTTAAACTTGGTTTCTTTAGGCAGCTTATAGTTGAGTCTTGCTTTTTAATCAAATGTGACAATCTCTGCCTTTTAATTGATTGCTATTTGATTTTAGTTTCATTATTATTATTATTATTTGAGACAGAGTCTCACTCTGTCACCAGGCTGGAGTGCAGTGGCACGATCTTGGCTCACTGCAACCTCCGCCTCCTGGGTTCAAGTGATTCTCCTGCCTCAGCCTCCTGAGTAGATGGGATTACAGGCATGCACCACCACGCCCTGCTAATTTTTGTATTTTTAGTAGAGACAGGGTTCACCATGTTGGCCAGGATGGTCTCGATCATGTTGGCCAGGATGGTCTCGATCTCCTGACCTCATGATCTGCCCACCTCGGCCTCCCAAAGTGCTGGAATTACAGGCGTGAGCCACCATGCCTGGCCTATTATTATTATTTTTGAGAGAAAGAATCTTTTAGGGCTGTTGCCCAGGCTGAAGTGCAGTGGCATGATCATAGCTCATTGTAACCTCAAACTCCTGGGCTTAAGCCATCCCCCCATCTCAGCCTCCCAAACAGCTGGGACTACAGGTACATGCCACCATGCCTGGCCAATTAAAAAAAAATTTTCTTGCTATATTGCCAAGGTCTTGAACTCCTTGCCTCAAGTGATTCTCCCACCTTGGCCTCCCAAAGTGCTGGAACATTTTAGTTTCTATTGCTGTGTTTTCAAGTTTATCAATCTTATTTTCTACGTTATCTAATCTGCTGCCAATTTCATCCAGTATATGTATGTGTGTGTCTGTATATATATATATGAATATATATATGAATATATATAATATATAATATATATTATATATTATATATAAAATATATAATATATAATATATATATAATATATAAAATATAAAATATATATAATATATAATATATAAAATATATATTTCAGGTGTCACGTGCATTGATGTGCATACACATTGATGATACATAGTTATTGTGTTTATTAATCAGGACTCTTTGTTGCAAGTAACAGAAACTCAACTTGAACTCTTTTCAGAAAAAGAGAGGGATGTATTGACTCGTAAAATAATAGGAAAGGTTGAACAAATAAACCATAGAACAGCAGAGATACGTAACAACTTAAGTATTCAAACACCACCAAGACTGTGTTGTTTTGTCTTTGGTATCTGTATGATGGTTTTATTGTATCTCACTGCACAATGCCTTCCTCCATGTACTGAAAAACATTACCACTGCTTGATGCTGAGCCTCACGGTCTCTAGATTCCAGAGGGGGACTTATTCTTTCTTATTGTTTGAAAAATCCCAAGAGAAGACTGGCTCAGCCTGAGTTGGGTTTCCATACCTGAACCAGTCTATTGTGGCTGGCAGGGCAAGGTCACGTACAAAGATCATAGCTCCCATGAGAATTCAGGGTCTAGTTTACTTTCTATCTACAACATTGAAGATTTCATCTCTAGAATTTAATTTGTGATTTTTGTATCTTCACTCAACAAGTTCAGTCTTTCCTCTAGATTTTTAACCACACAGAATATAGTTACAATAATTGTTTTAATTTTGCTGTCTGCAAATTCTGTCATCTGTGTCATTCCTAGGTCAGTTTCTACTGATCAGTTGGTTCCCCCCCTTTATTATGGATCATATTTGCCTGCTTATTTACATGTCTGGTAATTTTTGAGAGAATGCCAGACGTTGTCAATTTTACCTTGTTGGGTGCTAGATATATTTGTATGTCTATAAATATTGAGCTTTTTTATGATATGACTAAGTTACTTGCACACAGTTTAATCCTTCCAGGTATTGGTTTTAAACTTTGTTAGGCAGGACCAGAGCAGTATTTAACGTAGAGCTAACTTTGCCCATTACTGAGACAAAATCCTTTGAGTAAGTACTCTACAATGTTTCGTGACTCCGAGGTGTTCCATATTGGCTGTGGAAACAGGAACTATTCCCAGCCCTACATGAACTTCAGACATTGTTCCCTTTAATTCGTTTGTAACCAAAGGATTCCTGTTTTGGCCTTGGGTCATTTCCTTACATATGTGCACTGCTCATGTCAACTGAAGACTTTAGGGAGACCCTCTGCAGATCTCTCCTCTTTGGTACTTTGTCCTGTGATCTCTAGCTGCCTTGGCTTTCCTGGAATCTGATACCTCTCCTCAACTCAGGGAGACCTCTGAGCTTTGACTGGCTTCCCTCTTCCTGAGTACATCCCAGAAACTGCAGGCAGAAGCGAGGGGACTCACCAAATTTGTCTCACATCGTTAGGATCACTGTCTTTCACTGCCTGATGTCCCATGTATTGTTTCATTTACATGTTCAGTTTTTCAGCTGTTTCAGATAGGAGGATAAACCTGATCCCGTTGCTCCATCTTGTCAGAAGCAGAAGTCTCTGTCCTTTGAGCAGAGCCCATTTTCCCTACTGCGCTTTCTTTCTTTCTTCCTGGGCATTTTTATTTATTTATTTATTTATTTATTTATTTATTTAGAGATGGAGTCTCGCTCTGTGGCCCAGGCTGGAGTGCAGTGGTGATCATGATCTTGGCTTCTGCAACCTCCACCTCCCGAGCTCAAGCGATTCTCCTGCCTCAGCCTCCCAAGTAGCTGAGATTACAGGCATGTGCCACCATGCCCAACCAACTTTTGTATTTTTAGTAGAGGCAGGGTTTCTTCATGTTGGCCAGGGTGGCCTCAAACTCCTGACCTCAGGCAATCCGTTTCCTGGACATTATTTGACCGGTGCACCAGGGGTAGGTAGAACAGTCTCTGGGCTGCTGAGTCCCCTTCATGCCAGAGTCTGTGGACCAGTTTTACCTTCCTGAGACAGCCCTGGTAATGGCAAGCTTGCCAGGCCAGCTTCCAGCTTATGTGACCTGCGTAGTGGATGAAGTGCTGAAGAAAGCATGAAGAAAAGGAGGAGGATGGTCAGCAAGAAGGAGCAGGGATGTCATCGCAATGTCAGAAATGCTATCAAGTGCTGTAGGGAGGCGAGCTGGCTGCCCTGATAGAACTCACAGAGTGGCATGGCCATGGTATGGTACTCATTTTTGTAGGTCGAGAAACTACCTTACCTTTGCTACAAAAAGCCAGAGTCAGGGGGACCCATTCCAGCTCAATCAACCCAGAAGAACATTGTACATAAACTGGATACCAATTCATTTATTCCTGTTGAGAAACACCATCATCTACAGGGACCTGGGCTTTTCCATTGGTGCCCTGGGTTCTGCTTGACTAACGTCAGAGCCACTCTAGGAGAGCAGGTGGTTGTGGGAGCAGCCACCACCTGTGTGTGGGGACACATATAGTAACCACAATTTCTGAAGCAAAGACTGGGATTCTTGATTTGGCTGGATATGTTCTGATTTGTAATTCATCTGTCAAATTAAAATACGTTTAGTTATATTTCTAATAATTCACTGTGATCGAAGTGAACACAGAGATGTGCCTTTAGAACTGGGGCCTCCAGTAGCTACATTTCCATATTGATTGCTGGTGGTTCTCCTGTTTCTAGTAGGAACCAGAGGCAACTTAGTCCCCTCCTCAGAGAACTGCACATTGTGATGATAGAGACAAAATAGGCATTTATACCATTTATTCATCTGCTCATTCATTGGACAAATATTTATTGAGCAGCTACTAAGTGCCAAATGCTGAAAAACATAAAATAATAACAACAAACCTATGTTTTCGTTTCCCAGCTGGAAAAAACAAAGGACTGTTTAATTTGGTTTCTAAAGAAGGCTTCTCATTCAGGTTCCCACAACCACCTTTTAGAGGCAACACAACTGTGTATAATGCCGGAGTTGCCTGTGCTAGAGTGACGGATGTCTTGGGTGACTTGGCAGCAGCAGGCCGGCGGGCGCGGCCGTCACAGGCATGGTCTCTCTGTGTTCCTTGCAGGTTCCCCCGCCTGCACAGCGCGGTGATCAGGACCTTTGTTCTCGTGCAGCACTACGCGGCCGCCCTGATGGCCGTGAGCGGCCTCCCACAGATGAAGAACTACACGTCGGTGGAGACGCTGGAGATCACGCAGAACCTCCTCAACTCCCCGAAGCAGTGCCCCTGCGGCCACGGGCTCATGGTCCTGCTGCGGGTGCCCTGTTCGCCCCTGGCGGCCGTGGCCTATGAGCGGCTGGCCCATGTGCGGGCCCGGCTGGCGCTGGAGGAGCACTTTGAGATCATCCTGGGCAGTCCCAGCTCAGGCGTCACCGTGGGGAAGCACTTCGTAAAGCAGCTCAGGGTAGGTGCTGTGCGCAGGGAGGGGCGGAGGGCCTGGGGGCACCTGGGAGAGCTGAGGAGCCCGCCAGAGGCAGGGAGTGTCACAAACCCCACAGCGTGGCCAACGTGGCTTCCCTAGACCCAGCCACCCCCCAGCCTCCTCTCTGTGCTTCCCTACCTTTGCCCTCCGCCCCAGCAGCACCCCCACACCCCTGTAGCATTGCCTTATGACTTTAGACCTCTGGGCAGCAGCCTGCTTTCTTTTTTCCTGGGCATCCATTTCCTCTCTTTTTTGTTTAGCTGATGCTTCTTTATTTTCCCCTTTGAGACAGGGTCTCACTCTGTGGCCCAGGCTGGAGTGCGGTGGCGTGATGACAGCTCACTGCAGCCTTGAGCTCCCGGGCTCCAGGGATCCTCCCACCTCAGGCTCCTGAGTAGCTGGAACCACTGGCGTGTGCCACCACACTCCGCTAATTTTTAAAATTTTCTCTGTGTTGCCCCGGCTGATCTCAAACTCCTGAGTTCAAGTGATCCTCCTGCCTCAGCCTCCCAAAGTACTGGGTTCCAGGTGTGAGCTGCCCTGCTTATTTTCTGCAGCACTTAGCTTGGTGTCTTTCCTCTTTCAGGAAGCCACCCTCCCCCTCTGCCATGCCCAGGGCAGTGCCATGCTCCCTGCCTGTCATCCAGCCCCTCTCCCAGATGGTGGGGGGCAATGGCCATCCCCACAGAACTCAGCCCCCAAAGCCTAGCACAGCGCCTGGCCCATAGTAGGTTCTCACTCAACCTGCAGGTGACAGAAAATGCAAAAGGTTTAGGGAAAGAACAAATGAGTGGAAAACAGGAATGAAAGGGAGGACACTGTCAGGAGAGAGCACAGGCAAGACATAAGGAACAGCTGGCTGGGCATGGTGGCTCACGCCTGTAATCCCAGCACTTTAGGAGGCCAAGGTGGGCGGATCACTTGAGGTCAGGAGTTCGAGATAAGCCTGGCCAACATGGAGAAACCCTGTCTCTAATAAAAATACACAATTAGCCAGATGGGGTGGCATGCGCCTATAGTCCCAGCTACTCAGGAGGCTGAGGCAGGAGAATCACTTGAGCCCTGGTGGTGGAGGTTGCAGTGAGCTGGATTGCGCCACTGCACTCCAGCCTGGGTGACTGAGCGAGACTCTGTCTCAAGAAAAAAGACGTAAGGAGCAGTTGACAACATAGACTTTCTTTCACGGAGCTGGTCAGCTGACAGAGATGTCTTGAACATGCTCTGGCTGGCTAGTCTACATGTTCTAGACGACTGAAAATACGGTGGCCAAGTAGATGGTGTGCTTATTTGCAGTCTAAAGAAATTTCCTTTTGGTCAGAAGATGTAGTTCAAGGAGTTTAAATTGGTGTGGGAGGCCATCAGGGTTCCTCTGAGCTGGGCTGGTTGGGAAGGGAGGCGTCTGTGGCTTTATTTCTTTTTCGTTATCTACAGATGTGGCAGAAAATCGAGGATGTGGAGTGGAGACCCCAGACGTACTTGGAGCTGGAGGGTCTGCCTTGCATCCTGATCTTCAGTGGGATGGACCCGCACGGGGAGTCCTTGCCGAGGTGGGTGGAGGGGTTATGCCCCTGGTGGTCTCTGAGGAGCTGGCTGCCTGGGCCCCCTCAGGAAGCATGTCAGGGGGGCTGCCATGCCCTGATGGTAGGCAGCACCACTCGCATTCACAGGCACCGTGGTTGGGGCCTTCATCGTGGCTTTCCCAGCAGGGGCCTGAGTGCATCTGAGGCCTGTGCCCCTTTTCCTGATTCTCAGAAAGGCACTGTTTGGGGTCGTGGTGACGGCTGTTGCCAGGCTCTGCAGGTGGAGGCTCTGCAGGTGGAGTCAGGATTTCATGCCTCCTGAGTTCAGTTTCTCCCCATGGGGTGCTCTGTGTGCGCTGGGGATGGCAGTTCTGCTTGGGATAGTACGGCATCCTCTCCAGGACTTGCAGCCACAGTTCCTGCTGTTACCTAGGCTGCCGCAATGCCTGGGCCCTCCTGACTTAGGAGGCGTTCTGGGAGTGGGGGCAACTGATGCTGCTCGGGAAGAGCTGGTTCTTCCGGCACAGAGTGGACTGTCTCAAAAGGGGTGTCCCTCTGAAGCCATCGCAGCCTGGAAAGTCTCAGCCACACATCCACTCGATGTCCCCTGGTGTGGGGGGTCTCTAGGCCACCACACAGACATGCAGACACTGGAGACTTAGGTCACGGGGCCTCCTGTAAGGCAGTTTCTTGGATTGGTAGTGACAGATTGGGTTTTAGAGACTTCATACCCGTGGAGAAGAGCAGACGGCCAGCAAAAGATAGCAAAAGCCGACATCAGTGGAGTTCCTGTTATGTTCTGGGAACTGTCCTAGATTCTTCTTTTATGTTTTATTTCATTTTACTCTCACCTTAATCCTGGGGGAAAGGTGCTATTTCAGTAGGCCCATTTTATGGATGAAGGAACCGGCTTACTGAGATTAAGCCAGTCTGGCCAGCAGTGGGCCTGGCTCCTTCCCCTAGGACCACCCCACACTTCAGCAAACGGCCCTATGCATGCTGCATAACCATGGGCTAGGGATAGGGGGCTCCAGAACATTTGACCTTGGTTGTTGCTATTTCACATGGGTTAATTCTTTTCTTCTTCAACTTCTTAAGGACTGAGACAATATCTTAATCTATTTTAAATTTTAGCAAGCATTTGCTGAGTACCAGGTACCTTCTGGTACCTTCTTTGTACCAGGCATCATGATAGACTTTTCATATGAAACTTATTCCTTGCTGCAGTAGTATTACCATCCTGTTTTATGGTTGAGTCAATGAACGATCATTTGCCTGAGGTCACATGTGCAGTAAGTTTCAGAGCCCTGTTGAAACCCTCACGTACCCCTCTCTAAGCCCTTTGCCTTGGCTGTGTTTCTGCTGTGCAAGTCTGAGCATGGGGTTGGCCTTTCCTCTGCTGCTCACAGATAGCATTGCTTGTTGGTGTCCGACTAGATTGCCATCATATTTCTAGCATCTAGTACCCTGGCCTGTGTTCACTTGGATTGAATAATTAAATGCCCACTGATTACATTTAATCTTTATCACAGAGGACTTAGGGTTTTTTTTGTTTTTTTGAGACAGAGTCTCACTCTGTTGCCCAGGCTGGAGTGCAGTGGTGGGATCTCAACTCACTGCAGACTCCGCCAACTGGGTTCAAGTGATCCTCCTGCCTCAGCCTCCCGAGGAGCTGGGATTATAGGCACCTGCCTCCACACCTGGCTAACTTTTGTATTTTTAGTAGAGATGGGGTTTTGCCATGTTGGTTAGGCTGGTCTCGAACTCCTGACCTCAAGTGATTGTCCCGCCTTCGCCTCCCAAAGTGCTGGGATTACAGGCGTGAGCCACCACGCCCAGCCAGATGGTTATTAATATTCATTCCCATCTTTCAGATGAAAAAATCAGAGCCTCAGAGAAGTTGTGCAGCTTGTCACGGCTTCTGTCGCTAGGAAGTAGCAGAGCTCAGATTCAAGCCCTTTTTTTTTTTTTTTTTTTGAGACGGAGTCTGGCTCTGTCACCCAGGCTTGAGTGCAGTGACACAATCTCGGCTCACGGCAAGCTCTGCCTCCCGGGTTCACTCCATTCTCCTGCCTCAGCCTCCTGAGTAGCTGGGACTACAGGCGCCCACCACCACGCCCGGCTAATTTTTTGTATTTTTGGTAGAGACGGGGTTTCACCGTGTTAGCCAGAATGGTCTTGATCTCCTGACCTTGTGATCCGCCCGCCTCGGCCTCCCAAAGTGCTGCAAGCCCCTTTTTTATCTGACCCAAAAGTTAGTGTGGCACAGGGCTAAATGCATAGTAGGTGTCCCAAAGATTTACTATTATACTGAATTTGTTGCTGCAAGCTCCCAGTAGCACTGTTGGCTGTTCCACTTGTACAAGTCCTAGGGTCCTCACCAGGAAGGTGGGGTATGGTCCTGATCAGTGCTGCCTGCAGCAGTGGGAATAGCACCCCACTTGTGGAAGGCACTAAACAGACACCTTCTTCTGTGCCTTGCTAGGTCTTTGAGGTACTGTGACCTGCGATTGATAAACTCTTCCTGCTTGGTGAGAACAGCCTTGGAGCAGGAGCTGGGCCTGGCTGCCTACTTTGTGAGCAACGAGGTTCCCTTGGAGAAGGGGGCTAGGAACGAGGCCTTGGAGAGTGATGCAGAGAAGCTGAGCAGCACAGACAACGAGGATGAGGAGCTGGGGACAGAAGGTGAGGGGTGGCTGCCCTCAGCCTAGGTGTCCCTGTCTGCACGTCTTTCTTGGCTTCTGAGCTTTGAGGCTGCCTGTGCTTATGGAGACAGCTGTCTCCAGTTCAGCAGGGTCCTGGGACCTGTCTGCTGGACAGCAGCTCTGGATGGGAGGTCTCCAGTGTTGAATGAAATGGCAAAGCTCTCATTGAGTTCAGATTTTGCTTGTTTTCTCCCCGTCTCTTGGTGGTGTGAGAAAATGGAAATCCCTATAGGTTCTTCCTAGTTCTAGAATTCTTAAAGAATAGGAAGAAAAATTAAGATTTCTTAGAGTTCAAGTTCAAAATTTCTTAGATTTCCTTGTTCCACTCACTGGTGGAATTCCGACCTAGTGTGATTTGCTTGCTTATTTCCTCTGTGAGTCAACCCAACAGCGTGCTGTCCATTTTTAAGATTTATGAAAACAGGCTCATTTGCAGACTCTTCAAATCTGATGCCATCTTTTTAATAGGACACATAAACGATAACATCGCAAGGCATTGACTATAGTCAACAATGTGATGAGAAAGACGTAGACAATCATACAAAAACTAGAAAGCATTTGTGGAGTGTGTGGAGTGGAAGGACATGGGTGTGGGCACCAGCCTGGGTCTGTGGTCTGCCTCGTCTGTCTTGACTGTGGGACCTCTCCTAGCCTCAGCTTGCTTGTCTGTAAAATGTAGATGGAAAGGCCTGCCCTCTTGTAGCCATCTTTTCGAAGCACAGCAGAGACTCTGATTTAATTCTTTCACTTGTGGGTATCTGCTGCATATCTCCATGCTCCCTGGCGTCTCAGGACCCCCTTCTTTAGTTTTACCATCTGCTCTTCTCTACCCACAGCCCCCACTGCACTGGGCACTGGCCCGCATTAAACTTGCAGTGGCCGGGCTGTGCTCTGCCCTCCTAGCCTCTGCACTGCACGGCTGCCCTTCCTGCTGCTTGGAGTTTTCATTTCTCTGCTTTACCTGCAAAGCCCTGCGGCCCTTCAGGACGAAGGCCAGATGCCCCCTCTTCCAGGAGATGCCCTGCTTTTCCCCCAGGCTCCCCGACCCCTCTCTCTTTGCATCTCCTCCACCAGCTTGCAGCTATGCCTCATGGGTAGGAGCCTTCGCTGCACCCAGAGTGCCTCCCTGCACCGCAGCCCACTCCCTCCTGTCTCCTCAGTGCCCTGTCCGTGGTGGGGGCCTGGAAGATGGCAGTGAATGAGTGAATGGATGGGGAGAGGTGATGCATGGGAACACACTTTACACACTGCGAAGTGCCGGGCAAATGTCAGGGATGGTGATTTCGGTGCATTCTCAGCGTGTGTGTTTTGAAACAGGCTCCACCTCGGAGAAGAGAAGCCCCATGAAAAGGGAGAGGTCCCGCTCCCACGACTCAGCATCCTCGTCCCTCTCCTCCAAGGCGTCCGGTGAGTCTTCCCACACGGGAAGGACCAGACCAGCGGACTGATTTTTGAGGTTTCAGAGAATGAAAAGAAACCTATATAAGGGCTATTTGCTGATCCTTTATTTTCTATCAGAACTGGAAAGATAAGGAAATCTTTGAAGCGCTGGACTCTCTAGAGAGTAAATGTTCTGGCGAACTTGGGATCGGAGAACTTGAAGACTGAGCAAGACTGTAGGGTTCCGCTGCCCCTGTCCTCAGGGGAAGACCGTGGACCCTGTCCCTCACTGTGGCTGGGGCCTCAGGCTGAGTCCTGGCCGTGTTAGGGGCGGGTCCCCGGGTGTTCTCCCTGCCGCTGTTAGTTTGGGAAAACCCTGTGCCCTGTGGGGAGAGGAGCTGAGCGCAAGGAGAGAAGTAGACACGGAGACTTCACTGGGGGAAGAGCAACAAAAGGCAACACAAGTCCGTGTAGCCAGAACCACAGCGGGTGGGCAGTGCCAAACACAGGCCCCACACGGTCTCTGCTCTAAGGGGTTCCTCTGTCTCCGAGAGTAGTCAGGCTCCCGCAGAGGAGGGCAGAGGCCCTGGTGAGAAACAGAGGCCCCGGGCAAGTCAGGGGCCACCGTCGGCCATCAGCACGCACAGTCCCTGTCTTTCCGCTGAAAGCCTTCTGAGGGCCTACTTGCTGTCTGGATCAGCACTGAAGGATAAATGAGATGTAGACCTGACCTCAGGGAACGAACTCATTGTTCTCGTAAAAGACGTGTTATTTTGCAGTAGTTTTTTGCACACATTTTCACTTCACATATGAAGAAGTCTGTAATTTTGTCTCAAGGCAGAGGGCAGATTTCAGGGTAGGTGAGGTTACCACAGGTTTGAGACAGCAGCTGACCCTCAGTCGGCCCTTGCAGAAGGTGTTGCAAGTGCAGGAAGCCTTAAGGGCTGAGAGGCTCAAGGGCGAGACGCACAGGGCCTGGGTGCGGGGACGGGTGCATGCGGTGGCCACAGGCTCCTGTTGTGGGGGATGGGGGGGCGCCTAGCTGTGGCTGAGGGAGCAGCTGAGAATCGCTGCTGTTTGGTCTGGGATGGGGAAAGGTCAGAGGTCAGAGCCCACCAGGAGACTGGCTAGGGGGCATCTGAGGCCGCCCTTCTTTTCCCCGCACCTCCTGCACTGGTGCAAAACAGTGAGCTGGTGGTTGGGGTCTCCCTCCCAGAAGCCCCCGATGGAGTCAGCACTGAGCCTCTCCACCCTCAGCCCAGAGCTCTGGGACTGAAAGAAGCCCTGCCTCATAGGCAGGAGCTCAGTCAGAAAAACCAGCGCCGCAACCACTGGGTCTGTTTGCCTGAAATAGTACAGGGGGCCTGGGGCAGAAACAGGAGCCACCGGCAAGTTCTGGGACAGCTCACTCCTGGGACGAGTTGCCCCTGGGACAGGTCACTCCTGGGATGGGTCACTCCTGGGACAGGTACCTTCTAGGACGTCCCTGACCAGGTTCATCTCCCCTCAGGTTCAGCACTCGGTGGCGAGTCCTCGGCTCAGCCCACAGCACTCCCCCAGGGAGAGCATGCCAGGTCGCCCCAGCCCTGTGGCCCCGCAGAGGAAGGCAGAGCCCCTGGTGAGAAACAGAGGCCCCGGGCAAGTCAGGGGCCACCGTCGGCCATCAGCAGGCACAGTCCTGGGCTGACACCCCAGCCGGACTGTAGCCTCAAGACCGGCCAGAGGAGCGTCCAGGTGTCGGTCACCTCATCGTGCTCCCAGCTGTCCTCCTCCTCGGGCTCATCCTCCTCGTCCGTGGCACCCGCTGCCGGCACATGGGTCCTGCAGGCCTCCCAGTGCTCCCTGACCAAGGCCTGCCGCCAGCCGCCCATCGTCTTCTTGCCCAAGCTCGTGTACGACATGGTTGTGTCCACTGACAGCAGCGGCCTGCCCAAGGCCGCCTCACTCCTGCCCTCCCCCTCGGTCATGTGGGCCAGCTCTTTCCGCCCCCTGCTCAGCAAGACCATGACATCCACCGAGCAGTCCCTCTACTACCGGCAGTGGACGGTGCCCCGGCCCAGCCACATGGACTATGGCAACCGGGCCGAGGGCCGCATGGACGGCTTCCACCCCCGCAGGCTGCTGCTCAGCGGCCCCCCTCAGGTGAGTGTTGCTTGCTGCCCCAGCACAGCCCTGGACTGGGGGGGTCCTCACACTCCCATCTGGAGGGCAGGCCTGGGGGTGACCGCACCCATGTCTTCACTTTTCACCCTTCCCGTGGTGGAATCTTCTCCGATGGCCTGGGGTGGACCGGAGGGAGGAGGGCAGGACGCATCTGCCACTCAGGGCTGGTGGCTTCCATTCCTCCCCTGTGTGATGTGGGGGGTGGAAAGGAGACTTCCCTGGGTGTATCAGATTACGGTTCCTCAACCCACGTCATCTCACTCGGCCACTGTGCGTGTTCTCTAACAAATAGAAACAAAACTCTGGGTTCTCCACTGGAAGGTTTCGGTGAACCACGAATGGAGAGCTAGGGGTTCTGTTTCCCTGTCTCAGCCTTCCTGCAATGCATGGTGTTTCCTTAACAACAAAAGTCCATTTCACCTCTCAATGGCAGAATCTCTTGTGCGTAAGCATGTGCGGAGGAGGAGGGCTGGGGACTGGAATCTGCTCTTTGGAACAGAGCTGGGCTTTGGGGCTGGGATGCGGTTCAGTATCCATTTGTTTCTTAAACTTATAGAATGAACAATATTACTTTTTCTGATTTAAAAAGGACAAAAGAAAATGTTTCTTACCAAGGAGTCTCCCTTCTTCCATACCCTCACACTATTGGATATTATCAATTTAAAATTGTTGTCTCTTTGATGGGTGAAAGATAATACATTACAGTTTTACTAGTAAGATTGACATATTCTTGTATTTTTTCTGGTCATTGATACTTCTTTTTCAGTGATTTTCTGGTTTTTCTTATTTGTTTTTCCTTTAGGCCATTTGACTTTTTATTGTTGATTTGCGGAAGTGCTTTAGATATTACAGATTTTTGTCCTTTGTCTATCATCTGTATTGCAGATATTTTCTCTGAAGCTTCCTTGTGGTTGGGTGTCATATTTTCCTCTATAAAGTTAGTTATTTCCATTCATTGGCATTTGCTGAGTTGTAGCATGAACCAGGCATTGGGCTCAGTGCTTGGAAAGCACATCCCTGGAGTGGCTCTTTTATTTATTATTATTATTATTTATTATTATTGTTATTTTTCAGACAGAGTCTCGCTCTGTCGCCAGGCTTGAGTGCAGTGGCACGATCTCAGCTCACTGCAGCCTCCGCCTCCTGGGTTCAAGCGATTCTCTTGCCTCAGCCTCCCGAGTAGCTGGGACTACAGGGGGATGCTACCATGCCTGGTTAATTTTTGTATTTTTAGTAGAGATGGGGTTTCACCATGTTGGCCAGGATGGTCTGGATCTCTTGACCTTGTGATCCGCCCACCTCGGCCTCCCAAAGTGCTGGGATTACAGGCGTGAGCCAGGAAACTCACACCTGTAGTGGCTCTTTATACAGTGGTACAGGGAGGGTACTGGGCCAGACCATGGGTACTTCTCAATCAGTAATAACCAAAATGAACTAAGATTAATAGGAGGTATGCTAGCCGGAAGCTGGGCTGGGGAAGCAGGGAACTCTATGTTACAGGAAGCAGGAGAAGGAAGAAGAAGAAAGTTGTTCTTTTCTTGGGTTTAGAAGGAGAAATATGAGAAGCACTTTTTTGTATGTCTTATACAATGAATTTTGCTGTCTTGTGCAGACATATTGATTAAGACAAGCAATTTGCAAGATTCATAAGACATGTTTATAGTATGCTGTTTTTTTGAAGCAGCTTTCTTTGGCTTATGATGAACTTCTATTTCTAACAGCTTAAAAATGCGGCTGGTTAAAATCTAGAGATGCATTTGCGACGATATTTAAGCAGGAAGGCCTTATGCTCGTGGGAGTCCATTTGTCCACCTGCCACGCTTCTTCCCTTCAAATATCTTTGCATCCACGGGGCTCTCATTTTAAAGACAGGATCTTTAAGTGAGGCAGATGTCAGGAGCCATGCCAGGTGTTCAGCTGGTGCCTGGCATGCGGATGGGGCTTCCTCACTGGGGGTTTTAACTCCTGTACCTTTACAGATCGGGAAGACAGGCGCCTACCTGCAATTCCTCAGTGTCCTGTCCAGGATGCTTGTTCGGCTCACAGAAGTGGATGTCTATGATGAGGAGGAGATCAATATCAGTGAGTTATCTGTTTGGGGATATGTGGGCTTGGAACCACCTTCATCACTTTCTCAAGTGACTTTAATTTTATATTTCACTTTCTAGATGGAATTCTCAGATTCATGATCAGACTCATCCCAAGGACCTTGTCGGGGGTGCTATTTATCTTGTAGTCATTTTTTCTCAGTATCAGGCCTTTGCTGTAGTGATACAATTATGATTATTAGCTGACTGTTTACTGAGTACCTTCCACATGTGGAGCTCTGACCTGGATACTTTGCACAAGTTACCATGTTAATTTCCTAGGCCCGGGGTGAGATAGATGTTCCATTCTCCTGATAAATCACATGCTTGGGAGCCCAGCTGAGTAGTGGCAGGGCTGGATGGAATTAGATTTGACTGCTGCCTCTGCAAAGCAGACTTACCCCTCAGGAGAGGTTTCCTGCTCAGGTAGCTGAGCAGGGAGGTCAGTGTCTTGGGGCAAACTAGAAATATGTGAAATGTGGGGAAAATCCTGTTCTCATTTCCAGAACAGAGTTTACCCTGATTAAGGTCAGCTTCTTTTTGAGCACCACTTTTGTGATCATGTAAAATCACCTCCCCTGTTTCCTCCTCATCCCTCCTCCCAGTGGCTCATAAACTTGGTCTGGTCAATGAATCTGCTGTGCTGGGAGAGAGAGCTTGTCAGACGAGTCCTGTCTGTGTTGTGGAGAGGTTGCTGGCCAGCTGCACCAGTGTCTGAAGGGCGCTTGGTGAGATGCTGTCCGACTGTGCTTCAGTTTTGACTTGGAGAAAATTTGGAGCCAAGGAAGTCGGTCCAGCCCTCGGCCTTCCCTCCCAGGAAAGGAGAGGCTCTTCAGCTGGCTCTGAGTTTTCTAAGGTTTCCCCACAGTTTGGAACCATATTTCAGATGAAGTCTGCAGCCCTGCTGAATTTGTCTCCTTGCTGTCTTGGACATACCAGTGATAAAGACAGGATTTGAACCCAGTATGTTCAGTGTTAAAGCCCATTCTTTAAATCTTATCTCTTTTGTTGAATAGGGATAATTTCTGTTTATAGGGTTTTATGGGGATTAAATGTGACACACACAGAGCACCAAGACTTTTTTTTTTAGACAAAGTCTAGCTGTGTTGCCCAGGCTGGAGTGCAGTGGCACCATCTTGGCTCACTGCAACCTCCACCTCCCAGGTTCAAGTGATTCTCTTGTCTCAGCCTCTGGAGCAGCTGGATTTATAGGCATGTGCCACCACGCCCGGCTAATTTTTGTATTTTTAGTATAGACAGGGTTTCACCATGTTGGCCAGGCTGGTCTCAAACTCCTGACCTCAAGTGATCCACCCGCCTCAGCCTCCCAAAGTTCTGGGATTACAGGTGTGAGCCACTGTGCTTGGCCAAAACCTATTAAATACTCATAGGCATTTCTCCCCTGCCTTCCTATGGACATGCACTCTGCCCATGTGTGTACTATAGTACGACATGTATTTAATATAATCAACATGTTTTATAATTTGAATTGGGCCATCTAGATTTTTCTACCTTTTAGCTGACAGACATTTAGTAAGCACCATAGACTACAATGATCACCATGTGAGATGAGACATGGCAAATGGAAGAGTGTGGTTTGGGCTACGAATGTTGTTGGCATCAGAAGGGAGAAGCCCCTGGGCTAGAGCACTCCGAGAGGCTTTCTGTAGGTGGAGTGACAGGAGCTGAGCCATATTGGCTGGGGGGCATTTAGATAGAGGCAAGAAATGAAGCTATGCAAGTTTTGCTGGCATTGGCCACCAGTGTGGGCACCTGGGGGGATGGTGCTGGGGTGAAGCACAGGACTGAGGTCCTCTGGCCGGAGTGGAAGTCAGACTTAGGGACAGGAGAGCAAAGCCATTCTCACAGCAAACAGCACAAGGCTGTTCCTCTGGATGGAGATAGCTCTGAATGCACATTCTTGCTCATTAGAACAATCCTGAAAATGGAATATGTGTCAAAAGCCTTGCAGATACAATGGGGTTTCCCAGCAGCCCACGGACTCAGTAACAATTCCACTCCGAGCACCATCCTTTGTGCACGTTTAAAATGTAGTCATGTATAATGATGTTTTGGTCAACAGACTGCATCTGTGTCGTTGGTCCCATGAGATTCTAGGGGAACTGAAAAATTCCTGTCACCTAGTGATATCGTAGTCATCAGAATTTGTGGCAAGAGGCATTACTCAAGTGTTTGTAGTGATTCGGGTGTAAATTAACCTGCACTGCCAGTACTATCAAAAGTCTAGCACATACAATTATGTACAGCACATAGCACTTGATAATTATAAACAACTGTTACTGGTTTATGTATTTACCATACTTTTATTATAGTATACACCTTCTACTTATTAAAAAGCAGTTAACTGTAGAACAGCCTCGGGCAGGTCCTTCAGGAGATGCTTCAGAAGAAGGTATTGTTCTCATAGGAGATGACAGCTCCTTGAGTGTTGCTGCCCCTAAAGACCTTCTAGTGGGACAAGATGTGGAGGTGGAAGACAGTGATATTGATGATCCTGATGCTGTAAAGGCTGGGCGAGTGTGTGTGTGTGTCTGTGTGTGTGTGCCCATGTGTCTGTCTGTCTGTCTATCTTAGTTTTAACAAAAAGTTTTGAAAGTAAAGCCGGGTGCCGTGGCTCACGCCTGTAATCCCAGTACTTTGGGAGGCCGAGGTGGGCAGATCACTTGAGGCCAGGAGTTTGAGACCAGCCTGGCAAACGTGGTGAAACCCCGTCTCTACTAAAAGTACAACAATTAGCCAGATGTGGTGGCATGTGCCTGTAATTTCAGCTACTCCCCGGAGGCAGGAGAGTTGCTTGAACCCGGGAGATGGAGGTTGCAGTGAGCCGAGATGGTGCCACTGCGCTCCAGCCTGGGTGACAGAGCAAGACTCTGTCTCAAGAAAAAACAACAACAACAAAAACAAATACAAGTAGAAAAATTAAAATATTAAGCTCATAGAATAAGGATATCAAGAAGGAAGACATTTTTGATCAGTTGTACAATGTGTTTGTTTTAAGCTAAGTGTTATTACAAAAGAGTCAAAAAGTTAAAAAGGTTATAAAGTAAAAAAGTTATAGTAAGCTAAGGTTAACTTATTATTGAAGAAAGAAAAATATCGTTTATAAATCGAGTGTATTCTAAGAGGAGAGTGTAAAGTCTCCAGTAGTGCATGGCCATGTTCCAGGCC
Source organism: Pongo abelii (assembly GCF_028885655.2). Classification (NCBI taxonomy): domain Eukaryota; kingdom Metazoa; phylum Chordata; class Mammalia; order Primates; family Hominidae; genus Pongo; species Pongo abelii. The sequence continues at coordinate 121,282,621 of NC_071997.2, read as the reverse complement.
TTCATATTTGCTCACCACTTACTCACTGACTCACCCGAACAACTGCCAGTCCTGCAAGCCCCATGCATGGTTCTTGCAGGTTCTACATAAAAAATGGTTCTACATTTTTTATACCATATTTCCCCCATGCCTTTTCTATGTTTAGATACACAAATTCTTTTTTTTTTTTTTTTTTTTGAGATGGAGTTTTGCACTTGTTGCCCAGGCTGGAGTGCAATGGCGAGATCGCGGCTCACTGCAACCTCTGCCTCCTGGGTTCAAGTCATTCTCCTGCCTCAGCCTCCCGAATAGCTGGGATTACAGGCACCCACCACCATGCCCAGCTGATTTTTGTATTTTTAGTAGATATAGGGTTTCACCATGTTGGCCAGACTGGTCTCGAACTCCTGACCCTAGGTGATCCACCTGCCTCGGCCTCCCAAAGTGCTGGGATTACAGGCATGAGCCACCACGCCTGGCCAAGATACACAAATGCTTCACATTGTGTTACAATTACCTGCAGTATTCAGTGCAATAATGTGCTGTATAGCAAGCTTGTCCAACCCACAGGCTGCATGTGGCCCAGGACAGCTTTGAATGCAGCCCAACATAAATTTGTAAACTTTCTGAAAACATTACGAGATTTTTTTTGCAATTTTTTTTTTTAAGCTCAACAGCTATCATTAGTGTTAATGTATTTTATGTGTGGCCCAAGACAGTTCTTCCAGTGTAGCCCAGGGAATCCAAAAGATTGGACACCCATGCTCACAGGTTTGTAGCCCAAGACCAGTAGGCTACACCACATAACCTAGTGTGTAGCAGGCTGTGCCGTGTATGTGTGTGTAAGTGCACTCTAGGATGTTAGCACAGTGACAAAATCTCCTGATGTCGCATTTCTCAGAACGTATTCTGTGTTGTTTAGTGACGCATGACTGTAAATCATTTTCACTTCCTATTTTGTCACATCTATGTTTCTACCAATCTTGTAGACCTCAGAGAAGAATCTGACTGGCATTATCTCCAGCTTAGCGACCCCTGGCCAGACCTGGAGCTGTTCAAGAAGTTGCCCTTTGACTACATCATTCACGACCCAAAGTATGAAGATGCCAGCCTGATTTGTTCGCACTACCAGAGTATAAAGAGTGAAGGTCAGACTTTGAATCTCTCATTTCATCTTCCAGAGTGCATGGGCACAGCCTCTTAAAGGGATGAGCTGGATTTTGTTAGGCATGAAATCAGGTGGTGACGAATTAACCTGCCATACCTAGTACAGAACTGAGGTCACCACCTCCCTGTATAAGGAAGGGAGGAATGCAAAACCTGTGAATTGAAGAGTGTTGCTCAGGAAGTACTAAGTGACGATGATGACACCCTTGCTGATTTGTCACCGTTGGAATATTCTGAAGGCTGTGGTTAATAGAGGATAAAAGATGTGTATGTTTACTTATTAATTTGGAATTGTCAAAATGAGTACACATGTTCACCTCTCCTCCCCCGGCGTCTTGATTTTTCCCTCCCTTAGGGATCCCCAACATCCATGGTGTGCTGGCACTGCAGTGTACCAGGGCCATTGCGATTATAAACTTAGACTAGAAAAGTTTGGTAAATGCCTTGAGAAAGGAAATGACTGTATTAGTCCGTTTCACACTGCTGATAAAGACATACCCCAGACTGGGTAATTTATAAAGAAAAAGAGGCTTAATTGACTCACAGTTCCACGTGGCTGTGGAGGCTTCACAATCATGGTGGAAGGTGAAAGGCACATCTTACATAGCAGCAGGCAAGAGAGAATGAGAGCCCAGCAAAAGGGGAAACCCCTTAGAAAACCATTGCATCTCGTGAGACTTACTCAGTACCATGAGAACGGTATTAGGGAAACTGCCCCCGTGATTCAGTTATCTCCCATCAGGTCCCTCCCACAACATGTAAGAATTATGGGAGCTACAATTCAGGATAGATTTGGGTGGGGACACAGACAAACCATATCAATGACCCACCAATCTCCATTTTAAACCAACAACTTTATTGTCCTTGCTCTCAGAATAGATCCCTTGCACTGAGGATCCTTCTCATAGGCCAGTCTCTAATGAACGCTGAGTGTTAAAATCTTAATCAGCGAGGTCATTTGAAAAACAAGCAGGGGCTGGGTGTGGTGGCTCACGCCTGTAATCTCAGCACTTTGGAAGGCTGAGGTGGGTGGATCACCTGAGGTCAGGAGTTCGAGACCAGCCTGGCCAACATGGCGAAACCCCATCTCTACAAAAAATGCAAAAATTAGCCAGGTGTGGTGGCATGCACCTGTAATCCCACCTACTCAGGAGACTGAAGCAGGAGAATCACTCGAACCTGCGAGGCAGAGGTTGCACTGAGCTGAGTTTATGCCACTGTACTCCAGCCTGAGCAACAGAGCAAGACCTTGTCTCCAAAAATCGAACAAAAAAAGAAAAACAAGGGGCAGTTCATCTGCATTCAGAGCTGGCATGTTAAGTTGGCAATCGATTTAAATTGTTGTATAGTGGATCTTTACATAGGTGCTGATGAAATATTTTTAGTCTACAGTAAGACATGATATGGACAGTGCCTTAATTAGTTTATTCCACTGACACTTTGTGGTCCTTCGTTGTCTCCTTTGACCAGCTGTCACGTCAGGGCCAAGGGAGGTGAGAGGCAGTCCTCCCCAACCAGACAGAATCCTGTTGTCTGGTCATTTTGAGCATTTTTGGTTTCTGTTTGAGCAGGCAGGGGATAATGTTTGCTTTGCTCCCTGCTGCTTTTTAATCCTCGGGAATTTGGTGCAGACAGAGGGATGTCCCGGAAGCCGGAGGACCTTTATGTGCGGCGTCAGACGGCACGGATGAGACTGTCCAAGTATGCAGCGTACAACACTTACCACCACTGTGAGCAGTGCCACCAGTACATGGGCTTCCACCCCCGCTACCAGGTAGGCCCCAGCAGCTTCCCACCAGGCATTTCACCTTGGCCCACATCGTCCGTTCCCCTGCTTTCTCGCGCTTTCATTCCAGAGTGGGAGATAGAGAATTCTGGAAGCCCTGGCTTCCTGGTCTGCTTGCATCCTCCGTTCCCTTCAATTGTCTGTGAAATGATTGCTGGAACTAGAGCACCATGGTTCTCCTGGGGTTGTGTGTTTATCAGTGGCCAGGTTACCCGACCGTGGAGGTGGTCGTCATCTTTAGGTCCCAGTGCTTTCAGAAGTTAGTCCAATGCAGCAGATGCTCACCAGGTGCTTATTCTGTACCAGGCACTGGGGGTGCAGAGCTGAATCAACTCTGTTCCCATCCTCCATGCTCAGTCTAGGAAGGAGATGTGCACATAAGCAAAACCTAATGATATGAAGCAGGCAAAAGGAGTACTATGGTTGAGGCACAGAAATCCATTGATAAGAGGAGGAATTTGCATTTATTGAGCACCTACTGCATGCCAGGCAATGTGCCTAGGCACTTTTTATATATCAGTCTCTCCCAACCTTTTATGCAATAGAAAATATTTATCCTGGACACATAGAAATGGATAAGGCTCCTGACCCAGGGCTCTGGCTGCCTCAGGCCCTGGTGGGTCACCTGAAGCCACACCTGCAAGCCACTCAAGGTGCGCTGGATGGGAACTGTCCTGTCTAGTGTCCTATTTACTTCACACTAAAATTTCATTGTCCCTGTTTTATAAATGAGGATCCTGTTTGGGTGGGGAGCAGAAGAGAGAAGATTTGGAAGAATTAATAAGAATTTGCTAAGGGGCCAAGAATTAATAAGATGAATGGAGAGGGACAGCATGTGTGGGAGAGGGGAGATGGGGTTTCCAGGGGATGGGAAGTGATGTGGGTTGGGTGTTTCTGGAACCCAGACTTTGGGGTGGGTACACTCAGCCATGAAACTCGGAGGGCAGGCAGTGGCCAGACCACAAAATGCCTGGTGGGTACTGTGGGGAGGAACGAGGACTCTTTCAGTAGGAATTCCAAGTGGAGCCCAGTGTGGGCAGAGCCGTGTTTAGACTGGTCTCTTAGTCCCATGGAGGTGTATGGAGGGCCTGTGAGGCTGGTTATTTATAAACAGGGGAGAGGATTTATTTTACATTGAATATTTCTTTTCATTTCAGACCCAAGCAAGGGAGAGAGGGGCGGAGGGAGAGAGCCAGAGTTGGTGGGAGCTAGTCAGATTCCTGGCTGGGGAGCAGAGGCATGTAGGGTAGCTGATGTCCTGGGCTGCTTTCAGAAAGGCCCGAGGCAAGAGCACTGGCCTCTCTTTCCATCCCTTTTGCAGAGGGAAGCAGCCCCTGTCTGCCTGGCCTTGAGCTTGGCTGCCGGGGACGCAGTACTCATTGTTTGAGTATGCAATTGTACTGTAGATGAAAGAAAGGACATACGAGCAGTTTTTGAGGGTCAAAATAATCAGTAATCCCATTTGTTCCAGATAAACTCTCCTAATGTTTTGTTTCTTGGAGATACAGTTTTTCTTTCAAGGCAAACAAAAACATGCGTGAAAACATGTCCTTACTGAAAGGGACTGAAGGGTGTCAGTCCCCACTCATCCCTGTCAGTGTCAGGAGTGGGTGGTGCCATCAGGACCTCTGGCTGCATCAACAGACACCAGAGCGCAGAGGAGGAGGAGAGGCAGCCGGCTGGGCTGCGCCTGGCCTGTGTTCTCAGGGGTGCGCAGGTCTGGGGGCCACAGTGGAAGAGGAGCATGCCTGGGATGGTGAGGGGGCTTGAAACCAGCTGGTGCGGGTGCAGAGGCTGCGTGGCCCCCTGGCTGCCGTCTCCATGTGGCCTGCACCTGCTCGTTCTGTTTTCTTTTTCTTTGCCTCCCAAGGCTCCCTTGACCTTTTTTATGAAACTGCCTCAGTGTGTCCTCCTTAACTGCCTCCCCCAGTCAAAATCCCTTTCTCCCTCATCTCTGCTCCCAAAGAAAGGGCTCTGTGGGTCTAGAAGAGCCATGGCCGAGATTAAAGCAGTGTGTGCTTGTCTGCCTCCTCCCCTGCAGATCCTGGGATGCATGCATAGCACATGCTAGGAGGGGATGTCAGTGGGGAGGGCCGTGGGTCGATGGGGTCCTAAGAGGATGTTCAAGCTCAGGGCAAAGCTGGGCTGGAGGTCACACCCAGAGCAGCACGTGCACAGATGTGAGGTGTGAGGCTCCTGGAAAGTGGAAGCTGGAGGAGGTGACTAAGGGCGCAGCCAGACTTGGTGACTTGGTGACAGAGCCCAAGGTCTCTGAATGTCAGTTTTCACATCTGTAAAATGGGGATAATGACAGTACTGCTTTGTAGGATTGTTAATCGCAGCACACAGGACAGAACGGTGCCTGGCGAGCCGTGTTATGGGAGTGTCCAAGCATATGCAGCTAGTGTTAATATGCGATTGCATGTAACTATGATGGAAAAATACATTTATTAGAATTAAAAATGAGCTCTGTAGCATGAATGCTTGAGTTGGTGACCCAGAACAGGGCTCTGGTTCAAAGCCACGGGGACCAGAAAGCTTGATGCCTGCATGGCACAGCTGGGTGAGGCCCCATGCGGACTGAGGATGGGAGCAGGCTCTCGCCGTGGGTGTGTGGCCTCGGGCATGCTTGCCCTGTCAACAGACCTGGGTGTCTGCACTTTGCACTGGAGTCACCCCGTGGGTTTCTTGTGCTGTAGGGAAGTGGTGACTGTGAGCTGCACATTGTCACAGCAGAGTGGGCCTGGGGTCTTCTGGGAAGCAGGCTGGACTCTGACGGCAAGCTCTGTCCTTTCCCCCACACCCCAGCTGTATGAGTCCACCCTGCACGCCTTTGCCTTCTCTTACTCCATGCTAGGAGAAGAGATCCAGCTGCACTTCATCATCCCCAAGTCCAAGGAGCACCACTTTGTCTTCAGCCAACCTGGAGGCCAGCTGGAGAGCATGCGACTGCCCCTCGTGACAGACAAGGTACTGGCTCAGAGACCTAGTGGGGCAGATCCAAGTGGCTTCAACTGGGGACTGAGCCGGGGACTAGAGATAGAGCTTCCTGTGAGGGAGTGCAGACACTGATACAGGGACTGAACTTGGAGGAGGCTGGTGTCGCACACGGGCTCTGGAGTCACTCCAATTCAAGCCTCAGCCTTGCTCTACCATTTACTAGTTTTGTTATTTGAACATGTCACTTAATATCTACAAGCCTTGGTTTCCTCATTGTAACGTTGGACAGTAGCAACTTGTAAAAGCTTGTGGTGAGAACTGTTTGGAAAAACTGATGAAAGGCCCTAGCTCCGTGTCCGGAAGATAACAGGAGCTGGGTAGATGTTCATCCCCTCCCTGTCTTTTCTTGAATGCTCTGCCAGGTAACATTTTGCATAGGCTTAGGTAGATAGGACAGCACAGTGAATCCCTAGGGCCCATTACCAACTCCAGCAATTGCTAACTCATGGCCAGCCTTGTTTCATCTGTCCCTCTCTCCTCTTCTGCCTTCCTGTTTTGTTTGGAAGTAAACCCTAGACCTCAAATCATGTCATCTACCTACACATATTTATACCCATAGATATAGATATTTCAGTGTGTCTCTCTAAAAGACACATTTCCTTTATCTTTTGAAGAGATCGTTCTGAATGTTCCATTGTCTCTCACCATTCTTACGGAGATGCTCCTTGTAGAGCTTTTGGTTTGACAGTGCTCACCTGATCGCCTCCGAGTCATTTGGCTGCTCTTTAACCAGCCCCACTCAAGGCAGGCCATGTGGAGAAGCTGCTTTTCCTTCTCCAGAGTGCTAGGCACCTGTGGAGTTGCACCTGGCCTTTCAGACCTAGCAGCCTGTTATTAAGCAATGAAAATATTTGTAATGTACCCAAGAGGACTTCATTGTTAGGTACCTCCTACCACGGGCTGGGGTTGGGTGTTGCAGTGAAATTCCATGGGTGAAATATGAGAGCTGGGGTTTCTCCACCACTCCACTCACCTTCCAGCCTTCCTGGCGGAGCTGGCCATGAGCACCAGCTGCATGCACAGTGTTGTGGCAGGTACTTTGAGGAATTCAGAGGGAGCAGAAGGCCTAGTTCTGCCAGATGAACTTACTGTTGAAGAAGGAGTTGAAGAAAACAGTTATTTACATAAAAGATATAACAACCCGAGTGGATAGCTAAGCTCTATGGGGCAGTGACTGGGGGGTGTTGTGCGTTCATAGTGTATGGAAAATTAAAGACATACAAGAATAATGTGTGCTTCGGGCACAATATTAGATTCTAATATGAGAGGGTAATGAATTTGGTTAATTGCTATATGCCAGTTAATTTCTGTTGCCTACGTATTCCCAAATAAGCATTAGCTTTGGAATCTGTGGGCTAGCAGTTTGGGCTTAGTTCAGCTGGATGGTTTTCTGGGCTCCGTTGTACTCACTCACTCGTGTCGATAGTGAGCCAGCAGGTTGTCTGCGGGCTGGCTGGTGGCCTCAGCTGGGCTGTTCAGCTCTCCTCCATGTGGTCTCTCATCGTCCAGCAGGCTAGCCCTGGTTTGTGCATGGGAGAGTTCTGAGAGGGCATGGAACATGTACGTCCTCTTGCGGCTATGCCCAGGACTGGCACAAGGCCATTTTTCCTCCCTTTTACTGGTAAAAGCAAGTCACAAGGCTGAAAATTCCAGCAGTATGGGAATGGTCATCATTCTTTGATGGAAAATGCTGCAGAGTCACATGTCAAGGGAACAATTGCAGCCACGTTTACAAACACTCTACCTCATGATACCTGTACTTTGCAGAGCCACGAATATATAAAAAGTCCGACATTCACTCCAACCACCGGCCGTCATGAACATGGGCTCTTTAATCTGTACCATGCAATGGATGGTGCCAGCCATTTGCACGTGCTGGTTGTCAAGGAATATGAGATGGCAATTTATAAGAAATATTGGCCCAACCACATCATGCTGGTGCTCCCCAGCATCTTCAACAGCGCTGGAGTTGGTGAGTGTCCTTTAACATCATCTACTCAGTCAAACTCCGTGAACGAACACTTGAGAGAGTATTCTAGAGACAAAAGTTAAACATGTGACATCAGGCCTTTTATTTTGGGACTTTTAAAGCTATTTTCATTTTGTTTGACTTTTTTATGCAGTCTTCTACCCGCACCTGTGCCCAGTGTTTCGTTATCCATTTAATCAATTTTCTTTCTTTCTCTTTCTTTCTTTCTTTCTCTTTCTTTCTCTCTCTCTCTCTCTCTCTCTCTCTCTCTCTTCTTTCTTCTTTCGTCTCTCTCTCTCTCTCTCTCTTTCTTTCTTTCTTCTTTCGTCTCTCTCTCTCTCTCTTTTTTTTTTTTTTTTTGAGATTGAGTCTCGTTCTGTCACCCAGGCTGGAGTGCAACGGCGTGATCTCGGCTCACTGCAACTTCCATCTTATGGGTTCAAGCGATTCTCCCGCCTCAGCTGCCTGAGTAGCTGGAATTACAGGCACCAGCCATGACGCCTGGCTAATTTTTGCATTTTTGTAGAGACAGGGTTTCACCATGTTGGCCAGGCTGGTCTTAAACTCCTGACCTCAGGTGATTGGCCTGCCTCGGCCCCCCAAACTGCTGGGATTATAGGCGTGAGCCACTGCCCCTGGCCAAATTGATATTTTCAATCGTTAGAGAAGAAAGCATAAGAAAGCAAATTTGTGTTCCACCTGGAGAGGAGTGTTTTCCTCCCTGTAGTTTTCTCTCCCTAGCCCATGGGCTGTGTTTTGTGGCAGGTGATTCATGTCAGGAAGGTCGGAGCTGGCTTGTCTGGGCGCCTCGACAGCAGGTCTGCCTGGGGTCTGTCTGCTGTGGGTGTGGGTGCAGGTCAGCCCTGAGTCCAGTTGCTTCGCCCACTGCAGGTGCCGCCCATTTCCTCATCAAGGAGCTGTCCTACCATAACCTGGAGCTCGAGCGGAACCGGCAGGAGGAGCTGGGGATCAAGCCGCAGGACATCTGGCCTTTCATTGTGATCTCTGATGACTCCTGCGTGATGTGGAACGTGGTGGACGTCAACTCTGCTGGGGAGAGAAGCAGGTGAGGTAACCTGAGAGCACCACCTCCTGCTACCCTACTAATGATGACCGAGTGTGCCCTCTTTGTATGGGGAATGTGCCCACCCCTGGAAGACCGGAGGGCCTCTCATAGTAAAAGGGGTGGTTGTGGTTCCCAGAGCCCTGGGTGTGGTAAAAGTGAGCTCATGTGCCAAGCCTGGCTTGCTTTTAATTTTAAAAAATTGTTATTGGGCCGGGCGCGGTGGCTCACGCCTGTAATCCCAGCACTTTGGGAGGCTGAGGCGGGTGGATCACGAGGTCAGGAGATCGAGACCATCCTGGCTAACACGGTGAAACCCTGTCTATACTAAAAATACAAAAAAAATTAGCTGGGCATGGTGGCGGGCACCTGTAGTCCCAGCTACTCGGGAGGCTGAGGCAGGAGAATGGCATGAACCTGGGAGGCGGAGCTTGTAGTAAGTGGAGATGGCGCCACTGCACTCCAGCCTGGGAGACAGAGCCAGAATCCGTCTCAAAAAAAAAGAAAAGAAAAGAAAAAGAAATTGTTATTGAAGTATAATACAGAAAATCACACTATCCATTTAGTATAATATATAGACAAAAAGGAAAGTATAATACATATACATATAATACATGTGTTCCCAAGCTGAACACATTCATTTAACCTACTCTGATATTAAGAAAGGGACATTGCTGCCCCCCAGAAAATCCCTTCCTGCTGCCCCCAGCCCCACCCCTCCTCACTAGCCTGACTGCTGACTCCTAGCTTTATTTTTATTTGCTGTGTGGCTTTAGGCAAATGGCTAAATCATGTTGGGTTCTAGTTTCCTCATCTGTGATTAATACCTATGCCATGGGGTTGTTGTGAGAATTGACTAAATTATGGTCTGCAAATGTGTTCAGCACATAGAAGAAATGAGCACCCGTGGGAAGCGCCCAGCAGGGTGCCTGGCCCTGGGGGGGACTGTGCGGGGCACCGGCCCGTCCAGGTGTTCATGGCAGTCTGAGAGCCGGTGCCACACTGCCTGGTCGCAAGGACCTTGCTGCTGCTCGTGTGGCAGCCTAGGGACTCACTCTCCCTCCTTCAAGCAGAGAGTTCTCCTGGTCGGAAAGGAATGTGTCTTTGAAGCACATCATGCAGCACATCGAGGCGGCCCCCAACATCATGCACTATGCCCTGCTGGGCCTGCGGAAGTGGTCCAGCAAGACCCGGGCCAGTGAGGTGCGAGAGCCCTTCTCCCGCTGCCACGTGCACAACTTCATCATCCTGAACGTGGACCTGACCCAGAACGTGCAGTACAACCAGAACCGGTGAGCTCCTGCACCTGGGGCAGAGGAGGCGGCGGCCCTGGGGGTGCAGAGTCCTGAGTGAGGGCAGCCTCGGGCTGCAGAGGCGTCCTGGCTGTGAGCACTGACCTGGCCTTTCTCTTCATTGTCCCAGTTTTTTTAGTGCTGAATAATTTTGAGTATTTGCAGATCATTCAGCTTCATTCACCAATTCTCATGATGCTTTATTGAGTGAGTTATATTGGACTATGTGTTTTTCTTGCCTTTTTGGTTCATTCTCCCAATACGTTGCTTTTTAGGAGCTTTAGCACTGAAGAAAATGATAATTTCTGTAGGTTTCTGTACATATCTAGTCACAGAAGTGCTCACATCTCCAGAGGATTCAATTGCTTAGTGTTCGTGGAGTACCTCTCTACGCTGGGCAGTGGGCCACGGCCTGCGTCAGCCTCTCAAAGAGGGTGGGTTTTGGAGCCAGACTGACTGAGCCTCCAGGAACTGGGGTTCTGCTGCATATTATCTTTGCAGCGCAGGCAGGCCACTCAACTCCAAGCCCTATTCTTCTTAGCTGTAAAAAGCAGCTCATGTTTTTACCCTGGGAGGTTTTTGGTTGCTTTCTTTTTCACCGATGCGTGAGGTCGTGTTGGTAACATTTCTCACGTGCACTTGGTCTTTGGCCTCTGGTCATCACCTTGTGTGGTTTAAGCATGAGGTACACACTGCCTTTCCCGTGCAGAGATGGCCCTCTCTGTCTTGTGGGTTTTCGTTGTCTGTTTTGCCTCATATTTCCCCTAGAGTAAGGAAGGTCTTGAGGCAAGAATGAAGCCCACTCCACCTTCATAGCCCCCTACGATGGGGACCCACACTCTAGGTGCTGGGGGCAGTGACGGAGGGTGTGAGCTGTGCCCCATCAGACCCACCCCTCCTCTGGCCCTGAGTAGGTTCCTGTGTGACGATGTAGACTTCAACCTGCGGGTGCACAGCGCTGGCCTCCTGCTCTGCCGGTTCAACCGCTTCAGCGTGATGAAGAAGCAGATCGTGGTGGGCGGCCACAGGTCCTTCCACATCACATCCAAGGTGAGCTCCTCGCTGCTGGGCAGGCCTCTGTGTCCACCGCCTGGGCTGCCCTGGCATGCACACTGAGAGTAGGAGCCATCGAGGGAGGCCATGTTTCTTTCAAGTGCATGGGGCAGGGCCCTACTCGGTGGGGTCAGTAAAGGTTTTTAATCGGCATTGAGCCCTGGGAAATGACAGGGTCCATGGGGTCTCTCTTCTACCTCTGATATTAACCAGTATCCTGCAAGCTTCTGCTGGGTGCAAGGCTACAACCAAACCTTCCTGTGTGTTCTCACCCACCCCAGCTGGGTGAGGTCTCAGGCCACGCTCTTCCTTGGGCCCCTGGGATGGTGCCTGGTTGCATAACTATTTGAATGGCTGTGCAGGCTGGCCCCGTGGTCATACTGTGTGTCTACTGGGCAGCCTCAGGGTGGGCAGAGACCTGGTATGATTATGTGTGTTCCAGCTGAGCAGGCCTGGGGAATTAAGATGTAAAATCACAGCAAGTCTTGATAGCTCTGTGTCTTCCAGGAAGCAATGCAGCAGGTGTGTCTCTGCCCGAAGTTCTCCCCAGTCACGTGGGCCAGAGCCCCTTTCTCTGTCACTTCTGCCTGTCTTGATCCTGCCCTAATGCCACCAGCTGACTTTCCAGCCTCTATCCCTCCTTGTCTCTGTAAACTCCTGATGGAGTTAGCTATGCTGAGGTGGGCTGGATCTGAATTGGGACACCAGCTCCATCTCCACTGACCCCCAGAGGCAGGGATTGCCCCTTTTCAGGGAGTGTGGGGCCTCTCCTCATTTCTTTTGCAAAGTAACAAGACCTTTAAATAAAGGCCCCCACTTACAGCATCATTGAGATCTTAAAATTGTGTGAGGTTTGTTGTTTAATCAGGGAGAACAGACACCTTTACCAGGTCTCCACCAAAGGGCCAGATGTGCCTTTAAAATGAACTTTTCTTTTATGTCCTTCAGTGTCATTTTTAAACTCTTAGGTATTTTATCTTTATTATTTGAACATAATCTTAATTTTCTATTATGTTCAATTGCATATTGGTTATACATAAGAAAGCTAGTCATGTCTTATAATCTTTCATGTGAGTGAAATCACTGCATTGTTTTCATTTATTCACTAAATATTTAGTGAGCAGCCAATCCCCATGCTCAGGAGTACACAGCCCAGCAGCTGGGGCAGATGTTAGACACATGGCTAGTTAAGGGCCATCGGGAGAAGCACCACAAAGGTGAAGTGTGTCGCGGGGAGACCTGAGTCTGTGGGAGTCCCTGGGGAAGTGATGTTAAAGCAGAGACCTGGAGGAAGAGAGTGAGCCGCGTGCCCAGGCAGGGGCATGGGCAGGGGCATGGGCAGAGGCAGGGGCAGGGACATGGGCAGGGGCATGGGCAGAGGCAGGGGCAGGGACATGGGCAGGGGTAGAGGCAGGGGCAGAGGCAGGGACAGGGACAGAGGCAGGGACAGGGACAGAGGCAGGGGCAGGGACAGAGGCAGGGGCAGAGGCAGGGGCAGGGGCAGAGACAGAGGCAGGGGCAGGGGCAGAGGCAGAGGCAGGGGCAGGGACATGGGCAGGGGTAGAGGCAGGGGCAGGGACATGGGCAGGGACAGAGGCAGGGGCAGGGACAGAGGCAGGGACAGGGACAGAGGCAGGGACAGGGACATGGGCAGGGGTAGAGGCAGGGGCAGGGGTAGAGGCAGGGGCAGGGGCAGGGACAGAGGCAGGGGCAGGGACATGGGCAGGGACAGGGGCAGAGGCAGGGGCAGGGACAGAGGCAGGGACAGGGACATGGGCAGGGGTAGGGGCAGGGGCAGGGACAGAGGCAGGGGCAGGGACAGAGGCAGGGTCAGGGACATGGGCAGGGACAGAGGCAGGGGCAGGGGCAGGGACAGAGGCAGGGTCAGAGGCAGGGGCAGGGTCAGAGGCAGGGGCAGGGACAGGATGCCTTCAGTGGGTGAAGGTGCAGAAGGGTAGGAGCCAGGAGGTCGGTATGGAGGAAGGGAAGGAGGATGACGGAGAGGAGCTGGGGAAGTAGGCAGGCCTTCCCAGCTATGGGAAAGTTCCAGACTTTTCTCTAGGACTCACAGGAGGGAAGCCAGCGAGAGTCATTTACATAGATGTAAACGTGTTGGTGATGGAGCAAGAGCCTGTGGCTCAGATGCCGGCTGTGGGTGGGAAGAGCCCCGGGGCTGGGCGGGACGGGGACAGGATCTTTGGTGGGGAGCTGGCCACTCCCAGAGGCTTGCATCCCCCAGATCCACGGGTTCTCTTGTTTTCTCTAGACCAGAAAGCCGGTTTCCGGCATGGAATGATCAGTGTCTATAATTCTTACTGATTGCGTTGATTCGTTTTGACATGTCTCTTTCATGTTTCCTTTGAGTAAAACCTAATCTTTCTCAACAGAGAAGTTTATTCTTGAAGTATGTGTTCTCAGTTCATTCCCCTGAGCGACACAAGCTTCCATGCCTGGGCCACCAGTGCAGCCCAGAAGCCGTGGGAAGGTCCTCGCCCTTCAGGGCGGTAGTGGCCTGACACCCCCCTTCCCGTGCAGGTGTCTGATAACTCTGCGGCGGTCGTGCCGGCCCAGTACATCTGTGCCCCAGACAGCAAGCACACGTTCCTCGCGGCGCCCGCCCAGCTCCTGCTGGAGAAGTTCCTGCAGCACCACAGCCACCTCTTCTTCCCGCTGTCCCTGAAGAACCATGACCACCCAGTGCTGTCTGTCGACTGTTACCTGAACCTGGGATCTCAGGTGACTTTCAGAGAGGGTGCTGTCGAATCCCTAATTCAGAGAAATCTCTAGAACCAATGGGCTGGAATCTGGTACTCTGAATCCTAAGTCCTCAACTCCTTCATCTCGGGGTTGACCCCACTTTATAGCTTTTGCTGTTCAGCTGAGAGAGCTGAGGTGCTTTGCCCGGAAGTAAGAAGATAGGAAGTCAGCCCAATTCTGATGCCCAAACATTTTTTTTTTTTTTTTTGAGATGGAGTTTCGCTCTTGTTGCCCAGGCTGCAGTGCAATGGCACAATCTCAGCTCACTGCAACCTCTGCCTCCCAGATTCAAGTGATTCTCCTGCCTCAGCCTCCCAAGTGGCTGGGATTACAGGCACATGCCACCATGCCTGGCTAATTTTTGTATTTTTAGTAGAGACAGGGTTTCACCATGCTGGCCAGGCTGGTCTCCAACTCCTGACCTCAGGGGATCCACCCGCCTCGGCCTCCCAAAATGCTGGGATTACAAGTGTGAGCCACCACACTCGGCCTAAATATTCTGATTCTTAGATGAACTCATGACTAGATAAATCTGGATAAAACTTCCAGAATTTATTTTGCAGATACAGATTTGGAAATAACATGAAAATATTGTCTCTGGCCCCCCAAAAATCTTGAGCTGGACCAAGCAGTTGGTATTTACTAGATGCAAACCTGTAGTATAACGTTACTGAGCATTTCATAGAAAACGGTGCCCTCTCTTGGATTTCTTCTTTTTCAGATTTCTGTTTGCTATGTGAGCTCCAGGCCCCACTCTTTAAACATCAGCTGCTCGGACTTGCTGTTCAGTGGGCTGCTGCTGTACCTCTGTGACTCTTTTGTGGGAGCTAGCTTTTTGAAAAAGTTTCATTTTCTGAAAGGTAACTTTTGTACTCTTAACTCTGCACCTTGTCTTCAATGGCTGTAGTCACCGGGTACCCTGAGGAGGGGACCTTTGGTCCTAGTCTTTATTTGCCCATGGGTAAACTGAGGATCAGAGCGGGAAGTGACTGCCTCAGCCACCCAGCGAAGTGCAAGAGAGCTGGGATTTGATCCCCGGGGGCTCTCTTTCCCCTTTACCTGTTTGGGTAGAGGCAAGACACATCCCCCTTTCTTTTAGATGAATTGCAGACATTTTTTAGCCTTTGTGTTTCTTTTCTTTCTTTCTTTCTTTCTTTTTTTTGAGATGGAGTCTCGCTCTGTCACCTTGGCTGGAGTGCAGTGGCACGATCTTGGCTCACTGCAACTTCTGCCTCCCGGGTTCAAGTGATTCTCGTGCCTCAGCCTCCTGAGTATCTGGGATTACAGGTCCCCGCCACCACGCCCAGCTAATTTTTTATTTTTAGTAGAGACAGGGTTTCGCCATGTTGGCCAGGCTGGTCTCGAACTCCCGACCTCAGGTGATCCACCTGCCTCAGCCTCCCAAAGTGTTGAGATTACCAGTGTGAGCCACCGCACCAGCCATCTGTGTTCTTTTCCAACCCAAATCCTTCACATCAGTGTCCCAGTCATTGCTGACACTCTTCCTCCTGGTAGACGAGTCTTCCTCCTCGTCCTGGGAGGTGCCGCACCACCTTGGCTTTTACACCAGTCTTCCTCTTGTCTGCACCAGCTTGGTTGAGAATAACAAGCACTTGTTCTGCATGACTTGAAAACACGATTTCCAGTCTACATTTCCAATCCTGCTCAGATCCCTAGCTGACCTTCGCTTTCCTTGGTGGCCCTTGGCTCTGACCTTCCCCTCTAGCAGGCACTGAATGAGCACCAGCAGCATCTAAGGCCTTGGGAAAGATCAAGAGGTTTCTACAGCAGTCTCTGCCTTGGGAAACATTTCATCTAAAGGGAGGACTGGACACAAAGGTGGGGAGGGAGCAGAGAGGGAAAGTGTGGAGGAGACCGGGTTGAGGTGTCACCACATGCTGGGAGTTGAGAAGAAGGAGAATTCTTGTGGCTGGCACGTGGGACAGTGGGGGCTGCCCCAGGCCTGGATGGATGGCAGAAGAGGGGGATGGAGCTGTAAGGTGGGGTAGGTAGGGTGGGGTATGTGAGCTACCAGCTGGGGCTGAGGATGCTTGGTTTGCGATTCGACCAGCCTCTCTCCTTCCTCTCCGCACCTCGGTTCAGTCCCTGCTCAGCTTTCCTTCTGCCTCCGTGTTTTCTCCCCCGCACACCTGCCACATCCCAGCCACACTCCTGTCTCGCTGATTGTACATCATCCCGAAAGAAGCAAGAGGCCGACTTGGACGCCGTCTCTGCCCTTCCCAGCAGCGCCCTGTTTTGTCATTGCAAGTAGAATCCGGGCAGCCGCTTTCTTCTGGATAAACTTACCTTTTCCCTTCCCACACCTCTGCCGTTGTCCACGCAGGTGCGACCTTGTGTGTCATCTGTCAGGACCGGAGCTCACTGCGCCAGACGGTCGTCCGCCTGGAGCTCGAGGATGAGTGGCAGTTCCGGCTGCGCGATGAGTTCCAGACCGCCAATGCCAGGGAAGACCGGCCGCTCTTTTTTCTGACCGGACGACACATCTGAGGAAGACAGCGGCGAGTTTTCTGGAAGAGATGAGTGCTCAGAGCCCTCATGCTGTTGAGGCTAAAGGGAGGCCTGGAACTGTGGGGCGTTTGACTGGAATGGACCCCAGGGACTGTCCAGGCGCAGCCCCTCCTAGTACACATGGGCCCCGGAGGCTGTGGTCCTGGGAGCCAGAAAAAGACTCCGCAGTGGGTGGGAATGAAAACTTGAGACTCCCAAGTTCTGGGCCAGCCCATTGCCCTGGGCTGTTTTAAAGCCCATTTCACGAGGAACAGAGATTTACTTCCTGTCCTGCCATTCGTGTGCTTCCATGGACAAACCTGATTTTATTCTCTTAGTTCTAAAGAATCTTGGGTTATTTTGTAGTGGTGCCAGTA
Organism: Pongo abelii; assembly: GCF_028885655.2. Taxonomy (NCBI): domain Eukaryota; kingdom Metazoa; phylum Chordata; class Mammalia; order Primates; family Hominidae; genus Pongo; species Pongo abelii. Next base: position 121,265,670 of record NC_071997.2, on the reverse strand, counting down.
TTTCAGTAGATGGGATTTCAGCCAAGTAGGTTCCCCTGTAACCTCCTACAAAGCAATATTCCAAAGGAACATTTTAACTGTAAAGGCTGGAGACAAGAAAAAATAAGTAGATCGTTTTAATAACAATTATTTAATTGCCTATAAGTTTGCTGTTTCAGAGGCTAGCCCAAAGGCATCAAATTTAATAAAGTTAAACAAATTGATTTACTTCAGAGCAAATATGATCCTATTAAAATAATATAGGGTAAATACCCTACCTCTTAGAAAGGGCAAAAATGCAAAGAAGCTTTCTTTAAAACTAAAAGGGTTTTTTTGGGGGGGGTTGGGGGGAGGAAATAAGGCTAACAGAGGTTGACCTAAAATTAGCCTTACAAAGGAGAAAGGACTACATTGCTTACTTGAAACAAACAATGAAAACAACCAAAGTGATATATAAAATAGTTGATGAGAACTAGACTTATGACTGTAATTTACTGGAGTTTAGTTTTCAGTTCCTAAAGTAGCTCATTTTCTCTTACTAATGTTTGGTTCCTCAGGGAAGAATCTCACTTGACTAGAGAGGAGGTGGGAACAGAAGAGAGAAGGAGGCAGGGAGATATATTTCTTAGGGCTCACCCCTTCACACACTGACAGAATGTTTTTTTGTTTGTTTGTTTGTTTGTTTGTTTGTTTTTGAGAAGGAGTCTTGCTCTGTCGCCCAGGCTGGAGTGCAGTGGTGCGATCTCGGCTCACTGCAAGCTCCGCCTCCCGGGTTCACGCCATTCTCCTGCCTCAGCCTCCCTAGTAGCTGGGACTACAGGCGCCCACCACCACGCCCAGCTAATTTTTTGTGTTTTTTAGTAGAGACGGGGTTTCACCATGTTAGCCAGGATGGTCTCGATCTCCTGACCTCATGATCCGCCCGCCTCGGCCTCCTGAAGTGCTGGGATGACAGGCGTGAGCCACCGCGCCCGGCCCAGAATGGTTTTTAAAGCCACAGTTGAGAGGCCACCCATTGCCTGGCGCCTGGACAGTGATCATCTTGTTCATCTTGTTCAGTCCTTTCTTGTGTGATTGGAATTATTAGTCCCCTTTGAAAGATGAGAAGGTTGAGATGCAAAGAGTCTACCTTTCCAAGTTCTCACTGCTGGAAAGAGCTGGAAGTACAGTTCAAATTTCTGGCTTCTGGACTCTGCAGTCCAGGTCTCCCTTCTCCCACTCGCCTACCCTCAATGCCACACTGTTTTTGAAGTGGCACATAACTTGAAGGAAAAGTTTAAAGACAGTTCAATTTAATCATCAGAATGCATTCTTTTTTTTTTTTTTCGAGACGGAGTTTCACTCTTGCTGCCCAGGCTGGAGTGCAATGGTGCAATGATCTCGGCTCACTGCAACCTCTGCCTCCTGGGTTCAAGTGATTCTCCAGCCTCAGCCTCCCGAGTAGCTGGGATTATGGGCACCCACCACCATGCCCAGCTAATTTTTGTATTTTTTTTTTAGTAGAGATGGGGTTTCGCCATGTTGGCCAGGCTGGTCTTGTGAACTCCTGGCCTCAGGTGATCTGCCCACCTCATCCTCCCAAAGTGCTGGGATTACAGGCATGAGCCACTGCGCCTGGCCTCAGAATGCATTCTTACACATCTATCCTAGACATTTATAAGCACTCTAATGGATAACAATCCAAGAATAAATGATTGTAAAAGATGATGCTGAAGAGTTGATGTCAATCTTTTTTTCCTAAGAAAAAAAGTCCACAAGTATTAAATATTTAGATCAATGTTTATAAAATGATCACTTTGTATATCTCATTATTCCTGTTTTGGAATAAAAACTGACCTTCTTCAATCATATACTTGTCTTTTGTAAATAGCAGCTTTTGTGTCATTCTGCCCACTTTATTAGTTAATTTAAATTCGAAAAAACCCCCAAACTAATATTCTTGTCTGTTTCAGTCTTATAAATAAAACTTATAATGCATGTATTGTTTTGTTGGTGAGTATTCATAGCATTGTTTCGAGATAAGGTAGTGTGGCTAGTCATCTCTGGGGACTAGCTCCTTAAAATGGATAGTTTTGGAAAAGAAATAAGAACAAAACCGTAAAAGTGGAATATATTAACATGTTGCAGAATTCCTGAGGATAAAAAGGCAGACTGCATTGGACGTGCAGGAGAACAAATATGGAGGAAAACAGCTCAGAATGTGCAGAGAAGCCTGCCACCAAGGGAAGATAGTTTGGGGGGACTCTGAGCTTCACGGTGGCTGCAAAGGGCGGAAGGGACCTGGGGCATTTATCTGGATGATCACCAGGAGGAGCGGTTTGGAGCAGCCAGCCTGGTTGATTCCCTGCAGCATTTCCCACCACGCTTCCCATACTCCACTGACCTGGGCTAAGCATGCGGCCTTGGCTAAGGCCAGTGGCCCGCTTGCTCACTGCCCATCAGCTCCCTGGACCCTGCCAGGCAAGTGCCCACTCAGGCCTGCTGCCCCTCATGCCAGGAGTGCTCATCCCTTGGACTCTCCCACACTCTGATGTTCTCTTGCTACTCGTAAGTCACCTTCCCAATGAGGCCATCCCATATTGGGGAACTACTAACATAGAATACATTTTTGCTATTTTTGTCTCTTTCTGTGAAGGTAGGAATTCTGTAAGAAACATTCAGTGCTGCATGCCCAGAGCTTTGGATTTGCCCAGTTCTTGGTATATGCTCATTCACTGCCCACTCAGTGAATGAATGAATCTCTCATACCCGCAATGATCTTAACATGGGAGCAGGGGTGGGAGTGATCAGTGATGGAGAAACTACGAAAATAGTGAAGTCGAGCTGAAATTTTTGATTTACGGGGTCGGCACTGATTAATATGCTGGTAGAAAAGTAACATTTAAATATGCATGTTAAGCATTTCGGATGACCACTGGGAGAAAAGAAAGGATGTCCAACATCTAAAACATTAAAGGGAAGACAGCAAAGACCAAATCAACAAAATCCAACATAAGGAAAGAACAGTTGGGGATGGGGAGAACAACAGGAAATCTTGGCAAATAAGAAACAAAATTAGATGGCTGGTGTGTGTCCATTTGTGTGTTACTATAAAGGAGTACCTGAGACTGGGTAATTTATAAGAGGTTTATTGGCTCACGGTTCTGCAGGCTGTATAGGAAGCATGGTGCTGGCATGCTCCTGGTGAAGGCTTCAGGAAGCTTCCAATCACGGTGGAAGGTGAAGGGGAGCAGACACATCACATTGTGAGAGCAGGAGCAAGAGAGAGGTGGGGAGGTGCCGCACACTTTTAAACAACCAGATCTCACGTGAACTCAGAGGGAGAACCCACTCATCCTGAGGACAACACCAAGCAATCTAAGCACCATGGAATCTGCCCCCCATGACCTAACAGCTCCCACCAGGCCCCACCTCCAACATTGGGGATCACATTTCAACATGAGATTTGGAGGGGACAAACATCCAAACATATCAACAGTCAAAAGAAATATAAGTGGATTAAATTTACCTAATAATAGATTGAGGTGATCAGATTGGATTGAGAAAGCTAATCAGAATAGAATTTAATATTTTGATCGCAAACTTAGGTAGACATGCCCACATGCTATGAAATATATAAAGTGAGAACTGTTAGAAATATGAGAGGAGGGGCGGGCATGGTGGCTCAACGTCTGTAATCCCAACACTTTGGGAGGCTAAGGTGGGAGAAGTGCCTGAGCTCGGGAGTTAGAGACCAGCCTGGGCAACATGGCAAGACCCCACCTCTATAAAAATATATATATATGAGAAGAATGCATAATTTCTGTAGTCGTAAATGGAGAACACTCCATCTCTCTTAGAAACAGAGGAAGGAGACCAGTAGAAATGAAATTTGATGGGCATAGAAAGTGTTGGACATAAAGTTACCTTCAAATGAGAGAGTTCTGTGTTACAGAAATCATTCCAGAAAATCAAAATGTTCTGGAACTAGAGAGTAGTGATTGCTACACAACGTTGTGAATATGCTAAATGTCAATAATAGTAAATTTTTTGGTATATTTTACTACCATAAAATAAAACTTCCAGAGCATTGGAAAATATAGACATCTGTACTTCTGCAAGGCCAGAAATAACACTAATCCCAAACCAGTTAAGAATAATAAATACATTAAAGAGAATTATGGTTCCAGTTTCTTTTTTTCTTTAAGAAAGAGGTTTTTTTAAACTACTCATACAATTTGTATATTTTTTAACTTTTGTGGGTACACAGTAGGTGTATATACTTATGGGGTACATGAGATCTTTTGCTACAGGCATAAAATGTATAATACATCAGGGTAAATGTGGTATCCATCACCTCAAGCATTTCCTGTTTCTATATGTTATAAACAACTATACTCTTATTTTTAAACATTTAATAAATTATTGACTATAGTCATCCTGTTGTGCTATCAAATACTAGATCTTATTCATTCTCGCTAACTATATTTTTGTACTCATTACCCATCCCTACACCCCTTTCCCCAAATGCTGTTCCCAGCTTTTGCTAACCATCATTCTACTCTCTATCTCTATGAGTTCAATTGTTTTAATTTTCTTAGCTCACACAAATAAGTGAGAACATTTAGTTTATCCTGTGGCTGGCTTATTTCCCTTAACATAATGACCTCCAGTTCCAGCCATGTTGTTGCAGATGACAGGACCTCATTCTTTTTTTTTTTTTTTTTTTTTTTTTCCTGAGACGGAGTCTTGCTCTGTCGCCATGCTGGAGTGCGGTGGTGTGATCTCAGCTCACTGCAACCTTAGCCTCCTGGGTTCAATTGATTCTCCTGCCTCAGACTCCCGAGTAGCTGGGACTATAAGCACCCACCACCACGCCCAGCTAATTTTTGTGTTTTTAGTGGAGACGGGGTTTCACCATGTTGGCCAGGATGGTCTTGATCTCTTGACCTCGTGATCCGCCCGCCTCAGCCTCCCAAACTCATTTTTTTTTTTTTTATGGCTGAATAGTACCCTATTGTGTATATGTATCCCATTTTCTTTATCCATTCATTTGTTGACAGACACTTAGGTTGCTCCAAATCTTGGCTTTTTTGAATAGTGCTGCAATAAACATGGAGCACATTGCAGAATTTATTTCACAGTTATTTGTATATTTAGATTTTATCCAGTTCTAAAATGTACATTCTGGGAAATTATCTGTTTCATAAAAACCTTCAAGTTTTCTGGCATAAATTTAAACATTATATATTTGTGTGGTAATTTTAAGAATCTCTTTACTATCTTCATTTCTCTTTTTTAGTGTCATATCTCTGTCTTCTCATTTTTCTGGTTAGGTCTTGCCAAAAACTTATTTTTTTTAAAGTCTTATTTATTTTTAAAGTTTTATTTTTAAGGATTTAGGAGGTACAAGTGCAGGTTTCTTACATGTATGTATTATGTAGTGGTGAAGTCTGGACTTCTAGTGAACCCATCACCTGAAGAGTGAACATTGTATCCAATAGGTAGAAAATGTGTAAGACCTCTGTGAAGATAGCTATAAAACATTCATGAAAGAAATAAAAGAAGATAGATAAAATTAAATATAGAAAAGACTATGTCCTAATGGAAAGATTCAGTATTATCAAACTACCAATTCCTTCCCCAACCCTGCCCCAAATTAACTTATAAGTTCAATACAAGGCTAATCTGAATCCCAACCAGATTGTTTCTGGAAGCTGCCTATTGAGATTGACATTCTCACTCTGAATCCAGATGTAAGACAAAAGAGTAGTTAAACAAATGAAGACCAAAATGTCCCCTGTTGTATCAGTAAGGCAGATGTAGGCATATCAGTATCAACAAGGTTTCCAGTACTGAAGCTGGAATTAGGCCTTCCTACCTGGCCGCAAGCAGCAGACACCATGTGGGGTCTCGTCCATACAAATGTACAGCTTGGAAGAGCAGGCAGGATCCTGTGCTCCACCAGCAGGCTGGGTCCAGGGGCAGAGGGAAGGAGTAGATTGCTGAGTTATGCAGGCCAGCTTCTTCCCTGAACCTATAACATAGGTTACTTCTTTGCCCATGGCGAAGGGTAAGTGAGGAGGTAGAGAGAAGCTAGAAATGTTACATTAATGGTGTTCCCTGCATGTAGGAGGAAATATCAGAAGTTGGGAACAAATGTTTCCTGTTAGCTTACCTCAGTTTTTGATTCCCTAACCCACTGGGCTTGACCATTAAGCCTACAGTCAGCATAGGCTGACCCCTAGGGGGATGAACAGTCCTTGGGGGAAGCTCTGCTCTCATTTTTAAGACCACGTCCCCAAAAACAATGTTTGCTTTTTCTGAATCTTCCTTGAAGCCCTTGATGGTGCTGTAGACTTGACCCCAGGAGGTGGCCGTGTGTTTAGGAGGGAGGTGTCCTGAGATGAAGGGACCGGGACCCTGCACAGACCCTTGCCCTTATAATGATGTTCTATGACAAGAACCAGTGACAATTTTTTACACTGTTAAGCTACTGCAATTTCAGGGTTCATTTGTGATGTTGGCATTACTTAACCTATCTTGATGAGCAGTGTGAATTGTGCCTGCTAGGATTATGCAACTTGATGGCCCTGAGAGATGTTCCAATAACCATCTGCTAACAAAATGGAGATGTCCCTGTGATATGGTTTGACTGTGTCCCTACCCAAATTTTATCTTGAATTGTAGCTCCCATAATTTCCGCATATCGTGGGAGGGACCTGGTGGGAGATAATTGAATCATGGGGGCAGTTTTCCCCATACTGTTCTTGTGGTCATGAATAAGTCTCATGAGATCTGATGGTTTTATAAGGGAAAAGCCATTTCACTTGGTTCTCATTTCTCTCTTGTCTGCCACCATGTAAGACATGCCTTTTGCCTTCTGCCATGATTGTGAGGCCTCCCCAGACACGTGGAACTGTGTGTCCATAAAACCTCTTTTTCTTTATAAATTACCCAGTCTCTGGTATGTTTTTATCACCAGCATGAAAATGGATTAATACACCCCACATTTGAATGTTAATCCTCTCCTATTATATATTTTTGGGGCAAAATCAAAGTCCCTAATCAGTTGATGTTCAAGACATTGAAACACAAGGGAATCAAATGTAAAGCAGAATTGGATGAAAAATCCAAAGAAATTTTATGTATTCTTTAAGGTAAAGTCCCAACCCATCTTCCCTTGTTATTCAGCTTCTTCTCATCCAGGAATGTTCTAGATGCCTGGTGGAGTCAGGGTTCCCTCTGCAGCTGCAGCCTGAGAATGCTCACTGGAATTGATTCCTCCAGGTTATCTGAAGGTTGTGTTAGCACATTGGTAATTATTTGATGTTCCTCAGTTTTTAGATCCAGCGATTCAAGGAATCGATGCAATTATTAAAGTACTGGGCTTTCCCTCATAACATTTAGAAAACAAGGAAATTTTCTCAGGCAAAATTATGTTAAAGTACACTTTTTAATGTTTCCAAAAGCCACAGAGGACCCTCGGTGATATCTGAGTGAAGGAGGAGGATGGGAAAATCCTTTTGGTTTTGGTCATTCCAGGAAGCAGGTCTGTGCCTGTGGGTCTGAAATCCACAACGTCTGCACTTGAATTCAACTGGGTAACTCCCCCATCCACGTTAAGGATGGTGCTGTTTCCACTACCTAGGGGAAACGCCATCTCTGCCTGCTCTTTCCTATCTCAAACAATGAGACTTGGAGGCATCACTGTCTTCCTGTGAAGTTGAGAAACCTGCTTAGCGTGATCATCCCATCACAGCAGTAACATTCAAGGCCCACCCTCTTGGTTGACCAGCTGTCCCCAGACACTCTCACCTGTGTGCAGGTGTTTGCAGTCCTGCCATGGGGCAGAACCTGCTTGGAGCTATGGAGCCTGCTTCTTGGAGAAGCTTCCCCCTCCCCCTCACATTTGTTTCTGCTGGAGAATCAATCACCTTCCCAAACCCTGGTGAAGGCCAGCACTGCTCATATGTTTCTTGACATACCCTCCTCCCTCATTTTGGAGTGCTCATGGCTTTCAATCCCCTTTCTTTCTGCTATATTTTTTCTATTTAGAAGGATGTCATATACACCATGGAATACTATGTAGCCATAAAAAATGATGAGTTCATGTCCTTTGTAGGGACATGGATGAAATTGGAAATCATCATTCTCAGTAAACTATCACAAGAACAGAAAACCAAACACCGCATATTCTCACTCATAGGTGGGAATTGAACAATGAGAACACATGGACACAGGAAGGGGATCATCACACTCTGGGGACTGTTGTGGGGTGGGGGGACGGGGGAAGGATAGCACTGGGAGATATACCTAATGCCAGATGACAAGTTAGTGGGTGCAGTGCACCAGCATGGCACATGTATACATATGTAACTAACCTGCACATTGCGTACATGTACCCTAAAACCTAAAGTATAATAATAATAAATAAATAAAAGAAAAAAAAAAGAAGGATGTGCTACTCCTGTCTCCTTTTTTCCTACTAAGAGCTGCCTCTATCCTGCTTCCTGAGTTGATCTCCCTCGTCTCTAACACTTGTAGGGCTAGGCTGTGAGTACATAATGGTGAATGGGACTGCCTTTTATGATTTCTTTTATTTTCTGCACAGACATTTGTTTTCCTAATGTACTTCTCTAGATTTTGTCTTGTTGGACTTCCCACAGTGAGAGAGATGAAATCGATGAGTCCGGGATCTGTCAATTCTATCTACTATGCAAATAAAAATGTTCATTTTAACTTAACTTATTTTAGCACAAACATATTTATCCCTTACCACATACATATCACTTTTGACTCCCTGTTCTAAGTGTGTCACAAATATTAACTTACCTCCCTGCATAGAACCATCAGGAGCTATTTTGTCAGGCCAGCATCTAACCCAGGCTGGGGCTTGATCCACCCACGTGCTGTCTGGCTCCTCTCCAACAGATCTCATCTTGACTGGGCCTTCCCTAGATCCCATATTCTATACATTTCTCAGGGATGCTCCTTAAGGACCCAGCAATTTCTGTATTTCCACCTACAGAGAACTTGAAACTCAGTTAATAGCATTTTGAGTATTTACATTGCTATCTCTAGCCTTCCCCTCTCAAACATACCCAGATTTTCTGTAACCACTTGGCACTGCGGTCGTATTTTAAGGGAATGTTCCCCAATTACTCCTACTCCAAAACGTGTCTGTGGCTTTAAAAGTCGCATCTCCAGAGCTTCCTGGGTCCTCGGTCCCTTTGCAGTCACACGCCAGGCTGCTGTTCTTGTCAGATGAGCAGTATGTGCTTCCCCTCACCACCTCTGATCTCACACAACTAAGACATCACCCCCTTTTCTAATACCTTCCTTAAGAACAGTTGGATCTAGGCCTCTCTCCAGTTCCTCGTTGTATGTCTCACTGGCCTTCAACATCTCATTTTTCATTTCATATTAGTCTAGTCTCTCTCCTCAGTTCTCAGCCTTTCTGCTAAGAAAATATCTCCATCTCTCTAACTCATCTTCCCTGCTTTTGTCCTTATTCTTCTATAGTCCATTGATGATGGCGGCACACACTTTCTAAACCACTCTAGCTCCTCCTAGGCAGATTTGATTTTCTAGAACAGTGTTCCAAACACAAAAGCAAAAAATAACACTTTTATGTTAGTAGTTTTATGTATACTGACATGGAGATATTGATCAGAGAAAGAAACACAAAGTTTAGTTTACATGTAAAAATACATAGGCATAATTTATGCATGTATTTTTGCATATGTGTAGAAAGAAACTGGAATAATGAACACCAAACTGTTGACAATGGCCACATCGGGGAAGGGGCAGGGAGTGGGGTGTGTTGAGGGGGCTTCCGCATTTTTCTCTTTGCCCTTCCAGATGCTTTACTTTTTTGTAAGGTAAGAGGACTTATGTGTAAATTGTATACTTTTTCTTAAACAGGAAATTCCCTACTACTCAAATGTCACACACACACACACACACACACACAATTTGATAGTGTTCCTTCTCTGTTTCAGTGATTGATTGTGTCACTCCTCTGGTTAAAACTTTTCAATAAATCCCTCCTATTTGGTGGCATTTTTTGCCTCTGAACTCCCACCCTTTCCCGTTAGCTCTGGTGATCTTCTGCTCTGTGGTTTTCGTCTACCATCAGGGCCTGTCTCGTCTTCATCTCCTCATGCTTTTCCACTCCCTTCCAGAAGGGCTTCTCAAGTGTGTCACCAAACCCCAGATTGAATTCCTACGCTGTCGTTCCCTCTCTACTGCCTGCAGGGCATCGCCATGCTCCCTTTTGTCACAACTTGTCCTTTCCTTGATGGCCTTTTGCATGCGATGCCAAGGAGCCGAGCTTTCTTGAAAGCTATGAAGGGAAGAAATCATTGTCTGGGATAGTAAATCCGTTTGCCAGGGTGTGCTCCTGACCTATTGCACATTTTATCCTGCAGAATTCCTCACCCTCAATTTGGTCCTGTGTGTGTGTGTATGTGTCTTTACTTTTCTTCATGGAACGAAGAAAAATCAAATTCAATTTTTTTCAGTTGGTAAGGCTTGCCCTTGGCCTTGCTTCCTAACTGTTTTGGAGTTCGTGGATTCTCCTTCTCCATGCCATGGATCAGGGCTGGTTAGGATATAATGCCCCTGAGCCTATCTCTAGACATGATCCAAATCAGGACATTTGGGTTGATGTCAGTGTTATTACCAGGTTCTTTCTAAACTAATGTAGAAGAGGGAGCTGATGGGGAGGTATAAAATTGAGGTGCAGGTTTCCAGTGACTTAAAAGCCTTCATCTACACTTCTGGCAGTGGGAAGCTAAGCAAATTCCAACTTATTTTAAACCTAGAGGTGTGCTGTTTTAGGCAATAGAGCATTTTCTTTAACCAGTGGTTGAAAATTCCAGCAGTTTGATAGCTACTAGAAGTTATGAGATTTTTCGCTTCCATTCCTTGCTTTTCCTAATGTCATGAGCCCTTCCCCATTGTATCTTTACATTTGTTCTAATGGAAATGGCTGTGTCAGGGGACTCTTAGCCAGATGTCATTTTGAACAGGAAGCCCCATTCATGGGCCTCTAACAGTCCATACACAACCAACTGTTAAAACCTCCTATTTCTTCATTTAGGGGGCACTCCAAGACCTGCAAGAATCTCTTCTAGGACACTCTGAGAGTTAAGACCCTCGCTTACCCCAGGATTCTGCTTTATAGTCTCAAGTCCAACCAAATAGAAAGCCCTCAAAACCCCAACCAATCAGCAAAACCCAACTTTACTACAAGGGTTCACAGTGGGCCGGGCTGTAGGTCAGTGTTTAATGGGTCTTCATGACTATGTGCCATGCACCACTAACTTCGTGCCTACTAGGCCTAGCTTTAGAGCTGTTTTCTCTGTTCCTTGCCATCTGGGCTCAGAGTTGCTTTCCTGACCTGCCTAGTAGTCAGGGTCAGAGATAGTTCCTGAAGAAAAAAATCACCTGGATGCTTTTAGCAAATTAAGAGCTGCTACAATAACAGAGGTGGAATCATGCTGCAAGAAGCAACATTTATTATGTAGGAGTTGGAGTTCCCATGGCAGGATGTGGCAGTGGAGAGGGCTTGGCATTTCAAATCAGAAGACTTGGGTTTGTGCTTCTATTCCTTGGCCAAGTCACCCAGCTCCCCAGAGAGTGTGTTAGCTACAAAATGAACATAGTGAGTAGCAAACATTTGTGAGCACCCACTCTGTGCCAGGCGTTTTACTAGATGACTAAATATTCATTATTTCATTGAATCAACACAACACTCTGAGATGGATATTATTGGGACCATCTTATGGAAGAAGAAACTGGGGCTCCGTGAGGTAAAATGACTTGTCTAAGATGACACAGCTATTAAGTGATAGAACAAACCTAGATTCATGCCTGCGTGTGTAATAATATTTCCACTAACAGCACAGCTGCTTCCTGTTCTGAGCAGTTTACTGCCACTGAATGGCATATATTAGAAGGCACTGTTGGCTCGCAAGGCTCTGTGTACAATCAAGGTACAGATCCAATCTTTTCTCACTGGGAAACCCAGTTCTCGGGTTTCCTGGAGGTAATCCTGGGTGTGGGCATTTATGAAACATACCACATTATGTGCCACCCAGAGTCTGGGACAGCCCAGTATTAAGGTTTAGAAATCACTTTTAATCTTAAAAATTGCATGAAACCTAGATCTGGCTTAAGATTCTGCAGACAGCTTTTGTTGAAGGGAAGACTGTGAACCAAGGGTGCATCCAGTGTTGACAGCTTTCATTTCTTTTTCAGTCTACTTGCTTGGGCAGATTTCCCAGCCCAGAGGGAATTAGCATTTTATTTCACAAAACAGTTGGAAAGGCCAGTGCAGCTTTTTAAAGGCCTTCACGTCTAGAGAAGAAACAATTCTTCTATGACTGCATTTGTCATTTGCCAAATATGCTGTCCCAGTTCTCCTTCTCCTTTCTTTCTAAAACTTTGGCGAGGACTCGTTCTTCTCACTTGAGACCATGGGCTACTCTAACTCTAATTCTTGCTCTATCCAAGGGTCTTTCCCAGGGTGGGAGTCCAGCCTGCTGGAGCGGGGGGAGTTTGGGTGGTATTACAGGTCGAATCATGTCCTGAAAAAAGATGTGTTGAACTCTTAAGCCCCAGGACCTCAGAATGGGAACTTATTTGGAAATAGGGTCATTACTGATATAATTACTGATGTAACTAGCTAAGATGAGGTCATAGTGGAGTGAAGGGGTCCCATATAGTCATAATCCAGTATGACTGGTGTCCTTCTAAGATGGGAGAGAGAGACGTGGAGGCAGACAGACTATCATGTGACAATGGAGGCAGAGATTAGAGCGATAAATTTACAAACCAAGGAACGCAAAGGTTTGCTGAGAACCATCGGAAGCTGGAAGAAGCAAGGAAGTTTCCTCCCCTAGAGTCTTTGGTGAATGTGCCCTGCCAACACCTCGATTTCAGATTTGTAGCCTCCGGGATTGTGAGAGAATACATTTCTGTTGTTTTAAGACACGCAGTTTGTGCTACTTTGTTTTGGCAGCCATAAGAAACTAACACAGGTGCGTAGTGCATACTTCATCTTTCAACGTTTAGCGAAAGCCTCCCAGGATTCTGATACTGATAAAGTCATGGCTCAGAGATGGAAGCTTGATGAAATAAACACTTTTGAGGTTTCTCTCTTGATCTTGGCAAGGCAAGCAGGTATGCAGCCAAACCAACCAACCACACAAAGAAATACACAATTTAAACATTTTAAATATAGAATTATAATAATAATCTGCATTCAGGTGCCCAGAGAGTCCCTTTATAATCATGACAGCTACTGTTTTTTGTTTTTTTTGCCCCAGAAGATGTAAACCAAAAATTTGAAATTTGATAGTGGTTATCTGCATGGTGAGACTACGACTGATCCTCTTCTTTCTTCCTTTTTAAAATGTTGAGATAATTATAGATCCACATGCAGTTTTAAGGAATAATACAAGATTCTGTGCACCTTACTAGCATTTTGACATTGATAGGTTTAAGATACAGCACAATTCCATCACTGTAAGAATCCCTCATATCACATGTTTAAAACAACACCCACCTCCCTCCAGGGCCCCTTCCCCACATCCCAGACGCTTGGCAATCACTAATATCTTCCCCATTTCTATAATTTTGACAGCTACTATTTATTGAGTTGTTTTGGGTGCTAGGTAATACAGTAAGGATTTTTTCATATTCATGATACCAATTGATTCTTAAAACCCAGCAGATAGTTGGCTGGGCGCAGCGGCTCACGCCTGTAATCCCAGCACTTTGGGAGGCCAAGGCGGGTGGATCACGAGGTCAGGAGATCGAGACCATTCTGGCTAACACGGTGAAACCCCGTCTCTACTAAAAATACAAAAAATTAGCTGGGCGTGGCAGCGGCGCCTGTAGTCCCAGCTACTTGGGAGGCTGAGGCAAGAGAATGGCGTGAACCCGGGAGGCGGAGCTTGCAGTGAGCCGAGATTGCGTCACTGCACTACAGCCTGAGCAACACAGCGAGACTGTCTCAAAAAAAAAAAAAACCCCAGCAGGTAGTTGTGATGACGCCTACTTTACAGAAGTGGAAACAAGGCCCAAGGAAGTGAAGGGATTTGTGTAAGTACTCATCCCTGGGCCCGGCTGACCCCAGGCTCCTGGCTCTTTAATCAAGGCTTAGTGTTACCACCTGGGGCAACATCAGGGGAACAAAATTCCTATCTGAAGTTTGTTATCTCAAGATTATACAAACAATATTATGTAAACACATGAAAGAAAACTGGTTTTGCGGTTCTTTTTTCTCCATGTTTCTGCGTCTGCTGCATGCCCCAAATTATTGTGCCTGGATGGTGGATGAAGAGGACAGCCACTAGTACCGTTCTGGGGTCACTCATACCTCTTTAGCAAAGCCCCCACTTTTATTTTTAAGTGCTTCATTCTGACCTTTTCTCTGTATCTGTGTGATGTGTACATAATATCATAATATAATTTGTCTTGTTTTCTTTCCTAGTCATATAATCAGAATATGCTTATGTTGCTAAATAAACTTTATAATTTATATTTGTTAAGGGTGACCTAATAATTGGGATTTGATGGAACAAGGGCATTGTGATTCACTCAACTCCATAATGTTGGTCCTTGAATCTCTTGTCATCTTTCTTTTTTGAGACAGGATCTCACTCTGTCGCCCAGGCTGGAGTGCAGCAGTGCAATCACAGCTCGCTGCAGCCTCAACCTGCCAGGCTCAGTTGATTCTCCCACCTCAGCCTACGGAGTAGCTGGGACTGCAGGTGTGCACCACTACACCTGGCTAATTTTTTGTATTTTTTTATACAGGCAGGATCTCGCCACGTTGCGCAGGCTGGTCTTAAACTCCTGGCCTCAAGTGATCCACCTGCTTCATCCTCCCAAAGTGCTGAGATTTCAGGCATGAGCCATGGCATCCAGCCTGTTGACATCTTTTGCCATCCAGCTCCTGGGCAGCAGCATGATGTAGAGGCTGAGCACTGGCTCCCAACTCCCAAGCCTGGGCTCTACTCCTCGAGTTACCAAGTAGCAGGAGAAGAACCTTGCTTAGCTTCTTTGCTTCCGTTGCCCCATATGTGAAGTGGTGATGGTAAGAACAGTTTGTACTGTAGTGACTGCTGTGAAGATTAGGCAGCGTAAGAGATTTATGTTGTTGAACCAGTGCCTGCTCGTAAAGGCCCAAATGAAGAATGTTGCAATGACTCTGTGTGCACACAGAGAGGCCTTTTCTTCTTTAGCAAATTTTATCAAAGTAAATATCCAGGAGTTGAATTACAGGGTCTAAGTTTCTGAGCACTTCATGGCTTTCAAAATATATTGCCAATTTGCTTTCCAAGAAGGTTATTCAGTTTCCTCTCCCTCTAAGACAGGAGCGCACTGATGTCACCCAATATTTGTTCTGGTCATTGACATTTTTTGTTAATACATTGCCCATAAAATGTCACGTATTATTGTTTGGGCTGCCATTTCTCCAGGAGCTATTGAGGCTGAGCATTTTCCTCTTGTGTGTTTCTTGGCCTTTGGGGTCCTGGTGTTTTGCCTAATGATTTGCATGAAAATTTTGGATAATATATAAAGTAGCTCATCTATGTTTCTCAATCTATTCTTCACATTTTGTTTCTCTTGCCTCTTACTGTACTTTGGTAACATGTAGCAGAAAAAGTGTCCCTCATTCATATAATCTTTTCGAAGGGACACTACCAGGTTTTACCCAGTTTGCGGTCTAGGATGATGATGACGACAATAATGACAACTAGCATTTATTGAGGATTTACTATATGCCAGGCACTGTGGTAGGAGCTTAACATTCTTTATCTTATTTAATTATTATAAACTTATTATTAGGTACTTCAGATCCACAGTCCCTTATCTGAAACCCTAGGGGCCAGATATATTTTTCAATTTGGGTTTTCCATGTTTGAGAAAAGTAACATGGGATATATGCCATATATTACGTAATACCCTTAGCAGGGTCTTGGGAGAATACCCCAAATCAAGCACGTTAACATTTCTGTAGACACACACACACATACACACACACACTCACACACACACACGCAAAGGAGATAAATGAAGATTACAAATTGCTTCGAATTCAGATCCATTCTTGCTGACCTGAATTACTGTTTTTAAATAGCTTAAGAACTTTCTGCCCGCACCAGTTTCGCGGATGAAGACACGGACTCAGGGAGTTGAACCTGCCCAGGGTTCTCCTGCTCCCAGTGATGAGGTCGAGGAACCCGCTCTCCCGGCCCACGCCCCGGACCTCACCGGAGCCTGCTTCCTGCGCAGTCTCATCTGCGTTTGGACTGGGAGCTGCTGCTTGCCTTTCCTGCTTCCTGGACCTCTCTGGAGCGTTGGCTGGGGAGCCGCAGCCACAACCTTGAGCCAGGGCCTCCGAAGCCGCGGCTTAAACGGAGGTTGCACCATCACCGGCTGCGGGGCCGGGCATGTTGGGCCTCACCGTTCCCGGTGCGGGTCTGAAGCTCCTTCTTCCTCCATGAACACCGTGAGTCCGTGGCCTGCCCGTCAGAGCCGCCCCCTCTAGGGGTCCCCACGCCAGGGCTGCTGTCGCTCCTCCTTTCCAGGTGGCATGTCCTCGCCCGACGAGGCCCACGTGTGGGTACCCGTGCTGGTCCTAGCCCGGGATGGCTCCGTGAAGGGGATATGGTCGTCACCTCTGGCCTCTTCTCAGGGGTTCTGGGGCTGGGGGCTGGAGAACAGTCACCTCCGAGTTGTGCAGAAGCCACTGCCGGCTCGTCTGGGTGGACCAGCCCAGGAGTGTGTGCATGTGACACGTATGCATGTGATGAGTTTACATGTGGTGTGTGTGATGTGCATCTGATATGTGCTGTAGGTGTAATGAGTGTATGTGACATGTGTGCACATGTGAGGTGTAAGTGTGCATGTGCCGTGTGTTTGTGGTATGTCTGCATGTGATGAGTCTGTGCATACTTATGTGTGCCTGTGTGATGTGTGTGTGATGAGTGTGTGCAGCGTCCATCATGGGAGTAGGGGGTGGGGGACGGGTCAGGAGGTGGACAGAGTCTAGGGAAGCGTTGACACAGTTCATCAAAACGAACCTCTCCTTGGTGCTGTGTCCCGCACCCATCTCTCTCCTCCTCCCCTCACAGGCCGGTACCCTCCCCTGCCTCTTACCACTGCGTGCTCTGCCCTCAGGGAAAAGCACCACTGCTTCCCTGGCCTCAGCCTTACTGCCTCCAGGAGCAAGGCTGGTAGTAGGAAGTGGGCCTGGCCTGTGCGGGCAGTGCAGGGACTGAGGCCTGCTGTCAAACGGGCAGAGCTTGCCCTGATGAAGAGAATTAAGATTCAACTCTTGTCCAGCACTGCGCTGGCCAGAGCGTACCTGGGCCACATGTGCCTCGTGGCAGAGTGTGCATGGCCGTTTCCCCGTAGGCCACACGGGCTGGCTTGGCCAGAGGCAGGAGGGGACGCCAGCAGCCCACTGGCTTTCCAGAGCCTGCAGAAGCTGCTGCCAGTGTCAACAGCAGCTCCCTGCCTGGGAGAGAATGGAGAATCTTACTACAGCTCATGTGAGGCACCAATTTGGTCAGCTTCTGGGGCACTGCTGATTGGTCATTTGAGGAAATTTACAGGACACCTGAGCGTAAAACTACAGCAGCGTGTCCGGGGCTTTCAGGACAGCAGGAAAGCAATGATGATAGCCATGCAACAACAGTAACACCAGAAATCGTGCCAGCAAAAATTTATTGAGCATCTACTACGCACCAGGCTCTGTGCTAAGCACTTTAGTCTCAGACAACACTAAGAGATGGGTGCTGTTCTTTATCTGCACTACACAGACGAGGGAGCCTGAGGCTAGGAGGGGTCACGTGGCTTCCCTGCACTTGATGTTTCTCAGCAGAGCTGGGCTTGATCGAAGTCGCCCTGGCTGCGAAGCTTGAATGATTAGTGATAAGGTTGCTCACCTGCTTTGCCAGGTGACTAAGCAGCTAGTCCTTTTGCTTGTTCTGTTCGTTCTTGCATTACATTCAGGTCCGGGTTTCTGGGGGATCCCCAAAGCCTGAAGCTGTATCCATTAGGGTGGGACTCTGGGGCTTCGGGGGGTAACCGCTTCATGGGGTGGTGCGCTCCACACAGGGAGCTGACGGCTTCCAGGAAGAGTTTTCTGAAGGAGGAGGACACGGCATTGTAGAGAAGAGGAGTCACAGCTGAGCTGACGTAGAGAAGTGTGTTGGTCACCAAGCAGAAGTAGTGGTAGAAATTGTCCAGTGGGCTGCAAGAGAAACCCAGAAGCCTGGTTAGAGGACCTGTCACCTCCTCACAGTGTCCACTTCCTGCTGGAGAATGCCTCTCCTCCAGAGGGCTGCATGAGGAAGCCTATGTTCTGCTATCAGGAAGCACAGTGTTTTTGTTTGTTTGTTTTTGAGATGGAGTCTTGCTCTGTCTCCCAGGCTGGAGTGCAACGGCATGGCTCACTGCAACCTCCGCCTCCCGGGCTCAAGCAATTCTCCTGCCTACAGTCCTGAATAGCTGGGACTACAGGCGCACACCACCATGCCCAGCCAATTTTTGTATTTTTAGTAGAGACGCGGTTTCACCATGTTGGCCAGACTGGTCTTGAACTCCTGACCTCAGGTGATCCACCTGCCTTAGCCTCCCAAAGTGCTGAGATTACAGGCATGAGCCACCGTGCCCAGCCAGGAAACACAATGTAAATTCCATAAATGTTTCGTCACCAGCAGCTGACGCCCTCCACCCAGCCTCTATGATCTGCCATCCCTGGCTGTGGTTCCTGGTCACCTCATGGTAAGGTGACACTGCCGACTGACAGGGGCCATCTGTCCAGCCACTGAGGCCCCGGGTGCCCCGGGCTGCTGCGTGTGGTCAGGAGATGTGGCTGTACTAAGAGCCGAAGGTCCTTCTGAGGAGCCGCACTCCTTGCTGCAGGTTCTTTGCAGTGCACTTGGCACGAGCTCATGTTGCCCGCGCAAGTGTAAGGGGTGCTGGTGGCTCCTGAGGAGGAGGCATCTGTCACATGGCTCTTTCTGTGGAGGCTTCCTGGGACCTCGATTCTTTTGGATGTTTGATTCCCACTTATGATTGAGGCACAGTGATTTCTGAAAGGCAGATTATGAATTCTCTCATCTTCTCCAACCATGTCATAAAAGGGGGTGCATATCTTGGTCTCTGCTGAGGGGACCTTTGTTAGCTCATGGGGTCGCAGCTTTGTGTCTTCCTCACACTTTCCTTGGAATAGGAGAGGAAGGAGAGAGAGGGGAAGCCTCAGAAGCATGGCCCGTGCTCCCCCTCCCCAGACTGTAGGCTTCTCTTTCTCCTGTAGTGAGAATCCCACAGTCTTGGCTAGGCCTCTCATGCACACGGCCTTACCAGGTCAGAGACAACGTTCTGTTCCCCATCCCTGGCTGGGAGATTTCAAGGCACAGACTGCACGGGACCAGGTGGAATGCAGTCCAGGGTTCCAGAGGACCCAGCAATGGAGGGTCCCTCTGGAGAGCAATGGAGACCCCAGGCCCAGCCCGGTTGGGCCCCCTCCCTGTGTGCTAGGGTCCTTCTGCCACACTCACTCAGTCCACGCGTCATCAGGGACGTAGCAGTACATGAGCCTGCGGGCGTGGTACGGCAGCCAGCAGATGACATACATGACCACAATGGCTCCTGCAGAGCATTGGAAAGGGAGAGACAGCACCAGGAGAAAGCAGACACATTCTCAGTTACACCATTGCAAAGGGAGGATGATGCCCAAGGAAATAGCAGCATTTCCCTCTAACCTGGTCCTGGAGTGAAGTGTTGGAAGGAGGCCTTGAGGTTATCTGACATATCCCAACCTGAATCTCTTCTCAAACCTTATGTGATCCTGTCCTCTGGGTGAATGTCCACTCTGGCCATGACCAGGACACAGCATGCTTCTAGGACCTCCTCCTGGCCACTAGAATATATATATTCCCAACCCAGGGCTAGATATCCCTACCTGGTTATCGATCTGCATGTACAACAGAAATGTGTCTTTCTTGGGCCAGGCATGGTGGCTCACGCCTGTAATCCCAGCACTTTGGGAAGCCGAGGCAAGTGGATCAGTTGAGGTCAGGTGTTTGAGACCAGCCTGGCTAACAGGATGAAAATTAGCCGGGTGTGGTGGCAGGTGCCTGTAATCCCAGCTACTTGGGAGGCTGAGGCAGGAGAATTGCTTGAACCTGAAAGGAGGAGGTTGCAGTGAGCTGAGACCACGCCACTGCGCTCCAGCCTGGGTGACAGAGCAAGACTCCATCTCAAAAAGAAAAAAAAAAATGAACTTGTGTCTTTCTTGTCTTAGAAAGCCTCTTGCTCCTTTAGTCCCTCTCTGGTTAATTTACAGCACTGCCATTCATCTGGCACTCAAGCCATAAGCCAGAGACTCCTATTTTTCTGTTCCTTTCTATATCAAGTCTATTGAAAAGTTTCTTCTTAGCATCTCTCCTCTGTGTGCTTTCCCTGCTCTTATGGCTACCTCCCTAAGAGACTCTTACCGCCTCTGCACTGGACTATGACGAGTTTCCCAACCTCCCACCCCTTCCCTCTCCTGCTTCTACTTTGCTCTGACTGGCAAAGCCATCATCTAGCCCAGGGTAGCCCCTGGACCAGCAGTGTCAACATCAGTGAGAAGCCTAGTAGAAGTGCAGAATCTTGGGCCCTGCAGTTTGCATTTTACAACTCTCCAGATCATTCTTACGCACACTGAAGTTTTAGAGGCACCGTTTAGCCCATTCTCCAAAGAGCTGAGTGCAGTAGGTCTCAAAAGCAAATCTCCCGTCACTCATGGACATCAACTTTTTCAATGACTGACCATTGTCCGTAAAATGAAGTCTGACACCTTCATGTGCTGACTTTGTGTTACTTATCACATCACATTGCACTTAGCTCTTGCGTCTCTGTCCATACACAAGACTGTGACATTGATGACAGCAGAGACCCTGTCTTGTACTTGATCCTTCCATACCCTAGCTAGTGCCTGGGTTACGGTGGGTACTTGGAGAGACCTCTGCTCTCCGGTGCCTTTTGGAGTTTCTCTTATAAGGCCAAATTTTCCCAGAGACTTACAAAACAAGAAAGCAAACAGATCAGTGTTGTAGGAGGGAAAATGGAGTTTGAAGGGAACTGGATTTAGGTACCCAGCCCATCTAAGAGTCCACCATTTGCAGCCACAGTCTTCAACCATAACTGCTCCTCGTGTTCATCCACACCGCCAGACTCACTGAAAAGTGGTCAGGTCTCTGTTTGCCTGTGTGTGCTATTCCCTGGAGCAGATCAGAGGCTTCATGTACAGAATTCCTATTCTTTCCTTTAATTATAGCACCGAACCCTACAGGAAGTCTGTTGGTTATACAGTTCCCCTGGGGCATAGGATAAAGGAAGCCTTGAGAGAGGTAGTGACTTGCTGAGGTCACCCGGCCAGGGATTGGTGGAGGCAGCCCCGGAACCTGGGCCCCTTTCTTCTGGGGTGATGTTACAGAGGACTTAACTGAGAACCTGGACGCTGCGCTGGAGGCTGCGGATCCGGCGCACATCTTTGTGTCTCACCAGGCTGACCTGGCCTCCCTGGATAAAGGTCTTCTTCCATACGATGAATCTGAGGAGACCCTCCTCACTCAGCAGCTCCAGGCGGCTGGGGGTGGAGCTACCCGGGGTAGAAGTGGACGGCACTTGGGAGCAGAGGGCCAGCAGGTGGCTCACTGTGACCCCGTTCAGGAAAGCAGTTAGTGCCAAGGGGAGCACGAAGGACACCAGCACATTCACCTGTGGAGGTAATGCCAAGGGCTATGGGGCAGCACCAGGGCCCTGCGGCCCTCGCCACTTGGCTGTGCCCCAGGCCCGGAATCTGCATGAGCAGAAGGAGCGGCAGAAGGGTTAGAAGATAAGGTTGAGAAAGTTCTCAGAAAGTGAGGAGAGAGAAAATGAAATTTCGGATTAGTTTAGGATGTTCATAATAGGGGTTCCAGGAAGAAAAAAAAACAGAGAAAACAGAGGGGAGGAAATTTTATTTAAAAATGCATTCAAGAAAGTTTTCCCAACGTTGAGGAATCTGAGCTTCTAGACTGAAAGGCTGCCTGAGTGCCCAGAAGGGATGGAAATAGACTCATGGCAAGTCTCGTTCTTATGATGTTTAGCCCTTGGGTATAAAGAGAAGATCTTGAAAGCTTCCAAACAGATAAAACAGGTCACATAGATAGGATGGAAAACCAGAATGACATTCACTTCTTAAAAGCAATGGTGGAAGCTAGAAAATCATGAGCAGTGCTTTACAGTTTGTGAGAAAAATGGCTTCCATCTTAGAATTTTATACCCAGCCATATTATGACAAACGTGAGGATAAAAGAAAACAATTTTTGACATGCAAATTCTCAAATTTTTTTTACCCTCTGTGGACCCTTCCTCAGGTCTCAGGAGATTAAAAAAACGTATGTTCTAGACAAATAAGGTTATAAGCCAATAAAGAGGAAGACCTGTCATTCAAAATGGGGTATCCTACAGAAGACCCACCAAGTGATGGAAGGGAACCTCCAGGGGGCCCCTGTGCAGATGGAAGGGAGCTCCCAGGGGGCCCCTGTGCAGATGAGACTTCCCTATGGTCCCCCTGTGCACTAGAGAGCAACCAGTGGGACTGGAGCAGGAGGCCAGAGAGCTCCAGGGAGAACTGAAAAATAAAAGAAGAAACTGGTAGATTATCTAATGGATCAGAACATATTGAAAGGGCATTTACACTTGTGATAGAGAAGCTGAAAATGAACTACAAATAGGTATGTAAAAAACTATGCAAATGAAAAAAAAGACCATACATTATTAACTGCAAAGAAAACAAAAGTCCTTGGATTAGAAAAATACAACACATGGGTCATCTGTGAAGAATGTTTACATAGTCACAATTACATAAATACTGAACATAAATCTAACCCAGCACAGGGATACACTGGAAGGAGGATGGGGCCAGCGTGTGTTGAGGTGATGGTGGCAGAGGGCAGGGATAGGAATGTAGGAGAGTGAAATGCTCATTTTCTATAGATATAAGACAGTGGATACAATTTAAAACTGAGAAATAAAGCTAGTGTGCTCTTTAGAAATATGGAGGCAAAGAGGGCAAGAGACAAGAACACATGGTATTTGCCTCTCAACTAGAGAAACAGAGAAATGAATCAGAGTGTGGAGAATGACAGGATTGCTGTTTTCCATCACACACCTTGGGTTATCATCATTGATACTATTTGACTTAGAAAAATGAATTTATTTGTATAATACCCTGTGTTTTAAATGTTTACTTTTAAAAATTCAAAGTCAATGTGTTCTAGGGTTTCCCCTCATCAGTTCTAACGCTCTCTTCCACCTTTCCCTTAGCAAACATTTTAAACACTGAGCATTTTTTTTTTTTGAGACGAGGTCGCCCAGACTGGAGTGCGGTAGTGCAGTCACAACTTACTGCAACCTCTGCCTCCTGGGCTCAAGTGATCCTCCCCACCTCAGCCTCCTGAGTAGCTGGGACTACATGCATGTGCCACTACGCCTGGCTAATTTTTGTATTTTTTGTAGAGATGGGGTTCTCACTATGCTGCCCAGGCTGGTCCTGAACTCCTGAGCTCAAGCAGTCTGCCCACCTTGGCTTCCCAAAGTGCTGGGATTACAGGTGTGAGCCACTGTGCCCGGACTAACTGAATGATATTTAATACTACTTTAAAATCAGTATGAAATATCTGAATTGGACCCTGGGCCTTTTTATGGAGTTATCATTCATGCCTTTTTATCTTAATGCTTGCTCGCAAATCAGCAACACTGAGGGAAAAATAAAACACTACCTATGACCATCAATTTAGTTTGTTGAGGAACCAAACAGGTTTATATCAGTAATGACATACTTAATTACTATCAATTTGTAGCTTTAATACCAGTCAAAACAAAGATCAAAATTAAAAAGATATTTATACATTAGTAATTAATCTTTGGGAGTTTTAAAATCTTTCTGGGAAAACTATAGGTTTTCATACTTTCAAAAACTGTAAGCAATTTTCTTGGACAAAAAAAACACTGGTTAATATGAACAGTGAATCAACTCACTGATAAAATATTAGAACCAAAATAATCCTAATTTGAGTCTGGTCATTTTGTTGTGTTAACATACACTGTATGTTTCAAGTTAAACATTTTTAAACGCACTATTTGTCAAAAGATGCTGTTAGACTGACAGAATTCATTTCACAGCTTCGTTGCTCTGGCTAGGTTGAACCATGTCAAGGAAACTGTGTGAGCAGCATATTCAAAACACAAACGTTGCTTGGCACTTTGGCACTGTTTTTTTTTTTTTTTTCCAAGCTTGTCTCCCAATTAGGAACAGCCTGGAAGTCACTGCTCCAGACTGTGACAAGTGGTGGAACCCAGCTCCCAGGCATTGTGGAAATGTGGTTCATTGTCACAGCCACGCCAGGCCTCAGCGGAGAACTGCACAGCCAGGTCTGAGCAGCAACGCACTGGCTCTTCTGCTGCAGCTGGGAACCACGTGCAGGCAGCTGGGAGGTAGATTCCTGTACCTGCTGCTCTGTGCTTAGTGCTAGCTTGTTATGGGGCTAAAGGTTACTAGTGTGGATGATAAAAAATATTCGTCCTGACATTAGTAGTTCTGCAAATACACACTCTATAGCCCATGTATCAGCAGCTCTGGAATAATGTCTTGCCTCAATAAGTAGCTCTGGGACTCGGAACCAGAATGTTACAGCTGCTAGATCCAGATCTGCCCAAGGCTTCGAAGGTGAACAAAAAAATAGAGTGCCACTCATATCAGTGATTTTGACTCGTCTTTACTCAGGATCTTTACTCATAGTTAAAATATTGGCAGGTTCTACATACCTATGCAACTCCCAGTGGTCATGCAGGTGGCAAACTGCATCTAGGATGGGAGGTGATGATGACCTCACTACCCCCCAAGGTAACTGAGCTGGCTTCTTGTTTGTTAGTAGCTCTGCACCACTAGATTATAAGTCAGAGGTCATACAGAAGCCCCGCTTCCCTGTCAGCATGAGACAGAAAGACTTTCCGAAGAGGGAGGGCCTGTGGGTGCTCAAGCTTGTGAAGGAACCACCTTTCCTCTTGGCTTTGTAGATGTGACCCCAAGTGCCTCAGCCTACTTTGCAGTCCTCAGATTCAAACAGGTCCTCAAGCGGCTCCCACTTGCTGGACAGCTTCAGTTTAAAGTCAGAGTCCATGGTCACAGCCTCTGAGGCCAAGAAACCAGGTCAAGACTGCAGGAAGGCACGCAGGCGCGTTAGCCCTTGCGATCCTGCTACCCAGCAGCAACAGCAGGACCTGAATCGATGTGGCAAAAGGAGGATAATAACCCTTGGTAGAGCTGGGGTACCAAGTGGCAGTGGGCCAAAGTGGTGGGGAGGCCTGGGAAGATCTCCTGGGCAAAGAGAGCAGAGAGATGAGGTTGCGGGTCTCCAGCTGGTCCTCTCCTTGCCGGTCCTTCCAGCTGCTGCCCCAGAGGCACAGGGACAGCTACTGTGGGGTTCCTCATCCTATCAAACTCTCATACCCCTTTGCTTACTCATGCTCAAATTTTTAAAAAATGTACGTATATAACTTTGTTTAAACAGTAAAGATGTTTTCAAAGCCAAAAAATAAAAATAAAATAAAAAACAACAAACAAAAAGTGAATCTAGGCCGGGCGTGGTGGCTCACGGCTATAATCCCAGCACTTTGGGAGGCTGAGGCGGGCAGATCATGAGATCAGGAGATCAAGACTATCCTGGCCAACATGGTGAAACCCCATTTCTACTAAAAATACAAAAATTAGCTGGGCATGGTGGCACGCACCTGTAGTCTGAGCTACTCGGACTACTCGGAGCTACTCCTGCTGAGGCAGGAGAATCGCTTGAACCCAGGAGGCTGAGGTTGCAGTAAGCCAAGAACGTGCCACTGCACTCCAGCCTGGCGACAGAGTTGAGACTCCATATCAAACAAAGCAAAACAAAACAAAAAGTAAATCCAGAGAAGGCAAATGGAGCTGAGTTATTAAGGAGAAGCCGGGGTGGAGGAAGGAGGGAGCTTGATGATGAGTGAGGAGAGGAGGAAGGGAAGGAGAAGGGCAGAGCAGGCAGGGAGGGAGAGAAGACGGGACAGGTGGGAAGGCCCTGATTCTGCTTCCTGTGAGCCAGGCACTGTACTAGGCTGGGAAGGGAGAGCTGGAGTTAAACCCTCAGGCAGGAAGAAAAGGCAGGAAAGGAAAGAAGGTGAACATTTGTTGAGGACCTGCAATATTCTGGGCAATTCCACATGATCTCATTGAATTATCACAGAGGATGCCAGCAGCCATGTTCTTGCCCTGTGGACAGACCTGGGCATATGAACCCTACCCACAGACACCCAGAGGCCTCTTTCTGAGTCTGGGAAGAGAAGGAGAGAGAGGGGCTCCTGGGAGCCCTGAGCCCCTGACTCTGACCTGAGATCTCGGCTGCCCCAACATCCTTGCTTCAATTTTTTATTTTGGCTGAAGTTGCCTCCAGTTCTGTTTCCATCATTTGCAACATAGAGTTCTGACTACACCCCTCTCCAGCCTCTTTTTCCCCTTCCATAATGTCTAGATTTTTTCATTCAGAAAGAGATTATGAACTTTTAATTTTTAATTTTTATTTTTTGAGACAGGGTCTTGCCCTGTCACCCCTGCTGGAGTGCAGTGATGCAATCATGACTCAATGCAACCTCAAATTCCTGGGTTCAAGGGATCTTCCTGCCTCAGGCTCCTCAACAGCTAGGACTACAGGCATGCCACCATGCCTAGCTAACTATTTTATTTTTAGGAGAGACAGGGTTTCACTATGTTGCCCAGGCTGGTCTCGAACTCCTGGCCTCAACTGATCCTCCTGCCTTAGCCTCCCAAAGTGCTGAGATTACAGGCTTGAGCTACTACACCGAGACTTATAAACTTTTAAATGTGAAGTTCCATGTAAAATAAACAAGGAAACAAATAAATACATCTTCCTCAGGCATTTGGTCCCTCCATCCCTCTCTCCAGGCCAGATCCCACCCTCCATACTCCACATCCACGGGAGACCTGTGTCCTGCTTCCAGGTGCCCATTGGAGCTCCCAGACCCACGGGAAAATCACTGCAGACAGTTGCTCATGGCAGATTCCATGTGATGAGCAAGGGATCTCTGGGCTGAGCCTGTCAGAAAGGAACTAGGGGAGGAAGATGTTGTTTAAAGAAATAAGAGGTGACAAGTTCAGTGGAGAGAAGGCCCTATTGCTGGGACAGCCACTCCACAGAGGCACACTTCTGAAGATGACTCGGTGGCCTCTGTGGATTCCGGGGGTGGGACTGTGGGGCATGCTCAAGATCTGGAAGGATTCTGGCCATGGAGAGTCCCTCTCCCCTCCACAGTGTTTAGATTGAATGGGAACAAAGTGGCTCCACTGAACACCCACGAAATCTTAAGACGCCTGCTCCATGGATTTCTCCTGGTCATGAGTAAAAAGCAGGTTGGTGAGTGAACACCTTGCCTGAAGCCCTTCAGTCCTCTACCCCTGCCCAGGGGATGGATGAGCAGACACGAACAAAGGTGGGATCTTCAGAAACAAGGAAAGGGTATAGGAAGAGAGAGGGGACTTTAGAGAGGGCCCTTCGACTGTGTAGGCAGGCTGGGCTTCCAGCTGCAGGAGGCAGCTTAATATGAGAGGGAGCCTAACCTG
The DNA here is from genome assembly GCF_028885655.2 of Pongo abelii. Classification (NCBI taxonomy): domain Eukaryota; kingdom Metazoa; phylum Chordata; class Mammalia; order Primates; family Hominidae; genus Pongo; species Pongo abelii. Next base: position 121,237,982 of record NC_071997.2, on the reverse strand, counting down.
GGGACGTGGCACTAAGAAGCCGCTTAGGAGGCTGCTTAGGACGAGTCCCCTAAGCAGCCTCTGCACCCTCCATGTGCCCTGATGAATTCACACAGTAAACTCTCCCACATACCCTCGTGTGCCAGTGTGCAGAGAAGGGATCCTGGCTCCACCCTGCTTTGTTCCTTTAGGTTTCCTGGAAGCCCAGCAGGGCCTGGAGGGGCCTGTGCTTTCTCAGCCTTTCCCACTTCCCCAGTGTGCTGGATACGTGAGATCATGGTCTAATGTGACTAGAGCAAGTGACCAGAGGACACTGGCTTATAGAATGATGCGGAAATGGAGACAGACACTTAGAAAGGTGAGCATCACTTTCAGAAAATGCATTGTGAAGTGCTGCAAATACATCATATGCTGAGAGAATTCAGAAGACAGGGGAGAGTCCCTGGAGTTGGGGAGGAGGTGAGGTCAGAGCTGCACTTTGGGGAATAAGAAGGGTTGGAATCAAAAGCAGAAGAATGAGCTTCCGACTTAAAAGCCAGAGGCTGGGCATGGTGTGGGGTTCGGGGAAAGTGGGAGCAAGAGGTGTGGGGGGACAAGTGGCCTGGGGGAGGCAAGGCTGTCAGGGAGAAGGTAACAGGAAATGAGGTTAGAAGCCTGATCAGGCCTCTGGAAGAGAGGCCGGGAGTGCCTTCCCCGTCCCCACCCTACCTCCAGGGAGGTCCTCTCCAGAGCCATCTGGGGGGCTCCTTGGAACACAGACTTCGGGCTACTGAGGCAGGAACCTGGGTGGGTCATGGACTCCGTATTTTCACAGGCTCTGCAGGCAAGTTTACGCCCAGTAATGTCTGAGCACCACTCTCGCAAGAGTGGGAACATTGACTTTGGAGTTAATTTTGAATTGAAATCGGGACTTCTCTCAATGCTTCACCTTGGCCACGCCTCCCTCCGTCTAGTAAAATGGGACGGAGCAACGGGACCCAACTTTCTGGGTGGTGGCGAGCATTAGAGTTGAAAATGTCTGTTCCCCCGGGGAGAGGGGGTTCCCTCCTCCCAGCACCGCCCCCCCCGCCAACTCCCGCTCTCCACGCCGTTACCTGGATAAAGACTTGGAGCGCGGTGCGGCTCACCAGCACCGTGCACACTCGCGAGGCGGGCTCCGGCTCCCCGTCCGCCGTCTCCAGTTCGTGCTTCTGCCCCATGATGACGGCCATGGGCAGGGCGAGGCCGAGCGAGGCGGCCCACAAGAGCGCCACCAGCCGCCGGGTCCGGCGCCGCGTCAGCAGGCTGCGGGCACGCAGGGGCTGGCACACCGCTAGGCAGCGCTCGGCGCTCAGGCCTGCCACGCTCAGCACCGTGGCGTAGGCGCACAGCTCGCGCACGAAGTAGTAGCCGCGGCAGCCCAGGTCGCCAAAGACCCAGGGGTAGTGGAACCACACGAAGCTGTAGAGCTCCACCGGCACGCCGACCAGTAGCAGCAGCAGGCCCGCGAGCGCCAGGCTGAGCACGTGGTAGCGCAGGCGCCCCGCGCGCCCGGCCCGCGCCTTCAGCACCACGTGCACGGACAGCGCATTGCCCGCCGAGCCCAGCGCCCAGATGAGTGCGTAGAGCGCGGTGAACAGCACCTTGGCCCAGAGGCGCGTGTCCACCCCCAGTCGGGCATCCAGGCTCAGCCCCGGGTTGGAGCTGGGCTGCGGGGGCCGCGGGCTGCTGGTCTCCATCCCGTTCCCGCGGCCTGCGCTCCCTCCCTCTCACTGCCCGGAGTCTGGGCGAGCTGCCTGGTTAGTGAGCACCTCCTCTTCTCTGGGAACCTCTAGAACTGGGAGGACACGCCCCCTAAAGGGTGTCCCTGAGCCAACGTGGGACCGCGAGTGACAGCCCGTTAGCGTCGGTCACACGTCTGGGTTCAGTTCAACCCAGGGAAGCGCGTGCTGGTGGAAAGGGGGTTCCTTTGGGGGCTGATAGTCACGATTTGGGCCGGACTCCACCACTTTCCAACTTTGTGAACTTGGTCAAGTTTTTTAACCTCTCTGAATCTGGTTTTGCAACTTTATTATCGACACTGCAGAATTTCTGGGAAGATGAAATGAGCGCACGTGTGTGGAAGTTTCTACCTGCAGCATAAATAGACATGGTGCTTTCGTCTTGCGCCTTGGCCCTTGTGTTGCTTTGTGTGTGTGTGTGCAGCTCGGGAGAGGTCTTGGGAAAGACTTTCCCAGCACTTCAGCATTTTGTTATTGTTCTTGCTAAAGGGCTGTTTCAATGCCATCCTAAGAGCCCCAGGAAGCTCCTTTGTCAATGAGAATTCATCCTCATGGTGCCACACTTTCACAGTCCTTTGAGAGTGTCATTCTCATGGAGCTAGGGGATGAAGTGAGAAGTGTTTTTAGCATGTTTTAAAACCTTTCACTTTTCTAAATTCATGCAGAACACCAGAACTTTAAAGCTGAAAAGCCCAGAGGCCTTCTCATCTCATCCAAGAACCCCTGGTATTTACTGGGGGGCAGAATTGAAATTGGAACCCAGGGATCCTGACTTTTTTGTCTTCAGCAAAGTTATTATGGCCCAGTGATAATCAGTTTAATCTTCCATGTGGGCATATAACCATATCTACATTGAAATTGAGATTATGTAAATTTACTTTTACTCTGCACAATAAATTTATTGAAATTATAAGCATTTATTGAATGACGAGAATCACTAACAACCAGGGCTGGATTCTTAGGCATGCAACTGTTTTTGCACAGGGTCCCATGCTTGAAAAGGCCTTGTCCTGAGTCAAATGCAGTTGTCATCTGGGAATTCTGCATCATTTTTGAACAAGGAACCCTACAATTTCATTTTGTGTAGTCTTGCAAATTATGTAGCCAGTTGTAACTACAAATGAGAACATCCCACAAAGAAAGTAACTTGAGCAGAAGTGGTTAGACATATATTCAGTCTGATGTGTTTTGCAACTGAGGAACAAAGAAAGGAAGAGGGCTTTCTTTGTCAGAATGTGTGATTTTGTTAATGGTTTACAACTCCTTCCTAAATGGTATTTTGAAGTTTTAATTGTATTTATTTATTATTTATTTTAAGACAGAGTCTTGCTGTGTCGCCCAGGCTGGAGTGCAGTGGCACAATTTCCGTTCACGGCAACCTCTGCCTTGAGGGTTCAAGTGATTCTTGTGTCTCAGCCATTCAAGTAGCTGGGATTACAGGTGTACACCACCATGACTGGCTTTTTTTTTGTTATTTTTAGTAGAGACAGGGTTTCACTATGTTGGCCAGGCTGGTCTCAAACTCCTGGCCTCAAGCAATCCATCCGCCTCAGTCTCCCAAAGTGCTGGGATTACAAGTGTGAGCCACTGTGCCTGGCCCTGAACTTTTAATTTTAAAAGAAAGGTCGTGTCCAGTTAATTTCCTGTGATCTCAAGGAAATTAAGAGATGAATCAAGACCCTAAAACAATAGGAGAGATGATGAAATTGCTGGGCAGTGGAGAGGTTGTGGTGACGCACAGTGCTCGTTTCTCTGAAATCATTTTTTGTTTAGAATAATTTTATACAGTATCTCACAGGTTTAAAAGCTTTTAATGAGTTAATGAACTGCTACAGATCCAACTGTTTTTTCTATATAGAAGTCTCAGTATATGATGTGAAATCTGACACAAAATAAAAAATGTTTGTCACGACCACTACCCCACTCTGTCCCTGTTTCAGCTCTGATTGTGTTCCACCTGAAGACTCCTCGGAGGAGAGAGGGAAGCCCATGTGAACAGGCAGCAGAGAAGTTCTTGTATGATATATGATGTTTGGGGTTGAGAAATTATTTCAGAATAATTTCTTTAATATCAAGCAATATATGCCTTTCCTGTCTGCTTCCTCTTTTCTGTTACTCTAAGCGATGGAGTGTATCATGCTTCTCCTTTTGCTTTTGTGCCAGCAACTCAAAATCAAATGTAATATTTACCCTGATATCCTAAAGGTTAACATTTTTGCTTTTTCTTCTTCACATGCATAAAATCACTTCTGCTGCATATTGAAGTACAATGGTCATTTCAAAGGAAAGAATTTGTGCACTTGTCCGAGTCACAAGATGAACTTGCTGCTTTTTCCTTGGAATATTATTTTTACTTGAAAGTATGACTGCCAAACTATGGTTATTTAGGCCTGAGTATTTGACAGATATATTCTTTTTCTTTTCTTTTCTTTTTTTTTTTTTTTTTTTGAGACGGAGTTTCGCTCTTGTTGCCCAGGCTGGAGTGCAATGGTGCAATCTCGGCTCACCGCAACCTCCGCCTCCCAGGTTCAAGCAATTCTCCTGCCTCAGCCTCCCGAGTAGCTGGGATTACAGGCATGTACCACCATGCCCGGCTAATTTTGTATTTTTAGTAGAGACGGGGTTTCTCCATGTTGAGGCTGGTCTCGAGCTCCTGACCTCAGGTGATCCGCCCGCCTCGGCCTCCCAAAGTGCTGGGATTACAGGCGTGAGCCACCACGCCTGGCCAGCAGATATTTTCTTAAAAATGAATGAAGTAAGCCTGGCACTCAGGGAAAATAACAGAACGTATTTTGGTAAATAAATGTATAACATTTGAGCTTGCAAAAAGAAATTAGAATTTTGGGCCATAGTATCTGCCATCATGAACTTGCAGTTTCCCAACATCCAAAGACTTTACTAATGATATCAATGGTGATATTAGATAATGCGATTTTTGTATAATGAAATGTATCAACAGTTGGACGATCTGCATGGCTACTAGGTGAACTGGTATTTTGCAGATAACCAATGTATAAGGGTATAAAATTGTGCGTGAGTAAAAGACCCATTCAAAAGGGAAAGTAGACCAATGGATTTTAATTTAACTGATTATGAAAAATTCATCAGTATAGTTTCAGTTTTCATATTGTAACAACCTTTAAGAAGCCACTACTTGTCAAATTTGGTGTAATATCAGAGAATATCCACAAGTATCTGAAAGATTATTAAAATATCCCCCCTGTTTTTCAATTATATGTCTGTGTGAAATTGACTTTTCTTTATATACAAATTGACTTTTCTTCATATACGTCAACCAGTGCATAATATTGGAACAGATTGAATGCAGAAGCAGGAAATCAGTTGTCTTCAGTTTAGCCAGACATTAATGAGATTTGCAAAAAATATGAAGCAATACAATGCAATTTTTTAAAACTTGGAAACATGGTTTATTTTTATTTTTATTTTTTTTGAGACGGAGTTCACTCTTGGTGCCCAGGCTGGAGTGCAATGGCATGATCTCGGCTCACTGCAACCTCTGCCTCCCAGGTTCAAGCGCTTCTCCTGCCTCAGCCTCTCGAGTAGCTGGGATTACAGGCATGCGCCACCACACTCGGCTAATTTTGTATTTTTAGTACAGATGGGGTTTCTCCGTGTTGGTCAGGCTGGTCTCGAACTCCTGACCTCAGGTGATCCGCCCACCTCGGCCTCCCAAAGTGCTGGGATTACAGGCGTGAGCCACCACACCCAGCTGGAAACATGGTTATTTCTAATAAAAATGCATTGTTAGCATGTAATGGGTTTATCATCTTTTCATGAATTAAAAATATATACTTAAAAAATTCTCAGTTTTAATTTTAAAAAGTATAACATTTTTGTCTCAGGACCCTTTTATACTCTTAAAAATGACGATCCAGAGAACTTTTGTTTATGTGGGTTATATCTATCAATATTTACAGTATTAAAAGTAAAACAAAACTAAAACTAAAAAATTTGAAAACTGTAAGATTAAACTTAAGTTTTCACATCAAGTTTAAGGATTCCATATGGATGAATGTTAAACAAATTTTTTGAACCAAATAACCAGTACCAATACATTCTTAACTTTTTAATGGGTATATTAGTTTGTTTTCATGCTGCTGATAAAGACATACCCGAGACTGGGTAATTTATGACATAGAAAAGAAGTTTAACGGACTCACAGTTCCACATGGCTGGGGAGACCACACAATCATGGTGGAAGAGCAAGGGATGCCTTACATGGCAGCAGACAAGAGAGACTGAGAGCCAAGTGCAAGGGGAAACCCCTTATAAAACCATCAGACCTCTTGAGACGTATTCACTACCATGAGAACAGTATGGGGGAAACAACCTCCATGATGCAATTATCTCCCACCAGGTGCCTCCCACAACACATGGGAATTATAGGAGCTACATATGAAGATGAGATTTGGGCGAAGACACAGCCAAACTATGTCAATGGGTTTCATGTAGCTCAGTAAGGCCTGTAGGGAAAAGGTAGGTTTCTGCTTCTCTTTGGAAGAATCCTCCAAGTGCTTAGCCTCCCAAGGTCTAGGCTGGTGTGATGCTGGGCTTGCAGTCAGAAAAGGCAAGGACAGGTCTTGGCTTCTGCTGCTCATTTGTCTTATGGCTTGTCCAAGTCACGCAGCTTTTCTCAGCCTTGGTTTACTCATCTGAAATGGAGGGCTGATAAGACTACTATCTGTTTTTCATACCTCATTGAGTTAGAGCAATGAGTAGATAAGAATCACAGGGATTGCTGTAATCCCAGCGCTTTGGGAGGCCAAGGCAGGCAGATCACCTGAGGTCAGGAGTTCGAGACCAGGCTGGCCAATATGGCAAAACCCTGTCTCTACTAAAAAATACAAAAATTAGCCAGGCACAGTGGTGCACATCTGTAATCCCAGCTACTCACGAGGCTGAGGCACAAGAATCGCTTGAACCTGGGAGGCAGAGGTTTCGGTGAGCCAAGATCACGTCACTCTCTCCAGTCTGGGAGACAGAGTGAGACTCTGTCAAAAAAAAAAAAAAAAAAAAAAAAAAAAAAAAAAATTCACAGGGACTGAAGCTCCTTGGCTGTTACTTACTTCAGGGAGTTAAACCTTTAATGCCTACACAGGAGGGAAGCCCAAAGATAAAGGAGACAGTCTCTGGTCTTTCATGTGTGGCGCTGTTGTGGGTGGCTACGTTTTCCAGAGAGAGCATCAAGGACATGTATTGATGCCTTCACAGGACAGCTCTAGGTAAGCATTCTCTATCATGTAGAAAGAGGAGAATTTTCTTTGTATTTTCTGCAAGTGGGCATCTCCAGACAGGTCAGGGGAGGACTGGAAAACACAGTGAACGTGGAAGTGAGGGAATTTAGCACCATCGAATTGCCGAGGGGGTCCCCTCAACAGGCGTGTGCAGAAGGCTGAGAATTTCTGTCTTCACCAGGGGATCGGGGCACAATGACTGCTCTGCTCCCTGTTTGTAAATCTCATTCATGGTCATAGGAACTTGAAGCCCTTCACAGAGTATATCCATGCACAGATGCTCTGGGCCTGGCTCTTGCTTCTACAATACTCGTCAGAGCCTAATGTTGCCTCTGAATAAGAATAAAACATCATTTGTGTTTGCACTGATTTCAGCCTGTATTGGAAGACTGACCCTTGATATTTGCCACTTTGCAGAATCAAAGTCTTGGCTTTCCTGTTCAACTGCTGAGCAGGCAGCTACCTTCCTCTGTTTCTAATTCAGCAGAGAATAATTAGAACTACTCAGTGCCGGAGGACTCTAACAGGTGCAGGAAGTTATGGAGAGCAGCAGTTCTGAGTCCAGGGGTGGAGAGCTGCTCTATTTTGGGCAATAGCATCAAGTATTACAAGGCTTTCTGGCTGGCCAGGAGGTGTCTGGGGCCAGGACCCCGGGTTTCCTGTTTGCTTTGTGTGCTCTGGGTCCTGGCCTTCTTGTATTTTGCATGCAAGCTTTCATTAAAATAACCTGTTCTATAGACTGAGTTGTGTCCCCCAAATTAGGATGTTAAAGGCCAAACTCCTAGTGTGACTGTATTTGGAGTAAGGGAGTAATTAAGGTTAAATGATGTTGTAAGGGTGGGGCCCTGATCCCATAGGATTAGTGTTCTTAAAGAGGAGACACCAGAGAGCATTCTCTTCCTCCCCTGTCCCCTCTTCACCATGTGAGGACATGGTGAGGAGTCAGCCCCAGGAAGAGGGCCCTCCCCAGCACCCCACCATGCCAGCACCTTGTCCCTGGACTTCCAGCCTCTAGTACAGTGAGAAAATAAATTCCTGTTGTTAACCAGTCTATGGTATTTTGTTATGGCAGCCTGAATTGTCTTTGACAGTTTCTAATCCCTATGCAGCTTTTGGTCTGATGCCAACACGTGGACTAGAGAGAATATTTAAAAATGCAGAGGTAATTCCCTCTTATCCTCACTCCAGGATTGAGTCACAGGAGGATTTTCTGACTCAGAGAAGCAGAGTTTACCTTCATAGGAACAACAGAGATGTGTGTGTGTGTGTGGGTGGGTGGGTGTGTGTGTGTGTCAGAGAGAGAGAGCGTTCTCGATGAGCTCTGGCTTCCACAGAGCTTGGCTGGTGGTGGAAGGTGAGTGAAAGGAGAGGGAGTTCCAGTGTTTGCTCCTCTGACTGGGTCCCTCTGGACTGATTGCCATGGGTCGGCTGACACCCTTGACACCCAAGGGCCGCAGGGTGATCCTCTCCTCCAGCCACTCTTTGGTGTGTTAGTTTTCTAGGGCTGCTGTAACAAATTGCTGGAAACTTAGTGGCTTAAAACAATACACATTTATCACCTGATAGTTGAGTAGGGTAGAAGTGCAACCCGGGTTTCACTAGGCTAAAATACAGATGCTGGAAGGATGCGTTCCCTTCTGGGAGCTCCAGGGGAGAATTCATTTCTTGCCTCTCTGCTTCCTAGAGGCCACCTGCATTCCTTGGCTTGAGGCCCCTCCTCCATCTTCAGAGCCAGCAGCGGCAGGTTGGGTCCTCTCACGCCGTATCTCTGTGCTCTCTTCTGCCTCCCTCTTCCTCTTTTAAGAACCCTCATGATTGTATTGAGCCCACCTGGGTGAACATAGCAAGGACAGAGGCTGGGATGTGAGTGAGGGATGCCAGGTGTGCATCAAGCTCTGCGGTGGTGAAGACAGGTAGAAGAAGAGGGGCTAGGGTGACTGGTTGGATTACTGTTTAAGGATCATCCAAAATTATCTTCCTATTTTAAGAGCAGCTGACCAGCAACCTTAATTCCACCTGCCAACTGAATTCTCCTTTGCCATGGAGTGTGGTGGAAGATGTAAGATCACCCACATGAGGTAACATAGTCACAGTTTCTGGAGGCCAGGATGTGTGTGACCTGGGGGGTGTTCTCCTGCCTCCTCCACCTGGGCTTAGGTCATAGCTCCACCTCCTTTTCTCCCTACCCCAGGGTGGCAATGGCCCTTCCTCTTGCAGACCTAGGTCATGTCACCCCTGACCCCCCACCCTGCTGGTCTTTCTCAACCCTGCCCACATCCTTGTAAACAGTCCCATCATTAAGCCTCAAGCACCTGGCTCAAGTGTCCTATCTATTTTTGCTGGGACCCTGAACTGATCTAATGTGTGTGTCTGTGTGTGTGTGTGATCATGGATGTGTGTGTGTGAGATCATAGGTATGTGTGTGTGACTGTTGTATGATCATGGATGTGTGTGATCATAGGTGTGGGTATGTGTGGGTGTGTGTATGTGATAATGGGTGGGTGTGTATGATCATGGGCATGTGTGATCATAGACGTGTATGTATATGTAATCATAGGTATGTGTGGTCATAAATGTGTGTGTGTGTGAGATCATGGGTGTGTGTGATTGTGTATGTAATCATGGCTGTGTGTGATCTTAGGTATGTGTGATTGCGTGTATGATCATTGGTATGTGTGATGATGTGTGTGTGTGTGTTCCTGGGTGTGTGTGATCATGTGTGCATGTGAATGTATGTATGTGTATAAATGTGTAGATATTTGAATGATCCTGATCAATTGAAATAGGTAAGATGAAATTGATGGAAAAGTCACTTATTTTTCCCAAGGTATCCCTCACTAAAGTAAGAGCATGTTCTAATTCCCACAAAATTACCCAGGCCACCTGAAGGCTCTCCTCATTGTCTGCTTTTATTGCCTGACTCCCTGGTTTGCCCCTTGTTGTTTTTTAGATGTACAATCTCACGCCTTGGAGCACATTGTGGAACAGTCAGGATTTGAATGAAACACTGTTCCCCTCCCTATCCATTTCTCACAAGAAAATGCTGAGACAAACAGGCATTTTGATACTTTTGCTTGTAAGAGAAAATGATCTATTAATATATTCCATGAGAGTGGGCAATGTCTGTCCCCTGTGCCATTGCTTTATAAATTATAACTACTAGCAATTTCAAACTTGGAAAATTTCTAGTTTTCCATCAGGCACATAGGAGCTTAGAAGTAGTCATTCTTTCCTAACAACAACTAAAAAGCTGAACAAACTGAAAAATCAACAGTTCTTCTTAGATCTGGCAGATAAGTGAGGTCACAGGGCAAGCTGCTGCCCTCAAAGTTGGAGAGACCAATAGGCACAAATGAGAAGCACACCTTTCCTGAGCCAAAACCCATGAGTGGAAACCTCCACAGGAACCAGTGCCCAGGTAGGAAAACTTAAACTTTAATTGCTGGAGGCTCAGTATGGAAGAGTCTGAGAGTTAAAAACTCCAGGGGGACCAGTCATGGTGGAGGGTGGGCTCACGCTTTTGTGAGTTTTACCTCCAGGAGCTCAACTGGACTCTCAAAGCGAGTATCAGAGAAAAATCCCCTCATGCTCTGGCAGGGGCAGGTGAAGGGAACCACCTTGAAATATGCCAGAGCACCCTGTTCTTAACAAGGCCTTCCTTCAAAGAAGCTATTTTACCAGGGCCTAACCTGCTGTAGTTTTATCAGAGTCTAACTGACCAGAGGAAGGGAAATACTCAACTCCAGACCACTATAGCCATCCTGTTCCACCTAAAGAGGGACAGGGAGAACTGAGAAGCACTATGATGTTCATCATTATTAAAAGCCTGAGACCTAATCATGGGACTGCAGAATGCTTCCTCTCCCCCAACACTTTATCACTACATTGCTAAAGACCTGTCTACCCCAATTCTTTTTACCTAGTATATCATGTCCACCTTGCAACAAAAAAATCACAAGGCATACTAAAAGGCAAAAAGCACAGTTTGAAGAGAATGGACAAGTATCAGAACCAGACTCAGATACAGCAGGAATGTAGGAATTCTCAGACCAGAAATTTATAAAACCCATCATTAATATAGTGAGGAAGTTAATAGAAGAAGTAGACAGCAAACAAGAACATGTTCACAGATGACACAGATGACATCTATGTAGAACACTCAAAAGAATTGACCAAAAAAAAAAAAAAAAAAAAACTCCCCTCCGGGAATAAATAAGTGATTATAGCAATGTTTCAAGATACAACATTAATATACAAAAGTCAATTGTCTTCCTATATCCCAGCAATAAACAGGTAGAATTAAAAATTTAAAAATATGTATCATTTAAACTAGGATCCCCCAACCCCTGCAAAGTGAAATACTTAGGTATCAACCTAACAGCATATGTCCAAATTCTATATGAGGAAAACTACAAAACTCTGACCAAAGAAATAAATGAAGAAATAAATACATGGAGAGATATTCCACGTTCATGGATAAGAAGATTCAATATTGTCAAAATGTCAGCTCTTCTCAACTTATCTATAGATTTAATGCAATTTCCAATAAAAATCCCAGCCCAGTAGGCTATTTGTGGGTATTAAAAAACTGATTGTAAAATTTATTTGGAGAGGCCAAAGACCCAGAATACCCAATGCAATATTGAAGGGGAAGGACAAAGTTAGAGGATTGACACTACTCTAACTTCAAAGTTAGAGAATTGACACTACAAGACTTGCTGAAAAGGTATGGTAATCAAGACAGTGTGCTATTGGCAAAAGAACAGACAAAGCAGGTCAATGGAACAGAACAGAGGGGTCAGAAATAAACCCAAATAAATATAGTCAACTGATTTTTGACAAAGGAACAAAGGCAACGCAATGGAACAAAGATACTCTTTTCAACAAATGGTGCTGGAACAATTGGACATCCACATGCAAAAAGAAATCTAGACACAGACATTACACTTCACAAAAATGAACACAAAAGGATCACAGATCTAAATGTAAATGCAGAACTATGAAACTCTTAGAAAAGAATATAGGAAAAAATCTAGATGACCTTTGGTTGGGTGATGACTTTTCAGATGCAACACCAAAGGCACAATCCATGAAAGAAAGAATGGATAAACTGGGCTTATTAAAATACAAATTTTCTGCTCTGTGAAAGCACTGACTGTGTGAGTCATTGTGCAGAGAATAAGACAAGCCATAGACAAGGAGAAAAGATTTGCAAAGTCACATCTGATAAAGGACTGTTACCCATAATATACAAAGAACTCTTAAAACTCAGCAGTAAGAAAACAACCAATTAAAAAACAGATCAAAGATCTTAACAGACACCTAACTGAAGAAGACGTACAGATGGCATATAAACATATGAAAAGATGCTCCACATCATATGTCATCAGGCAGATGCAAATTAAAACAACACTGAGACACGCTATACACCGTTTAGAATGGCCAAAATCCAGAACACCAATAACACCACATGCTGGTGAGGCTGTAGAGCAAGAGGAATTCTCATTCTTTGCTGATGGGAATGCAAAATGGTACAGCCACGTTGGGAGATAGTTTGATGGTTTGTTACAAAACAGTGTACACTCTTACCATACGATCCAGCAGTCATGTCCCTTGGTACTTACCTAAATGAATTGAAAACTTATATGCACACAAAACCCTGCATATGAATGTTTATAACAGCTTTATTCTTAATTACCCAAACTTGGAAGCAACCAAGATGTCCCTCAGTAGGTGAATGGATAAGTAAATTGTGGTATATCCAGAAAATGGAATAGTATTCAGTGCTAAAACCAAATGAGCTCTCAAGCCAGAAAAAGACATGAAGAAATCGTAAATGCAAATTACCAAGTGAAAAAAGTCCATTTGAAAAGGTTACATACTGTGTGATTTCAACTCTATAATATTCTGGAAAAAGCAAAACTATGGCTACACTAAAAGGATCTGTGGTTGCCAAGGGTTGGGGGAAGGGAGGGATGGATAGGTCGAGCACAGATTTCAGGGCAGTGAAACTACTGTGTATGACCCTATAATGGTGGATACATGTCATTATACATTTGTCAAAGCCCATAGAATGTACAACGCCAAGCGTGAATCCTAATGTAAACTGTGGAGTTTGGGTGATAATGATGTTGGCGTAGGTTCACTGATTGTAACAAACCTACCACTCTGGAGGGGCATGTTGATAGTGGGGGTGGGGTGGGGTGAGTGTGCATGTGTGGGAACAGAAGGTGTATGGGAACCCTCTGTACACACCAGTCAATTTTTGCATGGGCCTGAAATTGCTCTAAAAAATAAAAAGTTTATTAATTAAAAAACCACGACAGGATTTGACTTTTTTTCCTATGGTGGGCACTCTCCAGAGTAGGAGGTGCTATTGGTGCTACTCACATAAATTAATATTAAAATAGAGACTAGGCCTGAAGAATCCCTGAGCAGACAAAACCAGTTAAGCCATGGAGGTGGCCTTGACCTTGTTTGCAAATATAAGCAAAACTTAACTTGGGCTATTTCTTGTAAATACCTATTTTTTTTTTTTTTTTTTTTAAAGAACTTAAGCTCAACTGATCAGAAGCTGCCAACTAACTTATACAACTAGGGACATTCCGGTGAGATAGGCCAAATAAGTCAACTACATAATTGTAGCACATGAAATACTTTCTTTGCTTTACTTCTGCATTCGCCATATAAGAACCCTCCCCTTGGGCTCTCCTGGTGGAGCCTGGAATCACTTTCAGGTTGGTGTTTCTTGATTTATGAACTGCTATCCATTCAAATAAACTTTTTATAATTGTATTGTACCTCAGTTTATCTTTTAACAATGCTAAAAATGAGTAAGGCCTGGACCCTGTCCTGAGGGGGCCCCTGTGGTGTTGGGATGATGAGACAGAAATTCACAGGCAACTGATCCTCCCTGGACATTCTAAGTGTCCAACCAATAAGGGGAGTGGATAATGAGGACTCTGCCTAAGTTCCCCTTCTTGGCCAAGTGAGACTCGCTGAGCCCCAGCTTCCTTCCCTGGGAGATGATACAGCCTACCCATGAAGAATGCTGTGAGATTAGAGGTGATATGTGTGAGTAAAATACTTGGCACACAGAAGGAGTTCAGAGATGTCAGTCCCAGGCTCTCACTCCCTCGAAGGTCAAAGGAAGGAGAGATCATTACAGGTGGAGAGACTAGGGAAAACTTCATGGAGAAGGGGGCATTTGGCCTAGGTCTTGAAGAGGACAAATCTGAAAACAAGGAGAGCAGGAGAAAAGCATCCCAGGAGAAGTCATAGCATGAGCTAAGGGTTAAAAGTGAGGAAATACCGAATGCTCTCGGGGGTTCATAGGTGACTCCCAGGTGCAGCCTGGTCACCAGCAGACAGGTGGATTGTGGATTCTTGACAGCTGGGGGTTCCAGGAAAATGTTTCAGGGACATTCAGCTTGGTCCTGGCTGAGGTCACTCAAGGAGCAATGGTGGATTCGGGAGCTCTACTGGTGGAGAAGTTGGAGGGTCTATAGCCAGCAGCTCCCCCAAATAAAGCAGAGACTCGGTGTCTCCATCTGTAAAGTGGAGCCGTCTCTGCCTCCCAAAGTGACTATGGGGATGAATAGCTGCTGCCACTCACTGAAGACATTGTCAAGGACTTTCATGCAAGGCCTCAAGTATTCCCACAACAACCTTCTGGAGGAGAAACTATTTTTATCCTTGTTTTTCCCAGGTAAAGAAATGAAGGTTCTCAGAGGTTGAGTGAATTGCTCTAAGTCAAAACACTTTCTAAGGGGAAGAGTCAGACAGGGAGCCCAGGCCTGTCTGATCCAGAATGTGGGATTTAACCACCATGCTGAGCTTCTGGTGGGCCCTGGCATGGGCTGGGAGCCCCTTCGATGGTCATGTCCCCATTTCTGGGCCCACTGTGTAGACCAGTGGAGCTTTCGGCAGCCTGACATAGCAGTGGGACATGTGTCACTCTGACCACCCGTCTCCTCCAACACCTGCTACCGACAGGGGTATGAAATGGCCGTGCCTTGGGGCTGGAGCTCTGAGGACCGAGGCCAAGATGCAGCTGGCTGCGGTCCCTCCGCCAGCTTGGTTTGTATGGGAGGCTCCCCTCGGACTGCACCTTCCTAATCAATGCGATGACTGGCCGTGCCTATGTTCAGAGCAGCTCCTTCTTACCCACATGGTCTGCTTCTACCAGATCCTGGCCAAATGCTGAACACGACCAGGTATAATTCCTCACCGTCTTATCACTCATTGGTCATGAGGTTCTTAAAATATCTTGACAGCATGAATTAAAAATAGTAGTAATGCTGGTGCCCCAGCTCAGTAGAAGTGTCTTAAGGGCTGTTATTTTCTGCCTTACACTTAAGGACGTTTTGGGGCACGCACACTGTGGGAGCTATTCCAGGTCATGGGTGATGGGGGGGTATCAGCTCTCTGCTGGTCCTTCCCCAGCACTCTCTGAGCTCTCCTGCAGTAAGGAAGGCCGGGAGCATCAATGTCCCCCTGGCCAGGGTCACGGCACAGTGACCTGGGATGGCAGAGGCCTGGATTGAGTACACTATGTCCCTGCTGGATCCACCATGCTGGGGAAGCGCTGGCCTTCAAGCCGGTAAAGTGAGGGTCACTATGGTACGCCTGTTGCATTAGACAGAAGAAGCCAGGTACCTTTCATTTGTTTTCCCATTTCATTCCCATGACAATCCCAGATGGATTTTGTCTGGGCGGGGGTGCCCTCTGGAGGGAATGAGGAGGAGGAGCTGTAATGAAAACAGCAGAGACAGCCTGCCAGGGGAGAACAGGGAGGATTAGGGAGCAGCACTTATTGAGCCAACAGAGGAGCGTTAGAGACCTCAGAAGGCCATCGTGGCGTCGCAGGCTGCAGGGACAGAGGAAGACCAGCACCCGGAGAAGTCGAGTCAGGGACCTGACTTACTGCTGCAGCTTCTGCCTCCAACCGTTTTCCTGCTGGCTCCCCCTCACAGCCAGGACCAAGCTGAATGTCCCTGAAACATTTCCCTGAATCTCTGGAGCTGTCAGGAATCCACAGGACACCCCCATCCCCTGGCGACCAGGCTGCCTCTGGGAGTCACCTATGAACCCCCGAGAGCACTCGGTATTTCCTCACTTTTAACCCTTAGCTCCTGCTATGACTCCTTCCCGGGATGCTTTTCTCCTGTTCTCCTTGTTTTCAGATTTGTCCTCTTCAAGACACAGGCCAAATGCCCCCTTCTCCATGAAGTCTTCCCTGACCTCTCCACCTGACCTTTCCTTTGACCTTCGAGGGAAAGGGTGAGAGGCTGGGATTGATGTCTCTGAACTCCTTCTCTGTGCCAGGTACTTTTCTCACACACATCACCTCTAATCTCACAGTGGTCCTCAGGGTTAGGCAGTATCATCTCCCAAAGAAGGAAGCTGAGGCTCAGTGAGGCTCACTTGGCCTGGAAGGGGAACTTAGGCAGTTCTCCTTGTCCACTCCCTTTATTGGGTGCTTAGAATGTCCAACATGCTCACATGACAGTATTCTAAAGTTTCTTCCCTAGCCCTGCTGTGCTCCCAGGGCACACTGTTTCTCTCTCAGTGAAACTGCAAAGCCCTCTCCTTCAGTTGTTGTTGAACCGGATAGTTGCCTCTGTACCTTCTCTCGAAGTGTACCCTCTGCCCCCACTTTGCTGAGAAACCGCCCTAGTGATGTGCCCTCACTTTTACCCTGTGTAGGTCACCTGAGCCCAGCCCCATCACCACTCTGGACAGAATCCAAGGCTCATGCAAGGATTAGGTTTAGATGAAGAGCACCGCCTTTGAAGTCAGCCTGGCCCTGCTCTGCCACTTCCCAGCTTTGAGACCCAAGGCCAGTTCTGTAAGCTTCTGTTTTCTGTTCATAACCTTATAGGGGTGCTGTGAAATTATATATGATCATGCATCTTCTTCTGTTTTTTGAAATAAGATCTCACTCTGTCACCCAGGTTGGAGTGCAATGGTGTGATTTCGGCTCACTGCAACTTCTACCTCCCAGGCTGAAGCCATCCTCCCACCTCAGCCACTCTAGTCGCTGGGACCACAGGCATACGTCACCACACCTGGCTAATTTTTTGTATTTTTGATAGAGATGGAGTTTCATCATGTTGCCCAGGCTGGTCTTGAACTCCTGAGCTCAAGCAATCCATCCACCTCAGCCTCCCAAAGTGCTGGAATTACAGACGTGAGCGTCCGCACCCGGCATGCATCTTCAATGTCTAGCACAGGTCCTGATATGTGAGTGGTATTCATCCAGAGAGCTGTCGTGATGATGGATGGGGCTGAGTGCCTGCAGGTGGCCTTGGGGCCCACTGGGAAAGAGGGTCCAGAGTGGCATGCCGTGCTCAGGGCCATGTGGGGAGTGCAGCCCAGGCTCTCCTGACGCTCTGCGGGGTGCCGAGGTGATGCAGAGGAACAGAGAGGACTCCAGAACCTCTCACGGGAGACAGTGGTAGAGTACAAAGCGGAGGAATTATTGTCTAGAAAGCACCATTTCCAGCACTCAGCATGAGAGGTGGTCTCTCCCTCCACACCTCCCACCAATCCCCTCTGGAGACAGAACATCCCGAGACAAAGAGAGGATAAATCTGGAAACAAGTAGAGCAGGAGAAAAGCATCCAGGGAACTGCGTGGCCTTGGGGAAGTTATTCAATCTCAGTCCTACCGCCTCTGAGGAGCTGGAGTGGGGAGGGCGGGGTACACAGTGCCCCGCGGCTGGCCGGCAGGGGTCATTCCCCGCTCTCTAGTTCCCCCTTCACAAAGTTGACAGAAACTGGCATCTTCTGGAAGCTTTGCATCCTGGGAGTTGTTTGTCAGCTGGTCCCCAGGTAGGAGAGGATTTGCAATTCAACACTCTGCTCTTTTGCTGAGCCTTGTGACTTGGCCAGGGCTCCCGGGACTGGTGCAAAGGGAAGCACCGCCTGCCCAGGCTCCGGTGTCGCCCAGCCCAGCCTCCCAGCTTCTGAGCCGGTGTTGCCTGGGGGACATTTCTCTCCTGATGCTGGATGAGGAGGCAGACAGCACCCCACAGGGTGGGCCATGGGGGAACAGGACGGCATTCGCAGCTCCAGTTGGGAGACCTCGCAGGGCAAGAGCTCCCCAGACTCGGCTTGGTCATGGGTAAGGGCCGGCCATGTGGCCATCTGCAAACACAGCCCCTGCTCTTCCTCCTTCCATCCCCAGGTGCCCGCGTACTGGTGGGACCCGCGGAACATTTGTGCCCAGAGCGCCTTGTTCAGGATGGGTTTGTGCATTCACACTTCTCCAGATAAGTGACCGTCCCCGCTTGCTCCTCACAGGCTCCTATTCAGAAGGCTGCATTTACAGAGGAGGCTGTAGAACTTATTCAAGAATTAAAGGCTTTTTTCTTTGCCTTGGATGGAAAATGCACAGTGATTGCTTAATCTTTAAAATCGGACTTCAGAGCTTCGTGAGTGCCTCCAGCCCATCAGGCACTGTGCTGGAACACCCTTGTCTGTCCGGTTTGTGTGCAGGCCAGGAAACGAGGTGTGGAGAGTTGAAGGGACCCCTCCAATGCGGTCATTTAACCAGTGCTGTCTCCAATAATATGCTGTGTGTGCTGTGGGGCTCCTGCGGACCCCAAAGCCAGCAGCTGTCCCTACTGCCCTTTTCAGATCTCATCCTAGCAGCCAAGGCTTTTTTGTTGTTGTTGCACAAAAGTAGTTATTTTCACAAAAAAGCCAAAAGCAGGAGTGGAAGGCGTTCAAATAACCCTGAGTGGCAGTGAGTCCCGAGGGTAGGGCCTGGGCTAGAATTCAGAACCCTGCCGTTTCTTCCAGAGGCCAGGGGGTTGGGCTGCAGTGAGGATAATGTGTCAAACCACTGCTCCAAATGGTGCGTCGGGGACACCTGCTGTGGTCCTCAGCTTCAGAGGCTGAGATGGCAGTGAGAGAGGGTTCAGCATGCTTGGGGGCAGGGGGCCCCAGGGCTTTCTGCATCCTAGGGGGATAGAGTGGCGAGGCAGGCCAACCTCCCGCTGCTGGACCCCAAGCACTTGTCGTCTGTCACTTCAGTCAGCTCCATCCTCAGAGCAGTGCCTTCCTGCCGGGACAAGAGGCCTTTCTGGGGCTGGTGTCCAGGCTGCAATGCAGTGAGGGCTGTCTAGGGAGAAAGGAGGCGTGGATCCTGCTCCCACCTCTGCACTGTTTTGCAGCTTGGCCCTTTGGGCAAGTATTTCCTGAATGGACCGGAGGCCTGCAGGGGACAGACATCAGGCTGGTCCACAACATCCCTCTACGTGATGGGGACAGGAGCAGGTCCTCCTCTCGGGATCCCGGTGTAGGTGAATGACACCCACGCTCAGATTAAGTAGACCATTTTTGTGGTTAGTCAGGGATTATAATGGCTTTGTCTTGTTTCCTTTGTTGGAATGTCTCTTAAGTTTGCCCGGTGCTGACTGAGAATGGCACTCGCATCTTCCCAGTGGGCAGGTGGGGCTCTTATGAAGCGCTGCCTCATGCCCTGCGGGACTGACTCTCTCGCCAGCCTGAGATGCAGGTGTTATTATCATGGCATCTCTCTCACAGAAGCCTGGCAGGTGGGGAGCACAGCATTGCTATTCCCATTTGACAGCTGAGAAAACTGAGGCTATGAAGTTGGGACTTTCGCACAGCACCTTGGGAGGGGAGTGGTGGAAGACGGGGAGAGGAACCCAGGCCTCCTGGGGCCCAGCCCAACCCTCGTTCTCTCCTGCACCTCCCTACAGATGTGGAAGTTTGGATTTAATACTGATTTAATATTATGTCTGTTTTCTGCTTATGTTTTATTGGATATTAATTATTTTTCTGATTATAAAAGCATGTTCATTGTAGAATATGTAGCATATATAGGAAAGTTTAAATAACACAAAAGCCTGGGGACTTTGTAAACAGAGGTGGTGCTTCCTTCACTGAAGGCTCCTTGTAATGAAGCTACAGAGAGGATGTCAAACCAGCCACGTGTCCCCTTGTATTCCATAGCTCTTCCAATCCCACAACCTTCCTGTGTGTTTGATAAATGCTTGTTGACAGACGAACGGGATACTAAGCCCCAGGCTAAAACCCTCAGCAGGCCCCATGGCTGATCCACTGTGGTCTAGATTCCCCCAAGCCCTGCCCTGGCCGTCTCTGTGCGGTGCCCATGGCCTTTTGCCTTGGGGGAGGCGGGCCTCCATGGCTCTGAAGGGTGATGGGGGTGGGGGGAGTCTGGCCTGCTTCCTCTCAAGCTGCAGAGCTGGCTTCCTGCAAGGCTCTGCTTCTGAAGGGGCCTGGTAGCGTTGGCCTTGGCTCAGGCTGGTGCTGCACCTGGAGGAATCTGACCTGCTTGCTGAAGGGTGGCTGCAGAGCCGTGAAACTGGGAGCGTCACTGGGAGTTGCTGCTGGGGACTGAGTCTGGGACTGGTCCTTGGATGGCAGGGAGGGCTGGGCCCAGAGTCGGGGCTTCAGCAAAGAAGAGGAACTGGGACCTAGATCAGGCAGGCGCCCGAAGGACTGACAGCAGTCCAGGAATGCTGAGGGGGGATGCAGGAGATGTGGGTGGGAGAGGCAGGAGCTATGACTGCCCTGGCCAGAAGCCCAGGCAGGGCTGGCTGACTTCTAAAAAGTGGTTCAGCCGCCATGGGGCTGTTTTCATTCCTGGGGCTGGAAAAGGGAAGCTGGCGGCAGCGTGAGCCCTCGGAGGCACCTGCTAAGTTGGCAGCATCACCTGTGCTGTTGGCCATGGCCACTCCCAGAGACTCCGGGCTTGGTCTCTGCGCCACAAGTATTTCTGGGCCCTGAGTGTGTGCAGAGCTCTGTGGTGGGGTAACAGGGGGATCTGGGGGGGCGTGTAAGGCCCGGTCTCTCCCTCCTCTGCAGGAGGTCAAAGTGGAATGGGAATGGGTGGGGCTGCAGCTGGCAAGCCACAGAGTTCACAGGGCACAGGTCAAAAGTGATTGAGCCTGGCAGGGCCGGAGGAGGCCTCTCTGAGAAGCTGGCCTTGGAGAAGGAATAGGATTTCAATAAACAGAGCTGATGGGGGTGGAGTTTTCCAAGCTGTGGGGTCAGCTTGAGCAAAGGCTGGGGAATGAGAGTACAGTGTGTTCCCCTAAAGCTAAGTCTGCAGGGGTTGTTCCTTGGGCTGTTGGGACTTTATTTTTTTCTTAGTTAGGGTGCGTGTGGTGACATTCGTCTTGGTCAGGCACCCCGCCTACGAAAGATAGCAGGCAGTCACGGGCCAAATATGTAAGACCCAGAGTGAAGGCCAAGGTTCGGGAGCCACGAGGCCTGGACTCACACCCCAGCATTGTCAGTTACAACTTTTGATTTGCTGAAGACTTAGTTGTCTCATCTATAAAATGAAGCTTATAATACCTAACTATATACTACTCGCAGGTACTTGATAAACAGTAGCTATTATTAATACCAGCACTACACCTGAAAGCAGACGGCCTGTGGTGATAGGCTGGACTGTAAATACTGCCAAGACACTGAATCCATTTACACTGGCCCAGTGGACTCAGAGAGCACTGTACGAGAAAATGCATGGAGCCAGATGCTGCATTTGTCTCTGTATGAAGAACTCTGAGTTCAGTCTTCCTCTAGTCACTTAGCTTGGCATTCAAGACCCCTCAAAGGCTGGCCCCACCTCTCCCCCTGATATGGTTTGGATGTGTGTCCCCCACCCAAAGCTCCTGTTGAATTATAATCCCCAGTGTTGGAGGAGAGGTTTGATGGGAGGTGATTGGATCATGGTGGCCGACTTTCCCTTTGCTGTTCTCATGAGAGATCTGGTTGGTTAAAAGTATGTAGCACCTCCTTTTATTCTCTTCCTCTTCCTCCTGCTCCGGCCATATAAGACGTGCTGGCTTCCCCTTCGCCTTCTGCCATGATTGTAAGTTTCCCGAGGTCTCCCCAGCTATGCTTCCTGTACAGCCTGTGGAACTGTGAGCCACTTAAACCTCTTTTCTTTATAAATTACCCAGGTTCAGGTATTTCTTTATAGCAGTGCGAGAACAGGCTAGTACACGCCCGTCGGCTCTGTTCTTTCCTTCTACCACGTCCCCGTGCTGCCCCTGGGACGTGCTGAGCCAGGCGTGTTAGTTGGGTCTCCAGGGAGGTGACCATTCAGGACCCTGGACCCATTTGTCACCTCCAGTCCATGTAGGCTTGGGGGTTGGAATTGGGGCCCCATCTACCCAGAGCTTTTGTTTGCCACCTGGGTTCATTTGGCTTCACCAACCAGAGGCCTGAACAGAGGCTGGGCGACGTCCTCTGGGGTCCCTTTCTACAGGGACCTCTGGAGCGCACGCCCCTGACGGTGGCCGGGTGTGGAGACAAACCCAGAGAAAGGGTCCACTTCTCCCATACCGCGAACCCCCTGAAACGCCTGCGTGGGCTGCCCCCTTGGTCCTGGGAGGGCTCTCGGGAGGCTGCCACCTCTGTCCGGCCTGAAGGCACTGGCGCCTGGGGTGTTTGTTGTGGGTGAGATGGAAGCAGAGAAGAAAGCTGCAGGCCTCCGTGGGGAGCGGGGCTTGGGCCTCTCTCTCCTCTCAGCGTCCTGGGCTTGCCCCACTCCTCCTGCAGGTGAGCCGTGGGGAGGCCTTGAGCGCCCCCTGGAGGTGACAGTCTGCCACTACACATAGGAAACCACCTGCCTCCTGGAAACCCAACCACAGTGTCTGATGTGACTTTTCTTAGGGACAAGAAATTAGGATGAGCACGAGCAAAGTCGGTGGTCACAGGGGAGCAGCCAGGCAAGTCTTGCTTAAACTCCGTGCTGTTATATGTTTGCGATTGAACTTGTAGCAAGCTGCCAAGTGAATACATCCTGCCCCCGGCACAGATGCCCATCTTCAATCCCTTCTCCCCCGCACCGGTCACAGCCCTAGTCATCCTTCAAGGCCCAGTTCAAATGCCTCCATCTCCATACCATTTCAGTTCGTGGTTGGGGATAGGAGCTCCCGTCGCGATCGTCATCTTTCTGCTGCAGACAGATTTTGTTTCCCTCTGTAAAGTTGGAGTGCAGGAGACAAGGCTCTGAACATAGCATTTAAGTGACAGAGATGGTTGTGGTCATGTCCCAGTATGTATTTAGCCATCTCCTGCTCCCAGTAAATGTCACACTCCCTGGGGCAGCGAGGGTGTCACCATCTCAGTGTCCCCACAGCACCTAGCACAGTCTCCCAGACTGCCCGACCCAGGGCACACCCTTAGCACGCGAACGCAAGTCCTTGTTTGTCTGGGTCACTCAGGTTTATGCCTATTGTCCTGTAATTATTTATGGCACCCTCTTTTGCTGTCATAGGTGTTGGGTTGGAACAGTCACCCTATTTAGCACACACCTATTAAGCCAAAGCACCTCAGTGTGTAGCCTTCCCTCACCCAAACCTGTTCCCAAAGGTCCTTTCTCACCGGCTACTTGGGGGGCCCCAGTAGTCTTCCCGGCCCCTCTGGTCAGGGCCAGAGTGGGGAGCAAGTGTCTAAAGCAAGGCCTTCAACAAGGTCCCTTCCCTGAGAGACTCAGTTTGTGACGCTTGTGATTGTGAAGCTCAAATGGGTTATGTGACTCCACGTACTCTGCGAACTGTGGTGCGCCCTATTATTGCCGTTTAACTTGTCAGTGTCGGTTCTGCACCCCTGCAGGCTCTGTAGGGGCTGGAGAAGAACACTTGATTTGGAATTTCAGTAATAGCCAGCGAGCTAAGAACCACATAAAATAATGCAGATCATATAAAATGCGTCATGTGTCATTTTGTCTTCTGATATTTAAACATGCTCAAGTGTATGGTAGAGAGCGTAAGAGAATGGGCTGAGCTGGGCTGGGTATACTTGAAATGATGACTCCAGACATGGGGAGATGGGAGCAGTTGAAGGGAGGCAGCCCATGGGAGCAGATGTCCTGGAGTTGAACGTGAGGGATGGGGATGAGGGACTGAGAAGGAAGAAGAGAAACAGGGAGGTCTGAGATGGCTTTTACTCTGGGAAGTAACAGGTCCGCCCTTCTTTGTCCCTGCCTCCTGCCTCCTCCTGGACTCTATGCAGAGGAGAGAAGATGGGGCGTGGCTCCCCACCAATGCTGTGGTCATCGAGGTAAGCAGATTTGCCCTGCCCTGCCCTGCACTGCCGCTCCATTCCTCCAGGACGGCTGGTGTTTATGTGAACATTCTGCTGCACCTGAGGAAGGGACAGGTGTGGTGAAAGCCAGGCTTTGTCATCCAGGTGCCCTGGCTTGGAATCCCGGCTCTGCTGCTTCTAAACTGAGCTGTGACCTTGCCCAAGTCGCCTTGAGCCTCTTCCAGCCCTGGGCTCATCATCTTTAAACTGGGGCTGATGACGCTGCTTTACCAGCCCAGCATGGGGGTGAGTGAGGTGAGCTCGGAAGAGTCTTCTTACTTTTCTCATAGCAGCTGCATGAAAGATGGATTAGAAGAAGCTGCCAGGCAAAGTATCCATTTACTGAAAATTCAGTGTGAACTGTACAGTCTGTGAACCTCTGGCAGGTATCACGCTGGCTCTTGTGATCCGAATGGCAGCTCTGGGTCTGAGCTGGCTTCTGGAGCTGGAGCCCCCACCCTTCCCAGTGCCAAGGCTGCTTCTGACGTAGTAAGCAGGTGTGTCTGCTAGAGCAAGGGCCAGCCAGGGTGATGGACTCTCTTGTCTCCTGGGTTCAACCAATCCTCCCACCGCATCCTCCCAGGTAGCTGGGACTGCAGGTGTGTGCCACTGCAACCAGCTAATTTTTTTTTAAAGTTTTTGTAAAAACAAGGTTTCTCTATGTTGCCCAAACTGATCTTGAACTCCTAGCCTCAAATGATCCTCCTGCTTTGGCCTCTCAAAGTTTTGGAATTACAGGCATGAGCCATGTGCCCAACTCTCTTGTTTTTGAAGGAAGAACCAGAGTAACACAGAGCTGGAGGGTGGTTGGCATGGAGTATTCGTGCCAAAGTTTTCACTGACCCATGGTGAACAAAGAAAATAAGATAATGTTGTGGGGTAGATATGTTCATGTGACTTGGCCCATTCAAATTCCCTGGGAGAGACTATTATCTATCCTGGGAGAAGGCATTTTCTATTTTGGGGAGGTTAAAGTATCTTTTATGAAAAGAAAAATACTTTCCCTCCCTCCCTCCCTCCCTCCCTTCCTTCCATTGTTTTTCATTTTTTAAGATTAAAAGTTGACAACCTTATGTCAGTTACCACGCATGCTCCCTGAAATGAAAATTATAAAAGATTATTGTCTTTTCACTCATTTGCTTATTCTAGTTATAAATATTCACTAGGCGACACTGTGGCCGGCACTCTTCTAAGCACTGGAAATGAGCCGTGAATAAAACAAACATCCTGCCCTCCTGGAGCTTACAGTTCAGGCTGGGGAGAAAAGAATAAGCAAGTGTCTAAGTAACACGCATGTCAGATGGGGAGAGGGGGTTATGGAGAAAAAGAAAATGGGGGAAGGCAACAGGGAGCCAGAGACAGGAGGATGACGTAATTTTCAATGGGGAGGTTGGGGAGGCCTCCCTGAGAAGGTGACATGTGAGCAAAGACTTGAAGGAGCTGAGGAGTGAGCGGAGGCCTCAGGAGGTGTCAAGGGTCCTGAGGCTGAAGCATCTTGGCAGGTTTGAGGAACGCCAAGAGGCCAGTGTGGCCAGAGCTGAGAGGACGGGAAAAGTGGGAGGAGATGGTGTGAGAGCGGTGTGGAGGCTGGCGGAGCACAAGCCAGCATGGAGGCATTGGCCTTGACTCTGCCTTGGAATGTTATGTTAAGGGGACCCATCTCCTGGGCTTTCGGGGTACGGCAGACATGGTGGACCTGTTGGGAGGCTGTTGTAATAATCCAAGCGGGAGGGGAAGGTGGTTTGAACCAGGTGGTAGCAGAAAAGGGTTTTGAACCATTTACTCAAATAAACTCTTTAGAATTTTATTGTGCCTCAGTTTACCTTTTAACAGAATTCAGATGAGAAATCTAGGCTGGAGATACAACTTCAGTCCCTGAAATACAGAGTTTAAGAACTCCAGATCTGGTGCATCCTTTTGTTTTAGAGACAGGTTACCGAGTCCCCTAGAGGGTAGCAGGTGTCTTTTCTAGGCATGCCTATGGCAGAGCTAAGACTAAAAGTCACTTCCTGATTTCCCATCGAGCAATGTGTGTAAACTCAGGTACCATTTTGAACTTCCCTTTGCATTTAGATTTGGAATACACTTGGTCTTGTTTCTCTTTCCAGAGATTTCCTTCTGTTTCTCTTTTCTCAGCCCTTCACATTCTCCCCGTGCCTCTGCTTATCCAACCCCATTTCTTCTTTTGGAGTTGCACTCAATTGATAGAGTGCTTGGACATCCTGGGAGACAGATTGCCACCATCAATGTCCAGTGATCCTTCCAGGCCTTGTGTAAGTGCAGCCTTCTCCAGCCACCTGGAAACCCCCCAGCTGGTGGGATGCCTACATTCTCAACCACCCACCGGCTCGCTTTTAGAATTTGGCCCCTACTTTCTATTGTGGTTATTTTGGGATGGGCCACTGCCACATAGCAAGCACCTGGAACTTGCTGAAGAAACAGATGCAGGAATGAAATGACCAGGTGAGCGCGCCCAGGTCTTTGGTGAGCTTTGGCCTGTTCTGGGCTTCATCAATGTGCTGAGGATCCCCGACCCTGCTTTTGGCACTTATCATGTGATCATCCACAGCCCCTGGGCTGTCCCTTTGAGAAAGCCCTGCCCAGTGTGGGTGGGATGTGCCTGGAGAAGGGGGAACCAGAAAGTGGGTGGGCCCAAAAGCAATCAAGAGGTGCTCTGTAGTTAGCCCCCAGGGTGAAACGGGAGAGGAAGGCTAGAACGTTGGGTTGGACGGACTCTGGGAAAGATGGAGGCTGGTGGGGAAGGACGGTGCTGGAGGGTCTGGCACACCTGAGGCCTGTGTGTGTTGGCCATGGACAGAGGTTATGTGGTGAGTTTTGTGGATGGGTTGTCCCGGTTTAAAGGGACAGGAACAGGGTGGGTAGCCATGGCGTGGGCACCACGGGCAGAGCACACGCCCACGGGAAAGAGCACTCTCCTTCTCATGCGAACGAGCAACGAGATGCCTGTGGGCGTGTTCCGAGGGGATCTGACGCTGACCTTCTGCTCTTATCACCCCTATGTGAGGACCCATGAATACGCCCCTCACAGTGTTTGCAGTTGGAATGTGTGTCCATTAGTGATTAATCGATATGGGTCCTTTTGTTGGGTAAGTAGAGCCTGGGCACTCACCTTTCCTCTTCTGCCCCAGCTGCTGGGGGCAGAGTTTTGTTTGGTGCTCAAAGGCAGGATTATCTGCAGTCTAGATTTCAGGAATCATTCTCTCCACTCTCTCCCAGCATTCTGAATCCTGCTCCATGTCATAGCTTTTGATCTTTTTTTTGAGATGAGGTCTTGGTGCGTTGCTGAGGCTGGAGTGCAGCGTGATCACAGCTCACTGCAGCCTCGAATTCCCGGGCTCAAGTGGTCCTCCCACCTCAGCCTCCTAAGTAGCTGGGACAACAGGTACACACCACCATGCCCAACTAAGTTTTAAATTTTTTGTAGAAATGGGGTCTTGCTATGTTGTCCAGGCTGGTCTTGAACTACTGCCTTCAAGTGATCATCCCAAAGTGCTGATTACAGGTGTGAGCCACTGGGCCTGGTCCTGATCTGTTTTTAAACAATTCTATTACCCAGTTTTGTTTTTCATCATATGCTTCTTGAGATCCTTCTAGGCCTTGATAAAGTATATAAGCAAATGATACTGAAAATTTGAAATAAATACGACTGTGAGACTCTTGTAAGCTGCTCTGCGGCTGGGCTCAGGGAGACGCAGGGGGATATGATATCTCCTACAGCATGGACAGCAAGGCAGGGACAGGGGGCTTTGTCTCTGAACTTGGGAAGAGTTTATTGTTACTAGGATGAAGAGAATGAGACTCTGTAGAGGGGAGAATTGCATTTAGTAGGAGAGAAATACAGAGAATCTGAACAGTTCAGAGAATCTGGCTCTATCCCTGACCATGTGGTTTTGACCAGGCCTGCAATACATTTGTAGCAATGACACCTTCCCCATAGGGCTGTCCATAGACTGCGTGAGACCCTGTGTGGATGCTGCAAACACAGGGGTGCCCTCAAAAGTAGCCAAGCAACACTCACGGGGGAGGCAGCATTGGAGACCAGCCTTATCAGGTGGGTGGCTTGTGATGTGCACTTTTATTAAATGAGGCCATGGCAGGGCTGCAGCTGAGTCTCTGCAGTTTATGGTCTGCATGGAGTGCTGGCTAAGAGGAGACTAGGGGCTGAAACCCAACCTGTGCTTGACTCATCACGCCCGCTGGGCTCTGGGACTGAGGCTGGCTGGGACAGTGAAGGGGAAAGGGTACCTTGTTGAAATTTGTCCACCCAGAGGTCCTCTTTGTTAATTCTGCTTGGAGGGACTCTGAGTGTCAGTGGTGGCCCAGGGAGTTGTGCCTCTCCATAGTTCTTAATGCTTCACTCTCCGACGCGGAATTCTTGTTATAGCTGAAAATATCTGCAGGTCCCTGTCTGTAAATGGAATAAGAATGGAGCAACTGCTGGAGATAAAA
This sequence comes from Pongo abelii, assembly GCF_028885655.2. NCBI lineage: Eukaryota > Metazoa > Chordata > Mammalia > Primates > Hominidae > Pongo > Pongo abelii. The sequence continues at coordinate 121,209,419 of NC_071997.2, read as the reverse complement.
GGACGGAGAGCTTGGAGCCCTCCCTTCTCAAGCTTCCTTTCTTTTTCCTACATCAACCCTGCCACCTCCTTGCCAGCTCCACCCTCCCTCTCCCCACAGTCACCCCAGGGCTCCTTGCAACCTCCTTTGAAACTCCTAGAGGAAGTAACCTCCCAGAGCTACCACTCTGGAGTTGCAGGCTAGAATTCTTTTTAGAGCAGCACGGAGTAACAGTCTGCAGACTTCAGGACTGAGACTTTCTGCATGGCAGCAGCTGGGAGGATCCAGTTTCCACGCCCTGCTATATTTTTCAGGCCCCGCCTGTTCCTCATTTACCCCATAAAAGTGCAGCCCTTCGCAGAAACATCTTGCGGTCGCTCGGGTCCCGGTGTCCTGGCCCAGAAATACCCTCTAGAGGGCGCTGTCACGCTGAGACCCGGGACAGGACGCACCGGCGCGAATCACGACCCCTCGCCACAGCGGAGTGTTGACAAATGGAAAATGAGTTAATACATACAACATTTTCAGCCGATAATAAGAGAGTTTTGTTGAAATTCTTGAGTGAATTCTCTTTATCTAAGGATAAGGTGATTTGAGTTTCAAAACAGTTCGAAATAAAGGAGAAAGGGACTTGGCTAGTCGGTTTCTTCACCTGATTTGACCCAGGCAGAAATTGAGTTATTAATAGCCATTTGATAGGCACTTCGCAGTTAATGGTGAAGCAAGACGCGATCAAGTTCTAGTTTTTACCCGGTTAGAAATGCCCACTGGGTGAGAGGTCACCAGATGGAAAGAAAAGGAACAGTAAGTCTTCTATGCTGAACACTGAATTTGAGCAGCCGACTTGTATAATGGTATTTTGCAAACACAACTTATTCCAAATTTATGGATAATTCAAAGTGCTTCGAAAATGATCAATGTCCAGGTTGATTATTGTTTTTGTTTACTGAGTGCTCTCTCTCCATGCCAGGGCCCTACGAGACATTTTCCATATTTTGTCCTACCGATCCTTGTAAGAAACACACAGGTGATTCTTAGCCTCAGTTTACACATGGAGGAGCTTTGAGAGATTAATGAACTGCTCTGATCGTTTCAAAGTATTCTGATTTTTTCGCATGAATTGCTGATGGCTAAGGCTTTGCCATCTAGAAGTTCTACAATGGACTTTTGAGGCTTAGTATATTTGTCTTCAATGTCATCTTGTTGGTTTTAGGCCTGACAAGGTCCTTACAGATTTTGATTTTGTTATCCAACATACTGATTTTGTGACTTTTAAAAATCTGACTGACTTGCTTTCTTTTCTTGACTTCTGTTGAATTTATAATCAAGAAAAAAAAATTTCTATCCTCTTTTCTGTTTTTGCTCAGTTAATTCCATAATCACAGAACAAAATTATATTCTTTTAGTGGTTCTCCTTAGCTTTTGAAAACATACCTATAGGCTGGGCATGGGGGCTCATGCCTGTAATCCCAGCACTTTGGGCCGAGGCGGGCAGATTGTCTGAGGTCAGGAGTTCAAGATCAGCCTGGCTAACATGGCGAAACCCTATCTCTACTAAAAATACAAAAACATAGCTGAGTGTTGTGGCGGGCGCCTGTAATCCCAGCTACTTGGGAGGCTGAGGAGGGAGAATCTCTTGAACCCGGGAGGTGGAGGTTGCAGTGAGCCAAGATTGCGTCATTGCACTCCAGCCTGGGTGACAGAGTGAGACTGTCTCAAAAAAGAAAAGAAAAGAAAAGAAAACATACCTGTATAACAAATATTGTCTAACACAGTTTAAATTTATTTATTACTTCTATACTCTTGCCAAACAGGGCCTAGGCCTCAGCTCACTTTGACAACCATTGGGTATACCCCTATCTTATTAGTCTTGTCCAGAGTTTTAGTTTTTGTTTTAAAGAAAACCTAAAAATTTCAGTTATTGTTTTCAGTAAAAAAAAGAAAAATGTTAATTATAATATGTCCAACCTCTTGTATCTTTATCTGTACTTTTTGCTGCTTTTTGTATCCCAAACCTTTTGTCTCAGTTCACGATTTGATGGTTCTTCTAGGGACGGTCTATGGAAGACAAATTCCTTTAGTTTTTGTTTATCTGAAAATGTATTCTTTTTTTGCACTTCTTTTCTTGAATGGTGGTTTAGCTCATTATAAAATTCTAGGTCAACAGTTGCTTTCCCTCAATATTTAAAAAAGCATTAGTCTTCCATGAGACATTTAAATATTATCCTTTGCCATGTGTGCTCTATGTTTCACTGTAATGTGTAGGTGTAGATTTATTTTTATTTACTCTTCTTAGTGTTCAGAGTCTGCTTTTTTACTCATCACTCGTTCATCAATTTTGGAAGATTCTCAAACATCTTTTCAAAAACTTCTTCTTTGTGATCTCCTTAATTTTCCTTTCTGGCACAATTAGACACAAATTTGAACCTCTTACTGTATCCTCCATGTCTTCTAGCTGCTGTTTTACTTCTTTCTTAATCTCTTTGACTTGCTGTGCCTGCTGGATGCTTCCTTACTATATTTTACTTCATTAATTCTCTCTTTTATGTTTCCTGTTAGGTTTTATCTACTATATTGATATTTATATTTTAATTTCAATGACTATGTTTTTCATTTCCAGTATTTCTAATAGATTCTTTTCCTTTATTTCATTGTTTAATTTTTGATATGTTTCTGTTTCATAATTTCTCTTTTTAACGGAGGTTATTCCTTAATCTGTGTCTTTATGTATCTCAATTATTCTCATATAATAGTCATTATCAGATTGTTCAATAACCTGATAATGACTGTTAAATGAAAATATGATACATCATGATGTAAGTCTATATTCCAAATATTTATTTTGTGTGCTGTCCTTAGTATTAGACATTTTGCTTGAGGGCTCATTTTGAGTGGATTTAAAAATCTTGTTGTGGGTTTTTTTTTTTTTCTCTCCTTTAATACCTCTCACGCCAACTCCTAGTCCTTTGTTCTCTAGCAACAAGGCTGGGTGATTTGAGGGTCCACCCTCAGCCCTGTGGTTTGTAGTTGCCTCCCCAGTTCCCAGGGCACAGTCCAGAGCCAGGCCTTATAACAGCACTTCCAAGCTCCTGTCTTATAGTGATATGGGGAAATCTGGGCTCTGAACGAAGCAGCCTTTGGTTTCCTTCCAGCTTGAAAGGTTGGATCACTTCCCTCTATTGCCTTGGCCCTAAGCAGTAGGGCTGCAGACATGTTTAAGCCTCTTTCCACCAGCATAGGAAATCCCTTCCCAGGATTACCTTCAGTGTGAAGCCTGGCTCCTGTGTCCCATCTATGCGTTCCTCCTCAGGTGCTGACCTCCAGCCATTACCTCTTTCCAGGCCAGAGACTGTGCCGGGCCTGTGGCTTCATCTCCATTCACCCTGCACACTTCTATCTGTCTTTGGTTCTTGCACACTGACTGCTGTTGGAGCCCTGCTATGTTGTGTTTGCTTATCCATTGATATACTGTGGGCTTGGATCAGAGGGGGTGATTCAAAATACAAATTCACTATACCATCTTGACCATGAGCCACAAGCATGCTTTCTCTCTCACTTCAATATTGATCAAATGTCTAACAAGGAAAGAGAAAGAATAGAGCCAGTGGCCTGGCATGAGAAGCCTCCATCCAAGTTGATTTCCATATTTCTTAGAAATAAGAATGTCTAAATGCTGTGCTTGATATACTATTACCCAACCCAGGTTATCCAACTATCCTTTAGAGCATCATGAAAGATCTTATCAAATGCTTCTCTGAAACCCTGACCTACAATGCGAGTGTGTGTGTGATTCCCTTGATTTGCCAATCTAACTATTCTATGAAAATGGAAAGCCTTTTCCTTAGAAGAGTTGTTACTGTGAGTTCTGGGGGCTGTCACTTTGTTACAGGCTGTTACCCTAACCCTAGCCCTTGTTTTCCGATCTGAAGAATGACTCACTTGGGGACACCCAGGATGAAGTCCACACACTGAACATACCTTGCTGTGCATCCTGAGGAAATGCTGGCATATGTAAAGCAAAAAGGCATCTGTCCTTACTCCCCCAGGGATTTTGAGTATTTTTGCTTTCTGTGAAAATGCCACTAGAAAATTTGGTCCCCTTTCCTTCGTGCCTTGGCTCTGGCACATACTGGCTGTGTGGCTTCAGTAAGTCACTCTGCACTTGGGTGGCCTCATCTGTAAAATGGGTTGCTGTGCAGATTAAACAAGGCAGTGCAGTGGTTCCCAAATATCAGAAACTCCTGGGAGCTTTGCAAAGTTCCTGGGTTCTACCCCTGCTGATGTTGACTCAGTAGATTTGAGTGGGGCCTGGGAATATGTAACGCTAGTGAATTCTTCAGTCGAATCTGATCTTGTGGCATAAGTTTCTAAAGTGCTTAGCAAATAGTGCTTAGCAATAAGGAGCACAATACGTGCCCTACACATGCGTCCACCTCCTTCTTTCCTCCCCCACCCACTGTCTCCTTCTCTGCTTTCCTCCCAGGTACATGGTGCTCTGGTTGTTCCCAGTTTGTGTCACAGGAGAAAACCACAGGACAAAATTCCTTCAAATTGCCCTTCTCCAGATGTTTTTGATGAAAATAGTCAGAAAAAAGGACAATGCTTACCTCAAAGTTTTCATTTAAATTCTACCTCCAGATATCAGGCCTATCCTCTTCCCTTTGTTAAGCCCTATGATACAGAGATAAATAGGATTCTGGCTCTGCCCCTGAGATCTTAGGAATGTATTTTCAGCCTGAGAAATTTAAGGCATTGAGGCCAGCTGAAGTTGGAGAGAAATATTATTTTTGGGTAGGGACTGGCCAACTCCTACCCTAGAGGCTTTCTCTAGACTTGGGCCCAGTTTTGATTGGAAGGAAGCTTCAGGGTCATTATGACAGACAAGATGGGTCCGATAGGTGGAGCTAGAGAGTTGGAGAAATAGAAAAGGCGGGGCGCTCATCCTCAGGGTCCCAGCACGGCCAGGTACAGTCGTGGTCCAAAGGGCTGTCAGAATCACCTGAACAACATTTTTTTTTTTTTTTTTTTTTTTTGAGATGATGGAATCTTAGGTCCAATCCCTGTGGAATCGAAATTTCTGGCATTGAGCCTTGGGCATGTTTAGCAAATTGCCCATGTGATTCTGATGTGCAGCCAGGCTTGGGAAACCTGATCTAGAGATCCCAGAATTTTCTAACGTGAACCAGGCACTCTGCTGAAAGATCTGGTCAGCAGTCTGAGCTGGTCTAAATCTAGAGCCCTGCACTATTTGGAGGAGCTAATGAGAAATGCTGACTCCCAGGCCCCACCCTGGACCTGCTGAATCAGAATCTGCATTCTCAACAAGCACCCCTTTGGTGGTTCATAGTTTCCTTGTGGTGTGAGCGGTCACCTGGCACAGAGCTTCTTGTTTATATCTGAAACTATCCCCACCATGGGCGCTCCCTGAGACAGGGATCACATTTTGTCCTTGGCACCTCTCTGAGCCTCAATTTCCTCATCTTCAATGGGGATGGCAATGATATTTGCTGTACCACCCTCTCAAATTTCGTAGGGGCACTAATGTCTGACTCCCACATTAGATTGTGAATTCTTGGGGGCAAGAGCCATATGTGTGTGTGTGTGTGTATATATATATATATATATTTTTTTTTTTTTTTGAGATGGAGTCTCGCTCAGTTGCCCAGGCTGGAGTGCAATAGCAAGATCCCGGCTCACTGGAACTTCCGCCTCCTGGGTTCAAGTCATTCTCCTGCCTCAGCCTCCCAAATAGCTGGGATTACAGGCCTGAGCCACCACATCTGGCTAATTTTTGTATTTTAGTAGAGGCGGGGTTTCACCATCTTGGCAAGGCTGGTCTTGAACTCCCGACCTCAGGTGATCCACCTGCCTTGGCCTCCCAAAGTGCTGGGATTACATGCTTGAGCCACCATGCCCAACCAAGAGCCATATATTTTTAAAATCTCTGCATCCCCAATGCCTAGCATAGAACCCTTGAAACAGAAAAGACTTTGTAGGTTGTACAGAATAATCCACTCTAAGAATGCGTGAGGAAACTAAGGTGGGGTTTAGGTTGTTATTGTTACTCGAGCCTATCTGAGAGGCTCGTGCAAGGATTCAGAGAGCACGCTGCCATGAATTCTAGTCTCCATGATGTCCTTTTTCTTCCCGGACTCTTCAGAGCTCAGCTCTGCTCCAGCATCTTGGTAAACCTCCTCCGACCCCTCTGGCCACTCCGCTTCCATGCCCTCTGAACTTCTGCAGCATTGAGTGTCTGTGTCATGTGTTTGCCTGCAAATCCTGGGCTGGTTTCCTTGTACCTTCTGTCCTTGGGTGTGTATCTGAAGCTTGCAGCGCTATCTCATAATGCACCTACCAAACTCTCTGAAGATGAGTCCATGGTCCTTGGTGTACCCCATCTGCTTCCCAGCCCGGCACCTAGCCCAGGGCTGAGCACATGATAGGCACGGCTAACTTTTAAAATGTCTGTTAATTTTATACTCTGGGTTCTCTTCAGATTGCATATATCTTTTGCCTTTTACTAAACATCTGTTAATTTTGTTAAAATATAAAATCTCTCACACATACAAAAGTTAAAAGGAATAATATAAAAAATTCCTGAATCCTCACCACTAGGTTAAGAAATATACAAGCAGTATTACAGCCGAGGTTCTCTGTCACCACTCTCCACCCACTTTCTCAGCATCCATGAATCTTGATGATCATCCATCATCTGGGCTGTCACATGGCTTCTTTGGTGCTCCTGCCCATGAAATAAATACCTGAAAACCAAGGCCCCAGGTGGTCATGAGGCTACAGTTCATTCAATTCAGTCACTGGAGAATATTTATTAAGAGCCTATGATGTGCTGATGACTGTGTTAGGAACTTGGAATACTTTGGTGAACAAATCTGACAAACATAATATATCAAACAAAACGAATCAAAAGTAAAGCACCGCCCTCATGGAGTTCATATGGTGGGCAGTTCATAAACAATTAATATAATAAGTATGTAAATGATAGAACACGCCCAAGGCTAAAACTGCAATGGAAAAAAATGAAGCAAGGTAAAAGGACCAGGGATTCGGACAGGGAAGGGCCAACCGTGGTCGGCAGCTTCATTGAGCAGATGAGATCTGAGTGAGACTTGGTGATGAGGGAGCTGGCCATTTGATTTTGGAGGAAAGGAGTTGCAGGGGGAGGAAAAGCCAGTGCAGAGGCCCTAAGGTGGAGTATTTGAGGAATATGGGGAGCTCAGCATGGCTGGAATGGAGGCAAGGGAGGGCATCTGGAGATGCAGTCAGGGTATGAGGGGTAAGGGAGGAGCAGATTGGTTAACTTCAGGTTCTTTCCTCACATGGGTTAAAGCAGAGGGGATCTCCCTATTATGCCAGCTCAGGGTAGCTGGGCCCCTTTTGATTGATTGCTGTGAAATTCTGTTTTTTTGTTTTATTTTTGTTTTTGCGGGTGGCCAGAGGGAAGCTGGCCTGTTTAAGGATTTGGCTATCATCTCTGTCTTGATTTATTGGCAGGTCAGATCTCACAAGGAAACAGCTTAGGTTTTCGTTTGGTGAGTGGAACCTTAGCCTGAGTGACTCCATTTTGGGTTGGTCTGTTGGGACCTAGCGCAGGAGCTCAGTCCAAATCAATATCCTCCCATAGATTTTATTGACCACTATAAATGTGGTCTGAGTTTTGAAGTTTAATTGATAAAACATGTTTCCCCTGTCTACCCAGTGGGCAGGCCCCTTCCCACTGCTGTGAGATCGGCAGCATCCTTCACCATCCTATGGCTCTGACGGTTGCTGACTCTCCTTTTTTTTTTAAATTTTACTTTAAGTTCCGGGATCCATGTGCAGAACATGCAGGTTTGTTACATAGGTATACGTGTGCCATGGGGGTTTGCTGAACCTATTGACCTGTCCTCCAAGTTCCCTCCCCTTATCCCCACCCAGCAATAGGCCCCAGTGTGTAATGTTCCCCTCCCTGTGTCCGTGTGTTCTCATTGTTCAATTCCCACTTATGAGTGAGAACATGTGGTGTTTGGTTTTCTGATGGGGTTGCTGACTTTCGAATGAGCTGCTCAAGGGAAGGATAAGGTGCCGTTCATGCCAGAATCCCCAGCTTCCCATGCAGGCTGGGGACATAGTGGGTGCTCCTGAAATACTGGGTCAGATGAATTTGATGTGATGTATATATATTCACCTCTAGTCCATAGGTACATATAGTCTATGTATTAAAAAGACATTGGATTTTGACTTAAACTAGATGTTTCTCAAGCAGCACCAAGACAGTGCTAGAGCCTGGGATTGGCCAGAGAATTGGGTCCCGGTCAGAAATGAGTAGGGGATGGCTGGCAGGCAAGGTGTCTGTAAGGCAGCACAGGGTGTCTGATGGGCAGACAGCAAGCTTCTGTCCTGCCCCGAGTGTTGGGGGGCGAGGTGACTGCCTACGTGGTGATGCAAAGATTTGGGCTCGCTTCCTCCATGGCACCACTGATCCCAGCAGTGGCCCAGGGGAGCTCCTTCCTGCTGCTTCATGCTGTGACACCTTTGGGGGGGATCCTTTCCCCAACACGTGGGTCTCCTCAGCCTCGAAGTGTCCTGCGCCCCTCCCTGGCTACGCCCAGGTGTGCCTCCCCTGGCTGCACCTCCTCTGCGCTCCTGCCTCTCTGTGTTCTTCTTTAGAGTGGTTCTGCACGTCAGCAGCATCTGCGGTGTGGGCCTGGGACCCTTCAGAACAGGGGCTCCTGCCCAGCCTCTGGGCCCCCTACCTCTGGCCCAGAGAAGGCGCTTTGTTCCTCAGCCCCAAGCTGTGTCTGGTGAGAACAGATGCGCAGTTCCCGAGCTCAAGTTCTGGGAAGGGCAACGCCCCTTTCTATGGGGCCTTGGGCTTGTTCTGCATTGTTTTTAAGAGGAGCTGCCACTCAGATAGGCAGCCCTGCAATCGGAGGGCTGTGTGCTCCCGCTGGCCAGCCCCCGGCTGCTTCTGGATACAACCGCGCAACCCAGATGTCTCCTGGCCTCGCCCAGCTCTTGTGCTCATGGCATCCCTGAGCTCTGCCTTCGCTCCAGGCTGAAGCAGCAACTCCTCGTGGCCTGTGGCCAATGCAGGGGAAACAGGAAGCAGCCCCCGTGAGCCACTGTGAGGCTGCACCAGGAGCTGTGCTGGGCTCCTGCTTCTCCCTGCTTTGGCCTAGAAGCTGGAAGCCTGCCCGAATCTGTGAGTCGCATCTTGGGAATTCATCCCTTCCTCCCTAGCACTCGGGTGCCCAGTGCTTGCTGAACCGTGGTGACCTGCTGACTCCTTCCCTCGCCTGCCACTGGTAGTGACTTGGCCTGGGGACAGGGAAAGGACGCCCATTCATTGGCAGGGTGAGTGGAGAAGTGCTTGGCGGGCTGGTTTTGCAGCCACTGAAAACCTGAATCACACCGAGTCATCCTGTTGGCCTTGCTGGTGTGTGAGTGCTGGCAGAGTCTGGGTACCAAACGCCCCGGGCCTTGTGTCCTTCCCCATTTACAACCCCCTCCTCCCCATCTCACCAGGCCAGGGAACAAGCCCTACCGCATATTACATGGAAGCGAATGTGCTCAGAAATGCAGGTTCTCCCGAGGGGCAGCCCTCAGTCACAAGCCAGACGAGTCATGCACCCCCGGCTGTGGGTGGCTTCCTGACCCAGAAGTGCCCAGCTTTGCCTACAGTCCTGGTGGAGCCAGTGGTGGTCATAGAGTTTCACTGTCTCCAGCGCTGTGTTGTCGTTTCTGCCAAGCGATGGGCCCATTTCTGTCTAGAGCCCCTCTCTCAGGTCCTGATCCTGCTGGGATGTTGGTGTCTGTGACCCAGAATAGCTCAGTCAGGGGTGTGCGAGGCGGCTCCGATGGCCATCCTCACTTGACGTCCTGGCAAGCCCTGACTCAGGCTGTCTGCTCTCCCCTGGCCGGGCCCAGATGAGCCGCACGTGGCCCTCATTCCTGACAGCTTTGCTGCGGGTTGCAGCTGTCTCAGGAGACCAGATGCTTTGGGAGAAGGCACTGGATGTACTCGAAGTCAAGGGGCTGTGTCCGAGTTCTGTATTTAAAAATCCTCTTTAGAGTCAAGGCTTCTGTGACTGGCTCCCACGTCCCACGCCTCTTCTGGGAAACGCAGGAACAGCACACAGTAGCAGGGACAACACCAGGTGGCTCCAACAGTTTCAGAAACAGCTGTTTCTTCATGTTCCTGGTGCTATTTCTGCAGAGGGAACCCACTCATGTGTGAGCTGGTGGATTAGGCCCAGGTTCCTAAAAGCTGGTCTTCTAGATTGCCCAACGCCACGCCTCTAAACACGGAGTGAATTCCTTTCTTCTGCGTGATGAAATACACAGTGTTTTTATCAGGACTCCCGCTGCTGGGCACTTCTATTTAAACAGAATAAGCTTTGTTGATTAGGGTCCTTCTCATGTGGAATCTCTGGTATTTTGGACAAGGTCAGGGCTTTGCACATTTTGTGAGCAGAAGGTGGGTCAGGGAACTTAGGAGTCTAAATGATGCCTATCAGCTGTCTCTCTGGTGTGTCAGCCTGAGCCAGTGGTTGGCCTTGGGTCCACTGCCCGAGCTCACACCCTTCCTGTAGAACTTGTGCCTCCTTCAAATCAGCATCCCCTTTGGGGAAAATATATGCAGGCCATGAATCAAGCTTGGCCAACCAATGGGCCGCAGGCCATATGCAGCCAGGGATGGCTTTGAACATGGCCCAGCACAGATTCGTAAAGGTTCTTAAAATATGAGATTTTTTGCAAAGAAACGCAGTTTCTTCAATTAAAAAAATGCGATTTTTTTTTTGTTTGTTTAGCTCATCAGCTATTGTTAGTGTTAGTGCATTTTATGTATGGCCCAAGACAATTCTTCTTCCAATGTAGCCCAGGGAAACCAAAAGATGGGACACGCCTGCTATAACTCAGTAACGGGTCCTCAGGAACTATTGAACTCCCATTTACATGCAAAATGTTTGTATCTGTTAAAATAAATCCACATAAGGACCTTCTTAGGGAACACTTTCTTGCTGAGGACAAGTCCTTACATGTAGTTGAAAAGTGAGATATGTCATAAGTTGATGTCAGGGTCGGCCCACACCTTAGACTTGACTGGCGCCCTGATGTCAGCGGGTATGGGTATGGAGTCCCTGGGGGGCTTGCGGAAGAAAGAGCAGAACAGGGAGGAAACAGACACCAGAACTCTCACCTCTTACTGGTACTAGCGTGAGTCATGGGAGCACCTTTCCTTCTCAGTATGGCTTCAACACCTGTTAGATGCAGCCCCTCTGGTGGAGCCATGTCGCCGAGAAAGCGTGAAGATGGTCTTGGGTATCGGTTGACTGTGTGCAGTCACGCCAGCCACTCACTGTTTCCTTAGACATTCACCATTGGACGAAGGGTCACTGAGTGACCACCGTATGCTGGGCTCTGAAGAACAAGAAGGCTGAATCTGGGGCTGCTCTTAAGGAGCTCCCAGCCTAATGGGGCACAGGCAAACAAAGTGATATAAGCGAGGGCAATAGAAATGACTGATTCTACCTGCAGGAGATGGGCTGGGGGAGGAAGAGGAGCTGGTTGGCTGGACAAATGGTAAGCTGCGTGGCTTTGGGAAAATTACTCAACCTTTCTGAAACTCAGTTTCTCCAATTAAAAAAAAATGGGACGTAATACCCACAGTGTTTGGAGAACTAAATGAATTGACTCTGGGAAGCACCTGGCACAGCCCCTGGCACATGGTAGGTGTGTCTTTCTGTGATTGTTATTCTAGGCAGAGGAAGCTGCCTGGTGGCCATCTGTCTGCCTTGGTGCACAGGGTGAAGTCCCTGCAAGTGAGCCCAATGGCCTCTGATAGCCATCCACGTGTCAGGTATGATTCAGGTTCTGGAAGGCCTGTGTCCATTGTTCATAGTCACCTGCAATCCAAGAACCCACTCTTTCCCAGGTGAAGCCTCAAGAGTCTGCCCAAGTACAGAAACAGCTTTGCATCCCAGGGTACTCTTAGACTTAAACAACCTCAGTCAGGTGGTGCAATGCCCAGTGCCTATGGGGCATCTCCTATCTGGGGTGAGCTGTGTATTAAGGCTGCCCAGAACACTGGTTTGTGCGACCTTCACAACCTGTCTCATCCTGACCTCTGGTCCATTACACGATTTCTCATTTTCTCTCCCTCTCTCTCTCTCAGCTCTCTCTCTCTCTCTCTCTCGCTCTCACTCTCTCTCTCTCTCCATCTCTCTCCCTCTCCCACTCTCCACCCCTATGGGCCTTAGTGCCAGCCCCAGCACAGGCCTCCCTGCCTCTCTGGAGGCAGTATCACAGACAAGGAAGGGTGAGGGCCTTGGGGCTGGACAGGCCTGGATTCAGTCTCCATCTGGCCACTTCCACAGTGTGTGGATAGGTCATATGAAGCCGCTCTGAGCCTCAGCATCTTCATTTCCAAGCTGATGCTAATTAAACGTCCCCCTGGGGAGAGAGAGAGGCCGAAAGAAGGTATAAGTATACATGCCCAGCACAGCACAGAGCACACAATTGGTCCTCGCTCTGTGGCAGCTGTTGTTACCCACATCCCTCCACCTCCCCGGAGCCACTCCATACCCCTAGGCTCCCAGACAGCTCCTCTGCAACCAAGACTTGGGTCACTTTGTCACTGTCCTGGGCAGTATACCTCAGTGGAGCCCTCAGTTCTCAGCTCTTCTCCTGAATCGCAGAGTCTAATCTCTACGCAGCCTCTCCCTTCCTTGGCCCTGCTCCCATTCACTCTGTGTTCTGGTGTCCTCACTGGCTATAAGGCCAAGGTTATTCTTGTCTCCTTGAAGCCTTTGCTTCTTGCCACATGCTCCCTCGTCCTCCTGGTCAACGCTTACCTGAGCTCTTCCCAGATGTCTTCCCTGACCCCTCCCCACCTTTCTCTAGGAGGTTTTTCCCCTCCTGGGTACCTGGCCCTTTGTTTGTGCCTGGATGCAGCACGCATCATATTGGATTACAGATATTAGTTTCTGCATCTGTTTTTCCTGCTTGGCTATGAGTAACTCAAGTGATCCTGTCTTAGTTATCTTCGTAATTGCCCCACTGATGAACTCAGTGCCTAGCACAGGTCACGACACCTGTTACATGCTCAATGAACGTGTGACTGGACTTGCCTAATCCAGTCCCTGCTGGTCTGTCTGCTCTGAACCGTGACAAACACTCATGCTTGTCACAGCGCCGGCCCAGGTGGCACACACAGTAGACTCTCAATACAAATGAGTTAATGCATCATACTGTTGCTATTTAGTTCTATGTTTCAGTAGTAGTAGTAATAAAAATATGACATTATTGAATGCATACTATGTACTAGTTTCTATACTAAGTACTTTACCCTCATTCTCACTTAATCCTCGCAATAGCAGTACATCATCATCCCCATTCATGAAAAATGTGAAGCAAAGAAAAGTTAAATGACTAGGTCGAGGTCACACAGATAGTGCCTAATGGGTCTAGGTTTTGAGCTTAACCAGTCCGATTCTAAAGCCTGTGTGTTTAGATTACAGAAAGCTGCTGGTGTTATCCGTGGGTGTAGCCAGGGCTGACATGTCCTTTCCTACTGGCTGAGTGTCTTTTTGGTTTGGTCCGTGCCTGTGCTAAAACTCTTCCTGAACTATTCTGTCTAATCCCTCCTGCGTATGTCAACTTTCTGACATCATCGTGCTTGTCTCTGCTGAGTTCTGCCTTCTGGTCTTGTGGCTGTTGGATGCCAAGTGTCTTAAGGGCACTAGAGATTTGTTTTAATTGGGTATGGGAAGACAGACAGGAAAATGACTGTCACGAAGGAGGAAGTTTGTGGTGCTCACAGGTCCCTAAAGTCAGGAGGCACGCCACGTCACACAAGGCCACATGGGGAAGCACTGGGTTGGTCACGAGGCAGAGAGAGCAAGGGGAAAATGTGGACAAGAGTCTTTATTGTGGTTTCTGTGGAAAGGAACAGGTGAGACAGGGTAAACGGGCTTAGGGCTGGCTAGCGTGAATAATTTCAGTGGGTTCCGGAGTACACAGGCTGTCCCTAGTTGTCTGATCCCAGGCCCTGGGGTGAACAGGACAGTGGATAGTGGCCCAGAGGATGACGTCCTGACAAAAGAGGTGGTTGGGGTCTGGGCTCTGGACTGGTTGGTTTGTATGTGAAAGGTGCACTCACAGACAAGGCCTGGCCCTGGGAAGGTTTGTGGGCCAGCCACACCCTGGATAGCAAAGCATCAAAGTACAGGAGGTAGAAAGACACAGGTAATATGCGAGACAACGCAGATGCTTGAGAAAGGGAAACCTTGACTTACTTGTCATGGCCTAGCTAAGAAGGAAACCTTCGTGCATGCCCATGGGTCTTTTTGCAATAAGGACTGCACAAAGAGTATGCACTACGCTAACAGTAATGTTAGCTGGGCAGGCTGGGTCAACCTCCCCTTGCTCTGACCTCGGGTCACTCTCAGTCTCTATCTCTCTGTCTCTGCTTCTCTGTCTCTCTCTGTCTCTCTGCCTCTCCCTGTCTCTCTGTCTCTCCTCACTATGGCACAAGCTACTCTTGTTTGCCAATCATTTTTATTGCCCTTCTTCTCTCCTAACTCTCACATGGATCCTTTTCTGAGTCTCGCCATAGAGACTTGAATATCTTGCAACTACCTTATCTTCCCTGGGGGACAGATGGAGATGGAAGTGTGGATGACCGCCTCCCAGGTTTGGATATTTCTGCAGCAGGATTTCTCCAAAATGAGTTACCTGACACGCAAATATCACTATTTGCTCAGTACGAAAGGGGTTTCAAGATTAGAGGTTTTGGCAAATGCTTCATTCTACATTCCCTGTTAGAGACTGACAATGTAGTGATGTAATAAAGGCATTGAAAAACTACTGGGGAAAAGTCATCTTTATCTCTGTTTTATCTAGTGTTTCCAAATGTATCTGACCCACCATGGAACTGGTTTTTGCATAACACTTACTTCTAACCCATGAGAAATCCTCTGGGAGCTGCTGCCTGCTGGGGGGATTGGAATAGGGATAGGGTGGATCTGAGTTGCCCACTGCCTGGCTCATAGTGACCAATCCTAGGCTTAGAGGGCAAAGGTTCAGGATGCCCAAGGAGCCTGACACAACTGCCCTGAGAACACTGGGGTCCAATCTTAACCTGTTCCTCAGTCATATTTTCTCCTTGTATAGATACATATACATGTGCATACATCTCTGGTCTGCACTGGCTCTTTTCATAAATAGGCAAGGAGGTGATTAAGCAATAGGATTAGATTTTATACAGGAGGACTTGCCTCATTATTTTGCCATAAATATACACACAGACACACACGTATCAAACTCATGGAAGTACAAACTGTATAACAGGCAAACTCATAGACACTTGCAAAAATAGACACAACTAGTCTGTCCTCATCATGATACAAATACATAGATGCAGTTACACACAGAAACACACAAACTAGACCTGCCTCCCTTTCTCCTGCCCCCACATACATGTTCTATTCTAGTTATCCCTCCAAAACAAACTGACTCAAGATTTAGTGGCTTAAAACAATAATTATTTTATTATAGCTCATTATTTAATGGGTCAGGAATCTGGGCGGGGCTCAGCTGGGTGATTCTTCTGTTCCTCATGGCATTGACTGAGATGACTCTGTGGTACGTGACTGGTGGATGGGCTGGCCTGGAAGGGTCAGGATGGCTTCCCTGACCTGACTGCTGCCTTGGTGGGGGTGGCTGGAAGGCTCACCTGGGACCATTGACAGGAGTCAGCACACAAGGCCTCTCAGGGATGGCATCTCATGGTAGTCAAACCTCTTACCTGGTAGCTGGCATCCCCCAGAATGTGGAGGGTGCTTTAGGCTTCTTATGACCTAGCCTCAGAAGATGAAGAATGTCACTTGTCCTGCATGTTATTGGTCAAGCAAGTCACCTAGGTTAGCTCAGATTTAAGGGGAGGCTTATTAGACTCTATCTCTCAATGGAAGGAGTAGCAAAGAATTTGAAGCCATCTTTAATCTAATATATGTATACACATGCATCTCATGTGAAGCTTAAGCCTTCCATATTGAACTTACTTTTTTGATTGCATCTGGGCCTGAAATAGTGGCAACTGCGAGGCCCCACCCGGGGGAGGCAGAGCTGGGTAGCACATCACCACCCTGGATTGTGACGTGTCCAGTGGGATATGAGGCTTGGGTAGGAGCCCGCACTGGAGGGCACTTCTAATGGACAGAGATTTCTATTCTGGGACTTAAATCCAAGTCCCTTCCACATACTAAATCTAGTTATATCTAGGGTCTCTTCTATGTGGAGCGTCCATGAAGTCTGGAATCAAAGACTGTGCTAGATACTCACTAGAATCACAGAATGCTCTAGCAGGAAGCACCACGCATCCAGCCCCTCATTGTACACTCAGGGCAATGAGGCCAAGACAAGGGGGTAAATGTCTCACAGTCACACAGCTGGGATCCCCAGCCCTGGGTCCTCTGTCTCCCCGGGATCCCCTGCAGGGCTCTGCTCCATGGAGTTTCCTCTGCTGGGGATCCTGCTATCTGAGTACCTCCAGAGGCCACACACACGTATGTGTCAGATGTCTGGGTGAACACTGGACACTGGGGACTAGGTAGTCACCACTGGTCAATGGTGAGGCCTGGAGGAGCTCACCTCTCAAAGTGGCCAGGAGGACATAACCAGGAACAGGTGAGAACTTCCACATGTTACTGGTGGGAAGTTCCACTGGTTACTGGCCACAGGATTGATCAGACAAAAGCCCAAGGCATGAGGCCCCTTGAGGGCTGCAGAGATCAATACCACCTTCATCTTTTTCACTGGGAAAATTTGATGAATAAAGCCATCTCCAGCCCCCTCCCATAAATAGTAGCCTGAAATGCAGATGGTGTGGTGTTGTGGCTTTGAAGTCAGTCAAACTTGGGTCAAATCCCAGCTCACCCATCCCCCAACACTTTAGCTGGGTTGCCTCGGCCAAGTCCCTTGACCTTCTGAGCTCAACTGTATATTGAAAAAAAAATCACCTTTATTTTTCCATTCAACAAGTGCTTATTGACTACCATGTGCCAGCCACTGCTGCAAACACAATGATGAGACCAACAGGCACTGTTCCTTTTGAAGGATGCTGTCATCAGCTGAGTATGCAAACAAATGTAAATTTGCAAACTGCACTAAGTGCCATGAAGGAGCTACAACAGTGCCCTGTGAGAGGGTGCAATCAGGATGTGAGCAGGCTGAGGAGGCCAGGGACTGCCCCTACAAGGAAGGGACACTTGGCTGTGGCCTGGGGGGTGAAGAGAGGCTGTCCAGTGGAAGCGTGTCTCGGACGGGGAGAGTAGCATGTGCAAAGGCTGTGGGGCTGGATGTAGTAAGCTGAATAGGAGGGGTTGAAAGGCTAGTGTGACTGGGCCAGAGAGATCAAAGGGAGCAAGTGGGAAATGAGACTGCAAGTATGGGTGAAAACTGTTCACCAAGTTCAGGAGGGTTTAGAAAATTGTATGCTTTTTTTTGCATTTACTTCTAAAAGCAGTGAGAAGTTATATAATGGCTTTAATCATAGAGGTGACTGATAGGGTTTGGCTGTGTTCCTATCCAAATTTCATCTTGAATTGTAACTCCCACAATTCCCATGTGTTGTAGGAGGAACCCGGTGGGAGGTAATTGAATTATGGAGGCAGGTCTTTTCTGCACTGTTCTTGTGATAGTGAATGAATCTTGTGAGATCTGATGGTTTTAAAAATGAGAGTTTCCCTGCACAAGCTCTCTCTTTTCCTGTCGCCATCCACTTAAGATGTGACTTGCTCCTCCTTGCCTTCCAACATGATTGTGAGGCCTCCCCAGCCATGTGGAACTGTAAGTTCATTAAACCCCTTTCTTTTGTAAATTGCCCAGTCTTGGGTATGTCTTTATCAGCAGCATGAAAACGGACTAATACAGTGACATAACCAGATTGTGTTACAAAAAAAAGACTTTGGCTGCAGCAAGGCGAGTGAACTGCAGGGTGGTACAGGGAGGTGTGGGCAAGCCCATTAGGAGGCAGGCAGAATAGTGGTCCCCCAAAGATGCCCCATCCTCATCCTTGGAACCTGTGAATAAATTACATTGTGTGGTAAAGGAAAGAATGAGGGTTGCAGTTGGAATTAAGGTTACTCATCACTGGCCTTAAAATAGGGAGATTATCCTGGATTACCTGGGTGGGCCCAATGTCATTAGATGAACTCAGAGAGTGGTCAGAGGTGCACACATTAGAAGCATTCAACCTGCCCTTGCTATCTTGGAAGATGGAGGAAGTATTATTAAGCTCATTTTATAACTGAAGAAATAGAACTTCTAAGGCATAAGGTGCTCAAGACCTACTCAGGACCAAGCATTATTAAATATTATAACAAGGGTTTAGATCCAATTCCCTTGAGTATGAATTCTCTTTCCATTGCCATGATAGTCTGGGGAACTCCCACCAGGTTAGAGCTGTGTGACCTTGAGCAAGCACTTACCCTCTTGGAGCGTGGGGTGAGGAGGTGGTCTATATCTGGGGGCCCATTAACTAAAAGACGTTTCTAGGTAATCTGACAGCTTTTTGAGCCCCCTAAAATGTTGTGCATGTTTCTAGGTGAATGTGCATTTTGTGGAGAGAGGATTCATAGCTTTTATCAAAATATCAAAAGGGCCAAAAAGAGCTCTTCCTCCCAGCTCTAAAACTTTATGACTGTCATTAAAAAGTGGAAATAGCTTTGGTGAAAGAGCACGGGTACCGACTAAACGTAACCTTTGTAGCGATTAGCCATACAGCACCTCTTAGGAGAGAGCCTGTTACACGTGAGGCATTATCACAGGTGCTGGGGGTATGGCAGGAGAGAAAGGAAGGTCCTATATTTTAGTAGGAAAAACAGAAAACAAAGAATAATGATCTAACGTCAGATACTGATAAAGTGCTAAGAAGAAAAAGACAGCAGGGTAATGAGATGGGGGATGATCAGATGGACCAAGGAAGTTCCTTCCAGGAAGGGTCACTGGAGCAGAGACCAGCATGAAGTGAGAGAAGGAGGCTTAGGGAGAATCTGCCAGGCAGAAGAACAGCTCATGCACAGTCCCTGAGGTGGAAGAAGCCACCATGGATGATGAAGAGGTGGCAGGAGGTGAGTCCGGAACCGTGGCCAGACTCCCTGAGGCCACTGTAGGGTCCTGGAATTTACTGAGCAGACCGGGGAGCACAGGAAGTTTTGAGCTGAGGAGTGGCGTGATCTAACATTCCAGAAGGTTCCTCTGGCTGCTGTGAGGAGCAGAGCTGGTGAGGAGCAGAAACAGACTGGCTACGGGGCCATTGCTGGAGCTGTGGGAGAGAGCAGTGTGGCTGGGACTGGGTGGTGGTGCGTGCATGGGGAGAAGTGGTCAGGGTCCCCCACTGGAGGTGGAGCTGCAGGATTTGCTTGTGACTGGATGTGGCTTGGGAAGGGAGAAAGGGAGTGGCCGGGGCCTGTCCCAACCAAGCACTGCTGCTTCTTGCAAGCACCCCAGGTGCTCACCTGCCTGCTGGGATGGACCCTACCATTGAGCCAGGCATGATTACTTCTTTCAAATGACTCTTCTGACATGTTTCAATGATGAGTGAGTGGTCTCCGCTAATTATGACTGAGTAGGCCCCTTAGAGAAGCCTGGCTGGACTTCAGGAGTTTCATGTGAGAAGATCCTGGGGAAGTGAACGGAATTGGGCTTCACTGAGAAAGATCCTGAGTGATGATCACAGTTTCGCATCAGATCCACATCCAAGACCAGCTGTGTCAGGCAGTGGGGCAGCAACCTTCACCTAGACCCTTGGAGGTCATCTCTCCTAACTAACTGGACAGAGAAGGAAACTAGGCCCCAAGAGGAGCAGTAACCTGCCTTCAGCCACCCAGGGAATGGGCATTACCCTTCACTGTTGGCTCCCCCACAACTGGAATCCAGTAGCTTGACTCTCAACAATTTCACTTTTTGCCTACTGCACTGTGGCCTTCTCTTTGGAATGCTGAGTCAGCACAGAGGAGGGTGATTATTTGCCAAGGGGGAACTCTGAGAAGGCCCCATGGAGAGCTGGTTTTTGAGTCATGGAAATGACTCCAAGGACAGATTTGGGTGGAGGGTCAACCTTCGACTGGGAGGAAGCAGAGGAGCCTAGTCACTGAGATGGGAACCATGTACATGTCCCTGGAGTGGAGAGTGAGGCATGGAAGAGGAGGTGAGGCAAGGGGGCAGGCAGGAGTGGATCATGCAGGGCCATGCGGCCAGACCTGGGCCTTAACTCCTGGGCAATGGGGAGCCATGAAAGGTTTTCAGTGGGGAATGATGTGGTGTGATGTGCTCAATGGAGCAGGAGGCCCTGGAGATGGAGACCAGCTGTGTTGCACTTGGCCGGTTAGGTACCCTTGCTTTGGTATAATCCAGGCATTTGATACGTAAGAAAGCTGACCCAAAGAGGGGGAAAAAAATTTGCCAAAGTCACCCAGCAAACCAGGATTAGAGTCAGAACCCAGTTTATCCACCTCTCAATGGGAGGAAGGGAAGGTGATGATGATGATGGTGATGATGATGATGACGATGATATAACGAATATATATTGAGCACTTGACGTTAAGTATCTTCTTGAATCCTCACAAGGGCCCTATGACAAAGCTACTACTATTATTATTGTTATTATTATTCCCCTTTTATAGAGGGGAAATGGAGGCTCAGGAACATTAAATGAATTGCTCAAGACCACACAGATGGTAAGTGGTGAAGCCAGCATTCTACCCTAGATCATTCTACGCAGTTTGACTCCAAAACCCATGCTGGGGACCACAAGTGGTTATCTCATCAGATTTGCCAGAACTGTCCCAGGAGGAGTCCTCATACATAAAACATCATCCCTTTCACCCCATCTCTCCCCTACTCAGAGCAAACCTTCCTTTATCCTCTTCCTTTATCTCAACAGAGGGTACCAGGCTACCAAAGAAAGGCAGTATCATTGTTGGAATCATGATGTAGGAGGGTGTATGCATGTAGATGCAGAATTTTGGAGATGAAAAGCCCTTAGAAACCACCAAGTGTAACTTGAGTCTCTGTTAGATGGAAAAACTGAGACCCAGAGAAGGGCAGTAACTTGTCAATGCCTTGCAACAAGTTAGCGACACCAGCGCTAAAGACTGGATTTCCTGATCCCCAGGCCAGGGTTCTTCTCTCACATTTTGGACAGTTCCCACACATTCCTGGAATCCTCCACTGGACTGTGAATGGGTTTTCCCATGAAAGCAGACTGTATAAACCAACCATAGTGCCTTTAGGTCCCGAGTTATATGCTGGAAAAGCTGACTTTGGTAGTACTGTTTCTATGTGAAAATGTTACCCTGCTTTTACAAAAATCTACAAATGAACGTTGGACACCCCGTTTGTAAACTGGGAGCAGCCCGCGACTTTGCGCCTAATAATCTGGAAACATTACTCTCTGAATTCTCTCTTTTCCTTCTGTGTTTGTGAGATTTCTGCTGTTTAAATGTTGCACCATCAATGAAACAGCAGCAAGAGCTTTGGAGTCCCGCAGACCTGAATGTGAATTTGGACATAGGCTCCATATATGTGACTTCAAGCAAATCATGGCAAGAACTGTAGCAGTGAGCCCAGCTACATGAAGATTACAAGGAACTGTGACCTGGGTCTTTTAATGAGGCTGTGATGGGAATTCAATTTCAGCTTCATTGAGTATCTGCCATGAGCTGGTCACTTTCAAGTACATTTTCCATCTGACTCTCATAGCAGAACTTACATGAGGTAGGTAGTATCATGTAAGTTCTTCAGGAGAGAAAACGGAAACTCAGAGGGTAACACAATGGTAAGTATGATTCCACTCTCAAGTGGCAGAGGCCCTGACCAAGACCAGTCTTAGAGGTTCTATTTTGAGTACTTTTTGCACAGTAGTAATTGGCATAGTCAAGGGAGCAAGCAAACAACGTAGCCCAGAGAAAGACGGCAGGAAAGCATCCATCTTCCATTTGCTTATCTATCTACATTTACTGTGTTCATTCTCTAAGCATTTTTCCATTTTTTCTATTTATAATATCATATCTATCTATGTATCTATCTATGTATCTATGTATCTATCTATCTATCTATCTATCTATCTATCTATCTATCTATCTAATCTATCACCTATCTATCCTTTGCTGTATATATCCATGGACAAAAGATGGTTCAAAACACAACAGGATTTCTGTTTTAGTCAGCTTGGGCTATTATAAGAAAAATATCATAAACTGGGTGACTTAAATAACTCAAATTGATCTCTCATAGTTCTGGAGGCTAGAAGACCAAGATTAGGTGCCTGCATGGTCAGGTTCTGGTGAAGGCTCTCTTTCAGGGTTTGCAAACAGCTGCCTTCTTGCTGTATCTTCACATAGCAGAGTGAGATTATCTTTCTCCTGTCTCTTCTTATAAGGGTAGTAATCCAATTTATGAAGGCTCCATCTTCATCACCTAATCACCCCCCACCTTCTGCAAGGCCACACCTCCAAATACCATCACCTTAGGGATTACAACTTCAATATATGCATTTATGGTGGCAGGGGTGTGGGTGGGGACACAAATATTTAATCCATAGCAGTTACATAAATCTATGTTAACTGAGAAATAAAAGGAAGAAAGAAATCAAGACAAACAATAGAGTTGAGAAGGAGGCTAACACAAGCATGTGTTTCATGGAGTCTGACTCACACCGAGAACAGGAATGTGGCACCCAATGCACTGAACAAGGACCTGAGCAATCATACAGCTCATGGTTCAAGCAAGGTAGAAGCAAACCAGCTGCTCTGAAGATGCTCACCTATTTCTGACCTTGAATCTTCCACTTCATGACCTTCATCCAGGAGTAGCCACTGACATCTGTATGGTACGTTACTGTTTTCACAGTATTCTATCTTTTGATTCTCACATCAGTTCTATGAGGTAAGTATTTTATTGTTAGCCTTTCTGTAGAAATGAGAATATTGAGGCTTAGAAAGGTAATTTCTTGCCAAAGGCCACACAGCTCCTAGTAGAAGAACTGGAGTTCAAAGCCAGTTCATTTTTGGCTTCCACCGTGACTGCCAACTGCTTGATGCCAGAATCCAAATGGCTGAGCTTCACACTTTATGTTGGAATTTTGAATTACAACAAATAGTTGTGGGCAGAATGAGCCTATTTTCTACTTAGCTGTGAAAGAAATTATTGTTGAAATATACTGGGTCACCATTTTTGGTGTTCTTGTGTTTATATTTAATCTCTGAATTCAAACTAGACTCTTGGGGGTCAGAGATGTTGCTCCTCTGGCAGTGCAAGAATATATTTTGTATTTGATTTAAAACTTCATTTTGAATTGGGACCAAATCCAAACACTGTGAATTTAAACTGCTGGCAGCCTTCCTAGCCTACCTCGTGAGTGCAAAATCAATCCAACTATTGTACGCAGAGAATTCTGGTGCCCGTGTGACTGTGTTGGTGGCCCCTGAAGAATTTGAGTTGGATGGTCCAGAATATCTGTACCCAAGTTGCATGACTTTTTGCAGCATGCTGAAATATTCCACAGGAGCTGAAATAGAAGCAGCAACTGGATTCCAAGAAGTGTTTCAAATGCATTGCTCAGTTGAAATAAGGACTTCATTAGCTGCCATATTAAGCAACATATAGATGAAGAAATCAATGGCCTTACCCCTGCTACCCCAGCAAGGATCCAGATTGGATACAATCCTATAACACACATCTGCCTTCTTTCCCTGTTTCTGTCTTAAAGGAAAACCTATCCTTTTTATTTTGGGTGTAGTTCCAGGAGACTAGAATATTCCTCCCTAAATGCATCCCTCCTGCTTTCCTAATTTAGTGAATGATATAATCATCTACCTAGTCACCCAGGCTAGAAACTTCAGGCATCCTTGAAACTTCCCTGTACTTCAACCCCCCAATCCAAGTTGCATATCATTTCCTGGTGATTTATCATGTGGTTGTGTTCAGAGCTCATCTTCCTCTTTGTCCCACTGTCATCACCTTGGTCCATATCCCTTCACTTCTCTGCCTCGAATCCATCCTCCATGCGGAGGTCAGTGTGGTCCTTGTAAGACAGAGATCTGATCATCCCTCTCCTCCTCTGTAGTCCCCAGTGGTGCACAGTGACTGCTCTCACACTGCTCTGAGAGCCTCAGGGTTTCTGTAGCCAAGACTCCAGGCCCCTTCCCCATTTGACCATAGCCATTTCCCTTTTTTCTAATTACATAATGGGCTCCAGCAAGAGTTGTTGTTTGAGGAGGGCGTTCTTAAAAAAATGAAACTGACTGGCTTAGAGCACAAGGCTAGAGGTCCTCCTGGGAGCATGCGAGGCCTTCGCCATGCCAGCCTCACTGTCCCCTGCCTCCTTGCCCCGTGGTCCCCCTGGTGTGCCCTCATGCCCACTGCATGTGCTCAACTATTCTGGAGTCATGAGGGGCACCGTGCTGTTCCCAACACATGTGCGATGACTTTGTTACTTTGAATATGCTCTCTGCTCTGCCTGGAGAGGCCTTTCTTGTCCTCTCCTCTCCCAGAGTTCCCACTCACCCTGCAGAGGCAGTTCAACTGTCCCCTCCTGCAGAAGGCACGAACCTTCCCTACATTCCCCGCGGGCAGATGCTTGGCTTCCTCCTCTGTGCTCTCTCCGGACCCTGGGCATATCTTGATGGTAGCCCTGGCCACAGAGATCTTTGTTACTTGTCTTCCTACCCTCCACTAGCTTATGAGTGACTTACGGACAAGATTTGCATCTCATTTGTTCCTGTGTTTCCAGTATCTTGCGAAGTACATGACCCTAGAGCTATTCTGTGTCATGATGTAAAGCAACACCATTAACTAACAGTCAGTCAACAAATATGTGCTGGAAAAGCTAAGGGGGTCAGATGAATATGAGGTGGGGTGCAGGGCCAAGGAGGGACAGGATAGGGGAAGAGGTTTAGGGGCTTCTGGGGCTGTTTATTCTGGGCTGCTGGCAGTTGAACTCAGAGCACACGTTTTTGAGTATAATTTAAGTATAATTTTAGGTCTAGGACAATACATCCCTTAGGAAGGCTGGGCCTACTCCGTGTGCCCTTTGTGCAGTTCTAACTGGGACACTTGTGAGAAAGGGCTACTGCACATGTCCTACCTGCTAGGATAACGGCACGCCAACAGTCCTAATAGCTAGTACCTGAATTGGGCTTTGCCCTTTTGCCTGAATGAGCTCACTTAATGCTCACAATAACTCCTGTCACTTGGCAGGGCAGGGGTTATTGTTACCCACATTTTACAGGTAAGGAAACAAGCCCTGTGGCTAAGAAACAGCAGAGGCAGCACTTGAGTCATGTCTTCTGACTTCCAATCCCATCATTTTCTCATGCAGCCTGAACTTCTTATACCTTTGCCAATAGGATCCACGTGCTTTGGGGAGGACGTGAAGATGGAGAAAGAGTGAAAGAGTCAGAGAGACAGGGCATTTCCAACCTCATAACGCACCCTGTGTAACTGACACATCATAGTTGAATGTGCTCAAAGAAAAGACACCACATTCTTTGTGTTTGTTTGAGATGGATTTTCACTCTTTTGCTCAGGCTGGAGTGAAGTAGCACTATCTCAGCTCACTGCAACCTCCACCCCCAGGGTTCAAGTGATTCTCCTGCCTCAGTCTCCTGAATAGCTGGGATTATAGCCGCCCACCACCATGCCAAGCTAATTTTTGTATTTTTAGTAGAGACAGGGTTTTGCCATGTTGGCCAGGCTGATCTCAAACTCCTGACCTCAGGTGATCTGCCTGCTTTGGCCTTCCAAAATGCTGGGATTACAGGCATGAGCCACTGGGCCCGGTCACACATTCTTCTTATTAATTTAGTTTTTTTTAAATTGACATATAGCCTACATACCACCAAATTCACCATGTTCAAATGCAGAGTTCAGTGAGTTTTTAGTATATTGGCAATGTTATGCAACCATTACCACCACCTAATTCCAGAACATTTCTATTAATTAATTTCTAATGTTTTTGTTTTTCAGATTCCAATAATGAGAGACCCTGGGTGGATTCGAAATGTATGGTCTTCAAACATTAATGTGAGTGCCTTTGTGATAGAATGTCCTTGTTACGCTTTTACATGTTAAGATTAGAGAAAATACTCCATGTCCAACTGTGGTTTGTCGCCATGGATATCTGCAGTCTCCAAGGCAGGCCTATTCCTTTCCGCTGATGCTTTCAGAGATTGCCCGCAGCACTTTCTGGATGCTTGATTAGCTCCCCATGGAGCTGCGAACATTTTGGCTGGTTTCTAATCTCTTCTTCCTGAGATGAATCCTCCTCCAGGCAGAGATAGGAGTTTGTCACCTCCCTAATTAAAAAGCCTTTAATGGCTCCCCAGTGCCAAGAGGAAGAGGTCTGCATTCACACTCATGTCATTGGTTGCCTTTACCGGATGATCCTTACTGCAAATGCAGTTGTACGTGACTAATGAGAGCCCTTGCCTCACGCCCTGAGCCCCTCAGGGCCCTTCCCCAGATTCTGCCTCTTCCTCCCACCACAGCCTCTTTGCCTTGCACCTGGTTCCCAGGCTTTGGCGCAGCCCCTTCAGCATCTCTGGGATTGTTTTTCAGCTTTGCTCTCTGTCTGCCCCCCAAGGCTGTCTTTTTGGCTCTTCCTAGACCCCATGTTCCACAGCCCAAAGGCCATCAGTACCCTCACTCCTCAAACTCTCTGAGCCACTGTTGTTTGGGTGGGGGGATATTTTGTTTACACCCCCCCCTCGCCCCACTCCCAGAGGTGGTCCCAAACTCCCTCTCCCATTCCTTTCTCCTCGGGCCTTCACCCTGCCCTGGAGCTATAGCTGAAGCTTCAGAGGCATCATGTAATTTGCTACAGGCCCACAGATCTTACCCCTGAGATGCTTCCACTGTGGGGAACAGGCTGGAGGCAGCATGTGTGGATAGGGAGGCTCCAGGGGGGCTGTGGAATGATCCAGAGTAGAAGTGATGACGCTGGAATGCTTAGTGTCCCTACTGTGGCCTGGTCCAAGCCTTGTGGCTACGGAACAAAAGTAAAACACTTAGTCTCCACCCTCAAGGAGCCCACAATTAGAAAGGGACACTGAAACAGAGTGTGGACTAAGGATTTGCAGAGGACACCTGAGGTTCAGCGCGGCCACAGGCAGAGTGAGAGTTCGTCGTTGAGATGAATCCAGAGGCGTCAGTGACATGGATGAAGGCTGCAAGGAAGGCCCGGCCTGGACACTCTGTGAGGAGCAGAAATTTTATTTCCAAGGGGATTGGCAGGGACTGGGGCCAAATGGAGGCCAGGAATCCTGAGGAGAGAGCGGTTAGTGGCAGTTATGCCTGGAGTTATGCCTGGAGCAGTTAGTGGCAGTTATGCCTGGAGCATAACTTCTCACAGAGGGTTATGCCTGGAGCATAACTTCTCACAGAGGGTTATGCCTGGAGCATAACTTCTCACAGAGGGTTATGCTCTGTGAGAAGGTGCAGTAAATCAAAGTAAGTGACCCCCTTCACCTGTGGGTGGGAGCGCAGGCCACATAGTCATGGAGGTGGCCTCGGGCAGCTTCCCGTGGTTCAGTCCCATTCTCCAGACTGTGGGGCAGGAGCCCACGATTACCATGTTTCCAGCCCAGCTTCTGGCCCCATGTGCAGGACACACGAGAGGCAGGTAAGGAAAGGCAATCCGCTGGCCTCCATCCCCACCCTGCACAGAGCTGGGCTCCCAGCAACACAGGGAGCTCAGGACAGGAGGCGCCAGGCAGGAGGCTCCTGCTTCAAAGGTGAAATTACAGAAAGCGTCCGCCATCCATGGTAGGGGTGTTGGATCAGGAGTGCAAAATCTGGGTCATGGCTCTGCCACTTACAGCATATGTGACATTGAGCAAGTTATCTGACTTCTCGGAGTTGCATTCCACATGCGTACAGCAGGATTTCATTGAATCCTGAGCAGAAAGTGCTTGCTGTTCACCATGGGCCTCATGGGAGAGGAGAAGTAGGGCTTGTATCAGCTTGCGTGGGTGGGGGATTCAGAAGCAATTTCAGAAAAATGCTTCCAAGAGAAGGTGAGTGTTCTGCAGGGTATTGAAAGAGTCATACCAGTTGGCCAAGCACAGAGGTAAGAAACAGCATAGTGTCTTTGAGATTTGGGGGATGTGATTGGAAGAGGGGATGAGAATGGAGGAGGAGGATGGGTACCGATGACCAGGAGGCCTCGTCTGCTTTTCTGAGGACCTTGAACTTTATCCTACAGGTAATGGTATACACGGGGCCGGGGCAGGTGGATTGAAAGGCCCCAAGCAGGCAATATCCCCTCCAGATCTGCAGCCCTCTGAGAGTACAGCCATGGGGGTCGGCCTGGAGGCAGGGGGGCAGCTTGGGGTCCACTGTTAGCCTGGCTGAGTGTGAACTGCTCGTGAAACTTCCCAAGGCAGGTGACCAGCTGGCAGTTGGATGCATGGTTTGGAGCCGAGGGACAAGATCTGGACTGGAAACACCAAACTGCAGTCCACAGTAGACGGTGCGGTTCAGGTGTGCAAGGCGGACAGACTCACGCCGGAGGGCGCATGGCATGGGAAGGTGGCTGGGGCATCAGGCAGGCTTCCAACTCACACCTCTCCTTCTATCCTGGCATTGATCATTGTTGTGTCCCGCTGTCCACAGAAGGTAGGTTCCTAAATTCCAGGAATGTTTAGTAATGAGAAAACCAAAAATGAGGAGGAAGGGCAACAGGGGAGAAAGTAAGACTCAAAGTCTCTCTCTCCTCCCGCTCTCCCTCTCCCTCTCATTCACTCTCTCTCTCCCACTCTCCTCTCTCTCTCTGTCCCTCTCCCTGACACTGTCCCTCTCTCTCCCTCACTCCTAGTGACTGTGCCACTGTACTAGGCACTGGGGACACAGTGATGAGTGTGTCATGGTTAGTCTTTTCCTTCTGGAGTTCACCAAGCAGGGGAGGGGGTAGCGGGATCATAATGATGGTGCTGTGTGACAGGTGCTATGACTGAGTTGCCCGTGGACTCGTGAGTGCAGAGAAGCCAGCGATTAATTCTCCGTGGACTGGAGGCATGTTTGAGGGAAAGTTTTTCTAAGAGGTCAAGCTCTTGGTTTGAAGAATCTAGCTGTGAAATACAGAAACTCAAAGAAATACACACTCACCAACCCACCTCCCCCCACTCTATCCCCAAACAAGATTCAAGACAGCAAAAGGCCTGGAATGCTGGGACAATTTGCTACACCAGAAGCAGCAACACAATTCATGCTGTGCTTCCCTCTTGGCTGATGTGTACTTTGATTGCGACATTTCTAATAAGAACAACAATTCCCAGAATTCTAGCTTATCCTGGCCCAGTTACTGGAAACCATATTTTGCTTATTTCTTTTATTTCTTGTCTTTAGGTTGGGAAAGGACTGGACCTAAATTTTAGTTTTCTTGGAGGGAGCATGTTTTGTCGGGGGAGGAAGTGAAACTTTGTCTAGATTTAGATTTATTTTTGAAAAATGTGATCAAAGCGATTTATGTGGCTGGTCCTATAGAATCAACTGGGAAATACTGGCTCACAATGAAGGCCACAGTCTCCTGTTCCTACCCAGTTGATTGATGCATCTTTGCACATTGCCCTGTGGATTCACGCCTGATCGAGGAGGGTCTGGCTGATTCTACAGAGCATCATATGCCAATGATCTTCTTTCTCATACTCTAGCATTTATGCGTAATCTCATCATATTTTAGTTTGTTCTATGTTCAGATACTGCCTTACTTGTAAAGAGTTTTCTTGGCGGGGAGAGGTATGGGGGGTGTTTTTCCTGGAGGTTATGTTTGCCTCTCTTTTTTATTGTTAGGAGAAATACTACTCCCTGCCTATCCCCCCCACCCTCCAAACACACAATGTCCTTAAACTTTGACGTTAGTCTATCACGTGGAAATCATCACATTCTTTATTTTTAAGCCTGTAACCTTTTACCATTGGGATCTATTCCTTCTATTTGGACGACCATATTTTTCATATGGCTTTTAGAATTTTTAAAAAATTTATTTAGCAAATCTTATATACCACAAATCAGGTGACAGGTTTTTTTTTTTTTCTAAGAGCATTAGAAATAATAACTCATTTATTCCTGACAACGGCCTTCTAGGTTGGTCCCATTATGATTTCTGTTTGAGAGCTGACAAACCAAGCACAGAGAGGCTGAGTCATTTGCTCAAGGTCACACAGCTAGAAAGTGGCAGGGTTAGAATTGAAATCCACAGAGGTCCAGAGACCTTGTTCTTAAGCACCATTCTACCTCTACAAGAAGTTGCTCTCTTTCAGTAGTTTCTAGTTCTTTTCATTGTTTCCTTGCTTTTAGTGACTTTATCACACTCTCTAGTTTCCCTAGACCGTCAGCTCCCTGTGTAGGTAACCCTGTTTTCCCAGGACCTCTCTCTAGGAGATCTCTCTCTTCCCGCTTGCTCCTAAGTCCTCCCACAGAGCCGTCCTCTTGGGAGGTCCTCACTGGAGCCACTGTGACCGCATTGCTATTTTCTTTCTTAGTTTCCTCTTTTACAATAAGCAAAAGCTGGAGCACGTTTCCAGGTAACCTCCCAGGAAAAGGGGGTCAAGATATGTATATATATTTGAGATGGAGTCTTGCTCTGTCACCCAGGCTGGAGTGCAGTGGAGCGATCTCAGCTCACTGCAAACTTCGTCTCCTGAGTTCAAGTGATTCACCTGCCTTAGACTCCTGAGTAGCTGGGATTACAGGCGCCCATTACCTCACCCAGCTAATTTTTTTTGTATTTTTGGTAGAGACAGGGTTTTACCATGTTGGTCAGGCTGGTCTCGAACTCCTGATCTCAAGTGATCTGCCTGCCTCTGCCTCCCAAAGTACTGGGATTACAGGTGTGTGGAGATATACTTTGAATCCTTGCGTGTCTTAATCTCTAATGTGGCTTCACATTTGGGTTGTGTTGAATTTAGAATTTGAGGTTGATGTTCAGTTCTCACAGAATTTTGTACACA
This sequence comes from Pongo abelii, assembly GCF_028885655.2. Classification (NCBI taxonomy): domain Eukaryota; kingdom Metazoa; phylum Chordata; class Mammalia; order Primates; family Hominidae; genus Pongo; species Pongo abelii. The sequence goes on along the minus strand of NC_071997.2, from coordinate 121,178,427 downwards.
TTGTTCCATTACCTTCTAGCAGCAAATGTTCCTTCTGTGCCTGTCTGGCTTTGATTTCTTTGTAGGTGAGCTTTTATCTTATTTTTTCCTACTGGAAGCTTTTAGGATCTTCTGCTAACTTTTTGTGTTCTGAAACTTCACACTGATGTGCCTTGAGGTAGACGTTTTTCATTCATCTGCTCAGAACTTAGTCTCTTGGCGGACAATTCCCTTTTCCTCTAATAGATATCAGCTGATGAGCTATTCCGAGAGATAAAAGGAAAATGGAAAAACGAGCAAAGGGTGGTGACTAAGGATGCAAGGAGTGGTTCTCTATCTCTTTTATCTTCTATTGTCCGACTTTTTTGGTCTGTGATTTGGCAGATTTTGTGAATTTCACTTTCTATTGTTATTATTTTCACAATCCAAATTGTTTTCTTTTCAAACTTCTTTTTTTGTTCTCTAATTATTTCTTCTTTACAGCATTATTCTGTTTTTGTTTTATGAATCAAATAGCATCCCAAATCTGAGCTTCTGATCTGGGGATTTTTTTTTCCTAGCAATTTCTCTCTATTCCCTTCATCATTTTTATTTATTCTGGAATTGTTTCCCCTGTTTGTTATTTTTCCTCTTTCACATTGCAGGGTTTCCTCAAATGCCTGGCACTTTGTGGTTGTTTTTATTTAGCATGGACAGGATAAAAAGCTTGCCTGGAAGATCCAGCTGGTAGAGTTCACTCTGGAATAAAAAGTCCAGGAGCTGGCTATTATCTGGGGCTCCTGAGGCCAGTGCCTGCTTGAGTTCTGTGGGCAGATGGGCCCCTCCCTCACTGCAGCCCCCTTTGCAGGAAATCCAGGGTATAGCTTGCTCTATGTTATTTTAGTCAGACTTTCCCTTTGCTTTCACTTTCCAAATTTGATGAACTATCTTCTCCATTGAAGATGCCCCTCCTGTTCTCTACATTGCTGTGAGTTTTAAATTCCGAAGTTTCCTTGAAATTTAATGAGCTATCTGGAGTAAACGGAAAATAAATGCATGTTTGTCTCTTGCTCCGTCTGGCATCTGTCCTGGGGTTTTCTTCCTTGCCTAGCATTGTTAATGGAGCTCTTACGCAGGTGCCCCTTAACAGTCACTGAGCTCTTATCTAGAAATGCACTGTGGTGGCCCTTATAGCCAATTGCTTCTTTTATTTTTTAAAGCATGAATCATTGTGGCATGGATTAGCGACAGGCACTAGCACAATCAGATACAACAATAATGCATTTAATTGGAATTGTATACAGAATGGTCATTTTGTGTTCAGTGAATTCTGAGTTGTGAATAGAAACGTTGTATTAATGGTTCATTTTGGTGTATATTTCCAATCCTCCCTTTTATCATTCCCTTCTCCCACCCCAGTGGGCAGCTTGCTCTGACTTGCTTGTCTCCTTTCTCTTGCTGGAGACATTATATATTTACTAGATCTTGTGTTCCTAGACCACAGAAGTCTCTCTTAATTGTTTACCCCTACTGTGCTTTGCATCCTAAAATGGCCCACAATAAAGGCAGTGATACCTTTAACACCAGTGTATGCCTAGTTCATTTATTTTTATGATGATGAGTATATTTTAATTATAGTTTATTATTTTTATTATGATGACTATCTTTTTGCAACCAGACATGACCCATGATACGGTATTTAAGCATTCATTTAAAAATTTTTGTTGAGCACCTATTAAGGGCCAGGCGCTGCACTAGATACTTAAGCAGAAAAGGTCTCTTCCCTCCTATAGCATCTGTCTGCTGGGAAGTAATTCTACAATAATTGTATGCACAAATGGAATGCTTTAATATGTAACTACTTTGAATAAAAGATATGTGGAACAGCCAGGGTGTCTAACAGGGAGAACTGACATAGCCAGGGAGGTTGGTGATGCTCGAACTAAGGTTGAAGAATGAGTGGCTGTTGACCAGGTGAAGAATGGGGAAGATCCATGTTGAGGCTGAGCTTGCACAAAGCCCCTGTGGTAGAAGGGAACAGAGCAAGCGTGAAGAAATGGAAGCAATGCAGTGCGGCTTAAGCTTAGACCTGGGGAGAAACGGTGGAGCCAGGTCAGCGGTGGCTGCTGACATGTGGTCAGATGTTGGATGCTGGAGCTGGGGCAGTGTGCGTGTCTGGCAGAGTGATGTGTGTCATTCTGAAGCTCTCTAGCTGATCCAGCTGTCTCCTGAGGATGCTGCAGCTGAGTTGAGCAAAGACCAAGCAGATGTACGGTGTCAGGTTAGGCATACGAAGCATGGTGTGAGAGAAGAGAATTCAGACTGAGTAATGTTAGGACAGGGCGAGTCCTTGTCTGCCCACGCCCTGCTCTCTGACTGCCTCCCTCTCTTCCATTTGAGATTCCAGAAACTCCCAACTGATTCCTTATCTAGACTGTGTTGTACTCTGCTTAGAACTTCCTCCAATTAGATGAGCTGTGCCTGAATCTTCACTTACACGTCCCCAGGGGAGGGAGAGGAGAAAGTATTGAGTGAAATGTTACCTATTTTAAAATCAGGTGAATTCACATTAATTCCTTCTTCTGAAATGATATCAATATCCCTTGAGATGATCAGAGATGCCCTGGGGTATCTCGGAACTGAGATTGACAGTTACTGTACTGCATGCGTGTGTGTGTGTGTGTGTGTGTGTGTCAGGGGTGAGGATGCAAGATGATCTGTGCCTGTGAAGTCACATCATAGAGATGTTAATTATAGGTCATGGCTAAAAGGTGTCCTGGTGGTCCTCTATTTCCCATTGTGTCACTTTCCAGTGTGAGGACCGAGGTCCCCAGGTGACTTGTGCAGGGTCTCATAGTAAGGGACAGAGAACTAACCAGAACCCAGGTCCCCAGTTCCCCACACCCTGTCCAGCACAGCCCAGACTCCAGAAAGACCTGTGGGATTTTTTTTTAACTGGGTCTGTATCCTCACTGTTCTAGGAGGAAAAAACGTTGAGTTTGGTTGAGGCCCAAGGCAAATTTAATGTGGAGATTGGGGACAGACACTTTTCCTCTGGTGACTTGGGTCGTCTCATGGACAGAGCCTGATGTCTGGCCCATGGGCAAATCTAAAACTCAGAACCTTCAGACAGAGTCCTCCTGTCCCTTCTCTTCTCATGGGACAGAAGCCCTGGTCATGTAGAAGGGTGACACAAACCTCCAAATGTGGAGAGTGTTCTCTAAGCAGGGTGGGGAGGGGAGAGGAGAGGAGCTAATGCCAGCTCAGCACAGAGAAGTTCAGTGGCAGCTCTCAGAAGCCAGACTTGCCCATCTCTGCAACAACCATCATTCATCTGTGGTTGCTCAGGGTGGGAGACAGGAAGCTTAACACAGAATTATCCAATTGGTTTTGCAAGAGATACAGTAGTTCAGTTTGGAAGGCAGAGAAAAAGAAGGAGGGAGCTATTTCATTGACTTACGGCTGGATGGAGCATTGAAGGAATCTAGCTCCATTTGCTAAGTCATGTTCAAGACCCCTCCACAGCCCCTTTCCAATTGAGGGTGCAGCTGGGGGCTTCCAGATCACCTCTACGCAGGCCTGACTTACTCGTAGGTCCTTTTCATGGTGATCCCAAATCCACCCAGCTCCATCCTTCCTAGCCTTTGAGATTACAGACAAATGTAATTCTTTCCCTGAATGCCAGCCCTTAGACACTAGGCCTCCACATCTCCATCTCCCATTCCTCACACTGGGTTTCCTTTTATAGATTGAGCAGCTTCAGATATCATACTTAGACCATGGTTTGGTCACCCCTTTTGTCCTGGGTCATTCTCTTCCAAACAGGAGATCCGTCATCGTCACGGCTCTGCAGTGTAATGGCCAGTAGGGACTGCAGTTTGTTAAGGGTGGTATGACCTGCAGAGAAGCCCAGGGGAAATGAATTCCTTTGTTTCAGGCTAATAGGTGTGTATTTGTGCAGCCGAAGATCACGGGGTTGGGAAAATGCAAAGCTACATGATCTTACTCTACTAAGGCTGACGGGAGTGTTACATAAGCCAGAATCTTGTAGCCCATTGAACATGCAGGCTTCAGTAACACCCCTTTCAGTCTCAGTAGAATACTGTACACTTTTGAGGATGAGAATCATGATTTCAGAAGCAAGTGAATGTTTTTTAGCTCCCAAATTTTAATAAGGAAGATCTGAAAATACTACAGAAGAGTCTAGCACTTAGAACAAATGATTGGTGAATATTTTAGGAACAATCACACTCTCTTATATAGGACAACTGAATGTGCTAGATTAGCACATGACTTAAAAGGTGCTGTTGCATAATAAAAAGTCAACAAAGCACGTACAAATCCCACGCTGTTACTAGAACCTACTGCCCTGCCTTTGAACATTAGAGCGTGCTTTGTAGGACTCTGCAGTGAACACACATCTATCCAAGGTACCATGAACTAGAGACAAAAGAAAAAAACATCTCTTCCCTGTAAGAATTTACCTTCCAAATGTGGCTTTTCCATCCAAGTTCAAAAGTACTGTTCAAACTGGGGAGAGGCAAGGCAGGTTTTGTATGCCTGGAAGATCAAGAGAGTTGGCTTGACTCTGCATTTTCCCAAAGAGTGAGATGACCCATGGTTCATGAACTGATATTTCTAAGTTGCACCTTCTTTCCTGAATGTAGAGATTTGGTACTAGGCATAGTGATTGTGCCTAAGTCTTGCTAATGAGAAGAAAACCCCCTCGAATCCTAAGCATCTATGTAAAGACTGGGAAGGAGGGCCGGGTGCAGTGGCTCATTCCTGTAATCCCAGCACTTTGGGAGGCCGAGACGGGCAGATCACGAGGTCAGGAGATCGAGATCATCCTGGCTAACATGGTGAAGCCCCATCTCTACTAAAAATACAAAAAATTACCTGGGTGTGGTGGCCAGCGCCTGTTGTCCCAGCTACTCGGCAGGCTGAGGCAGGAGAATGGTGTGAACCCGGGAGACGGAGCTTACAGTGAGCTGAGATCTCGCCACTGCACTCCAGCCTGGGCAACAGAGCGAGACTCCCTCTAAAAAAAAAAAGACTGGGAAGGAGGAGCACAGGGATGTTCCTTGCTGTTCCGTGAAAAGTTTGGGCTCCCAGGGTCACACCTGAGCAGACTTCTGATGCTTAAGTGGCAGTTCCATCATATTTTAAAGGATTCCATTCCGTTGAATAACTTTCCATTTTAGCATGTTAAAAACTTCTAATTTTAGTTGATTGTACAATAATTCAAAAATTGTGTACTGTAATTATTCATCATTTTATCCCTCTGATTTAGGCATTTCAAAGAGCTCATACATAGGGGCTTGATGCCTTTTTTATTCAACAACATTTATTACAAAAATCTCAATATCAAACTTAGTAGATACCATCAATTTCTGTATTCCCTCCCTCAATATTTTTCTCAGTTTGTTGGAGTGCAGCATTCTGAATTAAACATCTCTTCTAGTTAGCTAGCGGTGAATTCAGAAATCAGTGAAGAGAAATTTGATTTCATGAAAGAACCTGCCCCTGCTGTAATCTAAGCCTTCTATCGGCCTCTGGTGTGGACCAGGCTCAAGTCTGAATCCAGGGCTGGTCTCCTGCGTGCCCCCTCCTGAAGCCTTGCTCACTCCTCTTCATCTCTTTCTCTCCTCCTCTGAGCACCACCAAATGCTGATGTCATAGTCCCCGTGGGGGGCATCAGAATCCTGCCGCCCAACAATGGCCTTTCCCAGGAGAGCCCATGCGCGGGGCACGGATGAGAGCAAGCTGGAGAGGGAGAGAGGATGGGAGGCAAGGAGGCGGCCTGAGGGAAGGAACAGGAGGGAAGAGAGATGAAGGGCAAAACCGGGGCCAGCCATGCCTGTCCTAACAGCAGCCACCCAGCGGTGGCCCAGCCTGCTGAGAACTAGAAAATCAGAAGAAAAAGGAGAATCCACCAGGAGACCCAGGTTCCCATGAGCAGGGGCCTTTATCTGAAGTTAATGGAAGCTAAGCCAGGTCCTGACAATGTACCTTCTGATGGGGAGATGAGACTTTCCTCTGAAAGCTAAGGTAAAGGCAGGCAGGGAGGGTGGGGAATCACGATGCTTCCAGAACTTCCTGGTGACACAGGTCAATGTGTCCCCCATCGGGCTCCTCAGGCCCTGGCTTGCTGAAGGGGGCAGCGACTGGAATTTGGGGAGACTGGAGCTGTGCAACAAGATGGGGAGTTTTGATTCTGTTTGCTGTTTCGCTCTGGGCTTTTAGACAGGTCTCGCCAGCTTTTCAGTGTAACTGGATGCTTTCTCAAGGAATTCTTGTAAGAATGATAAACTATGGTCCACATTTATAAAATTCTAATGTAGACAATAATTTTTTTCCCCAATATTTTATTAACATGGGGAATGAGTGGCCGGGCGCGGTGGCTCACACCTGTAATCCCAGCACTTAGGGAGGCCGAGACGGGCAGATCACAAGGTCAGGAGACCGAGACCATCTTGGCTAACACAGTGAAATCCCGTCTCTACTAAAAATACAAACAAATTAGCTGGGCGTGTTGGCGGGCGCGTGTAGTCCCTGCTACTCGGGAGGCTGAGGCAGGAGAATGGCGTGAACCCAGGAGGCAGAGCCTGCATTGAGCTGAGATTGTGCCACTGCACTCCAGCCTGGGGGACAGAGCGAGACTCTGTCTCAAAAACAAAAACAAACAAACAAACAAACATGGGGAATGCTAAGGAATTGCCATTAGATGCATGGGCCAGCCTGTGATGTTGAGAGTATTTTCAGGGACAGGGAACTCTTCAAGTTGGATCCTGACAGGAATCCTCAGAGCCTAATTCCTTCTAGAGGGATGAGAACGATAGGTACAGGAACTTCAATTCCCAAACCAGGACCCAGAGAGAGCCCACAGCATGGTTGGAAGTAGGCGACATCTGTCTCTGGGTCCCCTCACCCTTTCTTGACTTGATCCTCTTTCCCTCTCCATGGGAAAGAGGGGTCCCTAGAATTTTATGTAACCCTGGGAACCATTAATCATGCAAAAACAATCAGCAAAAACATATTATAGGAAGCGCAATTCCATTGGGATTTTAAAGTAGTAGATTTTTTTGTTTGTTCTGTTTTGTTTCTGAGTTGGGAAAAGGTGGCTGCCAGAGACTTTTCGAAACAGCCAGCCAGTGTGACACTCCAGGGCTCCTGGCAGGGAAACACGTGGGCACAATCCCGGAATCACTTTTCTCTCCCTGGATTTCTTGCCCTTCTTTTATGGATGAATGTGGAAACAAATGAAGATTCAGCTTTCCTAAATCCAAGAAGGACATTTAAGAGATAAAACTACAAGGACTCTCATCTCACAGGGCGGGATCAGGACTTAACGCACGGCAGAGAGGCTGCTGTGGCCCCACCTTGAGCCTGTGTGGTGACTGGCGGCGTTACTGCTGGAGTGATCCATTCTCATAGACTCAAGATGATGGAAATGCACTGTCCCTTCATCAGTTCTCTATGGCCATCAATTCATAGTCATAGCTTGACCTGATCACCAACCATCTGGACCATCATAGAAGCCCTTTCTACCTCAGCTGCTGCTTGGCATATGAAATGTCCGCCATAGCCAGATTCATTTAATAAAACAGAGGTTTCATAATGTTTTACTTCCTGCTTAGAAGCTTTTAATGGCTCTCCCGGACCTTCAGGACAAAACGCTAACCCCTTAGGGCTGCCATCTGAGGCCATGACGAATTGGTCTCCGTCTGTCTTCCCATATTAACAGCTCAACAAACCCATAGGGCTGTTTGATAACCTGCAAGTGAATCCTAAACACGTTTTGAACTTTCCCATTACCTAAGGTTTGCTAAACATGTTGCTCCACTGTTACTCCCAGCCACGCTCTCCCCTGCCGCCATCTCTTCTCTGCTCATCTCTCCTGGTTGTCGTCCAAAGCTCCTCCAGGTCTGGATCAGATCCCATCTGTTTAAGAGCAGCCTCAGCCTCTCTTCCCACCCCAGCACCCTCTCAGCCCTCCTCCCCCTCCCAAACTCATCGAGCCTCTGGGACTTTAGCAATCATGTGATAGTAGGCATATATGGCAATGTTGAGCCAGTTATTATTTTTTTAAAATAAGCCATAGAATTGATTCAAATGTTGCCAGTTTTTCTACTAGTGTAGGTTTTCTGGTCCAAGGTCTGATCCACGATCCTCAATGTAGTGAGTTGTCATGCCTCTGCAGTCTCCTCCAAGCTGTGACAGTTCCCTATTCTCTCCTAGTCTTTCATGATCTTGACACTTTTGAAGAGTGCTCGTTGGTTACCTTGTTAGAAGGTCCCTCAGTTCAGGTTTGTATAATGTTTTCATGATTATGCATTATTGGGATGAAGCCCACAAAGGCACGTGCCCTTTTCAGTGCCTGTTGGGCACATGGTGCGGACATGCCGTGCTGGAGGTGTCAACCCTGAACACTTGGTTAAAGGAGTGTCTCCTAGGTTTTCCACTGTAATTTCCCTTTTAATCACAAGAAATATTTGAGACTATGTTAATATCCCCTCTTTTCTTTACCTTCGTCCATTTGCCTTAGCTTCCCTTAGTGGATCCTGCTGCAGTAGTGATTAATGGGGCATTCTAATGGTGATTTTCTGTTTCCCTCTTTCTTTCTATATGCACTAACTGGAATTCTTCTTTAAGGAAAGTAGCGTCTTCACCATTCATTGTTTTATTCAGTTATTATTTATATCAGTATGGATTTATATATCTTAAAACTTATTTCGGTTCTAATCTAATCTCCTGTGTTCCTTCAACATGTTTGCTCGCTTGTTTCTTTTCTTTTCTTTTTGGCACCTCCTTACCATAAGATCCTCCAGGCTCATGTGTTTTTGTCTGCTTTTGGCCCTGGAATCAGTTTTTGTCTGCTCTGGCCCTGGAATCAGTCAGTTCTCCAGTGATTCTTTTTATTGGAAAACCAAGACGTGGGGTACTTGCGTGCTCACTGCTAGTGGGGTGTCACTGCTTCTAGTCCCTCTCAGTGGAAAAGAGAAAATATATTTATTATAGGAACCATGAATACACACATGCACCTCTACTTTATCCATCCATCCATCTAATCTATCATCTTGCTATATTTTAAAATCCATGAGTTTATATCTGACTCCAATTCAGACCACAAGGTACATTTACCTTCGCACTTTCCTTATTTGCAACTTCTTTCTCCAACAATGAGAAACTCTGCCCCTATTATCTGAAATTGATTTGCTAATTTTTTCAATCCTAGTACCCAAATAAAGTACAGTTAGCCCTCCATATCCACCAGTTCCACATCCATGGATTCAACCAACTGCAGGTCGATAAATACAGCATTCGTGAGATGTAGAACCTGCAGATACGGAGGGCCGATTTTTTGTATCCAGGGATTTTGTGGGTTTGCTGTACAGTTTTTTTGTCTTCTGCCTTATGGCACCCAGCTGAAATACTTTTTTCCAGAGTCACTTAGGCCAGCTCCTTTCTACTCTGCTCTCCTTGGTGTAGTTATGAGATTCATGTGTGATACCGAGAGATTCACTTGTCAGTCTGCAGGCCATCTTTACTACCACATCCCATTTGGTTTTTAACATTTATACAACAGTAATATTCTTTGTAGTATAGAGTTCTGTGAGTTTGGACCAATGCATAGAGTCATGTATCCACATCACAGTTTCGTGCTAATATTTAAGGTAGGTTTCCTGTAGACATTATACAGCTGGGTCTTGCTTTTTTTCCAATCTGACAATCTCTGTCTTTTAACTGGTATATTCATTGTGATTTTTGACATAGCTGGATTTAAATCCTCTATCTTACTACTTGTTTTATTAAAAAAAATTTTTAGACAGAGTCTCATTCTGTCATCCAGGCTAGAGTGCACTGGCATGATCTTGACCCACTGTAACCTCCCCCTCCCCAGGTTCCAAGCAAGCCTCCCACCTCAGCCTCCCAAGTAGCTGGGACCACAGATGCGTGCCACCCCACCTGGCTAAGTTTTTGTATTTTTGGTAGAGATGGGGTTTCACCGTGTTGCCCAGGCTTGTCTCAAACTCCTGAGCTCAAGCCATCTGCCTCCCAAAGTGCTGGGATCACAGGTATGAGCCATTGCGCCTGGCCTAGCTGTTTTATATTTGTGCTATCTGTTGTTTGTTTTTTTTCTCTTTTTTTCCCTTCACTTGAGTTAACTAAATACTTTTATGATTCTATTTTATCTCCCTATTGATTTATTCTATATATATCTCTTAAATACTTTTTAGTGATTGCTCAAATACCTCTAATTCATATCTTTAATTATAATTTATCTTAAAATATGTATAAGTTCCTTGTAGATTCTGGATATTAGACCTTTGTGAGATGGGTAGCTTGCAAAAATTTTCTCCCATTCTGTAGATTGCCCGTTCACTCTGACGCTAGTTTCTTCTGTGCAGAAGCTCTTTAGTTTGATTAGATCCCATTTGTCAATTTTGGCTTTTGTTGCAATTGCTTTTGGTGTTTTAGTCATGAAGTCTTTGCTTATGCTTATGTCCAGATTGAACAATGAGAACACATGAACACAGGGAGGAGAATAGCACACACCAGGGCCTGTCGGGGGTGGGGGCAAGAGGAGGGAGAGCATTAGGACAAATACTTAATGCATGTGGGGCTTAAAACCTAGATGATGGGTTGATAGGTGCAGCAAACCACCATGGCATGTGTATACCTATGTAACAAACCTGCACGTTCTGCACATGTATCCCAGAACTTAAAGTAAAATTTTAAAAAAGTGGAAAAAAGTATAATTTACCTTAAAATAATACTTATAGCACTTTATGTAAAGGGGGAAGAACTTACAATCATATATTCCCAAGTCTTTCCTCCAATCCTGTCTGCTTTTACTTCCACATATGCAATTAACATACAGAGCATTGCTACTGGTTTTGCTTTAGACCTGGGACTGGTAAACAATGACACATGGGCCATATCTGTTCTGCCACTTGTGTTGTAAATCAAGTTTTATTGGAGCAAAGTTATGCCCATTTGGTTATATCTTGTCCACAGCTGCTTTTGCACTATAATTAATGGCAGAGTAGAGTAGGTGCAACAGAGACCATGTGACCTGCAAAGTCTACAATATTTGCAGTCTGGCTCTCTTATGTGGTTTCTGATGAGAAGTCTGTTGTAATTCTTACCTTGTTCCTCTATATAATTTGCCTTTTCTCTGGCTGCCTTCAAGATGTTCTCTTTGCCTTTATTATTTTAATTTCAAATATAAAATTTTATTTTCATTTAAATTCATTTTAATTTTATTTTAATTTCAAATAGAAAATGCCTCTGTGTGTGTGCGTGTGTGAGTGTGTGCTGATATTTAACCTACTTGGTTGTTTGGTATTCTCTGGGCTTCTTGGACCTATAGTTTGGTGTCTGTAATTAATTTTAGAAAATTCTAGTCTATTATTTATTTAGGCTATTATTTTAGGCTATTTAATAAGGGTATTAATTATTATTTATTCCAACCTACTCTTTCTCTCTTTCTCTTCTCCTCCTTAGGTTCCATTTCACGTATGTTGATATCGACCCACAGCTCTTAGATGCCCCATTCCTGTTTGGTTTCTTTGTTTGTTCTCACTCCGTTTTCCTCTGTGTTTCAGTTTGGGTAATTTCTGTTACCTACCTCCAGCTTCAGTGATTCTTTCATCCCGGCATTGAGTTTCCTGAGGAGCCCGCTGAGGCTGTTGCTCACCTTTGTTAGGACAGTTTCGTTCCTGACATTTTGACTTGGTGCTTCCAGTTCTCTCCATGTCTCCTGTGAAGGTTTTCATCCGACCCCATCTACTGCACACCTCATCTCATCTGTTACATTGTATACCTTATACAATTAGAGACATCAACGTACTAAGCATAATTTTTATTTAAAAAGTCCATGTCTGATAGTTCCAGCATCTGTGTCATAGCTGAGACTAGTTAGTATTGCTGTCTCTTGGAAGTGTGTTCTTCTTGCCTTTTCCTTTGCTTTATAATTTTCTCTTGAAAGCTGGACATCTTGTGTAGAACTGTGGAAATGAACATCATTTTTTCTTCCCTCTGGAAACGGTGCTGTTTCTGCTTTTTCTACGGGTAGGCTTTTGCTGTTGGGGGCTTGAGTTACTCTAGGTAGAAGCTGGGCTAGGTTTGAAGTTCATTGTTGCTATTCCTGCTCTCCGTGCAGCACAGCCGTCACTTCCTGCGGAAGTACCTCATATTTTAGGGTGCAGTTTGGTTTGTCAGAGGAATACCGGCTTGACATCAGCTTTGGACCTACCCTCTGCACTACACCTTGGAGAGTGTCTTTCTGCATGTCACTCTCCTGTTCTGCTGCTCTTGTTCTAGTCAGCTTGACGATGTGGGGTGGCGAGGGGCAGAAATTCTCTGCTGTGCTGATTAAGACTCAGTGGTAGGCGGGCACCCTGCCCTTGGTTTTCAGAGGGCTGACTTCCTCAGTGTTTTTGCTCCTGCAGTAGGTTTAATAACAAACACAATTTAAAAAAAATTATCTTACTTTAAATTCCGGGATACACGTGCAGAATGTGCAGGTTTTTTACATAGGTATACATGTGCCGTGGTGGTTTGCTGCACCTATCAACCCATTATCTAGGTTTTAAGCCCCGCATGCGTTAAGTATTTGTCCTAGTGCTCTCCCTCCCCTTGCCCCCAACCCCCTGACTGACCCTGGTGTGTGTTGTTCCCCTCCATGTGTCCATGTGTTCTCATTGTTCAACTCCCACTTATGAGTGAGAACATGCAGTGTTTTGTTTTCTGTTCCTGTGTTAGTTTGCTGAGAATGATGGCTTCCAGCTTCATCCACGTCCCTGCAAAGGACATGAGCTCATTCTTTTTTATGGCTGCATAGTATTCCATGGTGCATATGTGCCACTTTTTCTTTATCCAGTCTATCATTGATGGGCATTTGGGTTGGTTCCAACTCTTTGCTATTGTAAAAAGTGCTGCAGTAAACATACGTGTACATGTGTCTTTATAGTAGAATGATTTATAATCCTTTGGGTATATACCCAGTAATGAGATTGCTGGGTCAAATGGTGTTTCTGGTTGTAGATCCTTGAGGAATCGCTACATTGTCTTCCACAATGGTTGAACTAGTTTACACTCCCACCAACAGTGTAAAAGTGTTCTATTTCTCCACAGCCTCGCCAGCATCTATTGTTGCCTGACTTTTTAATCATCACCTTTCCAAGTGGCCTGATATGGTATCTCATTGTGGTTTTGATTTGCATTTCTCTAGTGACCAGTGATGATAAGTTTTTTTTTTCATATGTTTGTTGGCTGCATACATGTCTTTTGAGAAGTGTCTGTTCATATCCTTTGCCCACTTTTTGATGGGGTTGTTTGGTTTTTTTCTTGCTTGTAAATTTGTTTAAGTTCCTTGTAGATTCTGGATATTAGACCTTTGTCAGATGGGTAGATTGCAAAAGTTTTCTCCCATTCGGTAGGTTGCCTGTTCACTCTGATGTTAGTTTCTTTTGCTGTGCAGAAGCTCTTTAGTTTAGTTAGATTCCATTTGTCAATTCTGGCTTTTGTTGCAATTGACAAGCACAATTTTTAAGTAATGATGAGTTTATGTAATATCTTGCAATATCTGCAACAACTTTGATGTGGTGTGAACATATCTGTTATTTTGTTGTTGTTGTTGGAGATGGTGGTCGTGTGTATCATTAATACTATTGCCATTTGTTACCTGTATTTATAATGGAAAGAAATACTACATTTCAGTTAGAAGTTAGTGAAATTAAGATGTAATTTTTCCACATCCAAGTTCATGCTTCTGCTTTGTATCTGTGGACCCTTTGGACTTCTGGTTCAGAGCTATCTAGTCTAGATTATAACGTCCTTGGAGTCAGGGACTGACCGACAGACCTGGGCTTTATTCCCAGCTGTCTTTGTTTTCTGTGTGACATGTGTTTCCTCATCAGGTTGTAGAAATAATAATAGTACTTACCTAATGAAGTTGCCGTAGGATCAAAATGATTAGATAATGTCTGCAAAGGGTTTGGAAACACCTATTCCAAAGCAGTATTCAATGAATAAATGTAAGCTCCTTTTGTAAATTGCTGTCAGGCCAAAGGACCACCGGATAAATGGCAATGTCATAATAAAATCCTGCTGGTTGGTGTCCAAGATGCATGTGTCTTGTGCCATATTACACTGTGGTGAAATTATGCCTTATTACCGATACCTAAATAGATACTCCGTAGCTTAAAAAGAACAAAAGGGCTGGTCATTGTTCTTGTGTAGAACTTGAATTTCCTGATGGACTGTTCCGAAGACAATAACCAGAATTACAAGTGTCCATTTCTCTCTCTCTCTCTCTTTCTCTCTCTCTCTCTGTGTGTGTGTGTGTGTGTGTGTTTGTATGGGGGCCAAACCAAAACTTGTGAGTCCCCTTGGACCAATATTTCCACATATATTCGGAAGGAAAGTCATGGGGGAAAAGACTGGATGGGGGGAATTGCTGGGGTCAATACCTGGCTCTTCTACCTTAACAATTCCATTCCCACTCCCCAGAAATGTTTATTCTCCACTCAGAAAAATGCACCCCATGACCTATTGGTTTAGCAACCACCACACTAATTTGAATATGTGTCCTATGGTTTCTACTCTCTTCCCCCTGCAGCTGATCCAAGTATTCCTTTTGAAACTAGATAGGGTGTTATTTCCAGGCAGGATTATGGGAAATAGATTTTCTATCTTGCTATGTTCCCAGGAATGTTTTAACACCTCATATTCGTTGAAGCCTGGGCAGATGAATCTGGTTTTAGTGTGGCAATATGAAAGTGTATGGACACAAAGACACACACACACCCCTAACACTAGTTGGCCTACACAATCATGCATTAGTATTGTCCTATACACACACAATAATTGTCCAGTTGCATGACTCTATACTGTACTTGCTTGCTTGCTTTCTCTTCCTTCCTTCCTTCCTTCTTTTTTTTTTTTTTGAGAAGGTCTTGGTTTTGCCCAGGCTGGAGTGCAGTGGCACAATCTCAGCTCACTGCAACCTCTACCTCCTGGGTTCAAGCAATTCTCCTGCCTTAGCCTCTCAAGTAGCTGGGATTACAGGTGTGCACAACCATGCCTGGATAATTTTTGTATTTTTAGTAGAGACAGAGTTTTGCCATGTTGCCCAGCTGGTCTTGAACTCCTGGCCTCAAGCAATCTTCCTGCCTCGGCCTCCCAAAATGCTGGGATTACAGGCGTGAGCCACCACACCCAGCTACTGTGCTTTCTTTCCAAGGACTGGAGGCCCACAGCCTTTTGGCACTCTCTGCAGACCAGTGCATTGTGAGCACCCAAGTTCCATTGTATGAAAAGCAACAATGAAAGTAATCCAAGAGATCTCCTTGACACAATCAAACTGAAATTTAGTGAGATTAAATGTCTTGACAAAGTCACACAGCTAGTAAGGGGCAGGGCTGGGACACAAAGCCAACCTTTCTGATGTCAAATCCTATGTTCTTTCTCCTGTACCACACTTGATGATTCTACACAGGAAAGAGTGTTGTGCATTTGGCCATGAATCAAAAGAAACCAGTTTGTATTAAATTAGAGACCTTCATTCACATTGCAGTGTGACATTTCAAAGCTACTGTTAGAGCATGAGGGACTCTAACCAATGACCAACTTTTCTTCTGTCCTCACTCACGCCCTTTGAGAACACATAGGATGAGGGATGGATGATAGTAATAATAACATGACAGAGAGAAACTCACCCCTTTTTATAGCCAAGCAAATACAACCCATTGCTTACATGTTCTGAAGATAAACCATAACTAGTCCTCAAGTAAGAGCACTTGATGGCACCCTTTATCCTTCTCAGTTCATCTCGAATTCACCTGGTAATCTGCCTTAGCTAATTGCTTTTACCCAAGACCCAAGAGGGGAAAAAAAATCCATCTAGACAGGAGATAGTTTTGCATCTTGGAGCAAGTCTCCTGCCAGATAGGCTCTCTTTTACCTTCTCATGGAAGTCAGGAGATGGGGTGCTGTCTTCTCTGATGTTTACACTTCAAAGAGGTGGCCTCCAGATCTCTTAGGAAACACTCCTGAGTTTTACAGGTGGCCACAGGCTTATTTAGCTTTTCAAAAGATTTAAAACATCTCAAAGGGACAGAGAAAGAATTTACAATGACACGTGTCCTACAGTAAATGCTCTTAGAGAAGGGGGAGGAAGGCAGTCTCTTTCCCTTATTGCATGAGAGAGAATGCAAAAAAATTTTTTGATTTGTATTTACCCTTGCATTAGAAAGGAACAGTTGAGCTACAGCTGCACAGCTCTTTTGACGAGACAGAAGGAACAAGGGATGTAGAGACCAGAAGGTTATTCAGAAAGTGTTCCTGGCTGGGCGCGGTGGCTCATGCCTGTAATCCCAGCACTTTGGGAGGCTGAGGCGGGCAGATTACCTGAGGTCAGGAGTTCGAGACCAGCCTGGCCAACATGGTGAAACCCCATCTCTACTAAAAATACAAAAATTAGCTGGGCATGGTGGCACACGCCTATAATCCCAGCTACTTGGGAGGCTGAGGCAGGAGAATTGCTTGAGCCTGGGAGGCAGAGGTTGCAGTGATCTGAGATTGTGCCACTGCACTCCAGCCTGGTTGACAGAGTACGACTCTGTCTCAAAAAAAAGAAAGTGTTCCCATTGTACCCTCGGAGGAGGATAATGTTCGTCTTACATCTTTGATGTTCCTTTTAGGTGTATGTGGTTTTGTTACGTATTATATTAATGTTATGCTTTAGGTTAAAGGAAAATTCAATTTCGCTTTCCTAAGTACACAGGAACATGTATTTGAATCTAGGAGATCGACAATAACCCTCCTAAGTTTCTTGTCCCTTTCCTGTGATAGTTTAGCTTAGCCAATCAACCCATTAGTCCTTCAAGAAGTCTTCTGAGACCTTTCTGTGGGTCTGGCATACACTGGACACTGTGGAATAGGGGAAATGTGAGGCGAATGAAGTCCTCAGAGTATAGTTATTCTCCTCACCAACCCCAGGTTCTAGGTCAGTGATGAAAGGGGTTGTGTTAGGCTCCAGGCGACAGGCATGTGCCAAAGTGAATGGCTATAGGCAAACAGCATTTACATTCTTCCCATGAAATGATAGGATTTGTTAGAAAATTCAGTCTCTTTCTGCTTTCCTAATTCATTCTTTAGAGCCGATAAATGGTTATATCACTTAGCACTGTAGATTTTATCTTAACTGGGTTCAATAGTCTGTCTGCTGAGGCATTTAGTGGCTGAGCTATGACTCCGGGGTGCTGGCTTAGGTGTCCTAGTACTGTCACAGGTTGCACAGTGTCTTCTTTGCAGAAAGCTGATTTTATTTGGAAGTCAGCTTCCCTCACTGAGGCCAGACACTGATCACTCAGCTGACTGACACCTTAGCTTTGGGGTTCCAGTTTCTACGGCTGGTTGGTGAGCTCTGTGTTGGGGCAGCCTGGGGAAGAATTGAGCATTGGGGTGCCTTGAGTCCAGGTTGATTCTGTGGATTTGAAACCACTTTGATGCCCTTTAGGATGCGAGCATCTTTTCAGGTCTCTTTAGAATGCTGTCTTAGGTCAGGCTGCTAGAACACATATCATAGGCTGGGTGGCTTAAAAGACAGAAATTTCTATCTCATGGTTCTGGAGGCTGGACCTCCGCCACCGGGGTGCCAGCAGGGTTGGGTTCTGGTGATGCCCACTTTCCTTGGCTTGCAAACAGCTGCCTTCTCCCACTGTCCTCACATGACACAGAGTGAGCTCTGGTCTCCTCCTCTTCTTATAAGGGCACAAATCCCATCATGGAGGTCTTGCCCTCATGAGCTCATCTAAACTTAATCACCTCCCGAAGGCTCCACCTCATCATACCATCACAGTGGGGACTAGGGCTTCAACAGATGAATTTTGGGGGGCACAAAAATTCAGTCAATAGCAGATGCATTTCTCAGTTGAAGCTAAAAAGCAATTCCAAAAATGTTTTCTTCTTTGGTAGATTCATCTGGTATACACTGCTATGACCTTGCCAATGATTGAAATATTAGAAATTTAGAAATACCCATTGCAGTCACTGTCCCCAGTCCCCTAAGTGGCCTCATTCCTGCCATCTCTTCTCTTAGATTTGCCCCCTTCCCTTTGCAGCCCTCTCCATAAGCCAGCAGGTCCCTGCTCTGCTGTGGCTGGTGTCTGCTCTGATTGGCTCATGTTCATGGCATGCCTAATAGTTTGAATATCATCCCTGGGACTGGCAAAGGAGGCACTGTGGACTACAAGGCTGGGGAAAGCTGGGAAGAAGGATGAAGCCTGGAGTGCTAAACGCAGATGTGCTGATCTGAAGTGTATGCCAAAGGACATCACTTTTATAGGGAAGTGGATCAGGAGGAGGGAGCGAGGTAATGTCAGATTAGAAGTAAGGGTGTGACATCTAAAACCATCTGATCTTTGACAAACCTGACAAAAACAAGCAATGGGGAAAGGATTCCCTATTAATAAATGGTGTTGGAAAAACTGGCTAGCCATATGCAGAAAACTGAAACTGGACCCCTTCCTTACACTTTATACAAAAATTAACTCAAGAAGGATTAAAGACTTAAAAATAAGACGTAAAACCATAAAAACCCTAGAAGAAAACCTAGGCAATACCATTCAGGACATAGGCATGGGCAAAGACTTCATGACTAAAACATCGAAAGCAATGGCAACAAAAGCCAACATTGACAAATGAGATCCAATTAAACTAAAGAGCTTCTGCACAGCAAAAGAAACTAGTATCAACGTGAACAGGCAACCTACAGAATGGAAGAAAATTTTTGCAATCTACCCACCTGACAAAGGTCTAATATCCAGAATTTAAAAGGGACTTAAACAAATTTACAAGAAAAAAACCAAACAACCCCATCAAAAAGTGGGCAAAGGATATGAACAGACACTTCTCAAAAGAAGACATTTATGTGGCCAACAAATGTATGAAAAAAAGTTTTCATCACTGATCATTAGAGAAATACAAATCAAACACAATGAGATACCGTCTCACGCCAGTTAGAATGGCGATCATTAAAAAGTCAGGAAACAACAGATGCTGGAGAGGATGTGGAGAAATAGGAACACTTTTACACTGTTGGTGGGAGTGTAAATTAGTTCAACCATTGTGGAAGACAGTGTAGTGATTCCTAAAGGATCTAGAACCAGAAACACCATTTGACCCAGCAATCCCATTACTGGGTATATACCCAAAGGATTATAAATCATTCTACTATAAAGACACATGCACATGTATGTTTATTGCAGCACTTTTTACAATAGCAAAGACTTGGAACCAACCCAAATGCCCATCAATGATAGACTGGATAAAGAAAAAGTGGCACATATACACCATGGAATACTATGCAGCCATAAAAAAGATGAGTTCATGTCCTTTGTAGGGGCATAGATGAAGCTGGAAGCCATCATTCTCAGCAAATTAACACCGGAACAGAAAACCAAACACCACATGTGCTTGCTCATAAGTGGGAGTTGAATAATGAGAACACATGGACACAGGGAGGGGAACATCACACACTGGGGCCTATTGGGGAGTGGGGGGCTAGGGGAGGGATAGCATTAAGAGAAACACCTAATGTAGATGATGGGTTGATGGGTGCAGCAAATCACCATGACATGTGTATACCTATATAACAAACCTGCACATTCTGCACATGCATCCCAGAACTTAAGGTATAATTAAAAAAAAAAAAAAAAAAGAAGAAGAGGGGAGCGTGTGAGTCTCTCCTCTGCTGCATGGCCGCTGACTCATTTTCAGGAGCCAGCACCGCTGCTGGGGAGTCCCACTTCTGGTCCTGATGGAACAACAGGGAGCAGGTTTACCCTCCTGTCTTAAAAACAGCCAGAAAGCTGGACAAGTATCTGAAATCACAGTTAGTGGACACTGGACAATAGGCAGAACAGGACAGGGATTCCTGGGAGAGGGGAAGCAATAAGACCAGCCTCACAAGTGTCCAGCTCAGCAGTGCCGGAAGAGGGAGCCCAAACAGAGCCTGAGGGCCTGCCCAGCTCAGGAGATGGAGTGTGGGCTTCCGGGAGGCCAAGGGAGCTAGAATTTGCAGGGCAGAGATCTGCAGAAGGAGCCACAGAGAATGGTTCAGAGATCTGCAAGGAGTGCCTTGAGTCTTCAGCTGAGTACTGGTCTGCACATGAATGTGAGGAAACCACCAAGGAAGGAGCTTGCAGGCAGAACGGTCTCCAGAAATCACTCAGGCCTGGGGATATTGTATGTCTGTGAGAGCAGCTTAGAAATAGATCCCTAAATTATCTGATAGTCTTCCTTTCAAAAAGAGGCACCTACTCCTACCTCCCTTGAATGTGGGCTGGGCTTGCTAATATGCTTCTAAAGGACAGAATGTGGTGAAAGTGATGGTGATGGTTTGTGACTTTAGAGACTAGGGTGTAGAAAGCCTTGTGGCTCCTGCTTGCTCTCTCTTGGATCAGCCCCTCTGGGGAAGCCAGAAGCTGTATTGCTCAATCAGCCTCCGGACAGGTCCATGAGGCAAGAAATGGAGCCCCTGGCTATAGCCATGTGAGTCACCGTCCTGGAGGCAGATCCTTTGGCCCCAGTCAGAGGGCTCCACTCCAGCCATACCTTGACTGAGACCTCACGAGAGAGCTTGAGTTAGAGCCCCCAGCTGGGCCACTCCTGGATTCCTGACACAAGAAACTTCAGGGAATAAATACTTGTTTCAAGCTGCTAAGTTTTGAGGTAAATTTTATGTAACAAAAACTAAATTTTCCATCAGCCAGACTGGGAAGACCCCCTAAAATTCAGGACATCGAGGAGAAAAGTAGAAGAGAATTGCCTCAAAGAGGTGACAAATTAGTCCTAGAACAAAGGCTGTTCTGGATCTGCCGTGGCAATGTTGAACATCAAACCTCAAAAAGATCAAACTAATCTTAAGTAACTTTACTGCATCTCAGAACAAAGCACAAAACTGTTTAAAGGAATATAATAAAATCTAGCCACCAACAGTACAAAACTGACCATGTCCCGTGTCCAAACAAAAATACTGGGCTTGCAAAGAAGCAGGATAATATGACCTAGGATCTGGAGAAAAATCAATCAATATAAACAGATCCAGAAATGATATTCATGATAGAATTAGACGAGGGTATTAAAACAGCTACTATTTATATAACCATATGCAAATGACATTCAGTGTAAACCCTTTGTATCAGGATTCTCCAGAGAAACAACCAAATAAGATAGATACAGATATAGATAAATGAGGGGATTTAATTTGGAAATTGGCTCACATGATTATGGAGGCTGAGAAGTCCTATGATTTGCTGTCTGCAAGCTAGAAAACCAGGGATGCTGGTGACATAGCTCAGTCTGAGTGCAAAGGCCTGAGAACCTGAGGGGCCACCGGTGCAGGTCCTGGAGTCCGACAGCTGGAGAGCCTGGAGTGCTGATGTCCAAGCGCAGGAGAAGGGGGGTGTCCCAGCTTCAGAAAAGGGAGTGAATTTGCCTTTCCTCGGGCCTTTTGTTCTATTGAGGAATTCAACTGATTGGATGGAGCCCAGCCCACATGGGTGAGGATGAATCTTCCTCCCTCACTCAGGTCACTGATCCAAATGCCAACCTCTACCAGAAACACACTCGAAGACATCCCCAGAGACAATGCTGTACCAGCTATCTGGGTATCCCTTAACCCAGTCAAGTTGACACAAAAATTAACCATCACATCCTCCAATTATAACTTCCCAGCACTTTGGGAGGTCGAAGCAGGCAGATCACTTGAGCTCAGGAGTTCCAGACAAGCATGGGCAACATGGCAAAACCCAGTCTCTATAAAAAAAATACAAAAATTAGCTGGGTGTGGTGGGACTCATCTGTAGTCCTAGCTACTTGGGAGGCTGTGGCAGGAGGATTGCTTGAACCTGGTAGGTGGAAGCTGCAGTGAGCCAAGATCGCCTCACTGCACTCCAGCCTGGGTGACAGAATGAGGCCCTATCTCAAAAAAAAAAAAAAAAAAAAAAAAAGAAGAAGAAAGAAAGAAAAGAAAAGAAATAGAAAGAAAGAAAAGATCTTCTTATCAATTGATATGAGGTTAAATTGGGGGATAACAAATTTGAAGCCATCTTCCCAGAGATGACAATAAACAGAAATAAACAAGTGAAAACCCAGAAGATCTGTGGCTGCTAATCAGAGGAAGCAGGTCTGAACAAGGAACCACTTAGCGGTATATACCAAGCAGTGTCCAACAGGTTGCTTAGCAGAGGCACAAAGTCATGACTTTTCTCAGGCACTTCTCATAAATTTCTTCCCAGAGCAATCAGAGATGCTGCATCCAGTTTACTTATTCACAATTTGGGCACGAAAGAGATCTTCCTCAAGGCAAGGAGAAGACAGGCTTGACAAGGAGCAGGACGGCCTTCACAGCAGCACAAATGGGAGCCCCTATGAAATTCTCCTGGAAGGCAGAGCTAAGAGATGTCAGCCCTGAGGCTTAGCATCCCCATAGAGGAACTGACCAGGAGCCCGGGAGTCCTGCCCCAGCTGTGTCCCTAAGTTGCTGGGTTAACCCCTGTAGAACATGAGGATGGCCTGGTCATTTTCATTCTTGAGAGACACTGGGGAGAAAAAGAACATTTTGTGAATGATGTCATGTGTCCACAGGTAACTCTGAAGCGTGAGCTGCCAGAATTCAAGGCCACCTGCTTAATAGAAGACAACTAGAAACCTCATCCATGAGCATAGTAAGCACTGCTGTTCAGTAGTTCTATTACTGTTAAGGTGTTATGACCATTAGATAAATAATATTGTTTGGCAACTGCAAGGAAGAGAACTGTGTAAATTGTTTCCAAACATTGCCACTCGAGTTTAGGAGTTCGAGACCAGCCTGGGCAACATGGCGAAACCCTGTCTCTATAAAAAATTACATATCCTGGCTAACACGGTGAAACCCTGTCTCTACTAAAAATACAAAAAATGAGCCGGGTGTGGTGGTGGGCACCTGTAGTCCCAGCTACTCGGGAGGCTGAGGCAAGAGAATGGTGTGAACCTGGGATGCAGAGCTTGCAGTGAGCCGAGATTGTGCCACTGCACTCCAGCCTGGGTGACAGAGCGAGACTCCATCTCAAAAACAAAACCAAACAAAACCAAACAAAACAAAACAAAAATTAGCTGGGTGAGGATGTTGCCCAGGCTGGTCTCGAACTCCTGAACTCCTGAGTTCATTCGTCAGTAATAAGTCCATGCAAACGCTGAGTGGTAAGAGCTTGAACTGGTAAAGTGATTTGATATTTTATTGGTTATCTGGATCCCAATATATCTCATTTAATTTCCCCCCAAAGCTGCTGAGATGGGGATGGTTATCTCTGTTTAACAGCTGAGGACGCTGAGGTTCAGACAGCACTCAGCCACGTGGCTGAGCTGGACTTGAATTTAAGCCTGTTGGATTCTGAACCCTAGACTTTGTGCACCTGACCAGGTTGCCTATTATTAATGAGAAGATCTACAGTCATGCGCTGCATAACAATGTTCTGGTCAACTACAGACTGCGTATACGATGGTGCTCCCATCAGATTCTAATACCATATTTTTACTATACCTTTTCTATGTTTAGATAAGTTTAGACACACATACTGACCCATTGTTTGCCTCTCTGGGCCTCAGTTTTCCTATCTAAGGAAAGGGGGACTCTTAAGGGTTTTCTGCCTCTGAGCTCTCCTTAGCATCCTGTCTGTGTAGCTGTTTTCTTAGCACTGGGGAATGTGAGACTTGAGATGTGCTGCTTAAGGCTGTGACAGCCCCACACTTGTTTAGCAAGGTCATGGCGACTCAGAGGACTGACTCACGGTGATATGCGGGGTCTTTTTGTTCCTCCTGGAATTAGAGCCCACTGTTAACAGTCCACACTTCCCAGCATAGCAGTCACTGTTTCTAAGTAATGGAGTTCTCTCCTCCCGTCCCTGGTCATGTTGAGGTCTCTTTCCCTGCCCCCTCCTCGCACCTTGGTCTCTTTCTGCTTTCCTGTCTCTGCTGTTCTCTGTCCTAGCCCTGCTCATTATGAATTGTTCCCAATCTGACCAGAAGAGAAAGGGTGTTCCAGACCCCTTCTGGCTTCATCCAGCGGGAGACAGGCATGGGGCTTGCTGTGAGCTCCCAAGCTCCCCTGCCCACCAGTGGCCAGCCATGGGCCTTCTTTCAAGCACCTGTGCGTGCCTGACCGCTGTGCATGTGCTGCTGGCTGGCCCGTGGTTCATTCTGCTCCTCGACACCTGGTCTAGATTTGCTTAGGTTGGTGCCTGCCCAGGCCACCAAGGTCAGGTGAATCCTCTTGCTTGGGGACAGGGCAGGTCAAATCCCGCATCAGTGCACGGCCCTTCAGTTCACAGCGGCCTGGAGCACTGTGACAGTTTTTACGTGATCACAAGCCAGACTGTGCACTCCCTGAGGACAGACACTGTGTCTGGTCTGCTCACCTTTGGAGCCCCCAGTGCTTAGCCTAGGACCTCCAAGCTGCTCCTGTGTGGCCAGCTGTCAGCCTTTAACACTCTGCCACTTCCTATGCCTCGACTCTAATCTGCGAACCCCGCCCTAACTGTGGAGTGGGCCTCTGGATAGCCCAGGTGACCATCAAAACCTTCTGTGCTTTGGTTCCAGCTATTCGCTCTCCAAGGATCACTGTCCTCTCCCTGCGGAACCCAGGGCCTTTTACACCTGCCTCTTCCCCATGAAACTGCCCTGCTCAACCAGCCACAGCACCCAGGGGCCCCATTCCACCTTGGATGGATTCCCAGGCTGCTCTGTTCCCTGCCGCCAAGGCAGTGAAGTGGCACCAGGTGGCCCCTGGTTCCCACCTGGTTCTTAAGAGAGTGCCCAGGACAAAGTCACCTTGTGAGGGGCCCCCAACCAAGGAGTGGCCTTAGACACTGAGGAGATGCCCTCCCTTCCCCGGAGCCCCAGGCACTGTGTGCCAGGGATAAAAGTCTGCACCTCTGGGGGAAGAATTCATTGTCCTCTCTTTGGGATCCTTTCTGCCAGGGCAGTTACAGAGCTAACCATGCTCAGAGTCCTGGGGGATCAGCCAGTGTTTCTCCTTCCTACAGTAGCTCGCAGGGCACCCGTGAAGAGGGATGTTCATTCTTCCCGCCTACCTTGCCCCGGGTATTCTGGGCCTGTGCAGGTGGTTGATCTGGGCAGCTTCAGAGTTCTCGGGATACAACAGCTACTGTCACCAGCTGGGCTCAGCAGTGAACAGATCCTTCTGGGAATGGCCACTCCTCAACTTACGGGGTTTTAGAATTGAAAAATCTTCCAACCCCACAACTGTGACAGCAGCTTTCCATGATACCTTTTTCATCCTCAAAGCAGATCTGTGTCAGTGCACCTGCAGCCCATTTCCCGGATTGTGAAACTGAGCCTCTAGAATCAGGATGCTTGTGCTGGCTTTGCTGAGGCAGTACTCAGCCCCTCCTTCCTCCTCCAGTCAGCTAGAGCAAGATTACTCATCCCCAGAGTTCCTTCTCCTCTTCCGAGTGCAGCTAGGTCCTGGGATTGGCCAGGGGGGATCGCCTCAGCTCTCCTGGCTGAGTCACCGCTCAGTCAGGCCTGGTTGCCCACAGCACAGCCAAGGGCCCTCCCAGGGGGACTCCAGCCAGTGCCGGATGAAAAGCGCCAGGGCTCTGGAAAGTCCAGTTTCGTTTATCGCCTGGGAGTGCACTGTGATCTAGTGAGTGTTTTCTTGTCATTGCTTGTTTGTACAAAAGGCTCCCCCCAACCCTTGGCCTTCCCCGAGGTGGTAGGCTGGGCAGCAGCAGGACCTAATTTGCTCTGAATCCAGCCAGGCCCTGCTCATCAGAGCTGACCCTAGCCCTGCTGGGCCCCCAGGCTCATCATTTTCAGAATGAGGGCTTTGAGTTG
The DNA here is from genome assembly GCF_028885655.2 of Pongo abelii. Lineage (NCBI taxonomy): Eukaryota > Metazoa > Chordata > Mammalia > Primates > Hominidae > Pongo > Pongo abelii. The sequence continues at coordinate 121,152,558 of NC_071997.2, read as the reverse complement.
AATTGACCTGTATTTTCAGACCTCCCATCTCCACATTTGAATAATGGACTTATTTTACACAAAAAATAAACTTAAGTGGCCTGAAGTTGGACTGGCTTCCTGGAAAGCCTTTCCCCATAGGGTAGACTTCTTCCCAGGCCAGCTTCTCCCTGGAGGTGGGAGGGGAGGGTGCAGGAGGGCTTCCTTCTGGGGCCTTGCAACCTCAGCAGTTTTGGGCAGCTGTGATGCACTTGAAACTCTGGTCTCTGAGAAAACCCCTGTGGAGGTAGGTCACCTACAAACTGCAAGATTCTCTTTGTGTAGCTCCCACCTCTGCAATGTCAGCATGGGACGGGCTGCCTAGATAGGAGCTGCCCCAAGTCCAGCTGGAGCGTGTCCACACTTGACCAGATGGACGGGAGCCGCGTCCCTGGACAAAGCTCTCCAAGCAGCTGCCCCCAAACGTCTATCTCAAGCTGGCCGGCTTATCCAATTCACTAAGCTGCTGCATTCGATGCTGTTTCCAAGCTGGCCTCCTCCCTGGCTCTCTGCATCTCAGCAGAGCAGCTGTTCAATCTCCACACAGAGACTTGCCTTTGAGTATCGCATCACACACCTCCACCCATTTCATTCATCAGCAAGCCTGTGGGTTTTGCCTCCACATCTCTCTGAAGTCCTTCCACTTCTCGCTGAGCAGCCCCTGCAATCTGAGCCACCATCCTGTCCCCCGGTGCCCTGCAGTGCCACCTGTCTGCTGGCTTCTACTCCTGCAGCCCATTTTCCATGGAGTGGAGGGGTGACTTTTTAAAGAAGTAAATTAGATCATATAATTCCCAGGTTTAAAATTCTTTTTGGACCAGGCGTGGTGGTTCACACCTGTAATCTCAGCTCTTTGGGAAGCCAAGGTGGGAAGACTGCTTGAGCCCAGCGGTTCGAGACCAGCCTGGGCAACATAGGGAGACCTGGTCTCTACAAATAATTTAAAAAATTAGCCGGGCGTGGTGGCATGCACCTGTGGTCCCAGCTACTTGAGAGGCTGAGGCAGGAGGATTGCCTGAGGCCAGAAGGTGAAGGCTGCAGTGAACCGAGATTGTGCCACTGCACTGTAGCCTGGGTGACAGAGTGGGACCCTGTCTCAAAAAGAATTGGTTTTGGAATAACATTTAAATAATACCTAAACTCCTTGCCTTGGCCTACAAGACCTGAATATTTGGCCCCTGCCTCCCCTCCAGCCCACAGTGCCAGCCCCAGGACCTTTGCACCTGCCATTTCTGCTCTCCAGAAAGCCCTGCCTCCTCCCCCATCTTTGTAGACATAGGTGTTTCTTGTCATTTAGAGTTTCAGTTCAAATATGACACCCTCCCATTGATGGAAATCATTTCACCACCAGACGTTATGTGGCTCGTTGTTTATCTATCCCCTGCCTGCCTCCTGGCTGGAGAGGCGCAGGGAGCTGCCTGTCCCTCCTGTTCAGAGCCACCGTTCCGCACCTGGACCACCGCTTGGCAGAGGCGGGAGTGGACGCTGTCACCATCAGGATGAAGGACAGGGGTGGCCCGGCGTGGAGAAGCTAAGAGATGGCGATAGGTCAACGTGTTTGCGCCTTTATGGTGGAAGAAACGAAGGGCGAGGGTCAGAAAAGTCAAGGACGGGCTCAGATCCCGCCACTGGTGATGAGCGGGACCCATAGGACCGACGTAATCGCGGCCAGGCCCTGGGAGGTTTACCTGGACACTTACCTGGCTGCCTTTTCTCTGTACCCCTCCGTCCTCACTCCCCCAGTCATCGGCATAGGTCAAGTCGGAGTGTTGAAGAAATACACGAATTTGGCTCTGGAAAGGAAAATCAGAAAGGCGGCCTAAGGGGCCCCATCCCCAGGAACGCTAAGATAGGCGGCCAGGGGTGAGCGGGCAGAGCCGGTCAGCGGGCCCTGAAAGCAGCCGGGCCACCAGGATCTCCCGAGTCCCCCTCGCACCGCCCCGCTTGCCCCGCCCCGGCCCCGCCCCCGGCCTCTGCCCCCGCCCCTGCCCCGCCCCCGAAGGCGAGCTGCGCTGACAGCGGGCGGCGGGCTGGGTGTTTGCCTACAAAGGCCGCCACGCGCGGCGCCGCTCGGTGAGTAGCCGCCGCCTCCAGCCTCCCGCTGTGGAGCACGGGCCGCAGCCTCGGGTTAGGCGGGGCGGGGCGGGGCGCGGCGCAGGGGCGCTGAGGGCGCGTGGCGAGGCGGGGGCTCGGCCCCGGGGGCCCGAGGACCGACGGCCGGGCTACGTCCCCGCGGCCCTCTACGGGAAGTGGTTCGGGGGAGGGAGGCGGGGAAACAGGCCCCGGAGGCCGGGAGGGCCTCGCGAGCATCCCTCGGGCCTGGCTTTTCTTGCGCGCCGCGAGGCCCGGCGTGGGCCCGGCTTGGCTGATCTCGAGCGGCGTAGGGGCCACGGGGGCTGCCGCGCAGTCCCAGAACCGCGGGGACCAGCTCCAGCTGGCCAGCGCGGGTGCGTCCTGGCTCTGCGCGATCATCCCCAGCTTTGCGCCGGGGACTGGGATGAGAGCCTTTCTTTCCCCCGGAGTTAGGATTCCATCGCTGCAGTTGAGGAAACTGAGGCTCAGGGAGGTTGACCTCTGTGCCCAAGGTCATACAGTTGCCGGGCGGCAGGGTAGGCTGAGCCCAGGTTGGAATCCCGGTTCTCATATTACAGCTCTCCGCTGCAGGCCTCTGCACCTTTCTTGCAGCTTAGGAGGTGCTAGGCCTAGTGAGCTCCATCAGCTGCTCCTGCACATAATTTTATTATGGGGAAGGCCAGGAAAATGCAGGATGAAAAGTAACGTTTTGGAAGTAACTTAAGTGCTGTGGAGCTAGAGTAGGTAATTTGTGTGTTCAGTAGTTGCTGGAGAAAGCAGATGTCAACGCTGTTTTTGATCAGCAAGCAGGAAACCAATTAAGACAACTGGCAGTATTAATTTGGAGAGGTTTTAGAACCCAGTAGTTTCCCACAGGATAGAAGTGTGTTGGGAAATCAAAGCTTGTAACCGTTTTTTAAATTGGGGGTGTTGTGGTATGGTGGTCTAGGGGTAGTGATTGTGAGATTGACTGTTTATCCTTTGTTCCATAATTTGGGTCTTATGAATGAAAGTAAGCAGTTGAGGAATGTATAGTATTTGAGAAATAAGCACATCCACACATGAACACTTTTCTTGCTCCCAGATTCTTGTTGAAAGGTGTAACAGTTGGATTTATGATTATATACTTTGATAGCGCTTCACGTTTGCCCGCATTTGTTATTGAGTGTTTTTGTGCATGGGTTGTGTGTTTTGGCGCTTATTATTCGTGTTTGCACGTGGGGCCCTGTGGTCCTGTGGAGCCAGGCCTGGATAGAGCCCTGGACTCGGGTGGGGAGATCTGGGCTCTGCCTGAGCTCTGTGGGACCCTGAATGAGTTCTTTCATCCACCCAGGTCTCGCTTATCAGGAGTTCCTTTCTTTTAGAAAAGCACAGGGTGACAAGGGGCGGACCTGCTGAGTCTTGTGGTGTGGGAGAGAACCTGAGGGTTCAGGTGAGAGACCGCGGGGATTCCTGGTTGTGGGGGGGACCTTGGAAGTGACTGAGAAGGAGCCTGCCCTGGATTAGGTGGGGACAATTGGCCTGGCCCAGCCAGAAGGAAGTCTGTGGGCCCTGCTCTCCTTCTCTTTGCGTGGTCAGCTGCACGAAGGGCCCAGAACAGAGGGCAGGGAAGGGTCAGGAGATGAAAAGATATTTCAGAAGAAGGTCCTGAGGCTACCGTGGTCTGAGATGCGCCGAGGCCGGCACAGAGCACTGGGCTTTGCAGTTGTTGTTCTGACCACTCACAGATGTAGAACTTGGGCAGAAGAACTCTGAGCCTCAGTTTTCTCATCTGTAAAATGAGGGGATAATCATACCCATTCACATGATTGTAGTAAAAATTAATTGAGATAAAAAAGAGCCCCTGGGACATAATATGGGGTCCACGAATCATTGTGGTGGTTATGATTTTAAGGTGCCACAGGGTGCCAGCGAGGAGGGGCTCTTTGTGGGGTTGGGACAGTCCTGGCTGATGCTGGCCTCTGCTCTGTAAATCATCCCTGTGGGACGCCCCCTCCCCCTGCCTGCCACCTCTCTTCCGGTTGGCTTTTCCGGACCATCTGTGTACTGGGTTCAAGGCCTAAAAGGTACCTAAATGAGATTAATTGATTTGGGCAAGCCTGCCAATGGGGGTGGTCGAGGGGTACAGGCAGCTTGTTCCTTAGGGTGGGAGGGGGCTGTTGCACGGATGGCGGCAGCTTTTGGAGCATTTTGAGAGACATCCAGGTGTCAGGTCCCGCCAGGACACCAAGGCTGGTGGTTCGACCTGTTTGTACTTGCACTTCCTCACTGGTAACCCGGGCGTGGGATCTCGGAACTTTTGAGGGGTCCTGAGGAGGAAGTCCCTGGAATCACCCACTAGCAGCTTTGAGGCTTGTTCCTTGAGAAGGGCAAAGTCACAATTTTGACACTTTATTGAACCCTGGACCAATGTATTGTATAATAAGCCCACTCATTTAAAACTGGAACGGGGTGTGTGGGGAAAAAAGAGTTGGGACAAAACCCAAGCAAAGCCGTTCAGTGACGTCACAGGTTCTTCATTCAGAAGAGGCCCAGGTGCCTATCAGATGGCTGTTTCTGAAATGTTCGCTTTCTGAGCTGTGAGTGAGGGTCTGGAGAGAGAGGGGCCCATGCCTGTGTGTCGAGGGGACACACCCACACTGGCCCTGCTCCTTGATCAGAGGATGCATCAGCGCCTGAAGGGAATCTGTGCCCCCCAGGAGGCCACACTGGGCCCTGGGGCTGCTGGGGTCCGAAGCAAGTGCCCTGACCTCCCTTCCTGTGGGCTCCCTTCCTCTTCCTCTTTCCACTGCTTTCTCCTCTCTGTCTCCCCATCTGTAATTCACCCCAACAAGCTCTTAGCAGCTAGGGTTGGGGTGGGGTCTGTGCAGCCAGGGATATGTTGAGTAGTGAGTTTCTGCCTGTAGAAAGCTCTGGGTCTGGGTCCAGGCTGACACTTTTCACAATGAGGTATGTGGCCCGGGAGTCTTAAAACCTCAGCACAGTGTCTGGCCCACAGGCTGTTCTGCACACTGAGGGATGCAGGGCGCGTTGTGCTGCTCCCACTCCCAGCTGAGAGGTTGGGAGGAACCAGATGGACTGGGCTCTATCAGGAGAGAAGCCAGAAGCATTTTCACACCGGTGGTCATGGCTACAGGGTCATGGCTACAGTGGATTTTTCAACCCACTGACCAAATGTTGTGATTCTTGCAACAACTTAGAATTTTCGGCTGATGCTGAATGCTAGGGCTTTCCAGAAAAAGCTGTAGGCTGTTAGAACAGGCACTTTGCTCTGTAAGGAGGCCTGTTTGTTCCTGAGTGTGAGCTGATTTGCCATTGGCTCACAAAGTTGAGCACAGACCCTGCATGGGAGACACAACCAACACCCCCATTTGCCTGCTGGCACGCACTTGTGCCCCCCTCCCCTCCCCGGCCTTGCTCCCTGGAAGCCCTTGCTCCTCTCCCCTTGTCCTCTGTCCCCTTAGCCACACACACTCACTTTTTGATGAAGTCATCCTCTGCGTTCATGGATCTCACTAGGCCGTAGGTCTTCAGTTTACAAGACAAGAGACAAGCAACAAGGGTTTCAGGATAATGGGCACCAGACAAGGCACGCACCTAGACAACTGTTCTGGCAAAAGAATGTCCCGCCATTGGACTCTGTGCAATGCCAGAATGCCACCAGTCTCGGGGTGGCCTCTTTGGGCTCAGATTTTGGGCAAATGAGAATGTGGAATGTAGGCATAGCCTTCAAATAATTCTGTATTCATTTTAACTAGTAATATTCTTTGTCTCTGTCTTTTTGGGAAGGTACCATTTAAATAGGTGATATATACAAAGTCCCCTCCAGCAAGAGACGTTATTCAAAGACCAGGTTTTGTCTGGAACCAGTTTGTGGTCATAGAATTAGCACCTGGTTTTTATTTGGTGCATGTGCTTTGAAAAGTACTTTACATTTACTGCCTCACAACAGTCCTATGAGGTGGCTGTGCTGATGTCATCCCTTTTCATAAAATAGATGCACAACCACAGTGCAGAGAGCTTAGTAACCTGTCCACGATCACAGAGTTAGTGGAAGTTGGAGGCAGGATTTGAATACCTCCAGAGCGTGCGCTCTTACCTGCTGAGCTACACTGTCTCCTAATGGACAGTGCCCTGGAACATCCAGGTGATATTTGCCCACCTCCCAATTGCTGGGGTGTGGTAGGGGTGGGGAGTGATACAGAAATAAAGTTATAAGGGCGAGCATTCTTTTTGACCAAGACACGAATTTGGACAGAGGGCTCTTGAAAGTGTGTAGAGAGAGTGTGCCAAAGAAAAAGAACGTCCTGTCCTTAATCAGTGAGCTGAATAATTAAGAGCCAAAGGATCGGAGTCAAAGCCTTGGGCTGTTTCGCTCAGCATAGTTGTCACACACCATATTTAGATGTCTGCACCCACCTTTATCCAGGCCATTTGTATTTCTTCGCAGGAATGTGAGAACAAGCGTCACCTGGGGTTGTAGTATCTGAGGGTTGCAAAGTGTCAGCGCTGGAGGAGCTGAGTGATCACTCATTCGACCTTCCCTCCAAAGCAGGAGTACCCCTGTCCAGCACCCTCTTCTGTCTCAGTGGTTTCAGTGATGGGGAGACCCTGAGACTGAGTGGACCAGCGTTTTCCATCCTTCACTCGCCGTTATCTGAGGTTACTAATAATTGACATGAAATAATGCAGACATAAAAAACAAAAGCTAGAAAGCAACACTATGGGAAGTATTTATGATAAAAAGTGAAGATCTCGTCCTCCTTTTCCCAGGCTGGTCCCCAGGGGTGAATCTTGTGAATCTTGTTTTGTATGTAGCTCATTCCAGAATTTTTTTTATGAATATCAAAATATGTACAAATGTAATTTTTAAAAAATGGGTCCAGCCAGGCGTGGTGGCTCACGCCTGTAATCCCAGCACTTTGGGAGGCTGAGATGGGTGGATTACAAGGTCAGGAGATCGAGACCATCCTGGCTAACATGGTGAAACCCCGTCTCTACTAAAAATACAAAAAAATTAGCCAGGCTGGTGGCAGGCGCCTGTAGTCCCAGCTACTCGGGAGGCTGAGGCAGGAGATTGGCGTGAACCCGGAGGCGGAGCTTGCAGTGAGCCGAGATCACGCCACTGCACTCCAGCCTGTGCGACACAGCGAGACTCCGTCTCAAAACAAAACAAAACAAACAAAAAACCACAATGGGTCCATATTATAAGTATTTTTGTACCTGTTTTCATTCTATATATACATTTTTATGTTAATATTTATGGAGCTACCCCTCTCCCATTTTATTGTCCGCCTCATAATATTCCATTTTACAATGTGGATGGCCCATAATTTATTAAGCCAGAGTCATACAGATACTCAGTTATTTCTAATTTTCTCTATTACAATTAAAGCTACGATTACTGTTTTTGTACATGGATCTTACTGTATTTGTACGATCAGTTTCCAGCGGCATAGTTGCCGGGGTTTGGCAACATGTGCCCCAAAAGATGGGCACTGCCACATTGCTTACCCCATTTATGACCCTGTTAGTAGTGAGTGACGATGTCTGATTCTCCTACTTTTCACGGGACCTGGGGTTTTAATGAAATGCTTTGATTTTGGACCATCTGAAAGGCCTCTTTCGATTCCTGTATCTTTAATTATGAATGGGGTTGAATCTCTCTCTCATATATTATTGGCCAAATGTGAACTCTCTATACGTTTTGTCCATTTTTTCTTTTTAGCTGGTCTGAGGCAATTTTCAACTGACCTTAATCTTCTAGAGGTGGCTGGTGTTGGCAAAAATTGTGGGGTTAGGAAAGCTGTGGCAGGGGTTTTGAATTTTGGCAGTTCCAAGAAAGCAGCATTTCTTCGCAATTTGTGAAGCCGGGAGATGGATTCTGCCAATTTTGGAGTAAATGTGGAATTTTCTAATGTAATCGTGAGGCAAGAAACCATGTGACCTCTGTCACCTCATCCTGACAGTGTCCGCAGTGCTGTCCTTTCTGGAACTGTATGAAATTGCAGTCATGAATGCTTTGGAGCGTCTGCTGTGTGCTGGAGTTCTACAGATGAGCTTAATTATGGGAACACCCTCCTGTCCCCGGGGTGGGGAGGGGGATGAGCAGGGTGGGCTGGAGGAGGAGATGCCTGCCACTTTGCCACCCTGGAAGCTTACTGCAAGAGCTGCACATTTTCCCACCTGCCTAACACAGGCAGGGCTTTGGTGGCTTTGGTGGTGGGACCCCAGGGCTGGCTGTTTTTGCTCTTTCATCACTTTTGTCAGGACGTATTGAAAGGCCTTTAAAAGGCCTCTGACTTGCAGGGCCTCTGACCTGCAGGTCTTTTAAAGCATCTCCAGCTTTTCTAGTGAGTTTTTGTATTTTGGACGGGAATGTCTCACGAACCCTGGCATGCCAAGAAAGTCCCCAATTTCCCGGCAGGTAGTGATGGATGCAGAGCTGTGCTCTTTGTTTAAGAAGCTCCTCAAGGCACTCTGGCCAGGACAGTTTAACCACAGGGACGCTGGTGGACTCAGTCAATCCGGACCTGGCAGAGGGCAGCAGCTGCCTATAAGTGTGTGCCAGTTACAGCAGGGCGTGGGCTGCTGTCCAGGTGGCCTGACTTTCTGTCTGTGTTCCTTTCCCTGTATCACCCTGAGTCTGAGCCAGACTTCCTCTTTGGTCACAGGTAATTCATCACCCTTATCAACCGCCATAAGTATCAGTCCACAGTGCTCTGAAAAGACTTCCTCTTTGCCGTTGGTGTAAATTACAGGAGGAAGCTAACACTATTTATAAATCAATTTCATTTTCATGCAAGTCTTATTAGTCATGATACCATTTTGGGCACTTCCTAGAAGCTTTTTGTGTTTTTAAATGCTTTGGATGAAAATCCTCATTTGTCTTGTAAACCTCCAAGGTGGATGTGATCTCGGCGAACACCAGTAACAGCGTGATGTTTGTGACTTTATCCGATGCTGGGCGGACCACAGATAGAGTCCCCAGATGCTGAGACACTGGCTGCAGTGTGCTCAGAGAAGGGCGGCTAGGGCGGTGAGCAGGAAGCCCCAAAATCGTCCCTGTCAAGCCCAGCTGGGGAGCCGACAGTGCCTTCCCTAGAGGAAGGGTGCTAGGGATGGTCATTTAGCTGTCCTGACATGATCTGTTGGCCCCACGAGCAGCAGCCAGGTCTGTATCAGACAGCTGTAATTTCCTACTGATAACAGGAACACAGATAAGGGGGGCCCCATCCCAGACTGATATTAGGTTGGCTTTTGAATCACCAGGCTCCCTGGGTGTGCCTTAAGCCCACAGGTACCCTTTAAGCACCTGCCATGAGGGCAGATGTGACAGATGCGTGTTTGCCCTCTGGGCGGTGAGTGGGTTTTGGGTAGTTTCTCTCCAGGAAACGATGAATCACTCGGATCTGAGCAAGTGCCAGAGAAGTCTTCAATCAGAGACTGAACCCAGGAGGGTGTTTCGGCCTTTCTAAGTCCTTAAGGGTTGTAGGGAAGGTTTTGAAGAATGGCTTTTGACTTTACCTTCTGAGAGGCCCTGTCAGGGAGTGGTGATGCTGTGGGTGAGAGCAGTTTTGAAGGTGTCACATCCAGGCCAACCCTGAGCCTTGCTTCTGTAGCCACCTCCTACAGGAGGTCATGACAATAATAAGATTTTGCATGTGTTGTCCAGGAGCAAAGACCTTTCCAAACTAGTCATTGTGTTGACCACTAAGGATGACAGCCTGGTGGGCTCAGTCAGAGCCATTGTGTTAATACCCTGCTCCCACACACATAGCTGGTAAACGCCAGAAGATAACACTCACAGCCAGGCCTTCTGACCCCCAATTTTGTGTCATTTCTGCTTTTCAATCTTACTCTTAGGTGTCACGGCTGTTTATTTAAACTGTTTGCAGTGAATTTTGTTTGGGAGCATTGTCTTGTGAAATTTATGCTCTGGCAGAGAACAATTCCTGCTGTCTTCTTCATTTCTTCTAATTTTTTTTTTTTTTTTTTTTTTTGAGACGGAGTCACCCAGGATGGAGTGCAGTGGCGCGATCTCGGCTCACTGCAAGCTCTGCCTCCCAGGTTCACATCATTCTTCTGCCTCAGCCTCCCAAGTAGCTGGGACTACAGGCTCCTGCCATCACGCCCAGCTAATTTTGTTTGTATTTTTAGTAGAGACAGGGTTTCACCATGTTAGCCAGGATGGTCTCGATCTCCTGACCTCGTGATCTGCCCACCTCGGCCTCCCAAAGTGCTGGGATTACAGGCATGAGCCACCGCGCCTGGCCATTTCTTCTCATTTTTAAATTTTAGTGCTTTTCCCCCTTGTGCCCCGACTTGCCAAGCTACTTTGAGGGTGGTGGGTGCACCTTGCTGTTTTACACTCTGGAATGTCGTGATGGGACCAAAAATAAAAGTTTCTTGCTTGAGATGAAGACTTGATTTCATGAGTGGTTGCCATCATCAGGTCACAGAATCTCAGCATCAGAGTTAGAGCCTGTCAGATTCTTGAATTACCTCTACAACCTCTTTGCCAAGTGGTGGTTTAGACTTTTTGAATGCACCTTTTGAGGGTGAGCTCACTCCCTCTAGTAAGCCAGTTCTTGGAAGCTTAGATTGTGCCTTCTGCCCTGGATTTGAAACTGCCTCTCTGTCATTCAGACTTCAGTTATAATCTGTGATTATCTCTCCAGCGCTGGCTGCCCTGTAAACACGTGCTAAATATTAATTGACATTTAGAATTAGATGGTTGCCACCTGCTTTGCTAAAGCCACATGACTGGTTTGTCTTTACCCGGGCCTCATCCATTGATACTGGATTTATCCACGTCAGATGAGGAGGTAGTGCTATGCAGAGAAGAGCGGTGGAGACTAGGAGTCCAACCTGGGCTCCCCATTCTTCTCTGTTCACTTTCCAGTCATGTTGGAATAAACCTGGTGCCCCTGGCTCCTCATCAGAAATGGGGTGATGATGCTTGCCCTGGAGTGCTTCCCGGGTTTGTTTAGAATCGGATCAGATGTGCTTACAACATGTGAAGGAGTTTCATACATTTTATGGAAAGTGAAGGTTCCCGCTGCCTTTCCCCTGGGGCTTAGCAGTAATGTGCTGAGTGTTCTGAGCACAAACAAATAAGGGGCATTGGGGAAGGTCTGTGGGCTTTGGAGGATTCCTACCTCCCGAGTCTGACTCCTCTAGGCTGGACCTGTGGCTGCCCCGAGAGCCCCAGGAAAACAAGGATCAGTCTCAGGGTCTGTATCGACAGGACAGACAACACTTTAACTTCAAACAGGCAATAGAGAGCCCCAAGTTCTGTTTCGTTCTGAGTGTCCTTTCAAAGGTAAGTCAAAGGTTAGCCTGTGCTGAAAGCCGAGTTTGTTTTCAGCAGTTCTCTTTCATTTGCTTCTGGCACAGTTCCTCATTGCTGTTTATGTGACGACCTGCCAACTCCTTCCTCGTTAAAACACCAGGGGCTTGCACATGCGCCGCGTGGCCCCCGACAGCCCTAGGCCATCTGTGTCTCCTGGGTGAGTGGAGACCCCAGTCACAAAACACATCCACATCCTCCTGCCTGCCACCGCTTCCATCCTGGTTTTGGCAAAATGGTCACCAGGGGTCAATGAACTTCGCTTGAGCCCTGGTCCTTTGCTCTGGGACACCCACTGGTTCTCAATATTATAAGAGTAGAACTGAGGGAGCCTGGATCCTCTATTTCCATTATACAGGAGGAAAAGTGTTCTGAACCAAGAAAATACTTTCGCTTTTGGAAATCAATCACCATATAGATTTAATGCAATTACATCATTCTAGAAATACGTAGCTTGGTACACAAATACATGGGATTAGACTCCTGGCAAGTGTTGCAGAATGGCATCAAAGAAGACGTGGGAAGTTGTTAAAGAAAACATGGCCACATAGCACTGCAGACATCTCCTGGGCCCTGCGATGGGGCAGGTACCGCGTCAGAAATGAGCAAGCCTCGTCCCTGTCCTCAAGGAGAGAAGACTCACTTGGTAGACAGATGTCTGTTCAGCCACTTGACAAATGACAGTAATATTTATCAAGCTACTGCCCTGGATGGCTGGGCTGGAGGGCTGAGGAGAAGGTTGAGGCTAAAAGATAGAGTTGTGTGGGCATGTTTATGAAGGGGTCATATACCTGGACAGCCGGGGGAGCAAACGGAGGAGGCAGGTGGAAATCCAGATTTGAGGGGTAATTATTGTTCAACTCCTGCAAGACACTTAGTTCTTTTTTTTTTTTTTTTTTTGAGACAGAGTCTCGCTCTGTCGCCCAAGCTGGAGTGCAGTGGCGCCATCTCGGCTCACTGCAAGCTCTGCCTCCTGGGTTCAAGCGACTCGCCTGCCTCAGCCTCCTGAGTAGCTGGGACTACAGGTGCATGCCACAGTGCCTGGCTTATATTTTGTATTTTTAATAGAGACATGGTTTCACCGTGTTAGCCAGGATGGTCTCGATCTCCTGACCTCATGATCTGCCCGCCTTGGCCTCCCAAAGTGCTGGGATCACAGGCATGAGCCACCACGCCTGGCCACTTAGTTCTTAAAGAAGGGAGAGTAGGAAGAAAAGTGCAAGTGAGAAAGACTGAACAAAAACGGGGATTGTAAGAGTGCATTTATTGAGACAGTTTTGCATTTGCATTTGCTCGGCCAGTCTTGTATGTAATTAAATGTTGCTTACCATGACATCATTTCATTTCCAAGGAGCAAACCCACAATATGAAAATGGACCCACTGTTATGTCCTAGATAACGTGCCTTAGGTAATGTTCTAGTTGAAGGAACTAGAAAGGGGAATTAAAATCACTTTTATTTACTTGCGTAATAAGTGGAACAGCAGATTCCTGAATTGTCCATTAAGGGGCGTGGCCTAAAATAATTCAAATCCTTTTATTTATTTATTTATTTTATATTTTTTTGAGATGGAGTCTCACTCTGTCGCCCAGGCTGGAGTACAATGACGTGATCTCAGCCCATTGCAACCTCTGCCTCCTGGGTTCAAGCAATTCTCCTGCCTCAGCCTCTTGAGTAGCTGGGATTACAGGCACTCGCCATCATGCTTATTTTTGTAGAGATGGGGTTTCACCATATTGGCCAGGCTGGTCTCGAATTCCTGACCTCAGGTGATCTGCCCACCTTGGCCTCCCAAAGTGCTGGGATTATAGGCCTGAGTGCCCGGCCCCCATATTTATTTTTAATAATCGATGCTATTCGAGTTGAGCATGCTATTTATTATTAATGTCATAGATAGAATTCTAAGTGGAATATGCTTGTAGATTTTTATGTTCTTTGGTGTATTATCTGTTTGGTTCTAACATAAAACAGTTTCTAACCCAGAGATATCTGGAAAGATAGTATTCCAATGGGATGTAATAACCTCAGAAAATTTGTGTTATTTCAGAAGGTCAAGCTAGAAAATGTCACATTGAAAAAACTTACATGTTTCTTAACCTTAGAGCTTTTCTGAAAATTCACAGAGAAACCCAGTTTTGCCAAAGAACATTTGTAAGATTTGGCTGAGTTTTCTGTCAAAAACATTTGAACTAGGGGTTGTAGAATCCTGTTTCAAGTGGTAAATAAAATCCTGTCAGGTGAAGCTGCTATTTCTTGCCAAATTTTGAGATTAAAATCAGTAGGTTTAAAAGGAATTTGGTATGGGGTGAGTGAATAGCAGGCATCTGAAAGCCGTTCCACTGGAAATTGAAGCCTTCCATTTGGTCCTCTGCAGGTTTTGTTTATCGTTTGTCACCCTTGAGGTAATTAAGATACTTTCTTCTTTAAAGCAGATATTCCCCTCAGTGCTTGATCACGTGTTTTAGCAGACAGCAGGAAACTGACACCAAAGACAGTCATGAGATTAACAGGCAGGTATGGGTTGATTGGTTGGTTTTGTCCGACTTCTTCAGGTAAATTAGCTTCTTCCTCGAGCCTTTTACTCGAAACATAACTGAGAGTAAAATTTGGGAATTTATGCCCAACTGGTTTATTCTTGTATTCTTTAAACATTTGTCCAAGATTTATTTCGAAGAGAGCTTGGAGGAAGGGCAGAGAAAGAAGAGCCTGGCTGCCTCTAACCTGCCTGCACCCCTCCAGGCAACAGGTGCCTGGGGTGACCGGGCCCACCCCAGTGCCTTAAAGGGCATGGTCCCTCCCGTGCCTCCTGGGGGAGGCATTGCCCCCTCCACCCCAAGCTCTCTTTCAAAGAAATTGTTTAACCAGATAATATCCTGGCTTCCTGAAATGAGTTCTGGTTAATACAATTTTCTCTGTCCCCAATTCTTAAAAAAAAAAAAAAAGTTAATTGTGATAAAATACATAAGAACATAAAATTTGCCATTTTAACCATCTTTAAGTGTATGGTTCAGTGGCAAAATGGAAACCCTGTACCCATTAAACACACACTGACTCCCTATTTTCCACTTCTCCCTAGCCCCTGGTAATCAGTCTTTCTGTTTCTGTGAGTTTGTCTACCTAAGGTAGCTCATGTAAGTAGAGTCATACAGCGTTTGTCCTTTTGTGACTGGCCTATTTCATTTAGCCTGCTGTCCTCAAGATTCATCCACACAGTAGCATGTATCAGAATTTCCTTTCTTTTTAAGGCTCAGTAATAGTTCATGATATGGATAGACCACATTTTGCTTTTCCATTCATCTGTCACACTGGATTTGCTGCCTCCTTTTGGCTATTATGAATAATGCTGCCATGAACATGGGTGTGCCAATATCTTTTCCAGACCTGCTTTCAGTTTTTTTTTGATATATACCCAGGACTGGAATGGCTGGATCATAAGCTAATTTTATTTTTATTTTTTTGAGGAATTCAGACTATTTTCTGAAGTGGCTCCACACTTTACCTTCCCACCAACAGTGGACAAGAGTTCCAGTTTCTCCATATCCTTGCCAACACTTGTTATATTCTGTCTTTTTTTTTTTCTTAAATAGTAGCCATCTTAATAGATGTGAGGTGGCGGTATTCACCCTTTTAAAAACTTTCAGTGCTTAGTTGTTAAGGCAGGCCCAGGGTGTAGATGTTGAGTTCCTAGGAACAGATAAAAGACTGCCAGGTGGAGCCCATGACCCTGTCACTTGTTGAGAATTATTGAGAAGATTTCCTGCTTTCAAATCAACGTATTTTCAGATCTGCAAAGAAGTTATTCAATAGAGGGGACAGCTAAAGATATCAAAGCACCACTAATCTAAGCTAAAGCCACAGCTGAGGATATCAAAGCAACTTCTGATTCTTTGCGGTAGGAAAATACTCCAGACCAATCCAGTGGGAAGGTCACAGAAGAAACTGTAGTCTTGGCTCTGTCTTTGCCATGGGGGGAGCTTTGCTAAGTCACTTCCTGTTTCTGGGCTTACTTTTAAAAAATGAGGTCATTGGACAACAACTAAGGATCCCTTCTGGCTTCCAAATTCTTGGATTCTGAGCAGTAACCTTGAGTTAGCTCACTGAAGAGGGGCAAGGATGCTTGTTTTTGAGAACAAGAGAGCAGAGCAACAATTCAGTTATTAAAGATGCCTCTTCAGTTGCTAAGAACTAAGGAGTGGAGCCTTTGTCTTGGAACGGATAGAGCTGGAATTAGACCTTGCAGGTCACCCAGGCCAGTGTGCCCCCTTTGCAGAGGAGAGGCTAGGATGCAGAGATGTGGTAATGCTATCTAGTTACGAGCTTTCTTTTTCTTATGAGTAAAAAAAATATCAACAGTAGTTCGTAGATGTGCTGGCCTGGGGTTGGGGCCTCACTGCTGGGGAGGTGGTCTCATCATTCGATGACAAACATAGCTCACCTGCAAGGGTGATGAAGGCAAAGAGATGGGGGACATGAGAAGGAGCTTCACAGAACCGAAAGAGGGGTCACTTCAAAATCCAAAGACCTGGGTTCCAGTTTGGTGAAACGGGGTGTGTCAATCCAGAGAGCCCCTCTTCACCAGCCCTGTGATCTTCATTGCACTTTGGCTGTCTTCTGGTTTTACCATCTGAAAGGCTGCATTCCTACAGGGTATTGTGAGAGTCAGCATGAGACAATGTATATGAAAGAAATTGTACAAAGATGTTATTAATACTGCTCGCACATAGTTTTAGGGTTAGAGGGTACCTCTCTTACCAAACACACGTTAAAATCTAAGTTCAACCTGGAAGGAATAAGAAGTATCAGGGTTACAAAGAATCATTTCTTATATTGTACATCTTTTCAGGAACCATCCCACTGCACCTTTTTTGCATGAAGTTAAACTGCACCACTCGTAAACTTAGAAAAATGTGTGTTTTGATGTTTATAGATATGTGACGTATTAGCGGGACAGATCAAGGGGGAGCTGGGCTCTGGTGTTTACTCCCAGGTGAAAAGGAAGGCAGATGTGTATTCCTCCCTGAATGTGTTTAGTAAGGGCTGGGCTTGTTTCCTCGGTTGAGAGAGGAGGTGTATCGGTACAGAGAGCTTCATTTAAAATTGCAAAATGAACCTGGGAGGGCTTCTTGCATTCTTTGTAGGTATCCTTCATGACTTCTGGTTCTCTGGCCTGTTCTAAATTAGAATTAAATCCGCAGTTCTTACTAGCCCCTGCATGCAGGGGATTTGACCACTTTTGAGCCTCATTTGCAAATGGGTGTGCTGATCTCACTTTTGCTTATTTCATAGGGGTTGAGGTAACATTTACAAAAGGTATATTTTGTTTTTTTAACTTGAAAGACCAAGGCTTTATCCTTGGCCTTAAGAATGTAGCTTATAAAAGAACAAACAAACCATACAATTTCCTCTACTCTCATACACACTTCTGACACCAAACGTGTGTGTATCTCTTCCACACCAAGCAGTTCTCCAGCTCTCGGAGCACACCAACTGGGTGCCTATAATTCAATTCAATTCTGACCCCATCTACCTGGGGTTAGCATCAGATTCCGCAGGTTAAGGGCTCGTTCCCACAAGCTGTCCCTCACTTCAGATGCCAGTCAAAGTCTGGGCCTCCTGTGCTTCTGCTTGACTGGCTATAAATCAGGGGTTCCCATGACCCCCTCCTCGGGTTCATTCCTTTGTGGATCGGCTCATGGAACTCAGGGAAACAGTTTACTGATTGTCACTGGTTTATTATAAAGGATGCAACTCCGGAGTAGCCAGATGGAAGGGTGCACAGGGCAAGGCGGTGGGGGCGGCGGTGGTGCTTCCATGCACCCCAGCCTCCCAGCACTGCCACGCGTTCACCAACCTGGAAGCTCTCTGAGCCCCTTTCTTTCGGGTTCTATGGAGGCTTTATTACACAGGCGAGATTGATTAACTCATCGGCCATTGATTACACTTAATCTCCCTCCCCTCTCCCTCCCTGGAGGTTGGGGGTCAGGTGGGGGGTGGGTGGGGAGTGGCTGAAGGCACCAACTCTCATCACAGATTTGTTCCTCTGGCAGCTGTGGTCCAGCCCCCATCCTCCAAGAGTCCTCTGATTAAACTTTGGTGTGGTTGAAGGGAGCTTATCATGAATGACAGAAGACACTCCTTTCACCTTTATTGTTCTGGAGCTAAGGAGCTATTTCAGGAGCAGGGGAGGAAAACGAAATATCATAACAAAAGACATTCGTATCACTCTGATAACTTAGAAATTATAAGGAGTTTAGGAGTTCTGGCTTGGATCTGGGGATGAAGACCAAAATATATATTTCCTATTACATCATAATATCACAGCGCCACTGAATGATAGGAAAACTCCCGAACCAACCTGTCTACGCAGCAGGTTTGTGAGCCACAGTTTCACACACATGGTGTTTCCTGGAGTCTGTAGGTGACCTGAGGTGGGGGCTTTGTCAGTGTGGTCACATGTGTCCTGGGATAGTTGCCTTGAAGAATGGGAGCAGTGTGGACCAGTGAGGTCTCGGGGTGGACTGGAAGTTATGTCATGCAAATCCTTCCTGTTTGGGCGATATTTGCAACCACGTGGCTTCACGAGTCCGCCAAAGCATCAGGTGAATAAACGGGAGAGGAGAAGAGAGTCTAGGACTCAGCCCTGGAGTATAAGTCAGAGCTGGAAAAGAAGAGGCTCCAGAGACTGGACGGCCACCGAGAGGTGCCACGTCCTGAAGGGCCAGAGGAGGGTTGATGTCGTGACCCCATGAAGCCGAGCAAGGAGTGGAGAGAGGAGGGCTGGAGGACTCCTGCCTGCCATGACCCAGTCCAGGGATAAGATGTGAGTGCCATGGGCCAGTCAAGACCGCCGGTTAGCACAGCAGGGCACAGTGATGGCAGAAGGATGGGAGCAGAGAGCCGGGCAGAGTGGACAGTGATGTGGGCAGGCGTGGACTGCACCAGGTGGTCAGGGATCCAGAGCTACGAAAAGAAGGCCATAACACAGCGGCAGCTCGCAGTCCAGCTGCCTTGAACCCAGAATATCTCTTGGCCTGTCCCTTTCCCTCTTTTTCTTCTGTCTCTACCTCCTTTCCAGGCGGGGAATTGTTTCTCTCCTAGTCTTCCTGCCGTCAGGTTTTTTTCTTGCCAGTCTTTACATTGTTACGGTGATGCTTTTTCTAAATCTTGGATCAAAGTGTCATTTTGTTCCAGAATCTAATGGCTTCACACAGCAGAGCCCGCATCTCCTGGCACAGTTTCCCACTCTCCATTCTTCTCTTCTGCACATTCTGTGTTCTGGGGAAACCCCCCCTTTCCAGTCTGGTGGTTTTAAGCTTCCATGCTGGTGCATGAAACTCTTGCTGTCCCACAGTACCCTGTCCACCTTCTCATCCGACATCTGAGGGTGTCCCTGTCCTCCTCCAAGCCCGTCTCCAGCACCAGCTCCTCTGATGTACCTTCTTTCCTTGATCATAACTCCCTTAGTGTTTACTTAAAACAAATTCAGTGATACTGACATATATTTTAGTTTGTGTGTGTGTGTGTGTGTGTGTATATATATATATATATATATATATATATATATATATATATATATATTTGGAGATAGGGTCTCTTGCTCCAGCCAGAGCAGGATCCTATCTTCAAATATATATATATATATATATATATATATATACACACACACACACACACACATACACATAAACACACACACACACACAACAACTAAAATATATGTAAGTGTTGCTGACATGCATTTATATATGTCATATATATGGTCTTGCGCTCTGTGGCTGGAGTGCAGTGGCACGATCTCAGCTCACTGCAGCCTCCACCTCCTGGGTTCAAGTGATCCTCCCACCTCAGCCTCCCAAGTAGCTGGGACTACAAGTATGCACCACTACGCACAGCTAATTTTTGTGTTTTTAGTAGAGATGGGATTTTGATTTTGCCATGTTGTTCAGGCCGATCTCGAACTCCTGGGCTCAAGCCGTGTGCCTGTCTCATTCTGCCAAAGTGCTGGGATTATAGGCATGAGCTACTATGCCCCGCTAGTTCCTTGTATATTACCTCTGTTTCCTTCATGAGCCTGTGAGTCCCTCCAGGGGACAGGACTTTCTTCTTTATCTCTGTGTTGTGGCCTCAAGCCCTGTAGAGGAGATGGCCTGAACGTTTGCTGAGTGGATTGCAGTTGACAGCCGGCCAGCAGCCCAGAGCGCTGGTGTTCCCTGGAGCAGTGGAGAGAAGTCAGACAGGCAGGCAAAGGCCACATGGAAATTGTCACAAACAAAAATCATTCATTTCCCTTCTCCAGTAAAAATAGTCATTTGTTTTTCAACTAATATCATCAAGTAGCTACTGTGATTGGCATGGTGGGGGATCCTAAGCTGTATGAAATAGTCTCTTTCCTCTACGGTCTTGAGATTTAGTGTGCAAAACCTGTCCATCATGACAGAAGAAGGGGCAGGTGGCAGTGGTCCTAAGGACAATGTAAACAAGCTTCATGGGACTGCAGAGGAGACAGGGCCTGGGGACAACTGAGATTAGACGTCATGGGGTCAAGGCTCTCTGTGCTGGACTCTGGGAGAGTGGAGACTGGTGGGCTTGCTGTGGGAGTTGGGGTGATAGGCCATGATGGGCCATGATGGGATGTGATGGACCCTGATGGGCCGTGATGGGCCGTGATGGGCCCTGATGGGCCGTGATGGGCTGTGATAGACTCTCGTGGACTCTGAAGGGCCATGATGGGCCATGGTGGACCCTGATGGACCCTGATGGGCTGTGATGGGCTCTGATGGGCCATGATGGGCCGTAACAGGCCGTGATGGACCCTGATGGGCCGTGATGGGCCGTTATGGACCCTGATGGGCCGTGATGGGCTGTGATGGACCCTGGTGGGCTCTGAAGGGCTGTGATGGGCCATGGTGGACCCTGATGGACCCTGATGGGCCGTGATGGGCCATGATGGACCCCGATGGGTTGTGATGGGCCCTGATGGGCCGTGATGGGCTGTGATAGACTCTTGTGGGCTCTGAAGGGCCGTGATGGGCCATGGTGGACCCTGATGGACCCTGATGGGCCGTGATGGGCCATGATGGGCTGTAACGGGCTGTGATGGACCCTGATAGACCGTGATGGGCCGTAATGGGCCGTAACGGGCCGTGATGGACCCTGATGGGCTGTGATGGGCTGTGATGGGCCGTGATGGGCCATGATAGACCCTGATGGGCTGTGATGGGCCATGATGGACACTGATGGGCCGTGATGGGCCCTGATGGACCCTGATGGACCCTGATGGGCCATGGGGGTGGATAGAGCACATTCCAGAAATGAGATGAGCTGAAAGTTGAGTGTGTAATCCACGTTTTTGAAATGGTGAGGAGTTCATTTTGATTGGCTCTTCCTCGGATTAATGTCGTGTCTGTGTGTGTTTTTTTTTGTCTGTTTTCCAGGTGCAGACCATGAATTACGTGGGGCAATTAGCCGGCCAGGTGTTTGTCACCGTGAAGGAGCTCTACAAGGGGCTGAACCCTGCCACACTCTCAGGGTGCATCGACATCATTGTCATCCGCCAGCCCAATGGAAACCTCCAATGCTCCCCTTTCCATGTCCGCTTTGGGAAGATGGGGGTCCTGCGCTCCCGAGAGAAAGTGGTGAGCTCTCAGGGCATGGGGACCTGGCACCGGCTGTCCTTAGAGAATGCCCTTGCACTCTGGTGATACCACCTGTCTTGAACTCTCAGACCCAGAGTTTTAGGTCTCCGTTGGAAATGGCCAGTCACGGAACTGACAGTGACTAATTGAAATTATTCTAGTTAGTATGGCTGTGTAAATTAAAGTGCCGTGGCACACACCACTGTTTATTAAGCTCCTGTATCTGTGGGTCAGGAATTCAGGCAGAGCACAGTGGGGTGGTTTGTCTCTGCTCTCTGGGGCCTCAGCTGGAAAGCTCAAAGGCTGAGGGCTGGAATCATCTGAACACTCACATTCTTTGTGACTGGTGGTTGATTCTGGCTCTTGACTGGGCTCTTTGCTGAGGCTGTTGGTCATACCAACTACCCATGGCCTCTCCACGTGGCCAGGGCACCCCACAACACAGTGGCAGTGGTGAGGTGAGCATCTTGAGAGGGAGGAAGCCAGGCAGATGCTGGATCTTATGGCCTAGCCTTGCAAGCCACATGGCGTCACCTCTGCTGTGCTCTACTGGTTGGGGCCATCACAAGCCTGCCTGGGCTCAAGGGGAGGAGAAATAGGTTTTTCTTGGTGGTGTCAATGGAAGAAGGATAAAGTTCATAAATTTGGGGAGGAGAACTAGGTTGCTGCCTGCAGGGTGGCCAATTCTGACAGGCTGCGAAGTGTAGCCTCCGGCCAGAAGCAGAAACAGACACTTTGAGGAAGGGGCAAAGAGACCAGGGATTTGTGCTGTCTGGGGTCACAGAATCTACATATTTAATAAGCCACAGGAGGGGTCATGAGTGTTCAGGAGAGGAAAACATGCACATGTGCAACTGAGCTTCCGCCTCTCCATGGGACCCATGTTCAAAACGTGATGGCACCAGCACCAGCCAAGGGTGGTGTTTTCTGGTGTCTAACATCAAAGGGTGGAGCAGAGGAAGGGAAAACCCTCAGGGCACATTCTCCCTAGACGGGCCAGGACCAGTTCCTGGGCTCTTATCAGGCAAAAAAAAAAAAAAGGCAGAGCAGCTTCTTTTATTGATACCAGTGCACAGTCTTTTGAAAGAGCTGGTTTCTGTTTGGCTCTTAGGGAGGAAAGCGTCGTGGCGGTTACTGAGGTGGGGTATGAGGAAGCCTGTCCTATCTCCCATTTCATCATGGCCTGGAACTCAGTTCTCAAGGTTTCTCTGGCGTCTCCTTGTCCAAGAGGGGGTCCGTTCAGTCAGTTGCGAGCTTAGAATTTTATTTCTAGTTTATTTTCAGGAGTGGCAAAGGGTCTGGAAGAGCAGGTAGGACCAGGATATTGATGTGGCCAGTTTTAGAAGACAGTCTGCCACACAAATGGAAAGAAACAAATCCTTACAAATAGGCATTTCATGCCCCCACCTAATGTGGATTTTGGGATGATGTCTCATGATTGGTCCTTTGAGTTAAGTTCAAGAGGAAGCTCTTCCTTGAGTATGTGTGAAGGATCCCAGCCAATAGTTGATGAGTTTTCCAGGGTGTAATTTCTAATGTCTGGGGCTGGGGAAGCTTTGACTGCAGCTTGAACTCTCACTAGCCATGTGACCCTGGGCTGGTCACTCCTCTTGTCTGGCCTCAGCTCCTCAGCCAAAAAAGGAGGAGCTAGACCAGATGGTCTCAGAGGAATCTTTCTATTAGCTTGCTGCAAAAATAATTGCAGTTTTGGCCATTATTTTTAATAATTATAATAATGGCCAAAACCGCAGTTATTTTTGCACCAACCTGCTGTTTTGGGTTCCATCTTTCCTGGTCAGGGGCCTGCCCTCCCGAACCCAGAACTCCTCCAGTGCTCAAGTGAAAGTTCCCTTGGATGGGACTGCCTGACTGAGACTGGAAGTTGTGTGGCACTTCAGGGTGTATGCGATGATAGCGTATCTGTGGAGGCTTGGCCATCCCCATGAAGTCTCCTGTTCTGGTGAAGGCAGCTCATTCTTTTCTTAACCATGTTTTCCCTTCAGGTTGACATAGAAATCAATGGGGAATCTGTGGATTTGCACATGAAATTGGGAGATAATGGAGAAGCATTTTTTGTTCAAGAAACAGATAATGATCAGGTAAGGAAGCCTGGGTGGTCAGGGTTACTTCCTAGTTTTGAGCTTTGAGCAATGGTTATCTGGAAACACGGCAGAAGTTTGTGCAAAGTAATACCAGCCCTGGCTGTGTGGACGATGGGGCAGAGAAAAGTGGGCGTTGATCTGTGTGGGGGATTTGAGCCAGATGGCCTAGGGGTGTGCTGAGTCCACACAGACTCAGCTCTCCTGGCTGGCTTCAGTTTGCTGACTGCTTCCCAGCAGACAGAGGAGGGATGGACTTCACACATGGGCCTGGACCACTGTCAGAGGTGTGTAGATTACATTGGTGTTTCAAATCTCAAATGCCCAATGTTCTTTTATTTAGTAAGTGGCTGAATTACTTTAAAAAAATATTTTAAAAGCTTTATTGAGATATACGTCACATATACACAATTTACCCATTTCAAGTGTACACGTAGTGGTTTTAGTATATTTACAGACAGATGCAACTATCACCACAGTCAAATTTAGAACCTTTTCATCACCCCCAAAAGAAACACCATAACCTTTAGGTATCGCCTCCCCTATACTCTACTTTCCAACCGCTGAGCCCTAAGTTACCACTAATCTTCCTATCTCTATAGATTTCCTTATTCTGAACTTTTGAATGGAAATATAGTATCCGGTCTTCTGTGCCTGTTTTTTTTGACTAATGTTTCAAAGTTCATCCAGGTTTTAGTATGTATCAATATTTTATTCCTTTTTATGGCCGAATAGTATTCCATTATATCTATAGACCGTGTCCATTCATCTGTTCCATTCATCATTACAAACAACTTGGGGCCGGGCATGGTGGCTCACGCCTGTAATCCCAGCACTTTGGGAGGTCGAGGTGGGCGGATCACGAGGTCAGGAGATCGAGACCATCCTGGCTAACAGGGTGAAACCCCGTCTCTACTAAAAATATAAAAAATTAGCCGGGCCTGGTGGCGGGCGCCTGTAGTACCAGCTACTCGGGAGACTGAGGCAGGAGAATGGTGTGAACCCGGGAGGCGGAGCTTGCAGTGAGCCAAGATCGTGCCACTGCACTCTAGCCTGGGCGACAGAGTGAGACTCTGTCTCAAAAAACAAAAAAAAAAACCCCAAAAAACCAAAAAAACCAACTTGGGTTGTTTCCACCTTGTAGCCATTGTAAACAACACGGCTGTGAACATTTGTATACAAGTTTTTGTGTGGACACGTGTGTTTGATTTTTCTTGGTTACGTACCTAGGAATGGCATTGCTGGGCCATGTGGTAACTTTACATTTAACATTTGAGGAACTGCCAGACTGTGTTACAAAGCAGCTGTTCCATTTTATATTCCCGCCAGCAGCGCACAAAGAGTTCTGATTTGTCTATACATCTTTGCCAATACTTTTCTGATTTTGTGATTCTAGTCATTCTAGTGGGTGTGAAGTGGTATCTCTTTATGGTTGTGATTTGTGTTTTCCTAATAACCAGTGGTGTCTGACATCTTTTTATGTGCTTATTGGCCATTTCTGAATCTTTGGAGAAATGTCTATTCAGATCCTTTGCTAGTTTTGTGTGTGTGTGTGGTTTTTCTTTTTTACTACTGCCTTGTTTGCCTTCATTATATATTCTAGGTACAAGTCCCTTATCGGGTATATGATTTGTAAATATTTTCTCCCATTGGGTGGGTTCTCTTTTCACTTTCTTGATGGTGTTCTTTGCAGCACAAAAGTTTTTAGTTTTAATGAAGTCTAATTTCTTTTTTTTTTTAAGTTTGTGTTTACCTTTTTAATGTATTCTGTTTTTTCTTTTGTTGTGCATTCTTTTGGTGTCATATGCATAAAGAGTCCTTTGCCAAATCCAAGGTCATGATTTATGTTTATGTTTTCTACTAAGACAAACCACTTCTTTAACTCTTTTGTTCACAGATGAAGCACCTTAAAGGGGTCTGATGTAGGGATTCCTGAATGAAATCGACTTGAACTAGTTCCTTTCCAGGAAGACAGCTATGATTAAAAAGGAACGGCTCTTTATAGCTCCAGGTTTAAAGCAAGTGTCCATAATTGCAGCTTCGGGACAGAATAGTCCCAGGCACTGCCTCCATCCTGCCCGCCCAGAAGGGCGGTGCCTGGGGAGGACCCACCATCTCTCTTTCCATGTTCTAGAGCAACCCTGTTGATACTGGGGATCCCTGCCCACCTGCTCTTCACCTCTCTTAGATGGGAAGACTCCGAAAATACTAATTGGTTCCTAATGGCCTTTGACAGAAACTCTTTGTACTGCATGTGGACACCTGCATTTTTAATTTCTATTTGTACCTGGCTTTAGATAGATTTTTGGCCGTCGGAGCTGAGGAAGCATTCTGGGCCAGCGTGCAGCGGGACCTGTTATGGGGGCTGCTTGCTGGTCTTGCTGGCCTGACAGGGTGCCTGTGGGTGGGGTGAGGCCTTGGAGGCCAGAGTATGTTCAGCTCCCTACTGATACCTCTTAGGACTCCCAGGATGCTGCTGGAAGCTGGGGAGCCTGTGTCCTTCAACACTGCTTGGTACTGCACGTGCCTGCGGGGGTCTGCCTGGCTGCCCATTCCCTTCCAGCCCACGGACAGCAAAGGGCCCTTCTCTGCTCTTGATCTGAGAATCTGTGCTGCTTCTCTAGTTGGTCCAGTCCAGCAGCCGGGTGAGATGACCTCTCACTCTCTTCCAGCCTCAGCTGTGTGTCTCAGGTGTAGACATTCTATTTCAGCATGTCTGATCCTCTCCAAACCTACTTGAATGATCAGCAGCACACTTTTATTTATCCCCTGTTTTATGTATATTCTTATTGTCAACAAGTTTCTCATACAAAATGAGGCATTCATTAATAAAATGATTACTAGAGTTTTATAAAAACTGTTGAATCATTACAAACAACTACTAAATGGACAGGTTATATTTTTTCCTTTTGTCTTTAAGGAGAGGATCAGTATCTACTTCCTCGATGTTCAGGGCCCTCCTTGGGCCCTGGTGCAGGCAGGTTCTTGGGCGGGGCTGTTGGTTTTATGTGTTTTTGGTTTTCAGATCATTACTATCTTAATTCAGTGCATATAAAAAAATACACAATACACATTCTCTTTCTCTCACACCCACTCATGCACACCCACATCTACACAGAAGTGCAAGAGTGCATCCAATTCCCAGCATAATATGGTGAGTCAAAGCCCATTTTTTTTCCTCTGTGCGCTGGATATTTCAGCCAAAGTTGAATTTTGGGGGCTTGAGATCACTGAGAATTATCTCCCGTTGTTAACATTACATAAATGCAGGATTGAGTACAAAGTGGCATTCAATACATTGTTGGCTTTCTGATCTTCTACCAGATTGGGCAGCCACATCTCCAGGTCACCGTGGCTGTGGCCTCTAGCTGGGCCATCTGCTGTGGCCCTCCCCAGGAGGTGCTTGGCCTCCGAAGTGAATACTGGAGGCCTCTGGCAAGGCCCAGCTTATACCCGAATTAACGAGGCTCTTTTTAGAAAACGTGTTCTTTTCTTAGGAAGTCATCCCCATACACTTGGCTACCTCCCCCATCCTGTCAGAAGGAGCTTCAAGAATGGAATGCCAGCTGAAAAGGGGCTCTGTGGACAGGATGAGAGGCCTGGACCCCGGCACACCAGCCCAGGCGATCGCTCCCAGCGAGACACCGTCAAGCAGCTCTGTAGTAAAGAAGAGAAGAAAAAGGAGGAGAAAGTCACAGCTGGACAGCCTGAAGAGAGATGACAACATGAACACATCTGAGGATGAGGACATGTTCCCCATCGAGATGAGCTCGGATGAGGCCATGGAGCTGCTGGAGAGCAGCAGGTAATAACTGTCCGGGGTGGAGGGCCTGTGCCAGAATCAGACAGTTAACTGTTCAAGGTTATTTTTATAAACTTTTCCCCCATAATTCCTTATTCTTTTATGGGTTTTAGACCAGTGGTCCCCAACCTTTTTGGCACTAGGGACCAGTTTTGTGGAAGACAATGTTTCCATGGACCGGGGGTGGATGGTTTTAGGATGACTCAAGCATATTACATTTATACTGCTCTTTATTTCCATTACTATTACATTGTAATATATAATGAAATACTTATACAACTCACCATCATGTAGAATCAGTGGGAGCCCTGAGCTTCTTTTCCTGCAACTAGACGGTCCCATCTGGGGGTGATGGGTGACAGATCATCAGGCATTAGACTCTCATAAGGAGTGCGCAGCCCAGATCCCTCACACGTGCAGTTCACAACAGGGTTCGCGCTCCTATGAGAATCTAATGCTGCCACTGATCTGGCAGGAGGAGGAGTTTAGGTGGTAATGTGAGGGATGGGGAGCGACTATAAACACAGATGAAGCTTTGCCAGCTTGCCCGCCGCTCACCTCCTGCCATGTGGCCCAGTTTCTAACAGGGGCATGGACCCCAGGGGTTGGGGACCCCTATTTTAGGCTGAATTTTGGAATCATGTGGACCCAATCCTAGAGTGGTATAAAGATTTGCTGTGCTGTAGCCAAGAGACAGTTGGTGATGTCAAACCTCCTTGGCTGATCACTTTAGCAGCCTGGGATGGAGTCAAGAAACAGGAACTGAGCAAATTAATAGTTCACGACCAAACCCATTTTCTTGGAACCTATTTATTCTTATTTGAGCACCAACTATGCACAGTTGGGCTGATTTATAGGCAAGGGCTGATTTCAGGCTTAAAAGTGAATGAAGAAAATGCTGTTTTCTCTATAAGCCAACTTTTTCCTTTTTAATTTTGACTTAGGTCCAAAGTTTAATGGAAATTTTGTTTCCTTTTTCTTTGCTGTTAACAGTGTGGTGAAATTCTGTTTGTATGTATTACTATTTTGGTGAAAAATGCCAGTTTTAAAAGATAAAATTCATTTTGAAAGGATATTTGATGTTTCAGATTTTTACATAATTCAGTATAATTTTTGATAATTTTGTTAACATAAAGAAGGGATAAGGAGAATCAGGAGTATCTTCCTGTGTCATTACTTGGAATAAAATATATCTTTTTTCTTGGTGAAAAATAAATGTTAACTGGCAACGAATATTGCTTTTCCCAACTACAGCCTCTAACCTGTGACAGGCTTAGAACCAGGGTCATTGGGCTTCTTATAATTGTCTTCTCTGCATGGCTGTTAAGTACAAAATTTAGTGGTAGGTGTTCCAGGTAACATCAACATATAGACAGATGGCCTCTGCATGATTGAAATTGTGAATTGTATTTAGTAGTGAGTGTGCTTATACCTGAAATGAGGTCATTTGCAGTTATTCTGTAATCATAAGGCATGTTTGGTTGATGCCATTTATTTCTTCTGTTAGACAAAACGTGATCGGCGTATGGTCATTGAGTTATTCAGCAGTTCTGCCTGTAGCTGGCAGGGGTTTTGTACCACCCTGGGTCCGGTTTGGGGCTGCTCTACCTCCCAGGCTTTTGGAACGTGACCGTGTAGGGTAGCAGGAGGTGGCACGATGGGAGGAGCCAGCAGTGTGATCACCGCATGTGTGTCTGAGTCCAAATGCTGAAACAAAATCATTTTACATTTAGAATTCAGCCAAAGCATTAGCACATAGACATGTTTATGGATGCTGGTATCTCACTTTTTCCCCCTCCACTGCCTGAAACAGATCTGGATGTTTAAAGAGATCATGTTAATTACAAAGCACTTAGAGCTAATCAAGAAAAAACTGGTACTTGATTATGAATCTATCATTAAGAATTCTTTGACTTTAATCTTTTTTTTCCCCTCTAGAACTCTTCCTAATGATATACCTCCATTCCAAGATGATATTCCTGAGGAAAACCTCTCCCTGGCCGTGATTTACCCTCAGTCAGCCTCATACCCTAATTCTGATAGAGAGTGGTCGCCCACTCCCAGGTAAGCTGTTCCCTGTTCCCCTGGCCCAGTGCAGAGGCTTAGAAGTCAGTGATAGGAAGCAATTCTAAGAAAAGAATGAAATAGAAATGAAAAGTGAAAATAATTAGGACCAGGAAAAACACGGTGTAGAGTCGGAGGTACAGATTAGGATTAAACACAGAACATATTCAGATCATACACTTATATCTGGTATCAGAATCCATCTGCAGATATGGCTGTTAGCTCCCTGGAGGTGAACTTGAAAGGAAAAACATGTAAATTACATCATGCTAATTGTTAATAGGGGAAAACACAGTGGCAGAGCCTTTCTTGATACTTAGCCCTAAGTAAAATTCAAAAACAGACATTGCTTCAGGAGCCGCTGAGGTCGTTCAGGGCTATTAGAATGGTGCCTCCGCCACACTTAATCCATTCTGCTGAATTCAAGAATATTTATTTCCCTGAAATGAACTCACAAATTGCCCTAGAGGAAAACTTGGAGAACTGGAGCTGCTCACTGTGCAGATGCCATCCTGATGACCCCAGAGATGTTTACATCAGTGACACCTCTGGGAATAGTGAGCCCCCTGGCTAGTTTTCAAAGGACTTGGGGAAGAGGGTAGATCTAAATCCTGTGTTCTCAACACAGGAAATAATATAACCCCCATTGGGATGAAAATTCATTCTTGGATGGCCACAAAATCTTAGACATTATAATGGTTTGTGGTCTCTAAGGGGCCACAGCATTAAAATCTCATGGTGGGTGGAGTTGGGCTATTAATTTCTCAGAATGCTCGGGGGCGTGTTGATAATGAAAAAGAGACTGAGAAACGCTGATCTAAATGCTAGTGACATCCTTGGGTTATTCGTACACCTCATGCTTTACATTCACTTCTGGTTCACGGTGGAAGTGTGCCAGCCCTTAGAAACTCTGGGTTCCTACCTGAAGCCAGTCTTATCAAAATGCCACCCCTGGTTCCAGTTTGATCAGGGTAACCTTGTGAATTAGCAAGCAGCAGTCCCCAGTGTGTGCTGACATGGAGGTTGGAGAGAAAATAGATATGTCCCATGCCTGGTTTCCAGCCAGTACTGATGTCGCAGGTTAGTCCAGCAGGCTGAGGCTGAGGCCTGTGACAAAGTCCCTGCATGGAGGTCTTCCTGCGTCAGAGCCTAGCCCTGTTCAATAGAAATGTAATAACTAGCTCCATATGTAATTTTAAGGTTTCCAGTAGCCATATTTTTAAAAAGTAAAAAAAAAAAAAAAAAAAAAGATGAAATTAATTTTAAAGCTATATTTCATTTGACCACAGTATTTCCAAAATATCATTTCAACAAGCAATCAATTTTAAAGAATTATTAATGAGATACATCACATTTCTGTTTTCATACCAAGTCTTTATAAACTCCATTATGTATCTCACATGTGCAGAACATCCCAATTTGGACCAGCCATGTTTCAAGTGCTCAGGAGCCACCTGTAGCTGGTGGTTTATTATATTGGACAGTGCAGATACAAGACCTTTCTAGATTCTCATTCTTTCTCTAGGTCTGTGGAGATAAAATCGTGGAGAGAAAAATAGTGCTTTAGGAGGAAAATAATGTAGAATATTTAGAACCCAATAGTAGATGAAAAAATCTGTTCAAGCACTGTACGTTAATTTTAAGGGTTTAAAAGAAACACTTTAAACACAACTCTGAGCATGTTTAATGCTCAAAACATCTGTAATGTTTTGCCTCATGAATGCAGCATAATGACTGATTCAGGTTATGTAGATCTGACCATCACCAAATGGAATGACAAATTAGGATAAATAGCTACATTTCCACATTTGGAATTAGGTATTTTCTGTAAAGAGACAATTGACAGCACACACGAGCAAATTTTTGGATTATGTAGTTTGATTAAGCACGAAAGTGTGACCAGAGATGATCACTCCTACACATGGGTGAAACAGAAAGTGAAATAGGCCATTTGACAGTTTCCTGTTTTTGTGTCTCAGAAAATTCACGCTGATTTCTTAGCAATTTCAGTATCCAGTGCTCTGTCATTATCAGATGTCTGAGTTTCTTTATTTTCTTAAAAATGTCATTGTTGAGAGTAGTCAAATACTTTATGTAATCTTATATATAATCTTTATATAAAGTATATATACTTTATAATTATATATAATCATATATAATCTTTATATAAAGTATATTATATATGATATATAATCTTTATATAAAGTATATTATATATACGATATATAATCTTTATATAAAGTATATATACGATATATAATCTTTATATAAAGTATATTATATATACCATATATAATCTATATAAAGTATATTATATATACCATATATAATCTATATAAAGTATATTATATATACGATATATAATCTTTACATAAAGTATATTATATATACGATATATAATCTTTACATAAAGTATATTATATATACGATATATAATCTTTACATAAAGTATATTATATATACGATATATAATCTTTACATAAAGTATATATACGATATATAATCTTTACGTAAAGTATATATACGATATATAATCTTTACGTAAAGTATATATACGATATATAATCTTTACGTAAAGTATATATACGATATATAATCTTTACGTAAAGTATATATACGATATATAATCTTTACGTAAAGTATATTGTATATACGATATATAATCTTTACATAAAGCATATATACGATATATAATCTTTACATAAAGTATATTGTATATACGATATATAATCTTTACATAAAGTATATTGTATATACTTTATATAATCTTTACATAAAGTATATTGTATATACTTTATATAATCTTTACATAAAGTATATTGTATATACTTTATATAATCTTTACATAAAGTATATATACGATATATAATCTTTACATAAAGTATATTGTACATACTTTATATAATCTTTACATAAAGTATATTGTACATACTTTGTATAATCTTTACATAAAGTATATTGTACATACTTTGTATAATCTTTACATAAAGTATATTGTACATACTTTGTATAATCTTTACATAAAGTATATTGTATATACTTTGTATAATCTTTACATAAAGTATATTGTATATACTTTATATAATCTTTACATAAAGTATATTGTATATACTTTATATAATCTTTACATAAAGTATATTGTATATACTTTATATAATCTTTACATAAAGTATATTGTATATACTTTATATAATCTTTACATAAAGTATATTGTATATACTTTATATAATCTTTACATAAAGTATATTGTATATACTTTATATAATCTTTACATAAAGTATATTGTATATACTTTATATAATCTTTACATAAAGTATATTGTATATACTTTATATAATCTTTACATAAAGTATATTGTATATACTTTATATAATCTTTACATAAAGTATATTGTATATACTTTATATAATCTTTACATAAAGTATATTGTATATACTTTATATAATCTTTACATAAAGTATATTGTATATACTTTATATAATCTTTACATAAAGTATATTGTATATACTTTATATAATCATATATAATCTTTAAAATATATATACTTTATATAATCTTATATATAATCTCACTTGATGTAATTGACCTCTGATTTTGTCTTTCTTTTAATGTGTATCACGTGGTGGTATCCAGTAGCCTGGTAGATTGCAAAAGGACTACCCCTCATCTTGCAGTTGCGGCCGAGGGAGGTCTGTCTAGTTCTTGCCCTCCACAGTCTTCCCTGTTCCATCCTTCGGAAAGGTAGAGGAGTTATTTTCCCCATTGGGATGTATTCAATAATGAAAAATTTGATCTAACTCTTATATAAGTCTATTTTACCATTAACCAAATTACTTATGAAGAAAATACCTGTAGATTATATGAAGTGAAAATTTTGATCTAACTCTTACAAATCAATTTCACTAACCAAATTACTTATGAAAAAATATGTATATAGATTACTCTTTTCCTTTCATTATAAGCATTTGTAGATGATCAGATTTTTTTTTTTTAAATTCCTAAATTTGGCTCTCTGGAAATTATGGTTAAGCATATAATTTTACCTAATTCTGTGAAGTGCTTTGAAAATGAGAATAATGAAATATAGCTTGGGAATATGATCTTCTGTTTTCTGTCTAGGGTTGTTTGACAAATAAGTTTACAAGATATTTTTGGAATGCCACTTTAATTTATTATAAACATTTAAGTAGTTTATTGGGCTGTCTGAATAATGGAGTCAGACACTTTCCACAGCATTTCTAGACCTTAATCTTGGAGAATGGCCTGGGCTGGGTCTCAGGCTGAGGATCAAAGGTTGGTGTGTTCACTCGATGTAGTCATCTCAGATTTCTGCCTTCATTCCCTCAGTTTTGACCTACCTACTTTGTGGACTTACATGGTTTACTTTATAAGCCTTAGCAAATGAAGCTATGATTAATTTGTACATGGAAAACCTTTTTTCTTTTTGATTAAAGAACCAGACCTCAGGATGTACTTCATTCAGAGGCTACATTTGCAGAAGAAAAGTCCGTTTAAAATGAGGAAAACAAAGTTGTAAACAGTTAAAAACTAATTAGCCTTATTGGGACTGGCAAAAATACTGAAAACTTTGATAAGGCTAATAATTACCTTATTTATGAACATCAGTCATTGACCTTGTAAGCTTACTTTTTTGAACAACCTTTGATCTTAAAATAATAATATTTCATGACAGAGCACTTCGGAGTCATCTTTCTGATAAATCCCACTTGGCAGTGGGCCCCATTCCCGGGTCCTCTTTGGTCCGTCTGAATTCTCTCAGTGACGGTCGGCAGAAAGCACATCTGTATTTGTGCACAAGACCTTTGGAGAAGGGTTGCTGTGGCCTGAACGGGCAGCATTTATGGTGGTGGCCTGTTTGCTGTCGGGGAGGGGCTTGCCGCAGACTTTGGCGTAGGGCTGGGCTCCTTATGCATGAGTTACACGCCTGAGTGCCTCTATGGGTTTTGTGGCTCGTGGCTTTTATGAAGGGACCAGAATGTTAGGAACTCTGGAGTTGGGAATTGCTGCAGGAGAACCATGTTCCGCATTTCGTTCTTCTAGAGCAGAGGTTGGTAAACCACGACCCATGGGTCAAATCCGGTCCACCATCTGCCTCTGTCAGACTTTCCCGGGCATAGGCAGTTGGTTTACATACTGGCTGTGGCTGCTTTCACACCACCACAGCAGCGAGTAGTTGCAACAGACGTCGTAAAACCCATAAAGCCCAAGATATCTGCCACTGGGCTCTTTACAGAAAACGTTTGCTGACCCCTGCTCAGAGCAAGCTTTGTCTAAAGGACTTTATTTCATTTAGTGACAGTGAGATAATTTATTGCTGCAAAGAACTTATAGCCAAATATGTTCTATTTTGTCTGGTAAAACAGAATGGCAAGAGCTTTTTAGACAAATACTTTGAGGTTTGGGAATAGCACCGTTGAGGGTGAGAAGCTGGTTTCGATGGACTTACTCCATGATGATGCTGGAGAAAGAGTGGATTGAGGTCACACTTGTAGGTACTGAGGCCCCTCACTGGAGGCCACAGCCTGCGCTTTTCCTATTGCAGTGATACTGAACACGTGACTGTAGACACTTCAGTGGCACAAAAGCGTTGTCTCATTGGAGAAGTCCAGTTGTGGAGCTGGAAGAGCAAGGAGGTTGAAAGGCCAGGAGCCTTTCCTACATGGATGTGTGGGGGCCCCACGTGCCTTCTCATAGGACTGCTCCCTAAAGGGCAGAAATGTGTGTCAGTTGGGAGCAGGGTGTCCCATTGCAGAAGCTCTCCTAGTGTGATGTCAGGAGCCTCCTCTCCCCAGGCAGGCGAAAGAGAGCGTGCAGGCTGTCCTGTGGCAGCACATCGTTAGAAGGGCTGGGAGTCGGGGGCACCAAGGGAGCAGGGACCACCCTCTGCTCCTGGGTGTGAGATGAGAGAGGTAGCACTTGGTCTGGCTGCTCTATGCAGCTTGATCAAAGAGATTCAGGATCAGTTTAGCCCACAGGGTCCCTGTTTGTTGGATACAAGTTATGTATCATCATGAACTCACCTTGTATTGACAGGAAAGTTATATTCAATTGGAGTTGAACTCTAGGTAAATGAGACCAGGAGCATCAGTCTCCGAAGAATAGATAAGGTCTGGGAAAGAAGATGGCAAGGGAAACTGAAAGCTTTATTTCCTGCTTTGTCTGAAAAACCCTGCCATCTTCCTCTACAGGAAATGATGTGGGAAAATAAGCAATAATTAACCATGTTATTATGCGGCAATAAATAATTACAAGAATTGCTGCTGTAAATAATATTTCTCTAAGTTGTTTAGAATACGGTGAGGATCTTGCGGATAAGTTAATGACTTTTGGATGGTTACTTTGGCTGGGCAGAAGTAAGACCTCGTTTGGGTCTTCAGAGTGAAAATTCCAGAAACATGGAGGTGGTTACTGAGCGAGCTTTAGCCAGTTGGTGAGTCCCTTGTGAAATATTCCTGGAAGACATAAGATCTTAGAAAATTTCAACTTGTAGGCTCCTGCTCAACGTTATCGAGTTTATTTGTGGCATCCAGCATCTTTGGTAAAATTGGCACATCATATAATTTCCCTGTTTCCAAGGCCAGTGCAGATTATAAATATTTAAAATATGGACTCTAATGAGTGCCTACCCGAGCCAACCAAGACCCTTTTGCAGCCCTCTGACAGCAGAGGAACTTGATTTGGAAACAGATTGCAGGAGATGCGAGTGCAGAGTGGGGTGGGGAACGGTGGTCTTTTTGAGGTAAGAACAGACTATTTTTCCCTTTCTCTTTCCATCTCTTTCTTTTGTAAAACGTCCTTTTCTGGGCTACTTCTTTTTCTCCTCTCCCCCGCGGGTGCACCAGGCGGCAGGGTGGGGCGGGCGACCCACGTGGAGCGCCTTTCGCGGGACACGCTTCCCTGCCCCCTGGTGGCCGGAGGAGGGATTTGTCATGAGGCTCCGCTCAGAGCGAACGTCAGCTGGGGATGCATTTTCTGGGCTATTTGAGCCATGGAGCTGGGCCCAAAACATTTACAAAAGTTTCTTTTCCCACCTTAATTTTCGCTTTGTGTTTTCCTTAAGTCCTTCTGGTTCCCGACCTTCAACACCTAAAAGTGATTCAGAATTGGTCAGCAAGTCCACGGACAGGACAGGGCAGAAGAACCCAGAGATGCTTTGGCTGTGGGGAGAGCTGCCACAGGCTGCTAAGGTGAGAGTCTCTTCAATTCTGCCACGGACCGAAGATTTCTAACTTAGCTTAAATTACATGGAATTAGTATCATAGCACAGCCAAGAAACACAGCTACCAGGAGCCAGAGGTAAACCAAAATATATTAAGGGTTAGCCTTGAATGTTGGAATTACTTTCTTCCACGTTACCAACGTTATAGAGAGGTCTCATTGCTTTTGTAGATTTTAAACCTATGGGATTCCTCTTAGGATTTACTTTTTTTTTTTTTTTTTTGAGACAGAGTCTCACTCTGTCACCCAGGCTGGAGGGCAATGGCTCTATCTTGGCTCACTGCAACCTCTGCCTCCCAGGTTCAAGCGATTCTCCTGCTTCAGCCTCCCGAGTAGCTGGGATTACAGGCGCATGCCACCACGCCCCACTAATTTTTGTATTTTTAGTAGAGACGGGGTTTTACCATGTTGGCCAGGCTGGTCTTGAACTGCTGACCTCAAGTGACCTGCCTGCCTCCGCCTCCCAAAGTGCTGGGATTATAGGCGTGAGCTGCTGTGCCCAGCCAGGATCTGCATTTTCTATCACAGCTAAATGCAAATTAAATTAAAGAAATATAACTTACACACAATCTTGCTGTCTTGAAACTGTAAACAAAAATAGCTTCCGGCTCTTGAGTCTGCTAGGTCAGTGATGACTGGAGCAAAGCCACAGGGAAAGAGATGTGGACTTTTGGCCCATTGAAAGAGAAGCTGAATTGTGAGAGCTGGAATCCACATGTTCTTGTGTCCCTCACACAGAGAGACATCTGGGAGAGCCCTGGGAGAGGGAGAGCCCTGGGAGAGCCCTGGGAAAGGCTAATAGAACAGAAATGAAAGATTTCAGCCTAATAGATAAACAAAGTCAGAAAACCTTAAGGTTTTGATTCATCAAGTAGTAAATATTTCTGGGCCCTCATTGTTGGTGGGACCCTGAATTTGACCCTGTGGAGATCTCCAAAATAAATAGAGAAGCAGCTGAGTGTAGTGGAGAGAATGAGGGCCTGGGAGGCAGCAGGTTATTCTGGGTTTGAGTCCTCACTGCACCGCTTGCTAGAAAGGTGACCTTGGGCAAATGAGTAGACTTCCCTGAACCTCAGTGTCTTCATCTGTAAAACTGTGAGAAAATGACAGAATTGTTGGGATGTTAGAAGGGCTAATGTAGGTATGTGAAGTATCTGGCACCTGTAGGCCCTCTGAATATTTGCATTCTTTCTCCTTGGCTGTGCCACATGCACGCTGACCCCCAGTTTTCGTATCTTGGAAATGCAGTGGGTTTGCATGTAGGCACATAATTGGTTCAGCAAATATGTTTCTAAAAACATGAAATGAACACAGTCTTTTCTTTCAAGAAATTTTATTTGGTATGCTAATGTATTATAAGCATCTTGAATTATGTTATTATATCACAAACTTTAAAAAATATTGTAAGGCCCTTAGAAGATGCTATATAGCCTCTTGCATCCCCAGTAAATGCTTGTAATATAAATGAATGAGTGAGTGAGTGAATGAATGACTATTGAAAACATCCCTTATAAAGAGTCAAGATGGGCAGCTTTTTGGAGAGTAGTCTGTTGAGGCCAAAGTTGTGGATCCATTTCCCTTCTAAATTATATTTAGATTTCATAGAAAAATGCTGATTTCCCTGTCCACAGCTATGGTGCTGACCCAGCCAACTCTGTTTGCAAGTTTATGTCATTAGTTGCTGGAGAAACAGCATGGAAGTGCAAATCCATCACTTCTACTGGCAAAATAGTTGTAACCACAGATTTTCTGTAGCATTGTTTTCGTTTGCAGTTGAAGCTGTTTGATCAGATAGAGAAGTGAATGCTTTCTCCCCTCTTTTTAGCCCATGAATTGCATTTTGGTTTTTGTTTGAATAAATCTTTTCTGTAACTGGAAATCCCTCTGGTGGTAGAATCAGAAATGCTAATTTCTCACTCATGTGAACCAACTATCACCAAATCTTTACTTATTCACTCATGTTTTGGGAATAAACTTTATTGAAATATGCATACAGAGAAATACACACATTGTAAATGTATAGCTCAATACATTTTCACAGCAGGAACAGATCTGTGCAACGTGCACCCAGACCGAGAAGCAGAGCATGACCAGCAGCGTGGAAACCCCCACTCTTTGCGGTCACTGCTCAGACTGACTCCTCTGCTCCCTGCAAGGGGAAACTTGATCTTAACAGCAGAGATTAGTTTTGCAAGATTCATTCATGTTGTTGGTGTAGCTGTAATTCATTTATTCTCATGGCCACTGAGAATCCCAGTGTGTGTGAATAGACTTGTAATCTAACAGCATTTAGGGTGCTCCTGCCTGTTGGCATTGCTAATCTCTCTTCTCTTTGGCAGCTGATGTTTTACAGGAAAGTTCATTTGCTTTGGACCTAATATTCTTGGTTTCTGGACTTTTTGGCAGTTATAGAAATCACCAGGTGATTGCTGAGGCTTAAAAGTTCTGCCTACTTTTGATTACTTGTTCTCCTTGGGTCACGCAGTTTTTCTGGTTGCCTCTGTGCTGACCTTCTCTCTCTCTCTCTCCCTCTCTCCTCTTTGCTCTAGTCTTCTTCTCCACACAAGATGAAAGAGTCCAGCCCATTGAGCAGTGGAAAAATTTGCGATAAAAGTCACTTTCAGGCCATTCACAGTGAATCTTCAGACACTTTTAGTGACCAATCGCCAATTGTGGTCGGGGGGGCACTTTTGGACCAGAACAAGCCTCAGACAGAAATGCAGTTTGTGAATGAAGAAGACCTGGAGACCTTAGGAGCAGCAGCGCCGCTCTTGCCCATGATCGAGGAGCTCAAACCCCCCTCTGCCAGTGTAGTCCAGACAGCAAACAAGACGGATTCTCCTTCCAGGAAAAAAGGTACCAAGGCTGGGGCTTCCCGGCTGTCTTTCTGTTCATAGTTTGTGCTCACTCTACACATGACAGGTCCTTTCCAAAGTTCCAAGGAAACTGAGGTAGAAACTGAACCGTGACAACGATCATGTTCAGTCTGAGCTCTTCGGCGGAATATATTAATTATCGGAATTTAGTCATAGGAAATCAGACATGAAGGAGGCCTTGAGGATCATGTAGCAAACTTCATTTTACACACTGAGGCTGCTTGCTGAGACCTGGGAGAGTTAAGTCCTTTTCAGCACACCATGGGACCCATAAGTGTGACTTTTATAAAGCTGATTATTAGGTTAATCCTGGCCACCTCTCTCCTTGCTCTGTGTTGTTTTCCATCCCCTTACCCACTGTAATTTCTGCATACCATTTATCACAATTTCAAATGATCATTATTTTATTGATTTATTTTTGCCTGACTCCCCCTTAGAGTATGTGCTGTCTGAGATCAAGAGTCTTTTGTATCTAACTTGCCTTTCTCTCCTCGGCACTTGGCATAGTGGTTGGCACACAGTGGGCGCTCTGCGTTGGTTTAATGCACTCCTGGCTGTGTGTCAGTATCAACGATGCCAGGCCTGATCTCCATCCACCCAGCAGCTTCGTGTGGTTTTCTAGAATTATATGGACCAATTACATCATTCTCTGCCAGAAGTAAAGAGGACATTTGAAGTCACCATGCCCAGTGTCTGAGAATGCACAGTGTGGGATGCTTTGCATCGGGGTATTGATGGAGAAGTGCCTAATGAAAGCTTTTATCGTTTCATAGTAAGTGTAATAATAATGGTAATAGCCTCAATGCGTTGAGTGCTCAGTACACTTCAGGCACTTTACGGAGGAGGAATGAGGCTCAGCAAGTTAACTAACTTGATCCAGGCCACACGATGGTGGATGACGGCCCTGGTTTATGGACCTTGGTGATCTACGGTCATGTTGTACTGCCCACCATTTTCCAATGGGAAAAACACAGTCTGTGGCCTCCAGCGAGGGGCCTCGGTACCTACAAGTGTGACCTGAATCCACTCTTTCTCCAGCATCATCATGGAATAAGTCCGTCGAAACTGGCTTCTCACCCTCAATGGTGCTGTGCCCAGACCTCAAAGTATTTGTCTAAAAAGCTCTTGCCATTCTGTTTTACCAGACAAAATAGAACATTTGGAACTGTTGTGGTTCTTGAGCAGTTTGGGTACCTGGGAGCAAATCTGCACATAGTGTTTAAATGCTGTTTCTATAGATACAATACCATAAGTTCATTTCTAGAAGAGTGGTTTTCTGACTTGAGCCATTTGCCCTTTTAGATAAACGAAGCCGACATCTTGGTGCTGACGGCGTCTACCTGGATGACCTCACAGACATGGATCCTGAAGTGGCGGCCCTGTATTTTCCCAAAAAGTAAAATTCCTCTTAATTCCTCACATCATTTCCTATAATCTGAATATCATTCTGTGTGAGCCCAGTTTTCCCTTATGTTTGATTAGAAAGTGTGCAAGACAGCTGGGCGCGGTGGCTCACGCCTGTAATCCCAGCACTTTGGGAGGCGGAGGTTGGCGGATCACTTGAGGTCAGGAGTTCAAGACCACCCTGGCCAACATGGTGAATCCTTTTTCTACTGAAAATACAAAAATTGGCTGCACGTGCTGGCATGCACCTGTAATCCCAGCTACTCGGGAGGCTGAAGCAGGAGAATTGCTTGAACCTAGGAGGCGGAGGTTGCATTGAGCCGAGATCATGCCACTGCACACCAGCCTGGCCCACAGAGTGAGACTCCATCTCAAAAAAAAAAGAAAAAAGTGTGTGAGAGAGAGGCAGTGGGAGCCTCCCACTGCCTTGTGAAATGCGCCTGCTCTCCGTGGACATAAGGGTGTGGGCACTGGGCGGCGTCCCCACCTCTGGACAGGGACGCAGCACCAGGCTGCCCTCCCCGCAAAGCCTGAGGTCATGTTGTCCACAGTAGTCATGGTCCACAGCCCGATAAGTGGCAGCTGTGCAGGCCTTTCTTCCCCCAGGAGGGTCTCCTGTGATCCTGGGGACCCACCCTCAGTCCCCTTGCGATCTAGGGCAGGGCTGGCGCCTGGAGGGGAAGGGCAGGGAACAGCGAGGACAGCTTGCTGCTTCTTCAGTATATTTTAGGGGGATACAGGGAGATGCAGCCGGCTGAGAAATAATGGTTTTCTCCCCTAAGCTAAGGCGTTTAATGTCTCTTTCCTTGTCGTGGTACTTTAATAAACATCTGTGCTGAGATGCAGCCGTCTGCGGCTCTGAGGGTGGCCGCGTGCCCAGAGCATCACTGGATGGCGATGTAGGACCCTGGACTGGGACAGTCCTCAGCCGGTCTCTGCCGCTTTTCCTCCTTCCAGCGGAGATCCTTCCGGACTCGCAAAACATGCCAGCGACAACGGAGCCCGGTCAGCCAACCAGTCCCCGCAGTCGGTGGGCAGCTCGGGCGTGGACAGTGGCGTGGAGAGCACCTCGGACGGGCTGAGGGACCTCCCTTCCATCGCCATCTCCCTCTGCGGGGGCCTCAGCGACCACCGGGAGATCACGAAAGGTACCGCGGGCCTCGC
This sequence comes from Pongo abelii, assembly GCF_028885655.2. Lineage (NCBI taxonomy): Eukaryota > Metazoa > Chordata > Mammalia > Primates > Hominidae > Pongo > Pongo abelii. The sequence continues at coordinate 121,110,832 of NC_071997.2, read as the reverse complement.
GCGGGCGCCCTCTGGTGGCCGCCGGTCAGAAGGCGCAGAGGCTTAGGCTTCTCCAAGGAGTGCGTGTCAAGGCAGCTTTTCCCTTGGCTGCGGTTAATGATAGCACAGATGATAGCACCGAACTCATAATCCCGATGTTTCCGGCTTGCAGTTAGTCGGCCTCAGAGTTCTGTGGGTCACACATGGCTCAGGCCATCGTTGTGTGTCTCTTGTGCCCCAGGCCAGCACTGCAGAGACGACCTCCAGAGGCCTGCAGGCTAGAGCGGGTGTCAGTCTAATTAAATTAGAGGGCGTCGGCAGCGGGAGAGAAGCGCGCCGGCGCCTTGGAACAGGGAGGTCTGAGTTTGTCAGAGGAGGTCTGGGAACTTTTCCCAGCTGGATTCAAAGGGCATTAATAGGGTGGGCTTAGGTGATTCATTCATAGCACCTGCCATATTCGTAGCAACGCCCTCCCAGGGCCTCCTGACAGTTCCGTGGCGGGGTGTGCCCAAGTCCCCCAGCGGGTGCAGTCAGCAGTTATCAGCTGGTGGACACGGGGACTAGACACAGTGGCCCTACACCGCTCCTGTCCCCTCTCTCACCACTGCCTCTTTTCCATCCCCTCGTGGTATTTCTAGCAGGGAAGGGGCCGAGGCTGTGTACTTCTTCCCTCTACCTCTCAGGAGCCACCCCCATCTCCCCTTCCACCCAGGGCTGCCATGTGAGACTCCTGCGTCCATCCTGGTCCCTTCAAGGCTTTGGGAATTTTTTCTTGTGCAAAGATTGAGACCTTTTTGTTTTCACGCCGGTGCCAGCCAGTCCTTTGAGAGCGGAAACAAGATTGTGTGCTGGGTCCCGCCGGCTCCATTCATTCACTCAGTTTTCCTAGGGCCACACATTAATACCCAGCCTCACTGTGTTTCTGAAGTCATGGGGGCTCTCTGGACACTGGCGTGAGGAGGCCCCTGGGCGTTTCCTCCCTGATATACATGAGCTGGTGGGGGTGGGGTGGCAGCACTGACAAGGCTGGGCACCGTTATCTGAGTGTTATCTCATGGGGCCGGGATCTGCAGCTGTCCAGTCCTTATAGGTGAGGCCAGATCGTCACAGTCAGGAGACCCCAGGAGAGTCCCCGGAGGTCCTGATCAGGGCTCTGAGGGCGCATGTTGAAGCCAGTCAGGCTGGCATCAAGACCCAGGGACTCTTTTCCTGGACGGAGGATATTCTCAGTGTCTGATGTCTGCTGGGTTTCGGTTCGGTTCAGGGTAAATAGGAGCTCCCAGGGAAGGAGTGGGCGTGGCTCTGGGCCCGGGAGATGGTCAGAACCGCGGTCAAGGCTTAAGGTACAGCCCAGCTGCCAGAGCCCATCAAAGAACTGAGGGTCCAGGGCTGAGGTCTGGGCCTTCTGACCCTGCCACCTTCTCCTCTGCTCTGATCCTGGTGGGGCTGCCCCACCACGATGAGAACAGTGCCCTGCCTGCTTCTGATTGTGGTGGAGGCAGCCCTATTTTTGAAAGGGCCCTATGCTTTCTATTTACGACCTTATCAGTCCCCATGACCACCCTAGGAAGCAGATGTGGTTATTATCCCCATGCTAGAGGAGGGAGCTGGGGCTGGGAGGTGAACCACTTGCCCAGGGTCACCCCAGTAATCATGACGTCTGCCGAGGGATCCTGGCTTCTGCGCTGTGCATAGCCATGACTCTGCCTGTGAAGATGCACATATGTGCTGTTTTCACCCCTACTCCCTGTGTGAACATATGTGCCCCAACTAAGGTACACGTCCCCCAACATCCTCAGACTTGCCCTGGCCTCCCTGCATTGCTGCGCAGATGCCGCCCTCCAGGTAAAATGGTGCGGCCTTTACAAATACATTTTATAGGATTGTCTGCACAGTTGGAATGCACAAACTCTCAGAAAACACTTGTGAGTGAGCAAATGAAAGGTAGGCCTAATTTTGAACTGAATTTTCTTTTTCTTTTTCCCTGATCCTCTGCAATTGCTGTCACAGATGCATTCCTGGAGCAAGCTGTGTCGTATCAACAGTTTGTGGACAACCCTGCTATTATCGATGACCCCAATCTCGTGGTAAAGATTGGGAGTAAGTAAGTACCTCTTGAAAGTCACTTTGGCAGTAGCATGATACTGTTTCTGTTTCATGTTTTCTAATAGACCTAGACATTAAGCCTTAGAAATATATAAAATAAAGACTTTTCTACGTTGCATTATTGCATTATCTTCACTGTGGTCGGAGTTCCATGCCAATAGAATTGGCAGTATAGCTGATAGGTTCAGATAGCTCTCAGTCTTGTGAGTTTTCATTTCTTTTCTTTTTTTTTTTTTGAGACAAGGTGTAGCTCTGTCTCCCAGGCTGGAGTGCAGTGGTGCAGTTGTAGCTCACTGTAGCCTTGAACTTGTGGGCTTAAGAGATCTTCCCACCTTGGCCTCCCAAAGTGCTGGGATTTCAGGTGTGAGCCACTACACCCAGCTCAATGTTCTTATTGAATGTGAATAGTCACACTCTGCAGTACATGGGTATATCAGAGTAGCCTACATCTCTACCCTTTTGAAAAACTTCATTATTGGCTGGGTGTGGTGGCTCATGCCTGTAATCCCAGTACTTTGGGAGGCCGAGGCGGACGGATCACGATGTCAGGAGATCGAGACCATCCTGGCTAACACGGTGAAACCCCGTCTCTACTAAAAATACAAAAAATTAGCCGGGCGTGGTGGTGGGTGCCTGTAGTCCCAGCTACTCAGGAGGCTGAGGCAGGAGAATGGCGTGAACCTGGGAGGCGGAAGTTGCAGTGAGCCAAGATAGCGCCACTGCACTCCAGCCTGGGTGAAAGAGCGAGACACCGTCTCAAAAAAAAAAAAAAAAAAAAAAAAAAAAAAGAAAAACTTCATTATCTGAGGGCAAGGGATGTACAGGTATTTTTGCAGACTGTTAGCAAGCTTTTCTCCCTTAAGCCATGAATGTTTTACACCTGGTTGCCTTTTCCTTGACACGCGGCAAGAAATACCCCAAGCACGTTGTGGTTTGGTGCAGCAGCTGTACAGTGGGATTTGGGCTGCTGGCACGTCCAACTGTCTGCCCTGCTGGCACGGCTGCTGCTGGGCCCTCACTGGCTGCTGGGGTGAGGTGGAGGGGAGCCTCTGCCTGGGGGTGATATGGGGGGAGGGCTGGGGGCTAGCAAGAGTATTGAGCTCCTTAAGGACCTCGCTGGAGTCCCGAGCTTTCCTTGACTACTTTATATGACATTGGAAAGGTTTTCAGTCTGAGCCTCGGTTTTTTGACATCTATTTCATTGTTTTCTGTTAGATATTATAACTGGACAACAGCAGCACCCCTCCTCCTGGCAATGCAGGCCTTCCAGAAACCTTTGCCAAAGGTGAGCTTTAACATGAAAAAGAAAAGGGGACGCTAGAAATGATGGGTAGCTTCATCTGGGGTGGTTGGAATTTCACTTTTATTTTGGAAACCACAGAGTTAATTCCACTGTGCTCTTCTGAAGTTCATGAGTGTACAGGCCAGGAGTTTCAGATCTCTCTCTTGTACCTTGCACATGGTTCCCCCTCCTCCTTATCAAGGCAAAACCTCCCAGTCATGGTCGAGCGGACCAAAGATTCCTTTCTCAATATCTGCCGTGCAAGGGGTACAGGTGGAGGCTGAGCAGACAGGTGCCAGGACCTCAGAGCCCAGTGAGGACAAAGGGAGATGAGTGTCACCCTGGAAGGGTGGAGCAGGCATCAGGGTCAGGCGCAGGTGCCCTGTGTCAAGTGTCAAGTGTCAGTGTCAAGTGCTGCTCAGCCAGGAAGCCAGCCCCATGCCTGATTCTCTGAGGCCACAGCTAGTACAGGGCCTGGACAGCTCCCAGTCTACAGGGGAGAGTAGGTAAGCGGCCGTAGGGAGGAGTTAGGAGGGCAGCCACGCCACCTGCCAGTCTGCAGTGTTCTCATCTTACCCCAAACAATTCACTAGACAGTCAGCCCGGAGTTGTTAATTTTTTCAATGATAGATCTTCCTGCTAGATTATACGTTCTTTGCTGCAGAGACTGCCTTAGGCTTGTTTGTATCCTTTGTGTGCTTAGCAAGCTTTTGTATGGCTTAGGAGGTTGCAGTCGGTCAGCCAGTTCTAACACTTGAGATTCTTGAAGGTCTAATCGGACTTTGTTGAGTCTAGGCTTGCTCCTTCCTGGGTTTGTGTATGTGTGTGTGTGTGCCTGTGCCTGTGTGTCAGTGTGTGTGCATGTGCATGTATGCATACATGCATGTGTGTGCATTTGCATGCGTACATGTGCACATGTATGTGTGTGCATGCGGGTATGTGTGCATGCTTGTGCAGGTATGTTCCTTATGTGTGTGCGTGTGTGGATGTGTATGTGTATATGTGTGGATGTGCACGTGTGTGTGCGTGTGCATGTGTGTGTGCATGTATGTGTGGATGTGTACGTGTGTGCAGGTGTGTGTGGATGTGTGGATGTGCACGTGTGTGTGTGCATATGTTGTGTTTTGAGGACTGCAATCTCATCCTGGGTGGTGCTTTATCTGTGAGTATCTTTGTGGACTGGACTGAGGGCATGTTCTCTAGAGTGGTTTTTATTTTGTCCCTGCCATGGTATCCATGGCCTGGGACACATTTTTATGTCCCCGTTCTCAACACTTACAAATCCGTAAGAAAAAAGGCCATTGCAATAGGAATATAGCTAAAGGATTTATTTATTCACTGAAAAAGAAATCCACATGGGCTCTGAAACTTAAAAGAAATTAGTCCTTGTGATATGCATGCTAAATCTTTCTACAAGTCAGTAACTTTTGACTCTATATATGGCATTTCTCTAATATAGAAATTATTTTTAAATGTAGAATTTGCCCATCTTATCTTTTATGGCTGTTGGGTTTTGTATCACACATAAAATGGCCCTGCTTCCCCATTTCCAAAACTTGTGAAGATAGGCCCTATATTTTCTTTTTGTGCTTTCTTGTATATTGGGCATAGTTTTACAAGCTTTGGAAATTTCGAAAGATCTTAAAATCTTTCATCCATCTAGATTTTATTTTGAGTGTAATGAGAGAGGTATTAGGAAGCAAACCAGTTTTTTTCCTCAGGAAGTTATTGAATTGGTGAAGATGCTTTTTGTTTTAGGAAACAGAATGACTAAAAGTGGCTTAAGTAATGATCTCATATGATGAGGATCTTAGAGATTGGCAGTTTCAGGCTGGATGAATTTGGGTTAGCTTCTTTGTGATTTTCTCAGCTTTTCCTTGATGGTCACAAGATGACTGCCGTGCACATCGTCTGCTCAGACTGCCACATCTGAAACGGGAGGGTGGGGGCAGCTCTCTCATAGTTCAAAACTTGGTCACAAGAACCTCTAAAGCAGTTCTGGGCAAAGCAATGAAATGACCGTGAATGGCTTCGACCATTGAGGTGCATCCTCTGGAGTTGAGCCAGCTTTCTCCGCACGCATCGCAGCCTGGTTCTTGAACAGAGTTTCGGATCTGTCAGCAAGAAAGTGGAGGCAGATGAGCTGCTCACAGGGTCTGACATGGCTACTGAATTATCCCAGGACCGTGTATTAACTAACCCTATCCTCCACTCAGAGGCAGCTACAACTTCACCCTCTGTTACATGTCTCTGTGAGTTTAGATTTATTTCTGGACTTTGTTTTCTGTTCCTGTGATATGTGTCCTTGTATACCAACACTGCATTCTTTTAGTTACCATGTGTTTTGGTATATTTTAATACCCAGTAGTGCTTGTTCTACTTACTACTCTTCTGCCTGAGAATTTTCTGGGCTTTTTTTTTTGTTTTTCAAATGAACATTAGAATCAGTTTGTGAAGGACTGAAAATACTCCTGTTTGTTTTTTTCCTTTCTTTGGCTTGCTTTCTTTTTTTTTTTTAAATTGTGGTTTTGTTACATTTATGAGTGGATTTAGGGGAAATAGGGTCATTGACAGCTTTGTCAATTGTCCTATTTATGAACTGGATGTGAGTGGTTTGCATTTCGGTGCAGTTGGGTTTTCTTTTGTGTCAGATAGGGATCTTTTAAGCTACATAGTAAATTATTTATTTGTCTGCTTCCCTGCACCCTGTTAGACTGAATCTTTCAGCTTAAATCTTTCTTTCATTACTAGCTGAGGTGTTAGCTACTTGAAAGTTCTGTAAACTGAGGAAGGGACATTACATAACTTTTACCTTGGTCCTGGAATTAACCTCAAGATAGATAGATATTTTGTTCTTTGGAAAAACGTAGAAAATTATCAATTCATATTTAATCTCCCCATTAAACCCATTTACCTAAAAGTATGAATTTTCTTTTTAATACTGGAGATTTTAAATCAAATGCACCTATTAATGTAAATGTTTAGAAATTTACACTTAGTAAAAATCCTATGCATTTTACCTTTTGTTGAAAACTGTTTTATCCTCTACCCCATATTAATCATTTCATATTTTATTTGATAATCATCATATTGAGAGTAATAATATCTTAACCAGTTAGCCACTTTAATTTGAAAACTTCCAGTCTTACTAATCACTAATGATTTCTAATGCTTTCTTTTTTTGTTGTTGTTGTTGTGTTGTATTTTATTTGTTGTTTGTTTATTCCTTTAACATCTTCTTAAGTCTTCATGCTTAAGTTACCTTCATGTAATTTTGGACGCCATTAGGTTTTGCTTCTCTAAAATTTTTAACGCACAAATAGTATGTTGTGTTTTCTCTGATTTTTTTTTTAAATCTTACTTTAATTTGCATGTATGTTTCTTTTGGTTTGAATGTGCTAAGTTGATCTTTTTTTGTTCCATTATTTATGTTACCATCCATTTAAAACAGGCCACTGTGGAATCTATCATGAGGGATAAAATGCCCAAAAAGGGAGGAAGATGGTGGTTTTCATGGAGGGGAAGAAACACCACAATCAAGGAGGTAAGCCCAGAAGACAAAGCAGTGCTCACACTTAGCAAGTTTTGGTTTTGTGTAGTGAGATTGGTTTTCATGTACTTACATCAGAGAAATGAACGTAGGCCCTAGTGCTGAGTTTCCATGAGCCAGCTCTGCCATGAAGTAGGGCGAGTGCTCGCGGAATGTGGGGAAGGTGGGGAGGAAGGTCAGGAGCCAGCAGCACAGGCATCACCTCCTGGCTCTGTAACCGTTGGGAGACTGTGGTCCAGTCACTCCCTCATGGTAAGATTTCGTCATCTATAAAAGAAGGGATTCAGCCTGGGAATTCAGTTTCTTAAGAAATTAAATATCTTCCTTCTGCTTGTGGAGACAATTTTTCTTTTTCTTTTTCTTTTTCTCCCCTCCCCTCCTTTCTTTTTTGGAGACGGGCTCGCTCAGTCACCCAGGCTGGAGTGCGGTGGTGCAATCTCAGCTCCCTGCAACCTCTGCCTCTCGAGCTCAAGCAATCCTCCCATCTCAGCCTCTAGAATAGCTGGGATTACAGGCATGCACCACCACGCACAGCTACGTTTTCTATTTTTAGTGGAGACGGGGTTTCGCCATGTTGCCCAGGCTGGTCTCAAACTCCTGGGCTCAAGCGATCTGCCTGCCCAGGCCTCCGAAAGTGTTGGCATTACAGGCATGAGCCACCACGCCCAGCCTGTGAGGACAATTTTAATGAGGCATACTCACAGCAGTTGACTAATTCTCTGAGTCCTTTCACTGAAATGGCATGTCTAAAGGTCCATGGCTTTGGCTTTCATCTCCATGAGTGCCTGTGATTTCTTTCAGATCTTCGTTGCCCTCTCCTCCCATTTCTTGAAGCACTTGCTTTGCTTGGCTCCCAGGCCCGGCCCCTGTGTCCACCTGGACCTCCTCCTCCCAGCAGGCTGCTCCTGCTCTGGCTTAGTCACCTCTAGGAGGGTCCTCAAAGCTCACGTTAGGCCACCTTTTCTCCTTTTACTTCTTACTTTTCCCTTCTGCCCATGCGATGACTCCATTTTTGTCTCCAAACCAGACATTCTTTTCTATTCCACATCCAGTTTTCAAGTAGCCAACTAAGCAGACGTTGTCCTGCGGATGCCTCAACGTGTTTCACACTTAATGCTTCCAGAATTGAACTCATGGGATTCTTGCGAGTTCTTCCATCATTGGGGCCATAGTCAGAAAATGGCACCACTGTCCATCTGTGGGTGAGATTCATGCTTTAAGCCTCACTCCCACACCAGGTCCTATCAGTTTTCCATCTTAAATACTTCTCTGACGTGTCCATGTCTCTCCAGCTCTGCTCCCACAAATCTGTACTACCATCATCTCTCCCAGAGGTGCTTCCAGATGGTCTCTTTGCACCCATCCTCACCCTCGGTTCTTCATTCTCTGTACTGCAGATGCATTGGTCTCTTCAGGGGACTGCTCCTATTTATGTTGCTCCTTAAAGCCTTACTGTGGTTCCCCAGGGCTCTTATAATGAAGGCTGGTGTCCTTACCACGGCCTACAGTGCTTGTGTGTTCTAGCTCCTGCCTGCCTCTTTAATCTCATCTTTGCCGTTCTCTGCTCTCTGTGCATTAGCTTCAATGGCTGAAGGTACCTTCTACCCTGGGGGCTTTGCACATGCTATTTTCATTACTTAGTATTCTGTGGACCCCTCTCCCCTGCTTCGCTTAGCTAACTAGCAGATCCAGTAGCCCTTTCCCTGCAGATGAGTCTAGTCTGCTGTCCTCTGCCTGTGAACTTTTCCTTCATAAATTTTGTCATAGTTGATAATTATGTAATTACTAGTGTGACTGTTTGATGAACCTCTCCTTTCCGTCTAGACCCGAAACTTCATGAGGCAGAGACCATATATGGCTCTGATTGCTTTGGTGTTCTTGGACTCCATGTTGGACCCAGAGTAGGGGTTCAGCAAATATTTGTTGAGGGCACGCTGATTACTCTGGGAAAGTAGTATGAAGAAGCCACAGGGACAATAGTCAAGTTGGTTATTTTAATCATAAACTGTCATGAACTCTATTTATGCCATTAGTTGAAAGGGAAAACGTTTGCTGGAAGAGTTTTATCAAGATATAATTGTTCTTTGACATTTTCTGTTAGCATATCTGAGGTCTACTCATCAGTTTTACTGATCTCCAAGGGTTACAGACAAATGAGTGCAAATATATATGCTTTACACTAGAGGCCTTAAAGCATGAAGGGCCTCTCTAGTTTTCTTACTAGAGAGCAGAATGTTCTAGAATTTAAGATGGAAGTATATTTCAGTGACTTCTTTGTAGAATATCCAAATTCTCACCAGTTTGCATTAAGTGGAGTGCCGCTAAAAGTAAGGAACAGTTATGAAATTAAATGCTTCTTTAAAAATCTGAAATATACTTATTTCAGTTAGATACAGATTTGGGAAATAGTCTAAGAAGAAATTGCTAATAGTGGTGGCTAAGTTACACGATAAATAGATAAAACGTAACTGGACACATTATATCAATTATTTGTGTGGTTATAAAAAAACCTAAAGGATATTTGAACTTAGTTCATGCTAGTCATATGTTACGACAGTCAGCCTATTACATAGTTTGTATTGTTCATTTTCTTTATTAAAGGACCGTAGATTTCGTCTCCTGACGAAACGAGCACAGAGAAAGATTTAGTCGTTTACCCTCGGTCCCTTGGCATTTCTCTCTGGTCTCTTCTGTCCTTGGGGCCAGTGCCCATTTCCATCCTCCTTTGCATGCTGTGTGCCTGGCTTTGTGTTTCAGACACAGTCTCCTTTAATCCTCATAGCAGTGTTAGGAGATGGAGAATTTCACCCCTGTTTCACAGATGAGGAAGCGAAGTTCTGAACAGTTAAACGACTTGCCCAAAGTTTGTAAGCAAGAGAAACAAGACTGGGCCCAGCTATTCTCTTAGAAATCCAAGGTTCTTTCCAGTACACCAACAGAGGATTTTCTATTAAGAGTATGTCATCTTGGAAAAGAAGAAAATGCTTTCACATCTTCCCCAAGCAAAATATGGTACAAAAATATTTTCAAGCGTTTCTATCAGCAATTACAAGAAAATATTTTGAAAGGCCCCCGGAATCCAAGCAGCCCTTGATCAAGCATTTGCATAAGCTACAGTGATGATGGAGTTTGGTTTGGTGCCACAAATGCTTATGGATAACAGATTCGTTTCTGTCAAAAATATTTCTTGGTTTATCGTATACTTCTTAGCAAAGGAGAGATCAGGACCCACCGAAACAGACACAGCCAGAGCCTCCCGGGGCAATCGCTAGAGTGGGCGTCATTGGGGAATGGTCTACCTTTAGGGGTCCTGCCTTAAGGAAACCCATGGGAAAACACCAGCTGTCTGCAAGCCCCTTCTCTGTGGTACTTCTGTGACTCTTTCTTTTCTCCTTCTCTAGGAAAGTAAGCCAGAGCAGTGCTTGGCTGGCAAGGCCCATAGCACCGGAGAGCAACCGCCGCAGCTCAGCATGGCCACCAGGTGCGGTAGGAGGCTTCTTGGGATGTTTGCAGCCCCTTTCTGCATCCAAGTTCATGGCGTGTGCTGCCTGGATGCAGACAGGGTTCACCACACGGTTGCAACTCTGGCCCTGTGATTCACTTGGTGACCTGGAGCAATTTATTTAACTTGGTTCTCCCATGAGCAAAATGCATGCAGTTGCTCCCTTAGATAGCTAATTTGCAAAATAAATGTGAGCCTTAAGTGAGATAATATAACTAGAGAATTTCTCATGGTCCTGGCATGCAATAGTCCTTTATACACAGATGATGATGATGATAATAATAACAGCAAGAATAATGACAGTGATGACAGGAATAAATAGTAGCCCTAACAATAACATGGAAATAAGTTTCACTTCTGAAGGAACTTGCCTTTCTCTGTAATTTAAATACTGACCAGGACTTACGTTGATATTTTTAACATGGATTCATATTCACTTGGCATAGGAGAGGTTAGATTTTGATGGTACTGATCAGTATTTGTGGTGTTTTGTCTTCAGGTTAATCTCTTTATATGGGATTGGGGGTGACTCTGAGGACAGTCCCATTATACACTAATTATAATAGTGGTATCATATACTGACACTGAATGATTTGTGCTATACCATCTTTTACTTATTACTTCATGTTTACAGTATTCCTGTGTTTAAGAAATCCAGGATTCCATTTCTTATTTAGCAGACAGAAAGTGCTAACAGATTAATTGGGGCCAGATCCACATCTTACTCATTTTTGTATCTTGGAGGCCACTGCCCCACAGAGTAGTCGTTTCCAAAGTTTTGCTCAACCATCACTCAACCACTGAGGTTTTCTCCATGTGTTGTTGATTTACGGGAGAGGCAGGCGTGGATTTCCATTCCTCTGAATCCCGGCCATGGCTCTGTGTCTTAAACAATTTTACATCTAGGATTCTTTGCTACAAACAGAAACCCACGTGGGAGGCAGGTGGGAAACGATCTGATTTCTTTATTGTTCTCTGTGGAGAAGAACAGGGTGGAGACGAGTGTGCGGGACCTGGTAGGGGTGAGTTTGAATGTGACTGTGAATGGCCTGGCTCGCTCTCGCCTGGGATGCTCTTGAAGGGAAACCTTTCCGTTTCCCGTGGTGGTGTCCCAGGTGCCTCCCCCCTGGCCCACCGCTGGTCTGTGCTTCACAGGCACAAGAAAGAATGGGAAGGCACCAGGGTATCGATATTTCCCAGCTGGGAATTCTGAGTTTGGCTGTGAGTGCGCTTGGAAGGGAGAAGGCAGGTGTGTTGAGGATGGGGCCCGGGCCAAGAACGTGCCACCGTCTGAGCAGCCAGCATGGAAAGCAGACATTTTAAAATAAGTAGTTGTTTACTCCGCAAGCTGTAGCGGAAGCAGCCGACATTGGAGTCAGGCAAGTCTGGTTTGGAATCCCAGCTTTGCTCCTGGGTAACCATTGGACCTTGGGGAAGCTCCCTGACACATCTGAGCAAAGGTGCCAGTGCCACCGTCAGTGCCCAGACAGGCTGGGATGGAGCTGGCCTGGAAGCTCCATGGGAGGCACGCTACCCCAAAAGAGGCACACAAACAAAGATGCAAAACTGCGTGCTCTCAGCAACTTAAACCAACTTAAATAGCTACAGTAGAAATGCCCCGCTCTCCTGGAATTCATTTTACCAGCCTTCTCTGTCTTGGCAATAATTTCTAAACACAAGAGGTAGCACAGAGCAGGATATACAGCAGGGACCTTGTCCAACAGCCTTCAGTGTGATCTTTGGCAAATTAATCTACCTCTCAGCGTCTCCATCATTGAAATGGGGTTAAGAATAGCACCGATGCGGTAGACCCCATCTCACTGGGTCTTCGAGGCAACTTCATGAGAAAATGATCCAGAGTGCAGAAACCAATCCGGGAGGATGGCTCTGTGGTCACCTGGAGGACACGCATTCAATCCCAAACCATACAGTTTCTGTTGGCTGAATGCAGGATGTCTGCCAAATCCATCCTGCCCTCTGGCAGTGCCCAAGGCTGTGGGAGCCCACCTCTTGCATTAGCGTGACCTGGATGTGAGACATGGAGCTAAAGGAGATCATTTTGGAACTTTTAAATTTAATGACTGCCCTATTGGATTTCACACTTGCATGGGGCTTGTAGCCCCTTCGTTTTGGCCAATTTGTCCCATTGGAAACAGGTGTATTTACCCAATGCCTGTACCCCAATTGTATCTAGGAAGCAACTCACTTGCTTTTGATTTTACTGGCTCATAGGCAGAGGAGACCTGTCTCAGATGAGACTTTGGACTGTGGATTTTGAGTTAATGCTGAAATGAGTTAAGACTTTGGGGGACTGTTGAGAAGGTGTGATTGGTTTTGAAATGTGAAAAGACATGAGATTTGGGAGGGTCCAGGGGCAGAATGATATGCTTTGGCTCTGTGTCCCCACCCAAATGTCACTTCGAATTGTAATCCCCGTAATCCCCAGGTGTCAAGGGTGGGACCAGGTGGAGGGAATTGGATCATGGGGGCCGATTCCCCCATGCTGCTGTTCTTATGATAGTGAGTTCTCATGAAATCTGATGGTTTTACAAACATCTGGCATTTCTCCTGCTTGCACTCACTCCGTCCTGCTGCCCTGTGAAGAAGGCACCTGCTTTTCCTTTGCCTTCCGCCATGATTGTAAGTTTCCTGAGGCCTCCCCAGCCATGTGGAACTGTGAGTCAATTAATACCTCTTTCCCTTATAAATTACCCAGTCTTGGGTATTTCTTCATAGCAGTGTGAGAACGGACTAATACAGCGAGTCTTAGACCTAGGGGAAGATGGGCCTGAGGGTCAGAGAGTTAGGTTTACAAGGGAGAGAAGAGGACAGCGACTGGGAGGGGCCCGTACACAATGGGCACAGTGGCATCGCTGGTGCCAGCACTGCTCTTACTCTTACTCCTTCTAGCCATAGCAGGCAGAACCCCAGGAGAGTGTGGAGAGCAGCGAGACACTTCTGCAGCTCTTCCCAAGTTGGAACCTCAGCTCTTGCAGTTTACTTGGGGTGTCACGGATTTTCTCACTGTCTGATACAATCATATTCAAATGTGGGCAAAAAATGCTTTTTCCCGTCAAATAGAAACAGCTGGACCATTTGCCATTCTGAGTTAGTCACAGTATGGTTCCTTATCAAACCTGAAAAATTAAGAATTGACTCTTGTGAAAAAGAACTCAGATTTTGAAAAGAATAGAAAGTTCTCTTGAAAAATGTAAACCTTTTAATTTATACTGGCATCTCAGACTTTGAGTCTCCTTATTAGAGTCATACAGTTGACTAAAAAAAAAAAAAAGGTGTCAGAATGTTTTCCTAATTGACAGACGTGATTGACAGAACAGTCCCCGAAGTCCCATAATTGAGCAAACAGCTTGTCACCATACAAATAATTAAAATACCGTTTGAAAAACGTACACTGACAAGTGCTAACTTAGATGTTGTTCACAGCTATTCTTCTGTGCACACATTTTCAAATGACATGAGCCCTTTTGTTTTGTTTTGTTGCTTCTTGCAGATACTGTAAAGCAAGCAACATTTAATGAGCCATTGTAAGGGGTGGGGTGTGGGCCTCCGAAAAGGAGGCATTTTATTCTGTGCAGGGTGGTGCAATCTGAGACATGGCAGCCGCAGATGACCGTGTACTTGCCCTAAGCTGAAACCACCAACAGCAAACTGCACATCTCGCGTTTTAGTCTTTGTATCTGTGTTTTCCTTTCTGTGTTCCTTCAAACATGGCATGCTGCACAAATTTAGTGGGTTTTTTTTTTTTAAAGCAGCAGATGGAAATCACAGCTATTCCGCCTTGCCTCCTCATCCCGCCGGCAGAGGTACACATCAATCTGTTGTCACCAAGAGCTTTGCTTCACATTTGGATCTCATTTCACTCCAAACTGTTTGGTTGGAACATAAACATTTTCCCATTCAATGAGGGGCCTGTAGCCTCGTTCTTCTTCTGCTTGACAAGGAAATCTGCACCACCCCCCCCACCCCGTCCCCAGCAGCATTTGCCAGGCTGTACCAGCTCCAGGACCACATTTACCCCGTCTGAAAACCTCCAGATTTTTGGTTCAGAAGAACCAGCATGGTTCATAGGATCCGTAGGTGTTAGAACCGGAAGGGACTTTGGTTGGATCAGGTCATTTTACAGATGAGCCCACTGAGGCCCAGGGAGGAATTTTCTAGGATGAGGCCTTTGCTGGGGCTTATGTCTGGGTCTCCCAGTCCAGGTCTCTCCAGCCTGTTACCTGCCTGCATCCTGAAGTTTTGGGTAGATGTGATTCAGTTGTTCCTCTGCATTTTAAGATAAAGAAATCAAGGCTGAAAGATAAAGAAATGATTTCTCCAAGGTAATATAGCCGGAAGTTACCATGGGCTGGAAACCTGTGTTTTTCAGAGTCTAACTGCTGTACCATCTCCACTCTACCTAGAATCAGGTTCAGCCCCCAATGTCATGGCATTGTTCCATCCACGTGTAGCTTAGCTCCACCACAGACCAACCACAGTTCTAGCCGATGCTCTGTTCTCCTTCAACTCAGCCTCCTGTTCCCATGGCATATTCCCCCAGGGCTCTGTCCCAGTGATCTCTAAATCTTTCTTTTCAGCCCAGGTCTCTGTGTTGTGATTTAGATACAAGCCCTGCGTGAGTGGGAATAGGTTGTTTGCTGTGCCATCAATGCCTGGCATGGTATGCTTGAGTGTCGGTTGAATGAGCTCTGGGCCACCAGC
Source organism: Pongo abelii (assembly GCF_028885655.2). Taxonomy (NCBI): domain Eukaryota; kingdom Metazoa; phylum Chordata; class Mammalia; order Primates; family Hominidae; genus Pongo; species Pongo abelii. The sequence goes on along the minus strand of NC_071997.2, from coordinate 121,095,691 downwards.
CCAAAGCCCACTGACCTCCCTTTCCTGGGGCCCAGGGAGCAGGTGCTTAGGGAGGGGTTGCTCATTCTAGGACTGGAAGGAGCTGGGTCTCTACATAAGTGTGGTAGAAACAACACGGAAGTGGAGGTGCTGTGGGACACTGTCCTCCTTCACATCTCCCCAGTATTGGGCAGTATTGGGTTGTAGGGATCTCTTTTTTTTCTTTTTTGAGACAGGGTCTTACTCTGTCACCCAGGCTGGAGTGCAGTGGCGCATTCTTGGCTCACTGCAACCTTCGCCTCCCAGGTTCAAGTGATTCTTTTGCCTCAGCCTCCCAAGTAGCTGGGACTATAGGCACGAACCATCACGCCTGGCTAATTTTTAAATTTTTTGTAGAGACAGGTTTTGCCATGTTGGTGAGGCTGGGGATCACTTCTTAACACTTATGGGGTCAGAAAGCTGTAGGTTGCATAGGTGATCTTAAGGGAGGCAAGCGAGGGGGGGAAACAGGAGGCAGTAGGACGAGAAGAAGTCAGCACTGAGAGGAGAGAGTTTATTGAGATAAAAAGATAAGACAACCCTGGTACATCTTCTGTTGTGAAATTCAGATCCTTTGCTCACTTTTAAATGGGATGATTGGTTTCTCTGCTGCTGAGTTGTTTGAGTTCCTTGTATATATACTGGGTATCAGCCCCTTGTTGAATGAGGAGTTTGCACATATCTTCTCCCATTTAATGGGTTGTCTCTTTGCTCTGTTGATTGTTTCCTTTGCTGGGCAGTAGCTGTTGAGTGTGATATAGTCCCATTTGCTCAACATCACTAATCAGGAAAGGACAAATCAAAATCACAGTGAGATAGCATCTCACCCCAGTTAGCATGGCTATTATCAAAAAGACAAAAAATAACGAATGCTCATAAGGATGTGGAGAGAAGGGAACTCTTAAACACTGTTGGTGGGAATGTGAATTAGTACAGCTATTATGGAAAACAGTATGGAGATTTCTTAGAAAACTAAAAATAGAACTAGCATACAATCCAGCAATCCCACTACTGCTTATTTCTCCAGAGGAAGGGAAATCAGGATGTCAAAGGGATACCTGCATCCCCATGTTTATCACAGCACTATTCACAGGAGTTGAAATATGGAACCAACCTAAGTGTCCATCAATGGAGAAATGGATGAGGAAAATGTGATATATACACAATGGAGTACTATTCAGACCTAAAAAAGAATGAATCCTGTCATTTGTGGCAACATGGGTGGAACTGGAGGTGATTATGTTAAGTGAAATAAGCCAGGCACAGAAAGACAAATATCACGTGTTCTTACTCATATGTGGGAGCTAAAAACGTTGATCTCATGGAGGTAGAGAGTAGAATCGTGGTTACCAGAGCTGGGAAGGGTAGAGGGGAGAGGAGGGTGAAGAGAGGTTGGTTAATGGGTACAAACATACAGTTAGATGAAAGGAGTAAGTTCTAGCGTTTCATAGCACAGTGGAATGATTATAGTTAACAGCAATTTATTATACATTTCAAAATAGTTAGAAGATTTAGAATGTTCCAACACAAAGAAATGATAACTGTTTGGGGTGATGGGTATGCTAATTACCGTGATTTGATCAGGGTGTGCATACTTTGATAAATGCAAGTGTATGCATTTATCAGAATATTACATGCACCCCATAAATACGTACAATTAATATGTCAATAGAAAAATAAAAAATGCAAAAGACAGTAAAAAAAAAAAAATAAGCTGGAGCTCTGTGTATATGCTAACCTTGCCTAGAGGAAGGTGCTGAGCCAGAGGCTTTGTAGGAAAGCAAAGTACCAGAGGGCTTGGGATGTGCTGCTTTCGGGGCCACTCAGCCTTTTCCATTTAGTCTAAGGCATTTGCTAAGCGATTCATACAGCATTGAGGCATTTTCAAAGATAGCGGTCCTGGGAGGCAGAGCTAATACTACTGGGTTGGGGATTATGTCACAGGAGGATTTTCATTGAGTGAGCAGCTAATTACAGATATGCTGTATGTGAGCTATTTAAAGAAAATGAGCCTGATTCCCACCCTGCGCCTCCCAGCTCCCCACTAAACAAAAAAGTCTAGAAGAGTTAGGGGCACTGACCTGTATATTCTGAGCAGGGAAGTAAGGCATATTCCTTGCTCATGGGATGACCTGCTGGGGGATCCTGAGGGGAGAACTGGTGAGTCTTTCTTGCTTTCACTGGCACCTGTCCATAAGTTCTAGAAAGGCCCTCATTGCTTGGAGTTGTATATTTGGTGAGCTTTATACAGGGAACTGATGGATGAGTTTGGACTTGTAGAAACTTGGACTCCTAGTGCTTGGCATGCAGTCTCAGATAGGAAAAGAAGAGAGACAGAGAAGACAGTTAGCATCTTCCTAGGCCAAGGGGGAGTTTAACCCTGTTTGTCATGAATAGGAACCTGTTGGCTTAAAATAGTGGTGGTAGCTCATCAATAGGCAAGTGAATGGGGAGAGGCAGCCCCCACATGTGTAATGCAAGAGATGCATGAATGGGGATGTAGTGAGAGTTCATTGATAAATTTAACATCTTATGGTAGATGACCACCCAAGAGACAGGACTCAGGAGAGACTGGATTGACTTAGTCATTGATTAAAGGCTAATGCATTTTTCATGGCTACCCAGATGCATTTTCTAATTGGTGATGACATCACTGTGTGTTCCAGGGTAAAGCATGAATCATCCTCCAGTGATGAGGAGCGTGCAGCTGCCAAGCCGTCAAACGCAGGCCACCTCCCTCTTCTGCCTAACATCAGCTACAAGAAGACTCTCCGGCTGACTTCTGAGCAGCTTGTGAGTCTCCCATGCTTGCCGCGGCTGTGTTGTAAGCACATGAGGTTTCTGCAGACTCCTAAGGCTGTGTGATGGTTGGGATGTGCCTGTTACTTGTCACCTTTCATCCCAGGGGGCCTGCAGTCCCTCAACTGGGTACCTGCTGTTTCCACCCCAACTCCAGCACTATCCAGGCTGGGTCCTCAATATGACCTTCCCTTTTGTCTTCTCCTTTTGCTGGCCTGGCCCTGGAGAATCTAGTTTACTAGAGTTAGGAGGAAGGCAGCCTGGCGGAGCTAATTCATCCTGAGGTGTCAATCACAGATAGACTTGAAAATCACTCAAAGATGTTTTTGCTTCGAGAGAGATGTTTGTTAACTCAAATGCATCTCTTAAGTTGGTGGAAATTAAGCAGTTGTGATAGAATTTAGAGAATTTCAGGTAACCAGGGGCATCACCTGGTCATGGTGTCCTTTTATTTTTCCGTGTGTGAGATCAGTTTTAATTAAAAGCCCTTTCTTGGATCCCGTTGGTCATGGCCAGTGAACCTGTCCTTGCTTTTTTGTGAATCAAGTCTTTTGCATTCCTCCTAAGAGTTAGTGGGGAGCCTGGCTCAAGTGTGAGGGTGTTTACTAGGAAAAGATAAGGAACAGGCCCAGACACCACTCAGGCCATGTGTGGGACCCTGCAGCCTGGGGGTCTCTGTGTGACTCACTGCTCCTACTGGCGACACTGGGGACACCTGCAGTCAGGCAGCCTGGGGGTCTGAATGGCCAGCTGGTGTGCACCAGGAGTCCTGGCACAGAGACTCAAAACTGCTCAAAATTCACTTTGTATTTTGAATTTGGTGTGATTTCTTTGGGTCTAGACTATATTCTTCTGGATATGAGGCATGACTGATAACCAAGACTTCTCTTTTTCCAATTTGTGTCAGTATAATAATAATTTAAAAACATGGTTATTTAGGGAAATGTATTTTCACACTTGGCTTAAATTTGTCTCCCTGAATGATGACCTTCCTATTTAGTCATAGAGTGGTGAGTGTATCCTATTCCAAAATTATGATTTATTATGCCGTATAGCCCCGTCACTGAATCCTGGCTAATGACTCTAATCTGAAAATACTGGATCAAATTAGCACTATCCTGGGAAGTAGAACAACTCTGTAGCAAGTAGGCAAATTGCATTACAAGGGGGCCTGAGAGAGCTGAGGTTTCATTTTGCCTGTCCAGCCCCAGAAAGAACCAGAACAAGGAAGGGTGGGGAAAGAAAGAATTATACAAGGGCCCAGGGCAGTCACTTGTTTTTAAAGCCGAATCCTGCTTCTCATGGAACAGAAGCCACATGCCCATCAATCAGGGCCTTTCCCTCAAGCAGACAAACACTAATGGTTCATGTTTTTCAGAAAAGCTTGAAGTTGAAGAATGGCCCCAACGACGTGGTTTTCAGTGTCACCACGCAGTACCAAGGCACGTGCCGCTGTGAGGGCACCATCTATCTGTGGAACTGGGATGATAAGGTCATCATTTCTGATATTGACGGGACGATCACCAGGTAGGTCCCGCTGACTTGGGGGCCATGGTAGATTTCTTTGCTTCACCGTGGGGTCTCCGGGCCTGGTGTTGGCACCTCTCCTCCCCTAATGGGACTTGCATGGCTCGAATTCTGGTGCAGTCGGAGCTGCTTATGTAGTTTCAGCTCCTTGGTGCCAATCATTGTGTTTAGGGCTTGGTTGTTTCCTTCTGGGGTATTATCTCTTCGACTTGGTTGCTTCTGTGGGGGCTTCTCAAGAGCGTCTTTTTGAATGGCCTTTACCTTTGATTGAACAAGCCAGTCACCTCAATGCATGATCAGACTGGAGGCGTCCTTCTATGGATTACCATGTCCCTCTGTCAGCATCAACTTTGATGACTTGAGCCTTGGGCTTTCTATCCAGAAAAAAAGTTGTGGGTCTTGTTTGTGTTTTTTTTTTTTTTATGAGGCATGAATGGTGCGATGAATCTGAAAGGGATTTTTACTTTATTTTTCTCTTTTTCTCTTCATTTAGATCAGATACTCTTGGCCACATTTTGCCCACCCTTGGGAAGGATTGGACCCACCAGGGCATTGCTAAGCTGTACCATAAAGTGAGCCAGTGAGTACAGAATTCCTGTTTCCCGCCTCCCACGAACACTGGTGTGTGCATCGCACTCTGCGTATGGAATCTTTCCTGGCCCAGCATGGGGTGACTTGCAGAGAGGGCTGCACCTCAACCAGAGGGGGGCAGTGGGGGTCAGGGGTGGCAGTGGAGTCCAGAGTGAAAGTGAATTCCAGCAACTCCAAATTTGAATTCAATACCAAGAAACCAGGAGCGAAGTATAGGGGAATTGATTACTAGGAGAACACAGATGGTGGCAGTGTGAGGGGTTAGATTGAAGTTTAGTTCATCCCGAGGGATGGCAGAAGTAGCCAGATGAAGAAATAGGAGCTTAAATGTTATATATGCCAAGTGATTTTCTGTAGGCTAAAAAGTTGCAGATTCCAGGCAAGTTTTGGCGGCGTTGCAGACCCTGCGAGCCAACCAGCAGGGCACATCATGTCCACCTGGTCTGTGGAATGCTCCAGCAAGTGGCCCAAAACAGAACAGTGCCCACTGTGGGGCCCTCAGCCCCAGACATCAGATGGGAGAGGGGTTCTCCGACTGCTTTCCTGTGCTGGGTACATGGGCTACTTCACTTAAATCTTACAGAGATTCTGAAAAGCACATAATAATCATTTCTGTGTTTAGATGAGTGAAATTAACTAGGAGAACTAAAGTGATTTATCCAAATTCCCATTGCTCTCATCTGCCTCCAGGGTTCAGAGCCCTGCAGGGATTCTCCACGCACCGCCCCCCCCCGCCCCGAAACACCCCCATTCTAGCTTGCCAGGCCCAAGCCTCTCTCCCCCTCAGTCATGCCTCCTCCAGCCTTTTGTGGCCTAGAGTCTCCCATGCGAGTGAAATCTCCCCCTCCACAGCATTCTGTTCTCCAGCCAGTTAGAGCTGGAAGGCGCCTCTGCCTGAATCAGGACAGTGCCGTCTCTCCGCGGGTGAGGAGGGTGAGCAAGTTACATTCACACTTAGTGAGTGTCAAGATAGTGTCAAGACGGAAGTCTCAGGCCCATGGTTCCCAACCCTGTTTGCTCATCTCTAGCCCACATTGGTGATGGTAGGGAATGGGCCACCATCCAGAGCTGTTTCTAGAACTCTGTGAACACAGATGAATGAACTGTATTTCCCTGCCCTGCATCCATTCATCCATCCAGCATTCCCTGAGTGCCTATTAGTGCCTCGTCCTAGGGCGGGTGCCTGGGATTGCCATGAACTAGGTAAGTCTCTGACCTGGGACTTCATGATTTAGTAGAAAAATGGCGGCTTAGAGAGAGAACCTTAACCCTGGTAGGATTAAAAGCTTCAGATTTTGTTGGGCATGTGCCTGTAGTCCCAGCTATTTGGGAGGCTGAGGTGGGAGGATTGCTTGAACCCAAGAGTTCAAATCCAGCCTGGACAACATAGTGAGACCCCCCATCTCTCTAAAAAAATAAGTATGTACATTAAAAAAGCTTCAGATGTCATCTTAGATACCCAAGCTCATTGGTTTGACTTTACTTTTCTGGATTTCGTCTTTAAAAAATTATTAATACAAAAGTTATGCATACTTCTTGAGACATAAAAATACTAATAAAAGAGGCCGAGATTATAGAAACTGTAAAGTGCAGAGGTTGTATCACCCTCCTGGCTGCCCTTGCTGCAAGCTATTCCCTTCCTTAAAAGTAGAACTATTATGAACATTTTGGTTCTATCTTGCTGAACTTCAAAAACTTATTTACATCCCCACACACATACACTGACATTATTCAATTATTCATCCTATCTCTTTGTTTCATTTTATGTAATATTTACCTTACTCTTTTCGCTGCTGGGCAGAATCCTGTCATCTAGATATACCATACTTTCTTTAACTCACCCTCTATTGATGAACATGTAGGTGGTCGCCACTTTTTCCCCTATTGCCAACAGTGATGCAGTAAGCGTTCACATGCAATGCTTATGATATATAATGCATGTATCAATAAATAAAGAAGGCACACACACTTAGGGAAGTCTCGCTGTAAAGTAGATTCCCAGGAGTAGAATTGCTCGGTCAAAGGATGAGCACATTTAAAGCTTTGATCAATATTGCTGCATTGCCCTCTAAAAAGGTTATCCCAGTGTGTGCTGCTGTAGGCGGTGTACGTGCAGAGTCCCCTCCCTGCAGCCTCACCACGGGCTGACCTTTCATTTAGAAGGATTAATCTACTCATCAGCTGCCTTGACTTGTGTGACACTGAAAATTGCATCTATTTTTAGTTGAAGGAAATAAACCCTCATGGGTCAGGATGTTGAGTAGTGCACAGCTGATTCATTTGATTTTTGGAACATAAATCTATTTCCATCCTTACTGTAACATTAAACAAGCCCTGTTGCTTTTTAATTTTTTTTTTTTTTTTTGGTCTTGATTTGTCTCTTGGATTTTCTCAGAAGAGAGATCTTCTTGAAAAATAAAGCTGTGTGGCTTACTGAAGAACCCCTGACCATTCTTTTCTTTGATTGGTTGGTTGAGAATGAGTGAAACCTGTTAGTCTGGACCTGTAGATACTGCCTGGAGCAAGATGTGACATGGAGACCCAAACCGTTGCCTGCTCAATGAGTTGGATATGTGTGTTGTCCGCGGCACCCAGTCAGGCCTGTGTGATTTGCAGGATGGCCAGGGCTTTTGAAAACCCGTCTTCAAGGCAGCTTTTCTACAACCTTCAGGGCTCCCTGCTCAGCATTGTAGGAGGAGGTGCCAGCTCCTTGGTGTGGCATTTGAAACCTGGCACTTTCAGGTCCCAGTCTTCTGCCAAGCCCTTATTTTCAGCTGCTGTTTCTCAGCCCTTCCTGCTCTAATCCAGTGACTGTGTTCCTCCTCTGCACTCCATTCCCGTCTTCCTGCCTTTGCTCATGTGCTGGCCTCAGCTTGACGTGGCTTCCCCTCTGATTCTTGCTTCTCAATATTTTTATAGCCTTTAATGCCTGGCTCAAATGCCACAGTCCTCAGGCCACAATCTGTGACCCTAGTCGCTCTGGCCTCTTCCCCGTCCCCGGACTTGCTGGACTCTATGTGGATATTGGAGGGCTTGGGCCTGGCTTGTTGGCCTCGGTCCCCGTCATGGAGGACAGTCTGGACACGATGGCAGCCTCCAGAGCCAACCACTGATGAAAGTAATTCCCATCCTGGTGGGCTCTCTCAAGCCTCCTCACACGAGGGCCTTAGCAGCCACCGCTGGGAGACCTGTCAGGCTAAGAATTGACCAAGGCTTGTGACCCACTGTTCTAATGACTCCCATCATTCTTTTGAATCTGTATTGTGATTTCTAGAGAAACAGAGAAATGGTTCCCATGCTAGGGTACCAGGGAAAAGATGCCGTTTACATGAGGGTTTGTGGACTTTTTCCTGATTTTGCTTCCCTTAAATTTGGGTACGACTTACATTTTATGCACTGTAGTATTTGTCTAATGAAAAAGCCAGTCTTCAGCCGGGCACAGTGACTAACACGAATAGTCCGAGCTTTGTGGGAGTTCGAGGCAGGTGGATCACTTGAGGTCAGGAGTTTGAGACCAGCCTGGCCAACATGCTGAAACCCCATCTCTACTAAAAATACAAAAAGTAGCCGGGGGTGGTGGTGGTTGCCTGTAATCCCAGCTGCTCGGGAGGCTGAGGCAGAATTGCTTGAACCCTAGAGGCAGAGGTTGCAGTGAGCCGAGATCGCACCATTGCACTCCAGCCTGGATGACAGAGTGAGACACCGTCTCAAAAAAAAAAAAAAAAGAGAGAGAGAGAAAAAGCCAGTCTTGCAGTTAGCCACTTGCCTGAAACAACAGCGAATAAGGACAATTTTGTTTTCTGCTGAATTTAATGACTTGTTTGGATCTAGTCAGCCCGTGAGGAATGATCCATAAGGCTAATTATCACCTTGTTCATAGAGAGGGCATAAAGCTGGCTTGAGTATTGATGAAACAGAACAAATGCAAATGAAAGAGACAGGAACCCCTTTCAGATTCAGGTGCATTCAAAACTAGAAGGAAAGTCAAAAAGGACTGTTGCCTGAAGGATCTAGATCATTCAGCTAATGGGTCCTTTGAGGCCTAAATTTGGGCAATAATTGTTTGAATTTTTGACCTTATTTCATACATGCTTTTATATTCATGTAACCAGAAGCCAGTGTCTTCGTGACTTAGCAAAAAGAACACTTACCGTGTTTTCCAGGTTCGTTAGCTCCGCTGGGGCCTAGGTGTGCGGTGTCCCAAGCCAGTGGACTGAAAATGAGAGGCATCTGTAGCAGACTTGTTACGGTCGTTTTTTTTTTTTTGGAGACGGAGTTTCGCTCTTGTTGTCCAGGCTGGAGTGCAATACCATGATCTTGGCTCACTGCAACCTCCGCCTCCCAGGTTCAAGCGATTCCCCTGCCTCAGCCTCCCAAGTAGCTGGGATTACAGGCATGTGCCACCACGCCCGGCTAATTTTGTATTTTTAGTAGAGATGGGGTTTCACCCTGTTGGCTAGGCTGGTTTCGAACTCCTGACCTCAGGTGATCCACCCACCTCAGGTGATCCACCCACCTCAGCCTCCCAAAGTGTGGGGATTACAGGCGTGAGCCACTGCTCCCGGCCTAGATCTTTTTTCCTCTCCTGCCCGCAGCAGTTATTTCTTTCATGTCAGCACTTCTTTGTTTATTGCAGTCATTGCCCTCTGCCAGTAAGGGATAGGAAGATGCGGTAAATGGAAGGTCTGATCAGGAGTCAGGGGCCAGGATGCCAGAAGCGGCAGCCATTAGCTTACCCTGGGCCCTGGGACCGAGTACCTTCCCCACTCTGAGCTTTGGTTTCCTCTTCTGTAAAATGAGATTAGGCTAGATGACCCCTGAGGTCACTGCTAACCCGGGAATGCTCTGCTCCTGGTTGTGTGGATTGCACAAGGGTGTGTTTTGTTTTTCCAAGCCAAACCTCAGCCAAAACTCAGAGGGATCAGCTAGACTCTGGTTGCACCAGGAGCTGTCCTAGGTGCCGTCGGGGGTGCTGAGCAGTTTCTCCCTTCAAGAAGCTTGTGGTCTTGTGGGAGGAGACACTTAGGGCTCCCTGTAATAAGGCAGTGAGGGGCAGGTCGAGTGTGAAAGATGTTGGTTTTTGTTGGACATCCGTCAAGAAGTTAATTTTGATTGACCAGAGGTGTCAGAGGAGGCCCCTGTGAGAAGGTAGCACTCAGCTGAGTCTCCATGGAGGAGCAGGGTTTCAAAGGAGAGGAAAGCTCACCACAGGTGGAGGTAGGAGTGAGAGGGGAGGCTGGGAGATGAACAGGTGCCGGATGGGCTCACTGAAAGGGAGGCTCTGGTGCAGACAGTGGGGTGGGTAAAAGATGAAGCAGGAAAGTAGGCAGGCGCCAGGTTGCAGAGCGCCTGGGAGGCAACTCACCAAGCCTGAGTGGTGCTGAGCCTTCGTTTCTCAAGGTGGCTGGTGACCCTCTCTCCCCTTAGGATGGCAGATGGGGCCACAGAGTCCTTTTTCTCTGCAGCAGTGGCTCTCAACTGACGGACATATGGCAGTGTCCGGAGATGCTTTTGATGGACGTAACTGGGGCATGCTCTTGACCCTTAGTGGGTGGACCCGGGATGGTGCTGCATATCCGATGAGGCGGCATCGTGGGGGCCTCACTCCCCAACAGACACTCCTTCCATCTCAGATGTCAGTGTTGAGAAACTGCAGTCTAGAAGCTTGCAAAATGCTCCCAAAGGTAATCTTTCCAAACTATTTAAATCTCCCCGAGTCAGTGTCTTAAGAGGGATGCAGAGATTAGGGCAGAGGAGAAAACTTGTACCAAGCCTGGGCATGATGGATCCCTTTTTTTTTCTTTTTCCCCATTCTGGTGTTTCTCCAGAGCCCTGTTCCAGTTGCTGAGAATGCTAGAGGAACAGGGGTGATGTGTGTGTGTGTGTATCGCACCTTTATCCACTGGCACCTCCTATTCCTGGGTCCCACCTGTCCTGGGTATTGTTGGTTTTCCCCAAGCACTCTCTGCTCCTGTGGGGCAGGGCTGTGCCATGCCCTGTGGGTACCCCAAGCCCTGTGTGCAGCCTGGCACAGGAGTGCTCAGTGAGTGAGTGTGCATTGAAGGGACTGTGGAAGGAGCCTACCGGTTGAGCAGGGACTTGGGCTGGGCTGGCCTGTGTGGCATGTCCTGCCACCGGTTGCCCTTCTGAGTGAGGGGTCTTCCCTGTGAGAGGCACCATGGAGACTTGGTGCTGCCTGAGCATTTGGTGGGGCACTTGTTGGCACTGCAGACAGCTTTTGTTGAAGGCAGGAGGGAAGGCTCTTCCACCAGCAAACATTTTCCCATTAGGTCACTCTCGAGCTGGCTTTCCAGCTAGTCAGGCAAGAAGGCTGGCATGCTGACAGTAACTCAGTGGCATGGCCCAACTGTGAAATATATTTGACAATCCAGTTCTGAGTGAGATTAGCATCTTAGATCTCTGCAGGTGGCAGCTTTTAGGACTTTGATGTGAAGAGCTATACATGGAAATAGTGATTTCTTTTTAAAGATTGTATTAATTAAATGGCTAAAATACAAAGATATTTAGAAATTAAAAAGATTGGCTGGGTGCAGAGGCTCAGGCCTGTAATCCCAGCACTTTGGGAGGCCAAGGCAGGCGGATCATGAGGTCAAGAGATCGAGACCATCCTGGCCGACATGATGAAACCCCGTCTCTACTAAAAATACAAAAATTAGCCAGGCGTGGTAGTGCATGCCTGTAGTCCCAGCCACTCAGGAGGCTGAGGCAGGAGAATCACTTGAACCCGGGAGGCGGAGGTAGCAGTGAGCTGAGATCGTGCCACTGCACTCCAGCCTGGTGACACAGCGAGACTCTGTCTCAAAAAAAAGAAAAAAAGAGAAATTTTTAATTTTGTTTGATTTTCAGATGCATCCCTGTATTCCAGACAAGCTGATATTTCTAGATTCTTTTTGTCTTAAAACTTTCTCATTTCTTAGTTTTAAAGAACATGTTATTGAGCAATTTTCGAAACAAGTCCGTTGGCCATTATAAAATATTCATGGTAGAACAATATGTTGGTTAGGAAGCGGGTAGTTTATTCACTCATTCAGCAAATATTCACTAAGTGTCTGCTACATGCCAAGCACTGTTTTTGGCACTGGGGTTGTAGCAAAGAATGGGACAAAGTCCCTGTCCTCCTGGAGTTTATGGATGAATGAGAGATACAGTCGAATGAAGGACTATAACGTCATATTAGTGATCAGTGCTAGGAGGAGAGGGAAGGCAGAGCAAGGGCCAGTGCCTGGGTGAGGAGTGAGGGGGTGCGTGTTTCATCGCGTGGGGGAGGTCAAAGGAAGGGCTCTCTGGAGAGGTGAGATCCAGCAGAGACCTAGATGAGGTGAGGGTGTGAGCAGTCCCTGCAGATTGGGGGAAAGATGCTCCAGCCAGGAGGAACGGCATGGGCAAGTGCCAGCGCAGATGAGCGTGGCAAGTTGGAGGAAGGATGGGAACACCTGCGTGGTTTGCCAGGAGTGAGGAGTTGGACAGTCATCGCAGATGGGGTTGGGGTTGGAGAGAAAGGTGGGGGCCAGGTCTTGTTGGTCTTACGGGCCCCAGTGAAGGGTTTGGACGATGTCTGTGAGAGGTGCAGCCTCAGGAGGGTTCTGAGTGTGAGTGGGCTACGCTTTACATTTTCTTAGAGCACCATGTGGAGTTGGGATAGCAGCAGCGAGGTCATTCAAGATTGTCACGGCAACGGAGGCCAGGAGGCCATGCGGTGTGGACGTGGTGGGAGCACTGGGTGGTGCTGAGGGGCGGTTTGGGTGGGTGCCGAGGGTGGAGCAGAGGGGACCTGCTGATTGTGTGGCGTGGGGGCTGGGGGCAGGTAGACACCAACGGGGTCCCTGAGGGTTTGATGTCACACCTGGGTTAGGAGAGTGCCACTTGCAGCACCGGCCCCTGAGGAGTCTCGGGGTGAGTTGGGGAGGAGCCGCTGTGGTGTGTGTGGTTTTGGAGGTACCCATTTTGGAGTACGATGAGTACTGCGGGGTCCACGGTGAGCATGTACTGCGCAGTGGGTGTACTGTGGAGTTCATAGTAGCCTGCAGCTTGGGAGAGGGGTCTGGACGGGGTCCATGCATTTGGGAGATATCAGTGTATAGATAGTGTTTAAACATTTTTGAATAATATATTTTACTGAATCCAACATATTCAAAATGATATCACTTAGACATGTAATCAATATGAAAATGATTAATGAAATATATCATACCTTTTTTTTTAATTAGAAAGTAAACTTTAATGTCGAAAATGCAAATTTGGGGAAGATAGAAAAGGTCACACACAAGGCTGTCACTTTACACTTGGAAGGTTGCACAGCGGCCGGGCAGAGGCGCTCCTCACTTCCCAGATGGGGCGGCGCATACCTTCTTTTTTTTATAATAGACTTTGAAACTTGGTATATATTTTATACTTAGAGCACATTTCATTCTAGACACTGAATTTTTGATGGTTAAAAAAAGTGAAATGGGGCTGGGCGTGGTGGCTCACGCCTGTAATCCCAGCATTTTGGGAGGCCAAGGCGGGTGGATCACCTGAGGTCAGGAGTCAGGACCAGCCTGGCCAACATGGTGAAACTCTGTCTCTATAAAAAATACAAAAATTAGCCGGGCGTGGTGGTGCATGCCTGTAATCCCAGCTACTCAGGAGGCTGAGGCAGGAGAATTGCTTGAGCCTGGGAGGCGGAGGTTGCAGTGAGCCAGGATCACGCCACTGCACTCCATCCTGGGGGACAAAGCAAGACTCTGTCTCGAAAACAAGCAAACAAAAAAAAAGTGAAATGGACCTGCTAACGCAATAAAGTTGCGTTCATAGACTAGTTAAGTTTCTTCAGTCTAGATATGGCATTTAGAGCCGTGGATAGACTAGTTGAGTTTCTTCAGTCTAGATATGGCATTTAGAGCCGTGGATAGACTAGTTGAGTTTCTTCAGTCTAGATATGGCATTTAGAGCCGTGGATAGACTAGTTGAGTTTCTTCAGTCTAGATATGGCATTTAGAGCCGTGGATAGACTAGTTGAGTTTCTTCAGTCTAGATATGGCATTTAGAGCTGTGGAAGTGGGTGAGGTCCCCAGGTCCTCTGGGGAGTGTGGGGGGTGTGGAGAAATGAGGCCTGAGACCCTGGGTTTTGAGGCTGCGTTTTGAGGCTGGCAGAGCTGATGGGAGCAGGCAAGCTGCCGTGTCTGGGAAGGGGTGGCTGCTGAGGAGGAGAATACCCGGACACTGTGGAGTCCTGGGAGCTGAGTGACTCAGGTGCTCTGGGAGAAGGAATGAGCCCCCGAGGCAGATGCTACTGGGGAGTCCATTCCTACAGGAATTGAGAGTTGATACCTGGGTTTGGCAAGATGGGCATCAAGGTGACCTGTGCAGGGACAGCAAGGAAGGGAACAAGAGAACGAGAGTCTGCTGGGAGTGTGAGGAGAGGAAGGAAAGTGAAGAAGTGGACTCAATGCTTATACTCAGCTTTTTGGAAGAATTTTGCTACAAAAGGGAAGAGAGAAATGGTATCTTAGCCAGAGAGAGACTAAGGACGTTTTGGCGTGTATGTGTGTGTATGTGTGTATGTGTATGTGTGTGTGTGTGTATGTGCGTGTGTGTATGTGTGTGTCGTTGTTTTGGCTTGGCTTGTTTTTAGGATGAAATGAGAGATTGCAGAATATTTATGTGCTGATGTGAATTACCCAAAAGAGAGGAGGAATTTGATGGGGTGTGTGTAGGGGCGAATGAAGCAAATGCTGGAGCAAAGTGTGTGAATTGGCAGGCGGCTGTGGTCTTGTCGCAGGGGCTCTAGCCAAGAGCTGGGACCAGGGGGAGTACGAAGGGCTCAAGCGCAGGCAGGTGAGCCAGTTTCATCCATCTGAACCTCAGTTTCCATAGCAGTAAAACCAGGGGAAAATACTCATCCAGCCATGTTCTCCTGAGGATTAAACAAAGTGGGGAATGCAAAAGCGCTTAGTGAATTACAGTGAAATGTATTTAAGCCTATTTCTCAATTGCAAGCAAGATTTTGTAGAATGTGGACTTTTGTATGTGGGGGAACTTGAAACAGTGCCATTCTCCACAGGACGGATGTGGATCAGGATTTGTGAATGTGCAAAAAGATTCCATTTTCTGATGCCATAAAATGTGAATGTTTTCTGTCTTTCAGGAACGGATATAAATTTCTCTACTGTTCTGCCCGTGCCATCGGGATGGCAGACATGACGCGGGGCTACCTGCACTGGGTCAACGAGAGGGGCACGGTGCTGCCCCAGGGACCCCTGCTGCTGAGTCCCAGCAGCCTCTTCTCTGCCCTGCACAGGTACCAGGCCTTCTCCCTACACCTACATCTGTGGGCCTGTTCAGACCCTGTCTCTTCCTAACTGCAATTTTTGTAAGAATAGCCTCCTCACTGGTCTTCTGCAGCCAATATCCGTGTTCCATAGCAGGCACCAGAAAAATCATTCCAAACACAGGTCTACACCTGCATTGGCTCCTCATGGCTTTCAGGCCAGGTCCAGACTCAGGAGCTTGGCGCTTGGTGGCTCCTTATGGCCTGCACCTCCCCTCCTCTCCAGGCGCATTTCTTTTGTCTCTACCTCTCAGTCTGTGTCTCCCAGACAGTTGTCTCTGCTTGGAGCCTTTGCACATGCTGTTCCGTCTTTTTGGGTCACTCTCCTGCTCCATCTCTTCTTGAGTGGCCCGGCTGAATCTTAATGTCCCTTGGACAATGAGCCTCTATCTCATCTCCTTAGGGATCCTTAAGTGGCCTGTCTACGAATGACCATCATTCACCTGGCCTTTGACACCCATCATACTTGTCATTTTCTGTCTTAGATTTCTGGAAACACTGTTCATTTTATGGGTCCTCTAACAGACCACTAGCCAATTTCTCATTACCTTCCTCCCTTCACCTATGGGGCCATATCAAGTTAGCTAAGCCAGACTAACTCTGGCCCCTTGGAGTTGGAGGAAGAAAACACTGGACGTCCCTGTAGTTGGAGGCCCAGGGCAATTTACTAGACACCTATCAAAGCAAAAGCTATTGTGGTCAACCATAGGACATCGGTCCCTGCTGAAGGCTGGTTGTAAATATCATAGACTTGGTCTTTATGAATGTCATTGGCGTGATTCTGCCTGAATTTGAAGACCAGATGAACTGTTTGCTGCTGCTAATCATGCAAACAGTGGAAGAATCTAGGTGGGCCCCAAATGCTGTATTGATTCTTGTGTATTTTCCTTTAGCTCTGTAGGTACCTTTTCCATCACGGCGTTGTTTTGTGTAAGCAGTAGCTTTTTTCCTCTAGTAAAAGATCTCAAATTGAGACATGCACATTCTAGGGGAGAAAAGTCAGGCACAACCTAGTGTATTTCAAGTCCTCAGAGCTATCATAACAGCATTGATCTCAATAGAAATCCTGATATTTTAATGAAATTGTGTCCCTAAGCTATGCTGACAATTTGCAACAAGCCATTCATCAGCCTGTGTTAAGTAGTAAGGCTTTGTTAGGCCAAGCAAAAAGTCGACATCGTTACTCTGACATCCTAACACTAACTATACATTTAAAGTGATCCTTTTCATTTCCTTATTTAAATATCATTGTCCAAGGTATATTGCTTTTTCCCTGGGAGGAATTATTTTTAAAACCCTAAATCTCATAGTTGATACATCCTCATGGAAGGCCAGGGTGCTCCAGTGGCAAATGGCCACCAGCCTGGTCCTTCCTAGGGCTGCCATCAAGCCAAAGCCATTCCATGTGCTAACTGTCCTGTGGAGTTCTCTAGAATTGCTAGCGAAGTCTGCCCTAACACAAATGACCTTCCTTTTTGTTTTTTTAATTTTACTTTAAGTTCTGGGATCCATGTGCAGAACATGCAGGTTTGTTACATAGGTATACATGTGCCATAGTGGTTTGCTGCACCTATCAGCCCATCATCCAGGTTTTAAGTCCCGCATGCATTAGGTATTTGTCCTAATGCTCTCCCTCCCCTTCCCCCCCAACCCCCTGACAGGCCCTGGTGTGTGATGTCCCCGTCCCTGTGTCCATGTGTTCTCATTGTTCAACTCCCACTTATGAATGAGAACATGCAGTGTTTGGTTTTCTGTTCCTCTGTTAGTTTGCTGAGAATGATGGCTTCCAGCTTCATCCATGTCCCTGCAAAGGACATGAGCTCATTCTTTTTTACGGCTGCATAGTATTCCGTGGTATATATGTGCCACATTTTCTTTATCCAGTCTATCATTGACGGGCACACAAATGAGCTTCCTTAGCACAGCTCTTTAACTGGGTGCAGTTCTGATTTTACCACTAGGTTTTGAATTAGGATGAAGGAGGGGAATGTAGTGGGTGGATATGCATGTGGTGCAGTCGGCAAAAACAAGCCCTCAGCACAGGGTGGCGATCACTTAGCCTTTGTCAGGAGTGCTGTGAGTATCTTTTCCCAGTTCATAGCTTTTAATGAAAATAAGCTTAGTTTTATGTCATTGAATGTATTGTTTCCTCTGTAGTTGTGCTTTTTGTGTATCACCAAAGTCTTCTTTGACCTGTGGGCATGGAGACAGTCCTCCTGGATTTTATCTGAAGGTGTTGCTTTCACACTTAGGTCTATAGTCCACTAAGAATGGATTTATTTAGGTAGAATGAAGTAGGGGTGCAATTTAGTTTTTTTTTCCTATATGGATATTCATTTGTCCCCACACCACGTGCTAAAAAGACTGCCCTGGCTGGGCGCAGTGGCTCACGCCTGTAATCCCAGCACTTTGGGAGGCCAAGGCAGGTGGATCACGAGGTCAGGAGATGGAGACCATCCTGGCTAACACGGTGAAACCCCGTCTCTACTAAAAATACAAAAAGTTAGCTGGGCGTGGTGGCAGGCGCCTGTAGTCCCAGCTACTCGGGAGGCTGAGGCAGGAGAATGGCGTGAACCCGGGAGGCAGAGCTTGCAGTGAGCTGAGATTGCGCCACTGCACTCCAGCCTTGGTGACGAGTGAGTCTCCATCTCAAAAAAAAAAAAAAAAACACCAAAAAAAAAACACTGCCCTGTCCTTGCTGCTCCAAGATGCCATTGTGGTCATAGAGCAAGTATCTGTGAATGTGTGGTTCTGTTTTGGGGCTTTCTGTTTTGTTCCACTGGCAAAGGCCTGGACGAATTGGCCAAGGCCATAGTGTCCCAGCTCCCACAGCTGCAGAAGCTCCTCACCTTCCCAGCATCGGAAGTGCTAGGCCTGGCTTTCTGCTTGTTTTCGTAGCTTCTAGACTCAAATTTCATCAAAACACCCAAGATTCTGTTATGAGTTTGATTGAAATTGCAGCGAATCTGTAGAGCAATTTAGGAAGAATTAATATCTTAAAATTATATTAGATCTTCCAATTCAAGAGTCTAGTCTGTTCTTCATTTGTTTAGGTCTTTCCTAATATATTTCAGTAAAGTTTTATAATTTTAGCTGTAAAGGTCTGGCACATCTTCTGTTAGATTTATTTCTAGACATTTTATATTTTAAAATTTGATTTAAAATACCATTTACACAATTACCTTTTCTGTTTGTTTCTGATGCATGAAAATGATGCGATTAATTTTTGTACTTTTTTTGGTACATTGACTTGTTAACCTTATTATAGTCTTTTTAATTCTGGTAATTCATGTGTAGGTTCATCTTTTTAATGTGCATATTTGCTTTTTGTGATGACAATTTTTTCCCCTAATTCTTTCTAATATGTATAACTTTTATTTATTTTTCTTACGTTATTGCATTTGATAGGACAGGCAGTACAGCAGTGAATTGCCATGATGATACAGACCACCCTTATTTCACTGTTAATAAGATGTTCACTGTAGGTTTTTTTAGTATTCCCTTCTATTCCTGGTTGGAGTTCTCATCTGGATTAGATGTTAAATTGTATCAAATCCTCTTTTTAAATTTAAATATTTTTAAAAATGAATTTTAAGTTGGGAGGTAACTGGTATCAAATACCCTTTTTGTATCTATTGAGATGATCATGTTTTCTCTTTTAACCTGATAATGTGTTATATTATATTGATTTTAAGTATTAAATTGCTATTTCATTCCTGGAATAAACCCAGCTTTTATACATTGCTACAATTTGCATACACACACACACATACACACACGTATATATATATTTTAGAATTTTTGCACTTACATTCACAAATTAGATTGGTTCACACTTTGCCCATACTTTTCTTCGTTAGGTTTTGTTTTTAAGGTTATGCTAGCCTCATTGAATTAATTTGGAGATGTTCCTTTTTGTTTTTATGCTCTGTCATTCTTTGTTCCCTGGATGACCAGGATAACTCTTGGTGAAATGGCTCATCCTTGGTGTTTTCTTTGTAGAAAGACTTGAAATTACGGGTTTACTTTCTATCTCCTGCTTTTCTGGGATGTCTCAGCTGCCTGACACACACTAAACTTTTGAAGATTTGAGTTTTCTTAGTGTTGTGGCAGCTTTGTCAGCTAAAAACAGTTTGATGCTAAAGGAAGCTTAGCCTCTCATGTTAATCTGTTATTTATTTGTTTAACAGAGAAGTGATTGAAAAGAAGCCAGAAAAGTTTAAAGTCCAGTGTTTGACAGACATCAAAAACCTGTTTTTCCCCAACACAGAACCCTTTTATGCTGCTTTTGGAAACCGACCGGCTGTAAGTAGTAGATTGGGTATAGAAGAACCCTTGAAATGACTGCCTTTTCTGGTTGCTGTCATCTGAAAGCCCTATCCGAGAACCATATGTAGAGTCAGATTCTTATCCTAGAAGCAGTAGCCTGGTGAAGAGCCACTTGCTCACATCTGAAGGCAAGGGGATTACAAATCATCTTATGGCCTCCAGGGTTCTTTGAAGGTTGGCAGATGGGTCAAAGCTTGAGATGTGGAACTTAAAACTCCAAATTTCAAATTACTCATTAAAGCAGTAAAGCAAGAACATTTAATCGGATTAGGTTCTTTCTACCAGAAGGGAACCGCAAAATCAGTCCTAACCATGATGGCGAATTCAGCATCTCACTTTTTTTTTGTTTGTTCTGTTTTTTCTTATTTATTTATTTATTTATTTATTTATTTATTTTATTATTATTATACTTTAAGTTTTAGGGTACATGTGCACAATGTGCAGGTTAGTTACATATGTATACATGTGCCATGTTGGTGTGCTGCACCCAGTAACTCGTCATTTAGCATTAGGTATATCTCCTAATGCTATCCCTCCCCACTCCCCCCACCCCACAACAGTCCCCAGAATGTGATGATCCCCTTCCTGTGTCCATGTGTTCTCATTGTTCAATTCCCACCTATGAGTGAGAACATGCAGTGTTTGGTTTTTTGTCCTTGCGATGGTTTACTGAGAATCACGTTTTAAGTGTCTAGTGTTGTCTCATATCATGAAAGAAGCGCTTTGAGATTTTGCACATATTGCCCACATTTACTGGAAAGCTAAGTATTCTAGAGAATGTAGTTGGGTACTAACTGCTCCATCAGAAAGTCCTACTTTTGAAAGTTATGAGAGATTTTCATGAAGTAGGAATATGGGTCAAAGAATAACCTGAAGGAATGTTAGAATTGTGGGGACGTGATAGGTTGTCTTTTCTTTAACTCAGTCCTTGAACAGATGAGGGAATTGAGGCCCAGAGAGCAAAACTAATTGAATAGTTTCCCATCAAAGGATATTCTTTCACTGCACCCCTTTGAGGTAGAGCTCTGGTTAATGAAAATTTGATATTTCATCAAATCAGAAATACCAGGGACTTGTTTTTACAATGAACTCTTTTTTTTCTAATGAACACTTTAAATCACCTTTATCAAATATAGGATGTGTATTCATACAAGCAAGTAGGAGTGTCTTTGAATAGAATATTTACCGTCAACCCTAAAGGAGAGCTGGTACAGGAACATGCAAAGACCAACATCTCTTCGTGAGTATTGTACACGTTTTATGTGATTATGATATCAGTACTATTATCTTAAAACGGTGCTTCCCAGTTTGCGGTGTACCTTTTCCCCTTTGCTGCCTATATGTTAATCTCTAATTCTTACAATGAAAAAATGTATTTTAACTCCTTGTATTTTGTCCAAAATATAATTTTTAGACAACTGGAATTAAATCAGATCCCTTCTGGGTCTAAAATTTAAACTCGTGGTTAGAGTCTGCTACAGAATGGAATTGAATGAAATTGAAAACTAGTAGTTTAGATTTGCCAAGTTAGGTTTGAAAGCCTAGAATGTGAATGAGAAATATAACCAAACTGAAATATGTGAAGCTATATTTAAAGATGAGGAACTGTATATCTCTTCACATACCAAATGTTTCTTACCAGAGACATTGCTGTGTAATTGTTAAGAATTCCCTTCATATTTTTGGTCAAAGCCCAGTTTTCCTGATTCGGTGGTCTAAATGGGATTACTCTTTCTAATGAGGCATCGTCATGTGCTCAGAATCACTCTTGACTTTATCCTGTCCCCCTCGGGTTCCTAACTTATTAGGATGGAGAGCATTTCCTCATTCCATGTTGTTGGGAAGTTGGCCCACTGGGTGACATCAGCCCAGGCCGACCCTTGTCTTCCTGCCTTGTCTATTTCAGAGACTACACCTCTTCTGGTCTGGTCTGTGCAGACCTGGAAAAGAGCCTCTGGCAGGCCAGGCACGGTGGCTCATGCCTGTAATCCCAGCACTTTGGGAGGCTGAGGCGGGCGGATCACCTGAGGTCGGGAGTTCGAGACCAGCCTGACCAACATGGAGAAACCCCGTCTCTCCTAAAAATAGAAAAATTAGCCGGGTGTGGTGGCGCATGCCTATAATCCCAGCTACTCCGGAGGCTGAGGCAGGAGAATCGCTTGAACTCGGGAGGCAAGGTTGCTGTGAGCCCAGATCGTGCCATTGCACTCCAGCCTGGGTGACAGAGCTAGACTCTGTCTCAAAAAACAAAAGAGCCTCTGGCCTTAGTGGCCCCAGAGAGCCTGAGGGGTTCCTCTTTATCTGGAAGAGTTAGACTGGAGAAGTTTGGTTCTAGGAGATTCCTATGGATTGGTTTTCTCCATGTAGCTCCTGTGGTTTTAGATAGAGAGATAAGTTCCCTCTAGGGCAGATTTTTACTTTCAAGATGGTCCTTATACTAGTTGGATTCTAATTGATTGTCAATAGGGCAGTTCTAGGCTAACAGGAGTCCTGGGGCTGCCCCACAAGACTCCTCTCACCCTGCAGTCATGCCAGTACCCAAGCAGTCCTCAAGGTTTGTGCAGAGAGAGGAGAGGATGGAGCCAAGGCCCTGTTCCCTCCTGCAGAAGGCGAGGCAGTGCCAGGCTGCTTCCTGATTGGCAGAAAAACAGCAGGAACTTGATTCCTTTCTTAACCCTTCCTTGCGGTTTCTGCCCCCTCCACTGTTCTAAGTGGCTGACTGTGACAATGTCTCGTTCCCGCTCCCCTCTCATTCCCCAGGCTGGAGAGGACCTAGTGGGTTTCTATTTAGGATCTGTGTTATAGTCTGTTTTCATGCTGTTAATAAAGACATGGATCCAAGGCTGGGTAATTTATATAGGAAAAAGGATTTAGGCCGGGCGCGATGGCTCATGCCTGTAATCCCAGCACTTTGGGAGGCCGAGGCAGGTGGATCACCTGAGGTCAGGAGTTCAAGACCAGCCTGACCAACATGGTGAAACCCCGTCTCTACTAGAAATGCAAAAAAAAAAAAAAAAAAAAAAAAAAGCCAGGCATGGCAGCTTGCCCCTGTAATCCGAGCTACTTGGAAGGCTAAGGCAGAAGAATCACTTGAACCCGGGAGGCGGAGGTTGCAGTGAGCCAAGATCACGCCACTGCCCTCCAGCCTGGGTGACAGAGTGAGACTCTGTCTAAAAGAAAAAAAAAAAAAAAAAAGGGGAGCCTCACGATCATGGTCAAAGGAGGTAAGGAGGATCAAGTCATGTCTTACATGGATGGCAGCAGGCAGAAAGAGAGCTTGTGCAGGGAAACTTCCCCTTATAAAACCATCAGATCTCATGCGACTTATTCACTATTATGGGAACAGCATGGGAAAGACCTGCCTCCATGATTCAGTTAACTTCCACTGAGTCCCTCCCACAACACGTGGGAATTCAAGATGAGATTTGGGTGGGGACACAGCCAAACCATATCAGGATCAAAAAGAACTTTCAACCAATGAGACACTGTCCAGGAATGGGAAAGTGGCAGGTCTTGCCATGAGGTGCACGGAAAGAGGGACTCCAGCATCTGAGAGGGTTTGGCTAGGTGGCCTCTGCAGTCATTGCATTGACTGAGGGTCTAGGGTTAAAATGCACTCCTCACCCATGGCTTGGCCTAGGGTGGAGCTCTGCAGACTCTACTCATTGCCAGGGGATGTTGACGTTTTACACCTGGACTGGAGGCGGGGTTGTTCCTGTGAGAGTAAATCTCCTCCCCCAGGAAGCTCACATTTCTCTGGCACTGAACTTGGTATAGCTATTTCTGAGCCAAGTAGATGCTTGTCATTCAGAACTGGGACAGTCATCTGAAATGTCTTCAGAGACTGGGGCCACACAGCGGGAGCAGCTCAGTTCTTTCTCCCTTTTGTTTGTGAGTGTCTGTGCTTACTGCCTGCTCAGGAGGAGCACTGTGTGTGGAGGTCGGTCTGGGGGAGGTGCACAGATGGAACTCGGCCTGGCCGCTCAGGGAGTGTGAGAGTGGGTTTGGTTCCAGTGCCCACCGCAACCTTGTAGTCAAGCCTGCAGAGAGGGGCCCTGCTGCCGCAGCCACAAACCTCAGACAAATAAGCCTTAAAGCCGGGAGGTATTTTAAAAATCTGTTTGTTTGAATCCCAAGGAAAGACATAACTCTTGGTTTTGTATTAGGAGACATCACTTTGCCATTTTATGCAAACACACTGTTTCTCAGAAGTCCTTTGGAGGCCCTTTATGAAATATACACACTCAGCCTCATTTAATGTATTATTTTATACCTCAGAACATGCACACTTCTGGAGTCTGGATTTTGAAAGTTCCTTTAGGTTCTTAGCAATTTGGAACTAGACACGGATCAGTGACTGTCAAGGAGGAATCTGGGGATGGCTGGCAGAGGGCTGGGTGTGCCAGAATCCCAGTTTGGAGGTGCCTGGAGGTCTGAACATGCATATTCAATATAGCAACTTTCTTTTCATAGTATAAGCCACAGAAACTAACATGGAACATATTTTTGGGCATGCAAATAAAAGAGAGCAAGAGAACGTTTTAGGAAGCATTGGGAAGCCCTGCTCTAATTCAGCTCCACAGACTATAAAGACGAAGAGCTCCGAGAGGGCAAGACAATTGTCCAAGGTTACAGCAAGCAGGAGAGCCCAGGTCTCTTGACCGTCATGCCTACCAGGACTTTTTTCTCTAAGATGTGTTGATAATTTGTCGTTTAGATACATTTGAGCACCCAGTATACATTATTTTAATGTTGCATATCTTATTTTATTTAATTATCCTTAAAACTGTGGCATAGTTTTTATTTTCCTCCCTTTACAGTGGAGGAAATTGGCTTACAGAGGTTATGCCATTTGCCCATGATCACGCAGCTAGTAAATGGCAGAGCTGAACATCAAATTAATGTCTCTTTAACCCCAGGACTGACCCAGGTCCTTTTCACTATGCAATGAAGCAATCTCTGTCTGGTGCTCCAAAGATGTGCCTTGTCTGTGATTCTTCCCCCGATGTCCCATATGTGACCCTTGCAGCAGTCGCTATCCCATGGCCATGCTGACTTCCTCCTGCCGTCTTTTGCTTGGCTGTATCCCCTTTACCTGTCCTTCAAGTGAAGTCAGGTCCCACCCACCTCTTCCCCAGAGCCTTCTCTGATGCCTCGTTTGCATACTCTTCATTTTTATCTCTCATTTTCAATTAATCGATAACAAATTATTCTAGAATGACTTCAGTCATGTCGATAAGTAGGCGGTCCGCTCCTTGAGGTTGTAGATCTCTCTTGACTTCTTCGTGCAGCCCTGGGTGCATAGCTGGTGTCACTCAGTGGCAGTGACAATGTCCCTTTCCTTCCAGGTATGTGAGACTCTGTGAAGTAGTCGACCACGTTTTCCCGTTGCTGAAAAGAAGCCATTCTTCAGACTTTCCCTGTTCGGATACCTTCAGTAACTTCACCTTTTGGAGAGAGCCACTGCCACCTTTTGAAAACCAGGACATTCATTCTGCCTCAGCGTAAAATGTCCCAAGCAGTCTCTTGCCAGCAGTGCAGAGCCTGGTTGTCACCCATTAAAGGATAGGTCTCCCTGGAGTGCACAGCTCCACCTGGGAGCCTGGCGCGTCATGATTGGCCTGACAGCAGAGAGAATTGAGAAGCATTTCTCCCCTGCCCCACCCCGGGGCTGACATTTCTAAGCAAGATAGGAAGGGAGCACTTTCTAGGTGAGGAGTTGGTCGCATTTGTACCGTGAAAAGCATTCCTCAGTTGTGGCTTAATGCCAGTTACGACGCTGCCTTTCCGGCCTGCTCCAGCAAGTAGCTGTTGGTTCATGTGCAGTCTGGGGCTGTGAAACCTAGGCAGAAGGTGGCTGTCTGAGGGCTGTCCCCTCCTAGGACAGGGTCAATCAAGGAATGCCAGATGTGCACGGTTTTTGGCAAAGTAGGGGGCACATTTCCATTATAGCAATGTTAGTGCCACCACCTTCTGAACACAGTGGGGAGGGCTGTGAAGGCTCATGTGACCTGGATCTGAGGTCTCTGCTAGAAATCCAGACGTCACCGGGTCCAGGCCTGGCCTCAGACTTGGCCTTTTGGATGGGCCCCTTACAGTATTTGCTGACTAGTCTCATTTTTAGGTGATAAGTTTTTCTTTAATTCCTTTGGTTAAAGATAGTCTATTTAATTGGCATATCTCCCCCCAGTTTTTGTGGCTCAAGGCTGGAATATTTATGCCTTAATGTATCTATGGCAGACATTTTATTGAGGATGCGCTTTATCTAGCTCATGGTAACTTTGCAACGCCTTAGATTAAAATGATAGTAAATATTACTAAGGCAGTATTTTGAGTGAGTTTGACACTGCCCGCTTCCTTCCATCCAGCAAGGTGGTGCTGACCATGTGGTCTTGGGCGCACTTATGCCAAATGATAATGATATTGACTTCTACTGGGAGCTCTCCGAAGAAACTGGTTGGTTTTAAGAAAATAGTTTCAAGAAGTTAAACTATATTCTTTTAGATATTATTTATTGTTTTACTCTGATTAGGTTACTGTGCTAGGCATTTTAGTCATATTCTTTCTATACCACTGTCATTAATATATTAAAAAGATATATGTGTTAGACTATCCAAAGGGCCTTACTCTCTCATTCTCATAGACTGACCTTCTTTTGGAATTTATGAGTCATTTATTTTCCTTAGTTTTTTCCACTCAAATTAAGGGCAAGTGAAAAAGTAATAATTTGAGTGGCATTCTTTAAGCTGACAGAATGTGATTCTTTCACTTATTACACTGGCTTGTGGACAGAACAATTTGAAAAGTGAAAGAATTATTTTGGTAAAAGATTTTGCTTTATTTTTTGAAGCATTATTTTTTTAAAGAGTGTTTTACTCCAACGATTGAAACATTTTCCTATTTAAATTTCATTGTTAGAATCACAGGAGGCAAAAAATGGAACAGTTGAATGAAATTTTACTCTTTCTGTGAAAGAAAATCCACAGAGTTGTTGCCTCCGTTGTAGTTGGTGGGCCCTGTTAGCATCGGATGCCTTTGCCAGATGGTTTATGTGGACACACAAAGGCAAACATAGATCTGCCATCGATTGCAGATTTCTCTAGAAACACGGATGTGCATGTGCAGATTCCCTTTTGGAGGTATTAAAAATAATTAAAAATAGTCCTGCCTGAGGTTGCAGTGAGCCGAGCTTGCACTACTGCACTCCAGCCTGGGTGACAGAGTGAGGCTCTATGTCAAAAAAGAAGAAAAAATAGTCCTGCCTTAACTAACTCCTCTGCGCTTGTTCACTAGTAACCTAAAGAGGCTATATTCATTCTTTATGCAATGAGGGTATTTTTGAGTGAATTTTAGCTGCTCTGAACTAAGTATAAGCTCATGGGCCTGCAAAAGTTCACACAGTTTCTCCTTTGCACCCGGGAGGAACTTTGGCTGCGAGAATGGGGAGGTGTATCCCTCATGCAGTTCGCATCCGGGCAGCCCTCTGCAGTAGCACACTCTGCAGGTGGAGTTTTCAGAGGATGCAATTTTGGACCCCGAATTTTGATGTACCTTAAACTTCCACATCACTGCACCCTGAAACAGAGCATGCTTTCCAGAAAGTCACACTCTCAGATCTGTGTCAAGTTAATGTGAGCCCTGGCAAGGCTGGCATATTAACATCCGCCTTCTGGCTTCTGAAAGTGAGATTTGTATATGGGCTGCACTCACGCATATATGAGTTGGTTTATCTTTGTGTACATGACTATAACCCAGTGATGTTGAGGTCATGTGCTGGAATGCTGTATTTGGACCACACGTTTCAAAGTTGCCCTATGGAAAAGAATCCCACTTAGTGACAAGTCATCAAATGTTTGTCACATGTGATGAAGAAAAATATGTATACTTGGCATAGAGAAAAATATATACCTGGTACATTGGAGAAAAATAATTACACTTTCAAAGAGAATTCCCTTTGCAATTTTATGTTTGGATCACCACTGTAAGCACATTTTATTTACATTTGATCTGTATTTGTATATGCTGGTGCAATGATAAAAATCACTGTAATACTTTATTGTGTTGTACTGGATGCAAAGCTAGAAAATATTGCAATAAATGAGACCGATGAAAGACTTCTCTGAAAATCAGGTGTGTGAATTTTAAATAGTTTTTGGTAAGTTACTAAGTTGTTGCTTTTTCTGGGGTGTGTTATCAAGCATATTCTAAAAAAAATCTTCAGGCTATGAATTGTTCACTATTTGGAATAAATGTTTTTCCTGATGTTTTAAATTTAAATGGGTAAAAGACCAACCTTCTCTATGCACTTGGGAAGGATGGGAGGGGTGAAGAAAGAGAGGAGAAGGCTGTACCCGGGATCCCTCCCTGCCCTGGTGGGATGATTCAGGAGTAGGGAGGTTTCAATCAAGTGAATTTCATGAAGTGCCTCCCAGGGCCTGGCCTAGAATCGGTGTTTAGCACATGGGGGTTCCCCAGCCTCACATCTGCTGTCCTCATTTTTTCGACTCTTCTCTGTGGTAAACCTCAGATTCATTTTTCATTTTGAATGAATCAAAATCCTTGACTAGTGCAGTCATATAAGCTGAAAACTGTCATAATTCCTATTGATTTTACATGTCAGCATGGCTGGAGGCTTCCTATTGGTTTACCTGCATCAGCCTAAGCGTTTTTGGAATAAATGGAAAAGTATTAGCCCCCTAAAATGCAACATAGCTGGCCAAGATACTAGGCCGAATTCCTAATGAAGCCCAAATCCAAACAGTTCATCTCTAGGTGCCTGTAGAATTAATGCTTTTGTATCTTAAAAAACAAAACCTTCTAATTTTGTTGAACACCATCACGGATTTGTTCCAACTCAGACTTCAGTGCGCGGGCTCTTTTATCTATAAAATAAAAATTTGTCTAGACTATTGTCTTTGGCCTGTGGATTCCCACGTGCTGGCGGAGCTCTGGAGGCAGCTCTCATGTGTTCAGGGGAAACGAGCTCGGGGGCTTGGATTTCCCCAGCGTCTCAGCTGTGATCGCCTGAATGTTTAAAAGGCTTTACAGCTTGGTTCTCAAACACTGATACATCAGCACTCTTGCATCGGAAGCCGAGGAAGGTTGACGATGGGGCCATTGACCATCAGCATCGGACCCCAGAGTGCTCTTTCCAGGAAAAGGGAATGCACGTGGCCCTACTACAGCCCTAGAACAGGGGAACTGTCCTGGAGGAAAGTTAAGTCGGCCCCTTCTTAAAAAATTAAAAAACTGGCTCCTAAAGGCTGGGCGTGGTGGCTCACGCCTGTAATCTCAGCACTTTGGAAGGCCAAGGCAGGCGGATCATCTGAGGCCCAGGAGTTTGAGACCAGCCTGGTCAAACATGGTGAAACCCCGTCTCTACTAAAAAAAAATATAAAAATTAGCTGGGCGTGGTGGCATGTGCCTGTGATCCCAGCTACTCAGGAGGCTGAGGCAGGAGAATCACTTGAACCCGGGAGGTGGAGGTTGCAGTGAGCTGAGATCACACCACTGCACTCCAGCCTGGGCAACAAGAGTGAAACGGTCTCAAAAACAAAACAAAAAACTGGCTCCTAGAATAGAAACTTGGTGTGGCCTAATCCACTGCTCCAGGAGAGGTTTGTCCATCTCCACTCACATTCGTCTGCCTCTGCTCTTTATTACTTAAAGACTATTTTATTATTATTTTTTGGGGGAGACAGGGTCTTGCTCTGTTGCCCAGACTGGAGTGCAGTGGTGCAATCATAGCTCACTGTAACGTTGAACTCCTGGGCTCAGGTGATCCCCCGGCTCAGCCTTCAAGTAGCTAGGACCACAGGCACATGCCACCACACCTGGCTAATTTCTGACCACTCCCCTTTGTATTTTATATTTTGTCTTCAGACCTAGTTGGGGGCAGTGCTGTGCCCCATCTCTGCCTTATACTAAGAGAAAGTGGTGAAAATGTCAGTAGGTTTTCTGCCTTTCTGCTTCCAACCCCTTTTTGAAACTCCTGCTGTATCAAAGGTGGTGATCAGTGTCACTTCTATTGCAAGCCAGGCAGGGAGCTTGGTACCTGAGGGAAACCAGAACATGAACAGACAGAAGCTGACCCTGGAAGTCAACAGGCCCAACTGGCCACCGGGGGGCACAATCGCTTTTGGTTTGGCAGCACAGCCTTTAAAAAAAAAAGTCCCCGCTTTGACAAAGGCCTCTTCCCGGTTAGTGCTGGCCTTGGAGACCAGCCAGGCTGTGGATCCGACTTGTGGGCAGAGGGGGGAGTTCCTCAAGGGGACTGTTTTGGTACCAACGTGCCTGCAGTTGGCACAGCCCAAGGTCAACAACACTAACTGGCTGGAAAGGGCGCTGTATGGCTGTGTTTGTTCAGGTCTAAAAACCATTTAGATCTGCAGTTCTCAAAGCCTAGTCTGCAGTTCCAGCACTAGGTAACTTGTTAGAAATGCAAATGCTTGGGCCCTTACCCTAGACGTGCTGAATCTCACCGTGGGCCTGGGGCCGGGTTATCTGTTTTAAGAAGTCCTTCAGGGGATTCTGCCTCACGTACAAGTTGGAGAAGCAGGGTTTAGATGATGCAGTGGAGGCCCTGCATCCTGCTCCCGGGTAGCCTCTTCAGTATTGCTCAGCTCACATCTGACTTCAATTTGGCCTGGCCAGAGCAATGCTCACTGCCCAGAGCTCACAAAGATCTGCCCCAGGAGGGAAGCCGCTGGAAAGATTGTCTTCCCCCGGCCACTCCTGAAAAGGAGCTTGGAAACCCAGTACAGGTGCTTGCTTGAGTCACAAGGTGTCATTGTGATCCTTTGCACCACGGCTTCCAGCCTGAGACACCTTCCCAGGGATGTGGGCCAGCCCAGGCTGGGAGGGGATTCCAGGCCGTGCAGTGTGAGTGTGTGTGTGTGAGTGTGTGTGTGTGTGTGTGTGTGTGTGGCGGAGTTTGGAAGGGGTGTGCCTGTGAAGGAGCAGGCCTGGGCTGTGCCCAGATTGCTAATGGCTCCCTTCCTCCCCCAAATTGTTGGAGCCTGGAGGTGCCTGTCCTGATGCCAGCGATCTTTTCGTTGGTGCAGGAAGTCCATTCAGCCCTGCATTGCTTTTAATGAGTTTTGCAAGCAAGTGGCCTCTTCCTGTGACTCATTCTGCCTTTTGTGCACCGGAGATTGTGGTTTTAAGTTTCACTTTGGAAAGTAACCACCACTTCTGCTGCTTTCTCCCTGTTGGAATCTGAACAAGTTACATTCATTTTGCAACAAAGAAATGTAAATGTAGGAGCCGCCAGTCATATTTCTGCTCTGATTGTAAAAACATCCTTTTCCGAGATGGTTGACAGAGCCAAGCTAAGAAGAAATGGTTTATATTTTCAAGTAACACATTCATTTGGGAACTCCATATTTCCCGCTCCCCCCACCCACCAAGTTTGGTTTTGTTCTTTGTCTTATTGATTCATATTTCAGGGAGATCCTAAAAAATAAACAGTGCTTGTTGGTTGAGTGAGGCGGTTAACCTCTAGTTTATTGAAAGAGACTTCATTCTGGACAAAAGTTTGTGTTTTTCCTTCGTGCAGTACACAGAGGATGACCATAAGGATAATTTCTTGTACAGTAAAATGTTTTTCCTTCGGACCTTCCACACAAATCCGCTTATGGTATCCGAATAGATGAATTTCTTAGGATTAGCGAGTATATGTTAAGTGGACAAATATTATACAATATTTTTCCTCAAATTTAAATAATGTAGGCATATTTAAAATGTTAGTGTCAAACTAAATTTTTTATATAACTTTATTTAAATATGTACAAACATTATCTTATAGCATTATAAAACCAAAATGCTTTTAAGTACAGATAAAACTGTAGTGCTAATCAGCTGGACACGGTGGTTCATGCCCAGCATGAACTCTCAGCACTTTGGGAGGCCGAGGTGGGTGGATCCCTTGAGATCAGGAGTTTGAGACCAGCCTGGCCAACATGGTGAAACCTTGTCTCTACCCAAAATACAAAAATTAGCCAGGCGTGGTGCCACGTGCCTGTAATCCCAGCTACTTGGGAGGCTGAGGCAGGAGAATTGCTTGAACCCGGGAGGCAGAGGTTGCAGTGAGCCAAGATTGCGCCACTGCACTCCCTCCTGGGCAACAGAGTGAGACTGTGTCTCAAAAACAAAAACCAAAACAAAACTACAGTGCTAATAGAGTTCAAATTAATATTAATGGTACATGGTGGAAAGTGCTGATGTATTGAAGCTAGTGAAATGATGTTGGATTTGGGCTTATAATAGATGTATCTGTGCTTTTTGTTTCATTTGTCAGCTTGATTCTTCTGACTTGAGCACAGTGGACCACCATTAAAATCATCATTATAACACTGACTTCTGCAAAATGCGGTAGTGAAAAAGTTCTTATTCCATACTGACATCTACATTGACTGTCAGTGAACTGTTGTGAACTTTTACACCAAGGATGGGATCTCCTTGATCCATTGCCTCACAGGACAAATGTGGCACTGACTTGGATTTGGGGACTTTAAAGTTCAGCCAGACTTCATTGTCCTGATTTTCTCTTTTTGAAGTGCTGTAAAGCCTTGGTTTGGAGGTTACATGATCATTTCGCTTACTCAAATCCTTGGCACACTTAGGGATGTAAATGGAGCGGTTCTGCACTCCGATCCATCCTTGGGCAAAGGCTCAGCGGTCTCATGGGGGAGTAGAGCTGCTCCTTCCATGGGGAGGAGAGAGGAGCAGGTGAAGATACCTGCAGGAAGCCACTTCCAGACCTGCATGTGCTCTGCCGCCCTCCAAATCACATGGAGAGGCTGGGTGTCTAAAGGAATGGGTGGGTAATCCTATTTTTAGAGAGCCAAAGCAATTTTACAACTTCTCATAATGGTTTTGCTTGCTTTGGGAGCAAGCTGGTGGATGCGTAGGTGATAACGTTTGGATGGATTTTTGGGGGCCCTGGGATGGGAAGCAGCTTTCTTTGGGGATCAGGGACACTGGTCTGGGTACCTCTCATTCCCACAGGCACCTTCTGTTGCAGGAACAGGGTCAGGGTGTGAGGTAGTTAAGCAGTCTCAAAAGCATAAGGTCTGACCTGATTCATGAAGTGCCTGGAGAAAAGATGAGGGAAGGGATATTAGCATGACACCTCCAGATGAGTGGGATGGGGGCAGGGGTGGCCTTATGCACCCACCTCTCCACCCCTGAGACACCAGGCTGCTCAGAAAGCACTACCCCTTGGGGATTCCGGAGATGCCCTTGACATCCACGGGAGGAGGAAGACTTTGACCTTGACTTGACTTTGGCTCAGAGGAGGCCTGGCTTTTTCTTTCCACAGCAGCAGCAGCACCTGGCAGTCTGCATCGTTTCGCCACAGTGTGAAACCATTGGCTGATGTATAAAGGTGAATTTCAGACCCAGGGGGTAGTCTAGGGTGTCCACGTACAATATATGAAAATGTGAGCTTTAAAAAGGGCAAACATTAAAATTGAGATGTCCTGTGTGTGCCTGGTAGTAGGTAGTATCTCACTATGCTTGTGGATAACACATGGTTTTTTGAGGGCACTCATAACTGGTTGATGTGCTTGTTCTTATGCTCATTGAAGCAAATCCTCTAGGGACTTCTCTCAACTGGCACAACAGTAGATGGCCTTTACAGTAATGCACGTTTGAACATCTGATCTGGCTGATAGCTTGCACATTCTTTTTTTTTTTTTTTTTATTGAGATGGAGTGTTGCTCTGTGCCGTCACCCAGGCTGTAATGCAGTGGCATGATCTTGGCTCACTGCAACCTCCGCCTCCCGGGTTCAAGTGATTCTCCTGTCTCAGCCTCCCGAATAGCTGGGACTACACATGTGAGCTGCCGTGCCCAGCTAATTTTTGTATTTTTAGTAGAGATGGGGTTTCACCATATTAGCCAGGCTGGTCTCGAACTCCTGACCTCATGATCCACCCGTCTCAGCCTCCCAAAGTGCTGGGATTACTGGGGTGAGCCACCACGCCTGGCCCAGCTTGCACATTCTTTAGCTCATTGGTCACCCTCCTCTCCCCAGTGGAAGCCCCATGTACCTCTCAAGGCCCAGCTTCAGCCTCACCTTCCCTGTGGTCTCCTTCAAGCAGACCCATACAAAGCTCTCTGTGCTTTGGAAACTGCCAGGTAAGACACAATTGTTTAGTTTATTATCATTTCTATTTCCAAATCACTGTTTACAGTCATTAACTTCATTTTATTGAGGGGAAAATTGAAATTCAGAGACTTTTGTCTAAGGTCCTCCAACTAGTAAAAGGCAGAACTAGGATTAAAGTCTCCAAATCCAGAATGATCAGAGAGTCATCAGGCTCTGTTTCATTGTTTCTAGTGAGGTGAAGTGGGGAAGCATCAGAGCGACAGCCACGTTGTATGCCTGCTGCACGAGCCAGACCGCAGGACAACACTCAAAGAGAGGCACCAACATCCCTGGCTGAGCTGATGATGATGAGAGGCCACAGAGCCATGAAAATGACTTGGAGCAGCCTCCGTGTATTCCTCAGGGTTGAATCATTGTGTGCACCACAGAGCATTTGCTTTGTAAAAAAGCTAACACTGTGAAAAATGGGGTAGGCACTTCCTGTTTTGACCAGGAACAAACGCGAACCAGACCCTGCTCCTCTCACCAGGCAGAGCTTGCTCTTTCAATTCAGAGATATCTTCAAGGACCCAATTATGCTGTGGTGCGGAATGGAGCATATATGTAACTGAGGTTCCTGCCAAAGACACCATATCCTGGCTGAATGGCAAGATTGGCCAGGACACCAGGAAACTGAGACTGATTGGACACACAAGAGTGTGAGCTGGTGAGACAGTGGGACACAGGACTAAGCAAATTATGTTTCTCTTCTGCCTTCTGTTCTTTGTCACTAATGTAACAATAGAGTAATAATACAAAGGAGTGACACGTTCAGTTGCTGAATTCCTGATGTATTATATCCTGGTGGAAATGTTCACTGGGGTGGGGCTTCCTGTGTATGTCGGGGGCAGGGACAGAGAGTTTGGAGACCCTGAACCTCAGGAGATCTGGGAGAGATAGCTGCTTGTCCTCTGAAGAGTTCTGCTTTCCTTGCATATTGTAGAGTAGTGGCTGAAAAGCAGCTGCCTAGCAGGGGCTGTATTTTCCAGCCCCCACCCCCATATTAGGTGGGGTCATGTCACTCCATCTTGCCAATGGGAACACGAGCAGCAGTGACCTGAATCACTTCTGGGCCAAGGTAGTTAAAAAGCAGGTGCACCTTTGTCACCTTCTCTGTCTCTGTCCATCAACTAGAAGCAAAGATCTCTAAGGAAGGAACCTGGTTCCCTGAGTCACTCTGTGGAAGGTAGCCTGCCAAGTACTAAAATGGACTTTGTGTGAGTGAGAAGTAAACTTCCAGCATGGTGAAGACTCCAGAATGTCTTTCAGATACTTTTTGCATGCTAAGACAGTTTGGGTACTTAAGATTAATGACTAAAGCAGTGAACAAAACAACGAAATCCCTGTCCTCACGGTGCTTGCAGTCTGCATGACGGACATAGAAACCAATAACATGTCCAGTGGTAATAAGGTCTGCAAATAAAAAAGGAGCAGGGGAGAGAGGAAAGTGGAGCGATGGAAAGGCACCATTTCCCAGAGAACGAAGCAAGGGGTCCATCCCTCTACTGCAGTGACATTAGAGCTGGGGGCAGGGGGTGAGGAGATGAGGGGCCAGCATGGCTAGAGCTTAGGTGGTGGAGGTAGCAGGAGCCCAATTGTGAAGGGCCTTGCAGACAACTGTAAGGGGAAAACTGAGAGGAGCTGAACTTGGGGAGAAAATCAAGTTTTCTTTGGACGTGTAGGTTTGAAAGAATGATTAGACATCCAAGAAGAGAAGTCAAGTGGGCAATGGATATGCCACTCTGATTTTCATGGGCAAACTCAGGACTGACAGTGGACATTTGGGCATGATTAGTACACAGATGGTGACGAAAGCCACAGGGCAGGATGAACCCAGGGACAGACTGAAGGGAGTAGAGAAAATCCAAGGTCCAAGGACTGTCCAGGTGTCCCTCCCAAGAGGAGGCCTTCCCTACCCTGATAACACCCATCACTTTTACCCCCAGGTAGACCAGACCCTCCCTGCCTGGCACCCTCACAAGACACTGACATTCTATCACTGCACCTGCCCCACTTTTGCACATGATTTCTTCAATGTCTGTCTCCATCCAGGCATAAGCTCCTAGATCCCCTAATGCTTGGCATTGCATCATCCATATAGTAGGCACCGCAATGACTTTTTCTTTCTTCCAGGGCTTTATTGTTAAGTATCATTCTGAAGTACAAAACACCACTCAGACAGACATAATGGTGACTGTTGCATCAATGCCCACTCCAGGCACTCTTCAAATTGGCCACCAGATGGAATAAGAGGGATTGTCCTTGGAGAATCTGACTAGTGAGAAAACATTATAGAGTGGAGAAGAGAGCAGGCAAGAGCTGTGTCTATTGCCCCTGCTGGTCAATTTCTCTTTCCCCTTTTCCACCTCTTTCCCCCTTGCCTCGCTTTTTGTCCTTCCTTTCTTTCTTTCTCCCTTTATTTTGCTGGCTTTTTATAGTTTTCAGTCTACTGGTTTTTTGAAACCAAAATAACATATTCACATAGTTTTAAAAGTTGAAGATTTTTACCAGAAGACACACAAAATCCACATGGCTGGTCCTACTTGCTCCCCTCCCCCACACCCCTCCTGATTCTCCTGTTTATTCTGGAATTTACTTTCCCCTGTTTATTCTGGAATTTACTTTGATATTTTTAAGTAAAATGAACATACTACAATATTTTGATTAATGAAATTTAGGCATTCCTTATTGACTTATGATGCCAGATGAAGTTTTTGTCTTTCATATGTGCTTTTTCCCATCCCTAAGCCTTGTAGTATAAAAATATCATGTTTTTTTTTATTTCTATAACTTTTGGCCTTTCCTGGAGTTAAAATGCTCCATTTTTTATGGCTCATTATTTTTTCAAATTATTACTAACTCCTTCCTCACCCCCCAAAAAATGTTATGGGAAAAAAATCTCTGTAATATTTTCCACATTGTTAAATATATGTCTCCTTTTTTCTTCCTGGAAACCCTCCCACTGAAGTGTTCTCCCCGCACGTTCCAGTCTAACAGGGCTGCTCTCACTCCCAACAAGCCATCAATCTGGAGTCTTCTCTGCTTTTCTCCTTAATTGGAGGCCCTGTCTCCAAGATCCCAAATGGATTGTTCTTAATTTTTTTTTTGTGGTATCCATCTCTAATTTTATGAGTCTACCCTTCAGTCTACCCTTCTGAAGACATTAGTTATAGTGTCTGTGAAATTTTCTTCTGTTTCCTGAATTATCTCAATAATAATAGTAACTCCTCAAATTTTGCTCATTTGCTTTGGTTTCTATTGGCGACTTCCCTCAAGTGTCTGGTAATACTTTATATCTGTTTATATGTAAGAGAGATGCACTAAAAAGTTGTGGGGTTAGGAGGTGCCTGTGCAGGATGGCAGGTGTCTGCGTCTATCTGTGGGTGGGTGTGGGTATATGAGTGTGGGTCTGTGTCTGTGGGGTGTATATGGGTGTGTGTGTGGGTGTTTGTGTTGTGAACATGGGGGGTGTGGGTGTGTCTTTGTGGGGTGTGCAGGTCCTGTCAGCCATGGGCTCTGCTACAGGTAGTCTGCATGTCCCCCCAACATCAGCACCTGCAGCTTTCCTCTCTGGGGTGGTTTGGTCTCTGCAGAGAGGCTGCCTGGCCTCATGGCGGGAAGTGGAGCTTGTGGTGAACTGCCTGTCACATGCCACAGTTGGACCAAGGAAGCAGCCGGGGAGCCCTACTGCTCACTGTGCAAGTGCCTCCAATGCCCACTTTTAGTCTAGCACCTTGTCCTGCCTCTTCTCCCCAACTCCAGGACAATGCACCTGTCATTAGCCACTCCAATGCGTATATCTCAATATCCCACTCTCTACAGAATCATTCCCATCATCATACAGATGTGCTGTGATGTGTCCCATTAGTGTAAAACCAGCCCCAACTCATATTGCTCTCCATGACCACCCATTTCTCTGCTTCCCTTTACGGCTAAATTCTTGGAAGAGATGACTATATAGTCTGCCCTTCCAATCCATGGGTTTGATATCTGTGGATTCAACCAAGCATGGGTCAAAAATATTTGGGAAAAAAACTGTCTTTACTGAACACATACAGACTTGTTTTCTTATCATGATTTCCTAACCCATAGAGTATAGCAACTATTAACATGGCATTTACATTGTATTAGGCATTATATGCAATCTAGGGATTATTGAAAGTACACAGAAGATGTGCATAGGTTGCATAAAGATACTATGCCATTTTATATCAGGGGCTTGACATCCATGAATTTGAGATCCACAGGGGTCCCGAAACCAATCCACCGTGGACACCAGAAGTTGACTGTCCTTGCTTTTTCCCCTTCCTCCCTTTCCTTCACTCTCGCACCCACTCCAAGCTGACCTTTGGCCCCCACTCCACGGTATCCACTCAATGTCTTCAATGAACTCCAAGGGACAGAGCCAAGCAGTTTAGTTTCCATCTTTCTTGGCCCAACAGTCAGGGAGGAATTTGGTTATGATTTGTCTCTTGCTCCTTCCTCAAAGTCTGGAAGACGTTTCCACCCAGGGAACAGGGAAAACAGGGCAATGGAGGGGCAGCAGTGTGGCTGGAGGACTGGCTCTGAAGTGCAGCAGGGATGCTGTTAAGGGGTGAGCAGGGCCACATCATGAGCCATGTGTCCTGGCCTCATTTCCCATGCACTTGGTGGCCACTAAAGGGAGGAGGAGTGGGGAATGGCAGAGTTGGGTGATGCTTTAGAGGGATCACCCAGGAGGTGGTGGTGACAGATGGGAGGGGCTGGGCAGGAGCAAGGAACCTTACCTGACGACCCTCCAGGTGGCTCAGAATGGAGAAACTGAAGGTCCAAACTGAGGCAGTGACACAGGCATGAAGGAGGGGAGCTGAGGAGAGCCGGGGAGGAAGCTGGGATCACTTCCAAGTCTCTAGCACAGACACATGAGTGCATGGAGGGCCCATTACAGAGTCCAGCAGCCCAGAAACACAGAGCCGGCCGAGGCCTGCATGGAAGTCCAGGTGTCCACCTGATGCAGGTTGAGTGGTTGACCCCTGAGGAACAGCCAGTGAGTGGCCAGGGAGGCAACATGTTCAGTCTGGACATGCCTCATTGTTCCAAACAAGGTGACAGGAGAGAGGCAGCTCCTGCTGGAGAAGCCGCTGGTGAAGGTCCACTCTGCAGAGTTTCAGAATGGTGCCAGCCCTTCCAGGCTGCTCCTCGTCCATTCCCTGCCCCGTCAGCCAGCCTTGGCTGCCCTTTCGAGGACACGTGAGGCCACAGGAACAGGGAGGGCCAGTCTGCATGGTGAGGTGACCCCTGACACATGCCTAGGTCTCCCCTGTGCTGGGAGGCTGGAGGGCATGCCTCGGCCTCTCTGGGGTCCCCAAAGCACAGCTGTAAGTGCCCATGTGCACCCAGCGGGCTTCTGATCTCTCCCCTCCCCACGCCTGGCTGAGTGGGTACCTGGCTGTCTTCACACCTGTAGAGGGGTAGGTGCAGTGCCTCATTTGGCCTCAGACCCAGGTGTGATCTCCATACCAGCTCTTCTTGTATTTTTCCAGAGTGAATAGGGGTTGTTGACAGCTTGTCCAGATGAGTGAAACTGACATTTGCTTCCTAGGTGCCTGTTTATTCTTTAAAATTTTAAAAATATTTTTAATAAAGGAAAAATGAATATATTTATGGTGTACAACATGATGCTTTGATATTTATATACTTTGAGGACCGTGATAATGTATTATATTCTTTAAAACTGCTAAGGGAGTAGATTTTGTTTATTTATTTATTTATTTATTTATTTATTTATTTATTTACTGAGATGCAGTCTTACTCTGTCACCCAGGCTGGAGTGCAGTGGCGTCATCTCAGTTCACTGCAACCTCCGCCTACCGGGTTCAAGCAATTCTCATGCCTCAGCCTACTGAGTAGCTGGGATTACAGGTGTGTGCCACCACGTGTGGCTAATTTTTGTATTTGTTTTTGTAGAGGCAGGGTTTCACTCTGTTGGCCAGGCTGGTCTCGAACTCCCGACTTCAGGTGATCCGCCTGCCTCAGCCTCCTAGAGTGCTAGGATTATAGGAGTGAGCCACCACGCCCAGCCGAGAGTAGATTTTAAATGTTCTCATCACAAAAAAAGGGTAAGTATATGAGGTGAAGGATATATCAATTAACTTAATCATCATGCAGTGGATGCGTTCATCAATGGCTGTTAATTCTCTTATGTTTATATGCATTGCAATTGAGGAATGGAACAGGAGTAATTGATATTTATGGCACATTTTGGCTGGAAATTTTTGAGAATACCCCTTATGAGTTTTGCATGAAAAGGAGATTCTCAGGGTGGGGAGCTGAGCCTTGATTTGCAGGATCTCCAGCCTCACTTGTTCTGCATGGGATGCAGCAGCTTGTGTGTCCCATCAGAATGACGGCTGCAGCTGATGCTGGTGAGAGAGATTAAGAACAGAGCACCTTCTGCATCTCATCAGCAGGGATTGTTAACCTGGGTTGTATGCTAAAATTAACTGGGGGAGGGGCCAATTTAAACAATTACTAATGCCCGAGTCCCAACCCAAACCAATTGAATATGAGTCTCCATCTACACCCTCCAAGTGGGGTCAACTTGGAGTGTTTACATCATAAACTCTGATTGTCATTGTGGATTTGAAAGACTCAGACTGTGGCTTCAACCACAGCAGCGTGATGGTGGATTTTATCTACAAAAGGATAAAGACCTTTGTGGGCTGGAGGGAAGAGGTTGTTTTACAAGGGATATTCCATCTTCTTGAGTAATGCGTGGGAAAACCCACAGTGGAATTATCAGGAAACAAGATGCTAAAAATAAATGTGGCATGCTTCTCTGATAGGAGAGTAGGGACAGATCTTGATATTTGCTTCAGCATGGGAGTGCCAGGACCACCTGGGGAGCCAGAAATGAAGAGATTGTAAGAGGCAGAAGGGAGCCTCTAATGAGATGCAGAGACTTCCCATTTCTCAAGTTTGCTGGAGGACTGAAGCCAGTGTCTGGAGGGCAGGCAATTTGCAACTATCATCATGAGCCTCCTCGAAGATGAAGTCTGTCTGTTGAATTTGTATTTATAGATAAAATATACCAAACAATTGGCAGAACTTGCGGTTATGCTAGCGAAGCTGAAATCATACATACCTAACTTTTCCATATATTTTCCTTCTTTCAAAAATTCTCTAGTTATGGTGTTTGGCTAGGATCTGAACTGTATTACGAATTGGTCCTGCCATCATGATTTTACTTGTAGTAACTTTTCTAAGGGCTTGAAATTTGCTTGAGTTTTCTAAATTTTATGAGTGAGGGGATGGTAGTGAGAGAATCTTATGGTTGTTATTGGCTTCTTGGAAAAGTGGGGCCCAGGAAGACTTGGGATTAGATTTCCAGTCCTTTGCAGATGCCAAAAGAATCCTGTCCATTGAAAAGTGGTTTGGGAAGCAGTGTCTTCAGGAGAAATCCACCTGAAATCTACTTCCACCAGAAACCCCTCTCTCTAACACTGAGCAGAAAGAGAAATTTGAAAAGAGAATTATTTTTACCTCAATTTATTTGGACTTTAATTCCTATGTGGCAATCTAAAAATGAGAAAGAATTGAGTGTCCATATTTGAGATCATTCTTCAATATATATTTGGGTGCACCGTATGATCTCTCCAGGGCCATAATAGATCACATTGCTGAACTTATGTACTGTGTGAAATAGAATAGGGGTAAATTTCAGAATAGGGTATAATGTAGCCTTGAAGTTAATTTAATTAATATCCCGTTCTTGCTCATTTCAGAGCCTTTGGGGAATCCCATGAAATAGTAGAAGTTGAGGGAGTGGTTTTACAGCTGCTGTCCTACCCTCAGGAGACAGTTAATTCATAGACACACTTGCACAATTAAATCAAGTTCAGTGAGTGTACCCCAGAATCTGATGACAGCAGCCACCCTATTGGTTTCTGTCTGCATTTGATCAAATAGAATGGCCTGGGGGTGTATGGGTGATGCTAAACATCAAAATGCCATTCCAACAATCTACTTAATAACTGATCTTTATGGGGTGGTAAAGTAATCCTCAAAAGATGTGAAATTTTAGTAAATAATCTTTATTTTTTTTAGTTGTGCAACATTCCAGGTGAATTATGGATTTATACCCCATCATCCCAGACAAAAAAACACTCTAAGGTTTAAGTTTCCTATTTATTTAGCCAAAGATGCAGATACTTATTGGAAGTGAGGTGGCTACACAAAGTAGAAGACAGGTAAAGATGCTTCATGTCTCATTGTAGCTTCCTTTGACCCTTCATTTATCCACAGAGTACTAGTCAGGCAAGGTGGATTCTTGCTGGTTCTAAGAAAATACATTTCTTATTACTCCACAACATTCCAGAAAACCCAGTTATGCACAATCCAGCACCCCTAGACTCTCATTTAATACTCTTTCATTTGGAGAAAGAGAGATGTTAAGGAATTGGTGCATGCAGTTGTGGGCGTGCAAGCCTGAAATCTGCAGGGCAGGTTGGCAGCCTGGAGGCCTGGGGAGGAGCTGACATTGTAGCTCAAGTCCAGAGGCGGCCAGGAGCAGAATTTCTTCTTCCTCAGGGGACCTCAGTCTTTTTTTCCTAAGGTCTTCAACTGATTGGATGAGGCCCACTCACATTACAGAAGGTCATTTGCTGTGCTCAAAATCTACCAATTTAAATGTTGGTGACATCTAAAAACATCTTCACAGCAACATCTAGACTGTGTTTCTGTGTTTGATCAAACACCCGGCACCTTAATCTAGCTAAGCTGGCACGTGAAATTAACCATTAGAGATGATAAAGCTGAAATTCAAAAAGGTATTGAGTGATGTAGCTAGGACTTGAGCTGAGAGCTGTCCGACTCCAGAACCTGTCCCATAGCCCATGATCTCATCGTGTTTGTGTGTGTGTGTGTGTGTGTGTGTGTGTGGTAGGGGCAGTGGTGTGGTGGGGACTGGGTCTGTTCACCCAGGGCCTGCTGACTGCAACAGCCATTCTTTCTG
Source organism: Pongo abelii (assembly GCF_028885655.2). Taxonomy (NCBI): domain Eukaryota; kingdom Metazoa; phylum Chordata; class Mammalia; order Primates; family Hominidae; genus Pongo; species Pongo abelii. The sequence continues at coordinate 121,052,954 of NC_071997.2, read as the reverse complement.
CTTTGGAAAACTTCTGGTCACCTTGTGGGGAAAAATCCTGCGATTTCTCAGTATAGTATCCCTGGAAGACCATTCACTAGGACCTGGCATTGTGGGAAGGCAAGCATTCCTGGACAGATGCCAGAGGCTGAGCACGGGTTTAGTTCAATCCAACTCAGTTCAATGCAACCTGCATTATTTAGCCCTGACCATGTGCCAGTTTGCTTTTGGCCACAGTGTAGTTTAGGAGAACCAGATGAAAATACATAGCTCATCCCCTTTGGATCTGGTGAAGTTGGAGGCAGGAAAGCACAGAAAATATTTAGAACAAAAATGACAGATGCATGTTCTAGTAGGAATCCAGGGCTGTCACTAATGGCTGACCTGCCATATTACTCAAGTCAAATCTTACTAATTCAGCCCTGATTAGATAATATGGAAAAATACATTATTGTTTAAAGATCTATTTAAATGTGTATAGCTTTTCACTTTCAACCAAGGTTAGTTTGCCTTTGATAGAAAGCTTAATAAGAGAACTTGTTATGAACAGTGATATGTGTGTGCGTGTGTTTATGTATAATTAATGGAAAGAACCAACAAACTTGGATTTGAATCCTAACTGGTGTTAAAGTTAAAGGTAAAATCATGACTCTCATGAAAATATATAAGGAATGCAAGCCAAGGATTTTATTTAACTTATTAATTAATGAGGAAACTAGTAAAATGTAAAAACAAGTTCAATGAACACACACATATAGGCAATCAGGTATTGGAAATGAATTTGCATATAGATGCAAAACAAGTTGTGTCCACAGGGCAATAATCAATTGTATCTTCAAGGCTCAAAATTGATTTGCATTTCCATGGACAGGAATTATTTGCATTACTTGCATTATCAGTTTTCTTCAACTTATAAAGTTGTAAAATAGCACAAAGATGATCAGAAAGTGTAGATAGCTTGGAAGGATGCTCTAGAAAGAACACCCACTAGTTTGCTTTTTCCCATTTCAAATCCTTGCACAATCTTTTTCTGACGGTGGTGAATGCCAGGATAATGGCTTTGGGCATGTTGTTTAACCTCTCTGAGTCTCAGTTGCCTTATCTATAAAATAAGGCTGATACTTTTTCACTGGATTGTCCTGCAGATTAAAAGTGATAATGTGGTCATGCACCACATAGTAACGTTTTGGTCAGTGTTGGACTGCATATGTGACAGTGGTCCCATAAGATTATAATACTGTATTTTTACTGTACCTTTTCTATGTTTAGATACCCAAATACTTACCATTGTGTTACAATGGCCAACCATATTCAGCACAGTAACATGTACATACATATATGTAGCCTAGGAACAATAGGCTATACCACATAGCCTTGGTGTGTAGTAAGCTCTACCATCTAGCTCTGTGTTAAGTACACTCTATGATGTTTGCACAATGACGGAATCACCTAACAATGCATTTCTCAGACCATATCCCTGTTGTTAAGCAATGCATGGCTGTATATACAAACTTCCTGACACAGAGTACATATCCAATCAATATTTTCTCCTTCCTCTGTATTTTTTTTTTTTTTTGAAATGGCATCTCGCTCTGTCGCCCACGCTGGAGTGCAGTGGCATGATTGTGGCTCACTGCAAGCTCTGCCTCCCAGGTTCACGCCATTCTCCTGCCTCAGCCTCCTGAGTAGCTGGGACTACAGATGCACGCTGCCATGCCCACTAATTTTTTGTATTTTTTTTTTATGGTAGCTAATAAAGTGTTTATTATAATAAAATTTTAAAGAGATGATAGAATCTAATTTATAAAATCATTAAACTGGAAGACATTTACCTACAGAAGGTTAATGCAACTTTGCCTAAACTAAGTTTATTTATTTTATTTTATTTTTTTATATTTCTTACATTTTATTTTTTATTTTTTAAATATATATTTATTATACTTTAAGTTCTAGGGTACATGTGCACAACGTGCAGGTTTGTTACATGTGTATACATGTGCCATGTTGGTGTGCTGCACCCATTAACTCGTCATTTACATTAGGTATGTCTCCTAATGCTATCCCTCCCCTCTCCCCCACCCCACAACAGTCCCTGGTGTGTGATGTTCCCCTTCCTGTGTCCCAGTGTTCTCATTGTTCAATTCCCACCTATGAATGAGAACATGTGGTGTTTGGTTTTTTGTCCTTGCAATAATTTGCTGAGAATGATGGTTTCCAGCTTCATCCATGTCCCTACAAAGGACATGAACTCATCCTTTTTTGTGGCCACATAGTATTCCGTGGTGTATATGTGCTACATTTTCTTAATCCAGTCTATCATTGATGGACATTTGGGTTGGTTCCAAGTCTTTGCTATTGCGAATAGTGCCGCAATAAACATATGTGTGCCTGTGTCTTTATAGCAGCATGATTTATAATCCTTTGAGTATATACCCAGTAATGGGATGGCTGGGTCAAATGGTATTTCTAGTTCTAGATCCCTGAGGAATCGCCACACCGACTTCCACAATGGTTGAACTAGTTTACAGTCCCACCAACAGTGTAAAAGTGTTCCTATTTCTCCACATCCTCCCCAGCACCTGTTGTTTCCTGACTTTTTAATGATTGCCATTCTAACTGGTGTGAGATGGTATCTCATTGTGGTTTGGATTTGCATTTCTCTGATGGCCAGTAATGATGAGCATTTTTTCATGTGTCTGTTGGCTACATAAATGTCTTCTTTTGAGAAGTGTCTGTTCATATCCTTCACCCACTTGTTGATGAGGTTGTTTGTTTTTTTCTTGTAAATTTGTTTGAGTTCATTGTAGATTCTGGATATTAGCCCTTTGTCAGATGAGTAGATTGTAAAAATGTTCTCTCATTCTGTAGGTTGCCTGTTCACTCTGATGGTAGTTTCTTTTGCTGTGCAGAAGCTCTTTAGTTTAATTAGATCCCATTTGTCAATTTTGGCTTTTGTTGCCATTGCTTTTGGTGTTTTAGACATGAAGTCCTTGCCCATGCCTATGTCCTGAATGGTATTGCCTAGGTTTTCTCCTAGGGTTTTTAAGGTTTTAGGTCTAACATGTAAGTCTTTAATCCATCTTGAATTAATTTTTGTATAAGGTGTAAGGAAAGGATCCAGTTTCAGCTTTCTACATATGGCTAGCCAGTTTTCCCAGCACCATTTATTAAATAGGGAATCCTTTCCCCATTGCTTGTTTTTGTCACGTTTGTCAAAGATCAGATAGTTGTAGATAAGTGGCATTATTTCTGAGGCCTCTGTTCTGTTCCATTGGTCTATATCTCTGTTTTGGTACCAGTACCATGCTGTTTTGGTTACTGTAGCCTTGTAGTATAGTTTGAAGTCAGGTAGCGTGATGCCTCCAGCTTTGTTCTTTTGGCTTAGGATTGACTTGGTGATGCGGGCTCTTTTTTGGTTCCATATGAACTTTAAAGTAGTTTTTTCCAATTCTGTGAAGAAAGTCATTGGTAGCTTGATGGGGATGGCATTGAATCTATAAATTACCTTGGGTGGTATGGCCATTTTCCCAATATTGAGTCTTCCTATCCATGAGCATGGAATGTTCTTCCATTTGTTTGTATCCTCTTTTATTTCATTGAACAGTGGTTTGTAGTTCTCCTTGAAGAGGTCCTTCACATCCCTTGTAAGTTGGATTCCTAGGTATTTTATTCTCTTTGAAGCAATTGTGAATGGGAGTTAACTCATGCTTTGGCTCTCTGTTTGTCTGTTATTGGTGTATAAAAATGCTTGTGATTTTTGCACATTGATTTTGTATCCTGAGACTTTGCTGAAGTTGCTTATCAGCTTAAGGAGATTTTGGGCTGAGATGATGGGGTTTTCTAGATATACAATCATGTCATCTGCAAACAGGGACAATTTGACTTCCTCTTTTCCTAATTGATTATAGTGTTGGAAGTTCTGCCCAGGGCAATCAGTCAGGAGAAAGAAAGGGTATTCACTTAGGAAAATTTTTTGTGTTTTTAGTAGAGACGGGGTTTCACTGTGTTAGCCAGGATGGTCTCCATCTCCTGACCTTGTGATCGGCCCGCCTTGGCCTCCCAAAGTGCTGGTATTACAGGTGTGAGCCACCATGCCTGACCCTTCCTCTGTATTTTTTTAAAAGCTGATATGAGGACTTGTTTCCAACACATCTCTTCATTCATTGCATTTGCTTATTCGACATTTGCTGAAGGCCTGTTATACCAGGCATGTGCTAAGCTAATGCACAGCTAATGACCACACAGTGAGCAAATCACAGACTTTAAGGAGCTTGTAGACAGGTAGTAGGGGTGGTAGAAGAGGCAGGCCAACCAGTGAATCATTAGTTATGATTTGTTTGGCTCTCAGTGGTGGGAATCCTGGGAGGGGAGCCCCTGGGAGCATGCCTAGTGGTTGAAAGCAGCGACTCAGAAGCTGGACTGCTGTGGCTCATTAACTGTATCCTTGGGCAAGTTACTTAACCTCTTAGTGCCTCAATTTCTTTGTCTTTGGAATAAAGATGAAACCTGTAGGCTGTGGTGTGGCTGAAATGAGTTATTACACTTGGAACAGTGCCTGGTGCATGTTAAGCACCATCTAAGTATTTGCTATTATTACTAATTTTTTTTTAGACGAAGTCTCGCTCTGTGGCTTAGGCTGGAGTGTAGTTGGTGCTTTCTCGGCTCTGCAAACTCCACCTCCTGAATTCAAGCAATTCTCCTGCCTCAGCCTCCCGAGTAGCTGGGATTACAGGCACACGCCGCCACACCCGGCTAATTTTTGTATTTTTAGTATTTTTAGTAGAGGTGGGGTTTCACCATGTTGGTCAGACTGGTATAGAACTCCTGACCTCAAGTGATCCACTGGCCTCAGCTTCCCAAAGTGCTGGGATTACAGGCGTGAGCCACCGTGCTCGGCCCTTGCTATTATTATTTAATGAATATAATGTGCCTGCATCGGACAAAGAGTAGTTGCTACATAAAAACCCAAGTTAGAGAAAGATAAAATCATAAAATAAAATGCACACATCCTTGTGGCTAAACTGAACTGTTAGACTATGCTCAGGCATGGACTTGACTTTTCTGTGTTCTTGTGTTCCCTCTAACAGGTTCCCTCGGCATAGTCCCATCTCTGAGATGTCTCTTCTCCATCCTAGCCCTCTGGAGATGTTTGAGGAGCCAACTGTTCACCTGTCTTGTCTACCAAGGTCAAAGTTCCTTGTTTTACCTGTTCACTGACTTCTCACTGTTGGGGAACTTCCCTCAAAACAAAGGCTGCCTCCTGTTTATTAGCCCTGGGGTTCTCAGAGAGAAAGATCTTTTAGTCTCATTTTAGACACTTTCAGTCCTTCTACATGCAGTGGGGCCCCCAACACTTATACAGTTTCTTTCATCCTGACCACGGCTGTGAGGGCAGTTGGGCCTTGGTGGCTCAGTTGTGGCCAATTCTGAACGCAGTGGACACATGACTGCCTGGGTTTAAAACTGGCTTCACTGACAAAGCTCCAACAAGCACTCAAGTACCCAGAGGAAGAGTGAAGGCATGAACTCTAACCTGTTGTCTACCCGAATGGGTCTGCTCCTGTCAGATCTGTAGACCTCAGAAGGCATTTTCAGGAGTCTTCGTGTATTAGTCCATTTTCATACTGCTATGAAGAAATACCCAAGACTGGATAATTTATAAAAAAAGAGGTTTAATGGACTCACAGTTCCACATGGCTGGGGAGGCCTCAAAATCATGGCAGAAGGTGAAGGAGGAGCAAAGGCACATCTTACATGGCAGCAGGCAAGAGAGCATATGCAGGGAAACTGCCCTTTATAAAACCATCAGATCTTAAGAGACTTACTCACTATCATGAGAACAGCACGGAAACAACCCACTCCCATGATTCAATTATCTCCCACTGGGTCCCTCCCATGACATGTGGGGATTATGGGAGCTACAATTCAGGATGAGATTTGTGTGGGGACACAGTTAAGCCACATCATCTTACCTTATTGGAAAACGTACTGCTGTTTTTCTGTTTGTTCCATGGCCTTCAGTATATAATTAAAAAAAATTGTGGAGGCAGCATCTTGCCCAGGATTAGAACTGTAGGGGAGAAAGATCATCCTTGGGCCAGGGTGAGGGGACAACTGCTATTGAGATAATGGTTTATTGAGCATCTATTATGTCAGGTACCATGATAGGTGCTTTATGCTTCTTACAACTTAATTCTCAAGACTGTCCCCAGGGTAAGCAGAATGAAGGCCCTGGGCATAACTTGAACACCTGAGGAACTTGAACCCAAGGCTGGCACAAAAGCCAGAAGGTCTTACTCTCCACCAGCTCAGGGATTGTGAAGATCTCTGTGCAGACTCTGCCCTGCCATTGGACAGCATCCCTGAGACATGTATTTTGGGTAAGTGGAGGGGCAGGCAGGACAGAGTTAGGGCATGGCAGGATGAACTGCCTCCCTCCCCCGAGGCTTTGTGCCCTGCTGCGGGACCTTAGCGATGCTGCTGCAGGTGATGCGGCTGCTAGAGCAGAGGCCTGCGTTTCTGAGATGAGGAGGCAGAGTCCGGTGCAAGCTGGGCAGCCTCCCTCTCATAGCCCAATGCTCTGCAGATGCCGTGGAAACTGTGTCCAGGCTGTGTGATGTGCACAGTGTGGGGTATTGGCAACCCTGGTTTGCGGTTTTTGGAGCATCTACTACGTATCTGGCACCATCACACGATAGAAGCTCATGTTTCTGCCCATCCCCCCCAGCCTGTCCTGTCCCCAGGGCTCTGGCTCAGGGTGTTTCATGCTGGGTCACTGACCAGCCTCTTCTAGGCACTGGGCTTCCAATCCCTGTCCCTGTGATTTTCTCCCCAGTGCACTCAAATTGATCGTCCTCTCCTTCAGTTGTTCCCTGTTTTCTACACAATAATGCACAGGTCTCAAAGGGCGCCTTGTCCCAGGCCTTGTTGGCCTGCCCCATGGCAGCCACACTGAGCCACCAGACCTCCGGCTCAGCCCACTGTGTGCTCTATTTCCTCCATGTGGACCTTCGGGAACTATTTTTTGAAAACGCATCGAAACAGCTTCCAGCTGATGCTGTCTATCTCCCTGCTCGTTCACTCGGTTTCTGCTATTATTCCTGGTGGTGGAGTGCAGAGACATCAGCATGATCCCGCAGATCAGCATGGTCACAGCAGAAACAAGCTGGAAAGTCTCGGACTGATGGGCTGAGACCTGCCCTGAGTGTCGGGAGGGAGACCCGTTCTCATGCCCGGTATCCCTTCCGGAAGTGCCTTCCCCTCTCTGGGCTTCTGTTTCTCCCCATTACACTGAAAGATTGGCCTGGTTGGTGGTTTTTCCCAGGTGGTCTCTGTCCCATCACCTCGGAACTCCTTAGAAATGCAAATTCTCAGGCGCCACTCCAGACCCATCAGCTCAGAAACGCAGGGCACCGAGCGCAGTAATCTGTGTTTTACTAAACCGGGAGGATAGGGAGGGTGTTCTGGTACCGACTAAAGTTTGAGAACCACTGGTTAGGTAAATTTTCAGTCCCCTTCTGACTCTGATAGTCTGATTCTCTGCTCTGATCTGTGAAGAGGACAAATTGTGCCTATTCCTGATGACATCTGGGACGACAATGGGTGAGAGAGGGGTTCCCACAAGAAAGTGAAACTCAGATAGGTGGCTACAGAAGTTCCTTTCAAGCATCACCTATTATCACGTTACTCGGATTCCATTTGCTAATTAATTTCAGTGAAAGCTGAAAGGAGCCCCGTGGGAAGGTCTTGATGGCCCTGCAGTGGCTGCATTAGGAACAATTCCTGGCTGTCTCTGAAAGGCCCCTGGAAGTCTCCCTTCGGCAGCACCTGGAGAGGGAGGCTGACAGCAGCTTTGTGCATCTCAGAGTGGATACTGTTTCTCCCATTGGTCCTTCACACAATTGGGCGAGTGTCCGCGGCCCGGCTGGCCTCCAGCTGCGGCTGTGTGCCCAGCTCCCCTGGAAGTGTGCCTGCAGCCCGAGAAGGGGCGCTCTGTTTCCGTGGGAGGCATGCCCGGCTCCTGTTGACAGGTCTGCAGCTCACTCATGGAAAGGCCTGCTTTCCGGAGCTGGCCTCGGACTGAGCCAGGAAACAGTTATCTCAGGGCCCAGCATGTGGCTCGGGGGCTGGTGCACAGTAGGTGTGCTGAACAACAGCTGATGCCAACTTGAGGTCTGTTGGGTCATTTCTTAAAATTGCTTCGGGGCAATCCCAGAATCAATTTTGGGTAGCTCCTTGGCTCCTAGAGGCTGTCGGCGGTGGGGTGGGGGGCATATTTTATAAGACTCCAGGCTGGGTGCTGTGGCTCACGCCTGTAATCCCAACATTTTGTGAGGCTGAGGCGGATGCATCACCTGAGGTCAGGAGTTTGAGACCAGCCTGGCCAACGTGGTGAAACACCATCTCTACTAAAAATGGAAAAATTATGCGGGTGTGGTGGTGCGCTCCTGTAATCCCAGCTACTTGGGAGGCTGAGGCAGAATTGCTTGAACCTGGGAGGTGGAGGCTGCAGTGACCGGAGATTGGGCCACTTCACTCCAGCCTGGATTGAGACTCTGTCTCAAAAACAAAAGACAAAGTGAGACAAAGTGAGATTCTGTCTCAAAAAAAAAAAAAAAAAAAAAAAAAGCCTCCTGGACTTCTGCTCTTCAAGCTTCCAACTAATGTGAGTGAGGTAAAGGAAGTGACCCTTGGGCTGGGAGACTGCCAGGTGGCATGCTAGATGACATTGCATCTATGATAGTGCATTCCATGCATGATGGGATTCCTAGGAGAAGCAGTTTCTAATTTCCAGAGGAAAAATTTAGGGCCCCCAAAATAGGTATCCTGACTAAAGTCACACAAAGAGTAAGTGATAGGGTCAAAATACTAAATTTAGTTTCATTTACTGAGTCCTTACCATGGGGCTCAATAATATAGCCATTGTGTGATGGGTTTCTATTTCTAATTCTTCTATTTCTCTAGTTATTCTAATGATTCTAACACATCTGTCTAATCTAATCCTCACACTAATGCCTTACAAGGTATCTTTGTCACCTTTTTACAGATAAGGAAACTGAGGCTCAAGGGGGTAAATTAACTTACCTGCTGTCACCCGTGGCTAGTAAATGGCTAGGCTTGGATTGTACCCCATTGATGTTGGGTGAATGGATAATATCAAAGCCTGTTCTCCACCACTTCCCTCCAGGTGAAAAGTTTCAGGGTGGCCTGGAGGAAGCCTGCACCTTGTCAGGGGTTGTGGCATCTGGATTTTCACCATCCCCAATCTTTAGGATTTAATTGCCCTCGGTCCCCAACTCTAAGTGATGAGTTTACTCTGAGCAGGGCTCTTCCTGGACAGGCGAGCCTCTGGGGAAATCACATGACATTTATATGAGACGATTAGTGAGGCTTTGACATGATTACAAGTCCACACCATGAGACTACGGTTCATCATACAGACTCTACCTGAGACAGAGGTGCCTTAAGGAGCATGAAAACCACTGTGACTTGGGCAAGAGCTGGGGCATCTAACCGGGTGGTGGGGGGGTTCCAGAAAGAGTGATAGAGGCTGACAAAGAGAACCTTCACTCCACTGGCTCATGAGGGAATATGGTTGTCATCTTGCAGATGAAGAAATGGGCCCAGAGATGGTGGGTGAGTGAGTTAGTTACATTGAAGTCATTTTTTCAGGTAGTCACCAACTCCAGCTTCTCTGTGCCAAAGCCTTACATGCTCATACAGGGGAAGCCAGAGATCAAATTCCATCTCTGCTCCCAAGAAACCCATAGTCTAGTGGCAGAGAGCTAAATCATAAGAAGGCATGATACAACAGGTCAGGAACTGTATTTTTGGCCGAGTACCCTAATGTTCACAGATATGAGAAGAATGGTGGAGAAAACACCCTTCCTGTTTCCAGAATAACTACAATGAATTGGCAGTCTGTAGATTTTAAAGAATGTTCACATGTCAGCCATGCGCATGGAATTCAAGTTTAGTGGGCCAGGTGCGGTGGCTCACACCTGTAATCCCAGCACTTTGGGAGGTCGAGGAGGGTGGATCACTTGACGTCAGGAGTTTGAAACCAGCCTGGCCAACATGGTGAAACCCTGTCTCTACTAAAAATACAAAAAAGTTAGCTGGGCGTGGTGGGAGGCTGAGGCAGGAGAATTGCTTGAACCCGGGAGGTAGAAGTTTCAGTGAGCTGAGATCACATCACTGCACTCCAACCTGGGTAACAGGGTGAGACTCCGTTTCAAAAACAAACAAACAAACAAACAAACAATGAATTCAAACTGAGTGGATAGATGAATACTGCTCTGTGAAGGTACATTTTGTGGATGTGTCCGAGATTGCATAAGCTGTGAGTGGCGGAGCTGGACTTGAACCTAGGTATCTCTCCTGGTTTCCAACATCAAGTTAGGTGAGCAGGGGCAGAGCTTATTCTGAGTCCTTATTCCCTCGGAATAACAAAGGATAAATGGAGGGACATAATCTAGGGAAGGCTGGAGTGATATCATCCCAAAATGAATCTCCTGAGAGGTTGCGAGCTGCAGATCAGAACTGAAAGTGGCAGAGAGGCTGAAAAACATCTTCTCAACTGGAACAAGTATGTGGCTTTCAAATTGTATTTAGGGGGAGAGGAAGGAGAACCGCTATTTCAGGGAAGGGACCTGCAGAGACCCAGGCAGGGCCAACTCACAGCAGAGTCTTAGGCAGGCCAGGGAGGGGGAAGGGAAGAAGGAAGTAACAATGATAGCACCCTGATTATGTGCCGAATACTTTCTACACACGATTTCATGTCATTGTCACATGAAACTATGACAAGGGATTCTGCTCTTACTTACATGTCAGCTTTAGTCAGCTCTGAAGAAGAAGGGGTCAGTTCTAGAGCTGTGGGAAAAATAACGGGAACAATCCTGGTTGGGGGCCAAGTCTACACCAAAGCCTAAAGGTGTGGCAGGCAGGTGCCTTGGGTTGTGGGGGCCTGGAGTGCTGCCCACACAAGTGGACCATGGGACATGATGCCAGAATGGCAATTGGGGTCAAATATGATGGCCTGGAGCCCCCATAGGTGATAAGGTTTATTGGAGGATTTTAGTGAAAAGAGCATAAAAAACAATGATGAAAACACTTGCACTGTTTGTGGGGTGGGAAGGGGGATACTCACAGAGATGGAGGTCTTTATCTCACCATCTTACCTAGATGCTGAGAGGAAAATGCTTTCCAGGCACAGGGTTGGAGCTGCGTTTCTGGGCATGTCAAGTAGCTGCAGTCAGGACGGAGGCTTTTCTTGGTCGTCTGCCCGGAATGGCCTGAATGTTCAGGGCTGAAGCCCTTGGAAGACTACCTGTGTATTTGCCCCGATGATGCAGGGTGAGTGCTTACACCCACTGCTCCCAGACTGCCTGTGCATTTGCCCCAGTGATGCAGGGTGAGTGCTTAGACCCAATGCTCCCAGACTACCTGTGCATTTGCCCTGATGATGCAGGGTGAGTGCTTAGATCCAGTGCTCCCAGACTACCTGTGCATTCACCCCGATGATGCAGGGTAAGTGCTTAGACCCAGTGCTCCCAGACTGCCTGTGCATTTGCACAGATGATGCAGGGTGAGTGCTTAGACCCACTGCTCCTATTCCTCTTGCCTTGCTAGGCCTCTGCTGAACTGTAGCTCATTCATCCATCACCCTGCACCATGGCGACAGGAGACCAAGTCTCTGTCATCTTGGCATTTCCCTTGCAGTTGGAAGGACAGGCAGTACAACATCAGCAAGAGACGCTCTGAAAAAAGCCAGTAGTGGAGGAGAGGCAGCTACTGCAGGGCCCTGGTTGGGGAGGTGGGTGCTTTAGATAGGTGGTTAAGGGTGGCCTGTGTCTAAGCTAAGTAGTGAGCGTGAGCACAATTCATCCATTGGGTGAGCTGAGAAATGGGCTTCCCAGGCAGGGGAACAGCAAGCACAGAGCCCTGGGAGCTAGAAAGGGCTGACTGTGTCCCTGGCGGGAAGGATGGGCCAGCGTGACAGCCGCGGAGGAGACGGAGTGTGACCTGTGGCAAAGAAGTAGAAAGCAGGTGGCAGCTTCCTCAGAGTCTGCTCACACATGGTGATAAGCTTGAGTGGATTTTAAGAGTGTGGGGAAGTAACTGAGGTGTTTTAAGGAGGGGGGATGTGGGAAGAATAAACAGTAGAGGGGCAATTAAGAACTATTTTGAGGCCGGGCAAGGTGGCTCATGCCTGTAATCCCAGCCTTTTAAGAGGCCGAGGCAGGAGGATTGCTTGAGGCCAGGTGTTCGAAACCAGCCTGAGTGAGGTAGAGAGACCTTGTCTCTACACAAACAAATTAAAAAAAAAATTAGCCAGACATGGTAGTGCATGCTACTCAGGAGGCTGAGGTGAGAGGATCGCTTGAGCCCAGGAGGTTGAGGCTGCCATGAGCTGTGATCATGCCACCACTGCACTCCAGCCTGGGCAACAGAGCAAGAACCCATCTCAAAAAGAATTACTGTAGAGGTAGAACCATGGGGATTTTTTAGTTGTTTCAATATGAGGCTTAAAGGAAAGCGAGAAATCGGGGAAGCCTCCTGCATTCTTGGGTTGAACTAGCGAGATAGTGGTGGCAGGACAACTAAGACAAGAGCCCATTGAACTTCGCTGTGGACATGTTAAATCTGCAATACTTGCTAGGCAGTTGAGGAGATGAGGCCATTAGACTTGGCATCCAGGAAGTCGTTAGAATCTTGATAAGAGCAGTTTCAGCAGAATGGAAGTGAGGAAGTAGAAGCAGTGAATGTGGATGACATTTTGAGGAATTCTGCCATGAAGAAGAATACACGGAAGGGGAGGAGGTGAAGGGGATTTTTTTAAAGCAATTTAAAAGTTTACTGGAATGTCTCATACATATCAAAGAGGATCCAGTGTGAAACCCATGGTAAGATTTCTTAACATTTTTTCCATTATCATGTATTTCCACTTTTTATTTGGAAAGATTGAAAGTTATAGAAAAGTTGAAAGAATCATACAGTTAAGGCCCATGGACTCTATCCAGATTTTTTCTCTAGCTCTCTCTCTGAAGACAGGAGCAATGGAAACTTGTGTGTTGCTGGAGGTAATGACCCAGGAGAAAGGGAGAGCTTGAGGCAGGAGGGAAGAGAGGAGATTCGAGGGGAGCAGAGTCCTTGAGAAGGCGACAGGTGGCATTCTTCAGTATAAAGGAGGGCCCCACCTTGGATAGGAGCAGGACGCTGCCATTGTAACAGGAGGGAAGATGTGGGAAGGTGAATGTGTTTCTGGTAGCGTCCCCCATGAGAATTGAGGGGTTAAGGGACTTATGTGGGGAGAAGAAAAGAATTAAACAGATGTGTTAGAGAGGGGAAATGATATTACAGGACTGCTGGGCAGGGTTGAGTGCCCATCTGAGATTTGTGGTCATGGGGTTAGAGTGAACCAATAAGTTTTGTTGTGTGGACTTCCTTCAGTAATATTCAGCGACCTGGATAGGCAGGGACAGGGTGATTGGTTGTATTTAACCAGGACTGGGGCTTATCCAGGGGACAGTTCAATGGAGGGACGGCAATGGGCTGGCTGTGGTGAGGGACCAGAGAAGCACAGCTGGGTCCAAAGGGGCAGAAACATGGGGCAGGGGGCTGGGACCACCTCTGGGAACATAGGGAGCTCAGAGGTTTGGCCTCACTGAAGCATGACACTCCAGTCCATGGGGAATGCCAGGGCCAGGGATTTAGAGGAAGCAAGGACATGGTGGACAATTAGGGGCAATTTGAAGTCGAGAGGTCAGAAGTGGTGCAGTTCTTGTCATGTACAGAGTCCAGGATGTACCCTTGGGCACAGAAGACCAAGGATGATGGGACAAAGGTGGTTCACAGTGAGCAGGACAGACACCAGCACAGAGGGCACTGAGTAGGTCATCGTTAGGGACTTCGATGTCATCATGTGTAGTGGCAGGAGCAGAGTTGGGCAGGAACACAGTGGGCCAGAGTATTCAAGGAGCAGGGTGAATGATAGGTGGTCGGAAGGTGGCTGTGAGAGAATGGAGGTTGGGAGGAAGCGGGTTTGGGGCTTGAATCACTCTAGGGCGTGCGTACCGGAAGGGGTGAGAATCAGGGCTGGCCTGGGAGGTTGGGACTTCTAGGACTGAAGTATGATGTTATTATCCCTCATGGCCTCTGCAAGGAACAGGGACAATCACTTTGGACTACTGTGCTGCACCTCTCGCTTCCAGGTACTTGTGAGCAGTAACTGCGGTGATGAGGTGCACGAGTGCTGGAATCAGAATGTGCTGGCTTCTCTATCACTTTCTAGACGTGTGGACCTGGGCATGGAATTTTACCCTAGTGGCTGCATTTCCTCTTCTGTAAAGTGGCACTCATGAGATTGTTTCATTAAATGAGATGTCTTAGTCCATTTTGCATTGCTGTAAAGGAATACCTGAGGCTGGGTAATTTATAAAGAAAAGAGGTTTATTTGGCTCATGGCTCTGCAGGCCATACAGGAGGCACAGCACCAGCATCTGCTTCTGGGGAGGCCTCAAGAAGCTTAAGATTATGGCAGAAGGTGAAGGGGCAGCAGGCATGTCACATGGCAAACAAGGGAGCAAGAGAGCCAGGTGGGAGCCACGTACTTTTAAACGACCAGATCTCATATGAACTCAGAGCGAGAACTCACTCATCACCAACGGGATGGCCCAAGCCGTGCATGAGGGAATCCACCCCCATGATCCAGTCACTTCCCACTAGGTCCCACCTCCAACATTGAGAATTCCACTTCAACATGAGATTTATAGGGGATGAACATTCAAACCATGTCATGAGGTAAGATGGAAAGTACGTTGCTCTCTGCCTTGAGCATATATGGGATCACTAGATGTGAAATATTATGATTATTATAGGAATAATGTTTTTGGAACATGAAGTCACTCTGTTTTCATCCTTGGTAATCCCTTGATCCAAGCCATCCTGTTGTTCCTATGACGAAGCCCTCCATGGCTACCTCAGGCCTGGGGTCTCCACAGTGTAGATAGACTGTGCCCGCCTCAGTAAAGCAGAGGCTTAGAGCCTGGGGAGGCAGGAGAATATGCTTTAGAGCAGCGGTCCCCAATATTTTTGGCACCAGGGACTGGTTTTGTGGAAGACAATTTTTCCATGGACCAGGGGTTGAGGGTATGGTTTCAGGATGAAACTATTCCACCTCAGATCATCAGGGATTAGATTTTCATAAGGAGCATGTAACCTAGATCCTTTGCATGCACAGTTCACAGCAGGGTTTGTGCTCCTATGAGAATCTAATGCTGCTGCTGATCTGACAAGAGGTGGAGCTCAGGCAGTAATGCTCCCTTGCCTGCTACTCACCTCCTGCTGTGCAGCCTGGTTCCTAACAGGCTGCAGACTGTTACTAGTCTGTGGCTCAGGGGCTGGGGACCTCTGCTTTAGAGGAAGTTCCTTCCAGAGGGGATGAGGAAGCTGAAAGTCTGCCCCTTCATGTCCAGAAGCACATGAGAAAGAGAAGAGAGGGAGGTAGAGCAGGATGGTGGTTGGCCCATCTTTCCTGACCATGCCCTTTGGGCCAAGGCTGTGGAGTGGGAGGTGCATTGTTTGTGTTGAGATAAAAGATGATACAGAGAAGCTTTGCTGTGTTCCTGGTGGGAACCCTCGAGAAGTCTATAGTCTAGGGTGACCATGAACTAACAAGGGGGGAGAGTGCAGCAGCCACTGAGGGTGGGGCTGTAGGGTAAGGTGGAGTTCATGGTCCCAGGTGCACCAATTCACACACTTCACTGGAACACACCTCCCTGCAGAGAGAGCCTGTGACCCAGGGCAGCCACTTATTTCTTAGTGAGGTAGTTGTTATGTACAGGCTGAACTGTGTCCCCACAAAATCCATGGGTAGAAGCCCTAACCCTCAGCCTCACAGAATGTGAGTGCATTTGGGGATAGGGCCTTAAGAAAAGGTGATTAAACTAAAAGAAGGACTTTAGGGTGGGTCTTAATCCCATCTGACCCATGACTTGGAAGAGGAGGAAATTGGGACACATAGGGCCACCAGGATGTGAGCAAGAGGGGTGGCCATGTGGGGACATGGAGAAGGCGCTGTCTGAGCCTTTGGCACACCAAGGAGAGAGGCTGTATTAGTCTGTTTTTATGCTGCTGATAAAGATATATCCAAGACTGGGAAGAAATTGGTTTAGGCCGGGTGTGGTGGATCCCAGTAATTGTGCCTGTAATCCCAGTACTTTGGGAGGCCAAGGAAGGTGGATCACTTGAGATCAGCAGTTCAAGACCAGCCTGGAGGACATGGTGAAACACCATCTCTACTAAAAATACAACAACAACAACAAAATTAGCCAGGCACGGTGGTGCATGTCTATAATCCCAGCTACTCAAGAGGCTGATGCAGGAGAATCTCTTGAATCTGGAAGGTGGAAGCTGCAGTGAGCCAAGATCACACTGCTGCACTCCAGCCTGGGGGACAGAGACTCCATCTCAAAAAAAAAAAAGAGTTTAATGAACTTACAGTTCCACTTGGCTGGGGTGGCGTCAGAATCATGGCAGAAGGCAAGGAGGAGCAAGTCACATCTTACATGGATGGCAGCAGGCAGAGAGAGCTTGTGCAGCAAAACTCCCACTTTTAAACCCATCAGATCTCATGAGACTTATTCACTATCATGAGAACAGCCTGGGAAAGACCTGCCCCTATGACTCCATTACCTCCAACTGGGTTCCTCCCATGACACGTGAGAATTGTGGGGAGTTACAATTCAAGATGAGATTTGGGTGGGGACACAGACAAACCATATCAGAGGCCTTGGAAGGAACCAACCCTGCCAACACCTTGAGGTTGGATGTGAACTGCGAGGAAGTAAATAAATCTCTGTTGTTTTAGGCCACCTAGCTTGTGGTATTTGTTACAGGAGCCCTAGCAAACTAACACACTAGGCTAGACAATGCTGCCAGGGACTGACATCTGCTCATGTGCACTTATGCCTTTGACTGTGGGCTGAAATGACCCAGTGCCCCAGGTCTGCTGGCCAACATTGGTTCACAAGCCACCTCCTCCAGGAAGCCTTCCTTTATCCTTCCAGGAAGAATATGGGGTCTCTTTCTCTGACCCTCAAACCCTTGTACAGACTTCCATGAGGGCATCTTGCACCTGCCACTGCTTTTATAAATGGCTCTGACTCAGGTACTATTCAGCAGCTCCTCAAAGGGGACCAGAAACATGTCTCTCCCATGGGTGTACTCTCTGAGCACTGCACAGAGCCACCTGCACTTCTCGGCCCCTTTGCCTGCTGTACTACAGCTTTCCCACGGGGCTTATTGTCTTCCTGAGTGGTTTAGGATTTACTTCCTGGTTTTACCTGTCTTCCCCCACTGGTATGTGAGCAGTGTGTGGCTGAGACTTTTGGTCCATTTTGTCCCTGCTGCAGCTCCAGTGCCTAGGACAGGGCTTGGGACCTGGTAGTCACGCTGTGCATTTTTGTTAATGAATAAATAAATGGGAAATAAAGGTGCAAATATCTCTGCTGCTGATGGGGATTCTGCTCTCCCAGAGGGAAGGTCTTGCTGTTTGGATGTGCCAGTTATTCTCTGTATAAGATCCACACTCAGCATTTTTCCTTGCCTCTGTGTTCCCCAAATAAGGTGATTTTTGGCTTTTGCAATGACTGTTTCTGAACGCTTCATGGTAATACTGTTCTGGAAGGCTGAGCAAGGGTTTGCTAGCCTGAAACTTAGTTTCACAGCCAGCAAGATACGATCTTCTGGCTTCTCTGCCTTTGCCAAGCTCTAGTTAAATCTGGTGGCATGTTTAGTTGCAAGCTTAGTTAGTATTACGTTCCCTAGTTAAGGAGCGGGCTGTGTTGGTTCTCCTGTGCTGTGCCAAGGATGGGATGGGCAGAGCCCTGCTGGAGGCAGGCCTTGCATCAACTCTCCACTGGTCCACACCTGGCCCACAGTGGGCTTGCAGCACATGTGCCTGTTGAGTGAATAACAATGAGTTCAAGTTCTGCTGTCCTTTCTGCTGTTTCTCTCTCAGTAGGTAGAAGTTTCTCTCAAACCCTTTTCAGAGTTGATATCATTCCCACGTGGGATAAGGAGTCAAGAAAGTGTAATTTAGAGAAAAATAACTGAAGGAAATGAGCAGTCTCTGCTACCTGGTCTCTAGCCCCCTCAGTGTGCAGGGAGAGGCTGTGGAGTGGGTGGGGCACTGGCCTCAATGCCCTCGGAGCGAGCCCTGCTGCCCCACAGACAAGCTGGGTACCCTTGGGCACGTTACTTCACCTCTCTGAGCTTCTTTCCTAATCTGTCGGGAAAGAATAACATCTACCCTGAAGCCGAGCCGTGCAGCTAAAGTGGCAGATGCATAGTAGATGCTCAGTAAATGTTGGTGTCCTTCTTGTTCCTGGAGGGATCATTCCAATCCAGAACTTGGGGGCTCGGGACAAGGCTGAAAATGTTGGATGAGTAGATTGACTACTGGTTTTTGGCCATTTTCATGCTCTCATCTAAAAATCATTCATTTAATCAATAGTCACGGTGCATGTCTCTCAGGCAGTCTGGAAGTCACCTTTTCTAGGTAAATACCAAGACAGGTCAGAGCCTGACCAAGAAATGAGTGTTCAATGCTGGCCTAAAAGTGTCTGGGGAGATTTGCTGGTTGTTGAAACTTTCAGCTCTCAAAGCTTCTGATATGCTGCTGTTTTATGGAGGTCATTTTTCTCGATGACTGGTTGTGCATTTCCCTCCATTAATTAGGGGCCTCCCTTTTCCCTCCCACATTGAGAAGGACAGTCAGTCACATCTATGGAAAGGTGCCAGGTCAGGCCAAGGGGCTGAGAGCTGCCTGGGTCCAAATCTAGAATTGCAGCGGCTGGTGATGGCCAGTTTCCCTTTCCAGTTGGCTCAATTCCTTTTCTTTTTCTTAGAGGATTTTAAGAAACTGTGTTCATTTGTTCATTTATTCATTCAATGAACTCTTACTACTTACCTCAACAGCATGCGCACATAAAGACGATGCTTTAAGTGTTATTGTCAACTCCGAACATATTCCCCGGATAGTCAGAGAAGGGAACACTAAATGGTGATGGGGTAGAGAAAGGTTTCAAAGACTGGGGTGATGTTGGAGATAGGCCTTGACGGTTGAACAGGAGTTTGCCAGAGGGCGATATTCATCCCAGTCAGGGAGAATGGAGGAATAATGGATAATGGAGGAATTAATTGCAAAGATTCAAAGATGTTACCCATCTCAGCGTTTAGGGATGTTGATGTTTACTGTGTCATAGTTGATGACTGGTGCAGTTTTTGTCTGTGTGTAGGAGTGTTGGTATGTAGGTATGTTTCTGTGTTTGGGGGAAGGATATGTGTGTGTGTGTGTATGTGTGTGTGTATGTGTGTGTGTATGTGTGTGTGTATGTATGTGAGTGTGTGTGTGTGTGTGTGTGTGTCGGGGGGTGGGATTAGGAGGGGATGGATGGACTTCTTGGTAGAATTCAGCACGAAAAGGCTTGATGTACCTGAATGTCACTAGACCTTTGAGAAGATAAGGGTCCTCCACTGAGACATGAAACAACCGGGTGGCTGGCGAAAAGCTGTCACAATAGCAAAGGGTTCTTCAGAACTTCAGTGCTAGCCTGTCACCTGTCACCTTGCACCGGTTTGAGCCTCTTTGAAATCTGGTGCCTGCCTATGCAGCTCCATCATCTTTCTTCCTTCTGTAGCCCCTCCAGGACAGCTAAATGCTAGGTTGAGGTCAACAAGGAGTAAAACCTACCCCAGGCTTTGAAGTAGTTTGTAATCTTGTCGGATGAAACGGGAGGCGGGGAGGAAGTCATGCACTGGGCGTTTCCGGAGAGCCATCTGCAATCACAGCCACCACTCTCGGTTTGCATTGACTTTTTCCTATTTTGTTGGGTTCAGACGGGCATAGTACAAAAACACAAGTTACTTCTCAAGCCATATTCAGCTATTCACTCAGCCAGCATTTATGTTCCAGGAACTATTCCAGCCTCTATGAATGAGTTCAGAACACGGAATGGCTATTCAATGGCAACAAATTCGTCCATTCTTGCCCTTGGTGAAATTAATCACCTCCCTGAACCTCAGTTTCTCATCTGTAAGATGGGCATAGCAACTCTTTCCTAACCATAAGGTACCTGTGGAAGCCTCTGGCTCAGCAGGTGAAAAGTGTGTTTGTGTTCCTCTCCCCTACGCCCTCCCTCAGTACTTGCTTCCCAAGACATTTGCTTTCCTTTGTTGGGTCAGAGGTGGGGTGTCGTTCCCCTTGCCACCAGCAGATGGTGCCCAACAACCCCCTGCAGGGAACCGAGGCTGCCCGCCTCCCCCAGTCTCCCCACCATCCAGCTCCCTTCCGCCCCTTCTCTGGGACGCGTCAGTCATTCCAGGTCCCAGGCAGAAAGTTACACAAAACACTTTGTGTCTGTCAGCAGATTCCTGGAAGGTCACGCTGAATGATGAATGCTCCTGGGTAGGATTGGAGGGCTCTTTTTTCTTTCTTTTTTTTTTTCTTTTCTTTCTTTCTTTTTTTTTGTCTCCCATGAATTGCATCACTGGGCAGCCTCTTGGCTGTATTCAGCCGACTCCTGCGGTTTTTAGACCTTTCCCAATTGTTTTGTGTCTGCTTCCTCTCCAGGACCCTTCTGGCCAAGGCAGGATATTCAGGGTTGGCTGTGGCCAGGGAGCTGGCCATTGTCTAGCACATTCCATACACATGCCCTGCCCAGCCCATCCTCCACTCCCAGAGCCTGGACAGACTGTGGTCCTTGGGACAAAGACCTGGTGCATTGCTGTGACCCCAGGTGACAATCTCGCTGCCCTGATTTCCAAATAAGGGGAGCCTGGCCCGGCAGAGAAATGAGCCTAATTTCCAAAGTTGAATTTCTGCCAGGATCAGGGCCTTTATATATCCTGGTCTTCGGTGTCCCCCTTCTTCTTCCTGACTACATATAGACTGCTTATGATATTTTTTAACTTTGCCAGCTCTTTAACTACCCAAATTGAGTAGCCATTTTGCTTTTGTAGATATCCTGAGTTGGCCCCAATTTAACATCCTGACCCATCATCCTGGTGTTAGGTATTAGGACCATGGTCCTGATATTTTGCTTGAGGAAAATGAGCCAAACCACTCAGAGGTGTGGCATATGTGGCATGTGAAAGCACCTTTCTCCTCCATCAGTGGCCTTACTGATGCAGGGCAGTGGGAGTGAGTGTATGTACGCAGATCAATACAAATGAACCCTACTCTCAAAGTCTGTGCAAAGGGGAGTGAGAAGACAGAGCAGGTGTAGTCCCTGGAGCGAGCCCTGCTGCAGAATAGATGGAAGGGGTGGGTCCAGGAACCCCGAAATGGAAGCAGCAATGGCTCTGCTCCCCATCATCCCGAGCAATCATATGGGGATTTGTGCCTGTCTCTGCAACTTTAGGCTCTGAGGATCTAAAGCTCTTGGTGCCCGCAGGGGAAATAATTATTAATACCATCAGGGAATACAGCAAGAGCCCACTAAACGTAAAGCTGCAGCTGCTGCCCGGTCATTTTGGGTTCATGTGCCAATAGATCACTGGGCAAGGAAAGGAGTTACTACCTCGGTAGGAGTAATGAACCCAGCCAGGTATGGTGGCTCATGCCTGCAATCCTAGCACTTTGGGAGGCCGAGGCGGGTGGATCACCTGAGGTCAGGAGTTCGAGACCAGCCTGGCCAACATAGTGAAACCTCGTCTCTACTAAAAATAAAAATTAGCTGGGCGTGGTGGTGGGTGCCTGTATTCCCAGCTACTCGGGAGGCTGAGGCAAGAGAATCGCTTGAACCTGGGAGATGGAGGTTGCAGTGAGCCGAGATTGCGCCAATGCATTCCAGCCTGGGTGACAGAGTAAGACTCTGTCTCAAAAAGAAAGAAAGAAAGAAACAAACAAAAAAGAGTAATGAACCGTGCTCATCACGAGGAAACAGTGAGCTGCTGCTTCATAATGCTTCACAGTGGGGGCAGGAGGAAATGTGTTGGGCATCAGGTGATCCCTTGGGCACCCCTGGCACTCCCACACTCAATTCTAACAGGAAATGGAAAGGTTCCGCAGCTATGGCCTAATAAGAACAAGAAACCCGGGGGCTCAGACCCTCCCCGCACCCCGCTGCCGCAGGTGAAGAGGTGGGTACCATCTCCCTCAGGAAAATCCACATAGCTCAGCAGACCTCCCAGCTGCTGGGGAGGGAAATGTGGTATGGCTGGTGGAAGAGGGAAATGGTCAGTTTCAGAGACAACTTTGGGACCCACTCAGCAGCAGAGGCGGCAGTTCATCCTAACATCCTTGCTCTTTTATGTTTCTCCAGCAATTGTGATCAACCAGAATCCAGAAAACGCTGTGCTTAATGGAGTGAACTGCCTGTGAAGCGCAGGTGCGAGGGGCAGATGATAGGAGACAGTGCTGGTGCCCCCAGCGCCCTTTTACCTGACAGCTCACCCGGCCTACAGCTGCGCCCTTCCCTTCGAATTGTCTTGGGTAATGGGTGCTGCTTTGGAAATGCCTGGAAGGTCATGTCCTTTCTCTGGGGATGGCTTCCAGCTGTGGTTGACTGATAGCAGGGGGCACAGAAGGCCAGACACACCTTGCCTCAGGTGGGCCAACTCTGAGGGTTCGTTTGGCCTCCAGATGGACTTCAGCTGAGCCTGCATCTTTGCTTGGCTTTTCCCACTGGCCTATTCTGCTTCCCTCTCCTTAAGGGTCCTCCCAAGAGAACTCCCTTAATAAATCACTTGCACAAGGATCCCTGTCTTAGCCTTTGCTTCTAGAAAACCTGACCTAAGATAAATAGGTTGTGGGAACATGAGAGAAAGAGATACTTATTTTATCTGAGGGGTCACAGGAGTCTTCCCAGGGCAAGTCTTGAAGCTGTGTGTAGGAGTCTGACTGTGCAAAAGGGTGTTCCAAGCAGAGGCAATGGCATAAGTAAGGTACAATTGTCGTGCCTCCTGCCTGAGAATAGGCAGCTATTTCGTTTGGCTGGAGTGCTGAGCAAATAGGGTGGAGTGGGCTGTGAGTGGCAGGAGAAGCAGATGGGCATGACTATGTGAACATCCAGAGGAGGAGACTGGGCTTTAAGCTTAGATCTCAAATACTTCTGCATTCAACTGTTCCCTGGCTCTGTGGCAATTGACTCAGACCCCAGAGATCACCACTAAGGAAATAAGTTCCTATTAAGTTAGAATAGGAAAAACACCCTATGTCATATTCCAAGTCAATGGCAGAAGTAGGATATGTCTTAGTCCATTTGGGCTGCTGTAACAAAGTACCATAGACAGGGTGGCTTCAACAAAAGTGCACTTCTCACAGTTCTAGAGGATGAAAGTCAGATCAAAGCGCCAGCACAGTTGGGTTCTGATGAGGGCCCTCTTCTGGGTTGTGGACTGCTGACTTCTCATTGTTACTCACGTGGAGAAAAGAGAGTGAATTACTTCTCTGGCCACTTCTTATAATGGCATGATATGGTTTGGCTGTGTCTCCACCCAAATCTTATCTTGAATTGTAGCTTTTGTAATTCCCACGTGTTGTGGGAGGGACCCGGTCGGAGATACCTGAATCGTTGGGGGAGTTTCCCCGATACTGTTCTCGTAGTAAATGAGTCTTATGAGATCTAATGGTTTTATAATGGGTTTCCCCTTTCACTTAGCTCTCATTCTCTCTTACCTGCTGCCATGTAAGACACGCTTTTCACCTTCTGCCATGATTGTGAGGCCTCCCAAGCCACGTGGAGCTGTGAGTACATTAAACCTCTTTTTCTTTATAAATTACCCTGTGTGGGGTATGACTTTACCAGCAGCATGAAAATGGGCTAATACAGTGCACTAATCCTTTTCATGAAGGTTCCACCCTCATGACCTAATTACATCCCAAAGGCTCCACTTCTAAATACTATCACATTGGGGATTATATTTTAACATACAAATTTTGAATTAATACAACACTTAGTCCATAACAGGACATAAAACTCAAGCCCCCAAATTCTAGCCCAGGGCTTTATCTTTTATTCACTGTTCATAATAAAATTCTAAAAATACTAATATATTTTTAACCTACTCCTAAGCTGTGGAGATGGAGA
This sequence comes from Pongo abelii, assembly GCF_028885655.2. Lineage (NCBI taxonomy): Eukaryota > Metazoa > Chordata > Mammalia > Primates > Hominidae > Pongo > Pongo abelii. Next base: position 121,028,880 of record NC_071997.2, on the reverse strand, counting down.
TATTTTGATTCCTCTCTTAAGATTTTTAAATGCTTCTTTCTTCCCAATAATTACTGACAATTAAGAGTAATTCAGATTCGTGTCATATTTATTTAGCCTTACTATGTGTCAGCTGCCTTCATGTACATTAACTCATTTGATTCTTCCAACTTCCCAGTGAAGCAAGCAGGGTTATTCCCACATTATAGATAACAGAATGGCATCACAGGTTAAATAATGTACCCAAAGGAGAAACCCAGGATTTTTCCACTTTACTACTAGAGTACATTTTTCCTTATATAATTTAGTTTTTGTTGCATAACAAACTGCCCCCAGAATGTTGTGAATTAAAACAACAACAATGTATTTATTTTATAATTTGTTGGTTGCCAGTTTGGGGTTGGGCTCAGCTGGGTAGTTTTCTGCTCATCTGGCTGGGCTCATTCTTGTGTCTGTGGTCAGCTGCTGGTTGGCTAGGCAGATCTGTTCGTCAGCTTAGGGCTGGGGCAATGAGGGAACTGGGCCATGTATCTGTCATCGTCCAACAGATCAGCCCAGGCTCTTTCACACAGGGGTTGGTAGGAGGATTCCAAAAGCAGCAAGTTAAGACAAGCTCCCACAGGTAAGTGCCATCAAGCCTTTGTTTGCATTACAACTGCTCACAATCCACTGGCCAAAACAAGTCAAGAGGCTAAGCTCAGCGTGATGTGCCACTGCCCAAGTGCCCAAGGGCATGGATACAGGGAAGTAAATAATATGTGGCAAAATTTTCAGTCTACCACATTGTTTTCAAAAAATGTTTTCTTAATTATAAAAGTATGTGTGTGTATTCATGTATATAAATGTTAGTTTTGAAAATTTGGAAAATACAGAAAAATATAAAGAAGGAAAACAAATTACCTGTAACACACCAGAGACAATCATGTTAGTGGCTTTTTTCCTCATCTGTTTTATGAGCATTTTAGTGAGTGTATGACTGTGTGTATATATGTTTCAGTAATATTTTCTTTTAAAACAGTGGTATTAGAGTCTGTCTTTTTATTGACAATATATTTTGGACATTTCCCCATGTCATTCATATAATTCTTGAAAATATGATACTTTTTAATACTCTATCATTTCTCCCCACCATATTTTATTTAACCCTACCCTGCCTTTTTACTTATATTTTTGCCATTTAAGTTGGTTTCATTTCTTTCTTTCTTTCTTTCTTTCGATTATACAAATAACATTATAGTGAATATTCCGGAATAAAAATCTTTCTCCACATTTCTGATGATTTTCCTAGGACAGATTCCCAGAAGTCAATTACACGATCAAAGGAGATAACATTAGTAGGGCTTTTGATACGTATTGCTAAATTGCTTTCCTGGAATTTAATCTCCCATAGCACTGAGGGAAAGGGCCTACGTTATGGTACTCTCAAGGGCACTAAGTATAATCTTAAAAAAATAAAGATCAATTAGGTAAAAAGCAGTACCTTTATTTAATTTGTGTTTCTGGTTGCCAGTAAGGATAAACATTTTAGAAATACTTCTTGACCATTTATGCTTCTGTTAATGTTCTCTTCCTCAGACAAAGGACATATATTTTAAGTTGATTTGTATGATGACCGTGTGTTGAAGTCATTGACATGCTATCCTATACATCACAAATGTTTTCCCCTTTAGGTTGTCATTGGCCTCATAATTTTGTTTGGGGATTTTTTTCAACATATAGGAATTTAGCATTTTCTATTGTCAAATCTATTTTTTTCATTATTTTTTGTTTTGTAACATTCATTACTTTTATGCTTACAATTTCATTCCTGACCCATCTCTTAAATAATGTAAAACATAATGGCTCTGCCACTGAGAACAATGTTTGGAAAGGCTGTCTTTGAAACCAGAGTTGACAGGTGGAGCTGATTCTCTATTGTGATGCTTTCTCCCAGCTGGGCCAGGGTAAATGCCTTCAGGGTCCTGTTTACTGGGCACGAGACTGATCAGCATGGGCCTGTGGAGCCTTGGAGTTTAGCTCTAAGCGCATCAAGGAAACTGTGCCACTTTCATACCCATGGCTTTTCTTCTTAGTGGCCCTTTCCTCCTGTCATCCAGACCCAGAGGTGGGTGGAGACTCTTCTGTCTGTATTTTACAATCTGATTTGAGTCATCACCAGGAACCCCAAAGGCCCGTGACACATAGTGGTTTGTGTCTTTCCAAGTTGTGAAGTAGAATCCCAGTGGCTATGAGGCTGTCTGGTGACAAGGAGCTGCTTTGTAGTGAGCGATCAAGTCTGTCTTCGTGTGGCACCTGCATTGTAGTGACTCCTGTAACACTACTTGCAAAGTAGTAAAACTTTATTTTTTGATGAAGCTTGCTCCTGAAAGAGAACCAAAATCTTGCACCAATGATGAAAACAACTGGTGCCTGAGGTTCGCTTTTGCATTGCTGGAGACCTGAGTTTGATTTCTTAGCTGAAGCTAAGAGGGAATATGATTACAGTGGAAAAGGCAGGGATTCAGAGCTGCTTGGAACTGGGTTCAAATTACTTCTCTGCTACTTGCTGTGTGGCTTTTGACAAGTCATTGAACCTCCCTGAGTTTCTACTTCCTAATCATTAGGAGAGACCCCAGTCCTGCTGTCCCTTTCCTGGAAAACTGGTATGACTCTGGAATGAGGCAACGCAGGCCAAGTTGTTGACACACACGAGGCTCTGAGTGAATGGCAGATAGCATTTTTATCTAGAAAAAGAAAAGCAACCTAAGTAAGAAAGTGATGGAATTAGGGATTGTGGCAATTTGTGAAAATTTCAGGAATAATGTTTTGGAATGTCAGGGATCTGTTACTGAGATTTTCCAGAAACATGAAGTGATGGGTTAGCAGTGAGGGAAAAACACAAGCACCGCACACCTTGCATAAGCATTGATTTTGATATTAAAACTCACAGTAACACACAATGGAGTAGGCTGCAAATTCACATGAACTATAGGGTAAAACAAGGCTTTGTGAAATTGCTCACCAGTGGAAGGTCTCTTTGGCACTTAAATTGCCGGGTGGTCTGAGTTCTCCTTTCTTTACTGTTAGGGTTACTTTGGGGGAGATGTTTGAGAAGCTGTGGATAATGGGAGGTGCTTCCCCAAAGGGGAGAGAGAACCTGCTGGGCAGCCACACTGACATTGCTCAGAAGGAGATGGTTTCCTCCTGAGGTGGGATTTCCCCCTTCAGCTCGGCTGTGGCACAGCGTCTCTACAAACTCCTGGTAGTTCTCGTGGGTGGTGTTCTCAGAGTCTTTCTTGTTCTTCCAGGCACTCGGTAAAATTGCAACTTCCTACTCCCTTGAAATTAGGTACATGTGACCTGTCATGGACAGTGGTGTGTGGACAGAAGCCTCAAAAACTAGTGTTTGATATGCCATTTTGCTTTCTCTCATCTCAGCCATTGCAGAGACAAGGATTAGAGTTTACCTCAGCCTGGGTCCCTGAAGAAGGAGGCTCTGTGGGTTATGATGACGTGTAACACAAGTGAGCAATAAACCTTTCTTATCTGAAGTCTGGGGCATTTGGGATTGCTTCTCATTATATCAGCAAAACCCACCTTATTCTGATAGACTTGAGAGCAGTTACCAAAAAATCAATGGCTTTATTTTGTTCACCTGGCTTACACAGTAGTGATTCACAGCTGACACAGATCTGCTTTAAATTTTTTTTTTTTTTTTTGAGATGGAATTTTGCTCTTGCTGACCGGGCTGGAGTACAATGGCACAATCTTGGCTCACTGCAACCTCCGTCTCCCAGGTTTGAGCGATTCTCCTGCCTTAGCCTCCCAAGTAGCTGGGATTACAGGCATCTGCCGCCACCAGACTTGGCTAATTTTTGTATTTTTAGTAGAGACTTGGGGTGGGGGGGAGGAATTTCACCATGTTGACCAGGTTGGTCTCAAACTCCTGACCTCAGGTGATCCTCCTGCCTCGAATTCTAAAATTGCTGGGATTACAGGCATAAGCCACGTGCCCAGCCTCAGATCTGTTTTACTTTAGAGACTTATGAGCATGTCATATGCCTGGCCAAGAAGATCCAGGTATGAGGGTGGCTGGGCTGTAACACTCCCTCCATACCTGCTCCAGGATACCAGGCTCCAGAACTGATGCAGCTGATCAGGCTGAAAAGGAGAAAGAAAGGCAAGGACAAGCGTTTGCCCAGGACCTGCCATATGGCAAGGGATCTGGTCCGTGCTTTCTCTACATTACTTCTAATGATCACAGCAATCTATGAGGTGATTATTGTTCTCACTCCTCTTTTATAGATGGGAAAATGGTTTCTTGGAGAAGTTAAGTAACTTATTTGGAGCCACATCGCTGGCAAAGGTCCAAGTAGAGATGCAAACTTAGGCTGAGAAAAAGATCTTTGAAGGAGGGAAACTGTTTCGTTCCCACCTGTAAGTTCTGTTTTTTGGCAGTGCTGAATCTCATCAAATTAGATCCAGAGAGGCCAGTCATGGTGGCTCATGACTGAATCCCAGCACTTCAGAGGCCAAGGCAAGAGGCCAGGAGTTTGAGACCAACCTAGGTAACATAGCAAGACCCCCGTCTTTACAAAAAATAATTAGCTGGGTATGGTTGTGTGTACCTGTAGTTCTAGCTACTCAGGAGGCTGAGGAGGGAGGATCGCTTGAGCTCAGAAGGTCAAGGCTGCAGTGAGCTGTGATAGTGCCACTGCACTCCAGCCTGGACGACAGACCCTGTCTCAAAACAAACAAACAAAAAACAAAAAAACCCAGGAAGCATTTTCCGACCACTGAGGCTGAAAGGATCCTTGTTCTCCCTTCTCCATCCTCATTTTTGCTTACTGTGTGTTTTCCTTCATAGCTCTTTGTTGTTTAGTGCTTGTTTCTTCCACTATTGTAGTGGAAAGACCACATTGTCTCATTAACTCTTGGGTTCCCAGGACCTGTCCAAGGCTGGCATGCAGGAGACATTTAGTAAATAATGATAAATAATGATTGCTTATATCAATAAGGCCTCCTTATGTTGATAGAGGAACCCTTGAAACAGTCTAGTGTAGAAGTCCAAAACATAAACTAGAGACAGACAACCTGGGTTTGCATCTCCACTTTACTACTTCCTAGCTCTGTGGCTTTCAGGAAGTTACTTAACCCCTCTGTGCCTCATTTTTCCCATCTGTCAAATGAAGATAACACTAGTAACTTTCCTCCTGATTGTTGTGAGAATTGAACAGTGTGTAAAGAACCTGGAAAGCACCTGGAACAGTGCCAGCCCATAGTAAGTGCGCAGCGAGAATGAGCTATTTGTATTGTGTGAACATGATGGACAGTGTCTGTTATGTTTCCAAAATGACTGTTGTTGGAGACCAAGAGAAGATGGATGCAGCTACAGTACTGAGGAGGCTGCAGTGTCTGACCAAATACAAAATAGTTTGGTACAGGAGCTGGTCAAAGAACTTGCATTCAGACAGACCTGGAGTTTGACATCAGCTTTGACTTACTAACCAGGTGACCTTGGGCAAACCTCTCTCCTACGCTCAGCTGCATTAGCAAGCACATGGACCAACACCACTAGAAGTGAGTGAAAATAAGGCAAATAACCATAAAAATGGGAGTAATATCCCTGCATGGCAGATTTGGTATGTGGATGAGATGAGATTTGGTCTGTGAAACCTCCTGCACAGGGCATAAATGATTTCTGAACAAATGTACAAATGAAAGTGGAGTTTGCTGCATGACTGCAGAGAAGAGATAGGTGGTGCACATTCAGCTTAGGACTTAAAAAGCCCATGCTGGGTAGGAGAGGTTATGTGACGGATGAGGATTTCTTAGTGATTGGGTGAAATTCTGGCATTGAGAGTCACATGTTGATAATTTTTCCAGGGACACAGAGAGGGTTCATTTTGCTGTCCCACACAGCATGCCTGTATGTGAACAGCTCTCTGCTAACACACTGTCACGTGGATCTATCGCAACACCAAGCCTTCCACTTACCACTGACAATGCAGGAACAAAGACATCAAAACCACTGCTCTTGAAAAACTTCCTAATGACTACAACATTTTGGCTTACTGAACATAACTGAATTAATTCATAATTTTCCCAGAACAGGAACTGAATTCATCAATTTATGACTTTGTCAGTTTGTTTTGGAGATAGGTCAATCAGTTACATTCATTCTGGGAGAAAATAGCGGTGAGCCAATTTTTTTATTCCTCACCTGAGCAGCTAAACATTGGGTGGTCTTTGTCTGCAGTTGAACAGTTTAATCCATTCCTTGTATACAAGACACTGTGAGCTGAAACATTACATCAAACTTCTAGTCTGCACCCTGCACCATGAAATATCAGCTTTATTAGTTCCATTCTTGAAGATATTGTGCAATAATGAAAAGCATATTGTGTAACCACGTATGGGAGATTTCAATGCACACATTTCCAAATGGTCTTCTTGGTTTTCTAAGTGTAAACTACTTAGTGGCCATGGAGTTAACTGAAATATTATTCAGTCAAAACAACATTGCTATTATTCACTTAATACAAAGCCCACATGAGATGCCTCTGGTATATAAAATATACTATGAGTAATTATGTAACTGCTAACCTTCTTTGAATCATTTCCATTTCCATTCAGCAAATGGAAGCATCAGCTACCCTGGATTTTAATGAACTTTGACCATAGCTCTTGGTAAATGGGAGGAGAAAACATTATTTGGTAAACTATAAGGCAAAAGCATAAAAGTTAACAAAGTTTGTAGTTAGTTCTTAGATGCTCTCTCATTTGTAATGTGTGACTCCATTTGAGAGAGACTGTGGGGAAATTATGAATCAAATTTCAAGAGCAAATGTGATACTTCTTGAGGTGATAAAGAATGTGGTCTTCTGAAGTTGCTTGGATTAAAAAATATTTCCTTTCCTTGTCAAGGTCATTCTGTTGCCACCATAAACAGGACAGGTTTCTTAAAAAATCTCAAGTGACTTCAAAATTCGGCCTAATCGGAAATTTAACTCTGGTGCCATACTTAATAAGCATTTTCTATGATCTGTCAGGCAAGCTGAATGCAGATATTTCATATGGGAGGAGATTGAGAAAGAAGATTGGAGGAAATCTCAATTGTTTAATTAACAACAACAAACCTTTTTAATCTCCTTTTTTATAAGATGTTGGGATATCAAGTTAGAAGCAACTTTATAAGTCATTTAATCCAATCTAACATTGGATTTCCTCTAGAGCATTCCTAACTTGGTCATCTTCTAACCTTGACTTGAAATTCAATGGTGGGGAGCCAGTACTCTTTATGCAAACTTATTGCTTCCTAGTTCTACTCTCTTTCTCTCTCCCTCCATCCCCGTCACTCTGTCCCCATCCCTCTGACCCCATCCCCCCTTCCCCTCCCCTCTCCCCTTCCCCCCACCTTCTGCTCCCCCCTCTCCCCCCACCATCAGCTCCCCCTCTCCCCGCACCGTCCGCTCCCCTCTCTCCCCCCACGGTCTGCTCCCCTCCTCCCCACTCCGGTGCCCTGCCCCACCTCCAGCGCTCTGCCCCCCAGTCCCCTCGACCCCCTCCGTCCCCTCGCCTCCCCCCCACCCTTCTCGTCTGCCCCCTCCGCCCCCACCCTTCCCCTCTGCCCCCTCTGCCCCCACCCTTCTCCACTTCTTCCCTTCCTTCCCCTCCCATTCCCTCCCCTCCGTCCTGATTCTTTCCCTCCTCCTCTCCCACTCTCCCTGTGGGTCTCATGCCCATATCTGGTTCTCCCACATAATGGCTGTGTCTGATAACTTCTGTTTGCCTCTCCAGAGTTTCTTTTCATCCTTCTTCATTCCTCCCTCTGCCTTGGGAATCTGATGCATATGGAATTCTTTGTCCTTGGGGTCCTATATGCTCTGAGTTTCAGCTGGACCTGGCCAAAGATGTGTCTTTGCAGGAGACTGAAAGGAGGGAGGAGAAGGATTCCAGCTGCATGTATTCCCTGGGGTCCCACGGTGGGTTGCATTGCCTCTGATTGGCTTTGTCCCTGATTGTCACTGTTTCTTCAAGGACAGTTTCTCTCTCCATGACTTTCTTCTGGTTTTGATAACAACTTCCTGTGTGTCCTGCTGTGCCTGGCCATGGTACAGCTTCTCTGCTGCTGGCTCCAGGTTACTGCCTCGTCCTCAGGCTCTCCCACACCTGTAGCATTGCAAATAGTCCCTTTGCTGACAAGCCTTCTTCTAATTAACCCAGTTTGATAAAGCCATCTATTTCTAGCTGGGATGCTGGCTGATACAATAGCCCTTTAGATAATTCTGCAACAGCACTCAATTCTCCTTCTCAACGCAAATGACCCAAGACCCTGCACTTTTCCTTAAGGTACCTACCTGGCTTTAAATACTCTCTCCATCCTCTGAAATGTTTCAGGCAGGCAGTTTTCCTCATGAAGTATGGGATCCAGAACTGAAAGCAGTGGTCCTGAGGTGTGACAAAGTTAGACAAAGCCAGACTCTAGGTAAAGTGGTAGGGGCAGATTTTCATCAGTAATGGACCATTGCAACAGGGGGAAAAGTCCAGCATGAAGTGAACTCACCTGCGATTTGTACAGAGGTGACGGGGCATGACAAAACGGGAGGGAGGTGACAGTGGTGTGGAGGTGGTGAGTAGGGCTTGGGAGAGTCAGCAGTGAAAATTACAAAAGGTAGACAGGGTGGTGAGCCCATGTGAAACCCATCGGGGTCTAGGCTTCTGCTCTCGCTGGGGCTGGGAGGCAGGGACCTATCTTTAGGTGTTAACTAGAACACACTGAATTCTTTTGGTAGCCTTGAGTTTCCTCAGCCTTGATCATTTTAACGGGGCTGGAGTCATCCTAGGGACGTGGCCTTGAGTTGTGAGAAACTAAGTTTGTGTTTAAGTCTTTAGAGGTCAAGCGTAAGGCCTCGTTGAGAAAGGGCTCAGTGAAGCCTGGCTGGAGTTCGGTCAAGGAGAGAACCTTCCCCACTGGTTGTGGCAGAATACAACAGGGGTGTCCTTGACTGCCTCTGGATTGCTTGCCTTCGGAGACTGTTCAGCCAGGAACATGCTGAGGGCACCTGCACAGAGCTCCTCAGGACACCCCCTGGCACGGTGGCAGTATGCTGAGCTTGCGGTCACAGCTGTATGATGGGAGGCTCACTGCCATCAGACCACAATTCCCAACTCTGAGGCCAACTCTGAGTCTGTGAAGGTGGTGAACCTGCCGACCCCTGCTTCCCAGCATGGGGCTGAGTTAAATGAGCCTGTGTGGGCAGAACTTCTATAAACCATTCAGGACTATGTAGGTATTATTATTACTATTATTATTAGGTGTTGCTTCTGCTCCTCCTCCTCCTCTTTTGATGTCTTCTTTTATTCTTCCTTTTCTCCTTTTATTCTCCCTTTCTGCCTCTTTCCCTCTCCCTGCCTCTGTTTTCCCTTCCCCTCCCCTTTGGCAGCAGCAGAAGTGGTGGGAATCTTTTCTTTGACGAGAAGGTATCCAGACATCCTCTCTGGACCCATGACCTGTTGGCATCCTCGCCGTTCCTTGAGGCCAGCTCCTGCTCGCTGATTTCCCAGCCCCCTCCCAGACCTGCTGGATGGCAACCACTCTCCTTATCCTTGCAGGAACATTTGTTTTTCTCCTGGAGCATTTGCTACCCTTAATTTAATCTTAGAAAGCCGGAGATAGAAGGCATCTTAGTTAAAATCTGGGTCTACTTAAAATTTTTTCTTAAAATAAGTAAATTGAATCTCAGGGGAAGTGACTTGTCCAAATTTGTAGAGGGCTCAGGCCTCCCAGCCTCACGTTGCTGGCGGGATGCCCTTGCGCCTCTGAGGACTGCCTGCCCTGTCCTGGGGTGGACTGCCTGTCCTTTCCCGATTCAGTGCACACTCTTAAGAGGGCAGAGTCTGTCTCTCACTCTTCTCGGTTCTTCCCTGTAGGGACACTTACCCACAACCTGGTGCAGGACAGCTTATGACATAAATGACTGTTGAGTTGAGGCTGGAGAGGAGAAATAAAACCTAGAATTGTCTGCAGTCGAATGCTAGCTAAAGGCTTATCTTCTGGCTTCTTTCTCCCCCCGAGATGATACACCGAGATCCTGTTCTTATCCAGGGCCAAGATGGGATGCTCACTTTCCCCATTAATTTTAAGTGAAAATTTTTGAGTATATAACTGGGGAGTTTTGCTGAATAGAGGTTTTGGAACACTGTCTTAAATTAAAAAGCTTGGGAGCACATGAAGGTGGAAATTTCAGTTGCTAGTAAGTGACTTCCTTGGCTTATTGCAGAGAGAAAAGTTAGCTGACAAGAGTGAATCTTCAAAGAATTAATTTACAAAACTACATGTTTAACATTGCAGCCTCAGCTGAAAGAGTCAGAGAGGCAGAGAAAGTGCTGAGTGTGGGGAAAGTTACTGATGGCCTTGGTACCTTGCGAGCAAGGCAAGCCAAGTCAGTGTCCCCGGAGTGGAGCATATGGCCCTGGGGGAATGAATCTGTCAAATGAGCTACACCCTGCAAGGTAGCATCTTGCCTTTTCTCTGGGTAGGGCTTCTGGATGACAGGACCAGGTCCTGGAACCACCTTCCAGAGCCATAGCAAGTCGAGAAACCAGGCAGATTCTCATCATGCCATCAAGTTCTTCGTGTTCCTCAAGGAGGGCAGGCACTGCTGAAGTAACATTTGAGATAGCTTCATGCAGAAGAGCACATTTGATTTTAAGCCATGGGAGCAGAAACTGATCCAAGACCTGGTCCTCTACTTCTTAATGTGGAATATTCTGTGCTCAGGTGCACCATCATCATGGCAACAAGCAGGGAGAATTAGGGAGAGAATGGGGTATTCTGAAGATGGCTGCAGCTCTGGAGTCAGACAGACTCGTTTAGGGCTGGAGCTCTGCCACTTACTTTCTAGATGACCTTCTATAAATACTTTGCATTGCCAAGGCTCAGTTTCCTCACCTGTGAAATGAGAGCCATTGCATTTAATGGCAGCTGGTATCTCTGCTCATAGGCATGCTAGTGCCCAGCGTGCTGGTGATGGTGGTCGTCATGGTGGTGGAGGCTGGACCATCAATGGGCCTTTTTCTTTCCATTCAGCATTTTGAGGTCAGGCTTCTTCATGGTGATTGGGAAGTAGCACTCAAGCACAACAGACAGAATCATGAGATTTCCTGGCTGGAAGGGATCACAAAGAGCCTCTTGTCCAGCCTTCTACATGGGAGGCTTAAATAAGCTTAAACTAGTATTTTGTCCTCCACTTCAGTGTCTTCCTGATGGGGCATTCACTAACTCACTACTCCCGATGTTGATCAAGTGGTTTATCTCTGGGCTACAGTTTTGTAACCTGGAAAATAGAGTTGATAAGACCCAAGTGGCACGATTGTGGTGGGAGTTAGAGTTCACGGGTGTCTAGAGTCAGAGGTCCTGCCTGCTTCAAGACAGGAGCTCAAGACATGTGTTTTCTTATCTCTGTCTTCCCTTTCTCTCCCCTAGAAACTGAAACTGCTTGTTTCATCTTTGGATGGCTCAGGTTTTTTTGTTTTGTTTTGTTTTGTTTTGTTTGTTTTTTGAGATGAAGTCTTGTTCTGTTGCCCAGGCTGGAGTGCAATGGTGTGATCTCGGTTCACTGCAATCTCCATCTCCCAGGTTCAAGTGATTCCCCTGCCTCAGCCTTCTAAGTAGCTGGGATTACAGGCATGCACTACCATGCCTGGCTGATTTGTTGTATTTTAGTAGAGACGGGGTTTCACCATGTTGGCCAGGATGGTCTTCATCTCCTGATCTCGTGATTAGCCTGCCTCGGCCTCCCAAAGTGCTGGGATTACAGGTGTGAGCCACTGTGCCTGGGCAGCTGAGTTTTTCAAGCAAGTTCTGATTACCTGAGGCTTTCACCCGTTGGCCTTGGTTTCCCTCTCTGTGGCCACACAGGACATTTGGAGGTGCACACCACTCACGTTCCCCAGTGTCCTCTCTTCTCCAGTTCCTGGTTCCTTTGGCCACCCATTATCACAATGTGGGGTGCAGCCCCTCACCCTACTTGTTCTTTTCTGAGTATGTGTCTGCTTCCTTCTTAAACTGCAGTGCCCGTGAAGTTCAGAGCTAGACGCGAATTTAGGGAGTATCTTACCAGATCCTTTAGTTTTTCACCTGGAGAAACAGAGGCCCGATAGGAAGAGAGTTAACACAGCAAGTTCTGCCATGGTCAGGGCACGCCCACCAGTAAGTGTATTCTGATTTATGCAGTGATGGCTATGATGTTCTTTTGGCAGCAATTTTTATACTTCTATTAAAAAGTTTTTCTACTCCTACCAGAAGAGGATCCAGATGCAGCAAAGGGCTTTTTGAAGGGTTAATAGAGCATCTGGGTTCTTCTAGAAAATTCTTGTCTGACAGCATTTTACATCCAACACCAGTTGTTGTTCCTTAGCATAATCACACTTAAACTTGGATGAGAATCCACTCTTTGAACCCAGTGCAGCTGTTATGTAAAGGCATGAAGTGGGTTATTTTTATTCTACATGTAACAAGCATGATGAAGGCAGGACTCCCCTATGAGATGGGGCTCAAGTACCCCTCCAGTTATATAGTAGTGAGGCTGTAGACAAATTCTTCCACCTCTCCAACCTTCAGTTTCCCTCTTTTTTTTTTTTTTTTTAGACAGAGTCTTGCTCTGTCACCCAGGCTGGAGTGCAGTGGCGCGATCTTGGCTCACTGCAACCTCCACCTCCACCTCCTGAGTTCAAGCGATTATCCTGCCTCAGCCTCCCGAGTAGCTGGGAATACAGACTTGTGCCACCATGCTTGGCTAATTTTTTGTAATTTTAGTAGAGATGTGGTTTTACCATATTAGCCAGGATGGTCTTGATCTCCTGACCTTGTGATCCACCCTCCTCGGCCTCCCAAAGTGCTGGGATTACAGGCGTGAGACACCACTCCCGGCCTCAGTTTTCTTTTTTTAAAGTGAGGGTAATGATCTCTTCATCGTCGAATACTAAAGGTTTTTTGAAGATTATGTGAAAATAATGTTCCAAATAACTTTTTTGAACCATAAAGCATGATACACAAGTATACTTTCCTGCAAACTAGACTGAATTACTTTCCTTCTGCTCAGTTACCTTCAAATTCCCAGCCATCTTAGTCACCTGAGGCAGGTTGAAAGACTGGAGTATATCCAAGTCTATTGTACTGGTGTTTCCTTTTCTCAAGGTCAAGTTCAAGGGCCCAGTTTTCCTGAATGTCTTCTTTGACTACATTTGGTCCTGGTGAGCTTTCTGTCCTTGGAGTCTAGTCCTGTTTTTTTTTTTTTTTTTTTTTTGCAGGTGATAATAAGACTGACATTTATTGAGTGACTCCTGAGTACCAAGCCTTTTTTCATTTAATATTCACAACAACCCTGTGCATAAAAAGTAGACAGTGCTCATTTCCATTTTTGTAGAATGGGAAACTGTGCTTTGGAGAAGTTAAGTAACTTGACAATGGTTATATAGCCAGGAAGTATTGGAGGCAGGATTTAAACATGTTTAAGAACTATAAGCACTATATTGTCTCCTTAAGCATTACATAGTTATTGCCTTTCCACCTGAGTTCTAAGAAGTTTCTTGAGATGTATCCACCTACACATCTCCCCAGTCTCCCTACCCCAATAAGATTAGCTCCCAGTTTCACTGGTAGCAATTTTATGAGATTTCTTTTTTTTAAAATTATTATTATACTTCAAGTTTTAGGGTACATGTGCACAACGTGCAGGTTTGTTACATATGTATACATGTGCCATGTTGGTGTGCTGCACCCATTAACTCGTCATTTACATTAGGTATGTCTCCTAATGCTGTGCCTCCCCCCTCCCCCCACCCCACAACAGTCCCTGGTGTGTGATGTTCCCCTTCCTGTGTCCCAGTGTTCTCATTGTTCAATTCCCACCTATGAATGAGAACATGTGGTGTTTGGTTTTTTGTCCTTGCAATAATTTGCTGAGAATGATGGTTTCCAGCTTCATCCATGTCCCTACAAAGGACATGAACTCATCCTTTTTTGTGGCCACATAGTATTCCGTGGTGTATATGTGCTACATTTTCTTAATCCAGTCTATCATTGATGGACATTTGGGTTGGTTCCAAGTCTTTGCTATTGCGAATAGTGCCGCAATAAACATATGTGTGCCTGTGTCTTTATAGCAGCATGATTTATAATCCTTTGAGTATATACCCAGTAATGGGATGGCTGGGTCAAATGGTATTTCTAGTTCTAGATCCCTGAGGAATCGCCACACCGACTTCCACAATGGTTGAACTAGTTTACAGTCCCACCAACAGTGTAAAAGTGTTCCTATTTCTCCACATCCTACCCAGCACCTGTTGTTTCCTGACTTTTTAATGATTGCCATTCTAACTGGTGTGAGATGGTATCTCATTGTGGTTTGGATTTGCATTTCTCTGATGGCCAGTAATGATGAGCATTTTTTCACGTGTCTGTTGGCTGCATAAATGTCTTCTTTTGAGAAGTGTCTGTTCATATCCTTCGCCCACTTGTTGATGAGGTTGTTTGTTTTTTTCTTGTAAATTTGTTTGAGTTCATTGTAGATTCTGGATATTAGCCCTTTGTCAGATGAGTAGATTGTAAAAATGTTCTCTCATTCTGTAGGTTGCCTGTTCACTCTGATGGTAGTTTCTTTTGCTGTGCAGAAGCTCTTTAGTTTAATTAGATCCCATTTGTCAATTTTGGCTTTTGTTGCCATTGCTTTTGGTGTTTTAGACATGAAGTCCTTGCCCATGCCTATGTCCTGAATGGTATTGCCTAGGTTTTCTCCTAGGGTTTTTAAGGTTTTAGGTCTAACATATAAGTCTTTAATCCATCTTGAATTAATTTTTGTGTAAGGTGTAAGGAAAGGATCCAGTTTCAGCTTTCTACATATGGCTAGCCAGTTTTCCCAGCACCATTTATTAAATAGGGAATCCTTTCCCCATTGCTTGTTTTTGTCATGTTTGTCAAAGATCAGATAGTTGTAGATAAGTGGCATTATTTCTGAGGCCTCTGTTCTGTTCCATTGGTCTATATCTCTGTTTTGGTACCAGTACCATGCTGTTTTGGTTACTGTAGCCTTGTAGTATAGTTTGAAGTCAGGTAGCGTGATGCCTCCAGCTTTGTTCTTTTGGCTTAGGATTGACTTGGCAATGCAGGCTCTTTTTTGGTTCCATACGAAATTTAAAGTAGTTTTTTCCAATTCTGTGAAGAAAGTCATTGGTAGCTTGATGGGGATGGCATTGAATCTATAGATTACCATGGGCAGTATGGCCATTTTCATGATATAGATTCTTCCTATCCATGAGCATGGAATGTTCTTCCATTTGTTTGTATCCTCTTTTATTTCATTGAACAGTGGTTTGTAGTTGTCCTTGAAGAGGTCCTTCACATCCCTTGTAAGTTGGATTCCTAGGTATTTTATTCTCTTTGAAGCAATTGTGAATGGGAGTTCACTCATGATTTGGCTCTCTGTTTGTCTGTTATTGGTGTATAAGAATGCTTGTGATTTTTGCACATTGACTTTGTATCCTGAGACTTTGCTGAATTTGCTTATCAGCTTAAGGAGATTTTGGGCTGAGACAATGGGGTTTTCTAGATATACAATCATGTCATCTGCAAACAGGGACAATTTGACTTCCTCTTTTCCTAATTGAATATCCTTTATTTCCTTCTCCTGCCTAATTGCCCTGGCCAGAACCTCCAACACTATGTTGAATAGGAGTGGTGAGAGAGGGCATCCCTGTCTTGTGCCAGTTTTCAAAGGGAATGCTTCCAGTTTTTGTCCATTCAGTATGATATTGGCTGTGGGCTTGTCATAGATAGCTCTTGTTATTTTGAGATATGTCCCATCAATACCTAATTTATTGAGAGTTTTTAGCATGAAGGGTTGTTGAATTTTGTCAAAGGCCTTTTCTGCATCTATTGAGATAATCATGTGGTTTTTGTCTTTGGTTCTGTTTATATGCTGGATTACATTGATTGATTTTCATATGTTGAACCAGCCTTGCATCCCAGGGATGAAGCCCACTTGATCATGGTGGATAAGCTTTTTGATGTGTTGCTGGATTCGGTTTGCCAGTATTTTATTGAGGATTTTTGCATCAATGTTCATCAAGGATATTGGTCTAAAATTATCTTTTTCTGTTGTGTCTCAGCCCGGCTTTGGTATCAGGATGATGCTGGCCTCATAAAATGAGTTAGGGACGATTTGCTCTTTTTCTATTGATTGGAATAGTTTCAGAAGGAATGGTACCAGCTCCTCCTTGTACCTTTGGTAGAATTCGGCTGTGAATCCATCTGGTCCTGGACTTTTTTTGGTTGGTAAGCTATTAATTATTGCCTCAATTTCAGAGCCTGTTATTGGTCTATTCAGAGATTCAACTTCTTCCTGGTTTAGTCTTGGGAGAGCATACGTATCGAGGAATTTATCCATTTTTTCTAGATTTTCTAGTTTATTTGTGTAGAGCTGTTTATAGTATTCTCTGATGGTAGTTTGTATTTCTGTGGGATCGGTGGTGAGATCCCCTTTGTCATTTTTTATTGTGTCTATTTGATTCTTCTCTCTTTTCTTCTTTATTAGTCTTGCTAGTGGTCTATCAATTTTATTCTGATCTTTTCAAAAAACCAGCTCCTGGATTCATTGATTTTTTGAAGAGTTTTTTGTGTCTCTATTTCCTTCAGTTCTGCTCTGATCTTAGATATTTCTTGCCTTCTGCTAGCTTTTGAATGTGTTTGCTTTTGCTTCTCTAGTTCTTTTAATTGTGATGTTAGGGTGTCAATTTTAGATCTTTCCTGCTTTCTCTTGTGGGCATTTAGTGCTATAAATTTCCTCTACACACTGCTTTGAATGTGTCCCAGAGATTCTGGTATGTTGTGTCTTTGTTCTCATTGGTTTAAAAGAACATCTTTATTTCTGCCTTCATTTCATTATATACCCAGTAGTCATTCAGGAGCAGGTTGTTCAGTTTTCATGTAGTTGAGAGGTTTTGAGTGAGTTTCTTAATCCTGAGTTCTAGTTTGATTGCACTGTGGTCTGAGATACAGTTTGTTATAATTTCTGTTCTTTTACATTTGCTGAGGAGTGCTTTACTTCCAACTGTGTGGTCAATTTTGGAATAGGTGTGGTGTGGTGCTGAAAAGAATATATATTCTGTTGATTTGGGGTGGAGAGTTCTGTAGATGTCTATTAGGTCCGCTTGGTGCAGAGCTGAGTTCAATTCCTGGGTGTCCTTGTTAACTTTCTGTCTCATTGATCTGCCTAATGTTGACAGTGGGGTTTTAAAGTCTCCCATTATTATTGCGTGGGAGTCTTAAGTCTCTTTGTAGGTCACTAAGGACTTGCTTTATGAATCTGGGTGCTCCTGTACTGGGTGCATATATATTTAGGATAGTTCTTCTTGTTGAATTGATCCCTTTACCATTATGTAATGGTCTTCTTTGTCTCTTTTGATCTTTGTTGGTTTAAAGTCTGTTTTATCAGAGACTAGGATTGCAACCCCTGCCTTTTTTTGTTTTCCATTTGCTTGGTAGATCTTCCTCCATCCCTTTATTTTGAGCCTATGTGTGTCTCTGCACGTGAGATGGGTTTCCTGAATACAGCACACTGATGGGTCTTGGCTCTTTATCAAATTTGCCAGTCTGTGCCTTTTAATTGGAGCATTTAGCCCATTTACATTTAAGGTTAGTATTGTTATATGTGAATTTGATCCTGTCATTATGATGTTAGCTGATTATTTTGCTCGTTAGTTGATGCAGTTTCTTCCTAGCCTTGATGGTCTTTACAATTTGTCATGTTTTTGCAGTGGCTGGTACCGGTTGTTCCTTTCCATGTTTAGTGCTTCCTTCAGGAGCTCTTTTAGGGCAGGTCTGGGTGACAAAATCTCTCAGCATTTGCTCACCTGTAAAGTATTTTATTTCTCCTTCACTTATGAAGCTTAGTTTGGCTGGATATGAAATTCTGGGTTGAAAATTCTTTTCTTTAAGAATGTTGAATATTGGCCCCCACTCTCTTCTGGCTTGTAGAGTTTCTGCCAAGAGATCAGCTGTTAGTCTGATGGGCTTCCCTTTGTGGGTAAGCTGACCTTTCTCTCTGGCTGCCCTTAACATTTTCTCCTTCATTTCAACTTTGATGAATCTGACAATTATGTGTCTTGGAGTTGCTCTTCTCAAGGAGTATCTTTGTGGCGTTCTCTGTATTTCCTGAATTTGAATGTTGGCCTGCCTTGCTAGATTTGGGAAGTTCTCCTGGATAATATCCTGCAGAGTGTTTTCCAACTTGGTTCCATTCTCCCCGTCACTTTCAGGTGCAGCAATTAGAGGTAGATTTGGTCTTTTCACATAGTCCCATATTTCTTGGAGGCTTTGTTCATTTCTTTTTATTCTTTTTTCTCTAAACTTCTCTTCATGCTTCATTTCATTCATTTCGACTTCCATCGCTGATACCCTTTCTTCCAGTTGATCTCATCGGTTACTGAGGCTTGTGCATTCGTTACATAGTTCTCATGCCGTGGTTTTCAGCTCCATCAGGTCCTTTAAGGACTTCTCTGCATTGGTTACTCTAGTTATCCTTCGTCTAATTTTTTTTCAAAGTTTTTAACTTCTTTGCCATTGGTTCGAACTTCCTCCTTTAGCTCGGAGTAGTTTGATCTTCTGAAGCCTTCCTCTCTCAACTCGTCAAAGTCATTCTCCATCCAGCTTTGTTCCGTTGCTGGTGAGGAGCTGCATTCCTTTGGAGGAGGAGAGGCGCTCTGATTTTTAGGGTTTCTGGTTTTTCTGCTCTGTTTTTTCCCCATCTTTGTGGTTTTATCTACCTTTAGTCTTTGATGATGGTGATGTACAGATGGGTTTTTGGTGTGGATGTCCTTTCTGTTCGTTAGTTTTCCTTCTAACAGTCAGGAGCCTCAGCTGCAGGTCTGTTGGAGTTTACTGGAGGTCTGCTCCAGACCCTGTTTGCCTGGGTATCAGCAGCGGTGGCTTCAGAACAGTGGATATTGGTGAACCGCAACTGTTGCTGCCTGATTGTTCCTCTGGAAGTTTTGTCTCAGAGGAGTAGCCGACCGTGTGAGGTGTCAGTCTGCCCCTACTGGAGGCTACTCCGGGGTCAGGGACCCACTTGAGGAGGCAGTCTGCCCGTTCTCAGATCTCAAGCTGTGTGCTGGGAGAACCACTACTCTCTTCAAAGCTGTCAGACAGGGACATTTAAGTCTGCAGAGGTAATTGCTGTCCTTTGTTTGTCTGTGCCCTGCCCCCAGAGGTGGAGCCTACAGAGGCAGGCAGGCCTCCTTGAGCTGTGGTGGGCTCCACCCAGTTCGAGCTTCCCAGCTTTATTTACCTACTCAAGCCTGAGCAATGGCGGGCACCCCTCCCCCAGCCTCACTGCCGCCTTGCAGTTTGATCTCAGACTGCTGTGCTAGCAATGAGTGAGGCTCCGTGGGCGTAGGACCCTCCGAGCCAGGTGCAGGATATAATCTCCTGGTGTGTTGTTTGTTAAGCCCATTGACAAGGCACAGTATTAGGGTGGGAGTGACCCAATTTTCCAGGTGCCATCTGTCACCCCTTTCTTTGACTAGGAAAGGGAATTCCCTGACCCCTTGCACTTCCTGGGTGAGGTGATGCCTTTCTCTGCTTTGGCTCATGCACGGTGCGCTGCACCCCCTGTCCTGCACCCACTATCTGGCACTCCCCAGAGAGATGAACCCAGTACCTCAGTTGGAAATGCAGAAATCACCCATCTTCTGCATCACTCACGCTGGGACCTGTAGACTGGAGCTGTTCCTATTCGGCCATCTTGGCTCCACCCCCTGTTTTTTTTTTTTTTTTTTTTTTTTTTTAGACAGAGTCTCACTCTGTCTCTATGCTGGAGTGTATCACGTGATCTCAGCTCACTGCAACCTCCAACTCCCTGGTTCAAGTGATTCTCCTGTTTCAGCCTCCTGAGCAGCTGGGATTACAGGCACGTACCACTACACCCAGCTAATTTTTGTATTTTTAGTAGAGATGGGGTTTCACCATGTTAGCTGGGATGGTCTCCATCTTTTGACCTTGTGATCCACCTACCTCGGTCTCCCAAAGTGCTGGGATTACAGGTGTGAGCCACCACACCCGGCCACCTGTTGTATTTTTATTGTTAGGCACAGTTATGTTATTCTAGTTAATGTTATGTCCTCTCTTCACCCATCTCCCTCATGTTCTGCCAACATCTGGTCTTACAAGTCTCTCCATTCAAGTCTCTCTTTTTCCATCTCACAAATACATAAAAATAGTCTATGAAGCAAGTGATAAAAGTTGAGAACATATCAAAAGTTTTCTTTAATTTACAGTCATTTGATTATAGTGAGGTTAAAAGTTTTTTTATAAGTTAACTGGGTATTTGTAT
Source organism: Pongo abelii (assembly GCF_028885655.2). Lineage (NCBI taxonomy): Eukaryota > Metazoa > Chordata > Mammalia > Primates > Hominidae > Pongo > Pongo abelii. The sequence continues at coordinate 121,008,532 of NC_071997.2, read as the reverse complement.
TTGCTTTATTTTTTCTTGCCCCCCGCTACACCCCTCCCCGTGTGTGTGTGTGTGTGTGTTTGGTAAATTTTTTATTTGTATCTTTTCCCATTGCTGCGGGTACCTACTTTTCTAGGTGATTTACATAGAGTTAAATTTTTGAGATTTTGGCTTCATGCTTTTTGTCTTTGGTGAAATACTTTGAAAGTCCTCTTATTTATCAATATTATGTAAATATTTATAACTCTGATTTAAATAATTTTACATATTAAAAAAATGAGATCTTTAAAGATCATCTAGAGTTTATGTTATAAAATGTAAGCCAGGGTTCTAGTGTGATATTTTTTTCCTAAATGGTTAGCTAGGAGTTTGATTGCCATTGGTGGAAACCTTTTCCCTCCCAAAATATCTTTTGAAGAATAAACAAAATTATACTGCCCCCTTGATTTGCCTGCCTATCTTGGAAACAGGCAAACACTCTTTCTGTTCTTATTAACTTAGTTTTAAAATTCATTTTAATTTCTTTTATTGCATGGCTTCTCTCCTTTCATTTCTACTGTTTTCTGCTCCCTTCCCCATAATGGCTCATTTAGTCTTATATGTTTTTTCCTATAGGAAACTTTAGAAGACTTTTTTTAAGTCTCACATGATATTCCGTTATATTTTGATTGAAATTTTATTACCTTTATGGGGAAAAAACAGATTCCAAAAATAAGGTAAGAAAGAAAATAATACCAGAGTAGAAATTTGGAGTCATACAGAACCAAATGGTAGAGGACTAAATCTGAGTGAAAGTTGGATGGAGAAAAAAATGATAGAAGAATAAAAGATCACAGAAAAGATGATTTAAACATGGACTAAAAAATAAAGAAAAAATTAGAAACAATATTCAAAATAGTACAGAATAAAATTTTACTGAAACCAAAGTAAGTTGTGAACCTTACTGAAAAAAATTTAATTAAATCTGGAAAATATCTTGATGTATTCTCATAAAAGGATTAAGTTCCAAGGATAACAAAATAATCCTAAAATACTTAAAGAAAAAACAAGTACAGTGGAAAAAAAAAAATAAGGAGGCCTCATACTTCCTTCTACAACATTGGATAAAGACAGTTAACAGAAAAACATTTATAAAGTTTGGATGAAGGGTTGTTTTTTAAAAATTCTATACCCAGCCAAACTATCATTTATATTTTTAATAATTAAAGTATATTTTCATATTACAAAAGAAAAACATGTTTATTCTAGGAAATAAAACCATGCTATTAAAAATTTAAAACATCTAAACTCAAAATCCCTGGAATCCAGATTTTTAAAATTCTAATTTCTCCACTGCTGCCTTTTTCTTGCAGCTGCCTACAGTGAGGTTTAGGGATTTTATGTTCACTCTGCTCCTGCAACCTCAAAACAATTACTATAATCTGGCTCTGTGTTCATTCTACCCACCAGGAAGAAAAATTTGATTTTGGTTTTGGTTAAAGAGGAATTGAGAAACAAGTTAGGAATGAACACATAGCATGAAAATGAATAGAATTATGAGCCTGCAGATGTCAGATTGAAGTTCATCCCTAAGCTTCAAATAAAAAACAGGCAAAGCTAAATGTTTTATAAATGAAACAAATTCTCAGTCATTTATATTCTAGTAAGTCAGAATTGTCAAGGGCTTCATTTGAATTAAGTCATTGCTATGGGCAGAATTGGGCAGGCACCAATCTGTATATTTGATTCTTCAGTTAATTTTTGTGACCTTGGCTTCTTAGATCACAGAGCTTACTTTTTTTTTTTTTTTTTTTAAAGCAAATGTGAAGTGCTGATAATTATGTCTGTCTTAAGTAGTTGTTTTGAGGGTTAAATGAAATGATGTGTAGAAAATGCTTAGCACAGCAAAACACCAAATATTAACTCATGAATAAATGGTGGTGGTTTGTTAAAAGGATAATTTAGTAAACACACAATAATGCTAGTGTTATTTCAATGCTGTGTAAAATCAATGGATGCTTCAAACCAAGAGCTCAAGAAATTAAGCATTCCTTCAACATCTGGGCCAAGCAATTAATTCTCATATTCATAAGCTTTGGTGATACATTATCAAGTAATGTCGGCCTCTTGTGAATTGTAACTTTTTAATTAATTCACCTCACAGGTACTGATTAGTACTAATTTATAGCTTAGTTTGCATATACTTGAAAGAGATGGAAATGTGTGTCTTCTGTATGCATATACACACTCACTCCTCAGATTTTGCTCTAGGGCCAGCCCCTGATCCCCCTTCCAGGCTGTCTTGCTCCTCATGCATAAGATTTTCCTGCAGTTTTTAGTGACTGTGACCAAAACAGGCAATTTGTATAGTCATCTGTCCCAGTGCAGGCCTTTGGAAATGTCTTGTCTCTCTCCCTTTTCTCCTGTATTAGCTCCATTTTCTGCCTCTGGTTGTCTTCATGGGATTGTAGCCAAATGCTATCAATGTGACTTAGTGGAAGCATCTTTAGGCTCAATGCCAAAAAGCCTGGGTTGCAGTCTTGGCACTGCTAGCTATTTACCATTGATCTCATAGGGGACTATGATTTATCCTCCCAGAACCTCAGTTTTCTCCCTGAGGAAAATGGGTTGCAAAATATTGATGTTGCCAGGTTGTTGTGAGGATTTGAAAAATGGTATATGTTAAAGTGAATAGCTCTGTTTCTGGGTGTTTCAGAGGAGTGGGTAACGCAATGTCGGAAGCAACGAAATCATTTCTTTGAATGGAATGAGAAGAGATCAGCCTCTTTCTTTCCTGACTTGTTTTAGTAAAGGGAGACAAGGATCACTGAGAGGAGTAGAAAGGGTGCCAGGCAGGGAGGTGGGCGTGTGGCTGTTACCCTGCCCTGCGAGTGACTCCTGGCGAGGCTGGTGAGAGCCTGGACGATGCTAGCTTTGTTTCTCCCTGAGAAGAGGTGGGTGGGGTTGAGGTCAAACCCTCACGGTGGAGTGTCAAGGGCTGAGTCTGAGTCCTGGCATTGTTGCTGTTAGCTGTGTGAGCTTGGGGGATCCGCATAGCCTTTCTGGGCCTCATCTGCCTTAGCTACAGAATTGAAGGTGATGATAACAGTTCTCCTCTTCTTACAAAATGGCTGCAGGGATTAGATAAGAAAATGAATGTGAAAGTGATTTATCAAGTGTAAAGTGCTGTACAGATGGTGGTTTTTATTGTAGATGATCTCAATTATCCCTTTTAGTTCTAAAGATTTGTGATTCTAAATACAGTGGTGTGAGCAAGAGGCACTTTTTTTTTTTTTTTTTTCTCAAGCAGCAGAGAGATTTCCTCTGAGTTTCCAGCTCTTAATGTACAACCAAGGCACTGTGTCTTTCTTAGGAGGAAATGTCCCTCCTTGGGGGACTGTGTCTGCCACACAAGGATAGTGGGGTGAGTCCTCATCTTGAACTGGAGGATTTAGAGTAGCAAGATATAATCAGACCTTTTGAGGTTTAAATTCAGTTTTCTTGAGTCAAATTAAGATTTTGCAAAACCCTTTTCTTTAAACCCAAAAGCTCCACGAGAGCTTAGATGACTTCTTGGACACAAGATAGCCTCATGGGGAGGGAGCAGGGGGCCATTCTCATGAACAAAGTGCAAATGAATCTGGAGCAGATGGATTTGATTTGCCCATGATATGCACATTTAAGTATTCAGTAGAAAAAGGCATGGAAATGTGGATTTGGTGTTTTCCTCCTCAACTCTAAACATTTATAAATAGATCAAGATGCACAAGGGAAGGCAGTTGCATTCTTATTGTGGTTGAGAGTGGCCCAGGGGAGCGCAGTCAGACCAGAGCTACTTTCAGGTCTCCTGCTGAGCTCTTTCTCCAGGTCCCTTTGTCTCTGGACAAGCTGGTCTCATCTGCACGGCTGGCTACCTAAGTTGTGACCTTTACTGCAAAGTGAAAATGCAGGTCTCCATATTCAAAAATTAAGAACTTCAAGACAGTGACAGCAGAGCCCTACAGCAAGCGAGGGGCCCCATGCGACTCACCGATGATGAGGTCATGAAGCTATCTCTGCTTATCTGCCTGGAACACGATTTCTCCTCTCCCTCCAGGTCACCTGCCATGCTTGGCTTTGCTGCTTCCTTCTCACAGAACCTTCCTTGACTCTCCAGGAGGGCAAGATGCCCCTCCACTGTGCTCCTATAGCATCCTTTTCTCACCTCCATTATTGTACCGATTGACTATAATTGACTGTGTGTATTCATTTATTCACCCAACAAACCATTAATGCCTACAGTCTCATTAACGTTTGTTGACAGTACATATTTGACAATGCAAATCAGTACATATTTGGCAATGCAAATCAAGTCAAATATTGTTGAAAATGTTCAATGAGTTTATCAAATGGGGTGGCTGGGCACTGGGCCAAGTGCTGGCAAACACATTCTGGGAGTCTAAAGGAGTGAACCTAACTCTGGCCTGGGACAGTCTAGAAAAGTTTTCTTTAGGAGGTAATGCTTGAGTTGAGCCTTGAAGGATGAGTGATTGCAAAAAGAAAGTTAGAAGGACATGAACCAACAAGAGCAAAAGACATGGAAGTAAGGATTAGCTTGGTATATGCAGGGTTGATGGTACATGGAGTTTGAGGCAGTGTCTGAAGTTAAGTGGGGCTGGAGCAGCAGGTAGGCATTAAATTACTGAGGCCCCTGTTAAGCCACACAGCTTGCTTTGCCTCATCTGGGAAGTCACTGAAAGGTGTAAGCTGAGGAGTAGATAGACTTGCATCTTATGTTAACCACTCTGGTTGCCATGGGGATAACAGATCAATGCACATGGAAGCAATAAGACAAATTAAGAAGTAATTCCAAGAAATAATGGTGACTTCAAATAAAATAGGTAACGGAAAAAAATGGGCCAGGCGCAGTAGCTCACACCTGTAATCCTAGCACTCTGGGAGGCTGAGACTGGTGGATTGCTTGAGTTCAGAAGTTTGAGACCAGCCTGGGCAACATGGCAAAATCCTATCTACACGAAAAAACAAAACAAAAACAAAGTTAGCCAGGCGTGGTGGTGCATGCCTGTAGTCCCAGCTACTCGTAGGAGGCTGAGGTAGGAGGATCACTTGAGCCCAGGAGATCAAGGCTGCAGTGAGCCATGATCACGTCACTGTACTCCAGCCTAGGTGACAGAATGAGACTCTCTGAAAAAACCCAAACCAAATAACAAGAACAACAACCACAACAAAACAACAAGAACAACAAAATCCCTCCAAAATGTATGGATTTAAGAGATGGTTAGGGTGTAGGCTAGCAAGATTGATGGGATGTGGTACCCAAAGGAGGGGAAGAATTTAAAGAGGAATTCTTGTTTCCTACATGGGTGACTTGTTGTAATTCAAACTGAGAGAGACACTAGAAGGCTGTTTTTGAGGGGCAGATGAAGGAGATAGTGGAAATAAATTTTGATTTGGACAGTTTGAGTCTGAGGCTCCATTGGGTGCCTGTGTGAAAATGTGCACCAGGCAGTGCCCCCTATAGTGTGAAGCTATGGGGAGAGCCAGTCCGGAGCCACAGAGTTCAAAGCATGAGTATGTAGGTGGCAGTCCAGCCACCCCATTTGATAAACTCATTGAGCATTTTCAACAATATTTGACTTGATTTGCATTATCTTTGGCCATACGTTATTTAAAATAATAAATTATAAAAGCCATGTCGATGGGGATGGGACAGGAAGCAATGAGTTGGGTAAATCGCAGGTGAGGAAGTATAAATAAGATCAGACAATTATTTCAGAAACTTGGATAGGAGGAAAGTCATGGAATGGTGGGCTAAGGAGGGATTTAGATTCAAGGAAGTGATCTTCAGATGTTTGTTTCCAGTGGCTGCTGCAACAAATTGCAACAAATGTGGTGGCCTTAAACAACACAAATTTATTCTTACAGATATGGAGGGCTCAGGCCCTAAAATCAAGGCATCAGTATGGCTGCATTCTTTGTGACAGCTCTCAGGGAAGAATCCGTTTTCTTTCCCTTTCCAGCTACCGGAGGCAGCCTGCATTTCTTAGCCCGTGGTTCCTTCCTTGTGTCCCTCCCACCTCTGCTTCTGTCATCACGTCTTTTCTGACTTGGACCATCCCGCCTCTCTCTTATCAGGATCCTTATGATTACACTGGAGCCCACCTGGTTAATCCAGATAAATCTCCCTGATATGGTTTGGCTGTGTCCCCACCCAAATCTCATCTTGAATTGTAGCTCCCATAATTCCCACGTGTTGTGGGAGGGACCTGGTGGGATATAATTGAATCATGGGGGTGGTTCCCCCATACTGTTCTTGTGGTAGTGAACAAGTCTCACGAGATCTGATGGTTTTATAAGGGATTTCCCCTTTTGCTTGGTTCTCATTCTCTCTTGTCTGCCACCATGTAAGATGTGCCTTTCACCTTCTGCCATGATTGCGAGGCCTCCCCAGCCATGTGGAACTGTGAGTCCATTAAACCTCTTTTTCTTTGTAAATTGCCCAGTCTCAGGTATGTCTTTATCAGCAGCATGTAAACGGACTAATACACTCCCCATCTCACCAATTTCTTAATTTAATCCCATCTGCAAAGTACCTTTTTCCACATAAAATAACAGATGCATAGGCTCTGGGAATGAGGATGTGGCCATCTTTGGGTGGGGACTTTATAGTGTCTGTCATGGGATGGGAGAGGATTGAACATGTTATCTGAGGGTAAGGAGGTGGGAGGGAGATAGAGAAAGCGATGATAGTGGATATCATGGGCAGGGGGAGGAAGGGGGAGGAAATGAGGAATAAGGCAATGAGGGAGTGGATTGACAGTTTGGATGAGAGACTGGATTGACAGGGAGGCATGAGGTAGTAAGGCCATGAGAGGGGCTTAGTAGGGGGGTGGGGAAAATGGTAGGAATAATGGGGGTTTGGGGTGGAAGTAAGGGTAAGTGAAGGATGTGAGGGCTGGTGCTGAGGATCTAGCTGGCATTAGAGAGATACATTTGTAATTGTTTCAGTTCTGATGTCTCTTTCTTTGAGTGGTCTGTCACTTGGGTGTAGAAATGCAGATGTTGGGTCTTACTGGGCAGGGATGGCAGAAGCCATCCCCATGGTCCATGTGGTCTGTGATGGTTACTTTTATGTGTCAACTTGACTAGGCCACAGGGTGACCAGACATTTGGTCAGACAGTACTCAGGGTGTGTTTAGAAGAGAGGTCTAGAAGAGGTTAACATTTGAATCTGGACTGAGTAAAGCAGAGGGCCCTGCCTAATGTGAGTAGCATCATCCAATCCATTGAAGGCCTGAAAAAGGATGGGTAAGAGGGAACTCCACCTGTCTGACTGTGTGAGCTAGGACATTGGTTTTCTCCTGGTTTTGGACTGGACTGGAACTTACACCATTAGCTTTCCTGGTTCTCAGGACTTTGGACTTGAACTGGAATCACCATTGGCTCTCCTGGTTTTTTTTTTTTTTTAGATAGAGTTTTTTTTTTAGATAGAGTTTTGCTCTTGTTGTCTCAGGTTGGAGTGCAATGGCATGGTCTCGGCTCAATGCAACCTCCACCTCCCAGGTTCAAGTGATTCTCTTGCCTCAGCCTCCCAAATAGCTGGGACTACAGGCACCAGCCACCACGCCTGGCTAATTTTTGTATTTTTAGTAGTGACAGGGTTTCACCGTGTTGGCCAGGCTGGTCTCGAGCTCCTGACCTCAGGTTGATCCACCCCCCTTGGCCTCCCAAAGTGCTAGGATTACAGGCATGAGCCACCACACCTGGCCTCTCCTGGGTTTTAAGCTTACTGACTGCAGAATGTTGGGACTTCTCAGGCACTATAATCATGTGATCATATGAGCCAATTCCTTGTAATAAATCATATATATATAAGGATATACACATATACAAATGCATATATATCTTATTGGTTCTCTTTCTCTGGAGAATCCTAACTGTATGGGGAAACTGGACAGTACCAGGCTTTAGAGGTCTCTTCAAAGTCAAAGACTGGTGTAGGAAGAAGGAGGATGGGAAAGATATGGAAGAATTGGAGACGGTAGTCAAAAGGCAGCATAATGGCATTTAATATTTGTGAAATGGCAGGATATAATCCCCAGAGATCCTAATTATGTAGGGCTAGGTTGTAACCAAGAATCTGATTTTAAAATAAAATGATCTTTCATGGATGATGGTGCAATGCACCCAGGGTTGGGAACCTTCCTGCCAAGGAATGACTATTAGCCAATCTGACCTAGTGTGGGAGGGCCAGCCCCTCTGCCCATCATCTGCAAATGCCACCCTTGCCATCTTGGCATGGGGAAGTCTTTGTGCATAGGAATCCATATCTTTCTTGTCAATGTATGCACTTGTTCCATTTTCTTTCACTGCAGTCATTTTTCCTGTATTGCTGAACAGGACAGCTTCCTCCAACACTCCATCAGCAACACCGGCTGCCTGCTGTTTTTGTGAATCCCTGCATGGCTTCTCTGTGTGTTCTTAGCTTCCCACCTCTTCTCTTTCAGTGTTGAGTCCTACTGCTCTGTGGAGAAAGCAGGGATGTTGTGAATTCCTTTTGGTAGGCTCACTTCTTTATTGGTATCTGAGCTGAAAACAGATTTCACTGTCAGATAGAAATATAGATACCATGACAATTTCGGTATCACACTATTAAAAGTAATCATGGCTGCAACAGCTGGGAGTTAGGAAGAGTATTGCTTTTAAACCATTTCATGTCAAATATCTCCTAGGTTGCATAAACATCCTCCTTTATGTAGCACCTTGCAGAGTCCCTGAATGTACAATGGACCCTCAATTAATGGCTCTGCTCTCTCAGTCAAATGGACAATAAGAATGATATGATGGAATGCTTAGTACATGCCAAGCACTGAGACAGTCCCTATATAATCATCTAATTCTTTCAACAATCCTGCGATGCCATTATTACCCTTCTCTTAGAAATCATGAAACAGAAGCTAAGGAAAAGATTTGAACTCTTCAAATTTTGGACAACCCTCTCATGACTCTTACTATGTAAGAAGTATATTATTAGAGGTATTATTCAGGACTGTGACATTTCAATAGGAAAAGTTAGTTTGGACTCAGCCCTCTGTTAGTTTCTCCCTCTGTTAGTTTGGACTCATCCCTTCTGTCTATGATGCCTTGGTTTGTCCTTTAATTGTAATGTATAAGTCCATCACCATCTGGCTGCCTCTCCTTCCATTCTTTATGGTTAGCTGTTTATGCTCTGGCTATGACAAATTCAAAGTTCAAATCGTATTTCTGGCTAATTCTTTTTTTTTTTTTTTTTTAAACACATTTATTTAGGAGGGCTTGAGAAGAAAGAGTGGGTACTTTTAAAGTCTAGAGTGGTCAGAATCAGAAGGTGGATCTTACAATATCCTTAACAGTTTGAGATATAGGATCTTCTCTTTTCAAGATGTCACACTATTGTGTTAGCATCATATTCAAAATTTAGAGCCTAAGCACCTCCCTCCTATCTCTCCTACTCAAATATATTAATTTATCCTTTGTTAAATACTGTAAATATTCCAAACCATTGAAAGGCGAACACTTAAATTATCCTGAATTAGGACGTGTTCAGCTTTTTCCTTGGCATCCATCTGAATAAACAGTATGATTCTGTGGCATCTGAATTTTGCATTTAGATCAGCATTCTTAAGAAAGCAAGATGACCTGATTTTTATTTTCCTTTGTAAGCATATTGTGATGATTCCACAAAATAATTGCACCTTTCCGCCCATGTCTGGTGCATAGCTTCACTGTGGTGTGATTTCCAACAGGGCAGTAGTTGATGGGGAAATATGAATTGTTCTGGCAGGGAATAGGCAGAATCAGAGAAATCAGGAGAAAAAAATCAGTGAAGCTTGGAAGTAGCTGATTGAGTATGAACTCGAAGTCATGATTTCCCCCATACCAGAGAATAAAAGAGGCAGAGGAGGAGGGATCAGAAGGATAGAGGGAACCGTCTTGGGTAATTTGTTGATGATGTGAAGGCACTGGCAGGGGGAAAGGTCATCGGGTTGGGCTATCAAGAGGACACTGAGACCTCCTGATGGAAAAACCATCACTTTAGGCCGAGCGCGGTGGCTCATGCCTCTAATCCCAGCACTTTGGGAGGCCGAGGCGGGCAGATCAGTTGAGGCTAGGAGTTCGAGATGAGCCTGGCCAACATGGTGAGACCTTGTCTCTACCAAAAATACAAAAATTAGCCAGATCTTATGGTGCATTCCTATAATCCCAGCTACTCAGGAGGCTGAGGCAGGAGAATCCCTGAACCCAGGAGGTGGCAGAAGCAGTGAGCTGAGATTGCGCCACTATACTTCAGCCTGGATGAGACCCTGTATCCAACAAAAAAAAAAAAAAAGAAGAAAGAAAAACCGTGCTTTAACTCAGCTGACAATGTCCCCCGTCTGTACCGGGCACTGTGGCCTCTCCTATGTGTCTCTCCATATAGGTCGAGTTTATGTTATGCTGATTACATTGAAAAACAAAATATTTTGTGCAGAAGCAGAAAGGCTGGGAGGACAAGTGTTAGGGAGAGTGTGTGTGGTGAGGGAGGGAGGCCACAGGGACAGGGGAAGGGGGAGAGGGTGGTGAAATCGGGAAGATGGAAGCAATATGGGTGAGCAGGAGCTGGGATGGGGCTGGAGCCTGATGCCTGAAGGGTGGAAAGGGGTAGTTTGAGGAACCCATGTACAGCTTGGTACTGTGATGTAGTGTCAAAGTAGATGGGCATATTTGGAGATCAAGACACAAGGCTCAAGTTGTTGCACCTCTATGAGCCTCTGTTTCCAAATATGTAAAATGGGCACAATTGTAGCCTCTCCCAGGGTTGTGAGAGTTAAATAAGGTGGTGTGTACTGCATAAAGGGTTTAGTCCAGAGCCATGGGCCAGGACCAGGGCCGGAGGGACATTGGTCTGTCCTCTTCCCTTTTGTAGAGTGAGGGGTTAGTTTTGAAGCACAAGAAGAGAGAAGGGGAGGGTTGCAAAGAAGGGTAGCGAGAAGGGGAATCAAGGGAGCTCATGTCAGTGGCTCCCAAACTCAAGCCTAGTTTGATCGTTAATCCTGATATTTCCATTTCCAATTGAGCACTTTACAGCCTTTTAATGTGGAAGATGTCTAAAATTCATCCAACCAGTGTTCTGTCTTCATCCAAGTGACGTAGGTAAGCTGAATTTCATGAAGTAACTGAATCCCAGAGAGGCTGGGACCTGTCCTGTATCATGCAGCCTGTGAGAGGAGAAACTGGGGTGAGAATATCACAGTGAGGGCTGAATTCTTCCCATTGGTGTTTGGAGGAGAGGTCTGTCCCTGGAAGGCTGGGGTCTCCTGGCTGGCCTGACTCCACCTTGCCTGGCCTGGAGCCCATCACCTCCCAGTGAGAGAGCCCAGTGAACCCACAGTGGGATTAGATGCCGCTCCTATCCAACCACCCGATGACTTTTACAGCAAAATTTCTCCTTCAATCTGGTTAGAGTTTCTGACTAAGGGAGGAGTGAGTCACCCGACAGCCTTCATCTGAGCAGAACAATGAACGTGTTAAAGTCATCAGGCGTGCGGGCTGGGAGTATAGGATGCTGTTCCTCATCTGGTCTAGGACAGAATGTCCTTAGGAAGGTACGAACAATTTTGCTGGTGAGAACCCCTGATTGAAAAACCATCACTTTACTCAGGCAACAATGTCCCCCATCTGCCCTGGGTGCTGCCGTCTCTCCTATGTGTCTCTCCATATAGACCAAGTTTATGCAGTACTGATTACATGGAAAACAAAGTATTTGTACAGATACCAACAAAAGCAATGGGTAAATGAGGCTTACTTTTGTTTTAAATGAGCCTTGTTTAAAACAGAAACCTGCTTTCAATCATAGCTCATTTTACTTCAGTCATGTCCTGGGCAGAAATCAGTGTGGTGTGTACAGAGCTGAATATCAGGACAGCTGGATTCTAGTTCTGTTGGGCTATAACCCCTGTGTGACCCTGGGTGGCTTATTTCCCCTTCCTTTCCCTTAATTTTCCTATTTGTAAGATGAGAGATTTGGACTGCATCTTCGAGAGCATTTCCAACTCCTAGCTCTTGCCATGGATGAGCTGACGCTGGCAGACCCTGCTTTCTCTCCAGTGGTTAGCGACTTTCAGAAGCTCCTCGTGGTTAATTGGGAACAATCTTCATGCTTCAGCTTCTTTCCTCTGCCTAGAACAACTTCTATTCTCCTCCTTCTCTACCAGGAATTCTCTTTTCCATTCTTTAAGACTTGGCTCAGGCCACACTACTTGCAGAAGCCCTCTTTGACCCTGGGGTGAGAGGCTGGGTTCTGTAGTAGTTTGTTAGGGCTGCTATAACGAAGTACCATCCATTGGGGATGTTAAACAGCAGAAGGTTCTGGAGGCCAGAAATCAGAGCTCAAACTGTCAGAGGCATTTGAACAAGAGCGACTCCATCTTGAGTAGGGGCTGGGTAAAATAAGGCTGAGACCTACTGGGCTGCATTCCCAGATGGTTAGGCATTCTAAGTCACAGGATGAGATAGGAGGTCAGTGCACGATACAGGTCATAAAGACCTTGCTGATAAAACAGGCTGCAGTAAAGGAGCCAGCTAAAACCCACCAAAACCAAGATGGCCACGAGAGTGACCTCTGGTCATCCTCACTGCTACACTCCCACCAGCGCCATGACAGTTTACAAATGCCATGGCAGCCTCAGAAAGTTACCCTATATGGTCTAACAAAAAGGAGGCATGAATAATCCACCCCTTGTTTAGCAGATCATCAAGAAATAACCATAAAAATGTGCAACCAGTAGCCCTCGGGGCTGCTTTGCCTATGGAGTAGCCATTCTTTATTCCTTTACTTTCCTAATAAACTTGCTTTCACTTTACGGACTCGCCCTGAATTCTTTCTTGTGTGAGATCCAAGAACCCTCTCTTGGCGTCTGGATCGGGACCCCTTTCCTGTAACAAAGCTGTGGACAGGGTTGGGTTTTTTCTGGGGCTGTGAGGGAGACTGTTCCAGGCCTCTCTCCCAGCTTGTGGGGCTTTGTTCTTGGCCTACAGAAGCATCACCCAAATCTCTGTCTCCATCTTCACATGGCTCCTCCCTGTGTGCACATCTGTCTCCCAGCTTCCCCTTTTCACAAGGACACCAGTCCTTGTGAAGTAGGTTAGGACCCATCCTTCTTCAGTATGACCTTGTCTTAACCACTTACTGCCCTATTTCCAAATAATGGCACATGCTGAGCTACACAGGGAGGGGGATTAGGACTTCAACATAGGAGTTTTGGGGGGACACAATTCAGCTCACAACAGGTACCCTTGCTGTGCCCCCTGCACCCCTTCCATGCCAGCTCCATGGCGCTGTGGACCATCTCTCCCACGGCAGCCTGAGTAGCAGAGGAGTCTCAGCCAGAACGGACCTTGGAGAGCGGTGAAGAGTTGTCCACAGGTCTGGACTGTGGGTCCAAGAAACAGCAGCCAAAGGGAGCAAACAGCAGCAAAGCTCACATCTGCAACTCATGCACCAGGAGATGAGGGAGCCAGATCGCAGTGGCAGTCCCAAGGCTTGGAGCAGAAATAGATATGTGTCTGGGGCTGCTTAGACAGATGGGTGGAGCCACAGTGGAGGTGGGCGTGGTCAGGAGGAGAGGACCACTCAGGAGAAGAGGAAGGCCGCTCAGGCTACAGCTGTCTGGCAAGGATGGTGATTCCTTCTGTCCTGGAGCCCTTTACAGTTTAAACACTCCCTCAGTTGGACAATTTCTGTTGGTGTTCAGCCCCTGGATGGGCAGGAATTGTCTTTTGCCTTGGCGACATATTCCAAATTTGTGTAAGTGGACCCTCAGCTGCAGTTCAGGGCTCACCCATTTGGCTTCCTGGATCTCCTTATCTAACGGGACGGAACTCCACAGCCCGATCTTCCCCTGAGTCCCGGCCCCGTTGCTCTCCCTCGTGTCGCTATCTCCTTGTTTCCTCGAATTTCATTTTGGAAAATTCCCATTGCACAGCCCAGTGGCTGGAGTTTTGGTGAAATTTCTTTGGAGTCTTGTGTTTTAAAAATCTATGCAGATTTTTGAATTCTGTTCTATTTTTCCAAGTTTGTACTAATGTAAATGTGTTATTTGAAACGACTTGGCTTTGATCTTGGAGGGAGATGGAGCAAGTCGATCCTGGGGCTTGCTGTAGGCCTGCCCACTGCATACATGTGGGTTCCTGGATTTTTTTGACTTGCGATTTCAGTTCTTTTACTTTTTTTTTTTTTGACGGAGTCTTGCTCACTGCAATCTTCACCTCCTGGGTTCAAGCAGTTCTGTCTCAGCCCCCCGAGTAGCTGGGACTACAGATGCTCATCACCACACTTGGCTAATTTTTGTATTTTTAGTAGAGGTGGGGTTTCACCATGTTGGCCAGGCTGGTCTTGAACTCCTGACCTTAAGTGATCCACCTGCCTCGGCCTCCCAGGGTGCTGGTATTACAGGCGTGAGCCACCATGCCCAGCCTCTTCCCATATTTGGTCTGGCTGGATATCCTCATGGGTAATGTCCTTCCCAGCTGCTCGACCCAGGCTCCTGGCCCTCCTTCTCCCCAGTGGCACTCTGAGACCAGCCTCATCCATCTCACCTGTCCTGGCTACCAGGGCAGGGCCAGACATGCCTTCCAGAAAGTGCCCTATCTGATGCCTCATCTTCATTCTTGGACAGAGCATACCCACAGTTCCAGTCCTTCACGACTGAGGTCTTTGGGGCTGGACCCCTTGTGTGCTCCTGTCTCTGTCTTGGGGGAGCTGTGAGCCACCCTTAAGCTGTTCCATTCCTCTGACTCCATTTCTTCAAGCCACCAAGACCTTTCCAAAGGGGCCAAGAAAGTATCTCCAACCTAGGCCTCTTCTCCCAGCTGAGGAAAAGGCAGAGAAGTAGAGGATGCTTACCCTGCTCCTGCCTCTGCCATTTCTCCCCAGCTTACGGTCTGATTTTGAGGTAGGAGGCAGGACTCGAGGTAGGAGGCAGGGCTCAACTCTGGAGGCAGGGCTTGGACACCGGACCAGACTGAGGATTAGCAAAAACAGGGCAAGGGTAGAAACAGCTTTCAATCAGACACTCCCACCAGTGTGCCATGTCGGTCTATCCTTGCCATGGCAACACCCAAGAGTTACTGCCGATTTCCCTGGCAATGACCCAATGACCCAAAAGTCACTTCCCCTTCCTAGAAATTTCTACATAAACCACCCCTTAATCTGCATGCAGTTAAGGGTGGATATACATATGACTGCAAAACTGCCCTGAGCTACTACTCTCTGCCTAGCTCTGCTCTGCAGGGACAGTCATGGGGCTGTAACACACCTCTTCAATAAAGCCATTTTCTTCTACCTTTGGCTTGCCCTTGAATTCTTTCCTGAGCAAAGCCAAGAACCCTCATGGGCTAAGTGCCACTTTCAGGCTCACCTGCACTGTGTCAGTTTCACCTCCTCCATAAGTCTCAAAGAGCCAGAGCTTAAGTGTCTAAAGACTTGGGTTCAAATCTTTCTTCCACTGATTAGGTATGGGATCTTGTGGTAGCCTTATAACTGCAATGAACCTCAGTTTCCTTATTTGTAAAATAGGGATATTCAACTCCAGTTGAAAGAGTTAAGTGGGATAACAAATAATAATATGGTTTCGCTCTGTGTCCCCACCCAAATCTCATCTCAAATTGTAATCCCCACATGTCGGAGGTGGGCCCTGGTGGGAGGTGATTAAATTATGGGAGAGGACTTCCCCCTTGCTGTTCTCATGACAGTGAGTTCTCATGAGATCTGATGTTTAAAAATGTGGCTCTTTCCTCTTCTCTCTCTCTCTCCTGCTCCGCCATAGTAAGACGTGCCTTGCTTCCCCTTCACCTTCTGCCACGATTGTAAGTTTCTTGAGGCCTCCCCAGCCATGCGGAACTGTGAGTTGGTCTCAGGCAGTTCTTTATGGCAGTGTGATAGCGGTCTAATACAGATGGTAAAGCACACACCACAGTGCCTGGCACACAGCAGGCACCTGGTCAATGGGCATTGTCCTTCTTGTCTCCCTTCCACCTCATTTTGTCTATTTTTCCACTGTTGCACCTGCTGTTCTTTCTGGGGGAGGTCCTTAGTTCCCTTTCTGCATCATCTGCCTGCCCTCTCTGAGCTCCTGCTAGTGGAGGCCCATGTGCAGGGTGGGGTAAGGGGCCAATGGTGGCCTGTGCTGCAAATGAGGAACCTGGGTCCACAGAGGTGGTTCTGCTGGGGCTGCCATGGAGACTGGGCTTTCTTCAAATCTTAGCTCACCTGGATCACAGCCACATTTGCAGAGGTGCATGGTGACAGGTATGTGACCAGGACCATATTTGAAATTAGATCTGGCTGACTTTGCCAGGTTGGTGCCTGAGATGTGAATCTTCTCAGCCTTGCTCATGTCTTATGGGGGACTTACCTTCCCTCCCACTGTATTTTCCTATAGCCATATGCATGTGGCCACTCACACCAAAATCTTCTAGCTGTGTGTAAGCTGTCTCATAAAAATATTAATTTACTTATTTTTATCTTACACGATTCTCTTTGTTTCCTCTTTGGAGCTAGGACCCACATCTGCTTTTCTTGTACATCTTTTCAGCTTCTTGCACATTGCTGAGTTTAGGATGGATCCTCAAAATACTGTGTCTGCTTTTCAGTCTACAAAAGCAACAGCAGCTAACATCATCATAGTTTGCCAAACAAGCTCTATGATTTTATTTAATGTTCTCACCTGCCATAAGAGTTAGCTATTGTGGTAATGAGAGAACCAAAGTTCAGAGAGACTCAGCAACTTGCCCAGGGTTGCATAGACAGTAGGTTATATCAGGGTAAGTGGGACTGCAGGACCCGGATTGAGCAAAGCTGAAGCTACATAGCACAGTCAAGCACATGCTTGGGTTCTGCAGAATTTAATCTTGCTGCTTGGATAGCTCATGGCTTAAACCTTGTCCTAGTCAAGGGACATAACCAAAGTGATAAATCTGATCTGTATCCATAAGATGGCTTAGCTGGTCTTTCATCTGAGACAACAAGTCTCTTTAGGAAATCACCTCCTTATGTTAACTTTTAAAAATGCAGTTCTTGGACTAAATAGCTATTTTCCATTTTTTTAAAAATTGCATGAGCACACAGTATTTATCTCATCGAAAATTATGATAAACCCCCTGAATGTTTCATGCTTTTCACGATTCACATGGAATAAATTAAAAATAACTTTCCGTAGTATGAATTGCTCCAGAGCATGGTGCAAAGACCCTTCGTCCTGCCTGCTCCCTCCAACTTTACCACATCTGCCTCAAATGTCAACACCTACCATCAGAGAGAGGCTCTGCTGAAAGTGTCCAGTGAAACACCTGGGCTCACATCTGGAGCCTTTGTCTAACAGGCTGCCATGGCTTCCAAGGGAGAAGGTATCATTTACGATATTTTATTTATAGGCACATGCAATTGGGAAGATTGGTAATTTTTATTACTCTGTTCAGATTTAAAATCTGCCTTGTCAGTTGCTTCTATAAGTATTTTAAAAAAGAAAAATGCAAGCCACCAATGTCTGAGCTTTCATGAGACATGCTCTGCCAGGACAAGTTTGAAAGGCTGTGGATGTCATTGTGTCTGCTGGTTTTGGTCACACTCATCTCTGCTTTAGCATGGCCTGGTCACAGGGCTAAGCAAGTGGTTGGATGTGGATTTCAACTCATGTTTGTTGGACTAGAAGAACTTTTTATTTCCATGCCTTGACTTTGCAAGATTGGCTCTGAGTGACAGCTCTACCATTCTGTAACAGTGACCTGAAGCAAATCACTTAACTTCTCAGTGAAGTGGGACAATGAAAACCAACTTCAGTGAATTACTGTGAAGAGTGAATATACAAGGAACATCTAGTTGTTCAGTAAAGGGAAGCAAGAAGTTAAAATATCAGGTTAATGGATCTGCCAGTGTAGCTCAGGGAAACCTGGGAGGAGTAGGATCTGGTGGCATCTTCCTCTGCTTCTTACATTCCTTTCACACCCCTAAACCAGGGCATACACAAAAGCATGAGGAGCAGGTCTGGACTTCTCTGAAGGGACAGTGGGCAGCATTTGCTCTGCGGATACTTTTCCAACACTGAGCAGAGAGGTCAAAAGGAAGGCAAATCCTTTGCTAAGCTCAGAGATCTGAGATGGCTCAGCCTTAGGGCTGGCCCTCCAGGTGTGGAGAGGAAACTGGGTCTTCTCTCTGGGATCTTTCCTGTATCCTATGGACCAGAGAGAGTAAAGGTGGTGAGGAGGCCAGGGCAGGAAGTGCTAGGTAGGTCTCAGTGCCCATCTGGCTGGCTGTCCATCCATCCATCCATCCATCCATCTATCCTCCTTTCAATATTTATTGAAGCCTATTCGGTGTTAGGCACTGGATTTAGGGCTGAGAATGTAGACATGATTCTCAAAGGTCAGTGTCCTCCAAGACTATCCCAACACTGTCTCTTTCAAATAATTCTGGTTAATCTCTTTCACATAATTTTTCATGATCTGAAATTGTATTATGTATTTATGTGCATGTCTTCTCCACTGGAATATCAGTTCCTTCAGAGCAGGGACCTTGTTTGTCTTGTTCACGGGTCTGTCCCCAGTGGCCACCATAGTTTCTGGCATATACTGACTGAACAAGCTGACTTCAGAAGGACTAAGGGTATGACAAAGCCCGAGGAGTTCAGAAACCTTAACATAAAAGTCATGAGCAGAAGGAGTTCTCCCAGAGGAGGAGTGTGTAATTGAACTGGCGGCAGCTCAGAGACAAGCTGCTGGTTTTGTAATTGTGAAAGATTTTGCCCTGTCCATACCTTCTTCCCTGTAACCATGCAGGGTCTTCCTGTTCTGGCTTTTGGCTTGGCCATGTAGCTGGCTTTGGCCAGTGGGAAGTTAGCAAACAGGATGCAAAGAGGAACTAGAAAAGTCCTTGCTTTGTTGGGCTTCCTGCTCCTGTGCTACATTATCACCATGGGAACAAACCTGGGCTAGTTCACTAAAGGACGAAGGATAGGCACAGCTGAGCTGCCTCGGATGCTCCAACCAGGCCATCCCAGATCAGCCAGCACCTAGCCAACCCAAACATAACATGAGTGAGCCCAGTCTGCATCTCCAATCCCTCAGACTTGTGAGCTAAACAAATGTTTTTTGTTGCATGCTACTGAAGTTTGGAGGTATTTGTTATGTAGCATTATTGTGGCAACTGATGATCAATACAGGAAACTTCTATGGGGGCTGGCTATATGCATACCTTCTATTGGCCTCAACTAAAGTGATAGTAATGCTAATCATTAATTACTGTTTATTGAATACCTACAGACTGGCCCAGGCACCACTTAAAGACAGTCTGTGTTTTATTTCTAATCCTTACAATAAACTTTTAAGGTTGGCAAAGTGACAATGACCACCCTCATTTCTGCTACTTAATAAGCCACATATACAAGTGGTTATGGCCGCAGATACTGAAGTCAGATTGCCTGGGCTCAAATCTGAGTACATGCTCTCCATTGCTTTGTGACCTTGGGTGGGAGAGACAGTATTCTTCACCTTTGTGCCCTTTGGTTTCCTCATATGTAAAATGGGATAATAATAACAACTATTTCATTGAGTTGCCTTGAGGAGTGACTCATTAATTACTGTTTGACACACAGGTGCTTAAGGCAGTGCCCTGGGCACAGTGCTCATAAATGCTGCCCTGATTATTGGTGTCCTCAGGCAACAGGCCCAGGGCTAAGCATTTCCTACATATGATTTCACTGCATTCTCACAGAAACCCAGGAGAAAGAACTTGTTATCTCCATTTTATTGAAGAGGAAACTGAGGGTAGAGGGGATTATACTTGAGACTACCCGCTAAAAAGTACTGAGTAGGCTGGGTGCAGTGGCTCACGCCTATAATCCCAGCACTTTGGGAGGCCAAGTCGGGTGTATCACCTGAGGTCAGGAGTTCAAGACCAGCTTGGCCAACATGGTGAGATCCTCTCTACTAAAAATACAAAATTAGCCAGGAATGCTGGCAGGCACCTGTAATCCCAGCTACTGGGAAGGCTGAGGCAGGAAAATCTGTTGAACCTGGGAAGCAGAGGTTGCAGTGAGCTGAGATTCCCGCTACTGCACCCCACCCTGTGCGACAGAGTGAGACTTTATCTCGGGAAAAAAGAAAAATACAGTGAGTAAACCAGAATAAAATTTAGAGGCCGACCTCGCTTCCCTAGTCACTGCCTCTCCTTGGTCCCAGCCAGTTTTCCTTCCCTCTGCCTGGGAAGGATGGCCAGTGCAGATGGTGATGCTGTCAGGCCCTGCACTGGAGGCTGCTTTCCCTTGGCTGGTCCCTCCTGTCCCCTTCTAGAGGAGGCCTCTGAGGACATGTGTGGGAGGGGGTGTGGACCTTGGTGCAAACTCTTGTCTGTCCCCAGAGATAGGAGCCCTGCAACAGCTCCCAACCTGCAGCCCCTTTTCTGTGTCCATCCCCACGGCTCTGTAATGAGGATCATCTCTTCACTGCCTTCCCTACAGGGTTACTGGGGACTCAGGACATAGAGCGTTGGTCAGATCTTTCTGAGCTCCAAGCCCTGTCCTGTCCTTGGCTTCCAGCCCTGGCCCTAAGCCCACCTGCAGATGGAAACCAGGTACCTTCCAGGATAGGGGATGAGGGGGGACAGAGGGCAGCCCCTGAATGGGCATTCCTTCTGGCCTGCCTGGGGTGTGTCTCTCCCTCTGCTGCACCCTCAGGACTTCCGTGGCAC
Source organism: Pongo abelii (assembly GCF_028885655.2). Lineage (NCBI taxonomy): Eukaryota > Metazoa > Chordata > Mammalia > Primates > Hominidae > Pongo > Pongo abelii. Next base: position 120,987,813 of record NC_071997.2, on the reverse strand, counting down.
TGGTCACAGGATAATGTGGTGGCCTCTGTGCACTGCATGCTGTGGGTGCCGTGGTGCAGTGTTTGAATGTGGTTCTAGCGTCTTGGTTTTTGTTTTTTGGTGTAGTCACAAAAACATTTCTGAGTGAATATGTGCCAACGTTTTAACATTTAGGGATGGGATTAGTATGGGGGGGAGCATCGACCTTTACACTCTTGTTTTGTAATAAATTGTCTCCCCCTTGGGAACAAGAGTCCCTGGAGGTCAAGGACTAAATCCTGTCCCTCTTTGGGTCGTCAGAGCAACCCTGGCACATAGCAAGCACCTAGGGAATGTTTGCCGGATGAGCTACTGCATGAACGTCCACGGACAGAACTCTTCCTTTATTCTCTGTGACCGAGTCCTCCTCATGCTTCCTGTCCAGTGGCCGAGCCTCTGAACTTCCGCAGCAGCTCGTGTCTCTGCCTGTGAGTTGCCTGGAGCACCACTGTCTCCACTTGGACCACCACATGGCCCCATAGGTCACCGGAGCTGCCAGCTGCCACCCACCTGTGCGTGGCGTTCTCTGCACGCCGCGGTGTTCATCACTTGGTCTTGCTATGTGCTACCTCTGGGGGTCCTCCCTGACAGGGCAAAAGGAGGGCTGGCAAACCTCTCCTGGGAAGAAGGACAAAGAGGCAGTGTTTACTGGTAGGCCATGGCCTTCCAGATCTGAAGAGGGTTGTTCCTGGACACCAGGCCTGCAACCACGTGGGCCATTAGATCCCAGAATCTCAGGTCTGGGACTCACTTACCCCATCTCCTTGTTGGCACCAGTGGTATGACTCTTCAAACGCAAACAACCTGGAATTTCCTCTTCAGAGGCGATGGGGAAGCAAGGTATCCGGGAAGAACTTGACTGCTTCACAGCTGAGCAGGGGGAGGGTGGGGATGGCCCTGGGGGAAGGGGTTCCTCAGGGAACACTGTGGATGGTGCCAGTTTCTGAGAGGAAAGAGAATCAGTAGAGGCCTCCCGGGGCCTGGAGCTGAGAAGAAACCCATAATGTGAGAACCAGCCAAGGCCCCAGAAAGGATCCTGGGGCACAGGAGAGAGAAAGTGGTCTCGAAACACATGTCCTGGAATGAGAACATCCTCTCCTCACCTGCCCATCTTTACCTTTGTCCCATAAACAAAGTCCAGAGGCATGGGATGGATTCTGCCCTCCCACACACAGGTGGCTTCCCCATTATCTGGCCCTTTCCCTGGAAGATGAGCATTGCAGTGCAGCCCCTTTAGCTGGAGGCAGAGTGGCCCTTGGCAGCTTTCGAGTCCCTGAGAACTTTTGCTGCCTCATCCATCCATATACAGGCATGGTCTGGACTGTGAGGAATGATATGTGTGAGGCCCAAACAGTGGGGTTTATGTCTTGGTTTCCAGGCAGGCCATCATTTATGGAATAATGGGCAATGAAGAAGTAGAGAGAGAAAATGGAATCATAGTGTAATAGGATGTTCTCAAGGGAGACTCTGTGCCCTGCCTCTCACAGATATTGAAGATGGGGCCGTGATCAATGGCAGCAACATTGCCACACTGATATGTGGGTGACCCCTGGCTGGCTGGGGTCACTGGAGCTGTCAAGATGGACTTGAGCTCAACAGACAGAGACACGGTGGGGACGGATGGTCTTGGTCCTTTCAAATGAGGCAGAGTTCAGAGATGAGGAGGAACCTGGTAGAACTCTGGAAGGGAAGGAAATGGAAGATAATTTCTGTCTGATACTTTATGGACTTCTGATGTCCCTGGGAGTGCCTGGAAGAGCCATAATTGCTTGATGAAGTTAATGTACCTCTTAGACCTGGAAAATGACAGGCCACCCTTGATCAATGACAGTGTGCGGCAGGGACTTTCTCTAAAAGTTTCTTTACAAAACTGTGCCAGTAAGTGTAAGTGCTTTCATGACCACTTTTAAACTACTCTGCATGACCTGTTTCTTCTCTAGCCTAGGGTTTTAAAAAGCTTTTAAACATCACATTCTTTATAATTTAAAAAAGAAAGAAGGACAGAAAGAAAGATCCCAATGATCTTATGGCAATAAACACAATTTGTACTAATTTGTAGGCAGGTTGGAGGACATATTTGAAATAGACATGTGGGGTTTCTGCTTTCTGGAACTAGGGAAATAACTAGGGCCAGAGTCAGGGAGCTGTTGAACCCACTGTGAGAGGGCCCCGAGTGGAACTCCACTGATCCTCTGCCCTCCATAGGCCCCTACTCTGACTGGTGGGCCAAGCCACTGAACCCACTGTGAAAGGGCCCTGAGTGAAACTCTGCTGATCCTCTGCCCTCCATAGGCCCCTACTCTGACTGGTGGCCAAACTGAAGTTTTGGGTCTCTTGAATTAGTGCGAGTTCAGAGTCAGTGCCTAGTAGTGCCCAAAAGTCTGATTATTTCCTTTCCTCCAATGCATAGTCACTCTGGTAGAAGACTGTAGGTCCTTTTGGGGAAGGCTGGGAAAAAGATGGACAGTGTTAATTTTTGGCATTGTGGTGAGGGGCCCTCCTCAAGTGACTGGCTTCCCCTTCACTCAGGTCATTCCGGGTCTGCAAACTGGCTAAAGTCTGGGAATTGATGAGAGGATTTCAACTCTGTTTTTGGTAATTCATGGTGGACTTCTCTTTATTCAACCTAGGACTCTTCTGCTTATACAGATCAAGTAAGAATTTAGTGGAATATCCACGTATTTCTCTTCTAAGGACACAATGATCAATTAACCAACACCATAGGTCTCTGAGAGTCAGACTTTTCAGATTGCTGCTTTGACTCTGCTGTCCATTACAGTAACCACACCCACCTTGTCTTTGGTGATTAAAAGCCATTACTTGGCCCACCCTTGCATCCAATTTTTCCCATTGCTTTTAAAGATCCCAGTTCAGTGGACACAGTACATACTGTGATTTCTGACTTACAGGAAAGAGTAACCCCAGAACTCTCCAAGGATGCTGGGGCTCCCCACACAAGTTTACTTCTCACAGTCATAGTCATAGGTATGTCCTTTTGACCCTTCCAGCTTGGATGAGCAGATCTTCCATGGTAAATCTGTTCTAACATCCAGTCTAAGTCTTTGGATATCTTCTTTTGTAGTATACCAAAGTAGTTATGGCATTTCAGCTTCATTTAGTATAGGCCACATTTGGTTCATGTTTCAGCCAACAAACCAACCAAATAGAGCCCTTTCTAACCCCCTGAGGTACAGCATTAAATCCAGAATCTCTACTTAGTGGTTCCCTATCAATAAATACATCCTGATCCAATTTTGTGTTTCTTCCATTATTAACTTAACCCACTCCCTTAGTATCCATTCCCATGCATAATCTGTCTGGATAAATGGGAAAAAGTTAAAATTATTATCACGGTAGTAGATTGAAGATGGTAGGAATAAGAGTTTCAATTCTTTTTTCCATTTTATCCTTCTTTATCTTGGTCATAGGAGAGTGAATTTAATAGCCTTACTACTTACAGCTACAGTTTAGTCATGGCATGGCTAGTGTTTATTGTAATTGGAAACAAGTAGTGATCTAGAGTGGGAATTAACCAGATAGAAGATGAAACTGGAAATGAATGTAGAGATAACCATCTTCATGCAAACTTACTTAAAAATAGTAACTTCATAAAATATGCCTAAAACCTAACTTGCTTTGCAAATATTCAGGGTGTCTTAATCTGTTTCCTGTTGGTATAACTGAATACTGGAGATTGGGAAATTTATAAAGGAAAGAGTTTATTTGACTCACAATTCTGGAGGCTGGGAAGTCCAAGAGCATGACACTGGCATTTGGTGAGGGCCTTCTTGCTGCATCATAACCTGGTGGGGGTCAGTATATGAGGAAGGGCTTGCATATGCATGTGTGTCAGTTTAGATCTCCCTTTCTCTTATAAAGCCACTAGTCCCATCATGAGGGCCCCTACCCTGATGATCTTATCTAATCCTAACACCTCTCAAAGGCCTCACCTCCAATCAACACATGAACTTGAGGATCAAGTTTCCAACACATAAAATTTGAATGACACATTTGAATCATAGCACAAGGTAATGTTAAAAGCATGAGTTTTCAAGCAAGTCCATGTTCAAATTCAAGTGTAGCTGTGCAAACTCAAGTCATTTGTTCATCCGAAAAATTGGGAGTTTAAAAATACTGAACCCATGTATTAGTTTGCTAGGCTTGTCATAACAGAATACCATAGACTGGGTGGTTGAGACGATAGAAATTTGTTCTCTCACAGTTCTGGAGGCTGAATGTCCAAGACCAAAATGCAGGAAGGATTGGTTTCCTCTGAGGCCCTTTCCTTGGTTTCAAATGATGCCCTCTTGCTGTCTCTTCACATGGCTGGTTCCCTTGGCATCTCCCTGTGTGTCCTAATCTTCTCTTCTCAAAGGGACACCAGTCTGATTGGATTAGGACCTATTCTAAGGTCTGCTTAACTTAATTACCTCTTTGAAGGTCCTGTGTCCAAATGCAATCTCATTCTGATGTATTTGGGGTTTGGGTTTCAGCATATGCATTTGGCATGGGGAGTGTGGGCACGATTCAGTTCATAACAACAATCTACCACACAGGATCATTGCAAGGAGTAGCCATGTGAAAAGGACCCCATAGAAACCACTCCAGAAGAAGCAATGGGCATTTTTATTCTTTTAAATAAAAATCCCTCAGGACCTTATTAAGTTTATGTAAGACATGAATGGTTTGTAAAAGTTCAGTTTAGATTGTTTAGACTCTAATTGTGAGAAGTTTCCAACATGTTCTTTAGCTCAGTTGCCCTCTTCAAAGCTTTCTAGCAAAGAATAGACTCCCCTCAGTTACTCTAGAGATAGTTTTATTGAATAAATTATCCTCACAAAGCTATTCAATGAGGCCCACTCCCTGGGCTCTTCCCAAGCCTATAGAGTATTTAGATTCTACCAAGGACTGGGGACACCAAAGAAAAATGTGACATGAGAGTGGGAAGGACTTTAGGCTCCCTGTTAAATATGAACTCTTCCCACTAGAGTTTTGGGACTGGCTACCTGGAAAGCCTGCTTTGGGGAAGGTAAAGGGAACTAACTCATTTAAGGCACTCAATATGCACTAGTCATGCTCCTATAAACCTTATGAGATAAATAGCATTGCCTCATTCTAGAGGTGAGGAAATTAGGAGCTTAGAGTTTAGTGAGTCACTCAAAGGCCTGGCTCTGGTAAGTTGCTGAGCTGGACCCTAGAACACGGGCTGTGTGAGCCCACATCCTGGACTCTTTCCAGGGTTTTGTGCAAGGCCTCGGGAGGGCCTGGTCTGGCATCTTTGTGCCCAGCTGGTTCTTTGCCATGCTTGGCTCGCCTGCCATGGCCAGTATCTACTTTGACCCTGAGAATCCATCACACAACTGCTGTGCTGGCTGAGCGATTGCAGCAGGTGGCAATGGGCTTTCTCGGGTTGCTGCATGTTCAGCATTTTGGAGTGGTTTTGTGAGCTTTAAGGAGAGCCCATGCTAAAAATTGCAGCAACACCTTCTCTCACAGCATATGCTGTTGGGATGCCAGAATGATTACATGTCTCACACTTGCTAAATTTTCATAAAATAGTCTTTTTAAAAAATATTAACTCATTTTGAATAAACAGCTGTTGCATTGTTTGCTTCCTCTCGAGCCTCACCTCCTCTGTCCTGGCTCAGCATGGTCGCTTCTCTTCTGCTTGTTGGCCTCAGTGTCCTCCTTGGCCTCCTCAACTCTGATCTATCTCCATTCTCTCCATTTCTCCCTCAGCAGCCATTATGACCTATTTATTTATTTGAGACAGGTCTTGCCCTGTCACCCAGGCTGGAGTGCAGTGGCATAATCATGGCTCACTGCAGCCTGGACTCTGTCTATCCTCCCACCTCAGCCTCCCTCGTAGCTGGGAGTACAGGTGTGTGCCACCATGCCCAGCTAAGTTTTGTATTTATTTTTGTAGAGATGGGGTCTCACTATGTTGCTCAGACTGATCTCAAACTCCTGGATTCAAGAAATCCACTCACCTCCGAAAGTGTTGGGATTACAGGCATGAACCACTGCGCCTAGCCATTATGACAATTATAGAACACAGATCCTATGTTCCATATCGTTGCTCAATTAAAACCCAATACAATTCCCTATCTTCCCAAGGAACTGTTGTAAGCTCCCTGATCTATGAGGTCTTCATGCCTCCCCGCTACACTATAATCTTTCCCTTCTGGCCTCACTAATCCATGTGCTGCCAACCAGATGCCATGGCCCTTCACAGTGCCTTTCTGTGCCTTTATACACAGTGGTTCCCTTTGCTTACGGGCTCCCTAACCCCACCCCATTTGTTGTCCAAATTTTTCTTTCCTCTATGAATTGGTTCAAATATCACATCTCTGCTAAAGCTTTCTTTGATCTACTAGCTCCCTCATGTAATTTTTCTGCCTTCCTGCATTAGGGATGATTCACTGTTTTCGCTATATACACATCTGTCTCCTTGAAGACAAGGACCACCCTTCATCTTTATATAGCTCAGAGTTTATATTTTGATAAACCACACACTTGTCATTGTTTGTTAATTTCATTGATACTTATTAAATTTTGGACATCTAGAGTATAAGTCAACACCGTCTAATATATCTTTCATTAGATGACGGAAATTTTCTATATCATTATCTAAGATGGTAGCCACTAGCTACTTTTCAATGTGGCTATTGAAATGAAATAAAATGGAAAATTTAATTCCTTTATAGTACTAGCCCCATTTCAAGTGATTCTTAGCCATATGTTACTAGTAGCTACCATATTGCATAATGCAAGTAGAGTACACTCAGGTTGAGAAAGAAAATGGGAGATCACTTGAGGGTTTTGAGTTCTTCCTGTAATAGCATTACTAGTATTCATTTGATTAGCAAATATTTTATCTATAAATAATGCAAAGGAGAGATTCTCCTTTAATCTCTATCTTTTAAAAGAAAGTTCTTCTAATTAATGTGCATGAAGTAATGTGGTTTTAGAGTGCCTGGATTTGAAGCAAGAGTCTTTAAAATTAAGTAAAAAACTATTTCTAGAGGCAGATGAATGGATTCCATCATGAATGGAAGTTTCACATCAGACTGTGACTCAATAAAACTACCCAGTTTTCATAGTTTAACTTTCAAGGCTTGTTTGCAGTTCACTGTGAAGGATCTTCCTGAAAAAACATATTTATTTGGAGACACTCTTCAGTCACTATAACAAATTGGCAAACTACACATATCTTCTGTAATGATTAGTCTGGTCTTTATGATGCCTTCATTTTGTGGGTGTGTGTATGTGAAATCAAATAAATCCTGAAGTTATTCATTGGATGACACATTATTTATGCCAAATGTAAATCTCAGGTTTTGTTATCCTTTTCCATAGTTCCTCTTGAACACTACAATTTACTTACCTCTCAACACTTGAGTTTTCATCATTATTCATATTTTACTCATTCACCATACATTTATTTAACATCTACTGGGTCCTCTATGTTGTGGTGTGTGCCAGGGAGACAGGGATGAATCAGGTACAGACTGAGCCCTCTGGGACCCACAGTTTAGCGGGACAGGAGACAGATAAATACAGGCTGTACAACATTGCTTCAGTGTGATTAGTGCTGAGGCCAGAACAAATTTCTATGGGAGCTTTGAGTAGGGAGCAATTCCTTTTCCTTGAAGCTGGGGAAAGTTTCATAAAACAAGTGCCACTTGAATAGAACGTAAGAATTAGTAGAAACTCAATAGTAGAAGTAGTGCATTACAAAATGAGGGTTCAACTGAAGGAAATGTGGAGGCTCGAAAAATGTGCAATGTGCGGGAGAAGAGAGATCATCAGGGTCTCTGGTCCATTCCATTCGTCCTTCTGTTCCAATGCCATCTAACTTTCTTATTATAGTTATATGATGCATTTTCATCCCATCTTGTTGATTTTCTTCAAAGTGAACTTGGTAATGTGATAGAAGAATGGACAGGACTCAGAGGCTGTTATATTCAGTTATACTTTATTGCAGGGAAAGGCTGCAGATCAAAGATGAAAGTCAGCAAAGGGAAAGGGGTGTGGAGTAAAGTCTAAGAAAAATAAGGCAGAAGCACTCAGGGGTATCCTCCCAGGGGAGTTTTATAGGGATGTCTAATTTCTTTCTTTTCTCTTTTTCTTTTTTTTTTCTTTCTCTTCTCTTCTCCTTTTCTTTTCTTTCTTTTTTCTTTTTTTTTTTTTTTGAGATGGAGTCTTGCTTTTTTTTGCCCAGGCTGAAATGCAGTGGTGCAGTCTCAGCTCACTGCAACCTCCACCTCCCGGGTTCAAGTGATTCTCCTGCCTCAGCCTCCTGGGTAGCTGGGATTACAGACACATGCCATCATGCCTGGCTAATTTTTTTTCTATTTTTAGTAGAAGCAGGTTTTACCATGTTGGCCAGGCTGGCCTTGAACTCCTGATCTCAAGTGATCTGCCCTCCTCAGCCTCCCAAAGTGCTGGGATTAGAGGCGTGAGCCACCGCGCCTGGCTGGGACATCTAATTTCTGAGTATCAACATGTGACAACACGCATGGAGTATGCCCAACCAGGGAGGCTCTGCTGAGTCTTGGTGTCCAAGGCTTTTCTTGTGGGTCAGTTTCATAGTCATGCAGCACCTAATGCGACTGACCTCAGCTTCTCAGATTCTAGACACCACCCCTCCCCACCACCTGCCTGTCCCCAAAGAAAAGCAGGCATTCAGGGCACTTACCATAAATCAGTGTCTGGATAAACTTATCTAGTCAAACTAATACAGCATGACCCAAAGTCCCAGGCATATGAAACGCTCTTATTGGGCAGAATATTTCTGGAGTTTAGAGGACATCTCCCCAAAGTTGGCCAAAGGCCAGTCCTGAAGGCAAACTTTCCTTTGGAATGTGCAGGATTTGAGCAACCCAGGGCTGCTCAATTAACCTTTCTTGCCCACTCTTCCTTTTGGATTTTAGGATTGGCTTGTCAATTTGCCCCGAAAAAACTTTGCTGGGATTCCTGTACTGAATATAGATTAATTTAGGGAAAAACACTTTTTCTATGATAATCTTCATAACTTTTTTTTTTGAGACAGAGTCTCACTGTGTCACCCAGGCTGGAGTGCAGTGGCGTAATCTCAGCTAACTGCAACCTCCATTTTCCAGGTACAAGTAATTCTTGTGCCTCAGCCTCCCAAACAGCTGAGACTACAGGCCCAAGCCACCATGCCAGGCTAATTTTTGTATTTTCAGTAGAGACGGAGTTTTGTCAGGTTGGCCAGGCTGGTCTTGAACTCCTGGCCTCAAGTCATCCACCTGCCTTGGCCTTCCAAAGTGCCGGAATTACAGGCATGAGCCACTGCGCCCAGCCAATCTTCATAACTTTTTATAAATGGCTAATTCCTCATTTATAAAGCCTTTTATGTTTTTCAAAATATTTTACAGTATTTTTTTTTTTCTTTGAGATGAAGTCTTGTTCTGTCACCCAGGCTAGAGTGCAGTGGCATGATCTCGGCTCACTGCAACCTCTGCCACCTAGGTTCAAGTGATTCTCTTGCCTCAGCTTCCCAAGTAGCTGGGATTACAGGCATGTCACCAGGCCGGGCTAATTTTTGTATTTTTAGTAGAGACATGGTTTCACCATGTTGGCCAGGCTGGTCTTGAACTCCTGACCTCAGGTGATCGACTTGCCTCGGCCTCCCAAAGTGCCAGGATTCCAGGCGTGAGCCACCGTGCCTGGCCCAATTTCATTAAGAAAAGTCTTGCACATATTTTGTTGGGTTACTCTGAGCTCTTTTATGGATTTGTTACTTTTGCACCTGAGAGCTCTTTCGTTTTTGTCATCATGTTGCCTGGTCGATTATTGAAGGTATGTGTAGATGTTGCTGTTGACTTTGTATGTTGAACTTGTATCCAACAAACTTGTTGATCCTCCTTTTTAGTTTTATTATCTATAAATTCTTTTAGGATTTTCTATTTAAACAGGATATTAGTTTCCAATGGTGGTTGTAACAAGTTACTACAAGCTTGGTGGTTTAAAACAACACAAATTTGTCCTCTTAAATTTTGGAGGCCATTTGAAGTTGGTTTCATTGGCTAAAGTCAAGGTGTCAGCAAGGTTGTATTTTTCTGGGGCTTAGGGGAGAATCAGTTTCTTCTGCATTCCTTGTCTCATGGCCCTTCCTCATATGACTCCAGCCTCTTGCTTCTGTTGTCACACTTCTTTCTCCTCTTCTGATCTCCTGTCAGCCTCTCATAAGGACCCCAATGGTTACATCATATCCAATCAGATAATCCAGAGTAATGTTCTCAACTCAAAACCCTTTGATTAACCACATTGGCCAAGTCCCTTTAGCCATAAAAGGTAACATTCACAAGTTCTGGGGATTAGGACTTAGATATCTTGGGGAGTCATTTTTCAGTCCATAATAGACAATCACATTGTCTGTAAATAGGTATTGCTTTTTCTTTTTTTACTTCATTTTAAATTCTTATTCCTTGTATTTCTTCTTCTTGCCTATTGGATTGAGGATTTCTAATATGACATTAAATGGAAGCGATGACAGCAGGCATATGCTCCTACTGTAATAGTTATGCCTGTAATATTTCACCATTATATTTTTGTTTGCTGTGGGTATTTGTCAGAGACTCCATGAGATTAAAAGGATTCTTTATTTCCAGTTCTTGATGAGTTTCAAATATGCATGTATGTTGGATTTTATGAAGCGTTTCATTTTCTCTGAATTGTTGCAGGCGCTTTCAATTAAAAGTGTGATGTAATAGTTATCTGTTGCTGCCTGACAAATCCTTCTAAATGAGCAGTTTTGGGTAACAACCATTTACTTGCTCATTTGCTGCCACTTGGCCTGGGACACTCATGTTATTTAGCTGCTCTGCTGGTATGGGATGGTTCAAGGTGACTTCCTTCTCATTGCTGGCTGCTAGGTAGGGCTGTCAGCAAAGAGGTCCAAGTGGGTCTCTCCGTGGCTTCTGCAGGAGGATCATTTGGGTTTCTTGCATTGTGGCAGCAGTTTACAAGACAGCAAACCCTAATGAGCCTATTAAGTCTCTGTGTCCTGTTTGCTGATATCCTACTGGGGGTAAAGCAAGTCATATGCTCAACCTCGAGCCAATATGGGAGGGGACTACAAAAGAGTTTGCCCAATTAATTGTGGGTATTAGCAGAGAAATCCGCTACGTGCAGTACAGTGTTTAGTTTTGGACTCTATGTGTCTCTACGTGTCTGGGACCAGCAGCTGCTTCTTCATGCACACTTCCCCAAAATCTCTGCCTCTCACCTCCTCATGATTAAAGAGACAAGCCACTTGGCTGCTAAGGAGAGGAAGAATGTTTATAATGCTTATTAACTCACAGAGTTTAGCTTAGCTATGAGGGGAACCTCTAGACCCTAATTTCCTCCCCAAAACATACCCCCATTCCCTGTCCCAAGCACAAATGTTGTTTGGCTTTAATTCTGTCCTTGATAAATACTTGCTACCAAGGGTGGAGTTCTGCAGCCTTCTCCAACCCAGCTCCCCAACCCCTCCTGCACCTCTCACCTCCCTTCCTCCAGAGAGACAGGCCTGTTCTGATTATCTTTTCTGAATTGAAACTACATAAAACCTTTCTGCAATGAACCCTCCCCTTCCTTCCCTCTCTCCTCTTTCTTTCTAACCTCCAGCTCTGCCCTTTGTACTTTTTAGCATTCTTATTATAGATGAAGGTTAGAGAGTGCAATGCTTATCCATCCTTCATTCTCAAGTGTGGTTGGGTTTATGTGCTATTCAGGAAGCCCTGGGTACTTCAATGATGAACAGAACAGAGGACACTTATGAGCAACTGCAGAGTAGTTAAAATGACTGATGGAGAAATATGGGGTGGTGTTCAGCCTCCGGTCAGGTCACTGAGGATAAAGGAAGGAGTAATTAAGATGGTTGGGTAATGCTTCTTGCAGAGAAGAAGCCTCTGCAGGCTATAAGCAGTCAGCAGGAATGGGGGTCAGGAAAGGGAATGAGGTGATTTGGAGAAGCCTCATTAGCATGAAAATGAAGGAAGGGGTGAGACACTGAACATGAACAGAGGTACGAGCTGGTCAAGTGTTGCCACTGAGAAGGTTACAGCGTTGAGGGAGTAATTTGCAGCCCTTATGCTCGAATATCAAGGTAGAATAAGAATATGAGTTCCTCTATTCCAACTCTTCATATTGACTAATGACATTTTCTTTACGAGGACTCTTGCTAATTGAGAAGGGAAAATGAATGTCAGCTCAATGCTAATTCCCTTTGAAATTAACCTTGACTGGAGGCCACAGCTGGAATTAGTTTTTCATCCCCCAAAGTTCTAAACTATGCTGACACTCCTGCAGGAATCACAAGGACCCCATCTCCCGTCTCTGTCCCAAGAGACTCCTCTTTCCATCCTGCTGAGTCGGAAAGAGATGGGAAAGCTGGCATGATCACAGAGGGACTCTCTGCCCTGCCTGCTTGTGGCCATCCTCCACCTTCAGCCTCTATGTTTCTCCTGACTCTGAGTTGCAGTATGAAGTGAGGTGAAGAGGGTCTCCTTCTCCACAGGCGTATTCACCAGCTATTGGCCTTGCCGACAAGATGGTCTCAGCTTGTGGCCACGACATCTGTGTCAGAATCACCTGGGGAACATTGTTAGAAGTTGCTTTCTGGCTCCATCCTACACATTCTGGATCAGCATTCTTGTGGGAGCTGTGGAATCTGCATTTTTTTTTTTTTTGAGACAGGTCTCAATCTGTTGCCCAGGCTGCAATGCAGTGATGTGATCATGGCTCACTGCAGCCTTGATCTCTGCAGGCTCAAGCAATCCTTCCACCTCAGCCTCATGAGTAGCTGGGACTACAGGCACACGCCACTATGCCCAGCTAATTTTTGTATTTTTGTAGAGATAAGGTTTTGCCATGTTGCCCAGGCTGGTCTTGAACTCCGGGGCTAAATGAGATCCTCCTGCCTCGGCCTCCCAAATTGCTGGGATTATAAGTGTGAGCCACTGTGCCTGGCTGGAACCTGCATTTTTTAGAAAGCTCTCTTAGTGATACTTTCATGTACTTCAAGTCTGAGACTGCTCCTCTGGGATGCACCCTCTCACTGAATTTCCTCTCTCCATCTGTTTCCTTCTCCTCACTCAGACCCAGCACAGCTTGGCAACATCACAGGGAACTGCGTGCAAAGTTGGTTGTTCTCCTTGGGAAGTGTGGCATTCCCCATTTATTCTTCTACCAGGATGAATTCCTTGTTGCAATTCTCATCCTTGCTTGTGTGAATAAAGGCTCTAGCATCATTTCCTAACTTGGGAAGAAGGGCAGGAGCCTGGAGGCACTTTAGCCTTGTAGGCCAGGCCTTTACCTGAGGCTGTGATGGAAACAGACCTCAAAGGAGAGACATGAGCAGTCCACCATGCAGGGACTGTGTCTGCACACCTTCCTTAGCAGCACAGATAGACACTCTGCAAACCTCCCCAGGTCTGCTGGCAAATTCTCTGACCCCACTGGGCTGATTGCTCTTTGAAGACAGTGGTGGTATTTGCTGGCATATTGGGCTTCTCCAGAGAAATGGAACCCATGGGCTATCTATATATCAAATCTATATCTGTATCTATAGTATCTTTCTACACATACATTTATCTAGCTATCTGGAGAGATGTTAAGGAATTGTTTCATGCAACTGCGGGATCTGACAAGTCCAAAATCCAAGACCAAGCAGTAGGCTGGAGATTCAGGTAAAAGTGGATTTTGTGGTCTTGAGTCCAAAGGCTGGAAACTAGGCAGAATTTCTATGTTGCCGTCCAGAGGCAGCATTCCATCTTCTTTGGGAAACCTCAGTCTTTGCTTTTAAAGTCTTCAACTGATTGTATGAGGTCCACCCACATTATAGAGGGTCATCTGCTTTACTCAAAGTCTACCAATTTAAATGTTAATCACATCTAAAAATACCTTTACAACAACATCTAGGCTGGTGTTGGACGAAATATCTAGGCACCATAGTCCAGCCAAATTGACACATAAAACAAACCATCACAGCTGGTTTTTTTCGAATCACTTTTTAAAGACTCCCCCCTAGTGCGTGCTGCTGCTTTGATAGAAAAGAAAAATCATTAAATAAATATATAGAAAGGGGTTGAAAAAAATAAAAAATGATGTAATCACTCTGTTGCCTGAACTCTGGGCAGAGTAGTAGGAGAGGAACCACGGGAGTTATGTTGTCCTTTCCCCAAGGGTAGCATTTATTGTTGGTCGCTGGCATCTGCAGAGAGCCAGAGGGGATCTATATCCCATTCTCTCCCAGAGCAAGCAGAGTTTTCTTCTTTGGTGCCAGAAGTGCTGATGAGTTAAGCCCTCCTAGGCGAGGAAGAGAAAGCCAGGTTGGCTGGCCGTCTGACGCTCTGCAGCTCTTGGCCCTGATATCTATTTGTACCTTGTGCTTTGAGAGATTAGCACTTATGTTTTCTGAAAGTGGAGTGCCGTTTCTGTGAATTCAATCAAGGTATATATTCTCGGCATGTGCTGCAGGAAACTGCACTTAGCAATTTGCCACCTCTTCCAATTAAACTCTTTATCTCTTGGTGGGAAGGTGATAGCTGGAAGTGGCTCTTATTACAGGCAGAAATCTTGTGCTTTTTCTTTTCCGAAATCATGCCCTGTTGTCTGAGCTGCAGGTTTGGATGCAAAATAAATCTGACTTTCTAAAAGAGCCTTGATTTTTTCCTTCTTGCTATATGATAGTTATGTATTTAGGGAAAATCTGTTTGAGGCTTTTGCAAAGACATAAGTGTGTGGTTTCATGCCAATGCATATAGGAAACGTGTGCTACCGCTCTTCTGAAGCCTCTGGGGCTATTTGTGAGATCATGAGCTTCTCATTTATCATTCAGCCCTTTTCTGGTGGTTGACATTTCCTTGGACCTTTTCCTTTCTTCCTAAGGGAGTGGAGTAAGAAAAGGGGGACATAAGAACCAATGTCTGTTATTAAGAACTATCAAGCACTTCACATTTGCTGTCTCATTCAATGCTCACAACTATGAAATGGTTACCAATGTATATGAATGTTCCCCTTTTATAGATGAGAAAACTGAGGATTGGAGAGAATAACTTGCCTAAGGACTCAGCTCTTGGCATTGATATCTGTTTGTACTTCTTGCTTTGAGAGATTAGCACTTGTGTTTTCTCAAAGTGGAGTGCACTTTCTGTGAATTCAATCGAGGTATATCCTGTGGATGTGCTGCATGAAACTGCGCTTAGCAATTTATAGGACATCATACTTCTTAGAGGATAATGCTGTTTTCTAGTTTCATTAAGAAAAAAATGGGCCAGGTTCAGTGGCTCATGCCTGTAATCCCAGCACTTTAGGAGGCTGAGGCAGGAGGATCGCTTGAGCCCAGGAGTTTGAGACCAACCTGGGCAACTTAAGGAGAACTTGACTCTACAAACAATTAAAAAGTTAGCTAAGCATGGTGACATGTACCTGTGGTCCCAGCTACTTAGGTGGCTGAGGTGGGAGGATTGCTTAAGCCCTCGAGGTGGAGGTTGCAGTGAGCCAGGATTGCACACTATACTCCAGCCTGGGTGACAGAGTGAGACCCTGTCTCCAAAAAATAAAAATCAAAAAAGATAAAAAACAACACAAGAAAAAGATTTTGTCTCAATTGTGCATGCCTGATTATTGGTCAGGGTCCTAGTTGTCTGTAGCGTGATCACAGGATGACCTCTTTCCTCCTGCTTGGATATCAGAGTATTCCTTGCCTACATCATTCCGAGGTTGTTGGGTGGGCTGCATCAGGACAAAGAATGGACTCTGATCTCTAGCTCACTCTAGCTCTCAACATTATTTGACAAAATGTGAAACCGAACAACAAGAATGATTTAGTCCAGTGTATAAAAGAAGGCCTAAACCATATTGTTCAGGTAGGTCACATTTGCTAAGAGGCTGTTTTCCTGATAGAATAAGCTTTACAAACATGACACCTTCCCCTACTCCCCCACCCCCCACTATATTGCAAAAAATTTGGAAAATATAATTGAAAAATAACCTTTCCTATAATTACATCATTCACATTACTGTCAACATTTTGACATTATTGCCAGTGGTGTACTGAAGTTGGCTTGAGTCAGCTTGGGAAAGCCAATTGTGTACAACTACCCCCTGTTCTATGTTCAGAGACGTAGTGACAACATGTTGGCAGCTAGAAATGCCATGGTGGGTGGACTCAGAGCGCAGCAACTGGCATATGCCAACAAACCAGATAGAAACCAAAGGCTTAAAAAAATTAAACACACCTGGCCTTCTAGTCTTTTTCTCTGTTTTAAGCCTACCGTGTCTAGGTTTTAATTTAACATAAAAGCACAAGTATTTCCTTTTGGTATTAAAAAAAACACCTTATTAACACCATTTTTTAAAATTTATTTTTTATTTCAATAGGTTTTTGGGGAATAGGTGGTGTTCAGTTACATGAATAAGTTGTTTAGTGGCGATTTCTGAGATTTTGGAGCACCCATCACCCAGTGTATACTGTCCCCAATGTGTAGTCTTTTATCCCTCACTCCACTCCTACCCTTTTCCCCAAGTCCCCAAAGACCATTTGTATCACTCTTATGGCTTTGTGTCCTCATAGCTTAGCTCTCAATTATGAGCAAGAACATACGATGTTTGATTTTCCATTCCTGAGTTACTTCACTTAGAATAAGTCTCTGGCTGGGCATGGTGGCTCATGCTTATAATCCCAGCACTTTGGGAGACTGAGGTGGGTGGATCACCTGAGGTCAGGAGTTCAAGACCAGCCTGGCCAACATGGTGAAACCCCGTCTCTACTGAAAAATAATAATAAAAAAAATTAGCCTAGCGTGGTGGTGTACGCCTGTAATCCCAGCTACTAGGGAGGCTGAGGCAAGAGAATCACTTGAACCCGGGAGGAGGAGGTTGCAGTGAGCTGAGATGGTGCCACTGCAATCCAGCCTGGGTGACAGAGTGAGACTTTTTCTCAAAAGATAATAAGAGTAGAATATTAGTCTCCAGTTCCATTCAGGTTGCTGTGAATGCCATTATTTTGTTCCTTTTTGTGGCTGAGTAGTAGTCCGTGGTACATATATACCACATTTTCTTTATCCACTCATTGTGTGATGGACATCTGGGCTGGTTCCATATTTTTGCAGTTGCGAATTGATAAGAACCAATTTTTAATAGAAACAAAATTCTTCACAGAACAGATGTACCATAAATTATTTAGTGTTTTAAATTATGGCACTTACTGGCTGGGCACGGTGGCTCACGCCTGTAATCCCAGCACTCTGGGAGGCTGAGGTAGGAGGATCATGAGGCGAGGAGATCGAGACCATCCTGGCTAACACGGTGAAACCCCATCTCTACTAAAAATACAAAAAAAATTAGCTGGGTGTGGTGGCGGGCGCCTGTAGTCCCAGCTACTCGGGAGGCTGAGGCAGGAGAATGGCATGAACCCAGGAGGCGGAGCTTGCAGTGAGCCGAGATTGCACCACTGCATTCCAGCCTGGGCAACAGAGCAAGACTCCGTCTCAAAAAAAAATTATGGCATTTACCTTCCAATTATTAAAAGTTATGCATTAGCAAGCATATTTATGTACATAGATTCCAGAAATAGACCTACCCAGTAAGTCAATCCATGAAACTATTTTACAGACCATAAAACTGGGATGCAGGGAATTCTGTGGCTTCTTATGAGTGTGCCTTGTGTTTTTCTTAAGCAGAAAGCCCAGCACTCTGAGTGCCGCTTGTCTCTCTACTCCTTTCTTCTCTGTCAGCTCTGGAGTTCCCTGAAGCCAGTGACTTGTATTTTGTATCCTTGCTAACCAAGGCAATGTTTGGCTTATAGAAAGTGCTTAATAAATGGTAGTTAATTGAAACAGTGCCTCATTTATATCTAAAACAGGTGTACCAATTTTTAATATTCCCTGCACTTCCACCAAATCCTAGAAGATACTGAGAAGATGAATAAAGTCAACAAAAAAGGCAACCTGTTTTAGGAGGTGGGAAATATGTCATCTTGTTAGTTTGCAAGTGAAACATATAAGATAAACTAGTCACAGGTGCCCTCTTGAATGCTTGGAGAAGATTGGAGGTCTTAACATTGGACAATTGTGAGCTGTGACCCACCCAGCTTCTGCAGGGAGCCTTCCCTAACTGCTTCAGTATTCCTGGTCCTTTTTTCTTCTGAAGTTCAAGTGTCTGCCCCAATCAGATACCATAACATTAAAACAGTCTGCCCTACTCTACTGACATGTGGCCAAAGGCTGAGAAAGGTGAACCTTGGTTTGCTGCTGTAGTTTGACAGCCACACTCTCAGCTTCTTCTCTGTCCTGGGTCACAGTCCATTAGATTTCCTCCCAAACCTTGACCCTGGATCTTGTCTGCTAGTTTTCTCTTTTCTCCTGATATTTGAACTCAAGATTTTCTGGATTTCAGCCTACCTGATCTGTATCACAGTGAAGCGAATCCAACAGGTCTGAGTCTGAATCCTGACTTTGCCATTTACTAATTGCTTGGCCTTTGTGAAGTGATTTAACTCTCTGGGTCTCAGTTTCATGATCTGTAAAATAGTTTCATGATTATGAGAAAATCAAATGAGCTCTTGCATGTACTAGGCATTCAATGAATAGAAGATTTTGCTGTTATTATTTTGTAAGGAATCTGGGTCATACTTGCCTTCTGATTTTTTTTAAATGTTGGCTACCTTGAGTAGAAACCTTCAATCTAGCCTCCACCTTTGCTTCATTTCCAAATTCAAACCCTACCTTCTTACCAGTTGCATCTACCCTGCTTCCCAGGTATGTATTAAGCCTGCTTTTGTACCACGTGGGTTTTACATTTGGTTTCCAGTTGTTTCACCAATGTGAGTTTAGCCTCCCTAGTAAAGACTCATACAACTGAGAGTAGGGACTGTCTTCTGCTTCTGCTCCTGCAGGAGGTGGACTTTGGTCAATGAGATCTCAGGTCATATTTGTTGATTGACTGGGTTAAGAGTTCTTCTTAAAGGGAGATTAAACAATCTCCCCTCTTAATTTCATATTAATGATCTGGTTTAAATTTCTTTTTTTTTTTAAATCAAAATGAAGTTCAGTAACTAAGACTTCTTTCAAGGATTAAGCTCAGTTAGCCTAGAACTGGATGTTCCTTTTCCCTTCACCAAGTCTGCATTGCTGTCCTGCTTCTTAATACTTCTTTTGTCTCTTATTTCTCGACAGGGATTTGTATTTTTCATGCTGCCTCATTCAGTTTTCTTAATGACCTGGTGGGTTATTCCTGTTTTACAGACAAAGAAGCTGAGGTTCAAGGTGAGTAAATAACTTGGTCAAGGTTATTCAGTAAGTAAGAGGGCAGGCATTATAAGTCCTATCTTTGTGATTCCAAAGCTTATACTTTGTCTGTCAGAGGTCTTCTTTGAATCCCAACTTCATTATTTATAACATGAAAAAAAAATGCCCTACTTATCACATCAGATAGTTGTGAAGGCCTAACAGGAGTCAGTCTGGGTGGGAGTAGTGAAGGTAACGTGTCTGAGGTCCTAGGCCTGGACAATGGTGGAGGAGAGCAGCTGAGATTAGAAGTAGTCAGACCTACACACATGCTGTTTGCAACTTGTAGTTCGCCTCTGCATCTTGAGTAATGAGAGTGTCTACATTGGTCTTGGTAAAATGCAGGGCCACTAGGATGGAGACTGAGTGGGAAGTGACTCCAGAACTAGAAGTAGGGATGATGCAAGAGTAAAATGATGAAAGCTGGTTGAAGATGGGCCACAGTCTGCTTAAGAGATGCCCCATTCTCTAATGAGGGGTGGCTGGAGATAATAAAAGAAACCTTCTCTGTATGGAATGATAAATGCATTGTCTGTAATTATGCTAAAAATTAGCTGCGTAGTCAATTTAACCAAGTGAAGTAGATGAACCTATGATGGCCAATTAGTGGTTGCATTAACTTGGGGCAAGTTCTTCATCCTCTTAGGACCTCAGTTTCTACAGCTGTAGAAAGGGCTTCTTGTGAGGACTAAATTGAATAATATATGTGAAATATCTCACCACATGAGACTTATAGCACATTTTCAAAAGTAGTGCTTAATGGGGATTCTCAATGCATTGACATCCAAGTCAATAATGCAAGCCTCCTGAGGTTGTTAAGAGCAGAAGCCATTGGGATGGAGACCAATGTCTTGTTGAGATGTTGGTATTTCCAGTGTTTGGAGTCGTCTAGCTGCTGTCTTTCCAGAATGGAGCCTGAACCCAGCTTATTCTTATTTGGGGCCACAGGCAAGGGTGGGGGTGACCCACCACAGATATGCTCTGAAACTGGCAAACCACTGTTCTGGGTGAAATTCAAGGACATTTCAAGGGAAGTCTTCACTTCCAGTTTAACTGATAATCATCAAGCCTGACCAACTATATGTTTCAGAAGGAAAGTCTATTAGCTTTTGGGCCCCTTTTTAAAATCTCTCTGTGGGTTGGCTGACTCCTTTTTTGTTTTTGAAAATGAGCAGAAACATTTGGAGATCAAGCCACTGCTTTCTTGAAATGTGCATGGTAAAACATTTGGCTCTTTCCGGAAGGGCAGGGGTGAACACGTTGCTGGGGCGCCCGGCTGGACTGATGTGTTTGTTCTGTCAAGGGCTGTGGCATCAGCATCCTGGTTGGGATTTTTGCCAAAATAACCCATAAAATAATTGAATCTCCTTTCCTCCCCTACAAGGGTAAGTTGCACAATTCTTCTCAACATGCTGTTAAGCACATTCAGGTCACATGTACGAAGGGATTTGGAAGTGGAAAGTATAAATCAGCTGGGGAGGAAACAGTTCTTCTGGGTGTATGAAGTAGACAAAGCACTTCCTGGGCCTTTTGCGAAGCAAAGGAGAATAAATACAGATGCCTCTGGGTCATGGTGGGAGATGCTGGGGAAATGAGAATACATGAAGCCCTGTGTGGGTGTGCAGACTGGAGTGCACACACTGTGTAGGAAGCCATGGGACGCGGATGGAATCAGAAGCGGACTCTCCCCAGGCTTCTTGTGACCGTGCTGGGGAACAAAACTGTGCCGCAAGTGAGCACCAGGCATTGGCCTTGCTGGAAAACCAGCAGAGGCCTCGCGATTGGTGCCGTGAGGTTTCCTCTCCTGCTTCCTGCTTGGAGGTGGGTTGGGGTGAAGGGAATGCAGAATACCTAAGGGTCAGGCAGGGACCCCGGGGCCACCTCTGTCCCCTTCCCTGGTGGGAGGGATGTTCCATGCCAAGGCCTCCTCAAGGGTGGACAGCACAGTGATTAATCCATTTCCCAGTGCCTGGCACATGGCTGGCCTTCTGGGGGGCACATCTGCCTGGGTGGACACTCGCAGCACGCCCTCCTGGGAACTGGGGAAGGAACAAGAATCTGCTCCTTGGGATCAACAGGCCTAGCCTCTGGGACTCTAGGCTGACAGTGGCTCTCCCTCTGAAACTAGGTCTCTTCTGTGTGGAAGGGGGCAATTCCATCTACAGCCTTTTAGGGTTGCACTGCAGACAGAATGCCTTCATGTGTCAAGCGCCTCATACAGTGCCTGGCAGATAGTACTCAAATATTAGTTCTGTTCTTCCTTGTTCCATTTCTAGGTTTTCCAAACTCTCTGAAAATTATTCAATCATGGGAAAAATGGACATAGTGTGGGCATCCAGACTGAGTGTCTGAATTTTCATGCAGGAGTTTTTATTTCCCAGCCTCATGACTTTGAGCAAATTACCTGCCTTCCCTGAGCTATCTGGGGCTTTTCCTGAGAAGCATCGCAGAGTGCTGGCCCTGGTCTGGACCCTGGCACCACGCTGCCTTTTTTTTTTGAAATAGTTTCGATCTTGTTGCCCAGGCGGGAGTGCAATGGTGCGGTCTTGGCTCACTGCAAACTCTGCCTCCTGGATTCAAGCGATTCTCCTGGCTCAGCCTCCCAAGTAGCTGGGACTACAGGTGCCCACCACCACACCCAGCTAATTTTTGTATTTTTAGTAGAGATGAGGTTTCAGCATGTTGGCCAGGCTGGTCTCGAGCTCCTCACCTCAGGTGATCGGCCGGCCTCAGCCTCCCAAAGTGCTGGGATTACACACACTGCCTGTATTTTAAATCTGGCTCTTCACTGATGACTTGGGCAAATTACTTAACCTCTTTTGGTCTCTTTCCTTAGCTGTAACATGAAGATAATAATGGTTCCTGCCTTCATAGGTTGTTGTGGGGAATTAGAAGAGATTAATACTTATAAAGTGCTTGGGAGTGCTATAAAAGTCTTAACTTATTATTTCTTCATGTGCAATATAAAATGAGAATAACGCTTCCAGCCTTGGTCATTTGATAGATATAAGTGATGGAATAAAAAGTCAGAAACACCTTTGAAGTCTATAGAGCACTCTACACATGTGAGTCACTGTTTTATCATCCTCAGAGGCTTCCTAGAGCCACTTCTCTCATCATCTGCTTCTCCAGTCAGAATGGTAACTCCCTGTTTTGTGTCCCTATGAATTTCTATTACAGCATCTGCAAATCTTATTGGCCTTTATGTTTACATGTCTGAGTTGGTGTTGTGGGACTTTTCCTTAGCTCAGCTAAAGACGGGGTCCTTGTCACGTGGCCATGAAAGATTAGGCTCGCAGACAATTCGAAGGGTGAGTAAGGCAGGGTTTTATTGGATGAAAAGGAAGAAAAGGGGAAACAGTTTTAGCAAAGCGAGAGAGTGTGCTTCCTGCCTGTGTGCTTCCCGCCTTGCAGATTTAATATCATGTACCACCCAGGAAGAGGAGGGGCCAGGCTCCTCCCTGCTGCAAATGGTGCAGACTTCTGTGGCTCCACCCCAGTGCACAGGCCGGCTGGAGTTTCCTTGGAGACCCCTTCCCACCTGGCTGTCTCATTGGGGAAACACTCCTTGTGCTGAAAGAATGCATCTAATTTGGCCCTGTATTCCCAGTGCCTAGCCAGGGCTGTGCAATAAATATTTGTGGAATGAGTGCAGAACTTCAGAGGAACCCAAGGTAGACCAGGAAGCCCTTGCCCACAGCTCTGGACCTTTCTGAGTTATTGCTGCTTCTCTCTTTTCTAGTAAGCAAAGGAAAGCCTGATTACATTTCTAGCACCTTCATCTGGATATATAATGTTAATACAATAATAAATTTGAAAATACCTAGTCAGTGTTGGCATATAGTAGGTGCTCAGTTTAAGAAAAGATGGGCCGGCCGGGCGCAGTGGCTCATGCCTGTAATCCCAGCACTTTGGGAGGCCGAGGCGGGCGGATCACGAGGTCAGGAGACCGAGATCATCCTGGCTAACATGGTGAAACCCTGTCTCTACTAAAAATAGCCTGGCGTGGTGGCGGGTACCTGTAGTCCCAGCTACTCAGGAGGCTGAGGCAGGAGAATGGCGTGAACCCAGGAGGCGGAGCTTGCAGTGAGCTGAGATCTCACCACTGCACTCCAGCCTGGGCGACAGCACGAGACTCCTCTAACAAAAAAAAAAAAAAAAAAAAGATGAGTGTGGGGAAGCCTTAAGCATACAAATCTCCTCATTAATTAACCTTGAGTTGTAACAGCCTTATTGCTATTGCTGAGAAAATAACAGTCTCTTTTAATTATGCTATCCTAGTATATATGCCGATTATAGGCTGTTGTCTATTGTTCCAGTATTTTTGCACATATATATATATACTTATTTGCAAAAAGGTATCACGTGATATGTATTTGTCCTCATTCATTTGGTTGCTATCACAAAACACCACAAACTGAGCAACAGAAATTTTCTTGCAATTCTGGAGGCTAGGAAGTCCAAGATTCAGTGCCTGGTGAAGGCCTGCTTTCTGGCTCATAGACAGCAATTTTTTCCTGTGTCCTTATATGATGAAAGGGACAAAGGGTCTCTCTCAGGCCTCTTCTTACAAGGGCATTAATCCCATTCATGAGGGTTCCATAGTCATGACCTCATCACTTCCCCAAGACCCTACCTCCTAATACTATCCCCTGGGGGGTAGATTTCAACATAAGGAACATTCAGATCATAGAAGTACGAGGAGTATTTTTCCAAGTCATTTTTTTTCCTAGGGTGATTTTTCACTGGTTAATGTAATTTCATCAAGTACGTGTACAATAAATTATTTAAACAACATCCCATTGTTGGACAAAGTGCCCAGATGGCATTTCAGTCTATTTGAAGGAGAGAGATTTAGCAAACAGCCACATATATAAATGCAAAATTTCAGCAGTGGTGAGTGCTATGAGGGAGAGGCACATGGTGTCATCAGAGGGTATGGCAGGGAGATTTTATTTGCTTAGAGAGAAAGCCACAAATGAGCAGTGAACTGAGGGCAAATGGGAATTAAACAGATCCAAAGAATATCCAGGATTGTGCACGGGGACATGAAGAGAGTCCTGGAGAAACCTCCAGCAGTGTCGATAGTTCAACGTTGTGTTAAAAGAGGAGTCCACAGTAGAGAGAGAGAAAGATGGATGGACAAGGGAGAGACTCAGGAGAAAGATAACTCAAATGCTAAAGAAAAAGGGCAGGGTGCAGTGTGAAATGTTTCAGGGAAATCAAGCAGATCAGTACAATGAAAAATGCCCATTGGTGTAGACAATCACGTGACCTCAAAGGAAGCTGTGTCTTTGAGAGTCTGGCTCAGATCCACATTGATTGGAAGGGAACTGAGAGGTTGTTGAGGAAGTGAGAATGTTCATGGTGGACTACATTTCTAGAAACATACCTATGCAAGCAAGCAGGGAGGAGGTAATAGTTACAGCAGAACCTGTGGTCAAGGCATAGTTCCAGCTTCTTGGGGAGCCTCTTCTGTCTCACGCCTGCTAGGAAATCAGCCAAGCCTTCCTATGCCCGTGGGCTAATCATAGTGTGGCATTTGTTTGCTTGTCTGTCTCTGTTTTCCTTCAGTAAGAGATATCAGGTAAGAATTGAGTGTTCTCACCTTCTAGTATGGTGTCTTTTTTTTTTTTTTTTGAGACAGAATCTCGCTGTCACCCAAGCTGAAGTGCATTGGTGTGATCTCAGCTCACTGCAACCTCTGCCTCGTGGGTTCAAGCAATTCTCCTACCTTGGCCTCCTGAGTGGCTGGGGCTACAGGCATGCACCACCACGCCCAGCTAGTTTTTGTATTTTTAGTAGAAATGGGGTTTCACCATGTTGGCCAGGCTGGTCTCCAACTCCTGGCCTCAAGTGATCTGTACTTATCAGTCTCCCAAAGTGCTGGGTTTACAGGTGTGACCCATTGCACCTGGCCCTAGTATAGTGTCTTTTAATAAGTACTGAATATTTGTGGAGTATCTTTTTCAATCCAATCTGGGGCTAACTTGGGCATTAAATGACCAGCAAAGAAGAGAATGACTATTCAGAAGAGAGCAGCATCAACACAATATTATGGTTTAGGATAAAGGGGCTAACTTTGGAGTAGAGGCATGGGTCTCTTTCCTCTGAATTGGGAGGAAAGATGGTGCGGTTGGGGACAAATACAGATTAAAGACTGGGGACAGGAAATTGAGGGAGTTAATTTCTTGCATTCTCAATTTTCTCGGTGAAATATTTGAAAAGATTATATCTGATGAGATAGGGTAGCAGCAGGGTGGTAGGGGCTGGAAGAGGATAGAGAAGAGTATTGCTTTGCAATGCTCAACAAGAACAATGACATTGGAGGGCATGGGGCACCCACAGCAGGATCTCAGAGCCACCATGAGGGCTCGACTAAGATTGGAGACCTCAGTCCTGAATGACATTAAGATTAATGTTTGCATTATTAAACAAGAATCGCACATCAGAGGTGCTGTGTCTGATTGGGATGCATACTCTGGGGTGTCCGGGAGGCCTGAGTTGATCTCTCCCATCACATTTGAGTAGCTGGTTATGAAGTCACCAGCTTCTCCCTCAACTTGTCCTAATAAACCCACTGCAGGGCCTGGGCAAAACTAGAAGTGTACTGGGACAGATGCATAGAAAGGTTAGCTTCGATTCCTGTCCTCAAGAAACACATGATGCAGGCATGTTTGCATAGAATTACTTTTCTGTGAGATTAGCGTTGGGACAGGAGCAATTGCAATCTACTTATCCAGTACAGAAGACAAAACCACTGATTGTTTATTCTTTGTTATTTGCAGAAGTTTTTACTGGGTTAAGTTCACTGTCTACTAAAACTGTATGCAGTCCAGTCCATGAAGTGGGATCAGTTATTCTGATTAATTCAAATTAGATGACCATCTTTAGAAGGCCTTGTTTTAAAATATAGATTTATTCTTATTTAAGTATGGCAAGGCCAACACACCAGGAGATGACTTTTCTTGAAAAGGCAATTTGTTATACTCACCTACCCCAAGAGGAGGGGTCACTTCATGCTGTGAGGGGCCCAGTGGGGAAACACTGGGATCAATCAGGAGTCAGGGAGAGGGGAAATTGTGGGCGAGAGCCTTGATTATGGTTTCTATGGGAAGATACTGGTGGAAGAATCCACCAGTAAGCTTCGGATTAGTTTGAATAATAGCAGCAGGCTGTGGGGCATAGGGCTGTCACTCATTGTCTGGTTCCTGGCCCTGGGATGTTAGGGCAGGTGGCAAGTGGCCCACAATGTCAGAACCTGAGCAAGGAGGTGGTTGGGGTCTGGGCTCTGGATTGATTGGTTTGCATTTATGTGATTCCAGGTGAGTTGTTGACCATCTCTAGAAATTGTGTGACCCTGGGAGGGGCAGTTCCTCCAAGGTCAGCAAGGCCCCGAGGTCAAAGTGTCAGAATATGGAAATAAAATATGTTGCTAATACAAGCTTGGGAAATACCTGAAGAGTGATGCCTCAAAACCAGGCATTGGCACTCAAATGGCATTTGCTGTCTTGCTTTAGGAGCCTCATTTGGCCAGACCAGGACAGTTCCTATTGTAAAATGACATGGACATTTGAGCGTTTTTAAGATCAGATGTGATGCCTCAGGACCCCTTGCTTGGCATATGGGGGTATAGGGCTTAAGTGTGCAGATGTACCTGTCCAATCCATAGGTCGTGGTTGTGGGTTATCAGGGAAGAGAAAAAGAAGGACTCTTTCCCTATGCACAGAACACTCAGGACATGGCCCTTCGCTGCTTCACAAAAGCCCAGGTCCCTCCTCAAAGAAGAGAGAGAGTGACATAAAGAATTGCCAGGTCAATGGTCTCATCCAAGTCATGGTGTTTCCTTTATTTCCTCGTTTGCTCCTTCAGGTGTGTGATATGTTAGCAAGTCCCTGGGTGCAAAGATGTGAATAAGATATGCCCCTTGCATCAAAGGACTCCCCATCTAGTCGGCAATAGAAGTAAGTAAATAGACCAGGTAGTCAGTGTGAGGTGTCAGCTAAGAGGTTGCAGGGTGTTATCGAGTCTCAGAGGCTCTTGTTTGCAGTGTTACTGAGTTGGTCTTTTGGCCTCACTGCGTGTGGCATTTGACTCCATCATCCCCAGATCTCGTTGACCCCAATCCCAACGCTAAGTGGGCTGACTCACTGCAGAGTTGAGGTTCTGCAGAGGTGAAGCTCACCCAGAGACTGGACTCCATTGGTTTAGCTTTGAGAACCCCTTCACAACCAGAGCTGGGATCAAATCTGTGCAAGAGACCTTGTCCCCATCATGGCTCCCTTCTACAGATGTGTGTCAAGGTCTGTGGACTCTGTTGAGCTTAAACACACATGTCTGTTTTGGCTCTTGGGCCCCTTCAGACAGAGGCTGAAAGAACCATTCAAGAGACAAGATGCTGACCTGGAGACACAGGCTTGACTGTGGCTGCCTCCTGGTGGGTCCTTCCAGGAACAGAGGACTCTTGCTCCAGGGTTTGTAGAATAGTCGATTCACTGGCGTCTGTATCACCCTCTCAAGCCTATTCACTTTTACTCACTTACCAGCTGTTATTGAGGCAAAAATGACAAGCATAAAAAATAATAACTGGAAAGGGCCAGATAAATAATAACTATGCTGATATGAATACTTCTTGAGTAACCCCTTTACCAACCATGAACCATGTTCAAAGTCATTACACCATTCAAGTCTCACAACCACCACCTATCACATAGCCATGACCATTTCCCATTTTGCAAAATGGAAGATCAGAATATTTAGTGCCTTGCTCAAGATCCCAGAGCTAGTAATAAAAAAATCACATTTTTCATTCTCCACTTCCGACTCAGTGATCTGGACAGTGTCCCACTAAGTCATTCTAAACTAAGGGCTTAAGTCCGGGTTTTCCAAAAGAAGCTCTGTCAAGCAGTAGTTTGGGGGATGTTTATAGATGGAAAAACAAAACAGGGTTTCACTATCAGATCTTTTTTTTGGGATACACTGAGTTAAACATAGTGAAATGATTTGATTTACTGTGAGTGGGATCTATAGATCCTGTAACATGCGAATTTGCATCATGACCCCTCAAGAAAGACATGACCATTTCTCCATTTTTCTTTCTATAACCTTGATACTGCCTTCTAAAGAACATTTTGCAGGACATTCTTAGGAACGCACTTTGGGAAATGCTGTCTCAAAGTGTTAGGATATTTGTGCTTTAACAGTGGAATCTGGAAACCAACAATTTTCAAGGGTTTCTAAGGGTCTAGTCTGGATGGCAGGGAGATATTTAAGGCAAGAAAGCACCCAAAACGCACCCTGTGGCAGCCACATACTGGGGAGAGTGGGCCTGAGAACCTGCTTCGCTGTTTCTTTTGTCAGCCCCAGTGGGACACAGGCCATGGGAAAGAGGGAAAAAAGTGACCATTTAGTCCTCGTGTATTCCTTACAGAGGGGACGATCATAACTAAGGAGGTGCTGGGTTGGTGTCAAGGAAGTCACTCCCCAACTAGGAGCTCAAGATCCTGGTGGTTGGGTGGGAAATTCCTCTGTGAGGCTCTCAGGTTTGTGTTTTAAAGCTGTTCCTATAACCCTGGGGTTTCCAGCCAGGCAAGAGATTTTCAAAGTTTGCATGGAAGTTGAGAAGAATTGCACAAAACATGCCGAGCCCCAAAGGGAAAAGTCACATTGTTGTTAAGGCATGGAGGCCAAATCCTGCCAGCTTGTATGCATCTAGGGCTGTGGCTGACGTCAGAGGCAGCAGGGTGTGTGCGAGCACAGGGAGGGTCCGCCGTGCTGAGGCACGCCTCTAGCCAGCTGCTCCCAAGCTGCTGACCGCTCAGAAGTCGCTCTTAGCTGGATGTTCTCTCTTACTAAATGATGTACATATTTCATTTGGCCACCAGCTCTTTGCACAACATTTTTATCTGGACCAGCTTTCTGAGAATCGCAGGGACAACCTCTGGGGTCTTGTGTTAGAAGAGGAGGCCTGGGGGAGTTTTTGGTGGCTGAGAATAACAGAAAAGAAATCCCTTTCTGTGAATTTGTGGAGAAAGGATTCTTAAACTACTTCTGTTTTGTAAGGATCTTTTCAGAAAGATGCGAGGGAACCGTGAACAAATAGAAAGAGAAAAAATGGTCTATCTTTGATGGATCTTTGAAAATTGTCACCAATAATTTTTTTGGGAGGCCCATGATAAATACCTTTCATCCTGATAAATCTCAGAACTAAGAGTGTTGGCAGGAGTCTGTTTTTTGTTGTTGTTGTTGTTGTTGTTTGTTTTTGTGTTTTTTTGAGATGGAGTCTTGTTGTGTTGCCCAGGCTAGAGTGCAGTGTCATGATTTCTGCTCACTGCAACCTCTGCCTCCTGGGAACAAGGAATTCTTGTGCCTCAGCCTCCAAAGTACTTGAGATTACAGATGTGCACCACCACACCCAGCTAATTTTTGTATTTTTAGTAGAGACGGGGTTTCCCCATGTTGGCCAGGCTGGTCTTGAACTCCGTGGCCTCTGTGATCCACGCGCCTCGACCTCCTAAAGTGCTAGGATTACAGGTGTGAGCCACTGCACCCAGCCAGGAATCTGGTTTATTTGTGAGCTCCTAGAAGGAGCTTCTAAGTCCTTTCCTTGTGTGCTCATCTCCAGGTTAATGGAAGTTGCCACATGTTTACCCTTTTTAGTAGTCAACCTCTTTTTACCTAATTAATGATTCTTTGTATTAAATATTTTCTGCTCAATTTCCTTGTGTGACTTCTGGCTTCTTCATGAACTGTGACTGACACAGGTGATTGATGACTTGGATTTTTATATTTTCCTGGTGGATGAGCTCTTTCATCATGATGACATTACTGTCTTTATTTCCAGGAACGCTTTTTGCCTTAAAGCCAAAGTTACTTTGTTTTATAGTAGCACAAAAAATCCACGTTTTTTTTTTGGTTAGTGTTTGCAGGAAATATTTTTTTCTTTTTACTATTGACCTTTCTATATGTTTACTTTTAAGACGTAGTTCTTTGCAATTAGTATGTAGTTGGGTTTGCATATAGTTTTTTTTTGTAATTAGCATGTAGCTGATTTTTGTTTAAGATGTTTTTTGTAATTAGCAGTGTATAGTTGGGTTTTGTTTAAGGTGTAGCTTTTTGTAATTAGCGTGTAGTTGGGTTGTGTATAAGGTGTTGTTTTTTGTAATTAGCATGTAGTTGGGTTTTGTTTAAGGGTTTTTTTTTGTAATTAGCAAGTAGTTCGGTTTTGTTTGCCCTTGTTCCAGGGATCTTGCCTTTCTGGGGTTCCAACAGGAAGCTCAGATGTTACCAGGACCCATCTCCTTGAGACCATCAAAATCTCTGCTCAGCTTCCCAGCTTCGCATCTCCAGCTTTCTGTTCAGCAACCACAAGGTGCCAAATGTTAGTCTTACCTCTGGGTGAGACTAACCCAGAGGTTAGTCCCTCAAATTCTGGTCCCTCAAATTCTTGCTTTCTTGGTTGCCTTCCAATACCTTCAAACAGATTTTTAAAAAGTCTAGTTTTTCTAGGATTATTCTGAAACAAGTTGTTCATCTATTGCTAGAAATGGAAACCTGGAAATATTCAACCAGCAAAAAATGTATTCTCCTTAAGAAACTAGTAGCTCTAAGCATTTACCTGAAACAAAATAAGAGTAAGAAAGAAAAAGCAAATACAACACGAGCTCTTAAAACCCAAACTAGTGGCACATAGCTTGGAAATGAAGACATGCAATGCCTGTTAAGAACTGATAAGGAATGACAGAATTGGATTCACAGGATGGTGAATACTGTGACGTTATCTTGACTGAGATAAGGAAGGAAATGAGGGGAAGTGCTGGTGTTTCATGGGGAGGACACTTAGCTCCCTTTCTTGCCACTACTGTATTATGGCCTGGGAAAACTCACGGAACAAGATGGTAGCCAGAGCCCTCTGATACTAAGGAAGATGTAGGGGAATCCCTGCTAACGTAAAACCAGATTAAATCTAGTTAATATTTAATTAAAATTTTTAACTAGATGAATAGTTGCGTCTTGGTGGTTGTATTTCTTGACATGCTGATTTATATCATATTTTAATTTAAATTGCAAACAATTTTCAGTTATTCACTACAGTATCTGGCATATAGATACCTTAATAGGCACTGGTGGGAGGAATGCAGTCAGCATAATTGGCAGTTAGCACGTTATCCCTGCAATTCAGTAATTTAAGCAGGAGATTGCTTCTAACACTTTGGGGCTCTCACCCTTTAGTAAGCCTCATCTTTCAGTGGGAAGTAATGGAAATGTAGACGTGCCATTTTAGGGTAAGTTAATCAGGCTCCCTGGGTCTGGCCTGGCCCTTGATGACTAATCATGTAATGGTGGCTGTTAGGAGTGATGGAAAGAAAGAGACCAGCTTTGGGGTCAGATGACCTGGGGTAGAGCCCCTCTCGGACACTCACCAGCTTCATGACTTGGAAAAGTTACTTAATCTC
Source organism: Pongo abelii (assembly GCF_028885655.2). Taxonomy (NCBI): domain Eukaryota; kingdom Metazoa; phylum Chordata; class Mammalia; order Primates; family Hominidae; genus Pongo; species Pongo abelii. The sequence continues at coordinate 120,956,036 of NC_071997.2, read as the reverse complement.
CCTGAGCCTCAGTTTCCTTACCCTACTGCTTTACAGGCCCACTGTGAGGAATGAATGATACAAGATATAAAGTACCCTTTGCAGTGTAAATTCTTAGACGTTAATTCTCCTCCTTGGCCCCTTTCCCACGGAGGCCATGCATTCAGTGAGTCCTCATGGGAGCTTACGGGTGTATTGTTTTCCAGCTGATGGAGGCAGGACTGACAGATTCACATCTGAAAGGTAATGCCATTTAGGTGGCTGTATAGAGCACCCTTGACATAACTAACTCATCTTAGAGAAAGTCTCCATGTTCTATTTCATAGGGCACTTTGCCAACAAGGATAAGATGTTTTGCTTAATAAACAAATAAAATAATAAAGACTGCATCCAACCAGATACGGACACAAACAAGCACACACTTCCACTATCAGTTCTCACCAGAGGATCCTGACCATAAAAGAGTGGGCCTTCGGCATCTTGAAACGGCCATCAACTGACAGCTGTCTTGCAGTCACTCCTGATAAGAACTCAGCATCTACCGCCAAGGGTTCTTTCTGGCAAGACTGATCGCCTGGTCCAGACCTGGGATTCCTTTTGATGTCTTTGCTTCCCTGGGACTGACTCATTAGCCTTTTGTCCTATCTCTTTTTCTCTTGACGCTAAATGTTACCTTGTTTGTTATGTGGAAAGTTTAATCTGTATAATTTATATATTAACTTTACTATTATATGTGTTTTGCAATATTTGTGGCTGTGACTCCTGAGTGAACAGGAAGTACTAAGGAGAATTGCCTCCTTGGGAAGACCATGTAGCTCGTGGTTTTTGTGATTGAAATAGCAATAATAAAAGCCTGACATCGTGGAAAAACACAAGCATATGTGGACCTGTCTCTAACTTTGCACTGTTCATGACAGTCCCTTAAAGGAGTCTGTTCCAAATTCAAGTCTAAGACAATTACTCAACAGAATGTGCAAAGAGCAAAGAATGAAGTTAGAGGCCATCTGCAACTTTGGTCTCACTGGGATGGGGGCAGAACTTAGGAACAAATGGGAAGGAACCCATGTCAGGTGCGTTCTTTTCTCATTCCTTTTGGTATCTCCGTTATTCCTTATGTGGTCTCAAATTGGTTCCTAAAATACGGTAAAGCCAGGATGGAGTATAAGGGAGAAAGCAGTGAGCCGGGGGATGCTTTCTGCCTGTGCCTACTGTTCTGTCATCTGGTTATGAAATCATTCTAATAGCTAATGCTTCCCGAGCTCTTTCTATGCGTCAGGCAGTGTTTTACATATATTAACTGACTTACCCTCCGTCACATAGCTTTTAAGTGTCAGATTGAAGATTCACAGCTGGGCAGTCTGGCTCCAGAGTGCTGCTCTTAAACTCTGTTGCCTCTTTGTGTGCACATCTACTTTGCCTTCCCTGTCTGTTCTGTGCAAACCTCGGTGAACATGCCCTAACTGAACTCTTCATCCTGCCTCCCAGACCTGCTCCTGCGGCACTTAGGATTTCAGGTGATCGCTCTTTCACTCGCATGGTTACCCAAGCTAAAGCCTCAAGAGCCCTCTTGGATCCTGTGCTGGTCACTTCAGGCCTCACATTTAAACAATCACCTGTTTGTATTGATCTGATCTCTCAAATTTGTCTAAAATCGGAACCTCTCCCCTCCATCCCCAGTGTCAATGCCTGCTCTGACCTTCTACCTGGACTATTGCATTAGAGAGCAGCCTCTGGAGGGGGCTCTCTGACTCTAGTTTTCCTGGCTTTGGTCTACTCTGCAGAGTGCACAGAAAGAACAGAGAAAATGCTGGCCTCTGCATGCAGTCTTCTGTTTAAAAAGCCTCTGGTGGTTGCAGAGGCTTTTTCAACATTGCCAGCCTGGGCAATGGAACAAGACTCCGTCTCAAAAATAAAAAAATAAAAAGCTTGGCCAGGCACGGTGGCTCACGCCCGTAATCCCAGCACTTTGGGAGGCCGAGGCGGGCAGATCACAAGGTCAGGAGATTGAAACCATCCTGGCTAACATGGTGCAACCTCGTCTCTACTAAAAATACCAAAAATTAGCTGGGCGTGGTGGCGGGCGCCTGTAGTCCCAGCTACACGGGAGGCTGAGGCAGGAGAATGGCGTGAACCCAGGAGGCAGAGCTTACAGTGAGCCGAGATCACGCCACTGCACTCCAGCCTGGGTGACAGAGCAAGACTCCGTCTCAAGAAATAAAATAAATAAATAAAAAAGCTTCCAGTGGCCCCCTCTGACCCATGGAAGGCACTAGAACCTGAAGAGTATCAACCCCAGAGTCAGACAGCCGGGGGTTATGAATCTTAGCTTCACCATTTGATAAGAGCTTCTTGAAAAATCTCATGCAAAAATTGAGGATTACCAGAAAACCTACCCCATAGATGTTGTGTTAATTGAGTTCATATGTGTAAGGCACTGGGCATCGTGTGTGGTGAGGAAGGGCTCAGCAATTGTTGCCTGTGTTTATTATTACACTATAAAGCTCAGAACCCTTAGCTTGCTTTATGTTTCTCTATGTGGTATTTTCAGTGGAATATCTTGCATATCCCTATATATTTTTTCATGTTTGAGCCACCCTAAACCTCATTATTCCAGGATTCATCAGTATTTAAACTTAGCATTTTTTTTCTTCTCTGGAATCTCCTTTTCTCCATTCTATGCCTAAGTAAACCACACTGAAGAAGACAAGTGTGATGGAAAAAAAGGATCCAGGAGTCATGAAGAATTCCAAGATGGCCCAGAGTCTCCCTAGTTATGTTAGCATTTGTGTTTGAAAGTGGCATAGGCCAGGTGCGGTGGCTCAAGCCTATAATCCCAGCACTTTGGGAGGCTGAGGTGGGAGGATCACTTGAGGTCAGGAGTTCGAGACCAACCTGGCCAACATGGTGAAACCCCATCTGTACTAAAAATATGAAAGTTAACCAGGTGTGGTGGTGCACACCTATAATCCCAGCTACTCTAGTGGCTGAGGCATAAGAATCGCTTGAACCTAGGAGGCAGAGGTTGCAGTGAGCTGGGGTTGTACCACCGCACTCTAGCCTGGGTGACACAGGAAGACTCTGTCTCAAAAAAAAAAAAAAAAAGGTAGCATAAGATGGAGGTACAGGGATGCATGACCCTTTGTTACTGAAACACCAGGGGTTCAGTCTAGGTCCTGTTGCTCACTACACAGAAAGTCAATCACTGAGGCAATGAGTATTACCAGGGAAGAAGGCTTTAATTGGGTGTTTCAGCCAAGGAGATGGGAAATTGGTCTCAAATGTGTCTCCCCAACAACTCAAATTAGGGGTTTATATAGTGGAGAAAGAAATGTAACCGTGTGTGAGAGGTAAGGAAGAGGAGCTGGTCAGCAGGCCGCGGGTGGTTGATTAGGCAGTTATGACAGGTGAGGGGTCTGGCATCTCATTGTCCAGATGCTGTGATCTGGTGAGTTTCAGTTCCTTGATACTATTTGGCAGGACTGATGGTTGATTTCCTGAAAAAGGAACTCTGATAAAACAGAAGTAAATTTCTGAAGTTTTAAGACTGGGAGGTGCAATTTCTGTGTTTATTCAAAAGAAACCATACATCAGTTCTATGGGACAATTGGGCCAGTTTCACCTCCTTTTTATTTCTTCACCTCAACTGACATGGGGTCTGAAGCTAAGCAGGGGATCAGTATGCCCATGGACTGCTGAGAGGCTGCTCTTTCTCATGTTTTGTGTTGGTCGCTGAATTCTGCCTCTGGTCCTTGGCTGTCTGGAGGGGCAACTGAATGTGGACAAAAGGTAAAAAACTCACTAAAGAGGTGACAGATGTCACTCAGAGGAAATGAATACACTTTGAAGTGGATATGTTTTAATCAGAGACAAAGAAGCTCTTCAGCAGTTCTAGAAAATGATAGCCAAGATTTGTTGATTATCATATGCTAGGCACTGTGTTAAACACCTCACATACATTATCTCTTTTTAATGTCAAAACAAACTTGCAAAGTGTTACTATTATTTTCATTTTACAAATGTGACACCAAGATTTAGGGAGATTGAGTTACTTGTTGAGAGTTGAACCCAGCTGTCTGATGACAAAGTCTGTTATTTATTATTTTCAGAAGTCTCTAAAATATCAGTCCTTCAAAACTCCATCTGGTCAATGGATCAATTGGGTTAGTGGTTTTTAAACTTTTGACTTTAGTCCACAGTAACAAATACATTTTCTTTCATGACCAGGACTCATGACTCAGGACACACACACACACAAACACACACACACAGACACACACACACACACTCTCTCATGACCTTTTTTTTTTAAGAGAAGGTCTTGGTCTGTCACCTAGGCTTGAGTGCAATGGCATGATCTCGGCTCACTTCAACCTCAGCTTCCCAGGCTAAAGCAATCCTCCCACCTGAGCCTCCTGAGTAGCTGGGACTACAAGTATGTGCCACCATGCCCGGCTCATTTTTGTACTTTTTTTAGAGATGGGATTTCATCATGTTGCCCAGGCTGGTCTCGAACTACTGGGCTCAAGTGATCCGCCTGCCTCGGCCTCCTCAAGTGCTGGGATTACACGTATGAGCCATCGTACCCAGCCTGTACACTCATATTTACATGCCCACATATAAAAAGTAAAACTGAAACAAAAGTTTCACAACTCAATAGTTGCACTTCCTATATGTTTTCTATTAAATTTTCATTTTATTGCAAAAAAAAAAAGGCTTATTATAACCACCAAATTTGTATGTGGTAATTTGCACTTTGAAAATCTTAGAATATTTTTAGTCCTTTTTCAAATTATTGGATCCTTATGTTTCTGTATTTCTTGGAAATCCTTTTAGGCTTATCCCACCCACTAGTCAGTCCAGGAAATACCTTCTCATCATATATATAAACATTTAGTATGACATGGTCATAAGATCTTAGAGTATTGTTTTGTAGAAATTGCTAAAAAGGTATTTTGTAAAGTGGGTTTTTTGTGTGTTTTGTAACAGGAGAATTTGCTTTTATTTATCTTATTACCAAAAGAAATTGTATTATACTGATCATTTCCATACGGATTTTTAAAGTTGCCTGGCTGGGTTGAATCTTTATTCTTTAAGTTACAAGGACATTGTATTCAAATAAAAGGTACAATCATAATATTATTAATTAGAGCAATAAGGCTTTGGTTTCCATGCAAATAAGCATAATTGAAATAAAACTGAGTTTTTTTTAAAGTGGATTTTGAAACTGGTGGAAGAACTTGGAAAATAAATATCTCAAAGCTAAAGCAAATGAAATCTGTATATGTAAATGAGATTGATTAATTTTAGCAGGCAAATGAGAAAATCAATGATTTTCAAAACCGAGTAATTTGGTAACCATTAGTTTCATTAGTCTTTCTGTTTTAAACTTAATTATTTAAATATAGAACTAGATTGAAGTATAATTTATGGAGAAATCATCCTTAAATTAATTACATGCAAGCTTTCCCCTATAAATGGAAGAATTGAGGGTGAAATTATAAATGCTTATTGCAGAGCATGGAATCCTTTGGTCATGGCTTGTTCGGGCTTGACTTGGGAAATGATGTGAAAATGGGAGTACACTAGCTTTGACTCAAAGCAAGATCTGAATCTCAGCTTTGACTCTAGCTGTGAGCTCTTAGGCAACTTTAACTTCTAGAGGGCTTCAAATTTCTTAACTATTATATTAGAGAATTATATCTATGTTGCAGAGCAATTGTACAGACTAAATAAGGAAATGTATGTGAAAATCTTAGCCTAGTGTCAGGCACACAGATAAGGCTGTTGTTAGGAATGGTGTCCCCAAACCCCTCACCTTCCTGGGTGGATGGAGAAAGGCTTGGGTTCAGGAAATTCTGTGTTTCTGGGACTGCTTAGTGGAGAGTGTATGGTCTGCTGACATTTCCCCTTTAGTTAGCAGTATTCTTATCTATGACATTCTGTGTATCTCTCACAGCATTGCTTCCATCAGGAAACTAAGATGGGCTTTAGCAGGTAGGTCCTTTGAATTGTTGAAAAGGCCAGAACAGCAGATGAAGTAGGGACAAACTCATACATTTGGTTTTGTTTTTATTTCCCCATTGCAATGATTGGTTTTCCTAATATTTTTCATTTCCTCATCTCACAAAATTGTCTCATTATGACAGTCATGATAACCAATACTCATATGACACTTACTCAATGATTTTGTGGAATAACTAGGGTAGGTATTAGTCTGTTCTCATGCTGCTGTAAGGATATACCCGAGACTGGGTAATTTATAAAGGAAAGAGGATTAATTGACTCACAGGTCCACAGGGCCGGGGAGGCCTCAGGAAACTTACAATTTTGGTGGAAAAGGAAGCAAATATGTCCTTCTTCACAAGACAGCAGGAGAGAAGAATGAGAGCTGAGAGAAGGAGGAAGCCCCTTCTAAAACCATCAGATCTCATGAGAACTTACTATCATGAGAATCGCATGGGAGAAACCACCCCCATGATTCGATTACCTCCCACTAGGTCCCTCCCATCACACATGGGGATTATGGGAACTACAATTCAAGATGAAATTTGAGTGGGGACACAGTCAAACCATATCAGGTATTATTATGGACATTACATAGATGAGGAAATAGAAGCTCAGAGAGGTTACATGGACTGCCCAAGACCATGCAGCTAGAAAGAGACTGAGATTCATACCCATCTGGAGGTTCCAAGTTTGTTTTATATGTATACTATATATATTTAAATTACATTTAGTTTTTAAAATTAGCACATAATAATTGTACATATTCATGGGGTACATAATGATATTGTGATACATATATAGTATATAGTGATCAGATCTGGGTCATTAGTATATTCATCATTTAAAGAATTTGTCATTTCTTTGTTCATTCCATATCCTCCTTCAATATCCTCCTTCAATACTTAATATCCTCCTGGCTATTTAAACTATTTAATATATTATTAACTATGCTCATCCTGCTGTGGTACAGAACACTAGAACCTATTCCTCCTATCTAGCTGTAATTTTGTGTCTTTTAACAAATCTTGTCCTATCCTCTCCCTCCTCCACCTTTTTCAGCCTTTCATATCCTGTTTTACTATTTGCCTCTATGACATAAACTTTTTTTTTCTTTCTTCTTCTTTTTTTTTTTTTTCCCCAAAGTTTCGCTCTTGTCGCCCTGGCTGGAGTGCAATGGAGCAATCTTGGCTCACTGCAACCACCGCCTTCTGGGTTCAAGTGATTCTCCTTCTTTAGACTCCCAAGTAGCTGGGATTGCAGGCATCTGCTACCATGCCTGGCTAATTTTTGTATTTTTAGTACAGACGGGTTTTCATCATGTTGGCCAGGCTCATCTCAAACTCCTGACCTCAGGTGATCCACCCGCCTCAGCCTCCCAAAGTGCTGAGATCATAGGCGTGAGCCACCGCACTTGGCCAACATCAACTTTTTTAGTTTCCACATATGAGTCAGAACATGCGGTGTTTGACTTTGTGTTCCTGGCTTATTTTCTTCTAATATAATGTCCCCCCAGTTCCATCCATGAGCTTTATTCTTCTGAATCAAGCTTTGCCCTGCACGGATGCTGCTGGTGTGCCACAGGCAAGGCTTGGTGAAATGGTACATGTCATTGCAGGCCCTACTGCACTGGGGGAGAATGGCAAATAAGAATTGGTCTGATGTTAGTTGAAATTTCTTCTTCAGAGCTTAGCAGGCTGGTCAGCAAATGGAAGATCATTAAACTAAAGAGAACTATCTGACCCAAAAAGGGAAAGATCACCAGGGTGAATGCAGTCAGGAGTCATTCACTTTCCCCAGCACAGTGAACCTAGAATAGCACAGAACAATTTTTAAAAAGTAGAAGACAATTGGAAGACTTATACGAGTTGATTTTAAGTCTTAACATAAAGCTACAATAATCCAGAGAGTGTGGTATTGGCATAAAGGTAAACATATAGATCAATAGAATAGAAAAGAGTCTAGTAACAAACCCACACAAAAATGAATTGATTTTTGACAAAGATGTGAAGACAATTCACTAAGAAATGTTCTAATTGTCAATTAGAACAATTTACAATACATATGCACAACAATGAACTTCAACCTTTACCGTACACAAAAGTTAATCTAAAATGGGCCATAGACCTAAATGCAAAGCTTAAAACAGTAAAACTTCTAGAGAAAAACATAGGAGAAATTCTTGGTGATCTTGGGATAGGCAAAGCTTTCTTAGATAGGACCCAAAAAGCATTAATCATAAAAGAAAACAATAAAGATAAATTGGAGTTCAGCACAGTAACTTCTATTTTTCAAAATATACTTTGAGAAAATGAAATAAAAAGACACACGGGAGAAATTATTCAAAAAATGTATATCTAATACAGATATTCAGAATATAAAACTCTTACAACTCAATAAGAACAAAAATTGACAAAAGACTTGAATATACACTTCAAAAAAGAAGAGATACAAGTGGTCAATAAACACCTGAAAAGATGCCCAACATTATTAGTTATCTTGGAAATGCAAATTAAAACCTCAATGAGACACCACTTCACACTGACCAAAATGATTAAATTAAATAGGCTGACATTATCAAGTTTTTCTGAAGATGTAGAGTAATCCAAACTTTCATAAATTACTGGTGGGATTATAAAACAGTTCAACCCTATTTGAAAAGAGCTGGACAGTTTCTCATAAAGATAAACATGCACTGACCATATGACCCAGAAATTCCACTCCTAGATATTTACCTAACAGAAATAAAACCATGTGCCCAAAGATTTATACACGAATGTTTCTAGATGCTTTATTCATGTTCATCAACAAACTGGAAACAAGTAAAATGTCCATCAGCAATTGAATGGATAAACAAACTGTGGTAAATTTGTAAAATAAAGCACTGCTCAGCAATAAAAAATAAAATACTGATAGAACAACATTGATGCACCTCCAGAACCTTCCGAGTGAAAGAATTCAGACACAAGAGATGCTATTTATGTGACATTCTTGAACTGCCAGATTAATCATTGGTGATAGAAATGAAACCAACCCAATAGTTCCATAGATTTTTTTTGGGAGGGGGATAAACATAGAAATTAACCCTTCTGTTAGTAAAAGTTTCTATTTGAGTTCCTTCCTCAGGAAATGACCTTCAGGCCTCTCAACCTACCAAATTTTGAGTTTCTAGTGAAACTCATCAGATCACCACATCCGGACAATGAGATGCCAGACCCCTCATTCATCATGATTGCTTCATTGCCCCTCCTTAGTTCCTGTTTTCTTACACATTGTTGCATTTCTTCCCTGCCATAAACACCCCTAATTTTAGCTGGTCAGGGAGATGGATTTGAGACTGAGCTCCCGTCTCCTTGGCTGCAGCATCCAATTTAAAGCCTTCTGCCTTGGCAATACTCATCATCTTAGTCATTGGCTTTCTGTGTGAGGAGCAGCAGGGCCTAGATGGAATGCCTGGTGTTTCAGCAACACACATCCTATCAATGGTAGGTGGGGTGCCAATGATTGGCTGAAAAGCAGAACAAAGGGAAATCCTGGGGTGATGGAGCACTCTACATCTTTTTGCCCACTTGTGTAGATATTGTCAAAACTCTTCAAACCATATGTGTAAAACATGAAATATATTGTATGTAAATTGATCTTCACAAAAGGCAAAAAAATGGAAACTTTATGTATCAAAGAACAATATTAAGAGTATAAAGACAAACTACAAATCTATATTTTCAAGATATATAATCAATGATGGTTTAATATCTAAAGACTTACAACAGATCAAAAAGAAAAAGACAATCTAAAAAAAGTGGGCAAAAAATAGAAGCATTTCAGAGGAAAGGAAACTTGACATGGCCATAAACATATGCAAAGATGTACTATCTCATTAGAAATCAGGGAAATGCATATTACAAATTACAAGTAGATGCCATTTCACCCCTAGCAGACTGATAAAACTTAGTAATGAAGAATAGTAGAGAAAACAGAACTTTACGGTATGTTGTTGGGAATGTAAAATGTGTATAAACATGTTGGGAAAAAATTGGCATTATCTTTTCAGGTGGAGATGTGTAATATCTCTGACTCAGCAATTCCTCTTCCAGGTATACACAAAAGATATATTCTGGTTTGTGTGTACCAGGAGAATTGCAGAAATATATTCTTAGTAGCAATGTTTGTAATAGCAAAAAGCTGGAAACAACTCAAATATTCATTAAGAGGAGAATGCATAAATAAATGGAGGTTTTTTCATGTGATGGAATACTATGGCAAAATGAATTAACCATAGCTGCATGCATCAGTTACGGTGAATCTTAAGAAAACATTATGCTGAATGATAAAAGTAAGTTTCTGAAGAATATAAGAGTATAATACTATTTGTATAACCTTCAAGCAAACAAAACTTTACAATTATTAGGGATAGATATTATTCAGTTACACTTTATATGAAAGCAAGGTACCAATACAATAAAATCAAAATTAAAAATCATGTTTCCCTTTGAAGTGAGGGAGAGGTATACAGGGAGATTGAAGGGAATTGAAATAATCTATTTTAAACTTGGGTCTCCAGAACAATGGTGTTTTGTAATTCTGGATACATCATCTATGATGCATTTTCTTTTTTTTTTTCTTTCTTTTTTTTTTTTTTATTTGAGATGAGTCTCATGCTGTCGCCCAGGCAGGAGTGCAATGGTGCCATCTCGTGCAACCTCTGCCTCCCAGGTTCAAGCTCATGCCTCAGCCTCCCATGTAGCTGGGACTACAGGCATGCGCCACTATGCCTGGCTAATTTTTTGTATTTTTAGTAGAGATGGGGTTTCACCATGCTGGCCAGGCTGGTCTCGAATTCCTGACCTCAGGTGATCCGCCACCTTGGCCTCCCAAAGTGCTGGGATTACAGATGTGAGCCACCACGCCTGGCCTGTATTTTCATATTTGTGTATACAAATATTTTCATAATAAACATTTAAATAGGTTTTTAAAAAGTTGAAACAATATGTATAGCATGTGAACTAGCATCCTACATAAGGCAGTGCAAATACAAGTTAAATTATGAATGAGCTTGTGCTAGAAGAACATAAATGAGATGAATCCTTCAGTGACAGGCTAGGGGCCCTTGGTCTGCAAGGCTTGAAATGCCAGGCAGATGCCTGGGAATTGGAGCGATGAGTGCTGGGTAGGCCTGAGGAGCCTGCAGCTCAAGGCCCTGGAGTAAACCCGCACAGGGGCAGGCATTGTTGGGGGAGGCTTGGGGACCTTGAAAGCTCCCTCAGATTTAATGGAGAGATAGCAAGGTGAGCAGCCCTGACCAGGGCTTGCCCTCATTTCCCTGGAGAGGCCACATAAAATGACCAAAAGTGGCTTGCTTGCCAGCCTTCACAAATGAGGGGTTTCAATTATGTTTTACTTGATTTCCAAAAATAAGATATTTCTCGTACCTTGAGAGAACTGGCTTGGTTTCTACCCAACACTAAAGAAATGAATAATCAGCAATATGACTTTATAGCAGGATATTCATAATAGCATTTATTTTAATATCAAAAGTTGGGCTTTTATATCTAAAATCTATATATTTGTATATACTTATATACAATTTTGTATGTAAGTACAATATATATTTGTACATTATACAAGCACTATTACATATGTAATATATAAATACAAAATATAAAATACACAAGTATATATACATATGTAATATACATTAATATAATTCAATAAAAATTATATAAACATATAACTATATTGTAAAATATTTCAGTATATACCTATTTAAATGTAAATGTAAACCCACTTTTTGATATAAATATTGTTATGAATGTCCTGTTGTACCTTCTAAAATGCTCACTGATGTTATTTGTTAGTGGTAAGACTATGAAATTAAAAAAAATCTTTCATGCTCTGACTTTCCCACAGAGCTTATGAAGACATGTTATTGCTCCTTAAAGACTAAATTAAATATCTGGTGATTGATTCTAAGAAAAGCGCATGATCGCATAGACGCAGTGCTTGTGCCTCTTCATGTCCCTAGAGCTTCCAGTCTCATCAGGCAATTCGCAGCCACTTGTGATGCAGGTGAGGGTGCCATAGCCATGGCATGAAGTTTCCATAGAGGGTGGCTTCTCACATGTGTGTGTCACTTCCGGTCCCAGTTTGGCTCCTGGGTGTTCGGGGCCCTTTTCACAAGCTTCAGTGACTCACCTTATACATGGCTCCATCATAGCACTTACAATTTTTATAAAACAACGTAACTCAAAAGCTAAGGGTGAGCAAGCAACATTTCAGACCAAATTTTGATATAGCTTATTTGAAGGATAAATTAATGATGCAGGCTCACCCGTTCTGAATAGCAATGATAGCAACAGACTTAAGACACGATGGTGCCACAGGTTTCCATGGGAGGCTGCCAGTGTGTGGGATGGGGTGCCTTTGATGTCAGGCTGATAGGTTTTCTCTTCTTTTGATCTGATGGCTAGGGTCACTTTGAAGTGCTGAAGTTGAAGAACTTATATCTTAGGGACATTGTCTTCTGAAATTTCATGAGGTTAGATCTTTATTGCCAAAAGAGAGAGTCTTACTCCATGAAAAATACATGGCATGACTGTTATGAGTGTGCCATGGAAAGAAATAAGAAGGAAGGAGAGGAGGGAGAGTGCAGTCCCATAGGTGAGATTTGCAGGCAGCAGTTGGGGCCAAAATAGAGGAGTGATTGAAGGAAAGAAGGCTGAAGGAAAGATCTGATGGAAGAATAAGGATGGAACAGACTGTGGGGTGCTCTATAAAGAAAACAATATAAAGAGTACCAGCTAATGAGTTAGACAATCAGTTTCAAATTCTATGACCTTGATTTAGTGTATTCCCATGTCTGCTAATAAAGACAGACCCAAGACTGGGTAATTTATAAAGAGATTTAATTGACTCACAGGTCAGCATGGCTGGGGAGCCCTCAGTAAACTTACAATCATGGCAGAAGGCAAAGCAAACACGTCCTTCTTCACATGGTGGCAGCAAGGAGGAGAATAAGAGCAAAAGGTGGAAAAAAGCCCCTTATAAAACCATTAGATCTCGTGAGAACTCACAATCACAAGAACAGCATGAGGTAACTGCCCCCATGATTAAATTACCTCCCACTGGGTCCCTCCCACCACACATGGGGATTATGGGGACTACAATGCAAGATGAGATTTGGGTGGGGACACAGCCAAACCATATCACTTACTTCACCTTTCTGAACATCAGTTTTCCCATCTGTTTGATGTTCATTCTGCCAATATTAAGCACTGACCATGTGTCAGCCCTGGAGATACAGCAATAAACAACACAGCAAGATCCCTCACTTCATGGGATTTACTGTTACTGAAATGCCAGGGGTTTGGTCTAGGTCCTGCTGCTCACCACACAGAAAGCCAATCACTGAGACAAGTTTTGCCAGGGAAGAAGACTTTTTGGGTGCTTCAGGTGAGCAGATGGGAGATAGGTCTCAAATCATCTTTTCAACTGACTAAAATTAAAGGTTTATGTAGCAGAACCAAATGTGGAAAAACAAGTATTAGGGAGAGGTAAGGAAGAGGCATTGGTTAATAGGAAGAAAGTGGTCAGTTAGGCAATCATGATGGATGAGGGTCTGGCATTTCATTGTCCAGATATGGTGAGCCTCAGTTTTTTGATACTATCTGGAAGGACTGATGGTTGGTTTCCTGAGAAAAGACCTGTGATAACACCAATATAAATTTCAAGCTTTAAGACTGAGAGGGTCAATTTCTATGTTTATTCAAAAAAAAAACCAAAAACAAAAACAAAAAAACAACCCATAAAGCAGTTCTATGGGGACATCAGGCCAATTTCTTTAATGTCAAATTGGGAGGATGGACCGGTCAACAGTGTGATGCTATGATGATTAGGGGAGTGTAAGGAGCCTTGAGGACGTACAGCAGGGGAGTGGAGCTTGATGTTTTAAGTAAGACCCAAGAGAGGGGTAGGTGATAATCTATAACCCTTCCTCAGAGGGGCTATCATGATGGTTACATGAGATGGTATATGTGCAAAAGCCCAGTGTCAGCTGGTATCTAGTAAGTGACCCATGGGTAATATTATGATCAGATGAACAACTTGACAAATTATGGAACTAGAATGGCTACTAACAGATCATCTAGTCCTTTCTAGCTTTCTATAAAGGACTGGTAACTGGTACAGAGCTGATTGCCTTAGGAGCTGGGCGATGGAGAGAGGGATTGTTAAAAATACAGATGGTTGGATTTCACCCTGTGAAGATTCCAATTCAGTGGGTCTAGCTTGGGCACCTAGAAGTCTACATTTTAAAGGAATGTTCCAGGTGATCCTGACGTAGCCTACCAGTTCCTCCTAACTCCAAATTAGAGATGGAGAGATTGTGATTCAGAAAGGGCGAACTTGAGCAACTTCGGCAAATGCCCAGAGAAATTGAATACTGCATAAATGTGACCATCTGCAATTGAAGTTTGAGCAGTGCCTGATGCTACACACCCTTGGGACAACAGGTAGGAGGGAGGAAAAGAGGAAAGTTAATTATAACATGTTTAAGCCACTCTTGGAGCTCTGGAGGAGGGAGACCTACTGGGTGACAGCTAGCAGAGGGTTTTGTTAGGGGGTTAAAAGAGTAAGAACAGGTAAGAGGAAGACCCAAGGAGTTCTGATAGCACAGGTCTGAGGAGTGTTTGAGATAAGCATTCCCTTATTTTCACCTTCTAAGTGTCTTCTGAGTGTCTTGAGGTTGCCAGCCGAGGAGCTGATGTGAAACCATCATGATTTTGTCAGTGTTTGAGGCAAGAGCAGGGCTAGGGTGGGGTAAGGGGTAGCTGGGCTGCTGGAATGACTTTTGGGCTTATTCTCCCTTGGCTGCCAGAGAAATTGGAAAGCCAGGCTGGGAAATTGCCTTGCAATCTCTTTCTCTAATTCAATTCCGCGTTGATATCCAGTATGTCAAATCGCTGTGCAGATGAGATGACAACACGGCAATTGTGTCCTTGTCACAGTCTGTTATTTTCAAATGTGTGTGAAGATTCGTAATTGTGTTGACACCCATTAAGTCTCCCTCCCTGGGCAGCTCTGTGAGCAGCTTAAACATGCTGTAATTAAGTTTCCTCTGTTCCCCTCCTGCCTGTTGTCCCAAAGATGTGTAGCATCAGGCACTGCTCAGACCTCGATTGCAACAGTCACATTTATGTAACATTCAATCAGCTGGACATGTACTCCTTTTTCTGCCTGTGCCCACCCTTGGCCCTGGTCTTGTGAGGGGAGTATAGGCTGATTAATTTAAAATGACAAAATCTTTTGCACAAGTGCCATGCTCTGATTGGCTGAGAAGACTACCAGCACGGTCTCCATGATTTCTGGCATATATTGTGCTAATAACAGTCCGTTCTACCACTGACTGATAATTTAAACAGCCAATTCGGTCTTCCTTGCTGAATTAATCGAAATGGAATAGGGCAAGCTTGTGAAGAGTTTCACCTGCTCCTTGCTGAACAAGATTGGCAATAAAGGACTTAAGGGTGAAAGTCTACCTGACTTTCATTAAATGTGATATGCAACACAATTATAGTCTTCTTTCTGATTCAAAGCAGTATTAAATACAGACCCAGCCCCATCATAATCGTCTCTAACAGACCATCTAAACATTTTTTGTTTTTGTAAAAGCAAATTTGAAATTTTTATAACCGAAAAGGGAATGCTTGGTTAGGGTATAGACTTTTTTTTTTTAAATTGGAATTAAAAAATGCATCTTTAGGTTGTAAGTAGAGTTCTGTTGATGCTTCATTCAACTGCATTTCATTTCTACAGTTGCCACAATAGTATCAACTGAAGAAAAGAACAATGTGATATTTAGGAAATGCTAAATTTATGGTAGGAAATAATATTTAATATCATTAATGATAATATTAATTCCTATTACTATATATTTTATTTCTTAGGCCTTCCCTTTGCACATGTGGTAGATGCTTATCTTACCTTATATAACTTTATTCTTTGAGTAGCACTGTGAGATAGGTATTATTTTATATGTGGTTTAGTGATTTGAATAACTTTTCCAAGGTCAAAGAGCTAGAAAGTGTTAGAATTGGGAGACAACCCAGGGCTGTCTTCAAGTTCATGCACTTTAAAAAAAAAGATAATAAAACCATGGTGTGGATATTTCAATTTTCAAAATATCCCTCCTATTCCCTTATAGATAGAGCACAATTTTTCATACTTTTTTTCTTCATACTTCATCTTCTTAGTTCTAAAATACATCATAAATCCAATTTTTTTTAACAGAAAAATAAACTTTTCTACTGCATTATCTGTACATATTAAGACTGCCCAACTTCATAAATATGAAACTGTTAATATTATGATTTTACAGCATGTCCTCAAATCAAAGAAATACAGTAAAGCCTGCATGTGTCAACACTGCTGGGCGAGGAGCTTTGAATTCTCATCTTCGGTTACTCTAGGGTTGTGAGAAACAGTAAAGAGTTTCCATTGTGAGAGTGACTTGATCTGATTTGTGTCTTAGAGGATTACCTTGCAGTACGGAGGGAGGCTGGAGACAGGTAGGCTGACTAGGTGGTAGCCACAGCCCAGGTGGAAGGTGAGCCCTGACCTGTGCCGCAAAGGAGCAGATGGATGTGGCTGTGTGAAGGAAGTAGAGTGGGCAGGATGGGGTGACTCATGACTCTGGCTGGAAGCCCATGGGTGGGGTCCCTGGGGAGGACTGACATGGGAGAGGAGGAGGAAGGGTGGAGGCTTTTCCAAGATGGAGTGAGACCTCTGGGTTCACACTTCTAGCACACTGCTCTTTCTACTGCATACCACGGAGGAATGAGGTCTTGGAGGCTTTTAGGATGCTGAGCAGAACCCTTTAGATTTGACAAGGTATGTAATAGGAAGCAAACTTCCAGGGAGCAATTATTTACAGGCGAATCTTGATTTGATAAGGAGCAGAAGACTATCAATTGCATTTTCTCTGCTATCCCTTTAACTCTCAAGCCCATTCTGATTTTATGGTTCCCTAATTAACTAGATAATTAAACAAATGTAAATAGCCATTTCATTCATGCAGCACCATGCTTTGGTGCTGCCTTTATGTTCAGAGTTCTCATTAGTAGCCCAAGTTATTTCTCATTTACATGCAAGGACTCAATGCTCAGAGAACTGCAAAAAGTAGCTCAATTTCTCACAAAGTTAAATTGATGATGCTGTACCTGAAAATGGTATATATGTATGATTTTATTGTTCTCTCAAACATTATGCTAACAATACCTTCCTGTGATTATGACTGATGATTTGTTAAATGATTTGCATTAATTTAATGCATTTTTGTTAAAGAGTATGTCTACTACTTTATTAATACTATCATTTTACTACTATTATTGTTTTCCTTTTCACCATTTGTTTTTCTATGTGCTGGGGCCGGGAAAAGAGAATCAAGGTGATGGCTCCAGAAATTTCATAAGATTCCCCACCTTCCCATTTTGGAAGCTGATATGACACCTTAGTCAATGGTAGACACCTTAGAAAATGGTAGTGGAAGTACATTTTGAATGCAAGGTTCCAAGTAAAGATCTGAGACTTGTCGACTCTTGGTGGCAGCATGGGCTTCTGTAAAATATACAAACTTTAGAGTTGCAAGAAATGGGTTTAAGTACCAGCTCTGACTTTCATTAGCTGGGTGACCTTGGCCTTTTGCTTACTTTTCTATTGACTTATATGAAAAATGACGAGGGATTCTACCTTCCTTATTTGTTGGTGTGAGTACAAATGAGACATTCCATGTACAAGTATTTTGTAAAATGCAAAGTGGTCTAAAACATATCACTTCATTTCACATTTCTTAATTTTTTTTACTAAATTGATTTTTCTTTCAATCATGTCCTACCTTAGACTGTACTCATTTCTGTGCTATACTCCTGTACCACTGGAGGTGTACTTCTGTCATTCATTCATGCTTTCAACAGATATGCATTGGGTATTTGTTATCAGACACTGTGTTAAACACTTAGCCCTCTGTACTGAAATTATTCAAGCATTTTTTGAAGAGACTACTTGCTTTTTGAAGGCAGGGATGCATTTTTCCTATTTTTGAAGGAAAGGAGTATCTGTTTGTTTCCTGAAGTCAAGGAACTCTGTATCCTAGCTCTTTGCAAAGTGTCTGATGTGCCATAAATATTTATTGAATTGTACTGAGACCTACATCCCTCTCATGAGCCCATGTCCAGTCTGATTATGTTATATAACAGTAAAGGGAGAGGAAGAGGATTTGAGAAGCCTAGGGACTTAACATGCTTTAACATGTTCTTAACCTGCTTACATAATCAACGATAGCAACAATATTAGAATATATCTGTTTTTAACAAATGAATTCTCATTCTTTGCAGCATTAGCACTGTGTCCTGTTTGGACCTCTTGCTTCCCTAATCCTTGCCCATTCTCTAGTTTTGTGCTTGTCCCAGCTTCACACGTAGTGAATGATTTTTCTTTCTATGAAAACTTGTCTCTCCGTTCTGGGGTGGTACCTCCACAGATGCACCACTTGGAATAACCCTGCTTGACTACAGACCTTCCAAGCCCTGTGCCCTGGGCTGGTAAGCAACTTCAGCAAAGTCTCAGGATACAAAATCAATGTGCGAAAATCGCTAGCATTCCTATACACAAACAACAGGCAAACCAAGAACCAAATCATGAATGAACTCTGATTCACAATTGCTACAAAAAGAATAAAATACCTAGGAATACAACTAACAAGGGAAGCGAAGGACCTCTTCAAGGAGAACTACAAACCACTGCTCAAAGAAATGAGAGATGACACAAACAAATGGAAAAACATTCCATGCTCATGGATAGGAAGCATCAATATTGTGAAAATGGCCATATTGCCCAGAGCAAGTTATAGATTTAATGCTATTCCCATTAAACTACCATTGGCATTCTTCACAGAATTAGAAAAAACTATTTTAAAATTCATTTGGAACCAAAAAGCCCAAATAGTCAAGACAATCCTAAGGAAAAAGAACAAAGCAAGAGGCATCATGCTACCCAACCTCAAACTATACTACAAGGCTATAGTAACCAAAACAGCATGGTACTGGTACAAGAACAGACACATAGACCAATGGGCAGAATAGAGAACCCAGAAATAAGGTCACATACCTACAACCACCTGATCTTCAACAAACCTGATGAAAGCAATGGGGAATGGATTCCCTGTTTAATAAATGGTGCTGGGAGTACTTGCCAGCCATAAGCAGAAAATTGAAACTGGACCCCTTCCTTATGCCATATACAAAAATCAACTCAAGATGGATTAAATACTTAAATGTAAAACCCAAAACTATAAAAACCCTAGAAGAAAATCTAGGCAATACCATTCAGAATATAGGCACAGTTAAAGTTTTCATGGTGAAGATGCCAAAAGCAATTGCAACAAAAGCAAAAATAGACAAATGGGATCTAATTACACTAAACAGCTTCTGCACAGTGAAAGAAACTATCATCAGGGTGAACAGAAAACTTACAGAATGGGAGAAAATACTGGCAAACTATGCATCTGACAAAGGTCTAATATCCAGCATCTACAAGGAATTTAAACGAACTTATAAGAAAAAAACAACGCCAATAAAAAGTGGTTGCAAATGACATGAACAGACACTTCTCAAAAGAAGATATACATGCGGCCAACAAACGTGGGATAAAGCTCAACATTGCTGATCATTAGAGAAATGCAAAATCAAAACCACAGTGAGATACCATCTCACACCAGTCAGAATGGCTGTTATTAAAAAGTCAACAGATGCTGGTGAGGTTGTAGAGAAAAAGGAATGCTTTTACGCTATTGGTGGGAGCATACATTAGTTTAACCATTGTGGGAGACAGTGTGGCGATTCCTCAAGGACCTAGGGGCAGAAATACCATTTGACCCAGCAATCCCATTACTGGGTATATACACAAAAAGGAATAGAAATCATTCTATTATAAGACACATGCGTGTATATGTTCACTGCAGCAGTATTCATAACAGCAAAGACATGGAATCAACCCAAATGCCCATCAATGATAGACTGCATAAAGAAAATGTGGTACATATACACCATGCAGCCATAAAAAGGAATGAAACATAAAAAGGAATGAGATCATGTCCTTCGCAGGGACATAGATGGAGCTGGAAGGCATTATCCTCAGCAAACTAACGCAGGAACAGAAAACCAAATACCGCATGTTCTCACTTATAAGTGGGAGCTGAATGATGAGAACACATGGACACATGGTGGAGAATAGCATACACTGGGGCCTGTAGGAGGGTGGGGGTGCGAGGAGGGAGAGCATCAGAAAGAATAGCTATGAATGCTGGGCTTAATACATAGGTGATGAGATGATCTGTGCAACAAACTACTATGGCACATATTTACCTATGTAACCGCATCCTGCACATGTACCCCTGAACTTAAAAGTTGGAAATAAAAAAAGAATATTATAGCCTTAGAAAAGAATGAGATCATGTCCTTTGCAGCAACATAGATGGAGCTAGAGGCCATTCTCATAAGCAAACTAACATCAGGAACAGAAAACCAAATACCTGATCTCACTTATAAGTGGGAGCCGAATATTAAGTACACATGAATATAAAGAAGGGAACAACAGACCGTGGGGCCTACTTGAGGCTGGAGGGTGAGTAGAGGGAGAGGGTTGGAGAACTGCCTGTTGGGTACTATGCCTATTACCTAGGTGACAAAGCAATCTGTACACCAACCCCCTCAGACATGCAGTTTACCTATGTAACAAACCTGCATGTGTACCCCTGAATGTAAAATAAGTGAAAAAAGTATGAGATCCGACATTTGCTTATGATCAAGCTTATGATCTTGACACTTGATCTTTAGCCAAAAGACTGAGAGGTGATGGGGATAATGATCTTATTGGAGAGATGAAACGTGAATTCAGGAAGATTTATTAGGCCTCCATAAGGAAGTGGTATGATATGGTGGAAATAATTAAGGTTGGGGGTTTGCGGGGAAGAGAAAGAGCGAGAGAGAGCTGTCATCTGAGCTCTTGCCTGTTTCTTTCACCAACTCTCTTTCTTATTTAGGAAACTCAAATGTCCCCTAAGGTCATAGTTATACTTTTATCTGTTTCTGTGCAGTGGGTTTCTCGATGATTTCATTTGAACCAAAGTTTGCTGCTGCCTCTGAAAAATAGGGTTTAAAAAACACTCAACAATTATTTTGTTAAAAAAAGCTTTCTGTGCCCCTCTCTGTCTCTCTCCCTTTGAAATACTCACAGTGTGAAGATTTGTTTACTTAATGATGTCCCATAAGTCCTGTAGGCTTACCATTTTACTTTCTATATACCTTCCATAGCATTATGTTGTAAACATGTATTTTATACAAACAAACGAACCCACTCAATTGCTAATATCCTTTTAGTTTGAATGGGCCACTCTTTTATGAGATGTCTCAAGAGAGCAAGATTCATTTAGTCTTTCTTGACCATAGCATGAGATGTCATACGTCCTTAGCACAAGCCACATATTTGCTAAGTGCTAAATAAGCAGCTAGCTTTTTTCTTTCCTCCCTTTTTCCTCCTGCCAACTTTTGCCTTTTCCTTTTCTCTCTCACTTCTTCAGGCCTCCCTTTGATAGTATGGCAGAGCTCATCAGGATCTTTTGGTTTCAACTTAAAATCCAATAAATTCCACCTCTGACCTGCAGATAGTGGCTCTAGGCAAAGCCAAAGCAAAATTAACCATGATGCCTTGAGTTTGGCCAAATTGAATTATTTGGCTCTGCCAGTATCCAGGAAGCTTCAATCTCCACTTAACCACTGAAGGTCCTTGTGAGCACATGAGTGAAGTGTGTCTTGGGATAAGTCCTATCTCCTGGACATTTTGGCTTCTGTGGCTGGTGTCCTGAGTTGGCCTCCCTGGAACTGGCACTTTTACTCTTCCTCTTTCGGCCTCTGGTCTGAACTAGTCTGGGCTGCTTGGATTGAAGTGACTCGTCCAATTTCCCCCATAAATGTGGCCTGTTGTTATGAGCTGGTTATTCAGCCCTTTGAATACGGCACAAATGTTTTTCATCAGTTACCTGGCCATTGGAAAGGTAATAAAATCTCTGACCCAAGGAAAGAATGTTTCGCACATACCTAGCAACCAGAGCGAACTCATAAAAAGCTCATTCCAAGGCAACACCATTCATCTTTGCGTATCTCCCTGTGACTGCTGCCATAAAACTTCACTCTAGAGTAGACGTCCCTACAGCTTTATAGGGATGAAACTTCCAGAACTCTTCACTTAAAATGCACGTCGTTTAAAGATTCTCTTCTTTTGGAAACCATCATTTGTCCCCCCATTTTTCCGTCTCTCACTTGCCAGGCTACCAGATCTTTCCTCCTTGTCTTTTATCTCCTATTCATTCTCATCAGGCTGTAAGGAGGAATCCTGAAAAGAGGCCAGTTGGAACCACGTCCAGCAGATCTCAGGGCAGAGGCAACTGATCTCGTGATAGCTAAGAAGCTGTGGACTGTATAAATTGAATATTTAATAAATATATTAGGGCTTTGAAATGTAATGTGCTTGATTTAGTAAAAAATGTGCTGAGCTTAGAAACCAGGTAAGAAAGAATCAGCTATGAGGCACGTATCACCTTTTCAAGTCTCCTCCTGCCACCTTGATGAGGATACACCAATGCATACATGTTTTCTCCAGTTTACCATAAAACTGAAGAGTTTTCTGCCTCCTAGTAGGAAAGATGTCAAGAATATTTATTATGTAGAACACTCGTCTCGAATGAGAGAAAGCCTGATGGCCAAGGTTTTGAAAAGTCTCTTCAAAGAAAATGCACTGAAGAAGAAAGGCAGCAGTAATATTTTAAATTAACTTCAAACATGAGACGTTTCAGAGAGGAATATTTTTAGGAGGAAATAATACTTTGATATTTCATTGCAAAGAAATAATTGCTAGTTGATTGTTTTCCTGAGCAAGTGTTTCTCCTCTGCATGGCTTTCTAATTTTTGCCTTTTTTGAGAAGGTGACTGGGCTGGAACAGACATGCAAGGCAAAGGACAGTTTCTGACAATGACCCTAAAGTAGGTATATGGTTATGGCCATTATCCAACCCAAAGAAAACATGCGGCTCCTGCCCTATCAGGGATGATGGAACAGAGTACGTCACCATGCCCAGAGGCACCTTGGCATCCCTTCCTTTAAATCTCTATAAACATCCCTTTATTTTAGTGAAGTGATGCCAAAGAAAACTCATTAGAGAAAAAGTTTTAATTTTGATAAAGTCCAGTATATCATTTTTTTTTCTTTTATAGATTGTGCTTTTGATATGTGTCTTTCCCTAGCTCCAGGGCACAAAGATTTTCTTTTATGTTACTTCTAAAAGTTTTACAATTTTTGATTTTATATTTAAGTTAATATATTTGAGTTAATTTTTTACAAGGTGTGAGGTTTAGGTCAATATTCATATTTGCATACAGATTATCCAGTTGTTCTAGCACCACCTACCAAAAAGACTACCCTTTCTTGATTGAATTGTTTTTGCACATTTGTCTAAAATTAGGTGACTATATTTGTGCATCAATTTGTGGTCTCTTTATTTTATCCCATTGATCTAAGTGTCTCCTCTTTCATTCATACCACACTATCATAATTACCATACTTTTGTAATAAGCCTTAAAATAGGGTAGTGTAATCATTTCACCTTTATACTTTAAAAAAAAAAACAGTTTTAGCTTTGCTCATTCCTTCGCCTTTTCATATAAATTTTAGAATCAACTTGTCTATATCTACAAACAAGTTCTTGGATTTTGATTGATACTGTGTTAAATCTGTAGATCAATTCTGAGACAATTGTTATCTTTACTATACCGAGTCTTCCAAACCATGAACACAGGATGTCTCCCCATTTATTTGTGTCTTTTTTGATGTTTTTCATTAGAATTTTGTAGTGTTTAGTATACAGATCCTATAGATCAGGAGTTTGCAAATTATGACTTAGCAGTTAAATCTGGTCTGTGGCCTATTTTGTGGGACTAGTGAGTTAAGAAGTTTCTAAAAATCCCCAAAATAAAGCAAAACAAAACAAAAACAAAGAACATTCAATAGAGATCATAGCAGCCTGCAAAGTCTAAAAAGTTTACTATCTGGTCCTTGCAGAAAGTTTGCAGACTCCTATTGTAGATGACTTGTTAGGTTTATATCTAAGTATTTAACTTGTTAGGTTTATATCTAAGTATTTAATTTGGGGGGGGCAGCTATTATAAACTTAAAAAAACTTTAGTTTCCAATTGTTCTTGGGTAGCATACAGGAATCTGATTGATTTTTGTGTGTTGGCTTTGTGTCCTGTGGCCTTGCTAAATGCACTTACTAGGTCTAGAAGTTTTTTAGTGTAGAAAATTATTTCTTATGAAAGTAAGTGCAGTTTTATTTCTTTCTTTCCCATATGTAGGCCTTTTACTTCTTTTTCCTGCCTCAGTTCACTGGCAAGCACCTACAGTGTGATGTGGAACACTAGTGAGGATGGACACCTTTGCCTTGTTCCTGATCTTTGGGAGAAATTACTCAGTTTTCACGTTAACTATGATGTGAACTGCAGGTTTCTTGTAGATATCCTTTCTCCGGTTGAGAAAGTTCCCTTTTATTTCTAGTTGCTGAGAATTTCTATTATGAATAGATACTGAGTTTTGTCATATGCCTTTTCTGCATCAACTATAGAATTATTTGGTTTTTCTTCTTTAGACTGTTAGATGATTACTTATTGAACAAGCTTTGCATTCATAAAATAAACCCCACTTGGTCATGGTGTTTTTTTTGTGGTAGATTTATTTAATTAATTTATTTATTTTTAAGACAGAGTCTTGCTCTGTCACCTAGGCTGGAGTGCAATGGCGTGGTGCAATCTCGGCCCACCCACAGTCTCTGCCTCCTGGGTTCAAGCGATTTTCCTGCCTCAGCCTCCCAAGTAGCTGGGATTACAAGCATGCACCACCATGCCCAGCTAATGTTTGTATTTTTAGTAGAGCTGGGGTTTCACTATGTTGACCAGGCTGGTCTCAAACTCCTGACCTCATGTGATCCACCCACCTTGGCCTCCCAAAGTGCTGGGACTACCGCATGAGCCACCACACCCAGCCGATTTGTTAATATTTTGATGAGGATTTCTGTGTCTATGTTCAAGAGGATTATTGGTCAGCAGTTTTCTTTTCTAATCCTGCCTTCATCTGATTTGACTATCAGGGTAACGCTGACCTCAAAAAGTGAGGTATGAAGCATTCTGTTTTCTGTTTTCTGGAAGACAGTGTGTAGAACTGTTGTTTCTTCTCTAAACGTTTTTTTAAAATTTATAAGGGACATCTTTTGGGGCAGGATTTTCCTTTTATGGAATGTCTTAAACTGTGAATTTGATTAATGTAAGAGGAAAAGAATCATCGCTTACACTTACCCAGATCTCTTACCCCTAAGACTCTTTTACAAAGAACTAAGATACCTTCCTGAAAGCTAAATTGTAAAACCAACATAAGGAGATCAGAACAGGGTGATGCATAATCACTTCTAACAGAAAAATGTTTCTTGGGTCTAAAAGACTTGAAGTAACTCAGCTGAACGTGTTAGCCTTCCCTTTTTTTTTGAGGCAGACTCTTGCTCTGTGGCACGAACTGGGCTCACTGCAACCTCTGCCTCCCAGGTTCAAGTGATTCTCCTGCCTCAGCCTCCTGAGCAGCTGGGATTATAGGCATGCGCCTCCTGCCTCGGCCTCCCAAACTGCTGGGATTACAGGTATGAGCCATGTGTTAGCCTTTCTAAGAGAAGGCAAGAGGCCATAGAAAGGACCCAAAGAAGCAGATGAGCTGTGGAGACAAACTTCGCCAGTGCTGTGGGAGGACCAAGTTGTCTTGGATGCTTTGAAAGAGGTGTTTCATTGAATTCTCTTGTTCTGATTCCATGTTCACCAGTAGACCTTCTGATTATAATTTGGCTTCCCATGTGCTTTCAAGTGAACAGTGGAAATGCTGTCGACCTTGAGGTTGTATCACAATCTAGTCCTTATTTAAAAAGTTTATATTCTGGCTTTTCCCCAGTTTAGTGAGTTTGGGGAATGTGATTTCACCCTAAGAAACTGATGTTTGGTGGGCCAAAAACAATGCCATTATTGTAAAAAACCACCACTACCACCACCACCACCACCACCACCACCACCACCACCACCACCACCACCAACAAAACTCTCATACCTAAGCCTTAGGTTATACTATTTTTTTTTTTTTTTTTTTTTTTTTTTTTGAGATGGTGTCTCGCTCTGTCGCCCAGGCTGGAGTGCAGTGGTGTGATCTCGGCTCACTGCAACCTCCACCTCCTGGATTCAAGCAGTTTTCCTGCCTCAGCCTCCTGAGTAGCTGAGATCACAGGCCACCCACCACCACGCCCAGCTAATTTTTATATTTTTGGTAGAGATAGGGTTTCACCATGTTGGCCAGGCTGGTCTCAAACTCCTGATCTCAGGTGGTCCACCCACCTTGACCTCCCAAAGTGCTGGAATTACAGGCATGAGCCACCGCAACTGGCCAGATTATAGCACAATTTTGAAGTGAATATTACTCTTATGTTTACTCTTCTCACCCTTGGACACAATCATATACTGCTTGGCTTTGTCTGGGACCAACCTTTTTCCTTACTGTATTAAACTTCTCTAGGTAGCATTAATATCACTTTTCAGATGGGGAAAAAATGCTTAGGGAAGTTAAATGATTCCTTAAAAATCACTGTGCTATAGTGAAGAAGATTTAGAATCCAAGTCTGCCTGAATTCACACCTCATGCAGTTTCTCTGTTACTTTAATTTCTTTCCTGTTCGGGCCCAGTATTTCTCTTACTATAGCCTTATATTACTTACATTAAATATTCAGTAGTTAGTGTGCTGCCTCCAAATGTATTTCCTTACAAATAAATACTTCTGTAGAGGAAAGAGCAACTGCCATATTTGTGACCACAAGCAAGACTGTGTCACCAGGTATAAGAAGGTAATGCCCAGGGCATGACAATGAAACGCATTTTCAGATGAGTGTGCAAAGTGCAGTGTTTGGAGCACAGTAGACACTCAGTCACTCCTAGTTCTTTTCTTTACGGGGACAGTGGTGTAGGGAGATAAAGGACATAAGCCAAGGGTTCTCTGGGGGTGAAAACCACAGGGACGACTTGCTGCATAAAAGCTGCTTGGAAATCATCCATCTCCCATGAGCTGTTTCTCCCTTCGAGTCAGAGGGCCAGCCCAGACAGATAAGAAGCGGCAATCTGTAAAAACCATCTGCAAGTGCCGACAGGACTTTGGCAAGGAGGCAGGCTGGGATCTGATCCTACTAATCTGTAAATCCAGCTTTCAAAACGGATCCCCAGGAGGCCTGGGGGTGGCTTAGAATATTCTGTGGGTCAATTTCAGGAATAAATGAAAGAGTATGTTGATGGGCAGGAGGATATGTCAGCTGGAACCACTTCAAGGGACATTGTTTGGGTCTCAGCTCAAATATTACCTCTTCAAGAAAGCTTTACTTGACAGGTGACCATCCCTGAATGACGTTTACCTATTTATATATTTTATAGATCAGCCATCTGAATGCTATTTAGATGGTCAAATCCATTCCTAGCTAGGATATAAGCTTCATTTGGGTAGGGACCTTGCTTGTCTTTTGTTGCTCCACTGCAGTTGCCTAGAAGAGAGTCTGGCACGTGGAGGGTTCTCCATAAATATTTATTGGTTGCCGGATTTAATGAATAAATGAATAAGTAACTGAATTAATGAATGGGCAGAGAAGGTGGTGAGGATTAATGAGAAACCACGGTGAGTAGAAGGAGCCAGTGTTTGGAAGTATACAGATGGGATCCCAATCTTGATGCTAAACTAACTGGATGTATGACCTTAACCGTTCTGACTTTCAGTTTCTGGTCTATAAACCTGTGTTTTATAAGGATTAAATGGCAAAACAATCCAGGTTCACTACCATCTGCAAAGTGATTGGCATAGAGGTTGACATGTAGGAGCAGTAATCAATATTCATGTCACTGTCTTCCCTCCAAATACATAAGCTCCCAGAGCTACACGTATACCTTGTGATAGGTAAGATTGAATTCAATATTTAGTTTTAGTGTCAAATGCTAAGCACAAATGATCTGGAGATAAAGTTCAGAATCTGCCCTCAAAATGCTCATAGTACCACCTGCTTAGAAACGTAAAAGTCAAGTTTGTTCTGAGCAAGGAATGTGGGGTGGCATCTCCCTCATTTGTTTTATGATGTTTAAAATGGATATATAATCTTTGTGCATATTTATGGGGTACATGTGATATTTTGTGACATGCACACAATGTGTAATAATCATGTCAGGGTATTTAGGGCACCCAACACCTCAAGTATTTATGGTTTTTATGTTTTGGGAACATTTGATTTGAAGTTCTCTCTTCTAGCTATATACAGTACATCGTTGCTATCCATAGTCACCCTACTCTGCTATCTAACATTAGAACTTATTCCTTTTATTGAACTGTATGTTTGTGTCCATTCATCAACCTCTGTTTATCACCACACCCCACATATATTAGCTACTGTGAATAGCGCTGTGATAAACATGGGCGTACAGATATCCTTTTGATATACTGATTTCTTTTCCTTTGGATAAATACCCAGTAATGGGATGGTTGGATTGTATAGATTTTTGTTTGTTTCTTTGTTTTTTTAGCTTTTTGAGAAATCTCCACACTGTTTTCCATTGTGGCTGTACTAATTTACATCCCCATAAACAGTGTATGAGAGTTATTTTCCTCCCACATCCTTGCCAACATCTGTTTTTTTGTTTTGTTTTGTTGTTGTTTTTTTAATCTTTTCAATAATAGTCACTTTAGCTGGGGTGAGATAATATCTCATTGTGGTTCTGATTTGCATTTCCCTGACTATTAATGATGGTTAGCATTTTTTCATATACCTGTTGGCCATTTGTATGTCATCTTTTGATAAATGTCTATTCATGTCCTTTGCCCACATTTCAATGGGATTATTATTATTATTGCACTGAGTTATTTGAGTTCCTTTAGTATTTTCTAGATATTAGCCCCTTGTGAGATTAATAGTTTGCAAGTATTTTCTTCCATTCATCAGGTTATCTCTTCATTCTGCTGGTTGTTTTCTTTGCTATGCAAAAGCTTTTTAGGTTAAGTCTCTTTTGTCTATTTTTGTGCTGTTGAGGTCTTATCCTTAACATCTTTGCCTAGACAAATGTTCTGAAGTGTTTCCCTGATGTAGTAGTTTTATATTTTCAGGTCTTATGTTTAAGTCTTTGATCCATCTTGAGCTGGTTTTTGTATTAATATATGGTATGAGATCTACAGTGAACCTAGGGGTCCAGGTTCATGCTTCTGCATTAGAGCTTCATGGAGCTCTAATTTTCCCAGCACCATTTATAGAAGAAGATGTCCTTTCCCAGTGTATATTCTTGGCACCGTGAAAGGAAAACAAGTCTTGGGACCCCAAAATCACTAAGCTAAACAGAAAAGGCAAGCTGGGAACTGCTTAGGGCAAACCTGCCTTTCCTTCTATTCAAAGTCATCCCTCTTCTCACTGAGATGAATGCATATCCAATTGCCTCCTTTAGAAAGGAGGCAACCATTTGTCTCTTATCTACCTATGACCTGGAAGCCCCCTCCCCAGTTTGAGTTGTCCTGCCTTTGCTTAGAGTTGTCCCGCCTTTTCTGACTGAACCAGTGGTCATCTTACATATATTGATTGATGTCTCTTATCTCCCTAAAATGTGTAAAACTGAGCTGTCCCCCAACCACCTTGGGCACATATCATCAGGACCTCCTGAGGCTGTGTCACAGGCATGCATCCTTAACCTTACCTTGGCAAAATAACTTTCTAAACTGACTGGGACCTGTCTCAGATGTTTGGGGCTCATAGCGCCTTTGTAAAAACTCTATGGCTGTAAATATGTGGATTCATTTCTGGGTCCTCCATTCTATTCCATTTGTCTATGTGCCCCTTTTTATACCAATACCATGCTCCTTTGATTATTATAACCTTGTAATATATTTTGAAATCAGGTAGTATGATGCCTCCAGCTTTGTTCTTTTTGCTCAGGATTGCTTTGACTATTCAGCTTCTTTTTTGGTTCTATACACATTTTAGTATGGTTTTTTGTATTTCTGTGAAAATTGACACTGGTATTTTGATAGGGATTGCATTGAATATGCAAATTGCCTTGAGTAGTATGGTCATTTTAATGATGTCAAGTCTCCCAATCCATGAGCATGTGACGTCTTTCCGTTTCTTTGCATCATCTTCAATTTCTTTCATCAGAGTTTTATAGTTTTCCTCTTAGAGGTCTTCTACCTCCTTAGTTAAAAATATTCCTATATCTTTTATTTATTTTTTTAGCTAGTATAGACAGGATTGCCTTCTTGATTTCTTTCTTAGCTAGTTCATTATTGGTATATAAAAACACTACTAATTTTTGTATGTTGATTCTGTATCCTATAACTTTACTGAATTTATCAGACATAAGAGCTTTAGGTTTTTCTAAATATAAAATCATGTCATCTGCAAAGTGAGACAATTTGACTTCCTCTTTTCCAATTTGAATGCGTTTTATTTTTTTCCTCTTGCTTGATTGCTCTGGTTAGGACTTCCAGTACTATGTTGAATAGGAGTGGTGAAAGTGGGCGTCCTTGTCTTATTCCAGTTCTTAGAGGAAAGGCTTTCAGCTTTTACCTATTCAGTGTAATGTTAGCGGTGGGTTTGTCATATATGGCTTTTATTATGTTGAGGTATGTCCCTTCCACATCTAGTTTCTTGAGAGTTTTGTATCTATTGAGATAATCATATGGGTTTTTTCCTTGATACTGTTGATGTGATGTATCACAGTTATTGATTAGTATATGTATTCTTGCATCCCTGAGATAAATTGCACTTGATCATGGTGTATTACCTTTTTCTGTACTGTTGAATTTGATTTGCTAGTATTTTGGGGAGATTTTTGTGTCCATACTCATCAGGGATATTGGCCTGTAGCTTTTTTTTATTTGCTGCATCCTAGTCTGTTTTGCTATTAGGGTAATGCTGGTCTTGTGGAATGTGTTAGGAGGAATGCCTTCCTCTTCAATTTGTTGAAATAGCTTGAGGAGAATTGGTATTATTTCTTCTTTGTGTGTTTGGCAGAATTCAGCAGTGAAGCCATCCAATCTTGCACTTTTCTTTGTTGGAAGACTTTTTATTACTGATTCAATCTTAATATTCATTATTGTTCTGCTCAAGTTTTCTATTTTTTTTTTCCTGATTCAATCTTGGTAGGTTGCGTGTGTACAGGAATTTATTTAGGTCCTCTACATTTTCCAGTTTGTTAGTAGATAGTTGTTCATAATAGTCCCTGATCATCTTTTATATTTCTGTGGTATCTGTTGTCATGTCTCCTTTTTTGTTTCTGATTTTATTTATTTGGGTTTTCTCTTTTTTATTTTTTGTTAGTCTAACTAGCAGTTTATTGATTTTGTTTATCTTTTCAAAATGCCAACTTTTCATTACACTGATCATTTGTATTATTTTCTTAGTCTCTATTTCATTTCATTCTGCTCTGATCTTTATTTCTTTTTTTCCACTAATTTTGGGTTTGGTTTATTCTTGCTTTTTTAGTTCCTTGAGGTACATCATTAACTTGCTTATTTGAAATATTTCTACCTTTTTTGATGTAGGGATTTATTGCTATAAACCTCTCTCAGCACTGGTTTTGCTGTATCCCATAGGTTTTGGTATGTTGTGTTTGGATTTTCATGTTTCAATAAACATTTTTTTTCCCTTCTTAATGTCCTCCTTGACATGATGGTCATTTAGGAGCATGTTGTTTAGTTTAAATGTATTTGTACAGTTTCCAAAGTTCCTGTTGTTATTGGTTTCTAGTTTTATTCTTTTGTGGTCTGAGAGAATACTTAATATGTCTTAGATTTCTAAAAATTTATTGAGACTCGTTTTGTGTCATAACATATGATGTATTCTGAAGAATTTTCCATGTGTTAATGAGAAGATTGTGTGTTCTATATTTGTTGGATGAAATGTTCTGTAAGTGTCTGTTAGGTCCATTTGTTCTAATGTGCTTTTTAAATTCAATGTTTCTTTGTTAATTTTCTGTCTAGATGATCTGTCTATGCTAAGAGTCAGTATTGAAGTCCTCAACTAATACTGTATTGGAGTCTATCTCTACCCTTAGATCTAATAATATTTGCTTTACATATCTAGGTGCTCCAGTGTTGTGTGATATATGTTTATAATTGTTCTATCCTCTTAATAAATTGATTCCTTTATTATGATATAGTGAACTTCTTTGTCTCTTTTTACTGTTTTTGACCTAAACTCTGTATTATCTAAGTATAGAAACTCCTGCTTGCTTTTGGTTTCTCTCTGGAACATATTTTGCCATTTCTTTACTTTTATAAAGTCTATATGTGTCTTTACAGGTGTGATGAGTTTCTTGTAAGCGGCATATAGTTGGGTCATTTAAAAAATTGATTCTGTTAGTCTGTATATTTTACATGGAAAGTTTAGTCCATTTATATTGAAGGTTATTAATATGTGCAGGCTTATTCCAGTCGTTTTATTAATTGATTTCTGGTTGTTCTGTAGATTCTTTGTTCCTTTTTCTCTTATTGTTTGTCACTGTGGCTTGGTGGTTCCTGTTGAGTCCTTTCTCTTCCATGTTTGTGTGTTTGTTCTACCTGTGGATGTTACACTTTTGTGTGTCTTCATGATGGTAGATATCATCCTTTTGCTTTTAGCTATAGGACTCCCTTAAGCATTTCTTATTTGGTCAGGCTAGTAGTGATAAATTCCCTCAGCTTTTACTTGTCTGGGGAAGATTTCATTTTTTCTTTGTTTATGAAAGATAGCTTTGCTGGATATAGTATCCTTGACTGGCAGTTTTTACTTTCCACTTTTTGAATATATCATCCCATTCTCTCCTGGCCTGTAAGATTTCTGCTGAGAAGTGTGCTGTTAGTGTATGGGGGATTCTCTCATAAGTGATGAGATACTTTTCTCATGCTGCTTTTAAAATTCTCTCTCTCTCTTTCTCTTTTCTTTTTCTTTTTTTTTTTTGAGATGGAATCTTGCTCTGTTGCCCAGGCTGGAGTGGAGTGGCACGATCTCAGCTTACTGTAGCCTCCACCTGCCGGGTTCAAGCAATTATCCTGTCTCAGCCTCCCAAGTAGCTGGGACTACAGGCATGCACCACCATGCCCAGCTAATTTTTTGTATTTTAGTAGATACAGGGTTTCACCATTCTGGCCAGGCTGGTCTTGAACTCCTGACCTCATGATCCACCTGCCTTGGCCTCCCAAAGTGCTGGGATTACAGGTATGAGTCACCGCGCTTGGCCTAAAATTCTCTCTTTGACTTCTGACAGCTTGACTGTAATGTGTGGTAGAGAAGACCTTTTTGAATTGTATTTGTTTGGGAATATCTGAGCTTCTTGTATTTGTATGTCTAAATCCCTGGCTAGACTTGTGAGGTTTTCAGCTATCATTTTGTTTAATAGATTGTTTTCTCTTTGCCTCCTGGGTCAGTGAAAATGTGAATATTTGGTTACTTTATGGTGTTCTATATGTCATGTAGACTTTGTTCATTCTTTTTAAAAATTTTTATCTGACTGGGTTATTTCTATAAACTTTTCAAGTTCTAAAATTCTTTCTTCTGCTTTATCTAGTCTATGGTTGAAGTTTTCAAAAGTATTTTGTATTTTATTCAATTAATTCTCCAGTTCCAGAACTTCTGTTTGGTTCCTTTTATGATATGTCTTTGGTAAATTTCTTATTCATTCCTGAATTGTTTTTCTGATATCTTTGTATTGTTTTCATGAGTTCTTTTGTATGTCACTGAGCTTCTTTAATAGCATTATTTTCATTCTTTGTCTGGAATTTCATAATTTTTTTTCATTGGAATCTGTTGCTAGATAATTAATTCTGTTCCATTGACGATGTCATATTCTCATACTTTTTTATGTTTCTTACATTCTTACATTGACATCTGGACATGTGGTGCAACCATCATCTCTTTCATTTCTTTTTTGAATTTGTTTTTGTAGGAGAGGACTTTTCCCTGAAAATGTGTTCATGGTTTTGTTTGGGTGGGGCACTCTGGCTTTGATTCTGGGTTTGCGAAGTAGTGTAGTCTCTGTGTGATTTCTTTGGTTTTAAACAGTGTCACTAGTGTCTGTGTCTTCCTCAGTGGCTGAGGGTATGGTTGTTAGTAGAGGCAGGCTGTGGTGAAGTTTTGCTGTAAACAGGGACATTTGGTTGGCCAGTTCTCAGTACCCAGCATTGGCAGCTGCAGGTGTGGGATGTCAGTGGGACTCCAGGGATGTGTAGATGGATGCAGGGGCTGTTGGGCCTTAGGGCATGAAGCAGTTTGGTGGGGGCTGGGTTCTCGAAATAGTACCTTGCTGTAGCTTCTAAGGACTCAAGGGGTGTGCCAGACCCAGCATGAGCTCCCTCTCTGGAGCAATGCCATTGCATGGACTCCAGGCAGCCTCTCTCTGTTAGTCTCACAGCCCGTGTGGATAGAGGAGCTCTCCTGTGGCTAGGATTACAGGAGTCTGTGGTGGGAATGTAGACCTCTGGGGCTACTCACTTACCTTTTCCTTGCATTGGGGAGCTTCTCTGTGCCTTCTGCCAATTCAGGCAGAACAGGGTGCCTTGCTTCCTTCTCCTCCCAGGTTTTAGGTATTTCCTGCCACTTCTCTGTTGAATTCCAGCATTCTCTCTTAAGTGATCTATTTGAAGTTTCTCCCTCATTTTTTAATACAAGCACCTACTGTGTATCTTATATCATTGTTTTATGTAATTTTATCTTCAAACAAACCCTAAGAAGTAACTACTATTATTTTCATTTTACAAATGAAGGAATTGAAACTCAGAGAAGTAAAGTAACTTGTTCAAATTACACTGTTAATGAGCAGTGGATCACTGGCTGGACACTAGTTTTCATCCAGTGTCAAAGTCTACTCTATTTTCATTGTACTTCATGCCTGCTCGTTTTTAACAACTCCACTGGAGACTTTAGAGACCATTTCTCTTTTTTACTTACCTATTTGCATAGGCAATGTGTATTCTTCTTATTTGAATTCAGTCTTTCTCCCTGGAGTTCACTAAGAGTTTAATATATGTCTGCTTTTATTTAGGCTGTTGGCTGTAA
The DNA here is from genome assembly GCF_028885655.2 of Pongo abelii. Lineage (NCBI taxonomy): Eukaryota > Metazoa > Chordata > Mammalia > Primates > Hominidae > Pongo > Pongo abelii. The sequence continues at coordinate 120,920,832 of NC_071997.2, read as the reverse complement.
CTGCTTGGCTTATTTCATTTATTGTAAAGGATGTGCACATTTTAGGTATTATGCTCCAGGGCAGCTTAGTGAATCATCCTGTGATTCAAAATATCAAACTAGTGGTTTTTTGAACTGCAGCCATCATTTGGTCCAATCATAGAAGTTTAGCCATTTGGAAGTTTTCTCTGATAACCATTTTGTTTCAAGGTGGCAAGTCACAAATTGAACTGAAAAATAATAACACAAACATTGGGAATAAACTACAACTACATATAACATCTCACAAATTAAGTGTTGAGTAGAAGGAGCCAGATTCAAAAGATTACATATTGTGTAATTCCATTTATGTAATATTCAGAAACAGATGAAGCAAGTATATGGTGAGAGAAGTAGAGCTGCTGGTTTTCCTGGGTTGGGGGTGGGGGGCTGATAACAACTAGAGGGAAGAATGGGGGAGACTTCTGGGTGCTGGTCATATTCTGTTTTTGGATTTGGGTGCCAGTCACATAGGTACGCCCACTTTTTAATATTCATTGAGCTGTATGCTTACAATTTGTGTATTTTTCATACATATGGTATATTTCAATATTCAAAAATTTATTTTATAGTTATGGTATATTTCAAAAAATATATTTCAATAAATATACCATACATATGGTATATTTCAATAAAAATAAATGTTTTGAGCTCCACTATGAGCTAAACATCATAGTAGATGTTTTACATTAGTTGTCTATAATCTTCACAACCTTAATAACTTCATAACTGTAATTGTCACAAACTTTCAAAGTTGGTATTCTTCTATCTAGTTAACAGATATCAAAACTGAGGCTCACTGAGTAAATTTACCCAAGATCACATAATGAATAAATGGTAGAGCTGAGATTTGAAATCTAGGAAGCTTGACTCCAAAATAGCCAACATTTCTCTTTATAGCAGGCGGACTATATCATGACATTGTTTAGTAGAGTACCATGTTTGATCAGTAGCTGTTCTTTTGAGAAACATCATTGAGATTGGTGACAAATACAAAATTCTGGGTAGAATAAATTTTAAAAAGTGAGTTTGATTTAGTAAATATAGGCCTTTATGAGGGCCTGCTCATGAAGGAAAACAATTTCAATGGGAATAGAAATCAAAGAGGCTGAGAATTGGGAATCTTGTTGGCAGAAGTGTGGTGATGGATGGAGCTAGTCTCTTAAGATTTCATGGTGTCACACGGATGGAAGACCCTTGGGGGCATGCAGCTCAGCTTCTCAATGGGGCTGGCCTTTCTTCTGTCATATTCCTGATGGCAGGCTATTTTTTATTCAGCTTTTACTTAAATGTTTAACCACTCCCTACCTGGGCAGGACCCTTTACAATGAACAAAGCACTTCCCCAGCCATAAAGTCATCTGGCTATCAACCGTGTGAGGGACAGAGGTGAGACCATTACCTCCACTTTACAGGAATGGAGACTGAGCATTAGAAAGATAGTGACGTGCTTGAGATGATACAGCTGTAGGTGGGAGCAGGACCCCTGAATTAATTCCGATGTTCTTTACACCGCATGCCTCTTTCCATGCAGGAGCTTACTCCGCAGAAGGCACACTGACCCCCACTTCCACCCAAAGTTTTAATTTCCTAGCCAGCTCTCCTCTGAGAACACCTGCTCTTTGTGTGTCCAGCATGCTCCCTCCAGCTGTGTGGCTCCTGCAGGAGCTGCCATATTCTGACACAGCCCTGCCCCTGATCACAGTTGATTGGTTCACGTGGGTTCCTAGTCCAAGCTGGCCTGGGAGGTCTGATTTTCCTCCTGTATTGACAGTCTCCGCAATAAACCATTTATAGTTATCTGCTCTATGTTAATTTAATTACAGAGACACAGGAACAGATAACCTGGATTGCGGTTTTTAGTTGTTTGTCTTTTCTATGGTTTCCGCCATCATTCGTTGAGGAAAACTCTTCCTGGCATGCCCCTCACCTTTTTCTAGACATAGAGTGACTTTCTACCATCGACCATGGTGTGGTCCCTTGCTCAGGGCTAAGCTCTTCCCCCATTCAAGCAGAACATCCTGTCAATCTCCTGGCCTGTGCATCCAGCCCCCGTGCCTCCATCTGAAACCTACTTCTGCTTGATTTGCTTGTCAGCCCACACCTAGTAAGGCCCTTGGATTCTTTGTATGACTCTCTCTTATATGCTGTTGGTACATTCATGTGTCTTCCCCAGGGGACCCTAGGCTTTGCTGGTGGCAAGAAATCATGCCCTGTGCGTCTCTGTTTCTCTGACTTCACCAGGGGGTAGGCCAGAGCTCTGCTCAAAGAAGGGCCTTCGAAGAATGCAAATAAAATATAAAATAAATGAATGGAAATTAACTTGCTTCAGAATGTGTGGTAACATTTTGGCGCATCAAAATTCCGGGGAGACAGATTTCAGATCAAAGGAAGAATCTTTTTTTTTAATCACTGAGAGGGTCAGTGATAGAGTCTTACCCAGGAAAGGGTCTGGGCCAAGCTCTGGTGCTTTAGTGTTGAAGCAGAGGTGGACATTCACTTGGAGGACGGCTGGACAGGAGGGAAGCATGGCCAGGTGATGGTGTGATCTACTTTGTTGAACCTGAATCACAAGGCATGTTTTACATCAGAGTCTCAGTTCTCTCTCTTTTCCCTCCCTGTATATATATATAAAATTGAAACAAATGTTTCATAAAAATTCTTCTTTTTTGTTATGTTTTATTCTGTTTTTTTCGAAAATGTTTTCTGACCATGGACACGCAAGTAATTTTCCAGTCTTTATTTTTAAATAACACCGTATTTGATGATGATGGTGAAAGTTGTGGCAGTTCACAGTAGCTGCTAGCATATTTTTAAAGAGATGCTAAGAGCTTTAGAACACATGCTTCATTTCTGAACGACAAGTCTGTTTTCATTTTATGGACACCATTAATTTTGTAATTGACAAAATTAATTGAAACTGAACTATTTCTCTTTGCTTTGACCACTAGAAAGCTCAAAGCAAAGTCTGTAGCTTATCTCTGTCCTAGAATCATAGGGAATGAAGTTATGTGGACTGATATTTTCCTTGCCTTTCTTTTTTCCCTTTTATTCATGGTTTCTCCTCTGCTATTTGTTTTTCTTGCTGCCTCATATGTGGGTTGATAAATGTTTAATACCCTTTGCGGTGTGAAATAATCTAGGGTAAATGACAAAAAATAAATAACTAAACATTGTTTCATGTAATTGTTACAACAGTTTATGATAAAATACCCCCATTTTGTAGATAAGAACATGAGTCTCAGGGAGGTTAGTAGAGCTTGAACATGGGGGATCTTGATTTCAAGAACAAAATGAAGCCTCTCTAAAACGCATCCGCACTTCTTCCCTTGAAGTTGCCTTTTGGTCTTGAGAACCTATGATTCTGCTTCCCCCATTAAAGGGCAGGCGGGGTGGGTGTAGGATGGCAGCAGATGGACTCCCAAGGCTGTGTCAGTAGCACAATCACCTTTGATCCTTCTACACAGAAAGTCCATTCGAACTCCACCTCCCATTTCTCCTTTCACAGAAGGGCCTACTTGTCTCTCCATCAGCAATCATAGTTCTTTGTTAGGTTAATGAAGTGTGGCAGCAGCATGCCTGCAGGATAGGTTAGGTAGGAGGCTTATATCTGTGCCATCCTGTCACCTTCAGCAACTGGGTCAAGACAGAATCATCTTTGCTTTCATCGTTACCTAAGCAGACCATGGGCAGCTCTGGGTCAGGGACCAGGCCTCCCTGTCTAGGGTCTAGCACTGACAAGGGATAGGGAAATCTCTATGAGCACATCAGCAAGCAAATGAAGCTACCCTTTCATAATATTGAGTATAATAATTATCACAACAGCGGCAGCTGCAGCAGCCACAGCACCTAACTCCATTGTATGGTTGCTGAATGCCAGGTTCTTCTAAAGAGTTTCATGGATATCTTCCATCTAATCTTCATGTTCTCATAATGATGTAGGTACCATTTTGATCTTCATTTTAGAGATGGGAATACTAAGTCACAGAAGAGTTAGGTCACCAGCTTGCACACATTCACACAGCTTAGAAGAAGTGGAATCAGAATTAATTAATTAATTAATTAATTTTTTTCAGACGGAGTCTCACTCTGTCGCCCAGGCTGGAATGCAATGGCACCAGCTCAGCTCACTGTAACCTCTGCCTCCCAGGTTCAAGCCATTCCCCTGCCTCAGCCTCCCAAGTAGCTGGTATTAAAGGCGCCTGCCACCGTGCCCAGCTAATTTTTGTAATTTTAGCAGAGACGGATTTCACCATCTTGGCCAGGCTGGTCTCAAACCCCTGACCTCGTGATCCACCCGCTTTGGCCTCCCAAAGTGTTGGGATTACAGGCGTGAGCCACCGTGCCCGGCCACAGAATCAGAATTTAAATGCTGGTGATCTTGCTTTACAACCCATGATCTTAATCACTGTGGACAAAATGGTATCATTCCCCACTGACTCACATTTGATGCCCCAAGATCAGGCTCAGAAACCTTGGCTGTGAATTAATAGGGCCTCTGATATCCCAGCATTCTTTCCTGGGTATTGTGTAGATAGGATTCCATTCCTAGGCCCTCTCAATGCTCTGATTATATTGTAGGTTTTTACTGGTTTGATTTCAAATCATGAAGCATGAAGGAAGCAGTCTCACCCTCTGCCCAGTCTGTCCTGCCCAGCTGGCCTCTTCCCACGAGAGCTGTACCATCTGGAGTGGCATTCCCGAAGCCTGGAAGAACCTCTAGTTCCAAGCCAGCCAAGTCTCATTCCTGCCTTCAAAGGCCCACCTCAAGCAGATGCCAGATCCCGGCATCAGATCCTTGTCCAACTCATGCAAACCACAGAACTCCGGGGCAGCTCAGGCTGCAGAATCCGGAGTCGAGATCAAGTGGTTTAATACCAAAGGAAAACATTTTCAGTTTTGTTAGAAAGAAAGCAAAACAGGGATGGTATTTAATTCTCCAGCTTGCTAGTTCATTTTCACTTGGTCAACTCTTCATAGGATGTGATGTCTGAGTGCCCCAACCCACAAGTGTAGAGTCAAAGAAGTCACTGTTTTTACATGGATCAAGCAGATGTCAGGAGACAGATTTGGACCCACCAAGTATCCACAGAGGGATTTTTTTTCTTACCAACTGCTGGGATGATTGATTTTGCATAGATTTTCTTGTTGATCCTTACAGTAACTGCTTTGTCTTCCACTATTTTTAGTCTCATTTTGTATATTTGAGGATGAAATTTACAGAAGAAAGAAAAATAACATTTTATTGATCCTAGAAAATAGAAGGGCTGGACTCAAATCCCACATTCTGATCCCAAGCCCAGTGCTTTGGATTCATGATCTCAGGTTCAAATGTTTCCTCCACTTTCACTTTCAGATGCTCCCTCCGGCCATTCCACCGTAGGGCTCTGTAAGGTTGAAAGGTTGTGTAAGGCAAGGGGCATGTGCTTTGCTGGTCCCCGTGTTCTTCCCTTTTCCTGCGCAGACCACAGGACTGTACTCTCTGGGCCCTTCTGCAACTCAGTGTGGCTACTGTCCTGAGTTTGGGCTGGTGCAATATGAGCAGAAGTGACCTGCGCAGATGTAGTTTGGGCCTCCTGGGAAGCAGCCTCTGAACTAGAGATCAGCATGCAGGTTCATCTGGGAGTGCTCTTGAGATTGAGACCAACAACAGGGAAGAGAAGGAAGCAGGTGGGAGGAGGGAGAGGTTAGACTATGATGACTGAGTGATGCCGACTCAGCTATGGCCTCAGCTGCCCAGGCAGAACTCTAAGGCTGGGATGACTCTTCTGCACTGGGGTGCGGGATGGGATGATGGAGCTGGGCCTTTAGACCCCTGTGTTGACCAGTCATCTGCCCTAGAAATGGGATAAGACCTTGTGTGAGGCAACTTCCTTCAGCCCAGGACATTTCTGAAAGGTGATTTAAGGTAAAGATGAGCTTCCAGCAATACTCCTATTGACTGAGGAAGTCAGCCCTTCAGCCTGATGGGGCGTCTGGGTGGCATATCACAATGTCCACTACATGCCCCACTTGCAGCCCTGGTTCGTAAAAACCTTGTACATATAATCCTTACCTCATTTATTTTCTGAATGAAGAGAATTCCAAGGACCTAGAGGATGTTGGAACCACAAGATGAAAGCAGCCCGGGGCCCTGAGTGGCTGCCTGGAGCAAAGCTCCCCAGACCAAAGTGTTGAACAACAATCAAACACTTCCTGTGTTGCTAAGTCGCAGAAATTTTGGGTGTGTGACTCTTGACTCTTTTTTTTTTTTTTCTTTTTTGAGACAGAGCCACGGTCTGTATCCCAGGCTGGAGTGCAGTGGTACAAGCTCAGCTCACTGCAGCCTCCGCCTCTGGGGTTCAAGCGATTCTCGTGCCTCAGCCTCCTGAGTAGCTGAGATTACAGGTGCCTGCAACATGACCGGCTAATTTTTGTATTTTTAGTAGAGGCGGGGTTTCACCATTTTGGCCAGGCTGGTCTCGAACTTCTGACCTCAGGTGATCCACCTGCCTTGGCCTCCCAAAGTGCTGGGATTACAGGCATGAGCCACCACACCTGGCCGGGTGTGTGACTCTTAACAGTCAGCTTACTTTAACATAGGTGGAAAGACAAAGATGCTGAGGGGATCACTGAGTGGAAAATTGGGGGCCTGTAGAGTTGTAGTATAATTTCAGAGATAGGGTAGTTGTATACCCATGGCCTTAAGAAGCAGATGTGGATTCCTCTCTCCAGTGCTGCCTGTACACAGACATCCCATACATGTTAAGAAGCACCCAGGGCTGTGCACAGTACAGCAACTGAAGGCACCAGCTCTGGCGTCGGGTTGCCCAGCTGTACACCCAGCCCCATCTCTTGCTTGCCTTACTGTTTTGGGCCAGTTTTGAAATCACCTGTGGCTCAGGTAGAGGTGAGAGAGCTCACTGAGCCAGGCCAGAGCATCCTGGGGGCTCTACACTTCCTGGCATGGGCTTATCCAGGCAGGGTAGGGAAGGGGGTAGAGATCTCTCTCAGGTCACGTTGGGCTAAGTTGGATAATAAAGGTTTAGCCAGAGCTTCTGGGTCTCAGATTCTCTAAGAGGAGCAGGAGGAAGAAATTCACCCACATCACTTTCTAGAACCTTGCCATCCCCCTGCCTCTAGCACTGGGTGGCTAGTAAGGCAAATGGGAGATGAGGTGGGACCGTGCTGAGCTCAGAGGCTCCTAAGTGCCATGCCTTGAGTTTGGTCTTTATTGGGCAGGCAAAGGGGAGACAATCAATAGCAGTAAAAAGAGCTGCTCCATCTAGTTTGTGGTTTCTTAGAGCCAGAAACGTGGCAGCTGGGTGGCAGGTGACCTGAAACAGAATAAGTTTATGGAGGGCAATGATCCAAGGTGGAGGGACAGGATGAGGGCTTATAGCAGAGCACCAAAGTTACAGAAATGCCGATTGCTGTGAGAGATTGCAGGTGAGGGACAGTGGGAACAGCAGGTGATTTCAGGAGCTGGGAGGAGGTATAGAGAGTGAGTGAGGGTGAGTCCACCCTCACTCACCTCAGGGTTATTAGGGAGGGAAATTGCACAGCATCCTCCGTGCCTCCCTCAGGACAGAGGCTGTGCTTTTCTCCCTTCTGCGCTGGCAGTGCTGTGTGGAGCACGTGGTGGCTGGATTGGATGAATCGCATGACTGTCGCACAGCCTTTCCTAGCCATCTACTGTCTCCCACTTTCCATGGCCACCACATCAGCACATCAGCACATCAGCACATCAGCACATCAGCACATCAGCACATCAATTCTTTGTCTCTGCCGAAGTTTCAATTCATGAGCCTACCTGGCTGAGCCTCTTAGAATTCTAGCAAATACTCAAAATGCCACAGCTTCCTTGGCTTCTGTCCAAGTGCTGCTCCTGGTGGTCTGGGCAGGTGCTGCTGTTAAAGGTAGGCTGTGATGTGGTGAGTAAAAGACACTGACCAGAGCTGCCAGGCGGAGACCCAGGCCAGGTCTAGGGTCACCAGATTTAGCAAATAAAAATAGGGGATGCCCCAATTGTATCTGAACTTTGACTTCTGGATAAAAAATAAATACATTTGTAGCATAGACATGTGTTGGATATTGCATGGTTCATACTTATTTGTTGCTCATCTGAAATTCAAATTTGAGTGTCTCCTGTTTTATGTGGGAAGCCTCCTGGATTGCTCATGGTCTGGTTTGGATGGTTAGAGGGAGCTTTACTAAGGGTGGTGCATCTTACGGTACTGAGGAGCAGCTCTGCCTACTGTAAGAGAGGGAGCTGCAGCCCCCACGCTGGCCCAGCCCTGAGTTCATCCTAATAGCAATTCCATCATACTTTCTTTCATTCATAACACTCACCAGCAAGGCAATGACAACTGGGGGGCAGGGGTGGGGGGCAGGGGCTGGTTGGCAGCCGGGTCCTCATCCATCATGCTGCCACTAACAAGGCTTGCTAACAGACCGTTGCGGTTCCAGCACATTAATGATCATTATGGCCCTAATGAAGATTTGTGACGCTGCTAGAAGAGGCTTCCAGCCCTCTGTTTTCTCAGGCAGATGGGGAGGGGGTGCCTTGGGGAGTTGCTGATGGGAAGGGAGGTTCTGGGGACTGGAGGAGCTGGGAAGGATGAGTGGCAAGGGGCAGAGAAGAGAGTGTAAGCTGGAGAGGTAAGGGCTGAGGCTGAGGGGAGAGCTGCAGTGGAGAGGGATAAGGTATCTGCAGCTGGAGTCTGGGGCCGTTCAGACAAGGGAGTAGACAGAGTGGCAAGAGGTCGGGAAAACAGCAAGAAGTTAGCAGATGGGGGTAACTAGTTTCCTGGGGCTGTTGGAACAAATTACCACAAACTTGGGGCTTCAAACAACAGAAATGTCTTCTCTCACAGCTCTGGCGGCTAGCAGTCTGAAATCGGTTTCATTGAGCAGAAAATGAAATTAAGGTATGAATAGGGCTGTGCTCCCTCCAGAGGTTCTAGGGGAGAATCCGTTCCCTGTGTCTCCCAGCTGCTGGTGGCTCCAGGCATTCCTTGGCTGATGGCTCCACCACTTCATTCTCTGCCTCCCTTGTCCCAAGACTCCTACTGCTGTTCAGGAAGGACACCTGTGAGTGCATTTAGGACCCCCATGATAATCCAGCATGAGCTCCTCCTCCTCCTCTGAAGACTGTAAACTTAATCCCATCTTTTGCTATATTAAGTATTATCCCCTGGTCCAGCTATTAGAGTGCAGACATATCTTTTTGGGGGCTGCTACTAGGTGTGAGGAAGGACTGAGCATCATGCCAGGGTAGGGGAGATTCTTTCAAGGACTCACTTGGAACACTTGCCCCAGTTTTCATTCCCTTCCCCTTACTCTAGTACCTTGAAGCAAAGGCAGGGTCATTCACACGTCTCCATGGCAGGTGTGTGCCCTGCAGTGGGGGGAGCACTGAGTTGGGTGGGAGTCCCACCTCTGCCTTTGACCCACCTTGTGACCTTGTGCTGGTCATGCCTCCTCTTTGAGACTGTCTCACCTTCTGCAAATGAGGATGTTGAATTGCATGATCTCTAAGGGCATTTCTAGCCTAGAGACCAGTTAATGAACTCCAATCTCATTTTATACTGGAGAAACTGAAGTCCATGGAATTGAACCTCAAGTCTCTAAGAACATAGAGCCCAATTCAGGCTGTTGTTCACAGTGAGCTTTTGGTTTGCACTCACAGCCTGTTCTGAGCAGCTCTTTCTAATTCAGAACTGAGGTCATAATTCAATCTGTGATTGACCTCATAGCTAAGCGGATTTTGCTTAAGCCATGCCCTGACTTAGTATCATCGCACAAACCCAGATCAATAGAGAAGCAGCTACAGTGCAATGAAATTAGACAGATTGGGCTCTGTGTGACCCTGGGCGAGTCACTGAACATTTCCCAATCTCAATGTTCTCATTTGAAAAATAAGGATATTTTGAAGGCTATTGATTTGTGAGAATTAGAAATAAATAAATGCAAAATGCTCCATAGGATGTTTGGTATGTGTATGGGGCTCAGCAAAGGGTAACTCTTTACCATTGGAGGGCTTCCTCTATGGTCTGTCCTATTTCTCTCCCCTCATTCTCTCTGTTCTAGCCCTGGCCCCACCTCCCTGCTATTCCTGGAATGTGCCCGTCCTGCTCTTGTCCCAGGCCCTGGCGCTGGGTCCCCTCTGCACAGAACATCCTTCTCCCAAATAGACACACAGCTCAGGCTCACTCCTCCCTTCCCTCGGGCATTCACAGCCAAGTCATCTTCTTGGAGAGAATTTTTTGGCACCCTTTCCTGCTTTGTTTTTCTTCCTGGAAGTTATCACTATATAATTTATTCTATGTTTTACATACTTTGTAAATTGCCTGTTCCCCTTTTTAAGCTGTAAGCTTCATGAGGTCAGGGATTCTAGCTTATTTTTATCACTGCTGAATTCCCACTTAAAACAGTGCCTGGCCCACAGTAGGTACTCAAAAATATTTATTGAATGACTGAATGAGTGAGAGAGTGAAGGAAAGTGTCTTCAAGTTGCTCTAAAACCAGACATGAAGAGTGAAGAGTATGTCAACAAATCTCTTGAAATGATTTTGTTTTTTAAAGGAATGAGACTTAATTCCAGTGTACAGTTTGCAAACTGGGAGTGGCAGCTTTTGGAACTCAACAGAGGGGCGTTTTGGGAGAACAAAGAGAGGGGCTGCCTCTTATAGAAAACGTTCCTGCCCAGGTTCCTGCTCTGGTTCACTATGCAAAAGAAGGATGCAAACTTGTTTGGTTCTGATTGGCTGACACAGGTCACAGTCTGTTGATTAGGTATAGGAGGCAAAATGGGATTTTCCAGCACCTTTGATGCAGGCGGCATGAGCAGGAACAGACAGCTATGAAAGTCCCAAAGTTACTTGATGATGTGAGTTTTCTGGGCACTCAGAGTACATGCCTGACCTCCTGTCAACAAATGGCTGCTTGTCTGTAATTTGAATTTAGGCCTGGTTAGCTACTCAGGATCCATCTGGAGGGATTGGCTCTTGCAGGGTTTACAAGGAGGAGTTGAGCTACCAGTTAGGAGACTGCAACCATCAGGCAAAAGCTGATGGTGGGGGCTTGGAGTGGGGCTGGTGGCAGAGGGGGTGGGATGTGGGTGGACCTGAGGGATCTTTTGAAGGTAGAGATACTAAGATGTGCCGATGAGCTGTAGGAGGATGCCAAGGTGTAGGAGGATGCCAAGGTTGCCCGGAGCCTGTGGTGGTTCCACGTGGTGGTTCTATTGACTGCGCTGGAGGTGACTGGGGAGGGGAGAACCAGATTCATGATGTCTGTGTCCAGTGGCCTTTTCAATGAGGGAGACATGGAGGAAAATGAACTCTACCAGCATTTACAGAAGTTGCGTTCTACTTCAACCTTGAGGATGAGTTCAGTTTGACTTAAAGTGATGTACTTCAGCTTTCTGGGCTGGAAATTCTTCAACTTTAGAGCAAGAGTGGGGTGAATGGAGCCCACCTGGGGTCTTGGGCAGGCAGTGTGGCCATGGAAAAGGCTTGGCTTTGGAGTGAGACGAATTCGTGCTGAAATCCAACCCTTGCCGTCGACTAGTTAGTTAATTTCATTGGACTCAATTTCCTGCTCTCTAGAATGAGGTGGTAATTCGACCTCACAAAAATACTGTGCGTTCCAAGCAATATAACATCTCTGAGTGCCAAACCCTGTGCCAGGCACATAGCAGAACAATCAATACATGCTCATTTTCTCCCCCCGGCCCCTGCGGTACACTAGTGTCATGATTTCACAGTTCCCAGCAGCAGCCACTTCTAAGCAGATGGAGTTGCATGACATTGTGAAGCATCTAACACTCTTTACCTGTGCGTATCTCAGAAACTCACTATTTGAGTGCAAATATGCTACATAGATTATTTTGAAAAGGCCATTTAATAATATCTATCAAGTGACAATATTGAAAGGAAGATCTATTGCTTTGTTTGGTGGTGACTGAATTTATTATACAGAAAGAATAAAAATTAATCTCTTCTTTCTCTGCCATTACCTTTCTCTTAGATTTCTCACACCAGGTGTTCAAATCCCAGAGAGAAAACTTCCTCTTTTCAGTCTGACATTTTCAAATGTGTTGATACATACCCGATGGAGTGATTCTGCAGAAGATGGTGCCACTCATAGCTCCAACCTGAATGAAGTAGCTCCCTGAATTCTATTTATGTCATAATGAATATATTCAACTTAATTTTGTCAAAGACTTCATAGGTGCACCTGCAGCTAAGAGTGCAGTATGGATCTGGAGTGATTCTGAATTTTCTTTCCACAAAAATAATTTTGGCAGCTTGGGATCAATATCTTCCTCCCATATGTTTCATATTCTCTATAAAGTATAATTGAAGACACCCTTCTCAACAGTACTTCTCAGTACGAATACATTCAGAAATCCTAAATAGGTAATTTGAAAAGGAAGGAAACTAACATTTGGCAAGCATCTTCTATGACATGCCAGGGCTGTGTGTTATGCACCTTTGCATATGTCATTTCATGTAATCTGCACAACTATGTGAGGATGACGATGTCAAGCTTACTTTTGCAGGACAGGAGACTGAGGCGCAGAGAGGTTAAAATACTTGCCTAAGATCACAGAGTCATTAGCGGTACAGCCAGGATCGGAAGCCAATGTTGTCTGATTCCAGAGCTTGCTCTGTTGTGTGTACTCTCATCACTCCATCTCTAATTCTCCACCCCTCCCAATCCCAACCCTTTCCTTATTGAGAACATGGACTAAATCTTTGGGGGAAAATCCAAATGCTGACACCAAATCTAGAAAGAGCTTTCTTGGACTGGACTTTGAAAGAACATTTTTGGCTCAAACTTATACTTGGACCACATCTATTTCATCTTTAGTTAATTGGCTTCAGTGTTCTCATTTCCTTGTGTGTAAACGGAAGCAAAGTTGGACAGGGATGTCTGTGACCTTGGACTGACGGAGACTTTGACTTTATTCGAGGAAATCCTTGTCTTCCTCCAGGAGATGAGAAGGAAGCGGTCCCAGCCCAGGGAGAAGGATTCTTTCCTCTGCTGCTCTGACAGCCATCTCGGCAACCCTCCCGACCAAACTCCCCAGGCTGTGGCGTGCCCCACTGTGTGGTTCCTGTTGGGGTAAGGTTTGGCTCCATGTCTCCCTCCACCCATTAATCTTCATTTTAGTTTGTTACTTATAAAGATACATCTTGAAACACTCAAGAAGTGAAGGAGGAGTTCATCCCTGTCACAGACAGCATGCTTCAAGGATTGCTATTTCTTCAACCTGGCCAACTTGGATGTCGAAGTGGACATCCTCTGGGAGGAAATGGCCTTGGAATTTTTCCTTGCTTTTCACTATGTCCCCCTCCCTTTCTCCAGATTTTTCTAAAACAGCAAAACCCATTTTATTATTGTGTCTATGACCAAGAGGACAGGGATGCCTTTTGTGGCCCCAGAGTTGAGGGATCCCTTGACCTCGTGGTGACCCCAGTGACCATGGTCTCCACACCATGTGCCTCAGCCTGGCTGCCCTGTAATGTCCTCTTCCTGGAGCCAGTGCATTTCCACTCAACCCAGCAAGCTCATGGGCAATTTCCTTGGCAGCAAATAGTTATTGTTACTCAGATTTTGGGATAGGGTTCTTGTCCTTGGGACCCACCCTACCCTCATACCTTTGTTAAATGGATATTGCTACTGGTAGTTACCTACCTGTTTTTTCCTGTGCTTCTGTTTTGGGGAAGGTCAGATAGGGGAGAGGTTCTGACCATTGGACAGCTGGTTGAAAGAATAAGCATTCCTTAGGAAGTGGAGAATTCTTATCTTAAGGGAATAAGAATCCTGGTATAATGCATTATCTAATTTTGATTTCAGGAAAATGGCTTCATGGGGACCAGAAAAGAAGGGAATTAACATTTACTGAGCTCCTACTATTCTATTGAGTCCCTGTGTTCATGGCCTTTGCTATCTACTTTATTTACACTATCTTATTTAATTTCTGGCAACCAGAGATTTTTTTTTTTTTTTTTTTTTTTTTTTTTTTTGGTAAGGAAAATTCAGGCTCAAGGAAGGTAGCAGAGGTAAATCTGGGATATAATTGCCAGATAGCCCCAGCTTCAAACTTTATGCTTTTTCTGTCATTATACAAATCTGATTTTTTTCCTTTTCCAATTTTGTGTTTTAGGGAAGTTCAATTAATCAGTACTTGTTATAGAAAATTAGACTTACTTTTCTGTGGTTGCATTAAGTTGATTTAAATTATTGATTGCCACAAATTAGAATAAACCATTGGGATTTACATTACCTTGTTTATTAATTCGCCAATGTTTATTGGACACCTGCTGTTTTCAAGAAACTAAGAATAAAAAATAAGACCTCATTACTTTTCTCAAACAGCCCAGAGTATGGCCTCAGAGACAAATATGTAAACTGCAATATATTAAGTGAACAGAGAAACGTGTATAATGGTATAGGATTATGAAATAGGAAGTGGTTAATTCTGGCCTGGAAAAGTCAGGGATGGCTGTGGTGACATTTTATTAGGTTTTAAAGAGTAAGTAGTTTCTTTTGCTGTGCAGAAGCTCTTTAGTTTAATTAGATCCCATTTGTCAATTTTGGCTTTTGTTGCCATTGCTTTTGGAGTTTTAGACATGAAGTCCTTGCCCATGCCTATGTCCTGAATCAGAGTGAACAGGCAACCTACAAAATGGGAGAAAATTTTCGCAACCTACTCATCTGACAAAGGGCTAATATCCAGAATCTACAATGAACTCCAACAAATTTACAAGAAAAAAACAAACAACCCCATCAAAAAGTGGGCAAAGGACATGAACAGACACTTCTCAAAAGAAGACATTTATGCAGCCAAAAAACACATGAAAAAATGCTCACCATCACTGGCCATCAGAGAAATGCAAATCAAAACCACAATGAGATACCATCTCACACCAGTTAGAATGGCAATCATTAAAAAGTCAGGAAACAACAGGTGCTGGAGAGGATGTGGAGAAATAGGAACACTTTTACACTGTTGGTGGGACTGTAAACTAGTTCAACCCTTGTGGAAGTCAGTGTGGCGATTCCTCAGGGATCTAGAACTAGAAATTCCATTTGACCCAGCCATCCCATTACTGGGTATATACCCAAAGGACTATAAATCATGCTGCTATAAAGACACATGCACACGTATGTTTATTGCGGCATTATTCACAATAGCAAAGACTTGGAACCAACCCAAATGTCCAACAATGATAGACTGGATTAAGAAAATGTGGCACATATACACCATGGAATACTATGCAGCCATAAAAAATGATGAGTTCACGTCCTTTGTAGGGACATGGATGAAATTGGAAATCATCATTCTCAGTAAACTATCGCAAGAACAAAAAACCAAACACCGCATATTCTCACTCATAGGTGAGAATTGAACGATGAGAACACATGGACACAGGAAGGGGAACATCACACTTCGGGGACTGTTGTGGGGTGGGGGGAGGGGGGAGGGATAGCATTGGGAGATATACCTAATGCTAGATGACGAGTTGGTGGGTGCAGCGCACCAGCATGGCACATGTATACATATGTAACTTACCTGCACGTTGCGCACATGTACCATAGAGCCTAAAGTATAATAATAATAATGATAATAATAATAAAAAAAAAAAAGCAAGAAAAAAAAAAAAAAATAGAGTAAGTAGGAGTTTCCTAGACAAATAATTATTATTGAGAAGGATAGTTACAACACATATGATAGTGTGAACTTTCAAATAGGATTGTATATGAAAAGGCCAAGCAACGTCCATTGTTAGTCTACCAAGATGTTTCACAAGGCAGTCAGTATCAAGGAGAATTTTTCATGGTGTAAGGTCTGATCTTTAGCCTTGTTATAAGAGCAAAGCACCAAGATTGTGCTCCATTTCTCGGTGCAGACTCACATTAACCAACCTCATAAGGCTGATGTAAAAACCATACTTCCAATGTGATATAGTTTGGATATTTTTCCCCACCCATATCTCATGTTGGATTGTAATCTCCAGAGTTGGAGGTGGGGCCTGGTGGAAGGTGTTTTGACCATGGGAGTGTATCCCTCATGAATAGCTTTGGCCATCCCCTTGGTGACAAGTGAGCTCTTGCTCTGAGTTCACATGAGATCTGTTTGTTTAAAAGTGTGTGACACCTCCCCCAACTCCTCTCTGTCTCCCTTGCCCCTGCTCTTGCCATGTGACGTGCCTGTTCCCCCTTTGCCTTTCATCATGATTGTGAGCTTCCTAAGGCTTCATCAGAAGCTGAGCAGATGTCAGCACCATGCTTCCTGTAAAGCATGCAGAAGTGTGAGCCAATTAAACTTTTCTTTTTTTTTTCTTTTTTCTTTTTTTTTTTTTGAGACAGAGTCTCGCTCTGTCCCCCCAGGCTGGAGTGCAGTAGCCCAATCTCGGCTCATGGCAAGCTCTGCTTCCCGGGTTCCAGGTTCATGCCATTCTCCTGCCTCAGCCTCCCGAGTAGCTAGGACTACAGGTACCCGCCACCACACCTGGTTAATTTTTTTTTTTTGTATTTTTAGTAGAGTTGTGGTTTCACCGTGTTAGCCAGGATGGTTTTGATCTCCTGACCTCGTGATCTGCCCACTTCGGCCTCCCAAAGTGCTGGGATTACAGGCGTGAGCCACTGCGCCCGGCCTAAACTTCTTTTCTTTATAAATTACTCAGTTTCAGGTATTTCTTTATAGCAGTGCAAAAACAGCCTAATACATTGCATATTAAATTAGAATGAGAGACATATCTGTCACACTGGCCAAAATACTTGCACTGGTCAAATAGCAACTTCTCTTCTTGTGGGCAAGTTACATGGGAAAGTCAATGATAGTATCAAAGTTACTTGATGAAAATGCATTCGGAGTATGATTATATATAGTTAGATAATTTAAGTGTCCCATAGCCCTGTGCTCCAGTAGCCTCTTCTGTCCGTTTTTGTAGTTGAACTAAATTTGTCACAGAGACTGCAAGGGTTGAGTCCTTAGATCTGCTTCTTCCCTGGCCATTGCTGATATGGGCACTACTCTGTGCTCTTCTTACTCTGCTTCCAGGAATGACCAGGTGTCCTGCTTAACTTCACCTGTATTAATGTCTCCAGTTATTAATATAATAGCTTGGCTTTCAAGCCATTCTCTGTTTTTCAGTTAACTTTCAACATCTTGGCTCTGAGCTGGTGTCTCTGATACTGTTATTAACTCGCTGTTAATAACTTTACTTCCCTAATTTCCAAGTTGTTGGCAACCCTCACAGCTGTTCCCCTGTAGAGATAATATCTGTGCTGCAGGATTTATGGAAAGACTGAGACAATGCATGGGAAAAGAGCCCTGTGCTGGGCAGCTGGTTAGTTCATTCTGTTCCTTTCTTTCCAAGAGGTTGAAACTGCACAAATCCTCTCCCTAGATCTGTATCTCACTGGTCTCAGAAGACAGGGTTAAATTACTAAATCTACTCTCTACTAAGCCTAAACTGTGGAGCAGGGAAAAGATTTTTCCCCCACTTTTAAGAGACTTTTTATTAATACTAGTAATGATCTCTGTGTTTGGGTCAGCAACTTCAATTACATTTTATAGGATCTTAGAGCTGGAGAGCATCTTTCTCAGACCTGTGCCTGTCAGCAGAGTTAGTTACAATGTCATTAGAAGAATAGTAGTAGCATTCCTAGAGGAGACTGTGACATTTCCTTCTGCTCCTACAGTAGCCTTAAGAAAGTCTTTACTGCTGCTAGACTTCAATTTTCATGGTGAAAACTCAAGCTTTGGCTTTAACACGTGTTGAGAACAAGAAAGACACCATCCACTCCCCTATGAAGGGCATCTTAGTATAGGCCCCGATGGACATCCAAGTCTTCTGTGCATTCCAGGCTTTGCATCTGTCCATTTAAAGAGTGAGACAATAATTTCCTGATCTTCAATAAAGCAGATTACCCTCCCTGATATGGGTGGGCCTCATCCAATCATTTGAAGTCCTTAAAGAAAAAGGATCACATCCCTAGAAGAAGAGGGAATTCTACCACCAAACCACCTTTTGACTTGAATTGCG
The DNA here is from genome assembly GCF_028885655.2 of Pongo abelii. Lineage (NCBI taxonomy): Eukaryota > Metazoa > Chordata > Mammalia > Primates > Hominidae > Pongo > Pongo abelii. The sequence continues at coordinate 120,902,768 of NC_071997.2, read as the reverse complement.
ATTCTTAGTTTGAGTCTCCAGCCTGACAGCCTACCCTGGAAATACTGGAGTTGTCAAGGCTTTCTCTGTTCTCCTGGGGAGGCAGGAGAAACAGGCACACTTGGTGAAACTTTTATTTTAAAAAAATCTCTGTATAAGTGGACCTGTCTAGTTCAAACCTGTGTTGTTCAAGGATTCTGTTTCTCTGGCAATCTGACCAATACAAATTTTGGTACTGAGAATTCGGGTGTTGCTCTAGCAAATACCTAAAACTCAGGAAGTGGATTTAGAACTGAGTAATGAGTGGAGGCTGAAAAAGTTTTTCAGGTGCATGTTAGAAAAAGCAGAGTTTGCCTTGAAGAGGCTGTTGGTAGAACCATGAATGTTAAGGGTGCTTCTGGTTAAGGCTCAGATAGAAATGAATATATGATTGGAAACTGGAGGGAAGATGATCCTTGTTTTAAAATCATAAAGAGCTTGGCTGCATTGTTTCCCAGTATTTTGTGGAAGGTAGAACTTGTAAGTGATCAACTGGGATATTTAGCTGAGGAGATTTTTAGCAAAGTGTCAAAGGCACTGCATGGTTTCTCCTTGCTGCTGATAGTAAAATGGGAGAGAGGAGGGAGAGAAATTGAAGAAGGAATTACTAAGCAAACAGGAACCAGAACCCGAAGATGTGGAAAATTCTCAGTCTATCCATATTGCAAGGAATAAGAAAGTGCATTCTGGAGAGAACATCAAGGTTGTGTTTGACAATCATTTGCAATGAAGAGATTACACGTGTGACTCATGGATCCAATCAATCATCTCAGCAGCAATGCTGCCAGCTTGGATTGAAGGATCAGAGAGAGATGGGGCAGAATGAAGGGAGGATATCAGGCCTCTGAGATTCCATGGGATGGACCAATAGAGCTATCCAGCTGTGAACAGCTGTGAACATGCATTATCCTTCAAAAAAAGGGAAGAAGAACTGCAAAAGCAGTTCAGAGGTCAGCAGGGATACCATTGCCACTGCCACCATGGGTCCAGAGGGCGTTCCAGGAGGTGGGGCTATCTCCTCCTTGGCCCATAGGATGGGGCTACCACCCAGGGCCTTGGGAGCAGGGCAGCCACCCAGGGCTTCAGGGATAGGGCTGCCTCCCTGGTGGTCCAGAGGACAGAGAATGGAGCCAAAGAGGATTGTTTTTGAGCCTTCAAATCTAATAGTATTTGCCTTTCTGAATTTCAGGCTTGCTTGAGACCTGTCACCCATTTTTCTGATTTTTCCCTTTTGGGATGGGAATATCTATCCAATGCCTGTCCTACCCATTGCATTTTGGAAGCAGATAACTTGTCTTATTTCATAGGTCCACAGTTGAGGAAGAATTTCACCTCATGACGAATTATACCTTGAGTTTTATAATACTTGATATAGTGATATTTAGAGGAGATTTTGAAGTTGATATTGGAATGGGTTAAGACTTTTGCAGATATTGGGGTGGGATGAATATATTATGTGTTTGAGAAGGACATGACTTTTGTGGAGTGACAGGGCAGAGTGTTATGGGCTAAATAATGCCCCTCAACTCGTATGTTGAAGTCCAAACCACCAGTACCTCAGAATGTGACTCTATTTGTAGAAAAAGCCTTTAAAGGGATGTGGAAGGTAAAATGAGGTCATATGGGTGGGTCCTAATCCAATATGTCTGGTGTCCTTATAAGAAGATGAGAAATGAGGACACAGACACACAGAGCTCAGAGCAACTGTGTGAGTTACACAGTGAGAAGACAGCCATCTGCAACCCCAGGAGAGGCCTCAGAAAAAACAGGCCTGGCTGACACCTTGATCTTGGACTTCCAGCCTCTAGAATGGTGACAACATAAATTTCTGTTATCTAAGCCAGTCAGTCTGTGGTATTTCATTATAGCAACTCAAACTAATATAGTCACCAACATCAATTAGACAGTTTCAGTGGGGGAGAAAACTAGCCACGCCATTTTGTTGGCATTAAGAAGATAAATCTTGGTTATTTGACTGATGATGTTATTTCGAAGTTGATACTGTATAGACCCAAGCTTCATGATATGTTTCTTCATCTATGAATTTTTTAGATGTAATATCACATTCTCTCAAGTCTATTGCTTTAATAGCCTGAGGAGTATTTGCTTCTGAGGATCGTATATCAAATCAGTTTCATTTTAGTAAGAATATCTTTCTTTCCTTGTAAAAAAAAAATACTGTGATTTACGTGCAGAAACTCTTGGAAATAAAAGTCTGTTTTCAATTCCAACAGTCTCCTCTTGTAACATTTTCATTTTCAGTGTAGACTTCAAGTCCCCCAACTCTCGCTGGAAGGTTTGCTTTCAGACACTCTCTGGAGCCACACTAGCTCAAACTGGCTGTCTTCCACCAAAAAAATGCAGGCCTGAAGAAACTCCTCTTTGGGAATATTCTTGACCTCTCCTACATCTCCCCATGAAGGTTCTGCATAATCCTACCTGACAGAGGAATCTTCCTTCCAACTATGAGTTTTATATGCCTAAATTCTAACTTTAAGCACAAATATGTATAAAAACTTGAAAATTCCTTGTTGACATCTCATTTCCTGGCTGTGGTTATCATCCCTGAGGAAAGGAAATAGCAGAGCAAGTGTGAAAGAGAACCTTGCCAATATTTGTCAATAGAAAATCTCAAAGATCATCTTTCTGCAGTGGTGATACAGTGGTTCATGAACAAAACTTCTCATTAGTTTGCTCTTCTGGTTCACCAGAAAAACCTTTTCTGTTTCACACTTTTTAAATTTTTTTATTCATTTATTTTTATTTATTTATTTATTTTGAGACAGAGTCTTGCTCTGTCGCCCAGGCTGGAGTGCAGTGGCATGATCTTGGCTCACTGCAAGCTCCGCCTCCTGGGTTCACGCCATTCTCCTGCCTTAGCCTCCCAAGTAGCTGGGACTACAGGCACCTGCCACCAGACCCGGCTAGTTTTTTTTATATTTTTAGTAGAGACGGGGTTTCACCGTGTTAGCCAGGATGGTCTCGATCTCCTGACCTTGTGATCCACCCGCCTTGGCCTCCCAAAGTGCTGGGATTACAAGCATGAGCCACTGCACCCGGCCTCCTGTTTCACCCTTTTAAATAAACATCTTTAGAAAATATTGCAGCCAAATTCACAACCAAATGGAACACTATGTTAAACAGAACTGATGTTGTTTTTTAATGGTTGAATATCTTGACTTTAGGTTCTTATTGGAAACAACAGAAAAATTATCCAGGATAATGTTGGAGATCAGAGTAGCTGAACACCAATTAGAGGAGTTCTTATTATGCTTTTTTCTATCTTAAAAATAGGGTGTTTCCCAGCCCTACCTCCTTTCCCCACAAAAAAACAAACAAAATAAATAAACAAATAAACAAAACCAGACATTTGTAGATTCTGGTTAATTGGGTTCCAAGGAATTCCGAACTCACAGAAATTTTGTGGGTAGTTACAGTTCTAGTTGATGGTGTGTTCAGGGGTGTTAGAGGGAGGGCAGGGGCCTTGATATTCATTGTATAACTTTGACCAAGTCATTTCAACTTTGAGCCTTGACAGGGAAATCATATCTGCCTCATAAATTTTTGTGTGCATCAAATGAGATAATGGATATGAATTCACTCTAAGCCACAACTGGGCTATGCAGATGTTAGTCATTATTCTCAAAGAGCATATGTGACCTAGTTTTTATTGTGGCTTACTTATGGAGAGAAGAGCATTATAAATGCCTCTTGGCTTATTGGGAGCAAATCTAATCCAGTGACTTTAACCACCAATGATCATTTTAAAGTCAAATGCCTTGCTATAAAAGTAGGTGAACTCCATGGACTATTCATATTTTCTAAATTCTTATTTGCTAATTAATTATAAGTGGCATTTCCGTGAGCACACTAAATGTTTAAAAATTCATTTAAGTAAAAATTATACTCTTCCTTAGAGCATCACCTCCAAACTCTCCCACTTTGGTCAGCTAGAGAAGGAAAACACTTCTTGGAACTTTTTCATGTGATATGGTTTGACTGTGTCCCCACCCAAATCTCATGTTGAATTGTAGCTCCCATAATTCCCACATGTTGTGGGAGGGACCCAGTGGGAGATAATTGAATCATGGGGGTGGTTTCCCCCATACTGTTCTTGCCGTAGTGAATAAGTCTCACAAGATCTGATGATTTTATAAGGGGTTTCCCCTTTCACTTGTTTCTCAATACTCTCTTGTCTGCCACCATGTAAGATGTGCCTTTCACTTTCCGCCATGATTCTGAGGCCTCCCTAGCCACGTGGAAGTGTGAATCCATTAAATCTCTTTTTCTTTATAAATTACGTCTTTATCTGTGGCATGAAAATGGACTAATACACCATGTTCAAACATTTCCATCATTTGTAAGGAACTTGTTTTTGTTATTTACACCTTGTTTCTCAAACAATTTTTAAAATAGTTCTTCTGATATGTGTATTTTGCCATTAGGTTATTTTACATAAGAGAATTTTTACTGCCCAATTACCCTATGGAAGTGATGATTTATAAAGCAAGAAAGTAACCTCTGGTTCATAATTTTGTATATCAGATGGAATTCTTCAGGATTAGTTCACTTTTTCTTCCCCAAATTGTCCATCCCACCATCTTATCAGGCAATCACTGTGTGGCTTCCTGGTTCAGTGAATGTTTTGTTAGAATTCAGAGAAAACTTGTGTGCTCTGGAAAAAAAAAAGAAAGGCATGGGACTGGGTTTCAGGAGAACTGGGTTCCAGTTGTGGTCCTGCCGTGAATGAACTCCAAAGTGTTGCCATCATCTCTAGCACTCCCTGGGCTTCAGCTTACACATCTGAAAAATAAATGGTTGAAGTAGATCTCCTCCAAGATTTGTTTCAAATTCGAATTTTCTATAGTTAGCAAGTATATGGTATATTGAGAGAATATGAATTTCAAAGCCCAGCAGTCCTGGGCTCTGTATGACTTTGGAGAAGTTGCTAAAACTCTTTAAGCTATAGTATTCTTTATCTGTAAAATGGGGATGATCATATTCACCTCAAAATTATGAGGATTAAATGGGCCTATGAATATAAAATACTGTAACATAGAATAGAGATAATAAATATTATTTACCATCTCCTCTTGCCATTATCTACTAAACAATCCCTACCTAAACCATGTAGAAACAGAATAAGAAACTTCAGACATATTTTGCAGTGAAGCAGGAAACCTATCAGATGACGTGGCCACTTTCTCTTGTAAACCCATGGAGGGTGTGGGGCTGGAATGCAGCTGCCAACATGTCTGGTTCCTTTCTAGCTCTGAGCATCACCAGTATTTAAAGGGACATTTCATGTAGCATCACTCAAATCTTCTTCAAAGCTCATTTCAGAGAACCTTGAGGATGTGTTTTCTGACAAAGGACACTGGGAACATATGAAGTAATGCCAGCCTGGGAGATGTAGTAAATATAGACAGTAAAATACTATAACTTCTAGGACTTTTGGTGACTTTTTTAGACAATGAAGCAGGAGAACATTAGAAGTTGAGACTGATCCAGGAATGCAGAGATGTGGCCATCACACCTAGATGGTTTTCTTCCCTATGATCATAATAATGTTTATGGGAACTTGATTCCAGTATACCATGAAGAGATCAGAAATGACAGCTGCTTTTGGAATGCTGACCTCACCAAAATTCCATTTCGTTTCCTCCCAAATTTCCTAACCAAGCAGTGCAGAATCTCAATACCCTGTATTCTTCACAAAGGAGAAGCTTGACACACAGTTCAGTGGTGGTGGTTGGAGCGCAGGTCAGGGGGATGAAATGCAATTTAATTGTGGGAAATGCAAAACTCTTATATTTAAGTAAAAATATAAAAATTAATCCATTGTGCCAGTGTAGCTTGGCAGGCTTGGGGTTTGGTGAAGACAAGTATTTAAATTTGTGTCTCAGTGGTTTGAGATGACTATGTGCTCTCTATACACAAACCATGTGACATGGCTACCAAAATAGCAAATTCAAAAGTAAGTTGCATTATTAAAAAAATTGTGGTTTTTTTTTAGAAGAACTGTTATTTCTTGTCTGATTTGCATGTCCAAGGGCCTAACTTGAGTCTTATGTTCCAATTGTAAGGGCTACAGTTCAAAACGAAATAGGTCTTATTAACCTGGACAATTGAGGCTTTACCCACGCTAGGTGGGTGGTCACTTTGGGATGCCTTTTCCTATCTGTCCCTTGGGGAATTGCTGCTCCTCCCTCAAGACCTTCAAGGGCATCTACACATCTTGTGTTTTGTGCTACAGCACATGCTGTAGATTAATCCATACCAGTCATTTACAGGCAGTACCTCTTCGAGCCATAGATTCCCTTGGGGCATGGACTGTGTCTTACTCAACTTGGCATCCCTATTGGCTGGATAAGATGGTAATGGTAATTAGCGTTGTATGCTCATTTGTTGAATAGATATATTAGTGAGAAGCTTTGCAAAAGTATTTAATTATTTATCTTTTGTTTGACAAATATTTTTATTGCACATTTATGTTGGGATACCAAAGTAGATCTTGCACAGATCCTGTCTCAAGCAGTTCTCAATCTGGCTGAATTCTCTCATATGAAGAGTGGCTGAAGAAATCAGGAATATTTAGCCAGGGTACAAAAGTCTTAGGAAGAGCTTGGCCATGTCTCCCGACATTTACAGAGCCAGGGTGGGGGTATATTCAGCTTGTGCAACTCCAGAGGGCAAAAATAGGTGGGATTTTGAGGGAGGAAGATTTCTAATAATAACAGGAGCCCAGGGTTGAAATGGTTTGTTTTCAAAAATGGCAAACTCTGCCACAGTGGACATGTTAGTGGCCGATGCCTGTGATGCTCATCTGAGCAGAGGGGATGTCTACGAGGAAAGAAAATGAGAGCCAAGTTCTGAGTTCCTCTTTGGTCCTAAAGAGCTGCCCTTTTCCCTGCCAAAGTGGTTTCCAAAGTTTCACCAGATAGACATTTTGTCCCAGGCTCTTACCCTTTTCTGCTAAGAATAAAGCCAAAAGGCAAAATGGAATATAAGGTCTATGTGTTGAGATAGATTTAGAGGGGCTGCCATAATGCGATCCAAGAAGGAGTTCAGTGGCCTGCTGGGAATGGTCATGGGGTCACCACATCTGTTTTTGCTCCTATGGTAGACATCAATCTAACGGAGATGAAGCTTTACATGTGGACACAGCATCTTAAACTTGGCACACTTCAGCCATTACTAGGAGTCTTGTTGATATATTGGAGCAGAGAATATAATTTCTGAGTGAAATTTCTCAAATTTAGCTGTTAATCTCTGTAGGGAGAAGATGTAAAAGAGCTATCCCAAAGTTTAAATGTTTATAGAAACATTAAGCATCTATTCTCTTGTTTATTCAAAGGCATGTATTGAAAATAGTTATTAATTTCCATGTTTCAGAAAGCCTAGCAAACATTTAAAATGGGTAATTCAATTCTTGTAACAATCCTGTAAGATAGGTCCTATTATTAAGCCTGTTTTACAGAAGAAGGAACTCAGATGTCAGAGGTGTTGAATAATTTTGCCCAAGGTTACAGTGCTGTATGGTATGGAATGAGAATGCAGGCAATCAGGTTCTAGAGCTTTTGCATAAGGGACAGCTAAGAAGAACTGGACAAGTTTGTGCCTTTGTTCAAACAAATTTGTCATGTGCCATTCTAGGCCCTACACTAGGAGCTGGGGACACATATGGAAGTCACAGTCTTAGTCCTTAAAGAGCTCATGGCTTGAAGGGGATCTAGGGAAGTAGTAGTGACAGTGTTATTGGGAATATACTTGAGGGTAGGATGAGGGAAGGATGGCAATAGATGTAAAGGGATTCCATGCAGAAGGGACAACTGGAGTCAGGAAAAGCACAACAAAGTGTAGGTTGGATGGTAGTGGAGCAAAGTGGTGGAGGGTGAGAAAGGGTGGCTTACGAACAGCTCCCAGCCTTGTAGGAGATAGAAGATGGGTTTCATAATAATTTTATGACAATTTCACAAGAAATGAGATGAAGTGCTCTCTGGGACTTTCAAGGACAGTAAGATCATTTCCGGTTGGGGATAATTTCCGGTTGGGGATAAGCATGGGGAGGCTTCCTGGAAAAGATGGTATCTGAGGTGGGCCTTGAGGGATGAGGAGGATTTGGACAAGTTTAGACAAAAATCATAAGGGTGGCAAGTAGGGTGTCAGATATGAATAAAAAGACTTAAATAAAACCAGGACTTATAAACAGCTCATTTTTCCAATGTCTTATTTCATGAAGAGAGAACATTTTTCCATTTGGGTTTGGCATCTACCTACAACAAAAGAATCTCCTGGAGTATTTGTAATCCATGTATATTGGTGTGAATTTCTACCATTTCTCAATTTGCCGAAGAGAGTTGACTTATGCAGGGTACCTGATTATCTATCTTGTGTTGGATGCTTTTTGGTGTCCAGAGTTATGAAAAAAATTCTCACTCAATATTTGGATGCTCTTTAAAGAATGTAAAATATGTTATGGAGATTGGATCTCTGCATTTGATTACAAAATTTAGTAACCAAAATAGAGTGAATGGAGAAGAGTAGGCTGGGAGCAATGGTGATTAGGGAGTGAAACAATTCAGCATTAATTGAGTTTGGCCCCCTATGATTGAGAAAGAGTGATTCTTGGCTTTCACATTTATGAGGTTTCACCATTTTGGAGTTTCCCCAAAATCTAAGATATATTATTTATGACATGAGCAAATGAATGAATGAAGAAATACATGAACAGACTCTTTTGGGGCTTCAAATAACTATAGAATTGGAATAAGAGTCCACTGGCCCAGTGGGGCTGAAAGTGAGGTCAGTTGACTGCCTCCTGGATGATTGGGCAGATTTACAGACACCCCTTCACCTCATCCTTAACCTCAGGATCTTCTGTTCACTCTGTTTCCTCCTGCCCTTTCTCTTCACCTTCCTTACTTCCCTTCCTCTTCCTGTTGTGGTCTCTTTACCTTCTGCAACTGTCAGGAGACTGTTTGGAAGGGTATGTTCTATCAGCACCTCTTGTAACTTTAGTCTGATTACACATTGAGGCATTTCACAGATTATCCAAAAGGAGATTGAATGAATTAAGTTGCATTGTAGGGACTTGTTAACTTTTTAATCGCTACTCCAAGATTATAAGAGTATAGGAGTTACATATTAGTATAGGAATGGGTCACTGTCTATCTATCTATCTATCTATCTATCTATCTATCTATCTATCTATCTATCCATCCATCCATCTGTCTGTTCATCCATCCTATCTATATCTATCTATCATCTTATCTATCACTTATCTATCCATCTAATACATCCATCCATCCGTCTGTCTATGTATCTATCTATATGCACACATTAAATATACATGTTAGGTTATCTCTATATATCAACTATATCTAATGTACATATTGCAATGAACTAAATGTTTATGTCCTCTCAAAATTCATATGTTGAAATCCTAACCCCCAAGGTGATGGTATTAGGAGGTGAGGCCTTTGGGAAGTGATTAGGTCATGAGGGTGGAGTCTTATGAATGGAATTAGTGCCTTTATAAAATAGGCTCATGGGAGCGCATTCACCCCTCCCACCATGTGAGGACACAGCAAGAAGGCACTGCCTGTGAGCCAGAAAGTAGACCCTCACCAGACACCAACTCTGCCTTGATTTTGGACTTCCCAGTCTTGAGAGCTGTGAGAATAAATTTCTGTTGTTTATAAGCCACCCAGTCTATGATATTTTGTTAAAGCAGCCCAAATGGACTAAGACATTTACACACACACACACACCCACACACACACAAATACACACCACACATCAGTTTATAGACAGATAATAGTTATCTCGACTACCACTGAGAACCTTTTATGTGCCAGTCACTTTGCTGGCTCTGAATGTTTCTCACTCTCAAACCCTACACTCCCACTGTAAGATAAAGAAACTCAACATTATTAAGAGTTTACAGTAAATGGCCAAATTGGATTTGAACCTGAGTTGGTTTGGTTTTGAAGTCTGTGATCTTCCCACCGAACCACCAAACTGATGTTCCATAAGGACCCTGGGTGGGAAAAAGGAATGCGTGGGCATTTCTCCTCCCAGTGCTGTGGGTCCCAGCTGCCCGGTGTCTTAAAAAGGCCGCCCTGCTGCAGGGACAGGATGCTGAAATTCCAGTCCTCACTGAGACTGAATTGCCATGTGAACCAGTATGAGCTTTGCAAATAGTATCATGAGATAAAACTCTACTCATGGGCCCTTCTCACTCTCACATACCAGGCTTTTGTTTTATTCAGAAACATCTCCTCTACTAACAGGCAAGCCATAGAGTCAGTCAAATAATACACGAGTGTGTATATTCACTAAGACGAATGCAATTCCTTGCTCACGCATGTAACTTGTACTCCAGAAATAACTGAATCAGACAGTTTTGATGGCTATGAAACTGGTGCCTGAGGAATTTTGGAGAGTTTTCCATTTGCTGAAGGTAGAAAAGGTCATTACTTTCTCTCACAAGCCAGATCAATGAGACCTTCTTAATCCTTGGACTGGTTTTCTGGCATTTTTCAATACCCGGAAACACATAAAATATGTTATTTGAGAAATTTAGCAGGCGTGTTTCAAAGTTAGGTGAAAATAATTTAGAATAAGATATCTTTGTTTATTTTGAAACATAACTGGAACTTGGAGAAGCATAAGTTATTTTGAATTTAAGGGTTTGAATGATATTCCTGTGCCCCAAACCAACAAGTTCTTTTCCATTTTAAAAATACTTTTTGCTGAAGGATAGGATTTTGAGCATGTAAAATTTGAATATAAAAGAAGCCTCTAATTTTTACCCCAGTTCAAATTATTGACTGTGATAGGCCCAGAAAAGATGGAATTGATAAAAATAGCAAATTGCTGTTTTTATATTTCAGAAGAAACAAACAGATTTTTGATAACTATTTCTTAGAAAGAGTTGGAATGGGCTGGGCACGGTGGCTCATACTTGTAATCCCAGCACTTTGGGAGGCCGAGGCGGGTGGATCATTTGAGGTCAGGAGTTTGAGACCAGCTTGGCCAACATGGTGAATCCTCATCTCTACTGAAAATACAAAAAAATTAGCCGGGCATGGTAGCGCATGCCTGTAATCTCAGCTACTTGGGAGGCTGAGGCAGGAGAATCACTTGAACCTGGAAAGCAGAGGTTGCAGTGAGCCAAGATTGGGCCACTGCACTCCAGCTTGGGTGACAGAGCGAGACTCTGTCTCAAAAAAAAAAGAGTTGGAACATCCCACTGCATGCAGCCTTGCGCATAGTTACAAAAACACCGCCAGAGTTATAATTTCTGGACAAGTCTGTTTGATTTCTGTGGTACCACATAAAATCCTGCAGAATCTTAAAGGCAATATTAACAAAACTCATAACCACTGTCGACTTCTCATTATTAAAGTATTATCTTTTAATTGTATAAAACCTGGAAACTGTATTTAATATGATGTCCATGATAAGACTGAATAGCAGAGACTTTGAGAAAAACGTCCAGGTCAGACTGCTTTGGGATTATACTTTGGGGAATTTGGGATGAGACCATAGGCTGGTGGGTAGGGAAGGGTTTTGCCACTGAGTGAATGTTTCAGTCCTTGATGTAAATCTTAGAGAAGGAAATGAGGGCTCATGAGATGGGCCTTACTCATGTTTTATAGGTAAATTCTTCTAGAACAAACTCCCTGGGGTTGGCAGTCAGCCTGGCCCTCATTGAGGCCTGGCGAAGCCTGATGTGGATTCGTAGTGAGTAACTTGCCACTGTCCCGTAGGGTCAGGATGGAAGCCAGGCACCTGCGACCTGGACTGGGAAGGGATGCCCAGGTGAGTCTGGACCTGGGGAGCAATAGTTGCAAATGATTCTGTCCACGTAATTTTCCATCCATTGTCCCAGAATGCTCCATGTCTTTTGTATGTTACAATCTAGGTTTCTCAGTGGTGGTAGACGTGATGGTAATGCTATAGCGGTAATGATATTGACAATAATAAAACACTTTTACAGTGCTTATGAATATTTCTGGTACTATTCTGAATACTAGATGATAATTTATTTTGTCCTCACAACGCCCTTGTGAATGAGGAACTAATATTTTCCTGATTTTACAGGTTAGAAAACGAAGGGACAGAGAGGTTTCCTTTTATTTTGACTAATTTCCTTAGAAAGGAAGTATATTACTTTGCTAGGGCTGCCATAACAAAATACCACTGACTGGGTGGCTGCAACAACAGGAATTTATTTTCTTGCAGAGAGGTGGCTGACAGTCCAAGATCAAGGTGCCAGCAGGGCTGGTTTTTCCTGAGACCTACTTCCTTGGTTTGTAGATGGCCATCTTATTGCTGTATCTTCACATGGTCTTGTCTCAGGGGCATGCATGTCTCCAGCCAAATGTCCTCTTCTTGTAAGGACACCAGCCCTATTGGACTAGGACCCCACACTTATAACCTTAATTAAGCCTGTAAAGGCCCTGTCTTCAAATACAGTCACATTAGGGGCTACAACTTTGACATGTGAATTTCATATCATAAATACAGAGAAGTGCAATTTGGTAGTAATAGCTAAGATGAATAGGAATTCTGATATGATTTTGAGAAACATTCTCACCTAAAGTCTCAGCATATAAATAAACTTTAATCACCTTGAAGATCAGATCTTAAATATAATGATCCATTCTCAATTACCTATTAGTGGGAGGCCACGATAATAGAGAACTGAATTCCAAATATAATTAAAAATATTCATGTCACTGCTTAGATGCCATCTCTTTCTTTACCAAACTTAAAAAAGAAAAATCTCTCCCCTAGAGCTCTTAAACCACATGATTCAGCTACTAACCGAAGCTCACCCTTTTGGATTTCCCCTGCTGTACTGTGGTCGAGGTGCTAATTAGCAGGGAAAGTGCCAAATGGCAGGCAGCCAGAGGAAAAGCAGAGAAGCTGAAAGACCTGCACAAACTGCAGATGGGATAACCTGGGAGTTGCAAAATTGAGATATGCCTCTAATGAGTTATGTATTAAAGCCCCTCTGCCCCATGACAGCAACGTCACCCTGGCAGAGACCTCCAGTTTCCTTACCTGGTAAAGGGGGATTATAATAATACCACATTCCCAGGCTTGCAGGGGTATTAGACCAAATCAGCTAAGAGCAGCAGACTAAGAAACTGGTCTTTATTGAGCATATATTTTATGTCAGACACTTGGCAACATGATTCATTTAATTCTCACATTGACTCTATAAGGTAGGCATGGCTAGCTCCATTTTGTGGATGGGTAAACTGAAGCTGGAGAAACTTGCCAAGTGTCACATACCAAGTACACTTGAACCTCACTCCAAAGGCTTTGCTCCTTCTACTGACCCGTGTTGCAGAAGTGCCTGGCATTTTGTGAGCACTCGGTAAATGTCTGTCATTGTTGGAGAGAAAAGGAAAAAAATTATCTCCTTGTTATGAATTTAAACAATATATTTTAAAGCTGCTGGGAGCCTTTTTGTCCTGGTTTTCTGCATCTGATTTACCTGTCCCATTTTAACCATTCACGTGAACATTGTTATGTAACTAGCACATGCTTTTACTGTGTATAACTTAGTGTTACATAAATCTAAAGCCTGCTGACTGCTAGCAATCTTTTAAATGTAATGAGCTGAAAGATTTGCTTTGAGCCTTGGGGCAGGATGGCTTTGGCTTAACCATTTGCTGAGTTCAGCTTTTAGGAGGATAAGTTTACTGCATCCCTTCAATAATCCAACTGAAGCCTGGATTCCAAGCAACTGTAGATGAGATTTAAGTCTCCAAGAATGTTAGAAACTTAAATAAAACAAGGCTTAAGCAGAAAGTCCTCACAATCGTGTCCACATTCCATCAGGATGACGTAATCGAAGGTTGGAACCAGGCGGCCTCTGCCTTTGTGTTCCCGGACCCCTCACTCAGTGCAGAGGGAAATTGACACAGCCATGATGGGCCTGGCTCACAAGAGCCGTAGTTACCGTAGGAGTTTCTGTGGCTGCATATGCTTAGCTATTGGTGGGTTTCTCAGCTATGACAGTGCTCTCCGTAAAAACACAGAACAAAAATTTTTGGTTAATTGAGGTCAAATTTTGTGTTAAAGGAGGGTTAATTTCCCTCCCTTCTAAGAGAAGAGTCTCTATGTGGTTAAAAACATGTTAACATTGAGTCTTGTCTGTTTTGTTGATCAGTTGAAGTCAGAGCAATAAAATCCCAGGGGTGGAAAGGGTGCAAGGGGCTGTTGGGTTCATTTCCCTAATTTGGAGGCCAGACACATATAGGTGATGATCATACTGTACTCGAGCTGGGTGTAGAGATCAGCTCTGCCACATGCTGTTTGTTAATTTAATAAGATGAAGTGTGGCACCCAGGCTGAGTTCCTCAACACATTTTTTCATCTGTAAAATGGGGATTATAAATAATAATAGTACCTACCTTAAAGGGCTAGGCACAGAGCCCTAGATGAGTTGACATGTGTTTGAAACAGTTCTGGGTATATTGTGGTGCGAAACATTTGCAATTCTTTTTATATTACAAAGGCAAGGACATGTGCTGGATGTGTTTGCAGTCTTTGAAGCTGGAGAGGCCTGTGTTGGAAACTGTGCTCTGTCCCACCAGTTCCCTGACCTTGGGTAAGTCACATAAAGTGCGAGTCTTTTATTTTTTTCTAGAGTGGAAATGGGGCTATGAATTCCTAACACTGGTAGGATTATAAGGAAAAGGACAAGATTAAAGTAAACAATACATTATAAGCATGGTGGCTAGCACATGGCTAGTCTTCTCAATGAATATTTTTTAGAAAATATAAAAAGGATGAATATTGGATATCTTAGTAACTCCTTTAGCTTTAAGCACACATCTCTACACACAGCCACATACAAACATATTGGCTACACATTGGACTACTTTTTTTTTTTGAGACAGTGTCTTGCTCTGTTGCTGAGGCTGGAATGCAGTGGCACAAACATGGCTCACTGCAGCCATGACCTCCCGGGCTCCTGATTCTCCCACTTCAGCCTCCTGAGTAGCTGTGATGACAGGTGCATGCCACCACACCTGGCTAGTTTTTTAATTTTTTGTAGAGATAGGGTCTTGCCATGTTGCCCAGGCTGCACATTTAACTACTTTTACTTTTTCCTTCTTAACTTGTTGACGTATGGTAGAGAACACAACCTAAAGTCACCAAATAGGTGAAAAAATATAGATTTCCTTTTTTTTTTATTTTGTTTTTGACCCATTTCCTTAGGAAGGAAGTATATTCGTTTGTTAGGGTGGCCATAACAAAATACTATGGACTGGATGGATTCAACAACAGAAATTTATTTTTGGCTAAAAATTCAAGATCGAGGATTGCATCTTTCCAATTTCTGGCAGGGCCGGTTCCTCCTTGGTTTGTAGACAGCCGTCTTATTGCTGTGTCTTGCCATGGTCTTGTCTCTGTGGGCATGCGTGTCTGTACCCAAATCTCTTCTTATAAGGACATCAGTCCTAGCAGACTAGGACCCCACACTAATAACCTTCATTAACTCTGTAAAGGCCCTGTCTCCAAACACAGTCACATTGGGGGTTAAGGCTTTGACACATGAATTTTGGGGACATAATTCAGTTCATAACAGAAAGATATCAGTTTCTGTTTCCCCATTCATGTTGACTCATTTGGAGAAAATTTGTGTTATATTTACCATCTGCAAGCCACAGAAAGGCCTCAGAAGAAACCGGCACTGCTGACACTTTGATGGTGGACTTGTAGCCTCCAGAATTGTAAGAAAATACATTTTCTTTTGGTTTAATCCAACCAGTCTATGGTGCTTGTGGCAACACTAGAAAACGAATATACTCCTCTATCTGGATAATAAACACTATACTTAAAACATTTGAATATCTGCTATGTTCCAAGCAGTTGATATTTTGAATATTTTTATAATATTTCTGAATCTGTTGATCCTATTATCTGCATTTCAAAGGTGATCAGTTGAAATTTGAACCTCAAAGTCTTGCTGTATGTATTCTTTCATACTTTGATCATAAATCATGAATCTCGAAAATCATAAATCTGAGTTTTCTGCCTTTCAGTGATCTGTATGACTTCTTGATGACTCCTGTAAATATTTTCTCTAATTAGCAATAGAATGTAGATTGCATCCAGCACCAGGAAGAGAACAGTTATGTTGGAGCTAGTGAGAGGATCCCCTGGGACTTCTGGGACCTGTTTTGCCAGAGAGACATCATAGGCTCTCATTTGCTTTGGAACATACATTCGTAGCCAGAATTTATGCAACAGGTGTACTCCTGAAAATGTTGTATATAAATCACTTTGTAGGCTGTGGGAAAACATATTGGACGCAATAGAACTTACTCTTTAACTAAAACATACAAATCCATTTTTTAAAAATTTAATTTGATGAATTAATAATTCACCCTGTTTAACTTTGTATGAATCAGCATTTTCCTGTATTGGTCTCTGTGGTCAGCTTATGGTGAATTTTTACGTGTGTGATAATTCCATCTCCTCCCAGTCCCTCTCTCTCTGCCTCCAGTCCCCTCACACCCTTTCCTCTGACCTCAGACAAGTCAATGGGTTTTTTGTTTGTTTGTTTGTTTGTTTTTTAACCCTGCATAGATCATTGGCTGGATGAAGATCAGACAAGATCGTGAACATAAATGCACTTTGAAATCTACGAGGTGCAGACTGTTATTATTATGCTAGCAGGAGGGATGCAGTTTATTATTTCCCCTAGGAGACATTCTTTATTTCTATTTATTAAGCCCGATTATTGTAGCTTTTGACCATGTCTTTGTAACTTAATAACTAGATCAAAATAAGCTCCTGGAAATGGATCTTTTTAAATTATTTCTTATTCCTAGCAAGGTTGGCACAGGCTGGGAATAGAGAAGCTTTTTAATAAATTCTTGCTGATACAGGGACTTTCGGGCAATGGCAGTTAGAAGAAGATGGATTGCAAAATCTCTCTCAGTGACCAGCTGAGGGAACACAAGCTGTAAAAGGCAAGAAAGATTCACCAGTAGCAAAGCAATCAAAGAAACAGGTAAAAAGTGATGTCATACACTTTGATAGGCAGGTCCGATGAAGGAAATAGAAGATACTCGGCACAGCTTGGCATAGGACTGACCCTCCTAACCCTCAGGAAGTCATACAGAAGGAAGGTGATTTTAAAAAAATTATATACTTTCCCATCAGTACTACTAGATTTAAAGAGAAGCAGAATTTGGGGGTCTTAAGATAAATCCCGCCTGATGGGAGATGTTAGAAGGCTTCTCTCTGCCAGCAGCTCTTGGTTGGGGTATAGTTTTCTGGAAGAATCTTTTGACACATTCAAATGTGATATCCAAATGCTTGGCACATGTTATGAGAATCTGAAGTGGGGGAAAAAAAAACCCCACCAAACTGGATCTATTGAAACTTCAGGGGGTGCACATCAGAAACAAATGCAAAACTGCTCATGGGACCCAGTGTTCAAAATAGACTCTTTTGGAATTTGTTGAGTCTTGCTTGATGGCTTAGTAGATGATAAATCTGTGTAACTATTCCCTATGTGCGAGGGAGCAAGTGTATTTTGCCTCTTTTCCCCCCATTTCTGCTTTGCTATGCACTTTCCTGAGCTAGGCATACCTGTCTGGATTTCTAGTTTCCTTTCTCCAAATTTCAGAGGTATGTGCTTGTACTGTGCATGTGTGCATTTAAAACAAACATAGTTTCTGTTTGTTCTCTATTAGAACTCATCATTACTCATTAACTTCTGTGTGATGATTCTTCTAAGCAGATCCAAATGATTGTTGGTAAAAGTGCCTTTGTAGGTCATTTTAACTCAGGGATGGCACCTGTTTGGGTGTCTCCATGCCCAGTTGAAGGCCTGTGAAATCTGTTAGCTATCTGATCTGCTTTCTCCACATTAAGCTGGTTTTTATTTTGATACTTGCTGTTATTGTAGTAAGCCTGGATAGCTCTGTAACGAAGAAGAATTTTGAAAGATGAGGACTGTTTTCTCTGACTTTTTGACTTGTCATAGGGGCCAAGTGCAACTCACCCTGGCCTGTTTGTGATTCCCAGGAATTGGCATAGACCAGTTCAAATCTGCAGGTGGAGGCCCCCTGGGGAGGATGACTCAGAGTCGGGGTTTCCAGGTCCACTACCTCTCCTAGTGCAGGGGTTCTCTTTCAGGACTCACACAAAACCTTGGGATTTGGTTTCTGTAGGAAATTTCTTTTTCTGTCCAGATTACTCATCCCTGAAGGGTACCATCTAGGACTTCTGGTGAGGAGTCACCTGATAACTGTTGGATGTTTCCTTTGCCTTCAACTGTTCAACATCTCATTAAACCCTCCTGGTAGTCAGCCAAAGGGGGCTCAGGGACATGAGAAAATGCAGCCATGATCAGTGACAATGCTGAAAAACATCAAACCTAAGCCTGTGCTCTTTTCACCTTGCTGTGTGCTGTCAGGCTGTAACCTGAGGTCAACACTGTGCTAGTGTTCATTGGATGGTTGATGATGCTGAGGGTAGTAGCATAAAGAGGATGGAATATTATGTATTTCTTGAGTGAGAATGAGGCTCTGCTTAGCAAATTGGAGAGTGCTACATTCAGAAGAAAACCCTGGGACCAATAAAAGGAATGTCCTACCTGGCAGGTGGAAATCTTCTAGAAGAAAATCTTCTAGGGAATATTACAAGATAGGGTGACTTTGCAGGCCACGTCTCAGAGCTTTGAAGTCAAAGATGAATTGAAGTCCCTCCCCTCCCAGTTGGCATGACACACAAGCTTCTTCACAGTCTGACCCTTGCCTAAGGGTCCACCCTCTTTTCCCACAACTTGACCCACCTGGCCCTACATGGCACAGCTTGCTATTCACTGCTTTGGCATGCTCTTTCATGCCTGCTCGTGCTGCTTCCTTCTCCAAGCATGTTCCTACCCCTTCAAAATTTCCCCACATGTTGAAAAACATCAACTTATCCTTTAAGTCCAAGCTTATGTCTCATGTGTAGCCTTGGCTAGCGACTGTTCTTCTGACATAAACTCTTCAAGGATGAAGATGATGTCCTGCTTATCTCCCTAGGGCTCAGCACTCTGCATAATGCATGTAAGATCCCCAAATAACTGTTTGGTGTGAGGAGAGAGAGGCAGTGTGGGCCTCTGAAGGCCAGAAGACCTGGGCTCTTGTCCCCACATAGCCACTTCTAGATTTGTGAGCTTGGGAAAATCACTTACCTTTGAGACTCAGTTTCCTCATTTGTAAAATGAGGATAATGTTAAAACCACACTCACTAGGTTTTTGAAATGCAAGTAAGGTAAGAAATATAATCTAATAAATGGGATCTAGGTTTGAGAAGTAGGAATTGAATATACCAACATAAAATTAAAGACTGATAAATTATACTACATTGAGATGTTTTGATCCTCAAAAGATATCATAAACAAAGTGAAAAGACCAGCTGCAAAGTAGGAGATGATGAATGTAACACCAGTAACTGAAAAAATCCTAGTATTAAGAACTCCGCAAATCATTACGAAAAAATCTAACCAATAAATATGAGCAAAGGCACAAACAGGCATTTCACAGGAAAGGAGACACATAGGATGAATAAATATGTGGAAATGGAAGCTGATTCCACAGTGTGATGCCATCTTACATGCATCCGAGTGGCAAAATTTAAGAAGTTTGACATTTCTATGTTTTGAAAAGAATGTAGAACAATGGTTTTTCTGCTACTTTGCTATGGAAATGTAAACTGCTATAATCATTTTGAAAAGCACGTTGCAATTCTTTTCTGTTTTTAAGAGACTAGGTCTCACTGTGTTGCCTAGGCTGGAGTGCTGTGGCTTTTCATAGGCATGATCATAGCACACTGTGGCCTCAAACTCCTTGTCTCAAGAGATCCTCCTGCCTCAGCCTCCCAAGTAGCTGGGACTACAGGTGTGTGCCACCATGCCTGGCTGTGATTCTTTTATAAATTTGAATATTCACATTTGCTAGCATCCAGCAATTTCCTTGTAGGTATATACCTAAGAGAAAATCTTGCTTATGTGTACCAGGAGATGTGTATAAGAATATTTACAGCCAGTACTCTTTCTAATAAAAAATCAAATAACTCATACAGATATACTGACAGGGGAATGGATTAGTAAACTGTGGAATAGTGACATAAACAAATATTATATAATTGTGAAAGTGAATGAATTTAATGATAATATGGATAAATAATATCAACATAATTCTAAATGGGAAAAATAAGTCTGATACAGAGTTTGATGATATTGTGGTATTAAAGATTAAGAAAACTAAATGATACATTGTTATATATACATATACACGCAATATTATGACGAACCCCAGATTCAGGATGTTGGTTACCCCTGGTGGGGAAGAGGAGACAGAAGGATGACATATGTAGGAACATAAGATAAATATTAATTGCTGGAAAGGTTTCTGTTCTGGTTTAGGTGGTGTGTTATAGAAGGTCTTTATGTTTTTAAACAAATACCAAAGATGCAGTGTCATGGAGTGCCCAAGGATGGTCAATGAGTGTGCCATTGCTGATTCAATTCAATTCTATGTCTCTTTCCTGAAACACACATTAATTACATTTTTACCAAGCGTGTGCATCTCATGTGGCTGCATACTCCTGGTGTGTGGAAGAGCATGCTGGAGGGGGAAGAAAGAAGAGTAGGGTGAGCCTGGATTAGTTTATAATTGACGGCCAATGTTGGAGAAGGATCACTTGAAGCAATGTTCGATCTTGGGAAAGTCACTGCCCTACTTTGCCTCAGTTTCCCCAGGTTTGAAAAGAGAAATGCATTCAGTGGCTTGGAATTCCCCTTCCTTGTGTGACTCCTCTTCACTCCCCTTCTTACTCTGCAGGCATTTTTCTCAGGCTTCTCTTCTGTGTCTGTGTCCGTGTCACTGCCACAGAGACCACACCCCAAACACACCCGGGCCATCAGTCTGGGGAAGTGAAACCCAGCAGCCACGGGCAGAATTCTGGCTCCCGATCCTGTTGGTATCTATGTTTTCTGCTCCGACTGTCCAACCACATTTGTTAATCACACAATTTAGTGCCCTGTAAACAGGGCCACTGTTTCACTTCCCCACAGGCATTCTTGGAAATAGCAGCTGAGGAAGATTTGTTTCTAGTCATGAACCAAATATGAAGGTCACATGATTTTGTGATATTTTTTCCTTACCAGAGAAATATGGGAGGCTTAAGCAGGCCAACCTTCCAATTAATCCTAAGAACAACTGCCTTCGAGGTGGGTGAGCCTGAATATGATTCATTTTCTCAGTCATTTATCAAGGAAAAGAAACTGTCCGGTGGCCTCCAATAGCTTTAATTCATTGGAGGCTAAACTATAGCACAGCTGGTAGACCCCAGCTTCACAGGCGTGATCCGGACTGTGACCTGTATTCACCTTTGCTTTTGAGTGGAAATGTTAGACTATATAAATAGTGCACGCAGACACACGCACAGTGTGGGAGTTGGCATCTTTCTGCCAGTCACAGCACTGTGGGAAGCCCCATGTGGCCTTGCCCAGGTGCACTTATAATTTCTCCTGTTTCTCCTTGGCTATCGTAGCCTCATTTGTCTAATTCTTAGCTCTGCTGAGCAGAGGGCTCTTCCAGTCATCCAGTCCTGGTGGCCTGCCAGGAGTGGATGGATGTAGGAAGGGCTAAATGGTGATTTCCATCTCCACGTTTATTTCAAAACTTAACTCTGGAGTGAAGTGACCTTTTCAAAGTCCTGGGAACACCTCATCATCCCCACTAAGTGGGTGAGGAGGTCACTTTGGTCCAGGTTTTCCAAATTTCTTGGGCTTTGCCTGATGGATTCCCCATGATCAGAATGAATCCCAAGAGAGAAGTCTTTCACTCTGGCAGGAAATAGATTAGTTAAGGACAGACTTATGAATTTTTTTTCTGGAATGACGGTGATGTTCAGTTTCAGTGGTGACACACTAAGGGAGCTAAAAATCTAGCAAAAAACAAAACAAAACAAAATAAAAAAACAATGTTTTGAAGG
Source organism: Pongo abelii (assembly GCF_028885655.2). Lineage (NCBI taxonomy): Eukaryota > Metazoa > Chordata > Mammalia > Primates > Hominidae > Pongo > Pongo abelii. Next base: position 120,880,715 of record NC_071997.2, on the reverse strand, counting down.
ACTGAGCTGATCCTGAGCAATGGGTCGGGGCTCTGCAGACTTTGGTGATGTGGAACAAGGGAAAGGATAAGAGAACAACAGTGGAGTCATCTCAGAGATTATCTTTCTGGAAGATGACTTAGGGGTTTTCATTCCAGTTCCCAGGGATGTAAATGAAGAGAGATCCTATGTGCCTGGAAAGACATATTCAAGGTCACTTTTCCCAAAGGCATTGTGCCCCTGGCTTGAGGCCGGGATGCCTGTCCCGAGCAGAGTCAGCTCTGCCCTAGACCTCTTCCTGGTGATTCTGTCCATGCCATCAGCTGCTACACACCTGTTGAAGGCTCCCAAATCACTGGAGTCATCCCAGACCTCTCTCCTGGTTTGTTTGTTTGAGATGGAGTCTCGCTCTGTCACCCAGGCTGGAGTGCAGTGGCATGATCTCAGCTCACTGCAAATTCTGCTTCCCAGGTTCAAGCAATCCCCCTGCCTCAGCCTCCTGAGTAGCTGGGATTACAAGCATATGCCACCATGCCTGGTTATTTATTTATTTATTTTTTAGTAGAGATGGGGTTTCACCATGTTGGCCAGCCTGGGCTTGAACTCCTGATCTCGAGTGATCTGCTCGCCTCAGCCTCCCAAAGTGCTGGGATTACAGGCGTGAGCCACCATGCCCGACCTCTCTCCTGGGTTTTTGACTCATGCATCCAACAGAATCCTAGTTCTTATCCACCTCAGACCTTATGTCTGATTTAAATTGCCTGTCTTTCCCTGAACCCACTTGTCCTCTGATCTCTGGGACTGCCACCACCAATTACCAATTCACCTGGGCTAGACTTTGGATGTCATCTTGTATTAGTCAGGGTTCACTAGAGAAACAGAACCAATCAGATATGTGTCTGTGTCTATAGAAAGAGATTTATTAAAAGGAATTAGCTCACATGATTATGGATGCTAACACATCCCCAAGATCTTTAGGGTGAGTAGGCAAGTTGGAGACCCAGGAAGAGCAAACATTTCAGTTCAAGTCCAAAGGCAGGAAAAATCCAGTGTTTCAGTGTGAAGGTCATTAGGCAGGAGGAATTCTCTTGCTTTGGAGAAGCTCCGCCCTTTTGTTCTATTCAGGTCTTCAACTGATCAGATATTGCCCACATTAAGGAGGGCAATCTGCTTGACTAATCTCATGCAAAAACAGCCTCACAGAAACACCCTGAGAAATAGTTGTAGATCTGAGTGCCCTGTGGCCTAGTCAGGTTGACTCATAACATCAACCATTGCATCTTCCCAGGCCCCATGTCAGTCATCACGTCTTGCTTCCTGCCAGTAGCTCTCCTCTCTGCCCCTTCTTCCTTTTCTACTGGGCCTGCAACAGTTCAGCCAAAAAGCAGCACATTCCAATAACCTCCAAATCAGACTTCATGCTCCTCCATCCTCCACATCCAGCCTTTCCACTGCCCCAGTGCAAGATCTGAGACACACCCCTCACTTTCGACCCTCAGTGGCTCTCTGTCCCTGTGTTTCCTACAAAATAACAGCCAATCTCTTTTCATAGCACTCACAGCTCTGCATGGTCCAGTCCTAACTCCTTTCTAGCTTAAGTTCCCATTTCATTTCCACAGATACTCAGCTTCCACAGCAGCAAGTTCCTCCTCACTTTTCAAGCACTCCCATTCCTATACTCTCTCATCACAGTATTTCCATATTTTTGAGAATACTTATTGCTCATTTCATATCTTTAAGAGCTGATAGGCAGCTGTTCAGACCTCTCTGCTGCTGAAGTTAAGTGGGCCACTCACAGGTCTTTGCATTTTGACACTGGCCTCTTTACCCTGCCTCTGTCATGTCATTTCAGTCTCTTGCAAGTGTGTGCACACTGCCTTATTCTAGAAGATATGATTGGTGTGTGGGATTCATCTCTGTGCAGTTTAATGCAAGTTCTCTCAGCAAAGAATGGACATTAGATTCAGAAGAACTGTGTGTGAATCCTGACTCTAATACTTTCTTGCTGTGTGATGTGGAGAGACACTTAACCTCTCTGAACAACAGTTCCTTTATCTGCACAACAATATAAAAAATTTCATTTCAATATTATGAATAGTAAAGAAAATAGGTGCACAAATGCCCGAACAGCATCTGGATTCTAGTACATATTCATTGCTCTTGTTAGATCGAAGGGAAAGTGAATTTACCACTCTTCTCTTTTAAGATATTTAGTTATCACATATGGGATGTTAGTTTTCTTACGTATTATTTTCCCCTCATTTTACTTTGGTTCTCCTTAATGCGCTCTATCCTCAGCACAACTTTTAGGAGGACTTCAATTCATGTTATATGCTAGTAATCTTTCTTTCTTTCTTTTATGGCTATTTGACTTGAATTCCCACTTGAGAATTAATGCTGAGCAGTGTAAAACTTTTACGCTACAGAAGTATGCAACATGCTGTTGCCAACCACCATCAAACATGGCCGTGTGATGCGATGTGACTTCCGTAAGATGACAAGGGTGCCACTCTCTAGGCTTTGAAGGAACCAGTGTGAACCCCCACTCTGATTCTCCTCAGAAGAAACGAAGTGTTGAAAATTAGATTCAGCTGCAAGTGTTTGCCGCGTCACATTCAGAAAGACAGATCAGAAGCTGCTAGAGGCTATTTTCAGAGAACTCCTAATAGGTACAGAACCAAAATACAGACATGGTTGTTAACACTCTGGGAAATGCCAACTTCAAGCTGGATCTGAGCCAGCAGAGAAATTGAAAGTCCTAGATAGCTTATCTCAGAGCAAATCTGTATTATGTAGAAAGTGTGAGATGCAATTATATGGGAGAATTATACAGGAGTGCTCGTTCTCTGCTGTGCATCGCCATGGTGCCTTGAAACTGACGATATCAAGGTGCGTTTGACATTTCCTAAATCTTTATTTCCCTGGAGCAGGTCATTGTTCTTCCCTGTATTCTTTCCTATGCCTCCTCTTTAAACTCTACCCATTTTCTCTGGTCTGTCTCATGCTTTCCCAGGGCTTCACTCACCATATATCCCTAAACGAATAACTCATTATATATTTCTAGCCTTGAATTTCTTTTGAACTTCAGACCTGCCTTTCAAGTTCCCCACAAGCCACCTAAATTCAATACCTCTTCTTCCACCTCTGTTACCCAGCATTTGAGCATAAGTTCTTTGACTTCAAGCTGAGATCTTTTTCCTCTTTAAAACAACAACTTTCTTAAGGTACCTTTGCTAACTGAGATTAAACCACCCATTTAGAATATTTTTTTGGAAAGGTAACAGAAGTAGGTCTGTAGCATTGATTAGAATTTGGATTCAGAACCTGGGATCAAGTCTCAGCTCTGCTATCCTGCAGGAGCACGGCTGTCATCTTTTTCATCTTTAAAATGATGATCTGTAAAGGATGATAGCTGATAAGAAATTAGTCATTATGTTGTGATTACTGTGTGCAGGCTCTGTTCCCAGTGCCATATATATGTGTGGCACTTTGTATATATACAAACTGTTAAAGCAATGTAAATATGGCCTGAGAAGCACTCCATATTTCTCTGTTTGAGTCCTTGTGGATGAACTGAGACCTAACTTCATAGGCAGACAAGATTGAAAACCTAACTTAGGAATATGTGCCTGTAACAACAGCTGAGTCTTGGCCAATCCCAGTGGCCATACTTCAACCACTCATCGATTGCTAAGTGTTTAAACTATGTTTAAATAAGGCAAATACCAACCTGTAACCAATCCAGCTGTTTCTGTACCTCACTGTATGTCACTTCCCTTTTTTGTCTGTAAGGTTTGTTCTGACCACGAGACATATCTGGAGTGTCTCTGAATCTACTGTGATTTTGAGGGCTGTCCGATTTGCAAATCATTTATTGCGCAATTAAACTCTTTTAAATGTAATTCAGCTGAAGTTTTACTTTTAACAAAACTAATTTTATTCTCACAACAACTCTATGAGGATTGTGCTATTATTCAAATTCTAGGGAATGAAGTTACTGAGTTTGTGGAACCACCTCCCTTATGTGTTTGTCGTGGGTTACATGACACACCATGCAGGGTGCTCCTAGGTCAATGCCTGGCATATAGTAGATTAGTGTTCCTTGCCCTTTAAATTCCACCTTACCCCACCCAACAAGATTTTAAGCTTTGCTTGATGTCTGTTGTAGCATTTTGAGTTTTACAACAAATGTATTAAACATGGAATATAGTTCTTCAAATGTTCTGTGTCTCTTTGCAGATTGCCATTCATCCTCAGGGGGATATACGCACCTCTTGAGGTTGAGACCCATCTCCTGTGGAGGCGGTAAGTCACAGGAATGACCATTTTCTAATTTGACGTCATTCTCTTTCTTCTGAAGGCCTTTTCTGGGGTTGTCAGGGCATAAAGGAAGAACTTTAATAGACTCACTTCTGGAAAGTACTTCAATTCTGAAGTCCAGGTTTCTTTACTGGAATGCGATGGTGTTGCTGCATCAGGGGGACAGGAACATGGCCCTGAATTTCAGCTAAGTTATCCCCACCTGGCTGCAGGTCTCCCCAGCTCATCCCTCACCTATATTTGAGAAGGGCATGGCTGGTGGGGGGCAGTGCAGCCTGAGGTCAGAGAGCAGTTAGGCTTGGGTAGGTAACAGGGCCACACAGAGCTGATTTGATAGTCTTGGTTTTAAATACAAAATTGTGGTGTTGTTAGAGCTCAGCCCATCCAAGTCAATGGCTCCACTGATTCTGTCAGTACTGTCAATTCTCCTGGTATAATCTACCATTATGATTTTCATAGGAAGATGCAATAAGAGACAAGTCAGAATGCAGTTGAAGGCAGAACTTAAATGAGATGTTTTGTTTTTCCATGTATCCTTGGGAGAGACAAAGGTGCAGTCTTGCCTTAGGCTGTGGATGGGATTTGGAAGAGTTGGGAGGGAGTGGGAGCTGGGGAGAGCCGGCCACTGGCATCTCCTGGCATGGAGGTGACAGCCAAGGTCAAGGGCATACCTGTACGTTCAAAAGATGTGGGGAAATTCCACGTGGGCAGTGTTTAGGTTCTGACTTACCTAAACTGAACCAGTTAACATAAATGTGACTACGATGTAAATGTATGAAAGAGGCCTTCACAGCCTTTCCCCTCGGAACCCTGGATACTTGTGGTGGCTTTGTTTTGTTGACCAGAAAGATGACTGAAAAGGAGAATGGTAAGAAACAGGTCCAAATTTTCCATAAAATATCAAGAAAGAAATGAGAGAAGAAAGGGCCTGGACAGCCAGGTGGTCTACAGATTTTAGAGAGAATTTAGAAATGAATCAGAGAAGGGAGATTTTAGAGAAGAGTAGCTGTCAAAGTAAGTAAGATTTGGGGATAATAAAGTTTCTTTTAGAATTTTTGCTGTGTGTCTGAAAATGTAATTTTCCCATTGGTACCTCTGAGGAAATCCATTTCACACTTAAAGTGTTTTTTTTTTAAGCTTCTCCCCTTCTTCCTTGGGGTTGGGTGTGTCTTTTGGATACAGGGCAGTGTGGTATGATGGTTAAAGGCACAGACTCTTTAACCAGACTGCTAGGCATGTTCTAGCTTTACTGCTTCATAGCAGTGTGACTTGGAGCAAGTATCGAATCCCTTTGTGCCTCAGTTTCCTCATCCATGATATAGGGATACTCATTGTATTCCCCCAACAGAGTTGCATGTGGTGTAATTTGAAACTGACCCAATTGTTCCATAGAACTGATGTTTATAGTTTATTTTGAATAAGCATAAAAATTGACATTCCCCATCTTGAAACTTGAGAAACTGACATTTGTCTTATCTGAGTTCCTTTCCCAGGAAACCATTAGTCAGGCCTCTCAGATAGTATCAAGTAACTGAAATGTGCCAGATCACCGCATCTGGGCAATGAGAAGTCAGACCCCTCACCTATCATGACTGCCTAACCGACCATCTGCTGCCTGTTGACCAGCTCCTCTTCTTTACCCCTCCCTAATTCCTGTTTTTCTGCACGTAGATACATTTCTTCCCTGGTATATAAACCCCTAATTTTAGTCAGCCAGGGAGATGGATTTGAGACTAAACTCCCATCCCCTCAGCTGTAGCACCTGATTAAAGCCTTCTTCCCTGGCAATACTTGTTCTATCAGTGATTGGCTTTCTGTGCAGTGAGCAGCAGAACCTAGACCGAAACCCTGGTGTTTCAGTAACAAAATGAGGTATCACACGTAGAGCATGGAGGGCAGTGTTGGGACACAGTGAGAGCCATGAAAGACTGGATTGTTGAATTGTGACACCTTGTTGGCACCAGCTGCAGTGGGAATTTCAAGGAGTAATTATATCAGATTTTTGACTCGTTTTCTGTGATATTGCTTATTAAATAATAGCTATGGATCCAAGTCAAGAATTCACCACTGATATTTCTGTTGGCTCTAGGGTGCAAGGGGTGTGGATTAACCCTGTCTCAGGGTGTGGTGGGACTTGAAGTACCACCTCAGAGACAAAGGGAGACTGGGCAGGGTGCTGAGCTGGGAAAAGAAGATTTTTTAAAAAATGAAAGTGATCATGATAATCAGCTAATTCTGTCTTCAGGACTGGACATTTCAGATGGAGGACTGGTTTATCCAGCATTATAATTCACTAGTATGAGAAATTCTTTGAATTTCTCCTGGCAAAACTCCCAGCTTGATGGTTGCCTGATTTCTTAGCAGAGCTGAATGCTATCTGGAAGGGGAGGTCAGATGTGGCTGAGGAGACTGCACTAAGTCGAGGCTTGACTCTGTCTCACAGTTGGAGAAGTGTTGGGGTAAGTGATGGGCAAGAAAGGCTCAAGCCCCTTCTGGGAATTGACATGGAGGGCTGCTGGGAAGATGAACCATAGATACAATGTGGTCTCCTGAAAGACCTGGTGCAGGGCTACATAGGTAACTGAACCCTAGCTGTGGGGCAGCTGACAATCAAAGGCCCTGTGCCCTCATTTGCTTCTAGTTTGATAGGGCTGGTCACAAGCAGAGTTTCCATTGTAGCCTGATTCCTGCTGCCCACAGGACCGGCACAGGTGGGACGTAGTTGGTGGCAAACCCTGCTCTGTCCAGGACTCCGGTGAGGTGGACACACTAGGTATTTTCTCTGCTGGTAGCAAGACTTCTAGCAGCTGACAGCATTCAGAAGGGGAAAGACTTGGTGACACTTTAGCATTCTCGCTTTTTTATGGAAGAAATACATCTCCTCTTTGTGAACATCCGTACAGTTTACTAGTGGGTGACCCTAAAATGGGCAAAGATCAGAACATGTGTGTGTTTTCAACAATTCCTTCCAGTTCCTCTCCCAATTCCCTCAAAGAAGACTTTGAGACTCTGGCAAGTCCAGACTACCTTTTGAATGCATTTCGTGTGTCTTACCCTATACATCTCCCTTATGAAGGTTTTTCAGTGCTTTTTTTGGGTGGGTATATCTCTTGCCACAATATTCACAGAGACGGGCCATGGTACAGCCTCAGTTCAGCAATTGATGTCCTGGCTTCCATGACTCTGCCTGCTACTTTCCTTACCTGATAGGTACACACACCTAAGTTACTCTGTGCTAAGAGGGAAAGGAACACAGGAGCTAATACAATCAAGTATGGCAGCCAATGCCTAGCGTAGTAAGGTGCCATAGCAAGTGAGGGTGTGTCCATGCTTCCCATGCTAAGTAGGAAGTCTAAAGCTGAAGGTGTGGCCCTGTGAAGACAAATAAGAGGAGAACTACAAGAAAGCTGGGGCAAAGCAATGTCAGACCTAAGTGGCATGTAGGGGACAATCTGAGATCAGAGGCTGCTGGGCCAAAAAAAAAAAAAAAAGTTTGAGAAAAATGAGAGGTTGGGGCAAAGTGGGCCATGAAAACACAGTACTCAAACTCAGAAGTTGGTTCAATGTCGAGGTAAGTTTTCTCATTTATTTACAATCCCATTCATTTTTCTGGTGTATATATGTATAAAATTCCTAAAAGTAACTGATATGATTTGGCCATGCCCCCATCCGTATCTCCTCTGGAATTGTAGTTCCCATAATTCCCACATGTCATGGGAGGGACCCAGTGGGAGGTAATGGAGGCAGTTAATCCCATGCTGCTGTTCTCATGACAGTGACTGAGTTCTCATGAGATCTGATGGTTTCATAAAGGGCTTTTTGCCCCCTTTGCTCATTCTTCTTCTCCTTGCTGCTACCATGTGAAGAAGAACATGTTTGCTTCCCCTTCCACTATGATTGTAAGTTTCCTGAGACATCCCAACCCTGCTGTACTGTGAGTCAATTAAAACTCTTTCCTCCCCTTCTGCGTGGTCACACCGAGCCAGTGCCTGGGCCTGGAACTGGGCCACAGCTCCCCAGCTTTGCCCACCACTTCCCTACCATGGACCCCTGCAAAGTGAACGAGCTTCGGGCCTTTGTGAAAATGTGTAAGCAGTATCTGAGTGTTCTGCACACCGAGGAAATGCTCTTCCTGAGGGAGTGGGTGGAGAGCATGGTGGGTAAAGTACCATCTGCTTCTCAGAAAGCTAAATCAGAAGAAAATACCAAGGAAGAAAAACCTGATAGTAAGAAGGTGGAGGAAGACTTAAAGGCAGACGAACCATCAAGTGAGGAAAGTGATCTAGAAATTGATAAAGAAGTTGTGATTGAACCAGACGCTGCTGCCCCTCAAGAAATGGGAGATGAAAATGCAGAGATAATGGAGGAGATGATGGATCAGGCAAACGATGAGAAAGTGGCTGCTATTGAAGCCCTAAATGATGGTGAACTCCAGAAAGCCATTGACTTTTTCACAGATGCCATCAAGCTGAATCCTTGCTTGGCCATTTTGTATGCCAAGAGGGCCAGTGTCTTCGTCAAATTACAGAAGCCAAATGCTGCCATCCGAGACTGTGACAGAGCCATTGAAATAAATCTTGATTCTGCTCAGCCTCACAAGTGGTGAGGGAAAGCACACAGACTTCTAGGCCACTGGAAAGAAGCAGCCCATGATCTTGCCCTTGCCTGTAAATTGGATTATGATGAAGATGCTACTAGTGCAACGCTGAAAGAAGTTCAACCTAGGGCACAGAAAATTGCAGAACATTGGAGAAAGTATGAGCAAAAACGTGAAAAGTGAGAGATCAAAGAAAGAATAGAATGCGTTAAGAAGGCTCGAGAAGAGCAGGAGAGAGCCCAGCGGGAGGAAGAAGGCAGACGACAGTCAGGAACTCAGTATGGCTCTTTTCCAGGTGGCTTTCCTGGGGGAATGCCTGGCAATTTTCCCAGAGAAATGCCTGGAATGGGAGGGGGCATGCCTGGAATGGCTGGAATGCCTGGACTCAATGAAATTCTTAGTGATCCAGAGGTTCTTGCAGCCATGCAGGATCCAGAAGTTATGGTGGCCTTCCAGGATGTGGCTCAGAACCCAGCAAATATGTCAAAATACCAGAGCAACCCAAAGGTTATGAATCTCATCAGTAAATTGTCAGCCAAGTTTGGAGGTCAAGTGTAATGCCCTTCTGATAAATAAAGCCCTTGCTGAAGGAAAAGCAACCTAGGTCACCTTATGGATGTCGCAATAATACAAACCAATGTACCTCTGACATGTACATCAAGAGAGCTGGGGTGCTTTGAAGATAATCCCCACCCCTCTCCCCCAAATGCAGCTGAAGCATTTTACAGTGGTTTGCCGTTCAGGTATTCATTCAGATAATGTTTTCCTACTAGGAATTACAAACTTTAAACACTTTTTAAATCTTCAAAATATTTAAAACAAACTTAAAGGGTCTGTTCATTCTTATATTTTTCTTTACTAATCATTTTGGATTTTTTTCTTTGAATTATTGGGCAGGGAAGATACTTATATATGGAAGATTATTGCTCTAATTTGAGTGAAATAAAAGTTATTAGTGCGAGGCAAACATAACTCATTTGAGGATAAAGTTTGTGTTGGATATATGGTTCCTGATGCATTTTGACTTGTCTTTTTAAATGCTTTATCTTTTTCTTTAAAGATTTATTTCAATAAAACTAATTGGGACCACCCATATTTCAGTAGGACCTGGGTAGGGATTGGAAGTACTTGGCAGGACAGCAGCAATCTTGTTGTGTTTTATATAACACGCATCCTTGGGCAGGTTACCCTTAAATCTTACACTGTGGTGAAGGGATGATTTTTTTTTGTAATGCTGCGGTAGAGTTGGAGTACTTAGTTCTCTTCTTGTCCAGTATATCTAATAAGTGTTTCATATTATTTCCATATAAGGGAAATAAGGGAGTGCTTTTCTTTTTATATTTCTATGCTTAAAATTCTCTTTCCTAGTCAAAAATTGCCCAACTCTGTGTTTGCTTTCTGCTTGTTACATTTTTCTCCCTTACTTTTCTTGGGCTAAAGACAGGCTTTTTCCATCAGCATCATCACTGCTATCATCATTAACAGCATAATTATACAAGCATATTTAATGCTGAGTTTAATTTAATATGCAAAACATATGGTAATTGTAGGGTAATACCCACAACAACTGTAGTTACTTTCTTGGCCATGAGAATGCTTATTTAAGTGTTAGACTTCCATTCTGGCAAAATCTTGCCATATCAGAAGACATCGGAAAGAGGGATTTCCTTTGGTGTTTGGTCTTCTACTTAGAAAATACCTATTGCAGTTAGAGTTTATCTTGTAGTATTCATCTTTGTATTCTGAAGATAATAAGGTTTGAATTAAATTGATATACACAGAGGGGAACCAATTTTTTTGATCCAATGTGAATTATAAATGAGATAATCCACAGTTATTCATTGTGGAGTTGTTGAGACCATGAAAGACTCATTGTCTTTGTATTCAGCTCTTCCTTAAATAATGTAACCATACCCCCACCTCTGCTTGCTTTCCTTCCCTCCCCTCCAATGATAAAGAAAATGATAAATTTTCTGTTGTGCATTCAATTCTTATTTTAAATAAAACTAAATATTGGCATTGTACCTGACATTGCTACATTTCTACCAATGTTTCAATTAAAGTGCTGGTGTTTAAAAACATTTTCAAGGGATAAGACCTTCCGTACTTTGCTTATTTGAAGAATCAGTGGTAGGAGCAGTGAAGTAAATTCCATGGAGTACATTTCTAAAATAGCACATTTCTGAAATCACAAATAAGTTTATTCAGGTTCTAACCCTTTGCTGTACACAAGCAGACAGAAATGCATATGTTACATAAATTAGAAAAAGCTATTATGCTGGAGCACGCTTTTTAAATCCTTTAAAAACACTCACCATATAAACTTGCCTTTGAGCTTGTGTGTTCTCTTTGTTAATGTGTAGAGTTCTCCTCTCTCAAAATTGCCAGTGTGTACTTGGCTTAACTCAAGAACTGTTTCTTCTGGATTCCTTATTTGATTTATTTAACCTAATTATATTCTAATATTGCAAATATTACTGTAAGTGGGTAAAAGTAAAATTCCTCTTCTGAAAAAAAACACAAACAAAAACTCTTTCCTTTATAAATTATCCAGTCTTATGCCTTTATTAGCAGTGTGAGAATGGACTAATACAGTAACATTGGGTCATAATAAACATGATAAGCAAAGCTGAAAGAGTTAGTTAAATTATTCCAGGGATCACATCTATCCTATCAAACTTACTTTTTTCCTTTTGGGAATCACGTTTAAAAATACAAGGGTTTCACATGTGCATTACTCATTATAGCAGCCATTACAAGCATATTCTGAATCTGACATCTAAGCAACATTTTGACATCTTCGACCTGCAGAGTTGGGAGGCACCAAAGAGACCACTTCACTTCACAGGTGGTAAAACTGTGGCCCAGGTAATGTGCGTAAACTGTTGAGGATTACATGGGTTGAACTGGAACCTCTGTCTATTAGATTGAGTTGTATCAAATTTTATTTGGAAGATGAGTATTGATTTCTTACTCTGCTCTGGGCTTATTTAAATTCATATTAAGAAAAAATTAAAATAAGCCGTATGTCATGGCACACCAACAGAGGAATATCAGTTTTCTATTAATAATGTTTACATTTTATAATGTATCAAGGTTTTCCAAGTGTTTTCTAAGTGAGCTCAATATTGGAAAGACAGATATCACTTTTAGAGAGAAGGAAACAGATGTCCAGAGTGACCAAGTGACTTGGCCGAGGCCTCACCATTTAGGAAACAGTGAGAGCCAAGTTCCACACTTGTGTGGTGACTTATTCTCTGGTCCACTCCACAGATGCCTGGGACAAACCTCACCAGGTTCTTCCTTCCAAACCTGATGTTTTTTCCTGGATGATGAAGCATTTTGTCTACAGGTGTGTATATGTGGAAGAGAGAAATGTGATTTTTTTTTCCTTAAGTCATTCTCAGAGCTTTTATCTCTCTATCAGTTTCTGACCTTCACCTCCCTTCTTCTTCTCACTCATTTTCCTTTCTTATCACATATTAGCTCTAGTGTTTTCAGTTTTTATCATAATACATTTTGTAGATGTTTGTAGACTAATACAGAAGTTGCCAAACTATGGCCCACCACTTGTTTTTTAAAATAAAGCTGAAATAAATAACAACTTCGTTGAGATACGATTTATGTGCCAAAAAATTCACCCTTGTAAAGTATACAATTTAGAGGTTTTTAGTATATTTAGAGATTTGTGCAATCATGACCAGTGTAAGACAATTCCATCACCTGGAAAGAAATCCTATATGCATTGAGTAACTCCCCATTACCCCAGGCCCCACCTAACCCTAGGCAACCACAAATCTACTTTCTGACTCTATGAAACTGCCTATTCTGAACATTTCAAATAAATGGAATTATACAAGATACAGTCTCTTGTGACCAGTTTCTTTTAGGTAGCATGATGCTTTCAGGGTCCATCCATGTTGTAGCACTCAATGGTACTCCATTTCTTTTTATACTGCTTAGTAGTCCACAGTGTGGACATACCACATTTTGTTTACATATTCATCTGTTGATGGACCCTTGGGTTTTTTCCATCTTTTGACTATTATGAATAATGTTGCTATGAACATTCATGTACAAATTTTTAGGAGCACATGTGTTTTCATTTGTCCTGGATATATACCTAGCAGTGGAATTATTGGTTCATATGGTAACTCTGTCTGATATTTTGAGGAATTGCCAAACTTATTTTTCAAAGTAACTCTACCATTTTACAATCCACCCAGCAATGAATGAGTGTTCTCATTTCTCTACATCTTTGCCAAAACGTGTTATTTTTCATTCTGCTTTACAATACTTTTGTGGACTGGTATTTTGTCTGTCTTCTTTATTTTCATCATTTTAGTGGGTGTAAAGTGTATATCATCATATTTTTTATTTGAATTTTTCTATTGGCTAAGGATGATGAGCATTTCTTCATGTGCTTATTGGTCATTTATGTATCTTCTTTAAAGAGATGTCTATTTAAATCCCTTGCCCTTTAAAAAATTGGGTTGTCTTTTTGTTGCATTCTATGAGATTGTGTATATATATATATACACACACACACACACACACACACATACACACACATACACACACACACATGGATATTCAGGAACCAAATCCCTTATTAATGTGATTTGCAAGTAATTTTTCCCATTCTGTGGGTTATATGTTCACTTTATGATGATGTTCTTTGAAACCCCAAAGTTTTTAATTTTTATGAACTCCAATTTATCTATTTTTTTCCCTTTATCATTTGTGCTCCTGGTGTCATATATGGATTGAAACCATTGCCTAACCCAAAAACACAAAGAGTTACTCTTATGTTTTCTTCTATAAGTTTAATAATCTTAGCTTTTATATTTAGGTATAGGATCCATTTCGAGTTGATTTTTCATACCTGTGAAGTAGTGGTCCAACTTCATGTTTTACATATTGTTTGTTTGTTTGTTTGAGATGGAGTCTCCCTCTGTTGCCCAGGCTGGAGTGCAATGGCATGATCTCGGCTCACTACAACCTCTGCCTCCAGGGTTCAAACGATTCTCCCAAGTAGCTGGGACTACAGGTGCTTGCCACCATGCCTGGCTAATTTTTTGTATTTTTAGTAGAGACGGGGTTTCACCATGTTAGCCAGGATGGTCTCGATCTCCTGATCTCGTGATCCATCCACCTCGGCCTTCCAAAGTGCTCAGATTACAGGTGTGAGCCACCACGCCTGGCCACATATTGTTTTAAAACAACAATTTTGTAAAACATCCAGTTGTCCCAATGCCATTTATTGAACATACAATTCTTGCCTCCGTTGAATTATCTTGTCATGCTTGTTGAAAATCAATTGATATAAGTATTATTCCCTTCCATTTTAATAGCTGGCCTTAACATTCCCATTCATGATCTTATACCTTATCCCATTCAAGGCAATACCGCTGGCTCACCCTTGTATAAACAGATCAAAGAGAGCCTGTCTAAAAGTTTCAGTGTATTTATTTTTAAACTTGGAGAAGGGAAAGTCTTTCTAGGCAGCATAGAAAACCCAGAAGCTATAAAAGAAAAGATATATACGTATGACTGTATACAAAGTTTGCATTTCTGTTTGGCACAGAAGAGCTCAAACAAAGGAAAACAAACACATCTGGGGAACGGATCTGCAACAAATAGGACAAATGAAAGGCTAATTTTCTTCATCTTTAAAGAGCCCACCAATAAGACATTTATAAATTAATAGAAAACCCAATAAAGAAATATGAACAAGTACATTTAAAAGGTGTTCAATATATCTCTTAGTTAAGGAGATGCAAATAAAAATTATGAATTACTGTGTTTTTTCCTTAGGAAGGTAAACATTAAAACACTGGCTCATGGAAAGTGCTGCTAGTGACTGGCTGATGGGGTGGAGAACAGATATGCTCACAAATTATGGGGGTACAGGTTGTTGCTACTATTATGGATTGTAATTTGCCGATGTTTGTTAAAATACAAATTGCTCATATTTTGATCTACAAATTTCATTGCTATGAATACCTGCTAGAGTGAAGAAAAAAAAAAAGGAAAACAAGCTTGGAAGCAGCGTAAATGTTTAATCAGGAATATTAAACAGTCATCAGGTAGCTTCATGTATCTTAATATGGAAAAATCTCTAAAAATATTTTCAGGGGAAGATTTAAAATACTGTAAAATGCACATCATATGGACCAAATTGTATAATTTCCCCCCCACAAATCAGAACTTCCACAAAATCATGTGTTTCAGGAACACAGACCATGAAGTGAAATCTCATCATATACACATTTTAAAAATGTAAATATAAAATGTGTAAAAACAGAATGTAAAGGTAAACATGCCAAGTGAAAATTAAAAATTATAAGTGCATTCGTAAGTTTCAGCATAACATTAAGTCTAAGCATAGTGTGTGTATGTTGCTGTTCTTAAAAGGATGCAGTAAGCATCTGATGATAGTGATTATCGTTTGGGGGAGGGACCAAGAAGGGAAAGTTGTATGTACTTTTCATTTTATAACATTGCACACCACTGAGCAGCCTCATCCAATGCAGGGTATTATTTTTACCTTAAAAAATATGGTCAACTGGGGCTGGGAGTGGTGGCTCACGCCTGTAATCCCAGCACTTTGGGAGGCCAAGGTGGGTGGATCGCGAGGTCAGGAGATCAAGACCATCTTGGCTAACATGGTGAAACCCCGTCTCTATTAAAAATACAAAAAATTTAGCTGGGTGTGGTGGCGGGTGCCTGTAGTCCCGGCTACTCGGGAGGCTGAGGCAGGAGAATGGTGTGAACCTGGGAGGCGGAGCTTGCAGTGAGCCAAGCTCGTGCCACTGCACTCCAGCCTGGGTGACAGAGCGAGACTCCATCTCAAATAAAAAGATCAATTGGGATTATTTGAGTGGTGGGATGATAAGCCAATATTTTCGGCTTTCTAGATCTCTGTATTAAAAACAAGTTATAGTTTTTTTTTTTAAATTAACATTCTTAAAATACCTACCAGTTGTACTTTACCAACTGCAGTCAAATTTCTAAAGCTTGTTAGGTGATGGGGCTGCTGGAAGCCATGTGCTTATGAGAGAATGTATTCAATGTTGACATTCATCATCTGCTTCTTTTTAAATAATTTTGGTAAACTATTCCTAACATAAAATTTACAACTTAACCATTTGTAAGTGTGCCGCTCAGTGGCATTAGGTACATTTACATTGTTGTTCAACCATCTCCACAAGTCTTTTCATCATCCCAGACTGATACCCTGTCCCCATTTAATAATAGTTCCTCATCCCTCACTCCAACTCCTGGCAACCACCATTCTGCTCTTTGTGTCTATGAATTTGGCTGCTCTAGGTACCTCACGTAAGTGCAATCATGCCATATTTGTCCTTCTGGGACTGGTTTGCTCCACTTAGGATAATGTCCTCAAGGTTCATCTGTATTGTGGTGTGTCAGAATTTCTTTCCCTTTGAAGACTGAGTAATATTCCATTGATGTATGTGGCACATTTTGTTTCTCTGTTGATCAATTGATGAACACTTGGGTTGCTTCCACCTTTGGCTATTGTGAATAATTCCGCCGTGCATATGAATGCACAAGTGTCTGTGTGAGACCCTGCTTTCAATTCTTTTGGAAATATGCCCAGAAGTGGAATTTCTGGATCATGTGGAAATTCTATATTTAATCTTTTGAGGGACCACCATACTGTTTTCCACAATGGCTGCACCATTTAACTCTCCTAATAGCAATGCACAAGAGTCCCAGTTTCTCCACATCCTTGCCAATGGTTATTTTATGTATGTGTGTGTGTGTGTGTGTGTGTGCGTGCGTTTTCTGATAGTGACCATTCACATGAGTGCAAGGTGATATCTCATTGTGGTTTTTATTTGCATTTTTATCTGCTCATTCTTACAGCAAACATTCACTGCCAGCTCACAGGTGCCAAGACCTGGGACACGCACTAGTGCCCAGAGGGGCCCTGCTGTCATGGCCCTCAGAGTGGGGTGGGGGGACTGATAAGCAAATGCAAGCTGGCATTACCCCTCCTGGCAGGCAGTGAGGGGTGGCCTGCACGTGGCACTGTGGGAACCCTGAGGTGGTATGATGCTCGTTTGTTGGGTCATCTCCAGGACTTCCTAGTAGGCTAGAGATAGTGAGTTCCAAATACTTAGGAAAAAATTATAGAATAACACTTAACAAAAAATTATAAAATAACACCTAACAGTGAGAAATTTCTACTCGTTTACTTATTGTTCTCTCTGCAAGCTGGGAAAAGACAAGCATTCTTTGATTTTGGTGTTAGAACGCGGGGTTCTTTGGAACATGTTCCAAACACCACAGGCTCAAATGAAACATGTATTTCCACAGAGATGAAAGAAAAGGAAGGGTAAAATATCTCCTATGCAACTGCTTTGTATGCAGCCCAGGCTGTGAGGAGGAACAGTTTAGGCAACAGCAACACAACCCCCTGGCATTTGCAGAGGGCATTTAACTCTTCAAAGCACTGCCTCATAATCAAAGGAGATGGTGTCCATGCTGAGAAAAGGTTATCACTTTTTTTTTTCTTGGTCTATAATTACTCATGTGCTTCATGCACCTGGTGGAAATTATATTTAACAGTATATGCAAATGCTTATTTCCTGAATGAATTTACATTTTCTTAGCTACTTTCTACTGTTCTCTTAATGTGGACTTTATTAACCAGTTTTTATGCATTTTTGTTGATGTTAGCTTCTTGGCTAGTAACATTCTCATTTGGAGCTATCTTGGAGGTAGGACATAAAATGTATATGTGTTTGTAAGTATAACATTCTTGAAAAATCAGTTATTAAAAAACAAAACAAAATATTTTATAGCCAGAGTAGTGGAAGTCTAAGCTTCCACTACTTTCTTTTTAATGTCGTTGGTTGATAGGTATTATACAAGTAATTGCTACATTTAAAAAATTGATGAGGTTTAGTGTTTACTCCTGCTGAGTGAATTTTTTTCAGAATACCAAGCATTCTTTCTGTCCTCTGAGTCATAGGTCAAAAAGTGGCTCTTAGATTCATGTATTTACTCTTTCTGGAAGCTTCTGCCTCCATTGTGCAGTTGTAAAAGTGTTCTGGTTTTTTTAGGGGGAAAGGGAATGGGGTGTGATGCCTTATAGGTGAAAAGGTTTCTCTTACCCCATCAAGACACAGGGGGTCCCAGAATGGTGTGAGCTTTGGCAGCCTGGCTAGTTTCTTCAGGCCATGGGAGGAAGACAGAGCAGCAATGTTCAGGGACCGGATGTGCCCAGAGAGGCTCCCAGAGCACTGCGTCCACTGCAGGATCTTTTTGATTTTTGATTCATTCAAGAAATATGTATTTATTATCTCTATTATGGGTTGACTTCTGTCCCACCAAAAGTATGTTGGAGTCCTAGCCCCAGGTGCCTGTGAATGTGACCTGATTTAGAAATTGGGTCTTTGCAGGTATAATCAAATTAAGATGATGTCATATGAAATCAGAATGAGCCCTAATTCCATATGACTGCTGCCCCTCTAAGAAGAGGAGAAAAGACACAAACCCAGACTCAGAGAGGATATCACGTGAAGATGGAGGGAGAGGTGGGAGTGATGTGTCCATGAGCTAAGGAGCACCAAGGATTTGTGGTAAACCCCCAGAAGCCAGGAGAGAGGTAGGACATGGATTCTCCCTCAAAGCCCGCAGTAGTAACCAAGCCTAAAGACACCTGGGTTTTAGGCTTCTAACTTCCAGGACTGAGAGAGAATAAATGTCTGCTGTGTATTGCCATCAGGTCTATGGTGATTTGCTATGGCAGCCCCAGGAAACTCAGACAATGTCCAATATCCCAGATGCCATTTGGCACCGAGAAGCGTTAGGTAAAGGGGACAGTGTCTTTGCCCTGAAGAGGTAACACCAATGGAGGAACAGACCCATGGAATGGGGGCAGTGGGTCCCATGTGGAGGATGGTGGGCTTTGGAGTCAGACCGAAGCAACTTCCAGTTGGGAGCTGATTTTCTTAAACTTTTCGGAGTTTGGGGTTTTTCCTTTTTACAGTGCAGGGCACCAGTGTCCTTCTCATGGGATTCCTGGTGGACGGGTGAACACAGGTGTAGAGTTGAATGAGTTTGACCAGGGCCCAACCCACCGAAGGCCCCCAGCTAACACTTGCTATGGAAGGCCTGGGCACACCCTCCTCACTCAGGTCATCCGTTTAGAGTCAGTCTCTGCTCTTTCAAATTCACTTTGGTAATTTTTGTCCTTGCATGGTGTTTATTTAAGGAACCATTCGTTTGGTTGAAACCTCACAACATTTAGGTTTTGGCTCAATGCATTGGAACAATCTAGAAGGTATTTATAGCTAAAAACGTTTGTGCACCCCAAACCACATTATTTTACATCTCCTAACACTTGAACGAGCTCTGGTTTGGTTTGGATCTTTAAACCTTCTTGTGGTGTGGAGGAGACTGAATTTTCCAACATCCCTCTCTCATCTCTGTAAATATCTTGGTCCCACCCCATCCAGTCGGCCCGAGCTGCAGTCTTCATCAGGTGACGCACAGGCAGCCCGATTATAATAACGTGGGCAGATGCTGTGTTGAGGAGCCTTGATGGCCATTATTGGCAGATATTGGGCAAGACACTTTAATAGCTCACAATCTGCCTTTCTCTGGACTCCCTTCAAGTCCTTTAACAGACACCTTCTATGGACAAAAATTGGTCTTCATTTTTGGGTCTTGGCAAGACAGAAACACAGAAAAAAGCATTTCTTCTGTTTCTTCTATACACCTGTGTAGGAACAAGCCAGGATTTATGAAGTTTGTCCTTTTTGAAAGACTCATTTTATTCCTAGCCAATACCATGACCTTAACGTGCATTCCAGCAATATCTCCAAAGGCAGCAGAGGGAGTGGGCCACAGAGGCATCAGTGCTGCCTCGTCGGGGACTGAAATCAGGCCAGAGCAGACAGTGGAGAAAGAAATATTTGGAGAAATAAGAACTGTGTTTTTATTCTTTTGTTGCCAAAAAGCCAAAACCAAAGTTGGAATTTTGTGGTTCCAGCACTTTTTGTGCCTCCCAGTCATTTTTCACAGATGGTTCTGGTTTAAGGAGAAGGCACTTTATCCACCAGAGGGAACGAGGCCCAGCGAATGTGCCCAAGCTGCCCATTCTCATGCCTTGGTTTACTCCGCAGCTGGAGAAGATGAGAGCTGAGAGAAGATGGCTCGAAAGCCACCAATTAGGATGCAAAAAGGGAGCAATAAAATTACTCTGCAACACTGAAACTTGAACTTTCCTTTACACGATGTCACCTTGGGAGTACCAACTGCAGAGTCAGTCGCGTGTTTCCTGGAGCCCACCTCCTACAAAGCTGAAGCTCACGTTTGGGCAGTTCTCAGTTTGCTTCTTTCTTTTCATTGGCTTCTGAGCAGCTTGGTGCCTTGCCATGCATCAAGACTTTAAGATAAATGGGGCATAGCAAAGGTGGAGGTGGCATCACCTTTTCCATTCACTCCTGAGTGGGTGAAGCCTTTCCTGACCACGTCTCTCTTCAGCAGCCCCTTGTCACACCCAGACTTTTGCCCCTTCTCACCCCTCATCACCTCTCCTTGAAATCTCCCACCTTCCTACCAAGTGAGGTGGCTCGGTGTGTCAGGAAAGCCGGGCTGCCCCTCATACATCATCGCAGCTCCCCTTTCCCCACCAACCCAGCACTGTGGAAGGAAGCCCACGTCTTTCTCAGCATACTCCTCTGCGATGCCTGGGCCATTTTCTTTGTCTTGTGTATACTGACTTGTTGGCTTTATTAGCAAGTTTCTCCTCCCTTTTCAGCATCCAGCACAGTTGTCCCCTCCTCTAGGAGGGCCTTTTCTTTCATTCCTCATAGCATTGGCACCATTTCTTTATGACAGCTTTTAACACTTTTAGGTTCTAGTTATTCACTTAAAGTTTGGACTGTGGATTTCACTCTAGGGAAGAACCATGCTATTTAGCACTGCATTCTCAATGGCTAGTCATATCTGGTGCATAAAAAGCAGTCAATAGCTGGTTCTTACAGCCTTATAGGTAAACTTACAGATTAGAGACTTTCCTCTGACACATCCAATTATCTATATGGCTTTAACTTTTAGGCATATGTCACCTGACCTAGTGCAGCATATCTCATTGAGTTCAAAATTGAGAAAAAGTGGCATATATTCCACTTACACAGTGAGTTGCAATTCACATTATACTTTCATGAATGCTTTGATTTGGGGCCTTATCCATGGGAAACAGGAAGGGCATACACTCAATCCAGGAAATGAATATTGTCATCCCCATTTTACAGATGAGAAAACTGAGACTCACAGCAGTTTGTTGATTTCTTCCTAGTTACAAAGAGAGTAAATTCAGAGCTGGGCCTTGTACCCGGGCCATCTGAATCCCAGCTCAAATTTTTTTAACAACATCGTATTGTTGTTGTTAGAAAAGCATAACAATCATTTTGTGGGTTTTATAAAATAAAAGAAAACCACAACCCTCCATGATAACAACCATAACAAAGCCCTTGAACCCTTCGGGGCAGATGCTATCTATATTTATGGGTGCAGCATGTGCTGAAATGCCACTAGTGTGTGAGCAATGCCCAAACCCCGGGCACACAGGACTGGCTGTGTTGGGCAAACATCGTCACAGCTCATCAAGCTCAAAGATTTGCAAACATAAAACGTTTTCCAAGACTTGTCTCCATGAATGAGTGAGCCAAGCCCCTGGGGTGTGGCTATGTTGTTCCATCAAACCAAACCCCAAAACAGACCTTGGTGGGGTTTCAGGTCTTCTATTTGGGAATAAAGGTATGATTCATAATTATTTGGTCCAGGTGTGCAAGTGCAGGCCAGACCTTCCTTCAGAGCCAAGCTGGGCTGATTGACGCTAGCGTTCCTCTTCTACAGGCCCTTATAGCGCTATTTCCAGGTTCGTTTTGGGCAGAGATGCAGGGGAGGCTATAAAAGCCAAATTCGCCATTCAGACGGTCTATGGTTTATTAAGTGGGTTTAGATGATGTCTCAATACTTACGGGTGAGATCTTTTGGATCCTTAGGTTACCCCAGGTACTTAGGTCAAAGGCAGTCTTGGCCCTCTGTGGGTCCTTTAAAATAAGGCTCAGGGAGGGTCACTCTATGTCTAACTGAGCCAGTGAACCCAAAGCAACACGTTTGCGTTGGAGAAACTCATCTGCGGCACATGTACCTGGTCCCTGCTCATGTCTGGGCTGCCCAGTTCTCCTCTCCCCTTTCCCCAGCTCAGGCCCTATCAGTTTCCTCTTCCTTCTTGAACCATGTCATGTGACTTCTCCTTGAACAAACCCCAATGGCTGGCCTAGCTCTCTGACTCTACCCTGCCTCTTAAAATATCAGCTGAGCTGAATGATCTAAGCACAGCCCCAGACTCAATTTATCCTGGTTATACTCTGAGAGCCATAATCTTGCTCCAAACCCTCTCCACTTAGGGAGACAGCAGAACATGGAGGGCAGAGCCCATCCTGGGGGCAGATAGCCTGGGATGAGAGCCCTGGGTCTGCTCAGGGTGATGTGTGTGGTTTTGGTCACACCATTGCAAGCCTTGGCTTTGTTTCTGCATCTGTAGATGTGAGGCTGTGCAAATAGCAAGGCACATCAGGGGTCTGTTTCTGTTCCTGGCTGCCTGTCCCTGAGCCACACCCTTTCCCTTCCCTATGCCTCAGTTTCCTCCTTCATGAAATGCAGCTTATAGTACCTAACCCAGGGGTTAAAATATATACCATTTTAAAATGTAACTATCAGTATTGATCAATCATTGTCCTGATTTTTTTATAGTATATTTCTAATCATATGTTTTCAAGCCAAGAGAACTGGTTGAATGAATGTTTATTTTCCTGAAGGTGTTTTTAAGATAAAGCTTCCTAATGGCCTGTGAACTTTTCATATATGTGTAGTTTGATACATATTGTCACATTTGAAAATCATGTGAGTTGAAACTGGTTTTATACAAACTATAAAATAGTGGAAATTGTATAATTACAATCACGTAATTAAAATTATTAACTAAGATATGTATGTATGTGTCTACATATATACCATTTACATATATATATATATATATATATATATATACCACTTACAAGATCATAGATTTGGTGGGGATTGAATGAGATGATGGATAGGAAGCACTTTTTATAATATCTGTGTTTTAGTCTGTTTGGGCTGCTGTAACAAAGTACCATAGACTGGGCAGCTTATAAACAACAGAAACTTATTTCTCAGAGTTCTGCAGGCTGGAAGTCCAAGATCAGGGTGGCAGCAGGGTCAGGTTCTGGTGAGTGTCCTCTTCCAGCCTGCAGACTGCTGTCTTCTCATGGTGTCCTCACATGGTGGACAGAGGGCGGGACAGCCCTCTGGGGTCCCTTGAATAAGGGTACCAATCCTATTCATGAGGATCCCACTCTCATGACCTAATGGCCCCCCAGGTATCCTGTCTCTTAATACCACCATCTTGGGGTTAGGATTTCAGCATATTAATTTGGGGAGGACATAAACACTCAGTCCATTGCATATCTGTTTCATAGTAAGGACTCAGTAAATGCCAGTTATTTTTATTCTCATTATTAGGGAGGGCTAGGGCCTGCCTGGGAGAACCAGAGGTGGATGGTCTGCTTCGTCATGACAGAGATACTGGAGCCACCAGGGCCTGTAAAAGGAGAAGAAGGGTCCAGGTCAGGTGGGTGGAAGGCTGCAGGGGTGAGTCAGGAGAGGGTGTCACCTGCAGTGGTCGGATCAGAGGCAGCAGGGCTCTCATCCCCTGCTGCTTGTTGAGGATGGAGGAGCAGGAAGTCCTAGGTGGAAGGATGGAATTCTGGGAGCAGGGTAGTTGGGTGGGGGGCTGAGGGCAGGAATCGAAGCCAAGGATGGGTCTGGATCTGAGAAACCACAGGCAGGGAGATCAGGGCCTAGCAAACTTTGAGGACACCTTTGGTGTGCCAGGTACTGTAGGGTGTGGGGCACAGAGGAGAGGAAGAGGAGGGCTCCATTCACCTGGGAGGACTCCAAAGCCAAGTGCAAGTGGCCTAAGGGGTCAGCCTGAGCCTGAATATTAGGAAACAGAGATCCCTGATATGTTTTTGACTAAAAAAAACATTTTATGGTTTTTCTCATTAAAAATAGTAAGCACAAAGTATTTGACAGGCACACGTAGGAGGGGCTATATATAAATGTATGCTATGATGACAAAGGAGTTTGGATTCAAAGGACCAGAATTCAATGATGTTACTGTTTGTGCAGACTTGGGGCTCTGTTTCCTTATCTAGTAAAAGGGGAGAATGATAAGGTCATTGATTTGTCTGGTCGTTACGACCGTTACATGAGACAGAGAAGGTGAAAGTGTTTTGCACACTATGTCACCCAAATGCTAACTGTCATACTTGAAGATCTATTTTTCCTTCTGAGAGATAAATCATACATGTTTTTAATCTCTGCCCTCTGTTTTCCCTTTTTCAGTTCTCAGGTAGATGCTATCATTTGCTTCTCTCTCCACTCAGTGATTATAGAATAACTTGAGAAGCTAAACAGCCTGTAATTTTCCTAACTCAGAATCTTGGTAGGCCTTTGCTCTGTGAGCTGGGAATTTTAGAAAGGTTTCCAGAAATTGCTTTGAGTTTCTGCGGTTGTCACTTTGATGGGAGCCCTTTCCCAGCTCTGCTTGTCCCTTCTTTTCAGAGACCTAGGGAAAGAGAACTCACACTGGTGGAGTACGGATGGGTGCTGGGCACCTGCACACGGAGTGTCTAGCACATGTGACTAAATGAACCAGAAGCTGAGCAGGGGATATGCATGGCACAGGACTCGAGAACAGGTCCGCCCTGAGGGAAACTGAGTCAAACTTAGGACCGGCCCTTTGTTTCAGGAACTGTTCTCCCTTCCCCATATGAAGATCTCGTTCTCACTCTGCAGTAAAATGCATCTCTCTCCCACTGTCTTCCCACACCTCAGTTTGTGATCAGCTCTGGCCCGACATTGGCGTGTGAGCCAATCATGTGTTTACAGCATGTTGAGGTGGATCACGCTCTGTGGTGCTTGGTGATTTTACATTTTTGGCAACCTTAGAAAAAAAGAATAGACAAATAGCCCTGGCTGCCAAAACAAAGTACCACAGGCTGCATGGCTTAAACAACAGACATTATAGAAGCAGCAGAGATTCTGGAACCTGGGAGTCTGAGCTCCTGGTGTTGGCAGGGTTGGTTTCTTCTGAACCTCTCTTCTGGGATTGCAGGTGGCTGTCTTCTCCCCGTGTCCTCACGTGGCCATTCCTTTGTGTGTGTCTGCATCCTAACCTTTCTTTATTTTATTCTATTTTAATTTTTTTGGGTACATAGTAGATGTATATACTAATCTCTTCTTGCAAGGACACCAGTCAGATTGGATTAGGACCCACCCTAGTAACCTCATTTTAACTTAGTTACCTCTTTAAAGACTGTATGTCCAAATACAGTCACATTCTGATGTACTTGGGGTTAGGGCTTCAATATATGTATTTGGGGGTACACATTTCAGTCCGTAACAGAATACAAAATTGTGAATACAAAATGGGGTTTGGAGCTTTGGAAAGGTTCTGCCCAAGTGAAGGGTCCTGGAGCCTAAGCCTCACGGGTTTCCTTGTAAATTGCCTTCCGAGTGGCAGCAGCCCTTGGCTATGACCGTGTTAGCGGAGTGTGGGGGAGCAGTGGGAACAGATGTGTCTGGAGTGTTATGTGCGGATCAGGCAAGTGTCACCACCTGAGGGCAAGGAAGGGGACCTGCCAGCCTGCTCTCTGTAGGCTCATTTTAGTGCATAAGTAAGGATGATTGAGGATGCAGGTGGATTTTCTGAAACAATAAACCCATCAAAAATGAAACACCACCACCATCACCACCACCACTGAAACACCTATGAACTTAAAAGCAGAGCATCTTCCATGAAATGCATTTCTTTCCTTATGGACTCTACTACTTCTTTCCCTATTCACAACATGGCCAGAGCTTTACAGAGTAAAAATAATTCCAACTGGAGAGTGCTTAACAGTTTATAAGGCACCCTCGCATCCACACCCCACCCATCCTCTGAGACAGGTATCAGCATTCACTTGTACTGCTGGGGAATCCCAGGCTCAGCAGGTTGAAGTGACTCCCCCACGCTCCACAGTGAATGAGTGCCAGGGGCCTTGCACAGCATGCGCATCTTATGGGCTGAGCTCTTTTTACTACTGTATACCATTTTTCTTTGTGTGCCAGGGGCAATGTCTTTAAAAATAAATCTTCATGCTAATGGGACTATCATGACAAAGCAACAGACACTCAAGCCTTCAGGCCTGGAATCCAGGCCATAAAATTAAGCTACATGAGACAAGAGAGCGTAGCTGATTACAAGGGAGTTGGAAATTATCAGAGATCTGACCAGCTAAATATGAATCTATGGAAATATTCATTTATTATCAATGTTTACCCTGCCTAAAGTCACAGTGGATAGGACAGTGTGGCCTAGCCAGGTAATTGAAACGTTTCAGCACATTGGGTGGATCTTGGCCTGGGAAACTAAGACAAGACTGAGGAACCTCAAGGAAAACCAAAATGGGGAATAGGGTATGATTTGATTCATGCCAGCTTGATTCATGTTAACTATACTTTGCAGTAATTACTCTAATTAGTGGTTTTGAGCATGATGAAAGAAAATAATTATAAGTATTTATGGCTGGTCAGTGGGTTACAGATTGGACAATCAAGAAAAGTAGACAATGAAACATGGTATAGCTGAGTTTACTCCATGCTGTAATTAACATTCAATGCACTCATCATTATGTTCATTTGGCGACAGCACAACATTTAGTGTGAGTTCAGGAGCCATGGCAGAGCAGCTTTGAAGGCAGGGTCTCTGGAGTGACTGATCTTTATGCCCCAGCCTCTATGAGGGGAGCCACACAGTAAGAGAAGGCCCATGAAGATTGGTTGGTTGGTTGAGGGAATGAATGAAATCATGAGATCCACACTATTGAACTGAGAAAGAATGGACAACTTTGTTCTACATGTGAAGCCCACCACCCAGGCTGAGCAGACAAATATTGAGAACAAAACGAAATCCGGAAATGGTATGCTGCACTTAGGGCAAAAGTGACCTGGTAATTTCTCCTTCATGAGTCCTTGGTAAAGGGACTTCCTAGAGATATGCTAAAGTAAAATCATTTCCTGGATATGCCCTCTCCATTTCCACCTTTGCTTTCATACTTATTACTTGTATGACTATGCTACTTCCTCTGTAAAGTGGAGATAAAAGAGAACCACCTGGTAGTTCTGTCGGGATTGAGTGAGCTCACACGTATGCTGTCCATTCTGGGCAGGAACACAGTAGATGCTCAGTGAGTATCAGTGGCTGCTCCCCAGCATTCTCACCCCATCCCTGTCTCCTCTTGCCCAGGCTCCTGGAAGTTCTCCTTTGTTCCCCACACATCTTCAAGTCCAGCTGAAGCCCACAAGTGTTCCCTAGCTCCCCTGCATGCATCCTCTCTCTTCCAAACAGCCCCATTCTCAGTTCTGAGTTGGGTCCTAGTTGGATGTACTTAACTTTGTTCTTCCAAGCACTCTCGTGGTAGAGCAGGAATGCCCTTATTTATTTATTTTTTATGTTTCTCTTTCACTCAATTCTTAAAGGGCGATTACAAATTGGTTAGATCCAATTAGACAATCCTGACTTGGCCACTTAACTAGCTATGTGGCTTATTAGAGTCCGCCACTTTCTCTCTTGAGCCTCAATTTCCTTGTCTGTAGGAAAAAGGATAATGATTTCTACCTTGCAGGGTTACAGTGATTAGAAATAGTGTTTACCAAGTGCCCAGTACAGGTTTTGGCACATATAAGAGGCTCCACACATAGTAGGTAATGATAATGATAATGATAACAATAATGATAAAATAATACAACAGCAACAACTAATGTTTATTGAGCTCCTATTATATGTCAGACATTTTCAAAGAATGTTTCTTATCTAAACTGTCTTAATTTGGATGAATTCAGCTATAAAGAATGCTGGACCAGATTGGGAGTGGTGGCCCACTCCTGCAATCCCAGCATTTAGTGGAAGGATTGCTTCAGGCTAGGAGTTCAAGGTTACAGTGAGTTATGATTGCATCACTGCCCCCCAGCCTGGGCAAGAGAGGGAGATGCTGTCTCTATACAAAGAAAAAAAGAAAAGAAACAAATGATACTGGACCTTGCACAACGCTTTTATGGGAAAGATGATGCATCTTGATGGAAAACAAATATAGGACTATTTAATATGTGCCAGTTGGTTTGCATATGCACAAAGCCAATCACCAAAACCATAAAACCAGCAATAATGAAAAATTTACCAAGATCCCATAGCTAGAGGAGAACACAGGGTCAGAATTTAAGCTCAGGTTTTTCTGACATCAAAGTTCTGCTCTGAGGACAGGAGTGGTGCTAGGAGAATAAAGCAGGCTTTACCCTGTCCCTAAGATGCAGGGTCAGTAGTCCAAATTGCAGTGTCTGAGGGATGTGGTAGAGTTTAGCCTGATTCAGGCTCTATTAGCCCTCAATGGACCTAGGGTATGAAGGCAGATACTAGTAGGCAGAATGGATGTTATAATACAGGTGCATAAAAAGCTTGGGCTTCCAGGAGGTTGGTGCCTTTGAGAAGCTCAAGGCTCTGTAGACCTTGCCAGGGATGAGCTTCAGGTTTTGGAGTAAACTTCACTCAAAAGAACAAGGCACACAGAAAAGTATTTGGAGAAACAGGTGTGGTCTCTGGTGTGAAGGGACAGATCAATGCTAAAACTCCGTCTCTTAGTCAGTGAAACTAAGTTGCCTTCTCCACGATCTTCTAAGGAATTGGCCAGACCTAAACTTATAGGACAGCCTAAAGCTCACAGGGTGGGAGTCATGTAATTTACATGGAAACTCTAGGAAGCGGTAGAATCACTTAGTTCCTGATTAATGGAAAGGGAGACTGAGGATCATGGAAGTGATATAATTTTTCCAGGTTCATAAAGCTTATACGTGTGGAAGTGTGGGTTTGATCCAATGTTCTTTGCTCTTCTGCTTGAGTTATTTGCCCTATTCCAGAGATGGGAAAAGGAATTCCAGGAGACAGCATGTGAAAAAGCTGAGGACTTAGAAGGGTGGCTGGTCAAAATATTCATTTGACAGGATCAGATAAATGGATTTTTGGATGGAAAAAATGAAAGAGGAGGGAACACCAAACACTGCCATTGCTTAAGAACTTCTCCAAGTGCTCCAAAACTGGAGATATGTCTAGTCCTTTATGGTAAAATATTGGCCGCCTGGGCTCCCATCTCCCCATATTGGAAGTAATGCTTAGGGAAGCGTGGTCTTGGGAGCCGGATGAATTTGGTTTCAAATTTGAGTTCCACTATTTACTAGCCTCTCTAGACTCAGTTTCTTCATCTACAGGGAGAATCATAAAGTCTACCTTGTGTGGATTGGGATCAATATAAAGAAATCACTTAGCCCTTCTTGGTGCCCATGAAATGACAGTTGCCATTTTTTACCATCATGCCCCTCTATTTAGGAGGAGCAAAGAGCATCTAGGAGGTGATAGAGGGTCATGATGAGTTCTAGCATCTAGGAGATCACAACCACTAAGAACTCCAAAATGGAGAGAGAGATGAAGAGGAAACAGGGGAGAAAAAAAGCAGTCTTTCAAGGAGACAAGAGGAATCTATTTTCACTTGTCATTTGCATGTGTGGAAGGATGAACACCCCAGAGGGTTTCTGCTGCTCCTGGCTAGGCGTTGCCGCTACTGGCCTGCAGAGGATGTGGGCATACCCTCAGTGCAACAAAACAAAACAAGTTCCCTTTCCTTTGGACCGTGATTAAAGCCACTGTGGGTGTGCTCTGCATGTACAAAGCGTATTTTCAACTGAGATCTTCAATCAGCATCTCATACAATTTGAGAAGCAGCCTTAAGCCTACTGCTAAGCTTGCTCAGGACTTGGCAGGGAGTGAATTCAATACCAGCTCTACATACGGCGTCTACAGCTACGATTTCAGCCAGGGCTTTGGAATCTTCAGGTTTGTTGGAGCTGTCTTCTCCAGGGAGAGGCTTCTAGTGGCCCATAATCTGGATCTTTGCAGCTGAGTTAAGAGAAAAAATATTAGTATCATAATCTGCCAAGGAGTTTGCAGCCAAATACCAGCTCTGACTGCTATTCATTCATGCACTTGATAGATATTTGCTGAGTGCCTACTGTGTCCCAGGTCCTGAGCCAAGTGCTGAAGGTTCAAACATAGTATTAAAAATAGCAAAATGTAGCTGCCATTTATTGAGTACCCAGTATGTGCCAGGCCCTGTGCTAGGCAATAATAACATGAAGTGAGAACAAAGAATAGTGATAATTTTCACCACTTTTTAGTTGTTTTCAGCTGGGTACTCATGCTTTTGCTCCTGTGTTTACCCCTCACACAGCTTTGAGAGGAAGAATCCTAGTTAAGAATTGGTTACCACTTGCTATCCCTCAAAAACCTTTAATTACTTGTCACTTTTCCATGAAAAAGTCATTAAAAATTTATATTTATTTCAAACGAGATGGGGCACATTCAGGGTGGTCTGGCTGTAGACTAAAAATTTATATTTATTTCAAATAACAAGTATTCCTCAACAGTCATAATCTACCACTTCTCTTCTGGGATGTCTTCTAACTGAGAGATCCTTGAGCAGTCGCCGGGGCTTCCCATGCTATCCCAGTATCGGCCATGTGTCCGTGCAGCACCGGCAGATGGTTTTCCGGTCAGGTGTAACTGAAATGTATTTTCTCAACACAGTCTGGCAGGCAATGCAGTCTCCACAAATGCATATCACATCTCATAAAAAAACCATGCATATTGCATGAGCTCCAAATGTAGAAACAGATACTCATAAAATACAAGCCTCAAAATAAAACCGAAACATTTCAAAACAACAGCAGTTGCAACGCCACCAATTTATTTATTTAATTTTTTTTTTTCAACAAGATCATGAAACAAATCCCCACAGTTCCCCGAGCAGAATCTGAAAATCCCAACAGCCCTGGTGAGGGTTTGAAATGGGTCCTTCTTGTAGGTGGGGGAAGCAATAGACTGACAGACTCAGATAGCAATTTTGTTGAGCAAAATGTATTTTCCTGATCTGGAAGCTGGCAAAGATGAAAGCAAAATCAAATAGCAGTTTTTCCAGAATGGAGTCAGAAGGTCCTATTTTTGCAGATCCCATTTCTGAATGGTTTGAAGTCTTGGTAGCTGGGGCTACCTGCCCTGGTTTGGTCGTTTTCACTCTCAGTTTTGAGGTGACTCAGGGCAGGGGTCTTGTTCTGTTTCCTCCCAGGTGCCTAGCGCAGTGCCCAGGACCTATGGCTCAGTGAACATCTGTTGGATGCTTTTCCCAGCCCTGTCCCCAGCTGTTCACTCTAATTCCATTCCCTCCTTTCCCGTTTTGGAGCACATATTGCTATGCGAGTGAGAGTGACATTATGATGGGGATAACCTTTAATGTGCTCTAATTTATGAAAAAAGTAACATTTAAAAAGTTGGTACTTTATTATTAGTGCTGTGGACATCTGTTGATTTTGGATTTTTGGCATTCCTTTCCTCTGACAGTAACAACCACCTCCTTTCTGTTGGGAAATTGGCATTCCTTTCTTCTTGCCCCAGGGAGCATGGGTTGCTCTCTCCTTTACGTGTTCTTTGCATCCCACACAGATTTAGGCAGTTTCTGGAACACTATAAGTCACTATTTTTTTGTTTTGTTTTGAGATGGAGTCTAGTTCTGTCGCCCAGGCTGGAGTGCAGTGACACGATCTTGGCTCACTGCAAGCTCTGCCTCCTGGGTTCATGCCATTCTCCTGCCTCAGCCTCCTCCGAGTAGCTGGGACTACAGGTGCCCGCCACCATGCCCAGCTAATTTTTTTGTATTTTTAGTACAGATGGGGTTTCGCCATGTTAGCCAGGACAGTCTCGATCTCCTGACCTTGTGATCTGCCCGTCTCAGCCTCCTAAAGTGCTGGGATTACAAGCATGAGCCACCACGCCCGGACGTAACTCACTAATTTATTTGCCACTCTTTCTACTCCCTGGTCTATGTGCTTATTCAAGGTGAAAATGGTGTGTTATTTAATTCTGAAGTCTCAGCACATAGTGCAGGATGCCTGGGTGCAGTGCAGGTGCTTGGGGAATGCCTACTAATGTGAGTCCAGTACATTTTAATGGGCAGGAGGGATACTACTGACTTTCCATCAATTAGACACCACTTCAAGGAGCTTCCCAGCAGTGGGTGACGTTTGCATGGAGCCATCCTTAAACTCTCTTGCCCCTATTTAGGCTTTGCTGCTGGTTCTGCAGTTTGTAGTCACAGACCAGAGCAAAGCCACAGGTAACTGGTAGCCAAGGGCTTAGAATCTTCAGGGATGAAGGTCTGGGTCACCCACAGGTCACCAGCAGAGGTGCAGATCAAGATAAGGGAAAATTAAAACAGATGCTGGATGTGATAGTTTACTTTATCTGTCAACTTGGTAGGCCATGGTACCCAGATATTTGGTCAAATACTAGTCTAGATGTTGCTGTGAAGGTGTTTTTAGTTAAGATCAACATCTAAATCAGTAGACTGATCTAAATGAAGCAGATGATCCTTCCTAATGTGGGATGGCCTCATCCAATCAGTTGAAGGCCTTAGGATAAAAAAGACTGATGTCCCCCAAGGAAGACAGAATGCTGTCAGCAGAGAGCTTTGGACTCAGACTTGATCTTCAACTCTTTCCTGTGTCTCTAGCCTGCTGGCCACCTGCAGATTTTGGACTTGTTGGTCTCAATAATTACACCAGCCAATTCTTTAAAATAAAACTCTCTCTCTGTATGTATATCTCCATCCATCCATCCATCCATCCATCCATCCATCCATCCATCCATCCACCCACATATCTATGTTATGTATGTATGTGTATCTATCTATCATCTATCTAATCTATCCATTCACCTATTATCTATTTATTATCTATCCGTCCATCTTTTTACCTATTTGCTATCATCATTTATCTATCATGTTTCTATCTATTCTTTCTCTCTCTCTGTCTCTGTCTCTCTCCAATTTTGTTTCTTTGGAAAGCTCTGAGTGATACCCTGGAAAAGAGGGGTGGTGAGTATCATTTACAGCCAGGAGACCAATGGGAGCTGTGGGGATTGTATTTTGTACCATAAATCCCCTCATTTAGGTTTTTCCAGGGAACAAGACAAATCAGTACCCTGGAGAAGCTGTTCCCTGAAGGGGCAAACTTACCAGAGGAAGCAGGTGGACCTGAATGCCACAAGGGGTGGATTAGGAAAGGTTGTGCTGTTCAGCCTGAATCCCTTCTCCAAGGCCAACATGCCAAGTGCCTAGCTGCTGAAAATACCAACCACTGCCACTGGTTCACAGCCTGCCTCACTAGGAGTTGCCCTTGGCTGTAGGGAGGGAATGGCCTTAATCAAGGTTTCATCCCCTTTAGAGGGTAGCTCTTGTCATGGCTAACTGATGCAGGGGTACAAAGCTGTAGGCTCTGTGCCTCAAGCTGGGATCTGGAGAAGGGCAATCCTGGCTCCAGAGCCCCCTAGAGGGCCCAGTGAGGGCTCAGCGAGGACTCAGTGGCAGCCGCATTGTTGCTCGGTTTCCCCTTCTTCCCAGACCTGCTTCTTCATTTCCTTCGAGGTGTACCTTCAAGAAGCATTGCTCTGTAGTGCGACTCTCTGCCTCAAAGTCTGATTCCAGGGATCTTGATCTGGGACAGATGGTTGTTAGCATGTTACTTGGCACCAGCAGGTACTCAAGGAATGTTAGTTTTCTTCTGTTATGGCCTCAACCTACTCTTAGAGGCTGTATCAGGAAACAATTTCTAATGGCTTTCACCTTTTTTTTTTTTTTTGAGACGGAGTCTCGCTCTGTCGCCAGGCTGAGTGCAGTGGTGCGATCTCGGCTCACTGCCACCTCCGCCTCTCAGGTTCAAGTGATTCTTCTGCTTCAGACTTCCAAGTAGCTGGGATTACAGGCACACGCCACCACACCTGGCTAATTTTTGTATTTTTAGTAGAGATGGGGTTTCACCATGTTGACCAGGATGATCTCGATCTCCTGACCTTGTGATCCACCTGCCTCAGCCTCCCAAAGTACTGGGATTACAGGCTTGAGAAACCATGCACGGCCAGCTTTCACCTTTTATTTGTAGTGTCTGTTTGGTAGCAATGGTCCCTGTCATTCAGTTTCAAAGGGAGTTGACTTCCTAACTTAAATTCATCGTTTCCTGCTTGAAGTGAACCCTTATTTCTCCCACCCTGCACTCTCCTTTTTTTACACCCATGCACACACACACACACACCCCTTACACTGACTACAGCAATCAACCAACAAAAACATCAACTGTAGAAGAAGAGTACAATTGTTTCAATTTGTGTTTCTGAATAAAGTTGTTTCTAGATAAAGTTTGCATTTGACATTAAGATTGTCCTTAGAATTTTTTTCTCTCCTTAAGCTAATTTAGAGGAGTGGAAAGAGATGGGATGAGGGTTACACATAAGTTGCAAATACCTTTTCTGCAGTGCTGAGAAAAAAATAAATCCATGAAGTTCATGGGTTAATAAAACATCTTGGCAGGGCACGGAGGCTCACACCTATAATCCTAGTACTTTGGGAGGCTGAGGTGGGCGATCGTCTGGAGTCAGGAGTTCGAGATCAGCCTGGCCAACACATAGTGAAACCCTGTCTCTATTAAAAAATACAAAAATTAGCTGGGCGTGGTGATGCATGCCTGTAGTCTCAGCTACTAGGGAGGCTGAGGCAGGAGAATCGCTTGAACCCAGGAGGTGGAAGTTGCAGTGACCCGAGATTGCACCACTGCACTCCAGCCTGGGTGACAGAGCAAGACTCTGCCTCTCAAAAAAAAAAAAAAAAAATCTTGCAACTGATTCTAATTCACTCTTGATTCTAAACTTCATCTCTCCTTTTTTTTTTCTGTCTGCTTACTCACAGGGATGTTTTGCAAATTGTAGAACCTTCAGATTTACATCAGTAAACAAACAACAACAGTTTATGCTACTTTGATATTTTGAAATACAAATTAAATGCTCTGTTTATCTATCAGCATTGAGTCCAGTCATACTAATTATCCTCTGGGAATTCAATAGTTTTAAAACCCTTTTACCATCAGAATCCAGAGATAAAGGTGGGGATAAAAGGAGAGAAGGCAACTTGCTTAGTATCTTTTGCTACCAAAAACCTCCAGTGACAGCACCATTTACTATTTACCTCAGCATTGACAGAGGCAGAGTTGGTCTCCTGGAAATGAATTTTGCTGCAGTTGCTGCTGCTATTACTATTGTTACCGTGGGGTTGCTCCTGTTCCTGTAAATGCTGAAAGCTACTCTGGATTCGTAGCCCAAAGCGAACTTCCTTCTACACATACCCACTCTGGTTCCACCACAGCTGTGCTGGTGCAGATGTGAATCATCTTTGCAAACAAACTGAAGATTATTTCAAGAGTTAGTCTAATGAGTAGTGAATGTGGGCTGATTACTGTATTTGCAAAGAACCTTATTTTTTCCAACATCGTGCTAAAGAACAGACTGGTACTTCCCATAGGCTTATAAAAGTAAGTAATCAATGTGTTTGTGTAAATATTTAATGATGTCCACATTCACATTCAGGAATCAATGGGTGATCATAATTGCTTTTGTGGGATGTGATAGACACAAACTTAAACAAGAACCCACCATATCTTAGCAAGCTTTCTTATGGAATGTAGAAAAAAATATGGTGATTAGAGAAACATTTCTACCACATGGAAAAATCTTGCATAAAGAATTTATACTTCGCTGGGCTTGGTGGCTCATGCCTGTAATCCCAGCACTTTGGGAGGCCGAGGTGGGCGGATCACTTGAGGTAGGAGTTCGAGACCAGCCTGGCCAACACAGCAAAACCACATCTCTACTAAAAATACAAAAATTAGCAGGGCATGGTAGTGTACACCTGTAACACTAGCACTAAGGAGGCTGAGGCAGGAGAATCACTTGAACTGGGAAGGTGGATGTTACAGTGAGCTGAGATTGCACCACTGCCCTCCATCCTGGGCAACAGAGTGAGACTCTGTCTCAAAAAAGAATTTATACTTGGATACATTAAATTATATATTTATCTTTATTCGTAACATTTTCTTTGTGATTTAGTTTCATAAATCTAATTTAGATCAACTTGACTTGCTGATTCTTCACCAGGTGCTGAATTTATTTGCTCACAACTTCACATTCACAGAACAGGCACTTCTTGATCCTTGGCTGTGTAATATGGTTCAAAGTTTAGAGTCACAGAGAGACCTGGCTTTGACTTCCAACAGTCCTGAGTTCAAATCAATTTCTCTGCTTGTTAGTTGTTTGACTTTGGGCACATCAACTAAGTCTTTGTGCTTCACTTTCTTCACTTATAATTTGGGGGTTATAGTTACCTGGCGGAGCTGCTGTGAGGATTAAATGATGCAGCGATTTCTGGTATATAGTAAGTTCTCAATAAATGGTTGTTTCTTCCCGTTTCCTTTAGTGTACCTGGAAGCTTTTGTAATGCAGATGTGAAAGAGAACCATAACATTCCCTGAGAAACTTCTGGCCTATAGTAATTTGGGAAAGCCAAACTTTATGTGAATAAGAGAGAGTGGAGGGGATACTGTCACGTTTTTGGCCAGTGTTTTCTAACACATTGGCCAATTAATACTCCTTCAACCTGACATACTTTTTCTTGCCTTTAAGTAGTCCATATCCTACCACCTCCTCCACCAAGCCTTTCTTTTATGACTCAGAGAGCCAACATTGTATATAAGCTCATGCCCCTCCAAACTTCCATGCATCACTCCCCAAACATCACCATCTCCTATTACAGCTGTTTTAAGTCTTGGCTTGTGGTCTTTACTGAAATTATGCTTCGTGAGAGCAGAGCTACTTCTGCTTCATCATTGCACCCAGAGGACCTGATGAGGGACCAAACATGGCAGTTGTGTGGGGCAGAGGGAAGTGTGGGTTTGGAGTTAGAAGACCTGAGTTTTGATTCCAGTTTTATTGGTTGCTGTGTGATGTCAGGCAAGTCCTGTACACTTTCTCAAACTATGTTTCTTCATCCATAAAATGGTTATAATAATCCTACTGGTTATTATTTTTTGTAAACTTCCTCAAATCCTATTCCAAAGGAGGTACAATATAAATAAAATGAATGAAATGGTTCCTACTGTATCTTCATTATGACACTATTGGACACTATAGGAGATTATAGTTGTGGAAATATATTTGATAAGAAATGCAGTACACATGCTATTTAGGGTTATTAGGGACTCATTAAATATTTCCTGAATCAACGTGTAATGGAAATAAGATTTCTTTTACCTGCCGGGCACAGTGGCTCACTCCTGTAATCCCAGCACTTTGGGAGGCCGAGGCAGGAGGATCGCAAGGTCAAGAGGTCGAGACCATCCTGGCCAACATGGGGAAACCCTGTCTCTACTAAAAATACAAAAATTAGCTGGTTATGGTGGCATGTGCCTGTAATCTCAGCTACTCGGGAGGCTGAGCAGGAGAATCACTTGAACCCGGGAGGTGGAGGTTGCAGTGAGCCGGGATTGTGCCACTGCACTTCAGTCTGGCGACAGAGCAAGACTCCATCTCAAAAAAAAAAGGATTTCTTGTACCTTTTTCTTTTATCAGCCTAAAAAGGAGGGTGATGGATTGATAACACACTTGGAGGGAGAGGAGAAATGACTCTTAGTGGAAGAAGACTGCTGTCAAGGGAAGGTAGCGGTGTCTGACCCATATTATGTGTTGAGGAAGTATGTATTGAATATGCTGAATGAGTAAACAGCATAGTGATTGGGAAAGTATCCTGCAACACTAACCAATGTTGAGACAGAAAAGGCAGCCGGTGCAAGCATTGATGAGGCACTGATGAGGGACTCCTTCCCGTCTCTGACATTCCCTATCCTCCTGCATTATTTCTCCAGAGTATACTTTACATCTACTTATGTGTTCATGTCTTTGTTTATTTATCTGATTAGTTAGTTTGATGTCCATCTCCCTTACTAGGTGATAAGCCCTGGGAGGGCAGTAAGTTTTGTCTATTTTGTTCACTCCTGTGTCCACCAGGTGCTTCAAAAATACTTTCAGAATAAATGATTGACTGATTCTTATTCCTTAGGTAAGGAAGATTTTCAAGCAACCTCTTGGGGAACTGCACAGCTATAGTATATTTCAAATATCCATCTGCTCATTTAGATGGAAGAATAAATAATTACTGAGAAAGAGACTTATGACCAGATAAAACCTTTTGTTGGAACAAACTTGTGAATTTAGGCTGATAATATCAGAAAGAAAAGTCCAGAACATAAAATGTTTGGGGCTGTACATTAAACACTCTACACTAAAGTCATATGCAGGTTGACGTAAGGTCACAGACAAGAGCAGGGATGTCTTGCAGGTTGTCTATGGAGAGATGGGGAGACCAAGAACCCAGGTGTGAGTCCTGATTCCATCCCTCACTAAGTTATGTGCTCTTAGCCAATTTTTAAGTTTCTGAGCCTCAGTTTTCTTATCTGAAAAGGAAATATAATATCTCCTTTATGGGATTGTATTAGTCTGTTCTCATGCTGCTAATAAAGACATACCCAAGACTGGGTAATTGATAAAGAAAAGAGGTTTAATTGACTCACAGTTCCACGTGGCTGGGGAAGCCTCACAATCATAGCAGAAGGCAAAGGAGGAGCAAAGTCATGTCTTACATGGTGGCAGGCAAGAGAAAGAACATGTGCAGGGTAACTCCCCATTATAAAACCATCAGATCTCATGAGACTTGTTCACTATCACGAG
Organism: Pongo abelii; assembly: GCF_028885655.2. NCBI lineage: Eukaryota > Metazoa > Chordata > Mammalia > Primates > Hominidae > Pongo > Pongo abelii. The sequence goes on along the minus strand of NC_071997.2, from coordinate 120,841,938 downwards.
AACAGCATGGGAAAGACCCACTCTCATGATTCAATTACCTCCCACTGGGTCCCTCCCATGACACATGGGAATTATGAGAGCTACAATTTGAGATTTGGGTGGGGACACAGCCAAACGTTATCAAGGAATTTTCATAGTTAAGTAATATTATTTATATTTATACCTATATGTATCACAGTACATCCTTAAAATATAATAAAGTTATTGTTATTGTTATTTTATAAAGCAAAGCTTTATAAATATATATCATTATAAAGTCAAATGATATATATTGAGTTAAAAAACTTGGCTCATTTTCCCAATTCTGCCACTAAATAGCTGTGTAGCTTGGATCATAATATTCAGAGCTAAGGTCTGTTGAACTCTTACTATGTGCCAGGTTCTGAACTCAGGGCTTTCATGCATTGTCTCATCCAATTGTCATAAATGCTCTGAGTCGGTGGTTATTTTCCTTCTGCAGATAAAGTAAATGAGGCTCAGGGAGAGTAAGGAAATTTCCAAGGTCTGTCTACTAAGAGCTGGATGTTGGTCTGGTTCCCAACCTGGAGCTCATAAGCACAGCGCTCTGCTCCCTGTAGTTCACCTCTCTTGGCTTCGCTTTCTCTTTGTTTAACATGAAAGGAGATGGAATTAGCTTACCAGTAAGGCTTTAAAAAAACACTAGCTCTTCTGTGAACTAATAAGGTGTAGACACCAATAAGTGAGGCCGAAAAAAATTTCTTTCCATCCGTATTTTTTTTCCAGCACAACTCCAGGTGCAAAGTAGATGCTCAAACATTGCTAATTGAATTAAACTAAACAAATGTGTGAAATCATGCAATCCTACCACAAACACTCATCCATTACTAGCTAGATGTGTGCTTCTCAAATCTGAATTCACGGCCTCAAAAATCCCAAGGAGTTACAGATTCCAGTGAGAAACAGTGACCTGGGCCATTCTGGGATGGTTGCCCTTTGAAAATCCCCTCTACAGGCATGCATTGAACACTACTCCATGCCAGGTCCTGGGCTGGGCTTCAGGGATACAGTGATGGGAAAGAGCAATCCCTGCAGCAAGAGCTCCCATGGTGTGTGCTTGGCATGTGACTGACACAGTACACTAGGGTGGGCCTAATGTAGAGGAAAAGAATGGGGCTTGGGGAGTACAAGGGAGGGTCGTCTAAGTGAGAGTTGATAATGCAGAGGGTGAGAAAAAGCTTCTCAAGAGCCTAAACACAAACAACCGAGCCAAACCCCAGCGTTGGTGAAATGCCAGTTGGAGTCAGGAAAAAGGAAGGAATTATAGGCTATTTTAAAGGGATAGCCCTGATAATTTTGAACCCACAGCTGCAGTGACTGTTCTTGCTTTAACAAGCAGATAAGTCATCTGAATTCAACAGGGACCAGAGTTTTTGAATTTTTTTCTTAATTTGTTTTATGGTTTTAGCTTCTTTTTCTTTAATTCTATCCACACTTTTCATTGGCTGAGCCACACATCCTTTCTTTGTAATTGTTGAAAGGATTCTTTTGGCCTTGAATATAATGATTATAAATTTATAGAACTCAAATTACTTGCATTTTCCCATATGAGAACGATTTCGCTCAGCCATTATCTCCTCTAAGAGGGCTTCCTCCAGCCCTTGCCCCCTGTGGTTAGTTGTATTCCCTTCTGAATGTACATCCACCATCGCAGTTCTCATAAAGGATTGTAATTGTCTATCTCTCTGTGTTACCCACTACACTGAACTCAATGAATATTTGCTGAACCAAAGTAATCCACACTCCTAGGTGTACTAGTTTCCTAGGCACAAACTGGATGGCTGAGAACAATCTAAGTCCATCTCTCATTTCTGGAGGCTGGACATCCAAAATCAAGGTGCCAGCAGTGCCATGCTCCCACTGAGACTCTGGGGAGACTCCTCCCTTGCCTCCTTTTAGTTTTTGGTGGTTTGCTGCAATCTTTGGTGCTCCTTGGCATGCCAATGCATCACACATGGCCTTCTGTCTTCACGGGGCCATCTTCTTCCTGTGTCTCTTCCCATCACTTTCCCTCTGCATGTCTGTGTCTGTGTCCGTATTTCCCTTTTTTATATAAGGACACCAGTCACTTGGATTAGGGCCCACCTTAATGACCTTATCTTGGTTAAATCTGCAAAGACCCTGTTTCCAAATAAGGTCAATTCTGAGGTACTGGGGGGTTTGGACTTGAATGTATCTTATTTTGGGGGGATATCATTCAACCCATAACAGCAGGCTAGGGATGGATTATGGGATTAGCAAGAAGGTTAGAATTGCAGGGGGCTGCAATGGACATGAGGTGGGGGTTTCTTGAGGTCCTCACCTGAGCAGGGAAGGGTCTGGGAAGAGAGACTTTAACTAGAGGCTGAGCCCCACCTTCTGAGGATGTGATGCAGAGGTTCTGCCTCAAATCCTGCCAGAGCATTGCTTTACAATTAATTCTGGAGCTCTGCCTGCAGCTCCAGTTTGTTAAATAGGACTCTGATACCCACTCAAAGGGTTAGAGTCTGTTCCTGCCTTCCATGGTCCATTCTGTACGTGAAAGTCTGAGGCAGCTGCTCTCTGACTTCAAGCATTCATACCAGATCACCTCTTGATAATGCTGGATCAGTTCAGATCAAGCCTGACTTCACACTGCTGCTGCGGGCTCCATATAGCAGTACATATAATAATATGGTTTCCTTAGGTTGAGAACCTAATAGACACATTTCCATTAGATACATCATTTTTGATCCTCACAACAGCCCCATGTGGGGGCTGAACTAGGATAGAGTAGATACTATCTCCTTGGAATAGGAGAAATAATGGCAGTCCAGTGAGTTTATATTGCCTTGTACAAGGGCACTGGCTAAGAAGTGGTGAGGCTGGAGGTTGGCCCCTGGTGTAGGTGACTCCACAGCCTTCGTGTGCCATCTGCCCTGGCCTGGGGGACAGCTCTAGGAAGGTTTTGATTCATATTCCTCTCGATACCTGAATAAATTATCCTTTTAAATGACTACCCACCTCCCTTTAACTTTTGTCTTCTGGCTTCTCAGGCCAAAAGACAGGGGTGACCAGACGGAGACAGCTGGCTGAAGGAACACTGGTCTCTCTGCCGACACTGCCTAGGTCTCTGGGTCTGAGCTGTCTGCTGAGTATGTGGGGGCTCTGAGATGCTCCTGTTCTCCACAGAGGGCCTCTGGCCTTCAAAGCTGTGGGGGATTTATCATGCTTCAAGGTAATTGGAAGATGGACCTTCCAGAACTCCCTCGAGTTAGTCTCTTCTACCTCCTATGAGACCCTCATCATAAATGGTGCCATGAAGGTCTCCTACTGCATGTGACCTCAAAATAAACCAAAGCAGTGGCTTGACAGGTGCATGTCCTTGCAGGCAGAATTCATTCAAGGGGGAGAGCCACAGAGGAGTCACTTTGGAGTCTCTGGGTTTGTAGTGGCCCCTCTGACTTCTTAACACCCACCCTGAGAGGCGTGCAGGCTGGTGAAGCATGGACCATGCCAGCTGTTTCTGTCAGCTGAGCCACAGAAGGGAACCGCAGGGCCCTGAGGGTGACTCGGCCAACCACAGGGGGCCGGCAGCAGGAGGGGCCATGGGGACAGAGGATTTGGGTTTCCGCTTTCTCACAGGAAGACTCAATTGATGGCCTTGGGACCGCAGGGGTCCTGCCGAGCAGGGGTGACTCAGCTTCCTTTGTGTGCATGGTCGCCTCGCTGAAGAGAGGGGGGCCCTTGACAACCCAGGGCTCCTTCTGCCTCTTCTCACTCCACTTCCTGCTCGAGAAAACCTCTGGTAATTTTTCCAGTCCTTATTTACCTTAAAACTTGTCAGAAAAACAAGTTTGCACTTCAAATTTCCACAGCATTTGACACTTTACAAAAACACTTCTTACACACTGGTTCATCCAATGTTCACACCAACTCTGTGTGATTGTGAGGAGGCTATTGTCATCACAGATGAAACATACAAGGAAAGTGAGACCCAGCCAGGGTAGGAGATTTGTCCAAGGCCACAGGGCTTGTTGGTGGAGGGTTGACTCTGCTAGGAGCTTGAGTCCAGGATCCTAGGATACTCATCCAGGACCTTTGTACACTTTCTTGGGAATGCCTCAATATATTGCTCTTTCCCTGTGCTCATCACATGTTCTAAAAACACTTTGTTGATTGAGTGACTGATCATAATCTTCATCCATGTCAGATGGATGCTTAGGGATTGAAAAGACACGAGCTTTAGAGACGCAATTCAGTTTCGAGCTATACTAAGACCCTTATTAGCTATGTGACGTTAGATACAGCACACATTCCCTGAGCTGCAGTTTCCTCTGAAGAAGGAGGCTAATAATGCTTAATTTCAAGGCAGTTCTGAGATTTATATGAAATGATACATGTCAAAGGCCGGCTCAGTACTTGCTACACAGAAGGTGCATGCAATTCAAAACTCTGTCATCATCCTCACCATCATACTTAGCTTCCAAAAGTCAAGAGAGTTGAACTAAATCTCACAGATATTTTCTTTATACATGGAACAATACCTTTACTTAGTAAGATTTAAAAATTTCTAGACATGAATGCACAAAATAAAGTCAAATATGGTCCTGGTTGATTTAGCCACTATAATTAAAAAAAAAAAGAAGAAGAATACCGCATATGTGAATGTCCACGTTCAGCTCTCCACATACTCTATATGAAGGCTTTTCATCATTTCTGTAGACCTGTTTTGTATGACTAACATTCCTTGCCTTCTTAACAGAGTACAGCACATCCACTGCTTTGGGGGATTCTCTGTGTTTCTTACTCTTCATTGGACCATTTGACTTTCTTTATCCCTTCCTCTTGCTTGCAAAGGGTTACAGGGACGCTCACCAAGGTGGGGAAGGGACAGTAGGTCTGAGTAATTCCAGACTCTAACATGATGCTTTTATTTTGGGTAAATGCGTAAGCAGTCAGGAAGATCCTTCTTTGAAAAATACTCTTCCTTTCTTCCACCAATTGGATGTCTTCTGTGTGATAACAAATTATCTTTGAAGTTGAATATATGTCCAGGAAAGATTGAAACTATTGGTGTTGCTGTCTTAAATTTCAAACTCCTTGCAGTTAGAAATTATGTTGTAATCATTATCATGTGCCTATAGCCAGGTTCCCACTAGATTCTCAATGAATGGCTCTTGAACAAGCATGATTCATTCATTCATTCATATAACAAAAATATACTATGAATGAATCACAGAAGTTCTGCAGATGCTTAAGATTGTATACTACTTTAAGGAGCTCCATTTTGGGGGTGAATATCAATGCTTATGGAGGAGAGATTGGATGGAGACCAGGAGGTCAGGCAGGGAGGGGCACTGGCATGAATAAGGAGGCACAGAGTTCAAGGGGGAGACTGTGCATGTGCCAAGTGTATTCAGTGTGTCTTCGCTGGGTGCTGACATGGGGTATGAGAGGTGGACCTGCCACCTCGAACAGCCCAGAGCAGAAAGCAAGAGGAGTAAGTCCACCTTGGAGGGGCTAGCAGAGTGCTGTGGGAGAGTGAGTGGGGCAGGTGACGAGGACAGTTCTGAGCATTCTAGACAAATTACTGGTTAGTCAGGACAATTGCAATCCACATTCACATTTGGGAAACGGATAGACAAGATTAAAAACTGCAGAGAACCAGGGGATATGGAGATCCTACCCACTAACAGGGACCCTGAATGCATTGCAGTCATTGCTGGGCTGAGTATGAAGGGTGGAAACACTTCTAGGGAGGGGATGTTTACTTTTGTGGTTTGGGAACTTGTTCCAGAGGCCCCTGCCCTGTCTCTTGGTGAAGAGGATTTAAATCATTAAAAATACTGTAGTATTTTCTTCACAGAATTCCACTCTTATGGGGAGTGGGAGAATGTGTTTGAAGTCATACCCATTATTTATTATTTAGTGGTTTACTCTTCATTCATTTAATATGGTTCATTGGGCCTCTATCCTATGCTGGTCTTGAGCTGGGGGTTGGAGGTGAAAGATGGACTAAAGTCTGTCCCTGCACTTTAAGGATCTTTCAGTCTAGTGGAAGAGAGTGACTCATAAGTAATTATAAAGCACTGTGGAGAGTATAGAAGGGCAGATACATAAAGAAGGACAGAGAAGGGAGTGGTTAATTAGAATATTGGCTGTCAGGGAAGCTTTACAGAAGATGTACTAGGATATAAAGGATGAATAGGAATTTTCAGGTTGGGAAGGAGAAAGTAGCACTTTAGGCAGTGAAAGTGTCATGAATAATTGCACAAGGGCAGGCAACTGCATGGCTTGGGAAATAATAATTAGAGCAGTATAACTAGAGTGCTGTTGCCGGATAATATACAGGAGGCACAGTGAGATTTGGATCTCAGATAGATGATGAATATGTTTGGCATGTCCCAAGTATTGCATGAAAAATGCTTACATTAAAGACATTATTTTCAGTTTATGCAAATGTAGATTTAAACTTGGTGTTCTGTATTTTTACTTGCTGAATCTGCCAACCATAGACTAGAACATAAAGCAGGTGAGACCACATTATATAGTTCTCCAAAAGTTCTTTAAAAGTGAGAGAGTTTCAATTTCAATCTTGTGGAGTGGCCTTAGGAGGTTTTTAAACAGAGAAGTGATATAGTCAAATTTCTGTTTTATAAATATTACTCTGGCTCCATGGAGGATGATGTAGAAAGGGGAGCCCTGGAGGCAAGATCATTAACTAAAAAAGAGAGGAAAGGGATTCTGAATAAGAGCATCAACCGAGGGATTTTCAGGGCACAGGCTTGACATATTTTAGAGGTAGGACCCACGAGGACTTGCTGAGCAGGAGAGCATGAGGGGTAATGTTTGTGCTGCCAATCCTTTCTAGTTATAGCTAAAATATATTTATCCTTGAAAGCTTATGACCTTCTGAATGTTCACTGCCAATAAAGATGTTGGAGAGAGAGTCCTCTGGAGACCAGGAATTCTTTGCCATTAAGCACATAGCTCAGCTCTCCATTTCTTTAAAACACATACTCTGGCTAAACTCTGAGCTAGATAATCACATCTTGATTAAGTGGCCGCATCCATGCTGGGTACAGGTGGAAACACTTAGTGCTATAATGTTAGACGGGTCTATAAAAAAGAATGCCTTCCATACGTTCTTGCAAGAGATTTGTTTTTCAAAAGAAAGTGTATATTTTGGAACGGAAGAGACGTTGTTTATTTCTGGGATTAAATACATCTCCAGGGTTATAGAACATATTTGGGTTCTTTAGATATGTTGCAAAGAATTCACAGAATCCTGGTAGAGAGACCCCTTGGTTACTCTCATCCTGTTCCAGTGAGGGAAGCTCAGCCCAGAGAATAGTTGTGACCTGCTCCAGGTGGCCGAACTTGGATTAGAGTAGTGGATTCATGATGCCCAGTTAAAGTGCAATGTGAATTGCACAATTCTTAGGCTTTGTCTAAACATTTAGAGTCTGGAAACACAGTGCCATTCTTTTTCTCTGTAACCACCAAGTTACAAAGAATTTCTGTAACTACCAAGTTACAAGGAATTTATCCTTGAGATGTTTCCATTTGAACTCAAGTATTGATACAAGTTGCTTTTTAAAAAGGGATTTCATGAAATTCTGTTATTTGGAAAGCACTACATCTTTATTCCCCTTGACAGTCCTCTTGAAATACATTGACACAGCCTAACTTCTGAAGGTTTTCAAAGTTTTTAGAGCGTGGAACAAGAGATGTTTATATAAATAGGAAATAATGGCTATTTGTTGAATGCATTTTCAGTTGTGGGATTTAGACATTTTGGCTAAGGCGAGCTTTCCTTTTAATAGATCAACTTTCAGGGCCAAGTTGTGTTTAAAAGAATAGAGTGAAACATATTGTATTTACATTTCAAGAACGAAATGTCTCTCCTTCTTAAAAGTCTTAGGAATACTGTCTGGGGCCACCGCCTGCCTTTGCTGCGTTAATTCCAGGGAGAGCAGACCACAGTGACTCCTTTCCTCATGAGGGTTTAAGATATTTGTTTCCTATAAAAGACTCAGCAAAATCCCGCCCTCCTCCCCTAAACAATGAGATACTACAACCAAACAGCTCCTGAGCTTGGTGTTATCCACTCCACATTCAATCCTCATGGCCAATTTGATTTTTTTTTTAATATTCTGATTCACTGGGTATCTTTTACATCTTATGCACAGCACCTCCCAGTCCTTTCCACAAGGAAAGGGTGAAAGAAGAGAGGGGTAGGGTTTCTAGAGGGAGGCGGTCGTGGGGCCAATTTTTCACTGGCATCACTTCAAAACCACCCATGTTTTCCTGACATTGCCCTAGTCTCTTCAAAGAGATTTAACACATCACTCGTCCCTGCTAATGAAGATGGAAAGTATTGTAAAGCAATAAATGCTAGTCACCAAGTGAGGTCTTGAGACAACAAGGACCCTCAGATGACTCTTAGGGATGGTACAGAACACACTCTAAATAAACCCATCCATGGCATATTAGGCCTTTGCCAGCATCATCCCACACACCTGCCTCTGCCAGGTTCCCCTGTTATAATCCATCCATTTATTCAGCAGTCTTTCCTGAGTACTTTCCATGTACCAAGCAGTGTTCTAGGCACTGGAGACATAGAAATGAATGAAACATTCAAGCAGTAGCCAAATATTTCTCACCCAGGGATCCACGGATACCCAGGGACCCCAAATTCTTAGATGTGAATTCTATGAGAATTAAACAAAATTTACTTTTCTTTTGATGGTGATCTAAAAAATTTACATAAAATATGGTCTGGATTGATTGGATGTTATCGTTACGCAGTCCTGCTGCAAGACCTTGATGTTTGGGTTGACCTCTGTGTTCTGGGTCCTATTGGAGCCAATGATTGATAACCTGACAGTTAATCTCCAGTGCACTGTCTATCAGATTGGGGGTTAGTGGACATATTCTTGAGCTCTGCTGATGTTCCCTTTCTTTAAACAGGTTGCCTATGTCCTCAAATTTAAGCAGCACGGGTGTAGTATTGGCACAGAAGGATTTTTAGTCTCTTGTAGCCACCATACTGTTCCCAAACTGTGGTCATACTGGTCTTGAAGGAGTCAGAAAAATGGTCTCCCAAGGATGCCTATAACCTAATACCTGGAATCTATGTCACATGACATATTTGCAGGTGGAAATAAGGAGATTATCCTGGATTATCTGGATGGGCTCAACATAATTATATAAACCCTTAAGAACAGATGAGGGGTATATACCCCAAAGAGTTAGAAACAGATACTCCAACACACGTTCGTACCTGCACTAATCACAATAGCCAAAAGGTGAGAACAACCCAAATGTTCATCGACAGATGATTTCATAAATGAAATGCAGTCTACACAAGCAATGGAAAATGATTCAGCCACAAAAAGGTCTGAAGTACTGATACACACCATGGCCTGGATGAACCTCTCAAACAATATGCTAAGTGAAAGAAACCAGACATAGAAGACCACATATTGTATAATCCCATTGATATGAAATCTGTAGAACAGGTAAATCCATAGAATCAGAAAGTAGATTGGTGGCTGCTAGAGGCTTGGGAGAGGAGGGAATGGGGGTTTTATTGCTTAATGGGTCGGGGGTTTTACTTCGAAGTGATGAAAATGTGATTTGCACAACATCATGGATGTAGTTAAATGTCCCTGAATTGTTCACTTTACAGTGGTTAATTTAATGTTATGTGAATTTCACTTCAATAGAAAAAAAAGAATGGAAGAGATACAGAGAGGTGTTGGTCAGGGAGATGCAGCAATAGAAGCAGAGGCAGGACACATCCCAAGTGTGAGAGGGACTCATCCCATTGCTGCTGACTCTGAAGATAGACAAAGGGTCCAAGCCAAGCAATGCAGGTGACCTCTAGAAACTGGGAAAGGGTCTCAGCTGACAACCGTCAATCAAATAGGGACCTTAGCCCTGAACCAGAGAGAACCGAATTTTACCAACAACCTGAATGAGAGAGAAAACACATTCATACAGGATGGAATGCAGTCCTCATACACCTCGCTGTTAGCCCAGTGAGACCTATACCAGACCGCTGACAAAAAAGTAAGATGATCATACATTTGTGCTGTTTTAAGTCACTAAATTGACTATCTTTTTTTTTTACTGCAGTGATAGAAAATAAATAAGGGCTCCTACCTAGAGTTTTCTTTTCTCTCCTCTTCATCAGGCAAGCCCGTTCTCTGCATGCTCTGACCAGGCACCAATGCTCTGAGGGCTTCCTTGGAGTGGCCAGGCTTGGCTGGGGACCCGCCCTCTGTGCTCCTGAAGCCCTTGTGTTTATTTCTGTAACTACACCTAACACATGGTATGTGGCCTGTTGAATTACTTGCTGTTCTCCCTACATTGCACTGGGAGTTCCTGAGGTTACCACCTCCTCGCTATTGCTGTCAACACCCTGTCCACATCCTTTGGTCTTGGTCCAGATGACTTTCTGTCATTGGCAAGCCAGTTGAGGTGTAGTTAATAACTCCCTGTCTCCCCTCAGCAGTTCTTAGCTGAGGCATGATGGGAGTGGGTGTATAAATACCCCAGCTCCTCATTCCTCAAGTGGGATAGCTCAGAGGCCTGTGTTCTATATCACATTTCCCAAGCTTCCTTGCTTTATTAAGCATCATTCACTCACTGTATTACTGGGCTTAGTAACACATCCAGGGCTGGCTACATAATTCGTGAAAATGTATGGACACTTTTTTAAAAATCAAGGAAAAGTGCTATTAAAAATATTCAAATATAAATATTTCTCTTTTTCCCATGGCCTCTCCCTCAATTTTTCATGGTATTTAAAAAAATTGTTATTTAATGTTCTTCTAAGTAAGGAAAATGAAAACTTTAAATTATTAGCAATGAGTTTTATCTTCCGTCTTTATAGTGTGCAATGCCAGTTTTAAATGCAAATATGACAGCATTTAACTAGTATGTGGAATTACCAGAATTATACAACATATATTCTACAGCCCATATATTAAAGTTCAAGGATGAAATCATTGAGAATTTCAAGCAGAGACCCCACAGCATTAAATCAAGCAGGAGGCCTTCTGCACACAGGCACTGTGGAATTGTGCAGGTTGCATGCCATGAAGCTAGCCCCAGACAGGCCCTTTGTCGACTGCCTTCCCACCCCTGTATCATTCTCCACCTCCTTGACAGTGTTCCTTTAAAATTAATTACCTGCACATGAATCCTGCTCTCAGGGTCTGCTTTTTCCAGGGGAATCCACAGTATATCCCATCACTGTATTCACAGTATTGGCACAGGAAGATGGTAAGCAAAGGCTTCTAGATTTGGGCCTGGTGCTTTCGGAGAGACTGTGGTAGCTGCAGCTTGAAGTGGTTGTCGAAGCCTCCCTGGAGAAGGTGGGGAGGAGATGTGTAGACAGGCAATTAGTTAGAGGAGAGTGGAGGGGAGTCTACGTGTTGTGACTGAGTGCTATGAGCGAATCTGTAGGTAGGGACGTGGTAATGGCCTTCGAAGGTGCTCCAAGGTAGCTTTCAAAGGCTGTCATGCACGTAATCACATGTGAAGCTCAGCAAACCAATGAGGTAGAAAGGTAGATGGAATCAGAGTCATTTTGCAGATGAAGGAACTCAACTTCAAATGTCTTAAATGCAAGGGAATAGTGAAGCCTGCATGAGAAGCCAGCTCTTTTGATTCCAGAGCCGTTGACTTCTTACCACATCATATCCCTTCAGAACATCCAAAGATCAGAGAGCAGTGGGGCTTTAGGTCAGAAGAGCACGTTGGGGCCCCATGCTCATGCCCATGCACAGCAAGAGTGGGTATTGCCTCCCTTGTTCTATATAAAAGATGACCCAAGGTCCTGGATTTAATATACATTAAGACTCCTTTCTTCAAGAGAAGAAAAAACTGACTCTGGTCATTTTGGGTTAAGAGCATCTTTGCTGGTGTGGTGACTGGATGAATGTGGAAGGCCTCTGCTTTTATTTCTATCTCTGATTTTGCAAGGTGGGGGCCTGCTAGAAAATTATCTCAAGGTTGGAGGTAAGGAAGGTGAATTTAAGACACAGAAACAGGGTCGTAGGGTCATGGCTGTCAGCGATCCAGGGTATTCAAGTGTCTGGCCCATGGGCAGGGTGCCTGGAGGCATGGTGTTACATGGCCTGAAAATTTCACCTTGGAAACCTCTAAACTTTCCTTACAACACCAAGAAGAGAGGAATCAAATATGTTGTAAGCTACTTTGTTCTAAAACTTCTTCTCTTCGTATTTTCTTAACTTCTGTAAAAATAAAATAACTTTGACATGACATCCATTTGTGAAAATGTAAGTCAACAAAATGGAATTTGTAAACTTGAAGTGGAGCAAATGTTCGGATTATCTTGTTTCAATTAAGAAGCTGTGCCTTTTGCCTTTCAAGAATAAGGGGACTCTGTTCTCTTCTGTATTTAGATATATTATGCCCCAAGATTACCTTTAAAAGAGGCAGAAAATGGAAGGAAAGGGGATGGTAAGGAAGGAAAGGGCTGGGAGGAGAGGAGAAGTGCAGCTGAACAGCACACTTCCAAGTCGTGGAGGCCTGAATTTGAATTCTGGTTCTGTATTCACCAGCTGTGTGATAGTGGCTTTTACTTAACTTCCATGAGCTTCAGTTTCCTCCTCACTAGGACAAATATAATTATACCTACAAATTTGTTTTTGGGAATGATTAATGAATAATGTACATAATTTTTCCTGGTGCAGAAGGGACTGTCGGTAAAAAATTATTAAATGAATGAATAAAAACTATTGAAATCGTTATTTCTGATTTGCTGTGGACCACTCCTCAATTTTCAATGTACCTCTAAGAATCTGTGGTTCCCTAAGATAGTTAGTGTCATTGTATGGTGGCCTCCAGGACCTAATTTTTCCAGCAGTTGACTTCATCTTCCTTGATTACGCTGGCCCTTATCACAGGAGTTGAGAGGGATCCCTCTTTCTTGCCTCCCTTTCTTCCCTCATTTATTCAAAGAAATGTACACTAGAATTTGACCATATTCCAGGCACTGAGCTAGGAGTAAAGGTAATGCGATAAGGAAGACTGAGTCTTGGCCACCTGAGAAGGTCACAGTCTTGTGGGACAGATGCAAAGGTGGGAGCCACGAATTCTGTTTGGGGGTGGGGAAGTGAGAGAGGAAGTGTGAGATGAAAGATTTCCAGAAAAGAGGGTACTTTCCTTGAAGACTTGAAGGACTTATATAGAGAGTCATGGTAGCACTCCAGGAAGAGGGAGCATGGCCCCAAATGTGACCGGGGACCTGCCTGATTTCACCACTGTGTATTCCAGGCCCTCTATCAATGACTTGCTGGATAAACGGATGCTGGGAATAACATTCCTGCAGGATGCCAAAACAGCACCGACAGGCTGTTTTGAGCCCGTCTTATTGCTCATCACTCCCCAGTTGCATAGACAGAGGGTCTCCGTCAGTGTCTCCTCCTGGGGCCTCTTGTGCTGGCCATGAGCTGAGTGGTGGTGTTTGGGACAAGGCAGCTCTCTGTTCCCCTCCTGCCAGCATCTCTCGTCTGCAGCAGACTTTGGTCTATGTCTTTGTTATTTCAATATGGAATCTTGGCTGCCCAAGTGCTACATCAACTCAGCAGACTGGCTGCACCCCCCAGGCCTGTTTGGATAGAAAACTGGAAGTTGTTTTGCTTGAATGGTAGGATGTGAAGGATCTGAAGCTTCTTTCATAGCCAGATTCAGGGCCAGTTCATAGGCCTGTGGCCCACTGATCTCTGAGCAGAGGGAAGGGGCCCATAGTAGGATTCCAAGTCCAAGTTGGGTTCTTCAGAACTAAATGCACACACCATTACCAGCTCAACGTTGCTCTGTGAATTCACAATTTAAAATTCCTGCACTCCAGTCCCTCACCAGCAGCACCTTAGTGCCACGGTGTAAAAAACACACTATTTCTCAGCCCCGAGAAATCTGGGTTTCAGTTCCAGTTTTGTTACTTAGTATTAGTGCTGAGGACTTGTATGGATCTCTTAAAATCTCTGTGCTTCAGTGACCATATTGCCAACACAAGGTAGGTGGGTATACTACATGGACAGTGGGACAGTGTGTTACATGCCTTTTTCTGTGTGACATATTGTCCATACTACATGAGCAAAGGGAGTGTGTATAACAGTCGTCTAACTTCTCTGAACCTCAGCTTAATAACAGCAGAAAGTTTAATGATCCACTTTTTAATTTAAAGTTAGCTTTCTTTTTTTTGAGACAGAGTCTTGCTCAGTCGCTCAGGCTGGAGTGCAGTGGCGCGATCTCGGCTCACTGCAAGCTCCGCCTCCCGGGTTCACGCCATTCTCCTGCCTCAGCCTCCCAAGTAGCTGGGACTACAGGCGCCCACCACTACGCCCGCCTAATTTTTTTGTATTTTTAGTAGAGACGGGATTTCACCGTGTTAGCCAGGATGGTCTCGATCTCCTGACATCGTGATCCGCCCGCCTCGGCCTCCCAAAGTGCTGGGATTACAGGCGTGAGCCACTGAGCCCGGCCTAAAGTTAGTTTTCTTGAGGCATAATTTATATACAGTAAATTTCTGCCTTTTTAGGTTTAGAGTTATGTGAGTTTTGAAAAAAACTGCATAGAACTTGTAACTACCATCTTAGTCAAGATATAGAACATTGCCATCAGCTAATGCATGCAGGGCTTGATACCTAGGTGATGGATTGATAGGTGCAGCACACCACCATGGCACATGTTTCCCTGTGTAATAAAACTGCACATCCTGCACAATGTATCCCGGAACTTAAAAAAAAAGAAAGAAAGGCTGAAGGGAAGGGGGAAAAAAATAACATTTCCATCATCCCTAATGTTTCCTGCTACATTGTGGTTCATACCTTTCCCCCACCCACAGCCCCTGGCAACCAGCAATCTGTTTTTGCCTTTTCTGGAATGTCATTCAAATGAAATTACACAATGAGTAGTGACTTGAGTCTGGCTTCTTTCACGTAGTGTAATGCACTTGAGATTCACCCATGTCATTATATTTAGCAGTAGTTTCTTTTTATTATTCCATTGTTGTGGATGCATACTAGTTTGTTTATCCATTCACCAGTTGATGGGCAGTTGAGTTGTTCCAAGTTCTGGGGACCATGAATAAAGTTGCTATAAATATTTCCAAACAGGTTTTTGTGTGGATATATGTTTTTGTTTCTCTTCAACAAATACCTACTCATGTGATTGCTGGGTCTTACAGTAAGTCTACGCCAAAGTTTATAAGAAACAGATCAACTATTTTGCAAAATGGCTATACCATTTTGCTGATTTGCTTTTTTGAAAAGTAAACTTTATTTTGAGAAACTTGTAGAACAACCTGCAATGCAGTTGTAAAGCATACTACAGAGAAGTACTGTGATCCGATGTACCCTTTACTCAGTTTCCCTCTATGATAACATCCCACAAAACTATAGAGCAATATCACAATCAGGATTGACATTGCTACAGTCAAGATACAAATATTTCCACCATCAAAGAATCTTTTATCTGGCCCTTTACATCCCTCCCACCCCAGCCTGTCTGACAATCAGTAATCAGTTACTGATTTCTATCATTTTCTATAACTTCTATTGTATCTATCAAGATTGTGATATAAATAGAATCATACACTATGTAACCTTTTGGGGCTGGCTTTTTTCACTCAGCAGAATTCCCTGGAGATCCATTCAAGGTGTTGCACATATCAACAGTTGGTTTCTTTGTATTGCTGAGTGGTATTCCATGGTGCGGATATGCCACAGTGTGTTTAGCCCATTCACTAGGTGAAGGAGATCTGGGTTGTTTCCAGGTTTGGATTATTACAAAGAAAGTTGCTATAAACATTTGTGCACAGGCTTTTATGCAAACATGTTTTCATTTTCTGGGATAAATATTTGAGATGCAGTTGATAGGTTGCACGGTAGATGCAAATTTGTTTTTGTAAGAAATAGCAAACTGCTTTCCAGCCTGGTTGCAACATTTTACATTCCCACCAGCAATGCATGAATAATCCAGTTTCTCCACATCCACACCAGCTTTTTATTTCTTCAGTTTTTCATGGGTATTTACTTTCCCCAAAGGGATCAGAAACATGCCCTTGAATTTTGTCATTTCTACAATTTAAAACTATTATTTCTATTATGTTCTTCATTGTGTAACTCAGTGTCTCTTAGGTAAAGTATTGTCAAAAGCAGGACCAGACAAGGATAAACGTTTGTATTCCCTGGTGTATTTAATTTGACACTCAGAGCTCTACAAGGCACTCTGTTTCCATTTTCTCCTGGGGGCTGTATTAACCAAGTATTGTGTTAACTGTCAGTGCTTCCCGTTAGCCTCCTTTCATGGCTTGCTCATATCCTTTTTATTATGCTTACTATAAAGAATTCATTTGCCTAAGTCTTTTGAGCACTTCTTCTCCATGCTCCTACAGTTACTGAGTCTATCATGGTGTTTATAAATCTGAACTATAATCATGCTCCTGTATCTATCTCACCCACTATATGAGGAACTCCTTCAGAGAGACGCCCGTCTCTTGCTGCCCTATTGCCACCCCCAAGATGTCTTCTAAATACTTTTTATTCATTTCTTGGATATTTAAGAATCACTTTTATGGATTTTATATGGGTTTTGCCTCAAGAAAGTCATGGTTTAGATTAGAGGGATTGCACAACTATGGATCTGAATAACTATGAAACCATGCAAGATGTGATGAGTAATTTAAAAAAATTAAGATGCTTGAGGAGCCCAGAGATGGGAGAGATTGTATCTATAGTGGAGATACGAAAGGCTTATTTTAATGTTTTACGACTTTTTATAAAGCAATGTCTTCAGCTGCAACTATTTAAATCCTTTCAGGGATTAGAAAGAGTTATATATAAACTGCAGTTACCCACAGGGAAGGTGCCACGGGAAAAAAGTCTGTGGGTTATTTGGGGAAGGCTGGTGATGGGGCTGTGCCTGTTGGTAATGGTGGAGCTTCGGAGAGACCCAGGAGGGAAGACAGCTGTGGAAAGGAGAAGTTTTGCTTCTCTCAAGAAAAACCAACCGGAGTTGAATACTAAGAGAATTACGATTTTGAGATAAATGAAGGTGCATCTTATCCATCTGAGGCCACTCTAATGAGCCCAGTATTTTTAGAGATTCTGAAAGTTGGAATATAAAGAGGATTAATGGCCCTGGGACATCACAATGAGACTGTGGAGAACCAAGTGTTCCTCTGGGGTCCTGAGACACGTGGGGACCTGGACTGATAGGGTCTGCCTGATTGCAAAGTCTCTTCTCTTTCTTATGTTCCATAGATCTTTCAAGATCAATAAAGACAATACACTGATGACCTCTAAGAAGCCCTGGGGACCTCAAATCATACTCAACTAGTGTCCAATACCTGATCCAGTTATTGGCATCATCATTATTATTATTTACAGCCCAACCTCTAAACCAAAAAAAAAAAAACAAAAAACAAAAAGCAGAAGTGAAAGAAAGGGCTTCTTGAGGGCTAGGGAGGCCCAGAACTCTGGTGGAAAAAAACAAAAACAGCATCACCACAATGCTGATGATCTACCATGGCTGCTTTCTTGCGGAATCTTTTGGGCCAGTGACTTCTAAAAAGATTGCCACTTGTTGACCAGGCTGGGTTTGACAATGGGGGCATTTGTGAACATATTGCTCATTGTTCATTGAATTAGGAACAATGAGAGAAGTTCCTCTCCGAACTCATCTTAAAGACTAGTTGAGCCTCAGCTGAATATTTCTTTTATCTTTTGTTTTCTGTAATCATATTTTCTTCTTTGCATTGACTGCTAGAAATTCTAAGGTGAATTTGTGGCCCTAACATTGTAAAGGGAAATAATTACTGAGCTTGGTTTATAGCTGACTGATGTCCAAAGTTTGATCTCCACTTTCGAAGAAAATGGGTTCTATGGTAATCATAATTGTAGCCATGGCAATACCTAATATTAACCAAGAGCCTACAGAATTTTGAGGTCTTTGCTAAGCTTTTTACAAATTTTAATTAATTTTCATTATAAGGCATTGTGTCATATGCCATGATTATCACAATTTATAAGTATGGAAATAGAGACACAGTTAAATAACTTGCCCAAAGCTCCTCAGCTATTAAGAGACAGAGCTGGGATTTGAACCCATGAAGACTGGTCTGTCTTTAAGAAACTTGTATTATCATCTAAATATTATTATAATAAAATCCAAAAAAAGTACAAAAATATAACATGGATTTAGATTCAGTTATCCCAAATTTGTCAAATGCCCATGTGATCTTATACAAATTCCTCTACATCATTTGAAGACAGAGCTGATGGCATCTGTCTCCTTGGTTGATTGGAGAATTAAATAACATAATGTGGGTTAAGTAGGTAACAGTTCCTATCAGTTGGTGCTAATCAAGTGATAGCAAAGAGTGTTCTGGACAAAGAGAAGACATGGGTCTAGTCCCAACTCCAGTTCCTATAAATAAAATAGGGATGGTAATCTTTTCACAAGCTCGAATAGGATCAGAGACGTGAAAACACTTTGTAAAGGACAAATGGCTGAACATTGTCAAGGGCTGTTGATCTTAGGAGGATGCTGGACCTGCAGACCTCCAAAAGGCCTCACAGGCAGGTGGCAGGGGACAAGTACATCTATTGATTGTCTTTAGTGTTTTTGAAAACTGAGTATGAGTTGTTGTGGACAAAACAAAATGGTTCACATGGTTGTTGGACAGCACATTGGCCAGGATTCTGTGCAGGTCTTGCTTGGATAAGAGGGTTTCTTTTGCCTTGAAGTGTCTTGTAGGAACCGCAAACTCAACATATCCAAACATGAACCCATTTTCTTTCATCTCAAATCTGATGCTTCCTGGAGTTTCCATTCAAATAAAGCTACCACCATCTACAGTGCTGCCCAGACAGAAATCTAGAGTCCTCTTCTGTGTCTGCCTTCTGCTTACCTCCATCCCCAAGCAGAAGCATTCTCAGTGACTGGGTCTGCTGAAATGGCCTTGGTGCTTTTTCTCTGACAGGTTCCTATTTCCCTGTCTCCACTGCCAACACATGCCAGACACAGGAACTGGCTTCTACAGCTTCATCTCTAGTCCTAAAAAAGGGATTTTTGTGGCGATGATCATCATGTCCAACATTTATTGAACCTGTGTTGCACCAGCACTTTTATGTGTATATATATACACATGCAAATATATGTGTATTTCACTTATTTTATTTCACTTGTGAAATACATAGTATTTACTCTATGCCAAATACCACTTTAAGGACATGATACATATTCATCCATTTAATTCACACAACAATCCAGTGAGGTAAATGATATTATTATCCCCATTTTACAGATAATGAAACTGAGGCAGAGAAGTTAAGCAATTTATTCAAGGTTACACAAATAGAAACTGGCAGAGCTTGAATTTGAACCCAAGAAGTCTGGCTCCAGAGTCAGTGCCCAAGTACACAGGAGCTTGAGGAATAGTCATAATAATAGTTAATGTTCTAAGTCAGCCATCTTAGCTGGCTTTATAGAAAATGCAACAACTCTGGGATGTAAGCGTTATTACCCACATTTTACAGAGAAGGAAGCAGGTTTAAGCGTCTTACAGAGAGAGCCCAAGGTCACACATCCAGTAAGTGAAAGCAGAGGTGAGCTTCAGCTGGCAGTGTGAGGTTGAAAATGCTGGCACCTGCCACACCTGCAAAGTGCTGCTCTGTTTCAAGTTAGTAGATTTGATCTTGGTATATTTTAATCTGGAAATAAAAAAGCAAAACCTTACAGAATTCTAGAATGTCAAAGATGAGAGGGACCTATGGGAGCCTCTTGTTGAGAACCTGCTTATACAGACGAAATATCCTAGATCCATGGAATTTAAGAGACTGCCCTGAAGTTTCATATTCAGGAAATATTAGAGTCAGTCCTCACCCCCGTGTCTTCCAAAGTCAATCTCAGGAAATATGATGGGGTTTTCTCGCTTTTCCTGGCAAAATCCAAAACATAAAAGCATAAAAAGATACATACAATAGCAGCAATCAGCAATCATTCTCTTCGTTCTCTCTTTCTCTCTCCATTTGTAGGTCAAAAATTCCTATAATCAGCTACAAATTCTCACATCACCTCTGCGTTCTTATCAGCTTTTGCAGCTGGGAGATAAAGACCCACAGTATCTTTGACTCAAGCAGGCAGTTGCAGTGATGAATCTGTCCTTTCTAAATAGGCTGAAACCACAAGGTGGGCCCTCATGTTATAGCCAGTGATAGGAAGGGACCAGACCAGAGGGGAAAATGTCCGTGTCATGGAGATGACGTGATGGTGCATGCGAGGCACGGCCCCACTTCTGCCTCTGTGGCTTACCCGGGCCTCACCCCTCTGACCTACTTCTCTGGCCACCAAAAGATGAGAGATGTTACACAGAGATTTCATAGAGCCAGACCTGATAGCATCAAGTCTGTTCCCATGAGATAAGTATTCCTAGGCCTGCCCCTGTCAGTCACTGCTTAGGAGGCCAAGGTGCTGCTTTAGTTAACTGAAACAACAGCCTACTATTAGCTGAGGAATGCCTGTCCCCTGCACATTTCAGGGCTTCTTGGTCTGGGTTGAAAGGCTGACATTCATGGTAATGAATAGGATACTTTTAGTCACTAGTCTATATCCCACAGGCATTCTGCCGAGGCATAATTGAGGAGGACAAGAAGAATGATAATAAGGGGACCCAAGACTTTATTCTTACAAACGAAGAATGCGGCCGATGGTTATAGAGAAAACAATTTGACTTGTGTTTTTATTAATCCTCTGCCCGTGCATCTGGGATGAGGATGTAGATGCTAAAATTCAAGCCAGACTGGCATCCTTTGGTAACTGCTGGATTCCATCTTCAGAAAGAACAGAGCACCAGTTTTTTTGTTTATTTTCCAAAGTGAAAAACTAATTCATGTAAATGAATCATTGAGGTAGGCCTTTTAGATGACTTTGCATTTTCATAATGATTCCTATTTTTCTGGAAATTCAAGAGCAAGTTTCTCAAGATGTTAATCATCTAGAATATTTCACATGTATTTCCTGTTGGTTCCATGCTGATTATAATTCTCAATGGTTCCTATTTTGTCTTGCTTCCTAGTCTTTGAAACTTGATTTTCTTTTTTACCTGATCAATTTTTACCAGTCTTTCAAGATGCACCCTGAATTGTTTTTAAACCTCACAGTTTCAAGATTTTTTTTTGAAATGGGAAAATTAGTTTTCTCGTGGGAGTGGGCAAAGTTTCCATTTTTTTGGTGAAATAAGAAGCATAAATGTGTATCACACAGACTGTAAGCACGTGAAGAACAATCACCTTATGTAGAGCTTGGTAAAATTCTATATACATCTGTGTAATCACCATACAGATTAAGATAGAGAATATTTTCAGGACCCGTGAAGGTTCTTTTCTGCGCCTTCATCATCAATACTCTACCTCAGAATAATCACATTTTGACTTCAATCACTGTCAATTAGATTTTCTTACTCTTGAACTGCATATAGATGTGGTATGCACTTTTTCTGTCTGGCTTATTTTGCACATACTATGTTTTAAAGATTCATCCAAATTATGTGTGTATCAATTTTTTTTTTTAATTGGTATATAAGTAGTCCATTATTTGACTATACCACAATTTATGTATTCATTCTTCTGTTGATGGTCAGTGGGGTTGTTTTCAGCTTTTGGCAATTATGAATAAACCTGCTGTAAATAATCTTGTTTATTTCTTTTTGTGGGAAAATGTACTCATTTCTCTTGGGTATGAAACTATGATTGGGCAGCGTGGTTCGTAGAGTAGGTCTATATTTAGGTTTAGTAGATACAACCAACTAGTTATTAACTGTGTTTGTAATAATTTATATTCTCAATATTTAAGATTTTCAGTTGCAGTACATCCTCACTAAAACTTTATGTTATAGTAATTTTGTTGTTTATTTTAGTTAATTTTTTAAAGATAAGTGTTGGTATCTTTTCATTTGTCCATTAGACACTTGGGCATGCACTTCTGCAAAGTCCCTGATCAAATCGCTTGCCCCTTTTAAAAATTAGAGTTATTTGACTTTTTTCTTATTGGACAAATCACTTGAACATGCACTTTAGAAGAAAGTTATGCAAAGAGCCAATAAGCCCACTAAAAGATGCTTTTTTCTTTTACCAACCTCACAAACAAAACAAAGATGAGATACATCTTGAATAGGTCTTTGCCAACAGAGTGCCCTGGGCCCTGCTCTCTATTCATGGGTTTTATTGGAATCCTTTTTGAGCTAGAGCTAGAGCTGAAGGTAGATGGGCATGAGTGGGTCTAAACCCAATGCCCAGCTTCTAGAAAACTTTCTCTTGGCACTCCTCTGCCCTTCCAAAACGGCAACTTCTCCCTAAACCTACTGTGGCTTTTCTGGTATTTGGAATTGGCACAAATTGTGATGCAAAATTGCCATTTTCAGCATTCAGGGTTCTTCTTTTTACCACTCCTACTTAGAATTTTCTCGTGTAATCAGACAGTGGAAACATTATTTTAGCAATTGACACCAACATTCCTTGCTTGAACAAAATTCTTAGATAAGGGGTTGGGGTAGAGGGTTTGTGTATTGACAACAGCTAAAATTTAAGGAGTTTCGTATGAGACAAGGGGAAGAACTGTATTGCTCTGGAGGGTGGGAAAGAGGCAGTAGAGAGGTGAGGACTACTGAGCTTCCTAGGGTCTTGCCAAAGTATTTTAAGATGATGATATCTACTCCTGCATTTTAAAATGCTGATGTGGTAGATTGTATTACTGTTCATCTATATTTGGTGCCACCCTCTGTGGGAGGATTATACATCTCCACACTCTTAGTACTCAGTTTCGGCCATGTGACTTGCTTTGGTCAATCAGTCATGAGTGAAATTGATGTGCGTGGTTTTCCAAGCAAAAGCTTTAAGAGTTTATGAGTGAGTGATTCCCTCTTCTGTGATGACTGGCCCTCTTCCAGGTAACAAATGCTCTGCCGGCTTTGGTCCATGAAGAAGAAAATGGGAACAAGGCCGACTGTGATGTGCATGTAGGGTGAATGAACAGTACAACTTTATTATTGGAAATCAGTAAGATTTGGGGGTCATTTGTTAGCCTTACCTGGTTGATTCAGTATAGTTCTGCTATGCAAACCCTCCTTTGTTCTCTGTGCCTCCAACCAGGTCATCTTGAGCAAATTCTGCTGTATTCACTAGTCCTTTGAAAGAATAATTTTTGTTGGTGAATCAAGGAAGATGAGGCATTTTGGATCTGAGTTGAAGCACTGCTAAGATATCACCTGCTGAGCCAGGAGAAAAAGGATGCTCTTGAGAATACGAGTACCCTTACGATGTACAGAAATAGAATGGGAGGTTGAATCAATTTTAACCAGGTATTCAAAAAGCAAGGGACTCCTGACTAACAACTGGGTTATCTTTGATGGGACTGACCTCTGAGATAACATGCACCAGCACTACTCTATATAACTTGCATGTCCAGTTGTTTTTTATTTTCTAGATTTGGTGTGGAGATTGAAGATGGTCATAGCCTTGATTGAGGAAAGAGATCAATACTCAGATCACCACATGATAGGTTAATATGAGAGATGGCCATACATGGTGAGGATGGGCCTGGGGTCCCTAGGCCAGTGGATGATATTGGGGATTTATGAAAGGGCACCATCATTTAGAGAAATGGGAGTCTACTACTTGCTTAACCCTGGCTATTTTTTTTTTTCTTAAAAATCTGTTCTTTCTAGGAGAAAATTCCAGATTGTAACTTTTAGCTGCCTGTCAGTCTTATTGTTTGGTGTGCTTTGAGTTTTCACCTTTTTTTGTGTATTTGCAGGCTTTTTTTTTGCAGGGTGGGGTGGCATTGAGTAATTGAGAGAAGGTACATTAGAAGCTGCTATCTAGGTGTCATGTAAGCTATTTCTGCAAAGAAAAATTTTGTACTAGAAAATTGTGGGAGAAGTGAGAGCTGATTTTTTCATGACCTTTTCAAGCCCATGTCCCTAAATCTTGATGGGTGACCAGGCTCCTTCATGGAGGACTGGACCTTT
Organism: Pongo abelii; assembly: GCF_028885655.2. Classification (NCBI taxonomy): domain Eukaryota; kingdom Metazoa; phylum Chordata; class Mammalia; order Primates; family Hominidae; genus Pongo; species Pongo abelii. The sequence goes on along the minus strand of NC_071997.2, from coordinate 120,817,889 downwards.
ATAGCAAGTGGCTCTTATTCCTTTGCTCAGTGGAATACAGCAATGTTTTGGGGTGGCAACGTTTGGCTGGGGATTCTATTGGCCCAATGGCAGGAATGGTGATTTTTTTCTTCCTCTGCAAAATCTGCCTTTTTATTTATTTAAGGTGCAGGGCTTAATGCCCTTCTGAGTGAGCACGGTGGTGACTAGAGAGTAGCTGTCTCAGCTGCAGCTGATGGTTGCCGAGAGGAAATGTGGGCTCTGGATTATTATGCCTTTTCATAATTTTCAAGAGGGAGAAAACCCTCTAAAGTTTAATATATTGGCAAATAATTAAATATTTTCAAAGTGGTCTGGGACAAACACACCCAGGCTGCTGCTGATGCCTGCCCTCAAGGACACCAGAGTGTAGTTTCTCGTTTAGACTGTGGCATCTTTTCCTGGTGGCTCCTTCCTTGGTGAGCCCCCATTCCCACACAGGGACTTGGGATGGGCCAGAGATCAGTGGAATCTCATTCAGGCTGAAATTGGCTTTGTGGATTCCAGGACATGGATAACTCTCTGTGCCCAGGGGCTGCTACTCCTCTTTCCTAGAGTCCACCTGTCTTTGCAGCATCTGGGTCTCAGAGAACTGACCACATTGGTGGTAGCAGCAGAGTGCCTGGAAAGAGGGTCACCCACAGAAGATGGTGTGGGTGTCTCTGTATCTCTGATGACTCCTCATTTATATTTCTCTCCCTGGCCATTCCTCTAAGCTTCAGACTCAGATCTCCAACTGTGGATCTGAATCTCCTCTTCCAAGTTTAGTAGCCATCAGGCTTGACTTATCCCAAATGGAACTCCACTTCTGCTGCCCCCACCAACCTTTGTAATCCATTTGTGTTGCTGTTTTCCCATTCTTCCTAAGCAAATCTACGTATCTTCTTGAGAAAAAAGCATGTGTTTTCCTTGAGTCTTTTTTTTTGCATCTTCATCCACCAGAAGGATAAAAAATATTCAAAAATATATCCTGAGTCCAATATATATAAAAATATATATTACATAACTTCCATTATACAATAAACTACCATTATCTCTTGCCTAGATTACTGAACTTATCTTCAAACCCATATCCCTGCTTCCCAAAAAGTCCATTCTCCATAAGATAACCAAAGAGTTCATTTAGCAATTTAGATTAGGTCACTTAAAAACAATACAAAACAAAACAAAAAACAAAAAAACACCACTCTTGGCATTGCATTGCTCCCAGGACAAAGCCAAAGTCCTCTACCATGCCTACAAAGGCTTTCTGCTATCTGGCTTCAACCGGTATCACCACTCTCCATCTAGCTCCACTCTCCCCTGACTTCCCTATCCCCGGCCACACTGGTCTTCCCCAGTGTGCAAAGTTCATTCCTACCCACGGCCTTTGCATCAGCTGCTCCCTCTGTCTGGAGGGCTCCTCGGGCTCTCTTCCTAGCTGCTTCCACACGTCTAGGTCTCAGCTTCAACCCACCTCCTCAGAAAGGTCTCCCGTGGCCAGCACCTCCCCAGTCACATGCCGTATCACTCTCCTCTATTATTTCTTCAGAGGACTTGTCAATATTTAAATTATGTTGGTTACATTTTGCGTAATTACTGCCCGTTTCCCCCAAATGAGAAATACAGGTTTTTTGGAGGGCAGGAACATTATCTTGCCTGCTGATCACTCAGCCCAGCTCTGCGAATAATGCTGGCACTCAATAGGTGTGTAATAAACCCTTGTTAAAAGAAAAAAATTAGCTGAATTAAATTATAAAAAGTTTAGTTGTGCAAAGAATTGTGAATTTGGCAGCCTCTGAGCCAGAGTAGGCTCAGAGACTCCAGCACAGCCACGTGGTGGAAGAGGATTTATGGACAGAGAAAGGAAAATGATTTATAGAAATTGGAAGTGAGGTACAGAAACAGCCCCATTGGTTACTGTTTGGCATCTGTCTTATTTGAATACAGTTTGAACAACTTGCCACCTTTGGCCAAAACTCGGTGACTGGCACAAGAGTAGGTTACAGTCTATTTACAACTCTATGTAGGTTATAGTTCACGATGTACAGAGAAACCTTTAGGCCGAACTGAAAATATGTAAGGAAGCAGCTTTAGGCTAAACTTGCTTTAACATACTTTTAAAAGAATGAAGAAACTGTGAAAGCATATTTTTTTTTCCAGTGACATAAAATGGTACTATTATCTTGTGCACTGGGGCTCACAGTAGCATTTGTCAGCAGCTTTGGCAGTGACAGGAATTGTGGCAGACACAATAAAGGCTCCTCAAAGATGGCCATAACCTGATCCCAGAACTGACACAGATGTCACCTTACATGCAAAAGGGACTTCACAGCAGTGATTAAGCTAATGATCTAGAGATGGCGAGTTTACCCTGGATCATCTGGTGGGCCCGAGGTAATCCCAAGGGTCCTTATAAGAGAGAAGTGACAGGGCCGGATTCAGGGAAGGAGTGTGCTGATGAAGGCAAAGTTTTGAGTGATTTGCTTCTAGAAGAGAGAAAAGGCTAGGAGTGGGTTCTCAGCTGGGGCCTCCAAAAGGAAAGCAGTTCCACTGACACCAAGTGGTAGCTCCATAAGACTCATTCCAAAGATCTGCACACAACCTACACAACCGTAATTTGACAAATTTGTGTTGTTTTAAGCCACAGAAGTTGTAGTAATACATTTCAGCAGCCATAGGAACCGGATACAATAATGATTTCATTTTTCATGATCACCAGCAATGTCTGAGATTTCCAGAGAATCCGATGCCTAGTCCATCTGGGGATCAGAATAGGAGGGAAATAAATGATGATTTTATAGGAGCACTCCATACCAGCAGAGGCCACTTCTATTTCAATACAATACCATTGTATTCCCATTTTTGGACACAGTGTACAGCAGTTGGGGCACAATAATTAGTTATTGAATAAACATATGTGGTATCTCCTATAGGCTCCCTGAAACAGTTAGAAGAAACTTTGAAGAGGGCCTGGAATTTCCAAAAGGGCAGGTGGGAATTGAGGCAGGCAAATACAGCAGGTCCTCAGCAGTTACAGGGGGCCAGGCCTAAGAACTTCTGTAAATCTCAGAATTCACCAATTAAAAAAAAAAGATAGAATAGATTGAAGATGTCATCCCCAAATCACATTTCAATCAACAGGCAGGTATTTCCTGTGCATACCTTTCTAAGAAAAATCTTTTAAATTTTCTTCATGCATTTTTTTTTTCATGTGAGAGCTGTTTTTCACTCGGAAGCATTTTATCTTTCACAAAATCTGTCGTGTACCCAGTAACGGTGGCAAATCACAGAGCCATGCAGACACGTGCTAGGCTCACTCACTACTCGAGCACCTTGGTGGATGCAGCGTCTGGGTGATGTTTTGCAAAGTGCAAATGAATACCCATTATGGGTGTTTGGACTTTTTGGGGTGTTACATTATGAATCCATGTTTGTAATTATAATTGCGAGCCTAGTTCTAACCCCAGAAGAATCAGGCTCTGAGAAACATGGATGAAAGTTTGGAAACTCCCCCAAACACCATAAATCATGTGGGGCACTTGTCTGACCTCAGAGTGACAACTAATGTCTGGGATAGTGCTGGGCTGGCACTGCCTGTAGACTCATGTGAAGGGACAGATGACACACTCATGGATCATCATTGCTGGTTTTCGAACATACCAGTTCTCAGTAGCAATTTTTAGTGGCTCATTAAAAAATATAAAACCAGGTGGGTTGTGGTGGCTCATGCCTGTAATCCTAGCACTTTGGGAGGCCGAAGCAGGCGGATCGCTTGAGCCCAGGAGTTTGAGACTAGCCTGGGCAACATGGAAAGACCCCGTCTCTACAAAAAAATTGGCCTGGCATAGGGGTGGATGCCTATAGTCCCAGCTACCCTGGATGCTCAGGTGGGAGGATCACCTGAGCCTGGAAGGTTGAGGCTGCAGTGAGCTGAGATGACACCACTACACTCCAGCCTGGGTGACAGAGTGAGACCTTGACCTAAATAAATAAATAAGTAAATAAATAAATAAATAACTTTTAGTTTTTTTCTCCTACTGATTGTTTTTCTGAGTTTAATTGCTCATTATTCCCTTCCTTTGTAGAATCAGAATTTTAGAACACTTTCAACTTTTAACCCGTGGCTTTACTTCTGCCTTTCCTATCCAAAAGAAGTTCGCTAAAGATTTAAGAATGGCTTTTTGGGCTGGGAGCAGTGGCTTACGCCTATAATCCCAGCACTTTGGGAGGCTGAGGCTGTTGGATCACCTGAGGTTGGGAGTTCGCCTGGCCAACAAGGTGAAACCCCATCTCTACTAAAAATACAAAAATTAGCTGGGCGTGGTGGTGCACATCTGTAATCTCAACTACTCAAGAAGCTGAGGCAGAATTGCTTGAACCCGGGAGGTGGAGGTTGCAGTGAGCCGAGATCGTGCCACTGCACTCCAGCCTGGGCAACAGAGCGCAACTCTGTCTCAAAAATAAGTAAATAAATAAATAAATAAAAATGAATAAGTAAATAAATAAAAAGAATGGCTTTTTGGTTTCTGTTATTGTTTTGCAACTTCTGTCTCGTATCCTCTAGAGGAAATTCTCTTCTCTGTCTCTTGAATCAGCTCTGACAGCTCCTGAGTGCCAGGACCCTGGGTAATTAGTGGCGCTTAGAAGGAAAGTGGCATTTACATCTGATTACCTTTGGAAACTTGCATCTGGGGTTTCCTGCAGAGGAAGCTAGGTTGGGTTTCAAAGTCAGCCACTGCCTCATCTTCCAGGACCACTGATTAGGAACAGGCTGTTCCCCAAGGCCATTTCCATTTCTATGGCAGGCTTTGAATAGAACTAATACATTTTAGAAATGCAAATGGGTTTAATTCGAGCAAAGTGAATGACAGGCTAAGCTAGAATCTTACTTTTTACCAGTTGCTTCCTGCAGCAATCTTTCAGGCAGATGTTTTTGGCAAGAGGATAATGCCAAGTTCACATAATGATGATAAGGGGTCACAATGCTTGCTTTGCAGCTTCGGAAGTCCCATTTAACAACTGCTCCCAGTACAGCATGAGAAGTGACCCAGAGCACAGCGATCGTACACGCAGCGTGCTCTACAGAAGGTGCATCCACAGATGGCGGGCCAGCCGGCTCCCAATATAGTTTGTAACATAAATGATGAAAATAAAAACCCTGAAGAAACGCCAACATCAGTACTAGCTCTTTTTGCATTACAAAGTGCTTCACATACATCATTTTATTTTATTAGACTCCTTGTTCTTTTAAAAGGTAAAAATAAGGCAGGAAGAAAGGACACAGATTGTGTGCACTGGGGACAAGCATCCTGGCTCTGCCCAGTGTCAGGGCCCAATCCCCTCACAGTGCAGGATGCCATCAGTGAGAGAGAAATGTTAGGGGGAGTGAGAGAGAGGCTCTTTTGTGCCAGCCAAAATGTCAGAGGCCTTTGAACCGGAGTGACTCCATCTTGAATAGGGGCTGGGTAAAATAAGGCTGAGACCTGCTGGGCTGCATTGCCAGGAGGTTTGGCATTCTAAGTCACAGGATGAGACAGGAGATTGGCACAAGAGACAGGTCATAAAGACCTTGCTGACAAAACAGCATGTGGTAAAGAAGCCAGCCAAATCCCACCAAAACCAAGACGGCGAGGAAAGTGACCTCTGGTTGTCCTCACTATTCATTATATGCTAATCATAATGCATTAGCATGCTAAGAGACACTCCCACCAGCACCATCACAGTTTACAGATGCCTTGGCAACATCAGGAAGTTACCCAATATGGTCTAAAAGGGGGAGGTACCTTCAGTTCTGGGAGTTGCCTACCCCTTTCTGGGAACTCATGAATAGTCCATCCCCTGTCCAGCATATAATCAAGAAATAACTATAGGTATTTTTAGTCCAGCAGCCCAAGCTGCTGCTCTGCCTATGGAGTAGCCATTCTTTATTCTTTACTTTCTTAAGAAACTTGCTTTCACTTTATGGACTCCCCCGAAATTCTTTCTTGTGCGAGATCCAAGATGGTCTCTTGGGGTCTGAATAAGGACTCCTTTCCGGTTACAAACACACTCCAGCTAGGTGAGCATTTATCACTCTTGTATACAGGACCTTCCAAGGCACTGCATTTCCTAGAAAAACCTGGACCCTCCAAGCACCTGATAAAGGTTCAGATAATATGTAAGCTTCAGATATCAAAGTATATTTTTTGAGAGCCTTGACTCTAAAGCTTGGTAGGTTATTACACCATGATTCTAAGTTCCATTATCACCCTATAATTCTTATAAATAGCACTAATTGATATTATTAATGTAATATGAAAAGAATCAGCAATTAATATATATTATCAATATCCATGATATTAATGCTAGCTTTAATCCATAGGACACATAATAGTTTATGAAGCATTTTTATATCCATTGTCTAATTTGAGCGGGACAACCACGCCGTGAAGCAGGGATTAGAAATTTCACTTTTCAGGTGAGGGTGCAAACTATGTTGGCTTGTTTGTGGACATTGAGAAAGTAAGTTGTGGAGGTAAGACTTGAATCCAAATTTTTCTCGAACTCTCCAAACGTTTCATCCCTCCTACTTGGACTCAAACAATGAGACGTTTTTTTAAAATTTTATTTTATTATTATTATTTTTTGAGACGGAGTTTCACTCTCATTGCCCAGGCTGTAGTGCAATGGCGTGATCTCAGCTCGCTGCAACCTCCACCTCCCGGGTTCAAGCGATTCTCCTGTCTCAGCCTTCCAAATAGCTGAGATTACAGGCATGCGCCACCACACCTGGCTAATTTTTGTACTTTCAGTAGAGATGGGGTTTTGCCAAGTTGGTCAGGCTGGTCTCAAACTCCTGACCTCAGGTGATCCACCTGCCTCGGCCTCCCAAAGTGCTGGGATTACAGGTGTGAGCCACTGTGCCTGGTAGAGACTTTTTATTTAAAAAAAAAAAAAAAAAATCCTGAGAACTAGCAACCAGGGTGGCCTCCGGAAATTTTGAAGAAATGCTGACAAAAAAGGGATAATAATTTTGAAAATATTTTTCCCTTAGGAGGAATTCTGTGAGGGAACACCTCTTATTGTTTTACAAATGAAGAAACCTAGTCTCAGGAATCAGTGACAAAACCATGATCATAAAGTTGATATGTAACATGTAGCTGGGCTCTCGGAACCTTAGAAATTGTATTCTATTAAACCATGTTTGTCTCAAAATATAGCCCGTTACCTTTGATTAGATTAGATTAGAAGGATGAACAAAGGTTTTGATAAATTTAAAAAACAATAAACTGAAACTAAAAGTACAATAGTCTAATCTGGACATGGTGTTACTCGGAAGCACTCCCTCAAATTCTTCCAACCTAGCCATTTCTCTGTTATATCCGCTCCCAGATACACAAGCTTCTTTGATTCCGGGGTTTAATCTTTACATACATTCTTATATTGGATTTTAAAATCCATTTTTTTAATCTACAATATCATAAGATGAATGTATTAAAAATACATTGATTTTTCTAACAGTTTATACTTGTATCTATTTCAAAGCAAACACGAGGGTAAAACTCAATACATGATATACACATGTTCCTGAACAACTGGATAGATTGTGGGGCCAGGCACAGTAGCTCATGTCTGTAATCCCAGCACTTTGAGAGGCCAAGGTGGGTGGACAATCTGCGGTCAGGAGTTTGAAAGCAGCCTGGCCAACATGGTGAAACCCCGTCTCTAGTAAAAATACAAAAATTATCTGGGCATGGTGACGTGTGCCTGTAATCCCAGCTACATGGGAAGCTGAGGCAGGAGGACCGTTTGAACCTGGGAGGTGGAGGTTGCAGTGAGCTGAGAGAGCACCACTGCATTCTAGCCTGGGCCACAGAGCGAGACTCTGTCTAAAAAAAAAAAACCCAAAACTGGATAGACTGCAAGCATGAACACAGAATATCTTCATATTTTCATGGGTACATTTTACAAAATAGAGACAGAACTATAATAAGTATATACCATAAAGAATAAAAAGTAGCACATGAAAGTTATTTTTTCCCAGACAGGAATCTCTTTAAAATTCATCTTATTGTTAAAGCATATCAGTTAACCTTTAACACATCAAACAATACAGAATTATATAGAAAACAAAATAAAAACTCTATCATCCACTTTTTTGAGAGAACTGTTGGTAACTGGCAAATATACTTTTAGCTTTTAAACTTTTTAATGTGGTTAATAAGTACATATATGTGAATACTATATTATTTTCAATAAAAGTGGAGCTATATATACTAGTCTGTGACCTTTCACATTTAACAATTTGTGAGAAAAATCTTCTCATCTTTATTTATATATCTTTATATATCTTTCTGTGTATCCATATACTTATATATACTTCTTTTTTTTTTTTTTTTTTTGGAGATGGAGTCTTGCTTTGTTGCCCAGGCTGGAGTTCAGTGGTGTGATCTTGGCTCACTGTAACCTCTGTCTCCCAGGTTCAAGCAATTCTTAGGCCTCAGCCTCCTGAGTAGCTGGGACTACAGGCGCACATCGCCACGCTCAGCTAATTTTTTGTAATTTAGCAGAGATGGGGTTTCACTGTGTTGCCCAGGTTGGTCTCGAACTCCTGAGCTCAGGCAATTGGCTCACCTTGTCCTCCCAAAGTGTTAGGATTACAGGTGTGAGCCACCACACCTGGCTGATATATATAATTCTAGATTTATGATGTTAAACTAAGTTTAGACCAAAGCTGCCTCCTTACATATTTTAAATTCTGGCTAAAGGTTTCTCCATACATAGTGGAACTATGTATGTTCCACTGTAAGCTAACTAGGCATGTAAACAGTCTGTAACCTACTGTTGTACCAATCACTGTGTTTTGGCCGCTCAAAGGTGACCAACAGTTCAAACAGTGCTCAAATAAGCCAGATACCAAGCTGTAACCAATCCAGCTGTGGCTATACCTCACTTCTGTTTTCTGTATGTCTCTTGCCTTTTCCTGCCCATACATTTTCTTCAACCCCACTGCAGCACCTGAGTCTCGCTGAACCTATTCTGGTTCAGTGGGCTGCGTGATTCATGAATCATACTCCACTCAATTAAACTCTGTTACATTTAATTTGGCTGAAGTTTTTCTTTAACAATATCTATAACTCTTTATCCATATATGTGTATGTTTCAATATATCTTATCTTTTTATTGTATAATATATTCCTTAAATGTGCTATAACTTATTTATATCACACGATAGCCAATTCGGATGTTTCCAGTTTTTCACTATTGAAGATCATGATACAATGAATGTGCCTTATATATTCATTTGAATAATTATTCAGTTACTTTCTGCATTAGTCAGGGTTGGCCGGAGAAACAGAAACAATAGGATAGATAGATAGAAAGAGGTTTATTGTGAGACATTGGCTTATGCAACTTTGGAGGCTGAGAAGTCCCGTGATCTGCCATCCACAAGCTGGGAAACTAGGGAAGCTCGTAGTTAGTTCAGTTCAAGTCCAAATGCCAGAGAGTGAGAAGTGCTGATATCTGAAGGCAGGAGAAGGTGGATGTCCTGGCTCAAAGCAAATCTGCCTTTCCTTCTCCTTTTCATTCTATGTAGGTTCTCAACAGATTAGAGGATGTCCACTCACATGGGTGAAGGTGGATCTTTTTTACTCTGTTTATTGATTCAAATGCTAATCTCTTCTGGAAACACCTTCACAGATACACCTAGAAATAATGTTTTACCAGCTATCTGGGCATCCCTTAGCCCTGTCAAGTTGACTCATAAAGCTAACCATTACATTGCCTTAGGCAAAAATTCCCCTAAGTGGAATTGCTAGGTTATTTCAGGTTTTGACATATATTGCTCAATTGCCCTCTAGTAAGACTTTAGAGAAGGCAATTGAGCATCAGTAGCGTATATGGATTCCCTTTGCAATGCCCCCCTCATGACAATTTTTGAGAATTTTTGCTGCAGATTTTTGAACTTAATGTCATTCTACTCAAACCCTAGTATTTACTCCTTCAGAAAATAATACAATTAAGAATGTAAAAAGATAAAATCAGTCATGAAGATAAATTTAAATATAATGTAAATTAGAGCCACACAGAGCAAGTCCGAGATGGTCAATAATGAGCTGTAATTGCAATTGTCCAGGTGAGCGATAATAAACACCTGAGGCAGAGCTGTGGCAAGGACCCTAGGGAGGGGGCAGACATTTAGGTGGGAGGATCAACAGACCACTAATGTAAGAAAATGGGGAGATGGAGAGTCTTCAAAAAGAAAAAAGAATTTCCTATCTCTTTGAGACATTTCACATCCAGGGCCGAGCCTCCAGTATCACCAAAGCCTTAATGTTCTTCTCCCCAAGGAGTTTCTCCCTAACCCTTTCTTTCCAGTTAAGACCTCTCTCTTCCCAGGCAAGCCTGCTGTGACATCATGGTCATTTCTTGGCCTAGATTTCAACTTCCTCCTTGTCCCTAGCCTCAGATGTGTGCATCCCCATTCTGGGCCCTTGCATTTTTTGCTTTGTTCTTGAATGAACACTTTCATTCTCATTTTCTCTAGCACAAAGGACTCCCATTGTCCTTTACTGTGCTTGCACAATCACAGTGAGGACGTGTTATGATAACAAGACAATCAGGGTGTCCATAAATCCTGTGTGTAGGATCATGGTATGTTTGAATCAGTACAAGAATCTTGTCCTTCTAGTTCATTCTTTGAGTATCCACTTGAGGCCAGGCACTCAGTTCTCACTACCTATCATATCTCATTTAATCATCACATGGACTTGGAGTCATTTGTTAATTCAGAGACAGGCAACAAATAATATGTTGATCACTCATTATGTGCTGGCACTGGTCTATGTACTAAAGATAATGTAATGAACACAACCTCAAGATCCTGCCCCTAGGAAGATTACATTATGGTGGGAAAAACACCCTAAATAAATACACAGGTATGTGAAATAGTTATGGGCAATGGTGACTGTTAGGAATGCAAGTTAAATAAGGTGAGAGCAAAGTGGGTGATGAGGAGATGGAGAGAATAAGAGTGGCTGTTTCAGATGGAAAGGTGAAAGAAAGTCTCTCTGAGAGGTGGCATTGGAGGAATGGCCTTACTAAGGGGAGGGATCAAATGCTCCATAGTTCAAGGGAAAAGGCACAGAAAACAGCACATGCAGAAGTCCTGGGTAGAAAAGTGCTCAGCACATTTGAAGAAGGGACGGCCAGTGTGTCTGGAGCCACCGAGCAGAGGGGACAGTGAGCAGATAGATGTGTGGTGGGAAAATGGGCAGGGCAGGCCCCAGGGACTCGGGGCCATGCCCAGAGCTTCACATATTTGGCTCTGCTTGTGTTAGGAGGCCACCGGTGAGGGCTGAGCAAGAGAGTGTGCTGATCTGCAATTTACATATTTTAGCAGATTGCGTTGATTTTGTGGGGAGAAAAGATGGGAAGTGAGGCAGGGGGAGGAACAGGACAAGAGCGAGAACAGAACAGTTAAAGGTTTATTGTTGTCAGGCAAGAGTTGATGCTGGCTTTTACTGTACTCATTTATCAGATGAGGAAATGGTAACTCTTAGAGGTTATAATGTTATCACAGCATCTCTAGCCTTTAAAACAGTACTAGGATCTCAATGGATACTTTTCTGAATCAAGCTGAAAAAAAGAGTCTAACTGACTTGCCCAAGTGCAAAACAACAATTAAGGGATAGTCTCGTCATTCAAGGTCAAATCTGCCTGGCTCCAAGTCCAGGACTCTTTCCTCTGAGCTTCAATGCTGTTTCTAATACAATACAAGCTGATCTGCATGTCATTTACCATTAATGATATAATTTTGATTGATAGAGTTAATCAAAAAGGAAATAAGAGAATATGCTGTCTTTTTTTTTTTTTTTTTTTTTTTTTTTTTTTACCATTGGCTAACTTATTACTTCATTTTCAGATGCTGGAGTTATAACACTTATTTTATAGACAAAATTAAGTGTAATAACCAAGAATAGGCACTTATAAGAATAACCGAAACAATAACTAATGTCCTTAATCAAGGAGGACTGAATCTCTAATTTCTAATATTAAAAAACCTAGAGTTAATAGTTAACAGTTACTTAATGCATTATGATCCAGACACTATATGCTTTGCATATGTTACAGCTAGTTTTTAATAGGTGACTTTAGCTGACATTGCTGCCTTCAACTTATTGATTAGAAAAAAATAGACTCATGGAGTTTAAGTAACTTGCCTATGACTAGAAAGCTGCTAAATGGCAAAACAGGAGTTAAAACTCTGAAATATGTCTCTATGGGGAAGAGAGGGAATCAGTGGTTTCCAGCAGTCTGGTCCCTTCAGGCTCCTGCCCTGGCTGCCTCAGGATCAAGCCCAGGATCAAAGCCACAGGGAGCTGGGCGGCTCAGTGTGGCCAGAGCTGAACAGTCTCATGGAGCCAGCATGGTTGGTGAAAGTCCGGATGGATTGAGTTGTGTGCTGTTTGCTTTGATTAAGAAATAGTCACAATTCCATCATGATATTGGTTGAATTAAAATGAACACAATGGAAAATAAAGTAGATCCAGTTTTTAAAATATCATGCAGTAGGCAAAGAAGATAGATTTGAGTAGGACAGGTGAGGGGCGTGTATGTAAACAATTTTTATTTTCAGATTGCCTTGTTGTAGACAAAAGCATTGAAACATGAAAGGAAAAAAAATTACACCTTTTGCAACATAAATTACTTACCTCTCTTTCTAATTCTCTTTTATTTTTATTTCCTTCCTCTGCCCCATGAAAATAATTTTGTTTTCCATACAAGTGTTGTTGTTGCTTTTTGTGTTATTGTATTCCTGCAAATAATCGGAATCTCCTTTCATCTGAGAAATTGGGAGCATTGTCTGAAATCCTCCAGTTTATTAGTTAGAAAGGATAGAATTTTTCTTCTCATCTATCATTCATGGTTTGCTACTGTGAGTTCACAAAGCCAGGAGCTTTCAAAAACTGGAAAGTAATATTGGGGAAGTAGGCAGAAAAAGAATGTTAACATTCTGAGACAGAACTCTAACACCCTGCTGGCCATCTATATGACACCGGCGTAATCATTCTTCTGGTGAGTAAGAAGCAGAAATAAATCAGTCATTTTACTTTGAAAATTTTATATTACATAGTGAGGGTGGTGAGCACAGAGCAGACTGACATATTTACTTTTCTTAGCAATGGAAAGTCTTTACATTTGTGAAGAAAATAAAACAATCTAAAGAATGCTACGGGTTGGAACATCTCCAAAAGCTTGGCAGTCATAGCGGGTATATGGAACTAATCATACTGACTCTCTTCTCCCCACAAGTTGGTTTCAAATAAGCGATATGCCAGTAAAGAATATGCATGGAAAATTATAAATTACTATATACATAGAGTAGATTAGCTGCATGTGATACTGACAACTAAATTGTTAGCCTCATGAGAAAGCCACTGGGCCTATGCTCATTTCCCTCATACCCTTACATCTGGAATGGCACCCCCTTTTCTCCCAAACTGCAGGGTCTGGTTACCCCCAATGCAGTGTGTTACTGGCCAGCTTGACCAATACTCTAGATCTGGGCTCTATTATCCTTGTCACCCTTATGTTTTTACTTTTTATCTATCCGATCTTGACTTTATTTTTGGATTTATTTTATTTGAATTTGGTGATGTAGATTCCAAACTAAACCACTCAGTTCTCAATTTGTTCTGTGTTGAGACTGGGCTTTCATTCTGAAAGTCCTTCAGCTTGGGTAGCCATGCCTTGCTCCGCAGCTGGGAATAAGCTATACTCTGGTCTTGGCTCCCTTTCATCCCTAAATGTAGCCAAAGTGGAAAGATAAGACCCAACACTCAGAAACGTCCTACCTGAGTGAGAGTCTCCATCTCTGTCTCATTCATAGTTTTTCTATCTATACCTTTTTCTCCATATCTTCACGATCTTGAGATTTGCATGCTGTATTTTCCCATGTTGTCTTGTTTTACCCCCAGGCCTGATGTTTGACACTGACTCTGACTAGAATTTTTTCCCATATCAACCATTCTTTTTCTGTGTGTGTGTGACAGAGTCTCGCTCAGTTGCCCAGGCTGGAGTGCAGTGGCGGGATCTTGGCTCACTGCAAGCTCTGCCTCCTGGGTTCATGCCATTCTCCTGCGTCAGCCTCCCGAGTAGCTGGGACTACAGGCACCTGCCACCATGCCCGGCTAATTTTTTTGTATTTTTAGTAGGGACGGGGTTTCACCATGTTAGCCAGGATGATCTCAATCTCCTGACCTCGTGATCTGCCCGTCTCGGCCTCCCAAAGTGCTGGGATTACAGGTGTGAGCCACCGCGCCTGGCCCCGTATCAACCATTCTTACCACATGTGATTTCGTTTTTTTATGCTTTGGAAAACCACCTTCCCAGTTTAGCTGAACTTCCTAGACCCCATTCCTAACATTCTCTCCAGGGCTAGCAATGGATTTGTCCAGGAGCTCAAAGAAAACATTGTCTTCTGTCCTTCGTGGGACCTGGAAACACAATGTATAAATAGAAAGTGGACAAAAACCACAGGCTAAATGGGAAACAGTATTATTACATGCTGCTCCTGCTGGAGCTTGCCAAGTCCACATGAAAAGTTTGCTCCGTGTAAGCAGACAAATCTTGACTGATTATTTGATACTGGCATTGACTTGATACTGGTTCTGTTATTGCAAGTTGGCTTTACACTGAACTATTTATAGCTGGTGAAGTTTATTCTCATTCTTCTAGTTCAACTGAAATATAACTATTCTATTACATCCTGGGTTTATCCTTCCCCCCGGAATTGTTTCTCCTTTCCTTAACTACATTATTTATATATATCTTTAGTCCTTATTTTTTTCCCGCCTCGTATTACCATTAATTGGACACATGTCAATCATTAGACTGAAATCAACACCTGGAGAGTGGAGATAATAATAGTATCTACTTCATAGAGTTGATGTAAGGAATAAAAACACTACTATGTATTCAACATTTTAGTCTGTATAATGACCATTATTGTTATTTAAGGTGTAAAATAAATTTTATCCATATCTCTATAAATCACCCTGTCCCTAGTGGCATTCACAGTTCTTTATATGAATAACTATTTGCCAAAATGAATTTACTGCAATATTCATTATCAGAACTACCAAAGGGTTGAAAAGCTTTTTTGAGATTATTTTCTTTTACTCATTGAGTTACAATTAATTTTACTATACCTATATTAGGGGTAAGTAAATTAGGGAAGTAGTTAGAGCTAAGTTTAAGAAAGATTTTCTCCTATTAAATGACAAGTCCATTATGGACATCAACTTTTAATTCTTATGTCTTTAGCATACAACATAATAAAAATCAGCACATCATGCTTTGTTGAATAAATGTAAAAAAAAACTTGCTTCACTAATCTGGGGCGCAAAAGGAAGGCACATTTATTTTAATATAAAAATCAAATCTCCAAGCCCCCACCTTGCCAACCATGAGTATCTTTCTCTTGTCCCAGAGTACCCGGATCTAACTCTCTTTGTGACAGTTCCATTTTATGCACCCCAGACATTCTTACTCCATTCATGGAATTTGTCTTGGCTGGCTGAGTGACCAGAGAGAATATCGGGAAAAGGTCCTCAAAGGAGCCCATTCTCTTTAACTGTTGTTGCTTCTCTGAAGCCAGTGCCTGCCTTGTTTCTTATCTTTGATTGCCTGGACACACCTCCACACAGATCTGGTGGCCCAAATACTGAGTGTTTCAATGGCAGGGGCAACTGCCACCATCAATGCTTTAGCAGAAGGTGCAGGGGGAGAAGACAGTATCTCTGCATCCCGGGGACTTGCTTTAGTGATGGTTGCTCCCATCTGACATCTCCATCTCACCTCTTTAGCTCCACAGCTCCTCCGGTTTACATGCTCACAAATGATCACCTGGTATTTGTGGCCGCACACAGTGCAAGTGTGGCTGAGTCAGGAGGGCTTCCAGCCCTTTTGCATACAGCCCTTTCCTATCATCTTTTTGTCTTGGCAGTGAATGAGGAAGTTCTTCCATCTTTTGATCCTAAGGCCAGTCTCATTTCTTGACCAGGGTTATTGACATGTCTTTTAGGGTGAAAACTCCTCCTTGTCAAAAATGAACAAATAAATGAAGCCTATCAGGGTAATTAAGGAATTACCTAATAATCTGTCACTAAAATCACAGCATCATGAATGCACATTCATTAGGATATGAATTCATATGTTTAACCAATAAGCCCTGCACTATGACTTTAAAGAACAAATTGAGCAAAACCAAATGTTTTTATGCATTGGTAACTTGGCACACCACTGAGTAATTGTGTATACTTTTGCCTATCTTCGAGCTCTCATTATGTTTCTCATGTTCTTTTCAGTTATTTGTGAATCTTTACATGCTTTCATTGGGAACATTCATTTTGGTTCATTTTTCTAAGCCTATGGTTTGTCTTAAATCTGCATGGAACATAACTTTTACAAGGGCTTTAATTCAGACTTCAGAATTTCTATCAAATGATGGCAATATAATGTCATGAGGTGGCAAAAATTATGCTTACATTACATAAGAGTAATTTAAAATAAAATAAATTCAGAGTCTAACATGGTGAAAACAAAATCAAAAGAAGTAAAATAGGAATAGCTATCTGAAATGAATGTAAAATTAAAACACATTTTAGTAAAAGAACTTAGAAAATGGACAAACTAACATAGATTAAAAAAATCAATGTAGAGTTGCCAAGAAATCATCATCATTGGAAGTTGTGATTCTCAGCTTTTATTTTTGAATTTTTTTTCTTTTACATGAAAATTAGATATGTCATAACATTTTTAGAAAAGTGGAAGCTAGCATAATTGAAGTTGAAGGTAAATTAGAATTAGAAAAGAAAAAGTATGAAAAACAAATCCTATAGCAACATAAAAGATATGCACAATTGTTTTAAAAGTAAAAATGAATTCTGAGGCACAGATGCCAATGCTTAAAAAGATTCATACAAAGCTTGAATACTGGATCATTGTGTTCAAAAATTAACATTATGTGAAGAAAGTTTTGACTGATAACACTTGTCATTTTGGTCAATTTATTTTTGACAAATTTACTCTTTAATTATCATCAGCTTTCAGAAAAACATGTCGATCTTACCACAGAACTCAGTCTGGTAATAATCACAAACAGCATAGACAGCTTCCAAGGGGTATTAGGCCAGTATAGGCACTGGTTTCTTACAGACCCTGTGAGGCCACAGGCCTATTACCCAGGCAAAGTTCCATAATCTCTCAGAGCTCTGTTTCTTCTCAGAAAATGGGGGAAATTACACAAGATGACCTATTTTAAAATAATGCGTAAATATAAAGCTTTATTGGAACAAATGTACAGGATGATTACAATATGGTATTATTTTTACCATTATTACCATAATGGTTGAATCCTATTGCAATCTTACTTTAAAATACAAAATATTTTGGCTGGGCGCAGTGGCTCATGCCTGTAATCCTAGCACTTTGGGAGGTTGAGGCAGGCGGATCACGAGGTCAGGAGATCAAGACCATCCTCGCCAACATGGTGAAACCACATCTCTACTAAAAATATAAAAATTACCTGGGCATGGTGGTGCATAGTCCCAGCTACTTGGGAGGCTGAGGCAGGAAAATTGCTTGAACCCAAGAGGCGAAGGTTGCAGTGAGCCGAGATCGCACCACGGCACTCCAGCCTGGTGACAGAGCGAGACTCTGTCCTCACAAAAAAAAAAAAAAAAAAAAAAAAAAAAAAAAAATTAAGGCAAGAAGTACATTCTTGTAGCTGCCAATACAAACGTGACAGGCATATAGTACTCAACATAATCTCAATAGAATTTCTAAGCTCTCTGTAGTTGAGCATCGCCTCCTAGTTAGCTCTCTGTTCAATGCCACCAGTTCTATAAATGACTACTGTGTACCTAGCACTGCAATGCTTTATTAAAGGGGCCCTTCCACTCCTTCTTTGATTCATTCATTGACTCGTCCATTTATTCATTTGCCTAACAAAGTTTGGTGAATGTCCACATCGACCAGGCAGAGAGCTAGGTGGTGGATTCTGGGATAAAATGAATAGTTCCCACACTCATGGAGCTCACAATTACCAACCAGGGCGGCAAATGAAGAAATAGAGAGCTGGGATGCAATGCAGCAAGCAGGGTGGGGACAGCCAGCCCAGAGCCCCATAGCTGAGACAGCAGCAGCATTTAACCCAGCTGTAAAGATCAGTGAAGATTCTTGGAGGAGAAGAGAACTAGATATCTGAATAATAAAGAAATGTTAGCTTGGGAAAGAAGGAGGGACGAGGACAGGAACGAGTGCATTTTCTAATTAGTAACATGCAAAGTATCTTCTGCTAGTTTAGTCTCATTGTTAGTTAAATTACCTCTAAGGCAAAAGTATTTTGTTCAGTGTTTGCAAGGTGATGGGTGGCATCGGAGACATAGAAAACAGCTCTTCCGTTAATCGATTCTCTTGCGTGCTGCCCAGTTAATAATTTGCGTTCATTCTCAAAGCAGCTCATAAATATATTACTATTTCAGGCACACTGTTCCAAAATGCGTAAATGAAAAATGATCTGCACTTCCTTCCTCACTGTGAATATTTTGTCGCAACATTAATATACTCATTTCTCTTTCATAAGCTCCAAAATGAGCACTGAAAATAATAGGTTTTGCCTTATTGATTTCAGAGAAACTACAGAAGTGTAGAAACATAGAGATTTTAAAACACACACACAACTAAATAAAATGAATTTTTGCCTCTTGTGAAATGCTGTATTTTAATCTGAAATTGCATATGTAATGACAACATTGTATTTGCTTGTATTAGAAAGAGAAATGCATCCATCTGCCCAACTGTAGTCAGGTTGAAATTGGATCTCGAAGTGTGCACAGTGTCACTGATGAAAAAAGCAGCATAAAAGAGCTACAGCCATTTTAGAAAGAACATTGGAATCAGAGACAAAGGTATTAAGGCTTTCAAGGGTTTGAAAATAAAAGAGAAAGGGAGAGAAAGGAAGCGAATATTTATTGAGCACTTACTATGTACCTGAAGCCTCATGGGAGGTGCTGTTACTGACATTTTACAGATGAGAGAGCCAAGCCTCAAAAATGAGAAAGAACTTGCCCTGGGTCACACATTTTATAATTGCCAGGGCTGGAATTCAGTCTCCAATGTGTCAGACACTAGAGCTTAGGCAGTTTTTGTTATCCCATTTTATCATGTTTAAAAGAAGACAGAGTTGGGTAGAGACATATTTTGAAGAGGAGGGGAGAACAGGCATTTATACCAAAGAGCCGCAATCATTTCTGCTAAATAGGAGGCGAGTGCTGTAGAGAGTGAGAGGAGGGAGAGTGGGGAGGCAGAAATCACTGTTCCTCTGGGCATCGGGTGCAAGAAGATGATGAGCCTCTGATGTTATTAGCATATTCATTTTGCTGAAGAAAAATAAAAGGAAAAAGCCATTTCTTTCAGAACATGAGTTTTGATTTGGGTTTGACAAATGTGTTCACCGTGGGACAGCTTTCTCTGTGAGAAAGTCATCGACAGACGGGTTAGTCATCCAGCACCTTCCTCCCAGCAGTGCTTTGTGTGCGCATGTATGTGTGTGAGCGGGAATGTGCGTGTATATATGCTTCTGTGTATGTGAGACAGCATGTCTTTTTTCAAACAACGCCACCTCAACAGTGCTTGAAAACTTAACCAGTAACCCCTTTCTTTGCATAAGTTCTTGCCCCTTTGTCACCTATGAAGCCTGCGGGTCAGTTCAATGTTCTATTTCCTTTTAACCAACTGTCTCCTTACAAAGCAGTTTAATCATTACTCTTTTATAATAGTGGATAATGACTGCATGAATTTATCTCTCAAGGAGAATTATATTTTACTTGCAAACCTCTGGAGGCCCTAATACAAAGACAGGAACCTCTAAGCTAGGAGAAGGAAAAACTATGCTCATGAAAATAAACGGGGCCTGTCCTGGAAGCCTCGAATTCCACCATGGAGGAGGAAATGAAGACAAGCCGGAAGAAGGTGCATGGCCAAGGCTCCCCAGCATGGCCCCAGACCTCCCCAATACCTCTTCAAACTCCAGGATTTCCACTGTGAAGATACATTCTCTTGGACCAGAGTATTCAAACATTCTTCATGACAGTACATCTTGGAGAAATGACATTTTAAGCCACTAACCCTGAAAATGCTATCATTTGGACAGGGAGGAAGGAAGCAAGAAGGCCAAACTGCTCACTTTCTCTGATTTTGCCATGAGCCAGACTGGCTCAGAATACTGTTGATACTGAGCCTGATCAATGTAATGCTACCTTACTACTGTCTAAATAAATATATAGAGAGATAGTAGAGTGTGTGGATATTGTGTGTGTGTATATTAATGTATACACATTAGTGTGTAACTCTGCTTTATTACTATATATTAGTGTGTGTATATATTTATTAGTGTGTATATATATCTTATCGTGTGTACATATGTATATATGTGTGTATATTAGTGTATATATACATATTAGTGTGTAACTCAGCCTTATTACTATATATACTATATACATACACTAGTATATATACATACTAATATACACATACTATATATAGTATGTATAAAGTATATAGTATATATAGTATATACTATAGTGTGCGTATATTAGTGTGTATATATAATTGTGTGTGTATGTATACATGTATATATGTACGTGTGTATATATATTGTGCCTTATTACTATATGTATGTGTGTTGTATATTAGTGTGCATCTATATTAGTGTATATTTATTGTGTGTACACATATGTGTATATATGTATGTGTGTGTGTATGTTAATGTGTGTATATATATTAGTGTGTAACTCTGCCTTATTACTATATATATTAGTGTGTATATATTATTGTGTGTACATATATGTGTATATACGTGTATATGTGTGCGTGTATGTATATATATGTATACACATATATAGTAAGCAATACATTCAACTTCCATTTCCAATGGAGGGGGCTCATCATTCTTTGGCGCTACCCTCTTGGTTTCTTTGTGCTTGTAGAGATAGTTTCTAAAGTCTGTCTTTAAAGATAGTGTGGTATGGTATGCAGAGCATGGCATTTGGTTCAATAATGGGTTCTGCCACTTCCTGCAGCCTGATTTACATCCCCACTGTTACTGCCCCGTGGCCAAGGTCAAGCCTTCATCACTGCTTTCCTGAACTTCTACCTGGTCTGCTTGTCTCTGGGTACCTACTCTCTGATTTAGTCATTCCTTGTTGCTCAACAACTTATCTGGCCCACATGTCTTGTCACTTTAGTGCCCTACTTAAAATCTTTTTGGCAATGCTTTTTCACCTGAAAAATAAAAAGTGAATCCAGCACACAACCGTCTGTCATCTGGTCCAGGCTTCCGTCTCCAAGCAGCCCTCCCACCTCACTGCTGCAGCATAGCAGGCCCTGAGTAGGCCACTATGCTCTACACCCCTACACTATATTTGCTAGTTGTGCTTAGTATTCAGCTTCTCTATTTGCCTTTGGGAGAGTGAGAACTTTCTAAACTTTCTAATACCCTCCTTCTGGCTTCCTGTTACCATTTTGATGAGCTCATTTTGGTTTTATGCTGTGCCTTGCACAGACCTCCACGGTGGTCATTTTTGTCCCTCGCTATATGGCAATGATCTATTTACTTGAGTGCCTCTCTGCACAGATTATGAGCTCCCAGGCGGCAAGGACTTTAATGTGTGCCCTCCAGATGCAAGAACTGGGCACAGGATCTGGAGCAGGACGGTCATTCAGACTGTGTCTATTTAATGAATGATATTACCTAGGTTTCTTACTCTAAAACCTCAAATTTGTAAAGTAGAAATGATAGTAATACTCATCTCATGGAGTTGCTGTGAGGATAGAATAGAAACATAAAGGGAAAAGAACTTTTCCAACTATGATGATCATCACACATCCTAGTTATTATTATGATGTTAACCTAAGTCGTGGGAACCAAACTTTTTCTCTATCTAATTGGATTAAAGACTCCACAGATTCTACTCAAAGCCAGAAATTGGACCTGTTCTAAGGATTCCTGTAATATACAATGCTTAGTGTAATTATTGGAATCTCTACCTGCTGATTAGGCCCACACTGCTTTTTAATTATCTTAGCTTCAGGGGGAAAAAAAAGCTACATTAAGAAATAAAAGCCTCCTAACAGCTTGTTATGGCATTATTTGTTCACAACTACTAGCAAATGTATTTTGCCGAATGTTTCAAATCCAGTTTTTACAGAGTAAGCCGAAGCTAGTAATCATTTCATAAATATTAATGGAGAATATGCAAGTGGAAAGTTAAATTAAAATGCTACCAAATGGCTAGCAGGCAGCAGAAAATGAGCAGGAATCTCTAATCAGTGGAATTCATGGTTGTATAACTTTTATCCTCCCATTAGAGTGCAAAACAGACGTTGATTTTTCTCCCACTTAAAATCAGTTCATGTTGAAGGGAAAATGCAAATCAGCTCAATAGCTGAAGGATTCCAGAAACAGCAATTCTCTATGGCAAGTCAGCTTTCCTTGGTCTCAGTTGAATGCAAATGGCTGGACACAGAGAGAGACATTATGACCTTGGTCTTCTCAATGGGTTGCTTGGCAGGACTTCACAAGGGTTTGGGGAAAGGAGAGAACAAACGGTATCTCACGTACCCTCGCCATCAGTTTATCATTTTTCTCTTCCAGAGTATGTTTGTAGCTGCAACCAGCATGTTGAAAATACGATTGATTTTAGAGATTTTAAATTGGGAGAGAGGAAGAGTATGGAGTTCTTATTAGTTGAGCCCAGTGTTGCTGGAACAGCTAACTTTAGATTATTTTTATTATTAGCATTAGATGCCTTTATCCCTTATTGTATCCATCCATCCATCCCTACATCCTCCATCCATCCAACAAATGGTTCACTGAGTATGTACCTATGATGATCCAGACTCTATGCTGGGCATTGGGAATAAATAGTTGTTTAAGATGTGGTCACATTGGTTCTTCTCTCACAGATTTCACATCTAATACAGTAACCCCATCATAGCTGTGTTATGAGATTGAAGGAGTTAATAGATGTAAGACAGTTAGAAAAAAAATGATGAGTTCATGTCCTTTGTAGGGACATGGATGAAATTGGAAATCATAATTCTCAGTAAACTATCACAAGAACAAAAAACCAAACACCACATATTCTCACTCATAGGTGGGAATTGAACAATGAGAACACATGGACACAGGAAGGGGAACATCACACTCTGGGGACTGTTGTGGGGTGAGGGGAGGGGAGAGGGATAGCATTGGGAGATATACCTGATGCTAGATGATGAGTTAGTGGGTGCAGAGCACCAGCATGGCACATGTATACATATGTAACTAACCTGCACATTGTGCACATGTACCCTAAAACTTAAAGTATAATAATAATTAAAAAAAAAAAAATTTTAGAGACAGTGTCTCACTCTGTCACCCAGGTTGGTACGCAGTGGGATGATCATAGCACGTTTCCGCCTCAAACTCTGGGGCCCAAGTGATCCTCCCACCTCAGCTTCCCAGGTAGCTGGGACTACAGGTTTCCACCACCACGCTGGGCTAACTTTTTATTATTAGTTTTTTGTAGACATGGGGCCTCACTGTGAGGCCCAGGCTGGTCTTGAACTCCTGGCTTCAAGTGAACCTCCTGCCTTGGCCTCCCAAAGTGTTGGGGTTAAGGTGTGAGCACTTTGTAAGCTCTGAGTGACGGTGGGGGCAGAGCAATGGTAGGGGATGAAGATGGACAAACTGCAAGGACTCAGACACTGATGGACTTCATATGCCAGGCATGGTTTTCTCATGAGAAAAGAGGAGTGGCTGAAGAGTGGAAAGCAGGAGGGTGAGGTGTCATCCACGTGTTCTCTAATGACCCTTGTGCCTTGTGCCTGTTTTTGAGGATGGGTTTGAGATGACAGAGGCTGGAGGGCTCTACCCCATGGAAGACTGTTGAGTTAGACAAGATCATAGAAGACAGTGGGCTGCACTAGGGGACTAGTGTGAAGGACTGAGGATGGTGGGAAATCTGTGAGATTTTTAGGAAGGGGAACTGGGCTTCTTGGTAATTTGTTGGGAATACAGGTAATGGGGGAAAACACGGAGCCTTAGTTGGTGCCTAGGTTTCTAGAATGAGTGACTGGTAGAGAGCTGAGCTTTAAGTGAGAAAACTGAAAGTGAAAGAGAGGCACATTTTGGTGGAAAGACTTTACGTTCCCAGCCCTTATAAGAGCTGGGTCATTAAATAAGGAATGCAATCACTGGATTCAGACTCTGGCAAACCAGCAGAATAATTCTTGGATAAGACAGGAACCTTCCTGGATTTCCATTTCCAAACTCATAAAATGGTCGCAACACCATCCTAATCCAAAGGGTTGTTGAGAAAGTAAACAAGGATGAAGCATATGGGAGCCCAGGGCTTGGCACCACAGGACTTCATATGTGCTGGTGAGTCTGAATCTGAAGAATCATAAAGATTTCCCAGTGCCTGGTTTGTTCAGTTTGGGAAACTCATGCGAAAGGAAAAGAGTCGTTCACATCCTTCCTCATGCATGCACTCACTTGTTCATTTATTCATTCATCCACTTGGTAAGAATTTATTGAAGGCTTTCTGTGTCAGGTGGTATGACAGTGAAGATTCACTTTGATCAGACAAGGATTCCTTTGGGTGCTTCTTGGATGCTGTGTCCAACCCCTTGTCAAAATTACTTGGATCATATCTGTAATCTTGCTCCAGAGAAAGGGTGCAACCGAGATGTCCCTCAGAATCCTGCAGGCCGTACATGACCCTTCCCTTCCTGTGGCCGTGATGACATAGCACACTGTGTGGTGATTGGTGAGCTAGCATTTCTTCTCATGTTGAATAAAATTCATGGGTAGACAAATTATAATTAATGGTAATAAGAGTAATGCTAAAATTGACTGAGTATTTTCTAATGAATTGCACTTCACATCGACGATCGCAATTAATTTCATAAGGTAAGTTTATTTTTTCCCCCAGCTTTATTAAGGTATAATTGACCAGTCAGAATGGTATATATTGTTCAGTGTGATGTTTTAATACATAGATACCCTGTGGACTGATTAAACCAAGCTGATTAACATATCCATCACCTCACATACTTCTCACTCTGTGTGTGCGTGTGTGTATGTGTGTGTGTGTGCATAAGAACATTTAAGATCTACTCTCTTAGGAGGTATGTCTAGTTTTTCTTAGTTTATAGATGAGGAAACTGAGGCTAAAATAGGTTAACTATTTTGGTTAAAACCATATAGGAGCTGTGATGGGAACCCAGGTCTGTGTGAGTGCAACTTCTATTATATTATCTGACAGTGTATTGTAATTCAGTAAAATACTAAGTTAGCAGATTGTCCATGTTTCCATGTGTTTAGAAGGAAATTGTATCTTGACCTCCCTGGTCGGGGTCCGTTTCCTTCTCTGTATCTGCATTCTGTCCATGCATCTTTCCCAGGGTTCATCACTCTGTTCTCTTGTTCAATTGGCTTAATTCTCTGTATCCCTCCTTAGAATAGGAGCTTATGGAAGGCAGGGGCCACATTGTACAGTGTCGTATGTCTCAGTGACACTGCTAATGATGTGCCAAATGCATGCATGTATATATGAACTGCAGACTATAAACTGTTCTAGCAACACAGCAAAATCTTTCTGCTTTTGGTACAACTAAGAACTTTTATAGATGACTATATTTTAATTGATGTCAAGTTACCTATTCAGGTTTCAAAAATCTCAAAGGCCATCTGGTCTGAAAAGTCTTCTGATGCATGATTATGAATTCCTTTATGCTTCTACATCAGGGCCTATACTGCTCCACTATTTACTTTAAAGAATTATAATTCTGTATCTATCTCATTCCACATGTCTTGAGTCCAGAGCCCTTTAAATTGTATTTGTGTCGTTTTATTTTCTTGCTTAGCACCCTTGGCCAAGTATATTGGACTCTGTTACAGCTTCTCCATCACTTTCTAAAAATGGAATGATAAGAACTCTACCGGATCATGGTGTCCAGTGGCCAAAACTTGATTCTCAAGCACTTGATAAATTTAAGCCTGTAAAGTCGAGAGAAAAATCATCTAGAGTGTTGTCTGGAAAGTCAGACAAGGTCAGCAAGCACAGAAACAAACCATTTCTAGCCAGCCTGCCAAGGCCAGGAGTTTGAAGCATAGTCCTTGTGTTCTGAACAAGAGAGCAGGAGAGGAAAGAGAATCCAGGGCTTCGAACAGAGGAGGCTTGTGTGGATGCCCTAGCTCCTGACCCTGACAACAGTAATTTTAGGCACACCATGTAACCTCTCTGCTCTGCGCATTTGTTTCAATTTGCTTGCCATTTCTTTTCTTTTTTTTTTTTTTTTAACATGGCTTGATATTTTTTCTTAAAATTTTTTTTGAAACAATTTCAATGTCACAGAAAAGTTTCAGATAAAATACAAAACAATTTTTCTCTAAAACATTGTCAAATAACTTGCCAATATTTGAAAGAGCCAAATAATGATGCCCAATGCTATTGGAATATTTTACTGTGTTTTCTACAAACCAAGGCATTCTCTTATAAAAATACAATCTAGCCATCAAAAAAATTAGCATTAATGTACTGGTATTATCTAAACTTCAGACACCATTCAAGTTTTACCAATTTCTCCCAATGTATAATTTATTGCAAATGGATTCAGTTCAGAAATACCTGTTGTGTCTAGCTCTGTCTTCAACTGGGAACAGTTCTGAAGTCTTTCTTTCACCTCCCACACTTTGAGACTTGGAAGTTCGAGGGAGAGAGATTTGATTGAAGGTCCTTCAGCTGGGTTTGTCTGATCTTTTCTCATGATTGGATTCATGTTACGCAGCTTTCGGCAGGCCCAAATGACTACCTAGTTTGCAGGGCTTGTTGCAAAATGTGGGGAATCCTTATTCAAAAACGAGGGAAAAATGTGCTGGTAAAGGCACTAGAATATAAAGCTTTTTGTTTTTTTCGACTGTCTCTGTTTGTCATGGTGTTTATTATTTGCTATTTAACATCACACTCCCTCTGACTCCTGGATACTTGTGGTGTGAGAGGAGATACTACAGGCTCCTAGAGGCACCACCGTGCAACTTAGGGCACTGCCATGCATATCTCCAGCTACCAGCCACACCTCTTGCCTTCCCACCAGCCCGACATCCCATTCCACGGTGTACAGGTGAGCCCCCAAGGGTGATTCTGCACTGGGCAGCTGAATCAAGGATGGGCGAGAGGCTTCGTGTCCACTGAATTGTCACCAAATGCCCCATAGCTCTGCCCAGGTTTGGGCGCATAGTAGGCACTCAATAAATGCTGGCTTTCTTCCTTAGAGCGAGTAGAGCTGGAAGGTATCTAATATCTTCACAAGCCCAAACTTCCCCCTGTAGAAAGCGAGAGTTGAGGCCTAAGGAGGTGAAATGTGTTGCAGATCTGGAGCTCCCGACTCCAGGTCGGTAATGCTAAGTTCTATTCTCTGCCTTTCTCAGGCGCTCGTTCTCTGGTGCTGGGAGTGAAAATAAAAATGATATACCACAGGCCATAGATGAGACACTTGAGCCTCCTACATAGATATTCCTGCAACACAACTATTCATCACTCGTTCACCTAACACCCCTGCTGTGTTAGGACACGGAGCATCCAAAAACGTGAGCGTGTGTCCTGCTCACAATCTATCAGTGAGAGAGAAAGGAATTCACAGTGACTTAGGCTAGGCATTTATGATTTTACTTTTAGTTTTTCTGGCAGTCAGGGAAGTGTTTCTATATTTATTATCATTACAACTCTATAGGGCAGGTTTTGCTAACCCGTTTTACAGTGGGAAACCTATGGCTTTAGAGACTTTAGGCGAGGTACACGTAGAAAATGTCAGAGCTGGTGGGGTGGAGGGTGGAAGTCTGCCTGGTTCTGCCTCGAGGGCTTGTACCGGCTACATCCCAGCTTCCTCCCTGGAAGAGCCAGCAAGACTGGGATAGAAAAATGTCGTCTCTGGCTCGGCGCGGTAGCTCATGCCTGTAATCCCAGCACTTTGGGAGGCCGAGGTGGGTGAATCACTTGAGATCAGGAGTTTGAGACTAGCCTGACCAACATGGTGAAACCCCATCTCTTCTAAAAACACAAAAATTAGCCAGGTGTGTTGGCACATGCCTGTAATCCCAGCTACTCGGGAGGCTAAGGCAGGAGAATGGCTTGAGCTCAGGAGGCCGAGGTTGCAGTGAGCCAAGATTGCGCCATTGCACTCCAGCCTGGGCCACAAGAGCAAAACTGCATCTCAAAAAATAAAAAAGAAAGAAAAGAAAAATGTTGTCTCCAATGACTTGTTCCCAGGGAGGCAGCCCAGGAGGCCTGACTAAACTTGCTTCCCTCGGGCTTCCCCAGCACCCCAAGGGGCTGTCCTTCCTACCCCCAGCCCTGTGAGTCATCTTCATTGAGTTCCAAGAATCCCCGCGCAGCTGTGCAGCATTGCATGCTGACACTGAATGAGCAGTGACTGGATGCTGCCTTCCATGTGGGACACGAGCCCTCAATGCCTGATAAAGCCTGAAAGCCACAATCTGCCCTGGAAACCCAGCTCCACCCTGCTTCCACTACATCAGGAGGTGGTAGGTTCAAAACTGCATTCAGGGCTGATGAATGAAATACGTCATTAAAGATAATTCTTCCGAAAGCAGAGGTAATAATCCCAGCATTAACATTTCTAATTTAATTCAACCCTGATTAAACTTTTTCTTTCAGAAGGAGGAAATTGAAAGTGTGAAACACCAGTGGGAGGAAAAGGTTCCTGTAACAAATGTGGTTATCAACGGGAAAGAAGCTTTCTAGAGCTTATATATGGGGCCGAGTCATGCACACTTCATCATACTCACCAGGTGGGACTTGGAGAACAACCTCTATCTTACATAGTCAGCTGAACGCCAGCGATCTTTCCAGAGAGGAATTTAAAGAGGTTAATTTTGATTTTAGCTATTGTGTAATATTTCCCTTGGCCCTCAATGCTGTGCTTGTCTTTGCTGGGCACCTCGCTGTTTCCTCTGTCCTTTGAAATCATAATTGTTTGGTTACCTCCTCTTCTTCCTCACTAGTCAGAGCCCCTCAAAGGCAGGGATAATGATGTAAGTACCTTTATATCCTCTAACTGAGAATAGTCTCTGGCATGGAGAAAAAACCCAATACATGTTTGACCAACTAATGACCGATGGGGCTGATCAACTTAAAAAGCTTTTGTGTTTTCATTTACCAACATCCCTATATGCTCCGAAACAACTTATTCATTTCTTGGTGTGAGAGCAAAATGCTTTAGCAAAGTACTTTGAGGGGAAGTGGAAATGGAGGTTAAGAAAAAAAGACCAACCCACTGGGAATAATAAAATGCAAACTTATATCTCCTGGATTTCAGAATGAAAGGTGGAGTTTCAGATCCCATTTCCCATATGAAATTCTTGGCTTGCTTTTTCCAACAGTCAGGCTAAAAAGGAACTTTTCACAAAAGAGGTATTTTTCTTCTTGGCCTGGAAAATCAATTCCAATGTTAATCTCACTCCTTGGAATGTCCTCCCCCACCCTTTTCCACCTAGCAAAATACTCATCTTTCACAGCCCAGCTCAGATGTCAGCTCTTCAAATAATAATAATCATTGCTAATATCTGTCATGCATTAACTCTAGGACAGGGGCTGTGCTAAGCGTTTTATAGAAATTATTTTACTTGCTGTTCACAAATCCCCATCAAATCAAGACTGTGATTTATCATAAACTTACAGATGAGGAAGCTGAGGCCTATAAGGTGGTGTAATTGCCCAAGCTCAAGCTTGGATTTGAATGTGGGAACCTTGACTTCAGTTGTGCTTTAACCATGAGGACACTGCTCCCTCTGAAGCCTTCTGCAACTTTCTGTAGCCCTGCCTTTTGTGGAGATCCAGCACTGGCCCTGGCCGACACATCATCCACACACTCTTAGGGGACCACCACACCTCTTTTCCCCCTGGCTCCAAGCTCAGCACTAGTGAACGTACCTTAAGCACCAATGCCATGTCGATCTTCTTTGCACGCTGAACTCCCTAGCCTTGAGGTTGCTGCCCTTGTAGTTTCCTTTGCTCCATTCTCTGCTGGGCTTCTGCCCATCTGACATCATACACATTGTGGTATTTACTTTTCTCAGCCTGGCTCTGCATCAAGAAAGCAGCCTCCTGTCTTGTGTTCTCTTCCTAACATAGCATCAAGTGTGGAACACACACGCACTCAGCACTGCGTTAAAAACAGAGATGGGTGGACTTTAATTTTCCTCAATTCTTTGAAAGTCGTATTCCAACATAGTATTTTCACGCATTCCGTCAAAACACTGATGTAGAACTGCAGGGAGTTAGAGCTCATAGTAGCATTTAGGGGTAATTCTCCTGCCCAACCCTAACTTTTCTGACAAATAATTGCTTATTAGTCCAGATAAGGGTTGAGGGTTCATTTTCCTTTTCTTAAACCACATTTTCTTCATAAGAGACTCTTCTTCTAGATGGTCTCACAATAGATATATTTGAAATTCTCAGGGATAAATGCATCAGCACATTAATCGTATTTGACCAAAATGCTCCTCAAGACACCATCATGAGACGTAGACAGGCAAAGCAAGAGAAAAGTCACCCTGAGCTTTGTTTTGCTGTTTCCATTGAAGACAAATATTAAGCATCCCTGAAATTCATGTCAAATTTTACCATATTGAGAAATAAATGGATAAAATGGTACTCTTTTCAATAAATATAACTTTATAACTTGCACAATCACATGTACTTGAATTTTCCCATCTCAAATGCATTATATAAGCCGAACTTTTTTTCCTGTACATACTCATGCCACGGAAGACAACACAGAAGAACCATAAGACAGTGACAATGGTTAAGAAAACTGATACTCGGCCAGGTGCGGTGGGTCACATCTGTAATCCCAGCACTTTGAGAGGCCGAGGCCAGTGGATCACCTGATGTCAGGAGTTCAAGACCAGCCTGGCCAACATAGTGAAACCCTGTGTCTATTAATAATACAAAAAAAATTAGCTGGACATGGTGACACATACATGTAGTCCCAGATACTCGGGAGACTGAGGCAGGAGAATCGCTTGAACCCGGGGGGTGGAGTTGCAGTGAACCGAGATCGCATCATTGCACTCCAGCCTGGGCAAAAAGAGTGAAACTTCTGTCTCAAAAAAAAAAAAAAAGAAGAAAACTGATACTCACTTACCAGCTGTGTGTCTTTGAGCAATACTTAAACTTCCCATTTAAGTCTCAGAGTTTTTATTGGAAAAGTGGAATTAGTAATAATAATATCTATTTTATTGGGTGCTTATAAAGATTGAATGATTTAATGTGCTCAATATCTTATTATCACTACTAATACATGTTAGCCATTATTATGACTTAGTAGAGTTAGCACTGGATTGGGAGAAAGAAGACCTAAGTCTTATCTCTGCTACTCACCAGCCAGGTGGTCTTAAATCAATCAAGCTGGACCTAAAAGCCCTCCACAATCTGGGGCTTGCTGGCAGGTCCGGTTTCATGCTGAGCTCTTGTCTACAGCACACTTGGTTTTCCAGCAACTCAAGCTGTTTCTAGTTTATCACTCTTGCCCCTGGTCCACGTCTACCCTCCTCTGGGGCCCCAGCCATGCTCACACCAGTGTGGGCTTGTGTGCATGCATCAACTTTATGCCTTGCATGTGTGTCCAAATTCCACCTTTGTATGAGGACATCAGTCCCATAGATGGGATGAGGACCCACCCTAATGACCTTACTTTTGCTTGTTTACCTCTGTAAAGACCCTATTTCCAAATATGGTCACATTCTGACGTGCCGAGCTTTAGGACCTCAGCATATGGATTTTGCTAGGGGTTGGGGTGGATGGGGATGGACACAATTCAACCCATGACATTTGGGGACTACACAGACTTGGGGTTTGTAGCCTTTCTCTGGCATAGTGTTGGTGTTTTTATTATTTACACTGTTCCCCACCCCACCAGTGAGATTTCATTCCTCATGAATTTACAGAGAGGCACATGGCTTACATTTCCTGAATTCTAACTCTCTTTTTTGCTGCTGCAAAGCTGTTATTCTCTTTGGTTTCTCCTTTCATCAACCTGGCTGCCAACCAATGTCTAAAAAAAAAAAAAAGTCCCCACACTGCAAGCTGAGTTCCTGCCTCGGGTCAATGTGGGTTTATTGATATTCCAGCATGGTTTGCTTCACGATTTATGCTCTGCAGTTTGTGAACCAGAGACCCAAGAGGAAAAGAGATAGTGAAAGAGGGGATTTTTCGATCACTTTATATGCAGTAAGTGAATCTCGATTTCCTGCCATGTTATTTCAGAGTCCTTAAATATCCTTTTCTCTGCCTGGACACTAGAAGCTACAAAAGCTCTACATTCTTTAGGATGAAATATGAGTTCTGTAAGATCTATAATCAGAGCGACCTCTTAACAATGCCATGGTACCTGGGAACATATACATCCCTGTGACGTGGAGTGAAGGGAGGATGCCTGTTCTGGGATCTGAAATGATACGAACATCTGCAGGTCTATGAACGATCTCATTATCCCTGTATCTCAAGGGCAGGGACCATACTATAACCCGCTTCCTCACTTCCCTTAGTGTATGTGCAAACCGAAAAACAGTGAAAGAATTGAACACGGTCAATGAGAATGCTGCTATCTGTTTAGAGCAGGACTCTTAAAACAGTGCAAACCATGGCAGGGGTAATGAACTCCGTAGGCATGTTTAGAATAAGAAAAAGCACACAGTGTCAGAGCCAGAGGAAGCCTTAGGAATTATTTTATATGAGAGAAAACGAAGGCCCACCACACTGTTTTTAAATGCATGCTGGTTTCATAGTAAGACACACACACACACACACACAAAAGCAAAAACAAACAAACCACAAAAAACACAAAGCAAAACCAAAAAACAGGCTATTATTGGTAATGAATAAAATAGTGTTTAACATTCTATTTCTGGTAAAGCATAGAAATCATTTTAGGTGGTTTGCACAAACACGGAGAACAACAGAGAGGAAAAGGGAAAAGGAGGGTAGAGGATGACACTAGAGTCTCTGGGCACGATAAATACAGCCCATTGGCTACAAGTGCCTCTCAAGGGGTTGATTTAAATATTGAGAACACATGAGAAGGAAAATGTGACGTTGCCAAAGGGTTCTGCTCTGGGAGCTACAGGTAGTTCATTTCTAAGCCTTGAGGTTTGTACAGAAATACTTATGTGATGCATAGCTCTTTAGAGATTTTTCTGGCTCTCACCCAATCCTATGAGGTGGGTGATGGGGGAGGATCAGGGAGGCTGATTTGTTCCTGTTGTAAAGAGCACAGGTTTGGAGTCTGAGGTTCAGGTTCAGCTGGCTTTGTGGCTTTCCACTGGTAAACCCCAGGCAGGTTATGAAGGAGTCCCAGGCATGACTGGAACTCAGGGCTCTTGGGCACCAGGGTAGGGCTGTGTTTCCCTTGCCTTCTCCTTTTCCTCCTGATTGGGCCACAGGTTTTCTTAGGTCAGCTCTGTCCTGTGAATTCCTTGATGTTGGGAGCTCTGTCTTATTTTTCTCTGGTTTTGCCTGGTGACGTGCTGAGTAGGTAACAGAGAAATTGTAGAACCTGAAGAACATCCTCCAAATTATTAATTTTTAATCTGCCTCCTTTAGGATGCTCTTATATTCATAACCAGAAATCAAAGACCATGTTCTTCAGCTAATTACTCATCATCACTCAGCTGGCTTCTTCCAAGGGCAATTCCTTCTCTGTTTTCTTCCTTTCACAATGATTTATTGTATACCTATAAGTGCTGTGCACCCGTGATGGTGGCCCAGGCTATGAGTTCCAATTTAGTCTGCAGTATTCCACCTAAATTCACCTGATCAAACCATGCCACACCCCCAAATAAAACTCCTCAGTAGCTTCTCCACTGGGAAAGTTAAAGCTCAAGCTTCTTGACAAGACAAAGTCAACAGGCCATTGACACCAGGACTGCTAGGGGAGCTGAAGTAGGGAAAAAGTTGGAGATGGGGCAAGGGCAGGTCGTGGAGACCTGGGTGTGCCAGGCTAAGCAAGGATATGGTCTTGAGAACAAACAAGAGTCTGTAAAGAGAGGAGTTGGCCTAATAATCTTGAAATACTCCATATGCTACACACCATGGGATTTGATCCATGTTAAAATCTTAACATCATTATACTCAGGACAACTGCCATGGGTCGAGTTGTTCCTACAGTCCCACTTTCTGCAAACTTCAATTCACTTATTCCATTGCAGCATTGTGATGGGTGCTGGAAAACACCAAAGGGATACCTGACATGATTCCAGTCTTCTAGCAACGTACAGTCATGGCAATTATAAGGTCTGCCATTATTGCTTTTAATATTGATTTATTTGAAATGTATTTACTGCATACTGTATGGTTTTGGGTTGTAATCATATTATCATTGATGTTGAAGTCAGACAATAGGGATTCAAATCCTGAGTATGACACTTACTGTGTGACTGTAGGCAAGTCACTGATGCCCTGTTTTCTCATTTGTAAAGTGGGGATGGTAAATATCCCCCAAGAGGCAATGCCTGTAAAGTGCACAGGAGAGTTCTGGGCCCTTGGCAAGCACTCCGAAATTGCTTTCTTGCATTATTCTGTTATGATGTATGGTGTTGGAGGTGATAGAATGTCAGGCAGACATGGTTCACATCATCAAAGGACAGCAAGTAATGAGTGAATGACTACACAGAGCAATTCCTATTGAAATTGGCACTGCAAAAGAATTGGCAATGTTCTAGATATTGCTCTAGAGAACAACGAGGCAGATTTTACTTTAGAAAGAATGGGGTGGCATGGGGGAAAGCCTTTCTGGAAAGGTGATATTTAATCTCCCATTTGACCGATGAGAAGAGTTGGCCACTGGAAATGCCAGGGAGAGAGATTCCCAGCTGAGGGACCGGCAAGCAACAAGCCTTTGAGGCAGGAGGAAGCTTGGCATGTTCTAGGAACCAGCAGAGCCTAAATGTGCCTGGGGCTTCGTGAGCAGAAGGCCAAGGTAGCAGGAGATGAAGCTGGAAAGGACGCAGGGACAGATCGTGCTGGGCCTTGTGGGCCCCAGTCAGGAGTTTGGATGTTATTTCAAGTGGGAGAGTCAAAGAAGCAAAGTGACATGATGTGATTTGCATGGCTTTGCTTAATGCGTGCAAATGGTCGAGCTGATGTCTTCCAGGCCCTCTGAATGAAGTAGTGGGTGTGCAGTTTTCAAAAGGAGAGAACAAAACTGCAAGCCCTGGCAGTCAACGGGGATGTACTTATTGGGAATGAAAATTTCTTCATTTGTAAAAATATTACAAAGAAATAAGAACCTTCCCTCGGGAGCACCTGGCAAAGCATTCTCACTTCTGAAGGGCAGACACACAGCCGTGGTTGGCTGCTTTTGGCAGGGCATAAATTAATTCTAAGTGCATGCACAGGGAGAATCTAGTTTGCTATTTAGTATGCCAGGCCCTGAGCTGGGCTAAGGACATAAAGATAAACCAGACACAGAGAGTTCCCTGCACTTAGGGAGCTCACTCCTCTGCTGTAGGAGACTGACTTATGGCAGATCATTAGCATGTGGCAGGAAAGGTGGCCGCGTGGAGGGGAGTGGCTGAAAGATAATGTGTTGGCACAGAGAAGGGAGAAGCCTGTTCTCTGGGGAACACAGGAAAGGCATGACAAAGAGGTAACGAAGGAAGGTCACCTCCTCTGGGCGTCTCTCACCTCCATTTATCTGGGCAAATGGCTTTGCCCTCTGTTCCATTTCCTCAGAGTCTAGTTTTCTTCCCAGGTGAGAAAGTGCTAATTTGAGACACTGACCCATGTTGTGAAGGAAAATGGGCTCTGAGAAATATCATGTCTTCTCCCTCTCAAATGGAAAATTTCAGCCTGAATTGGGGCTACTTATAGGGAAGTTCTTAGCTGAAAGATGAAAAAATTTTACTGTTGAGAATTTTTTATGTATAGTCAAAAAATAGTCATGAAAGGTAAGATGATAAGATGTTATCAGACATAAATGCTGCTTACAAATGTTGCTTTTACATTCACATAGCATAATTTATCAGGAATACATTTATTAATCTCATGTATCATTTGCATACCATTAATTAGCCAACATTTATTGAGTACTTGTTATAGATTAGGCATTGTGCTGATTCTGGGGGTTCCAACATGAATCAGACATCATCTCCACCCTTGAGGACCTCACAGTTCTAGGGATAATCAGATAAATAAACATGTCATGTTGAAGAGGAAGTCAGCACATTCTGTATGACCCTTAAAACTAAGACCAACAAATCCAGATTGCCAGCAGATGGATTTCAACTCAGTGTTAAGAATAATTGTCCAACAGTTGAGCTGGTCAAGAGTCGAGAGAATGTTCCTACCTCCATACAGGCTCCCTTCTCCCAAGATGGGAAGCATAAGGCAAATGTCAGCTCCTGGTAGAGCTGGACCTTGTGGAGGAGCCTCTAGGAGGAACCCATCAGCAGCACATGAAGGGAAGCCCAGTGGTCACTGGCCTTGCAGTCCTGCAATTCTCAGATTTGATGACTTCTATTCTGAATAGCTGCTGTACTGCAGAAGTTTCACCTGCAAATCCGGCCAAGCCAAGACCAAGCCTTGGTATAGGCAAGAAGAAGACTCCTTGACATTCAGAAGATGAGGTTGGGTGACCCTTAAATGAAAGATGGGCAGGTACTTACAGCCCTGGGACACTTTGGGGCTTGCTGGACACCTTTGCCCCATGAAGATCTTCATGCATGGGTGAGACACACCCATAAATGTGGGGAATCCTTTAAGGATCTGATGAAACATGAACCCAGCTAGAAGCCACATGGCTCATACATATCACTCATATATGTATGAGAGTACAATGAATGCAGAATAGAGACATGCCCAGGGAGGTCTTGGCAGAAAGCCCTACCATAGCTTCTGAATATGCCCTGGGGATCAAGCCCAGGACTTTGCTATCAATCAGAAGGTTTCCCATGATTAGCTTCTTCTCTACCCTGTTTTGCACTTTCCCTTTGCTCCCACCCACACTTTATGCTCTGCCCATAAGGAAGTGCTGCCTGTGCCCTACCTCCATCCAATCCACTAAGAAGGAGCTCCTTCAGGGCAGGGAGCAAGTTCATGCCTCTTTGCCACTCTCACAGTACCTGGAATAGCAATGGACAGAATGAGCATCAAAAAATGTTTACATATTAGCAAAGACAGGTCTCATCTTGTCTTTTAGCTATGGATAGGGTTGTGGATGGGAAATGCATTTTTTGAAGTGGTTCATTTCACTATTTTACCACTGAGGATCACACTGTCTGTTGAAATCAGAGATGACCTACATTTCCTCTTAATGGACTTGGGGCTGTTTAGTAGCACTGGGCCTTTCCTCTAATGGGGAGAGTAACCACTGCCATTTACTGCGGTCATGGTGCCATGAACCCAAGTGCCTAAGCCATTTCCATAACGGCTGTGTCGCTCACAAGCTCCTTAGGAAAAGGGTTCCCAGGATGGAAATCCTTAGGAGTTCAGAGGTGCCTGGATTTCAGGGAAGATCCTTCCCTGGATTGAATGGAGCAACAGTTTTCTAGGGTTCTTTTGCTGGAAGTAAATGCTGAAATCACTTTTTTTTTTTTTTTTTTTTTTGAGACAGAATCTCACTCTGTCACCCAGGCTGGAGTGCAGTGGTACGATCTTGGCTCATTGCAAGCTCCGCCTCTGGGTTGATGCCATTCTCCTGCCTCAGCCACCTGAGTAGCTGGGACTACAGGCACCTGCCACCACGCCTGGCTAGTTTTTTGTATTTTTAGTAGAGACGGGGTTTCACCGTGTTAGCCAGGATGGTCTCGATCTCCTGACCTCGTGATCCGCCCACCTTGGCCTCCCAAAGTGCTGGGATTACAGGCATGAGCCACTGCACCCGGCCTGAGATCACATTTTAATGGGTGCAATGGCCACACGTATGAACTTATTAAGATTTTCTCTCTCAAAACAACACCAAGGAAGCCATTGCTTTACAAAGTCTCGTGTTGAATGAATCCAGCGGATGTTTCAAGAGGGCTTTAGAGACCCCATTACATGATGGCAAACTTCAGCCACAAGTTGGTTTAGAACCCAACTCTGCCACTTAGTAGTTGTGTAGTTCGGGACAATGCCTGTGCTTTGTGAACTGCAAGGTGGCCTCACCCCCAACTTCCGCATCAGGTGGTGGTGAGGCCTCCAGCAGGTGCTATGCAAAGCGCCAAGACCTGGAGGTGGTCACGGATGGGCACAGGTGCTGTGCTGTCTCCCTCCTCCACCCCCTCCCCCCTCACGTCACCACACAGGTCTAAAAGAGAGTTTTGTTGAAACTCTGGGTTAAGAAAGGGATTCTTACGTATTGAAGTTTTAACGAGGATTCTTTGTGATAATGTAAGTTCTTTTTCAGCATGTGAGAAGTCATTTCAATACTAATAGCAGTTCACTTTTGTGTGTGTGTTTCACAGTTTACAAGGTGCTTTCCTAATTCTCAATTAATTTACTCTTCAGGGTAATTCGCTGAGAAACACAGATGGAAGAAGGTGGGGCCGGGGGAGGCATATGGGGACTAAGGGACTCTCTAACATGTTGCAGGGAGCTGGCACTCAGCTTTAGGAAGGTCTCTGCCATCAGACAGTGCTTTGGAATTGGGGCATCTCTAATTCAAGACCTTAGCCCACTTTTGCTTATTTTTGTGTTCCTGAGAATTCAAATCCTCCCAATCACCTTTCCTCATTTGTAAAATTGCTCTATTATGAGGATTTAAAAAGTATGTCAATTCATTTCTTTAGTTCCAGAAAAATTTAAGTTGTTGATTAACCAAATAATGCATATAAAGCATCCAGTACCTAGGAGCACTCAATAAATGAGAGCTGGTTTTACTTTTTGCTTTATTGAGCCCCTAGAAGTTTCAGACACTGCTTTATATTTGAAGCTCTGCTCAGTAAATGGTTACCTCACCATTTTCCAAAAAAAAAAAAAAAAAAAAAAAGAGGCTGAGACTTACTCAACATCACCAGCTAGTGACAGCTGTGATTGCAATCAAGTAAAGTACTTTTCCTCCATAGTCAAAAGTTGTTCATTGATAAAAATATAATTTAGAATTGGAAAAAGGTTTTTTGAGACTATCAAATCTAACTCAATAGGGAAACTGAGGTCCAGGAAAGGGAATGGCTTGTGCAAGGTCACAGGTGCGTTAACATATGCCAGAGGCTAGACTCATATGACTCCTTCCCCATTTCTCTCATCAAAGATACATGATTCTGTTCTGCTGGGGTGCTTTTGGTTACATGCTTTTCTTCTAGGTTCTGGGTCATTGAAGGCCTTATCCAAACAAGGAAAGTCATGTTTGTTAGCTATGTAAGCGGTGTCTTCCATGGATATGGCTATCCTATATCAATAGCAATGAGATATTTATAGCATTTAAAGAGTATATCTCAAAGGTGCTGCAGATCACATCTGAGGCAGGAAAAGCAAAAGCTCCAATACATATTGAAGGTTTTCACAAGGTATGTGATCATCTCATTGCAGTTTTAATCAATGTCAAAAGTAAAAGTGTCAGAAAACTTCTATCCTCTAAAACATTTCAGTGGTAGATTAGTAAATGGTAGGTAGAGGCCAAGGTCCCAGCTGGCCTTTCTTCATTAGGGGATGGTTCATGTGAGTTTTTGGGATGGGCACAGGATACAGTTGAGTGATCCAGGGCATCTATCCAGACTAGAGGGGCAGGAGGAGCACAGCTTTATAGATTGCTGCTTGGATTTGCTTCATGTGAACAAAAGCTAAGGGGAGTGTGAACTTAAATGCTAGGATTGCTGAGGAGGAACCTACTAAAGTAAAATGTTTTAGGTTTCTTTTTTTTTGAAGTGGAATCTCACTCTGTCGCCTAGGTTGGAGAGGAGTAGTGCCATCTTGCCTCACTGCAACCTCTGCCTCCTGGATTCATGCAATTCTCCTGCTTTAGCCTCTCGAGTAGCTGGAACTACAGTCACGTGTGCCATCATGCCTGGCTAATTTTTGTATATCTTTTTTTAGCAGAGAGAAGGTTTCATCATGTTGGCTAGGCTGGTCTCGATCAAATGATCCGCCGGCCTTGGCTTCCCAAAGTGTTGGGATTACACATGTGAGCCACCGCACCTGGCCAAATGTTTTAGGTTTCTTCTAATGTTTTTCAAA
The DNA here is from genome assembly GCF_028885655.2 of Pongo abelii. Lineage (NCBI taxonomy): Eukaryota > Metazoa > Chordata > Mammalia > Primates > Hominidae > Pongo > Pongo abelii. The sequence continues at coordinate 120,777,624 of NC_071997.2, read as the reverse complement.
TGTGCTTCTTGAATAGTACAATTGCTTTGGCTCTATGACCATTAAGAACCTTACAGAGACAACCTCACAGCTGGAGACTAGTTGGTGGCCATTTCCACCATGGACATGTGAAAGTGAATATAAGGCATTACTTCTCATCCCTGGCTGCACCTCGTAATTACCTAGAAAGCTTTTAAAAAGAACACTGATGCCTGGGATCTAGAAAAAATATTTGAATATAATTGGTCTGGGATGGAACCAAGCTATCATTATTACTATTGTTTTTCCTCAAGTTCCTAGGAGTTTATTATGTGCATCTATCGTTGGGAACTATGCCCTATAACAAATAAGAATCAACTAGATATAGGGTAAAGGGGTGCCCTAGAGGAGATGTTGTTTATAAGAAGACAGTAGTATCCTCCCAGCCAGTGGCTGGAATTAGGAAATTAAGTAATGTCTGACCAGGGTTGGTATGGCATTCAAAGCCTTCCACAGCCTGATTGTCACCCGCATTTTCAGGCTCACTTACTGCCAGTCACCCCTACATCTTACGATGCAATTACATAGGAGTATTCAATGCACTCCAAACATGATCCACATTTGTGTCATATCAACTCTATGCTCCCAACCTAAGACCTCTGGCTACACAGCTTTGCACAGTGAGCACTATTCACTTTATGAAGCAGATGTCAACAATCCTAGAAGCCCAAATTGCTAAGAGTAAATTTCAAATGTTTTCACCACAAAAAATGTTAAGTATTTGGGGTAATGGGTATGTTAACTAGCTTGATTTAATTATTCCACATTTATTTCATGAATCCTGACAGTGCTGTGTACCCTAGAAATTGATAAAATTATAAACTGCCAATCTGTGATTTTTTTTAAAAAAGAAAAACGAAATCTCAGGCCAGTGTCAGCCTCTCTCTGAGACACTCTCCTGGTAACTGGCTTACACTTCAGAGCATGTGGTTGATGTTGAGTTGGTGCCCTGGTCTCTTGCCCCTTGATTCAGTATTCCAAGTCTCATCTGCCCCGTGGCCTATTCCAGAGTAGGCGCTTAATACATGCACATTGAAGGAATGAATGCAAACAACATAGCTGTCATCTCTGAGGATGAACAATTTTTTTTCCTAATATGTTTTCCCATACTCCAATTACACACACTATGAGCCCTTCAGTCCTTGAATGTTCTGGCTTGGAGGGCTCTTTGTCTCCGCTCACAGATGGGAAAACTGAGCTTCTGAGAGGAGATATGCTTCTTCAACAACATCTCGATGGAATTGGAAAGAGGAATGTTAGACGTTTTCCTAGTTTTCATTGTTTTTCTTCCATTCCATGAAGTGTCCTCCTCCAATGGAGCTCCTGATCATCACCTGTCCACAGGAGTGTGGTGTGCACTGTGCTCTTGCAGTGTGGATGCTGCCAGTGATCTAGGATGTTAATGAGCCCAGCTCACTTCTGTCCACCACCAGGGCTCCAACTTGTACTCCACACCCAGGCCTGCTGCATTCAGAGGTCCAGCATTGTCTTTGTTCACATAGCCAACTGCCTACAAGGCACCTTCCCTGCCATTTTCCATAGAGCCCTTAAATGTCAGAAAGGGACTCATCATCTTCTTTTTAAATTCTTTCTCCTCATTCCCTATCTCAGGAAATGAGACAGAAACATAGGAGTCATTCTAAGGCCTTCCATTTCCCTCACTGCCCACATCTAATTACTCACCAGGTCTTGCTGCTGCTACTTCAGAACCGCTTTTTTTTTTTTTTTTTTTTTCCCAATTAGGGACCTGGTGCCATCATTTGGCTTCCTACAGCCTGGATCAATCTTTCTATTTGGGGATGCTTGTTTTTTTCCAATAAAGAGACTTTCAAAAAGTCAAAAAAGTGTGCCTCTTGCCTGGATTCACAGATGATTTTGAAAAGGATAATTACCTCTTCCATCTTCAACTATGATTCTATTTTGGAATCCTCTTCCTCTAATTAAAAAAAAAAAAAAACAACTCCTAGTGCTATTTGAGTCTGAGTCATTTGTGCAGTGAAATCACCAAAGCTGCACAAATAAACGTGAAATGCAGGACTCAGTCTCCCCTGGCCTCCCCCTGGGATTGGACATCCCCACAAGATGCAGATAGTAGTTCTTGAGGCGCGCTTTCCAGATCCAGCCCAAGGCAAACAAAGTATGCTGCATTTTGGGGCAATTTTTCCCCCAAGCTTCTCTTTCAAATGCTTAGAATAGCTTCTGGCATTTAATAAATGTATATTTTTCCTCTCTGCATGTATTCTCCAGGGATTTAAAAATATGCATAAATACTGCTTACGATATGACTAATGCCCTAAGGCCATGAGCAGTGCCCAATTTTCACTCTAGTGAGCATGCAGAGATGTCACCTCATCTTCTTCAGTTAGTCATCAAGGCGTCATAAAAGCTAGAGTTGGGAAGCCCGTAGGGACCACCAAGCATGACCCCTATTTACGCATGGGGAAATGGAGGTCACATACCTCATCAACATCAGTTATAAAGGGCACTGACTTTCAGAAACACACAACACATTAAATCTAGACCTTCCCCCTGGAAGAGCTAACCACAGACTGTTACATGTGGCATCAGTGAAGTCGCAGTTACTTTGGAAGCACCTAAATGCGTTCTGAATTGCCAGTCATGCTGCATATATGAGAGAGAGAAAGAACTGTTCTTGTTAGTTCAAAAGGAGGAGTTGGATCTCCATCAGATCCACATGAAGGGCAGAGAAGAATGAGTCAGAGGCAGGCCCAGGTTCAGCAAAGGCCCAGAGTTTAGGAAGAAAAAATGGTTGGGAGGAGACTGCATTGTAATGCTTCTATGCTCTTTTCATATTCAGTTTACTTCAACAACATATTTTTTGATACCCAAAACCATCAGGCGCTGTGCAGGGCATGAAATGGATCATATGTAATCACAGACGGTTGCAGCTTTGAGGGGCTCATAGATGATCAAGTAATCCTAGCACAAAATGGTCATCTTATAATGGAACTCACTGTGCGGTGCTGTAGAGGCAGAGGAGGGGCACTACTCCAGTCGGGGATATTCTGGAAGATGTCACAGTGGGTGACACTTGACTTGGGCGCTGCAGGATGAATAGAGTTTGCCAGATACCCAAGAAGGGAGAGGGTAGTTCAGGAAAAGGAAAGGTTTGTCCAAGGGCACAGGAGGGCAATGCGGTCCAGCGTATCCCTGGAGTATAAACAGTAGGTTTGAGGCAGGAGTGGGCGGTGCTAAGAGGTGAGGCTGGGATGAAATGGTGCAGGAACTTAGACACTGGACATTGTCATGAACTAATTAAGAGGCAACACCAACACTGCCTCAGCAGAGGATGCTCCCCCTGTGTCTTATTGGAGTCGCCATGTTGGCTTGTCTCTTCTGCCCACAGCCTTCCTCCATGGGCATTATCATTCAGTTGCTTCCCAGAAAGCTGGGGATCATTTGGATTAGTGTTTTCTCATCTTCTTTCATCCAACTCATCCCTAGGTCCTGTCCATCTCCCTCCCAAGTCTACCCCTATTTATCCACCTCTCTCAGGCACTGCTACCCCTTCATAGTCAGAACCACCATCATCTCTTGCTTAGCTGCAATCGTCCCCCAGTGAATTTTCTTGCTTCCATTTACAGCTCTCCCAATTTTGTCTGCTTGCACAACAGACAGTGGTATCTTCAAAAATGCAATTCTGATCAGGTCACCATGACACTTTTATTAAAGTAACTTAGTGGCTTCTGGGTAAATAACTTTCAAACCCCTCCCTGTAGTCTGCAAGGTCTTGCCTTACTGACTACTCTGGGTCATTCCACCACCCCAGCCTCCTCCCACCACTGAATGACCCTCATCATCCCTCATTCTTCACTCTGACAGTCCTTCCCCACCTTAGGATAGTCACACATGTTATTTTCTCTGCCATGCATGGTCTTCTCATGCTCTTGTGTGGATCTCAGGCCTCAGAACATGTTACCGCTCAGAAAGGCCTGCCTGACACCACCCTTCTGTCCAACAGTCTATTTTGCAGTGTCCATTTCTTGTCCTTGACAGTACTTATCACATTGTACACTAGTGTTTTTTAAACAATTTATTCTCAATTCCTAGTACAATGCTTGATGCCCAATAGTTGCTCAATAAGTATTTCTGGAATGTGTGAGTTGCTCATATACCTTGCTGTGTCAGGCAGGGTTCTTTAGAGAGACAGAGCTAATAGGATATATATATATTCCCATATATATATATACGGGAGTTTATTATTAACTTACATGATCACAAGGTCCTGCAATATGCTGTTTGCAAGCTGAGGAGCAAGGAGGGCCAGTCCGAGTCCCAAAATTGAAGAACTTGAGGGCAGGAAGCATCCAGAACAGGAGAAAGACATAGGCTGGGAGGCTAGTCCAGTCACTCATTTTCACGTTTTTCTGTCTGTCTTATATTCGATGGCAGCTGATTAGATTGAGCCCACCAGATGAAGGGTGGATCTGCCTTCCCAAGCCCACTGACTCAAATGTTAATCTCTTTTGGCAGCACCCTCACAGACACACCCAGGATCAATACTTTGTATCTGCCAATCCAATCAAGTTGACACTCAGTATTAACCATCACATTTTCTAAAGGCAGATTTTAGTGGTCATGATTTATGGCATGCAACCTAGATGACAAGATCTGAGCTAAGAGAAGTAGAGGTAGCTGGAAGAAATAGATTTGAAGGATATTGCATTGGTAGAATTGACATGGTGCCAATAGATGTGAATGATGAAGAGAAGGGAGTTGAAGATGATGCTGTTTTCTAGCTTGAACCACCAAATGATGGGCCCTTCTATAAGTCGAGCTCTTGAATGAGGGATGAGTGTTATTGGAGTGGAGAGAATTGACCCGCATGTTCCACAACTCCCCTATAGACGCCATTCCCCACCTCACCCAGGCAGGCTGCCCGTCCAGCTCTCACTCTCCCTCCAACAATTCAGCAATGCCCACCTCTGAAGCTCAGGCTATTCTCCAATTCAGATCGTCCCTGCACATTTTGACTTATTGACAGCTGCTTCATCTCTCAAGATTTATTTGATGTTCTCTTTTCTGCAGGAATTTCCCTTAAGCCCAGCCCTCTGACCAAGTGTTGCCCCAGGACTCTCATGACATTTAGAAACAGGGACCATGGTGACGTGTAGGTGCATTCTATATACCATGCATGGTGTCTAGAATTTCAAGACTTGGCTGGGTGTGGTGGTGCATGCCTATAATCCCAGCTACTTGGGAGGCTGAGGTGAGAGAACTGCTCAAACCTGGGAGGCGGAGGTTGCAGTGAACCAAGATGTCACCACTGCACTCCAGCCTGGGTGACTGAGTGAGACTGTCTTAAAAAAAAAAAAAAAAAAAAAAGAATTTCAAGACTTGTTCAGTCATTTGTATATTTGTGTGTTGTAATAGAGACAAACTCTTTTGAGAAAACTCTTGGATTTTCCTTTTGGATAGACATTTGACCCCATTTTGCACAAAACAGATGATCCTCTATTCTTCTAAATGTCTTGGATAGAGTTATGAGTTTTCACAAATGAATGGAAACCCTACTATTTGCTTGTTTGGGCTTCTCCTTCAATCCACGACATAAAGCAATGGCATTTGAGGCAGTGAATTAAACCTTAATCCTTGACTGCTTTATCAAAATCCTGGATAATGGAAGTGATATTTATGAGGACTTGTTTGAAGGGCATGCTGTTTATCCCTTCCTCTAGTTGTGCTAATTTTTATTCCTGCATCAAGCTGTGCACTTGGACCATATGTTCTTAGTCCCCAGCAGAATTTTCATGCATTTTAATGTTATTTCCTTGGCTTACATCCAGAGATATTATACATAATGGCTTTATGAAAACTATTACTGTGTGGGATGTCTTTGAGGTAGTGTGCGTAGGTCATTGCTCCAGGTTCCTTCTAGATGAAGCCTAGAGCAAGGGCCAGGAAAGAATTTGCTTCCTCTGAGGAGCTGGGACACTTTTTACTTTGTGGTAATGAGACCGACTGTATCTTGGTTTTTGGATTGATCATAGGAAGCTGAGAGCCAAATGTACAGGTGAGTTGTAGCAACCATGAAAGCCTCTACGGTTTGCACAAAGGGAATGAGTAGAGTTAACAGAGTGGAAGCACCTGTGGACATTGCTAGCCCCACAGAAAGGGGGTGGAGAGGAGAATAGCAGAGACATCAATCATTTAAGAGGCTGAGAGTTCTTGCTGCTGGCATTCTCCAATCCCCCACCTGGACAGCTTTCTATTTTGATTCTCACCTGCTTTATGACTGTGGCAAGTAATCAACATTTTCCTGACTTTGGCTTCCTGTAAAGTGAGGGCTTACATGAGAGGCTGTCTAATTGGAGGTTAATTAGAGGCCATCTCAGAGCGTGTCTTGATGACACCTTCCTTCCCAGGTCCTTGGCCCCTACCCTTCCTTATTCTCACTCCCACCTCTGCCTATTCTGAAATAACACCAGGGCGCTTCTCCACACAGGTGAGTCCTGTCTACTGCAGGCGTTCTGAAACTTAGCTACACAGTAGAATGATCTTGGGAGCTTTAAAACATTCCAATGTCCCAGCTGCATCCTTTACAGAATAAATCCACCTCTGAAGTGGGACCCTGGCGCCTTTATTTTTTACGGTTCTCCAGAAGAGGCCATTGTGAAGCTGCGTTGGAGAACCTGTACTTTTGCAACTTTACTGTCCCTTTGAATTGCCTGGGGATCTTTTAAGTGCAGATTCTGACTCAGTGGGTTTGAAGAGAGGCCTGAGAGTTTACATTTTTAAAAAACTTTTAGATGATGTGATGTTGTTGGTTCTTGTGTCACACTCTGAGTGGCAAGGTGAAGACATATATTTGGTGGATAATGCAAAAAAGGAAGGACACCTGACTCAGTCCCTCTGGAGCCCAGGGGAGGGGGAACCAGCATGCTGAAATGAGCACAGCCATGATCTGCATTCTGCTTCACTGAGCTATTGACAAAGTTCAGTGTGAGGCCCGGAGTTTTGGGGGAACCACGAAGCCAAGCATATTCTGTAACCAATGAGGCTGACAGCACCTAGAAACACATTCACTTTTCCAACTTCAGTATCTAAATCATCATAGGTGTTTGCTAAATGAGTAAAGAGATGTGGAACAGTCACTCCCTTCTTTGAGGGCAGAAAAGAACCCACTTTATTGCTATAGTGTGACTTGAGACAAGGATTCTGTCTCAGGGTGTTTCATGAAGAAAAGATAAGGCTTGGTGTTAGATTCAGGGTCAGGATCCAGCCCAGGCTGAGGTCCAATGGGAGTGGGTGGCTGAATGGCAGATAGCTGAAAGAACACTTGGGGGAGCTGTAGGTAGGTGAAATACGGCTTTATTCACAGCTCTCTCATCAGCAGCTCTCTTACACTGTCTGCTCTGTCTCAGCTACTTGCTCTGGCCACTCCCATGCACAGTTGTGCAGCTGGCTCTCCCTTTAGGGTCAGCAGCTTAACTCTCTCTCTGGGCATTGGTGCTCATGACTGATACTCTATCTTACAGGAAAATGACATTTGCTAGTATGTGATTCAAAGCATACTTGTTAATTATCATATTTTTAGCAGATACATAACATCCATTTTTAGAACATTCAGGAAAAAAAGTCATGTCTTTGAAGACATGTCTAGGTTACAAAACTCTGGGTAGTCATATAAGAGCTTTCTTTTCTTTTTCTTCTCCCCCTTTACTTTTGGTCAATTATAAGCTAGAATGAAAAGATGTAGTTGACTTCAGAATGGTGACTTACTCCAACCAAGAGAGAGTGTTGCTGTATAACACTGCATTTTCAGTGTGTGCAGGAAGTATGATGGTTGGGGGACTCTTTGCCATGGCTATGTGATCTCATGTCAAAGACAGGCTGTTATGAACTGTTACCCCCTAAAATTCGTATTTTGGAATTGATTCCCCAATGTGATAGTATTTGGAGGTGGAGCCTCTGGGAAGTGATTAGGACATGAGGGTGGAGCCCTCATGAATGGGATTAGTGCCCTTATAGGAAAAGGCCAGAGAGCTAGCACCTCTCTTTTCATCATGTGGGGACACAGCAAGAAGTCAGAAGCCTACAGTCTGGGAAAGGACGCTTGCCCGAACCTGACCATGCTGGCACCTGATCTGGGGCTTCCAGCCTTGGAACTGTAAGAAATGAATTTTTGTGGTTCATAAGCCCCTCAGTTCACAGTACTTAGTTATAGCAGTATAACTTAATAGTAGCCCGAATGAAGATGGAGATTGTGTTTGAAAGCAGGTGGATGTAGCCAACTGTATGTTTCCAATAAAAGGAGTGGTAGTTTGATAAAAGAGGGGAAAACGAAGACTGACTTCATGCGTTGAGGTTTGATTTACATTTTTGCTATTGGAGTTTATTTCCTGTTTTAAATGGAATCATTCATGATGAAGAATAAATCAAATTCTGCTTGAATTTTCACAGTCAGGATTGGGTATTTTCTCTTTTTAGACATAAAAAGGAGCCAGGCTCACTGATACTTCCTGTGCTGTCACCTGAAGCAAAGCAGAGTCTGAAATTCACCCTTAAAGAGACAGAGCAGGGCAACAGAAGATCTTGCTTGCAATCATACTCACTTTTTCCCTTTTCTCTTTCTTAAAAAAAAAAAACCCACATTTCTCATTTTCCTTCTTTCTAATTTCCCCCTTTCTCTTAGGTGGAGTAAAACATGAACTTCCATAACTAGGTAGTGCAGTGAGCAAAGTGGCTGTATTTCTTTCTACAAATGTGCACTTCCTGTTCGTGTTTTGCAGGTCACAGGAACGCCTGTGTGGCTTCAATCTGCCTATGTCCCTTCACTGTGGGGTAAACTCACATCAGGCTTGGGGGCTGGCCGATGGCATGCTGCTGACCTTTATTAAAACTTTTGTGTGTCATGTTTTTTGGGCCTCTTTCCTTCCAAGAGCTTCTACTGTTATCCAGCATGGAACCCTCGAAGATGAACGCTGGTGTCTTGGCACTTCTGCGACTATGTTCTACTCCCATCAGGGGTCCTGTCCCTTGGGACTTTGATACAATTTCTTACTTCAAAGGAGGGTATTCTGGATAGTGCCTTATAAAGCATGTAACACGTGAATAAATTCTTGTTGGGAAGGGAGCCCTGTTTAGGGACTTCATCTGGAATGTGCTAAAAAGCAAAATAAAATAATTTAAAAAGAGTCAGTCAAGCCTTCCTATTTAGAAGAGTAGACCACAAAGTTAGGGCTAGAATCTGGAATAGGGTTGGAATTGAGAGTGGAAATTGATCTGCGTAATTAAGTAACAGGAATTTGTAGAGATTTGGAGTCTTCCTGATGCATTGCATAGGGAAGGTGGAAATTACGTGTGTGTATGTGTGTACAAGTGTAGAGAATGCAGAGGAGTGCAAAGAAAATAGTTAAATAAAAGAAGAGAGAAAAAAAGTCTTGTTAATGAAAGGAAGTCCATCAATTTAAAACTAGAAACTGTGCAATTCTTGGCAAGGATTGCGGAAGAAAGGGTTAATGAAGAAAACAGGTGAATGAATTGTGTGTGTGCCATGCACATGGTGCCATGGTTCACTATCAATATTCAGTAAGTGTCTGGTTTCCAGGAAAGCCTGGTATCAGGGTTGCTCTGAGGAATAAAAGAGAGAGTTTGAGTTGCACACCAAAGGGGTTGAGGTGATGGAAGAAAGCCAGCAGCCTTAGGTAGTGAGAAAACTAGCAACTCCTGGGAGTCATAGGAAGCAGGAATGTGGAGCCAGGGTGGGGAGGAGAAAGTAAGCCCTTGGAAATCTGGAAGAGACTGGGTTTTCCAGTGTATGTGGAATGGGGACTTAGGTCATTTAAAGTGGATCTACTAGGAAAGGTTGAGCTCAGAATGCTGGAAGACTTGGGGACACGTGGGTTAAAAGCTTTAGATATGAAGACATTGAGCAGGACTCATAGTTAATAATCATAGCTAACACATGAAGAGTGTTTACTAAATGCTAGGCACAGTTTTAAGACTTCATTAACCCATTTTCTTCAACAACTGATGAAGCAGGTGCTTTTAATATCTACTTGTTAAAATTTTTTAAAATTACAAATTAGAAAACTGAGGTTCCTGGGTGAGGAAATTGCTTAAGGTGACAGAGCTGGTTAGTTTGAGTGTTACCATTCAACCCAAATTCAACCCAAGGGATGTGTCTTCTCCTACCTTGTGTCCTGGAACAAGGGACTTCACCCCTTCAGAGTCTAGGTTGTCCTCTTCATTAGAATGAAAGTCTTGGGCTCATTGATTGATTGATTGATTCATTCACTCATTCATTTAAAGCATTAAGTGAGAGTTTAGCATGCTTCAACAAGAGGATTTTCTGCCTGCTTTGGGGTTTGTGGCAGAATGCTGGTGGGAGCCTGGAACTCCGAGAGCTCCTGACAAACCTTCAACCCTTTATTTCCACAGCATCTGCTACCCCTCACCACTTCCAACTCTCCTTTTGCTCTGCTTGGATCAGTCACCCCAACTGCCTCAGGTCAGCTCTCAGCCCCAGACTCTGACCCCCACAAATATCTGTAACACAACTTTCTGTTTTTCATCAAATCTTTTCCAATTCCTGTAACTCTTTCCCTGCGATCTCTTCGTATGGTCAGATATGAATATAAAACACCTCTAGCATCGCTTTTTCCTGATGATTCCCTTTACCTTTGATTCCCTGAAACTTAGCCCACCCAGGACACTGCCTCTCTCCCAAAATGGGCTTACATGTGGTGAGGGGGGTGTCCCTACCTCTTCTGGGAGACTCCCGATCTTTTTTTCTTTCCTTCCAATATTCTAACTGTCCCCCCAGTTCTGTATCCATGGCCCCAGTTTGTACCAGCCACCACTACTCCTTCTTGAAGTCATGTGCCAACTCCTAGGTCACTCCCCACACTGTTTGAAGTTTTTAGTTCCAAACTCACTATTAATAGGTGAAACATTACCAGGGTGAGTGGTCTCAGCATCCATTTAGGAGACCCTTTTATCCCTGGGGCCTCCATATACCTTGGCCTCCTCTTCTTTTTCTCATCCACCTAAGTACTCATTCCCACAATCACATGTATGATTTCATCACTATCAGTGATAACGGCAACTTCTCCATGATCTCCCATTTTAAGCATCCTTCTCTCTGTCCTTTGCCATCTTTTTGGCTTCTTTCTCTTAGTACCCTTGACTCCAACAATCATTTAACCTCACAGCATCCTGCAATCTATTAATTCTATTATTTTTTTCCCACTATCTGTCTTCCATATATCATCACTGCTCTATTTACCCAACTGAAATTCCATAGCCTGTAATTTCAACCAGCTAGAATCTGGACTCTGCTGGAGAAAAACATTCTGGTCTTGCTGTAAATTTATGATCATTAATTTCAAGTGGACCCTTACAGCAATGCAGCAAACATTTGATAATCTCCTAGTGCATTCTTAGTCCCATGCTCCTATACAACAGTTTTATTATTCACCTTCATCTCTTTCCTCAAATCTCTGACACCTTCTCCCCCGTCTGCAATTCCCACTGGTGATCTTGCTGAGAAAATTGAAGTTTTCAGAGGGAAACCTCTGTAAATTAACACCAAACCATCTACTCACCAGCCTGAACCTGTGTCCTTATGCATTGCTTCTTCTCCTGACATGTAGATGAATTGTCTGTGCTCCCAGCAAGTGCTGTTCCTGAGCGGCGTGTATTACATTCCATGTCCTCTTCCTACCAACGGATGTTGCTCCTGCCATTGGTTGATTGGTTGCTCTCTGACCTCACCATCACTTTTCCTTCTGTACCTGCTCTTTCCCATGAGGATGCAAACATACATCTTTTCAACACACACACACATAAACACACATACACACACACACACACACACCCTCTCTCTTTTCTTCTCCCTTTATTGTTCCATTTATCTCCCTCATTTATACCAAATATCCTCACAAAATCAATTGTCCTCACTCACTGCCTCCATTTTCCCCAGTATATACATATTTTGAATACACATATACTTGCAGGATAGTTTCTGCAACAATTATTTGAGTAGTATAAACAAGAGTCATTTATTTTTCTTTCCATCTGCATCTGCTGTGAGCTGACTGGCTTTTCTTGTTGTTTCTCCTCTAGGGGACAACCCAGACCATCATTCTTCTCTGGTCTGCCACCTTCATCCTCCACTTGCAGCCTCCTTTGCAGTGACCATACAGGTACAGACCATGAGCAGGATGCACAGGGGTTTATGTGGTCAGGCCTGCCTGGAGTTGGCACATAGCATTTCTGCTTCCATTCTTAGGTCTGAAATCCAGGTCACAGAGCCCTAACATAACTACAAAGCATCCTGAAAAATGTTGTATTCCAGTGTGCCTCGGAAAAGAAAATAGGATTGATAAACTTTGATTAGACTAAATCACTGAGATTTAAAAGTTTTTTGTTGTAGCTGCTAGCATTATTTATCTTGACTAATACAGAAATTGCTATTAGTTTTTGCTTTAAGAAAACGAAAATACATGACACTGGGGAGTCTGAGAGGTGAGAAAAAAAATAGATACCACACTCTGGAGAGCTAGAGATCCATGTTATGTAGCAGCAATATATTTGGTAAATGTCCCTGTTTACTCAGATCGTAGCTCAAAGGTAAAGTGGAAAACAGAACATGTGGACTGTGGTGTGTGGAGGCCCTTATTGTCTGCATGTGCAAGACATTAGATATAAAAGATGTGCTCAATATTAACTGGACAATTTGTCAACAAATATAAAAGCAAATAGAGTCTAGAGATGTGTGATAGGCTTGGCAAAGCCTGCTTCAGTCTTTTAATAAGATAAAAAATTTAATAAGGCTTTGGGTGAAAACTTCACAGAGCACTTCTCAGTTGAATAGAGTGACTCAGAGCAAAGATCAGATGAAGAATGTAGCCTTCCCATTCAAGCCCGATAACCTGACTGTTTCTGTCATAAAGGGGAGAGGAAGACGGAGCAAGGCAGAAATGGAAGGAGGGAGGGAAGGAGTGGGTGGAGAGAGAGAGTTGAGGATTGTGCTGAGAAAGCAAAGAGGTCACATAAGAACTATGTGTCCAGGAATAAACTCTGGGTGTGTTCCTGACTTATGAAACTGACTGGGTGAAGTAAATATGGGCCTCCTTTGTGCTCAGGAAGAAGACATAAGGCAAACATCTCACCCCTGGCACGTTGCTCGAATCTGGCTTTTCTCCACCCATACTCCCCTGAAGCTACTCTTGTCCAGGCACCTGACATGGATATGCTGCTACATCAGAAGGTCCGTTCTCAGCCTTCATCCCACTTGGCCTCCCAGCGGCTTTGAGCAATTGATCACTTTCCTGTTCTTTGAAATAATTTCTGCACTTGGGTTCGTTTTCTGCTCACTTCCTGCTGTAAGACTCTACTGGCTTTCTTAGTCTTCCTTACTAGTTTCTCCCCATCTCCCTCATCTTTTCATGTTGGGATCCCAGGGCCCAATCCTTGGACCTCTTCTCTTGCTCTCTACACTCAGTCCCAAGATGTTCTCATTAAGTCTCATGGAATTAGATACTATCTAGGCACCGGTACTTCCCAAATTCATGTGTCTAGTGTAGATCTCTCTCCTGGCCTTTGGATTCAGATTCATCTATCCATTGCCTTGTTATTTCACTTGTGTTAGTCATCTCAAGCCTTATGTACATGCAATAGAATGCCTGATCATCTCCCCTAATCTTTCATGATTTTCCCCACCCTAGGAAATGGCCATTCCCTCCTTTGGGATACTTAGGTTAATACACTTGTAGTCAACTTTACCTCCAGTTTATAACTCATATTCTTCATGCAGCCTACTGGCTAATCTTGCTGTCTCTACCTTTAAGATATTCCCAGCACCTGAGCAGTTCTCTATACCATTGTGGCTACAGCCAGGCCAAGCTGTCCTCATCTCTTACTTAGTCACTGCAGGAAACTGATGGACCTGCTTCTGTGGTGCTGCCTTTTCATCCACTCTCCACGCAGTTGTCATGGTGATAAAAAATAAGTCAGATCATGTTTCTTCCCTGCTCAGACTTTGTGATGACCCCCTTGCCAAGGCCACACCCAGAGCCCTTTCAACGCCCCACGGCCCTGAGGGCCCTGACTGTCTCCTACCTCTCTGGCCTCTTCTGTTTCCCCCTTTCACTGATTCCTCTCTGGTTACTCCGGCCCTCTTGCCAGCCCTTGACTGTCCTACACATGCTCCCACTGCAAGACCTGACCTGCTGTCACCCTTCCAGATCTTTGCTCCCATGCCCCTTTCACAGGGAGGCCTTTCCTCGGACTCTTGGGTAAGCTGCTTCCCCAGGTCCCCGCACTCCCTGTGCGCCTTCCTCTGTTACTTTCCTCCGGAACACTTCCCGGTTTCTACCTTAGCAATAGCTTGCCCACTTATTATACTTGTTGCCTGTCTCTTTCCAGGAAAATAGAGGCTTAAAGAGGTAGAGATGTTTGTTTGGTTTATTTCGTGCCCTGACCAAGTGCCCAGAAGAATGCCTGGCACAGGCTAGGTATTCAACACATATGTGTAGAATATTGAATGAAGGAATAAATTCACGCATTTATGTAAACAGTGAAATACATTGAAGGGACAGGTGATCCAGGCTGGCAGGAGAACGAACGCCAAGCTGCCGGGGCGGGCCTGGGCTCTGGGAAGTCAGAGGGGCTCAGGCTGCCAGGCAGCCCCCATGTGCCTTGTCCTGCTGTGAAACTCTCTCCCATGACTGGACGGCCTCGACCCTGATGCTGAGGCTTCCTGCTCTCTGCAGACCCCACAGCACTGGCATCCTCTGGCTGCTTGGCCTGGGGGAAATGAGGAAATACATTGGTTCCCTTGGGGACAGGGGCTTATGGTGGAGGGAGGCCATCCTCCATCCCTCTCTCCATCTTTCCTTATCACTGTCCATCATTGTCCCCTCTTTTTTTTTTTTCATACTTTAAGTTCTGATTTACATGTGCAGAATGTGCAGTTTTGTTACATACGTATACACATGCCATGGTGGTTTGCTGCGCCCATCAACCCATCACCTACATTAGGTATTTCTCCTAATGTTATCCCTTTCCTAGCCCCCCACCCCCCATAGGCCCTGGTGTGTGATGTTCCCCTCCCCATGTCCATGTGTTCTCATTGATCAACTCCCACTTATGAGTGATAACATGCAGTGTTTGGTTTTCTGATCTTATAATAGTTTGCTGAAAATGATGGTTTCCAGCTACATCCATGTCCCTGCAAAGGATATGAACTCATCCTTTTTTATGGCTACATAGTATTCCATGCTGTATATGTGCCACATTTTCTTAATCCAGTCTACCATTGATGGACATTTGGGTTGGTTCCAAGTCTTTGCTATTGTGAATAGTGCTGCAATAAACATACTTGTGCGTGTGTCTTTATTGTAGAATGATTTATAATCATTTGGGTATATGCCCAGTAATGGGATTGCTGGGTCAAATGGTATTTTTGTTCTAGATCCTTGAGAAATTGCCACACTGTCTTCCACAATGGTTAAACTAATTTACACTCCCACCAACAGTGTAAAAGCGTTCCTATTTCTCCACATCCTCTCTAGCATCTGTTGTTTCCTGACTTTTTAATGATTACCACTCTAACTGGCATGAGATGGTATCTCATTGTGGTTTTGATTTGCATTTCTCTAATGACCAGTGATGATGAGCATTTTTTATATGTCTCTTGGCTGCATAAATGTCTTCTTTTGAGAAGTTGTCTGCTTATATCCTTTGGCCATTTTTGATGGGGTTGTTTGCTTTTTTCTTGTAAATTTGTTTAATTTCTTTGTAGATTCTGGATATTAGCCCTTTGTCAGATGGATAGATTGCAAAATCTCTCATTCTGTAGGTTGCCTGATCACTCTGATGATAGTTTCTTTTGCTGTGCAGAAGTTCTTTAGTTTAACTAGATCCCATTTGTCAATTTTGGCTTTTGTTGACATTGCTTTTGGTGTTTTAGACATGAAGTCTTTGCTCATCCTTATGTCCTGAATGGTATTGCCCAGGTTTTCTTCCAGGATTTTTATGGTCCTAGGTCTTATGTATAAGTCTTTGATCCATCTTGAGTTGATTTTTGTATAAGGTGTAAGGAAGGGGTCCAGTTTCAGTTTTCTGCATATGGCTAGCCAGTTTTCCCAACACCATTTATTAATAAATTATTAATTTATTAAACAGGAAATCTTTTCCCTATTGGCTGTGCGTGTCAGGTTTGTCAAAGATCAGATGGTGGTAGATGTGTGGTGTTATTTCTGAGGCCTCTATTCTGTTCCTTTTGTCTATATATCTGTTTTGGTACCAGTACTATGCTGTTTTGATTACTGTAGACTTGTAGTAAAGTTTGAAGTCAGGTAGCGTGATGCCTCCACATTTGTTCTTCTTGCCCAGGATTGTCTTGGCTATGTGGGCTCTTTTTTGGTTCCATATGAAATTTAAAGTAGTTTTTTCCAGTTCTGTGAAGGAAGTGAGTGGTAGCTTGATGAGGATAGCATTGAATTTATAAATTACTTTAGGCAGTAAGGCCATTTTCACGATATTGATTCTTCCTATCCATGAGCATGGAGTGTTTTTCCACTTGTTTGTGTTCTCTCTTATTGCCTTAAGCAGTGATTTGTTGTTCTCCTCAAAGAGGTCCTTCACATCCCTTGTAAGTTATATTCCTGGGTATTTTATTGAGGAATTTTGCATCGATGTTCATCAGGGATATTGGCCTAAAATTCTCCTTTTTTTGTTGTGTCTCTGCCAGGCTTTGGTATCAGGATGATGCTGGCCTCATAAAATGAGTTAGGGAGGCTTCCCTCTTTATCTATGATTGCAGTAGTTTCAGAAGGAATGGTACCAGCTCCTCTTTGTACCTCTGGTAGAATTCGGCTGTGAATCCATCTGGTCCTGGACTGTTTTTTTTTTTTTTTGGTAGGCTATTAATTATTGTCTCAGTTTCAGAACCTGTTATTGGTCTATTCAGAAATTCAACTTCTTCCTGGTTTAGCCTTGGGAGCGTGTATGTGTCCAGGAATTTATCCATTTCTTCTAGATTTTCTAGTTTATTTGCATAGAGGTGTTTATAGTGTTCTTGATGGTAGTTTGTATTTCTGTGGGATCGGTGGTGATATCCCCTTTATCATTTTTTATTGCGTCTATTTGGTTCTTCTCTCTTTTCTTCTTTATTAGTCTTGCTAGCGGTCTATCTATTTTGCTGGTCTTTTCAAAAAACCAGCTCCTGGATTCATTGATTTTTTTGAAGGGTTTTTTTGTATCTCTGTCTCTTTCAGTTCTGCTCTCATCTTAGTTATTTCTTGTCTTCTGCTAGCTTTTGAATGTGTTTGCTCTTGCTTCTCTAGTTCTTTTAATTGTGATGTTAGGATGTCAATTTTAGATCTCTCCTGCTTTCTCTTGTGGGCATTTAGTGCTATAAATTTCCCTCTACACACTGCTTTAAATGTGTCCCAGAGATTCTGGTATGTTGTGTTTTTGTTCTCACAGGTTTGAAAGAAAATCTTTATTTCTGCCTTCATTTTGTTATTTACCCAGTAGTCATTCAGGAGCAGGTTGTTCAGTTTCCATGTAGTTGTGCAGTTTTGAGTGAGTTTCTTAATCCTGAGTTCTAATTTGATTGCACTGTGGTCTGAGAGACAGTTTGTTATGATTTCTGTTCTTTTACATTTGCTGAGGAGTGTTTTACTTCCAATTATGTGGTCAATTTTAGAATAAGTGCGATGTGGTGCTGAGAAGAATGTATATTCTGTTGATTTGGGGTGGAGAGCTCTGTAGGTGTCTATTAGGTCTGCTTGGTCCAGAGCTAAGTTCAAGTCCTGGATATCCTTGCTAATTTTCTGTCTCATTGATCTGTCTAATATTGACAGTGGGGCGTTAAAGTCTCCCATTATTATTGTGTGGGAGTCTAAGTCTCTTTGTAGGTCTCTAAGGACTTGCTTTATGAATCTGGGTGCTCACTTATTGGGTGCATATATGTTTAGGATAGTTAGCTCTTCTCATTGAATTGATTACCATTATGTAATGGTCTTCTTTGTCTCTTTTGATCTTTGTTGGTTTAAAGTCTGTTTTATCAGAGACCAGGATTGCAACCCCTGCTTTTTTTTGCTTTCCATTTGCTTGGTAGATCTTCCTCCATCCCTTTATTTTGAGCCTATGTATGTCTTTGCACGTGAGGTGAGTCTTGAATACAGCACACTGATGGGTCTTGACTCTTTATCCAATTTGCCGGTCTGTGTCTTTTAATTGGGGCATTTAACCCATTTACATTTAAGGTTAATATTGTTGTGTGTGAATTTGATCCTGTCATTATGATGTTAGCTGTTTATTTTACCCGTTAATTGATGCAGTTTCTTCATAGCATCAATGGTCTTTACAATTTGGCATGTTTCTGCAGTGGCTGGTATCAGCTGTTCCTTTCCAAGTTTAGTGCTTCCTTCAGTAGCTCTTGTAAGGCAGGCCTGGTGGTGACAAAATCTCTCAGCATTTACTTGTCTGTAAAGGATTTTATTTCTCCTTCACTTATGAAGCTAGTTTGGTTGGATATGAAATTCTGGGTTGAAAATTCTTTTCTTTAAGAATGTTGAATATTGGCCCCCACTCTATTCTGGCGTGTAGGGTTTCTGCTGAGAGATCCTCTGTTAGTCTGATGGGCTTTCCTTTGTATGTAACCCAACCTTTCTCTCTGGCTGCCCTTAACACTTTTTCCTTCATTTCAACCTTGGTGAATCTGACAATTATGTGTCTTGGGGTTGCTCTTCTCAAGGAGCATCTTTGTAGTGTTCTCTGTATTTCCTGAATTTGAATGTTGGCCTGCCTTGCTAGGTTGGGGAAGTTCTCCTGGATAATATCCTGCAGAGTGTTTTCCAACTTGGTTCCAGTCCCCCGTCACTTTCAGGTACACCACTCAAATGTAGATTTGGTCTTTTCACATAGTCCCATATTTCTTGGAGGCTTTATTAATTTCTTTTCATTCTTTTTTCTCTAATCTTGTCTTCTCGCTTTATTTCATTAACTTGATCTTCAATCACTGATATCCTTTCTTCTGCTTGGTCGAATCAGCTATTGAAGCTTGTGTATGCTTCATGCAGTTCTCGTACTATGGTTTTTCAGCTGCATCAGGTCATTTAAAGTCTTCTCTACACTGGTTATTCTAGTTAGCCATTCGTCTAACCTTTTTTCAAGGTTTTTAGCTTTCTTGCGATGCATTAGAACATGCTCCTTTAGCTCAGAGAAGTTTGTTATTACCGACCTTCTGAAGCCTACTTCTATCAACTCATCAAAGTCATTCTCCATCTAGTTTTGTTCCTTTGCTGGCAAGGAGTTGTGTTCCTTTGGAGGAGAAGAGGCATTCTTGTTTTTGGAATTTTCAGACTTTCTGCTCTGGTTTCTCCCCATCTTTGTGGTTTTATCTACCTTTGGTCTTTGATGTTGGTGAACTACAGATGGGGTTTGGTGTGGATATCCTTTTTGTTGATGTTGATGCTATTCCTTTTCTCTCTGTTAGTTTTCCTTCTAACAGAGTGGCCCCTCAGCTGCATGTCTGTTGGAGTTTGCTGGAGGTCTGCTCCAGACCCTGTTTGCCTGGGTATCACCGGGGGAGGCTGCAGAACAGCAAATATTGCTGCCTGATCCTTCCTCTGGAAGCTTCATCCCAGAGGTGCACCCGCCTGTATGAGGTGTCTGTCAGCCCCTACTGGGAGGTGTCTCCCAGTCAGGCTACTTGGGGGTCAGGGGCCCACTTGAGGAGGCAGTCTGTCTGTTATTGGAGCTCAAACGCCATGCTGGGAGAACCACTGCTCTCTTCAGAGCTGTCAGGCAGGGGTGTTTAAGTCTGGAGAAGCTGTCTGCTGCCTTTTGTTCAGATGTGCCCTGCTTTCAGAGGTGGAATCTAGAGAGGCAGTAGGACTTGCTGAGCTGTGGTTGGCTCTGCCCAATTCGAGCTTCCCTGCTGCTTTGTTTACGCTGTGAGCATAGAACCACCTACTCAAGCCTCAGCAATGGTGGACGCCCCTCCCCCGCTCAAACTTCAGCATCCCAGGTTGATCTCAGACTGCTGTGCTAGCAGTGAGCAAGGCTTCATGGGTGTGGGACCCACCAAGCCAGGCACGGGAATCTCCTGGTCTGGTGGTTGCAAAGACCGTGGGAAAAGTGCAGTATTTGGACAGGAGTGTACCGCTTCTCCAGGTACAGTCACTCACAGCTTCCCTTGGCTAGGAAAGGGAAATCCTCCCACTCTTTGTGCTTCCTGGGTGAGGCAATGCGCTGCCCTGCTTCAGCTTGACCTCTGTGGGCTGCACCCACTGTCCAACCTGTCCCAGTGAGATGAACCAGGTACCTCAGTTGGAAGTACAGAAATCACCTGTCTTCTACATCGATCTCACTGGGAGATGTGGACTGGAGCGGTTCCTGTTTGGCCATCTTGGAAGCAACCCCCGTCCCCTCTTCTTAAAGGGGAGATTGCGTTAGGATCCTCGACATGGCTTGAGCACTGCATCATCCATCCTCCCTGGCCTTCTCCTTTGCATTTCCTGTGGCTGGAGCTTTCAGACAAAGCTTAGGATACGCAGCCTTTCCTGGAAAGGATATGTCCATTTGCATGGTCAGTCTCAAGGTAAAAGCTGTTTGCATGGCTTAAGTTTGGGTCACACACAAACTATAGCTTCTGTTCTGGCAAAGATACACAGTTTTTACTTTGCACAGAAGAGATATTCACTTTGAGAAGGGTGTGTGCTTGTGTGTGTGTGTGTGTGTGTGTGTGTGTGTGTGTGTGTAGTGATGGAGCCCAGTCTGGGTCTCCTGGACATCTGACCGCCACTGGGCTTCACTTGGCACATCTGGCACATGCATGGGGCCTCAGCTTTCTGAAGAAAACACAACCTATGAGAAGAGAAACTTAATTAGGGACAAAGGTTTAGTTAACTAACAGAGCCTGAGGGAAGAGCTACTCAGGATATAATATGGTATGTGTCACTTGGATTGTCCTCAAGCAGAAAACTGATATCATTACCGCCATGTTGGACAGAAGGAGCTCTGCTCTGGTGCCCTGATTGCAAAGTGTGAGGCTGATGGGATGAGGAAGGCCTTCTTCTTGCTTGAGCCCTGCTGGTCAGCTTGGCTGTACAGAGGGCTGGACCTGGAGGTGCCTGGCCTTCCCATGGCCCCTATGAGAAGCTAGCATGTGGGTCACCCTCATGGTGGTGCCCGGAAAAGGTGACACTGGGGCAGGTGGGGGGAGGGAGGAGAAAAAGGATGTAGGTCATGAGATACGTGACAGTGTATCCTGGAGTATTTCCAAGACACTCTCTGGGGACCTTGAGAAATAACACCAGGATGAGGTGGGCATTGCAGGGAGCTGAGGATGTCCCTCTAGAGTTGGGAACAAAGCCTGTGAAATGCAGATGCTATTGTTAACACCTAGAGAAACAGGCTACATGTGAAATAGGTTAGTAAACTTAGGTAAGGTGCAGATAGACCTGTGTTCAAATCCTGCCCTGCCGTTTGGAGCTCTGTGGTGATGAATTTCTTAACCTCCCACACTTTAGTTTCTTCAGCATAAAAATGAGGGAAAATAATCTGTCCTTGCAGTGTTGTTTTGAGATTTTGAGATAATGAATTTTAGGAGTGTAGCATAGCATAGCAGCTTCAATGAATGTGGCTATTCTTATCATTATTTGCGCTGCATTTGACACCAAACAGCAAAGGCAGTATGTGGTTTATGTCTAAATTCCTGGTACATGGCACAGTACTTGACCAAACTCACCTTTATTCACTCACACGTATGGATGAATACCTAAGCATAGAGCAGTTGGTAAGTAGGAAGGTCCTGGTGTCTTTATGGAGGTACTTTCCTAGCAGCTGGGGAGCTGGGAAGTGTGTTTCTTCCCTTTCCCCAGGGGACTCTCCATTTGGGCCTCTGGCCTGCTGCCCAGGGCTCTGGCAGTGTGCTGCTGCTCAGAGCTGTGGCACACTGGGCAGACATTCTTACTCTGGTGTTTTCAACTGTGCCACTGATTCACAGGAGCCACAAATGTCTTTCGGAGTATTTTCAGAATCCCAGGATCCATAACTTCGTTTTACCTGTCTGGATCTTATTGGTTTAGCTTGAAAGAGTCTTTTAGGTTTCTTTTTTGTTTAGCCACATTCATTGTACAGATGGAGTCAAATTAGACCAATCATCAAAGCACTCTCAAAGCCTGTGGACAAAGCTGGGTTAGACTGTGTGCATGCATATTTGTGTGTGTGTGTGTGTGTATGTTTGTGAAGGGGGTTGGGGTGAGGGTGCTGAAAGGAGAACCGCCATGGCCACTGACATTCTTGCATTTTCCACAAGCCCACTGTGGCCTCAATTCCCGAACTCTCAAAATCCAACCAGATGGAGAACCATGATCCAGAATTTGTGACTGCTGCCAGGTATTTGTCCTTTAAAAAGCATCCTCCAACAAAATGCAGCCCCCCATAAAGATGCATTCAAACAGTGCTGTGTCCTTATGCACCCCTACATATGCTCCTCCCAATATATCTCTAGAAGTCCTGGAAATACTGTTTATGTCTTTTTGAGAAATAAGCTAAAACATTAGTAATATGCTCAAATTTGTATCTGATCAGTAATATTTAATATGCCATTTTTAAGCTTAGAATAGAATACATTGGACATGACAAATATGATTAGATATGGTGATGTCATCTTTTTTTCAGAGTATAGAAAAACTGATGAAGCAGGCAAGATACTGCCTCTTAACATACATTCTGTCTCTAGAGTTCCCTGCAATTGTTTTGAAGTCTTTATATCTCCATCAACGCATAGGTGGTGCCCTTTTTCAAGACATTGGATTGTAATTTGACGTCCTCATGTTATTTAAGGCTAAGTGCACTAGCACTTTATCTACTGGAGAGAAAAAAATGAATTAAAATCTAAAATTATCTATGAAAGGCAAGAGTCATTTTGCAGGGACTTTGCTCTGTGACCACCAGATGAAAACTGATGACATAAGCCTGCATATGCTAATGCCTTGATTCAATGAAGCACAGACAATTTTTGAGTCTGTTTACTTTTTTTTTTTACAATGCAATGGTGAAAAAAATAAGGTGTTATTTAATTTTTGAAGAAGGAGTAAATGCAATCTTACTGAAAGATGCACTTCCTGTGTAATTCTCAGGGAGGGTGCCAATATCCCCTGTCCCCAAGAGGCAGCATTTTTTGGGAGATGAGGTCCATCAGCAAAGTCACTCATTTACTGACCTGTGTTAGACCCAGAGCTGGGAGTTGGGGATACCCAGTTTCTGCCCTAAAGGGGGACAGTGTAGTTAGGAGAGCCAGACAAAGGAGCCATTCATCATGGTCTGTGCAATAAACAAGAAGGGAGATTCCACAGCAGCGTGCAGCAGGATTCTAATCAGGGCCACTGTCAAAGCAGGAAAAAATCCTGTCTCCAGAGGCTTAAGGTTTCCTCTCAGCCTCGAGAGCTTCAATGTCCTGACAAAGAAAATGAGGATTACAATCTAGTTTAAAAGTGGAATCTAGGAAAATAGATTTTTCTAAAGGGAAATCATGCATCTTATCGGATAAAGGTATTTAGAAGCGAGGTGGCTCCAGTGAAGAGATGTTTGGTGGTTAAATATCACAGACATAAGTATGTCTCAGAAATCAAGCATCTTTTTCTACACACCAATGGACTTGGTTTCCTCTATTGCTATGACTGTTATCCTTGTCTGAAGGCCTCTAAACATTATTCATATCTTTCTTCTAACAGCACATAGTCCAGCTAATTAGCAATTAGATAAGTAGTGGCAAAGACAGGGGAAACATATTTTATTCCTAATTACATGTTTGATCCTTCTGAGACACTCCAGCAAAGAGAAATACCTTCTTTGTGCAGACATGGGGTTGCATTGCTTTTTGCCTTTCTTTCTTTCTTTTCTAATTTCCAGCCATATCCTAGGACCATTTTCTGCTGGGCTCCTGCCAAGCTACAGTTATTCCTATGGAAATCATGTCTGCTGTTTCAATCTTCACCCTAGGCTTTGAGTGTCTCCTGTTTAAACTTCATCTTCTGATATCAGGGCTTCTAGGTGCTAGACAATGTCTAGGGTTAAGTTCTGAAGACTCCAGGGGTGGTTGTCTGGAAAACATCCTTTGTCAAATCAATGGCATGGGGAACTTTAACCACAAACTCTAAAGACCTCCTGACTCAATGATTTACAAATGAATTCAACAAGGGCTACATCTGGCAGTGGCTATCCTGGGGTCTGTTGCGGGGAAGTCTTCACCATCAAAGGTAATAGGACCCAGCGAGCTTCCTTCTCACTGGACCAAGAAGAGGCTAAGGAGGAGTTAGAGAAGATGAAGACAACGTTCCCTTGTCCTGCCCTGGAATCACAGATCCAGGAATCTCTTTAAAGCACTAAATGTGTCATTTAAGGGACATCATCAATGGATAACTTTATTTAAACATCACATATTGTGTGCCTAACATGTTTCAAACACACTGACAGGCCAGCAAATATTAAAATGAGTTGTACATGGTCTTGATCTGGAGGATCACATGGGAAGAAATGATTATAAGGGAATGCACCACCATTTTACATGAGATATTCATTGGCTGCAAGGGAAATACATAGGGAGGGAAAATGCTTTCTGGGGAGTTTCAGAAATTGTCGTTGCAGAGGTGAGCTTTGCATGAGGATATTGTTTGACTGGGATTGAGAAGATCATATGTTAATAGTTTGGGGAGCTTTTTAAGCTTGAAAAGGGAAAAGCAGTGGGCAACGAAGAGGTCCCAGGGTTTGTGGGGGGCACAGGTAGGAGAAGTGGGGGTCAGGAGATGTGGCTGGAGAAGAAGGCAGGGTCACAGCACAAAGGACATCAAATGCCAAGTTGCAGAGCCTGAGCTTCATTCTGAAGGTGACAGAAAGTCCTCAAGGGAAACAAAGGCGAAGCAAGGCTTTCCTTTCCCCACTGTAAGAAGTCACTTGGACTTTCTGCTCCATGGAGGGCCACAAATGAGACACTCCTCAGCCCCGAGGAGGGCACAATGAGCAGGTGGCTCTGCAGACCCCACAGCTTTACTTTCTCAGCCTCAGGACACATGGTGCCCTGGCTGAGGAATGCCTGCACTGTGAGTAGAGCTGTGATACAGGGGACTTGGCCTTGAGATAGAAATGTCAGGGGCATAGGGAAATCACATCCACAAGCATCACCCTTTTCAGCAGCTCAGGCGAGTTTTCTGGGCCAGTTTCTTGGTCTTGATTCAATTTACAATTTCAGGACATGGGACATATTTTACAATCCTGGGATTTAAATGAAGCCTTTAAAAGGGTAATAAAAATAATGAGCCTGTTTCTAGCCTTTCCTAGTGAATTTCATTCAGTGGAACTCCTCAATATTGGATTCAGGAGAGCCAAGTGAACTCATTATGAAGTACCTCACTCAAGATTTACTTCCAGTTCTCATCTTATGTTTAGAAGCATACAAGGCTTTTGGTTAAAATATGTCCTAACTCAAGTTCGGAGTACACACTTGTCTCTACCTGCTGCCCCACACCTGTCAGCATCTGCTCTCTTGGGTGTGCTCTGTGTTGAATACCGGCCTGGGAACTTGCTCATCAGTTGGATTCAGGGGTTCAGGACCCCTTGGGTAATGGAGGGAGTAAGATCCTGGGGGACATTGGAACCTGAGAGAAATGGCCCTGCCATTTTCCATCCAGCTGCATGCTGCTGGGCCAGGTGTTTCTTCACTGTGAGCCAGAGTTTTGAGCAAACTGGGGCTATTATACCAAACTCTCCTGATGCGACCGGGAGAGAGAATGGAAGGACGTCTGCAATACCACCTAATAGATTAATTATGGAATACTGTTTCCCTTGCTTCCTCTGTGACTGCAGATTTCCTGCCTCTTTCTTCTGGCATGGAAGCTTGTCATTTTGCTCTAAGTGAGTCAGTAGAGATGGAAGAAGTATACATTTGAGGAGAGAACTGTGTCAGCTTTACTGACGAGAGGTTCTTATACACTGGGCTAATTGAATTCTCTCTCTCAGACTTCACTGAAATCCTGACATTAAAAACTGCTCAACCATCAAAGTGGATCAGAACTGTCCTCATGGAAGCCATGTACCTTCTGGATTTGAATAGAGATGTTGTCCAATGAAGTTAAGGGTTGAAATATAGATACCAGCCTGGTAAAGCCAAGTGAGGGAAAGGACAAAGATGGAATTTGGCTTGTAAATGTAACTGGGAGTGAGCCACCTCCCACCCCTGCTTTGACTAAGGTGAAATTGGCTGTCTCCAAGGGTGACCAGGAGGACTTTGGTGCAGAGTGACTGAGCAATCAAGGGTGAATATATGAGATGCTTAAAATGAGATTCGTTTCTGGTTTTGAGCCCAGTACTGCACAACAGACTGATATATGCCTCTTAAACCTTCTTCTTCCTGGCAGTCTCTCCCCATCCAAACTGTCAGTCAGGAAACAGAGATACCCTGTGCTTTCCAAGAAAGAAAGTGTGTTCATACAGGGAAGCATTGGCTTATAGAACCACTGGACGGCTGGGAGAACCAGTCAGGGAGGCTACACCATGGCCTGCAGCCTGCAGCAATGAAGATGGGCCTCCTGGGAAGCGTGCTTGGCTCCTGCGTGAACCACTCCTTCCACACATTTTCCGGTGGGCACTGTCTTCTCTCAACTTTCCATGCCTCTCTGAAGTCGCTCTCCCTTCCATCTGGAACCCAGAACCAGCAGGAGAAAGGGGACCTGGGAAATGCAGTTCCTGGTTCCTCTCCTGCAATGCAGAGGCCTGAGAAGATCTGTGAAAACACAGTCTCTCTCCACTCTCACTGGGCACTTCTGACATTGCATGTACTGTTTCTTCCCTCACACTGACTGATTCTCTGATGCCATCTGGGTGTCCTACTATTTAATTGAATTCTAACTCCGTTTACCCAGAGTTAGTATCAGATCCTTCAAGGTAAGTCTCAGTCCTGCAAGACCACAGTCCCTTCCTACGCCAGTGGCAAATCTGGTCCTTCTGTGCGTTTGACTGACTGGCTGTAAATCGGAAATTCCCACCACTAACCCCCTCCTCAGGTTTGATAATTTGCTAGGATGGCTCAAAGAACTCAGGAAAACAGTTTACTTGTGTTTATGGGTTTATTATAAAACACACCACAAAGCAGACAGATGAACAGCCTGATGGGAGAGGTGCAGAGGGCGAGGGATGCGGGGGTGGGGGGGGGGGCTTCTGGGCACCTCCACGTGTTCAGCAGCCTGGAAGCTCATCAAGTCTCATTGTTCAAGAGCTTTTATAGAGCTTCATCTCCAGCTCACCCCAGCCCCCAGAGGTCAGTGGGTGGGGACGAAAGTTCCAACTCTCTAATCACTTGGTCTTTCTGGTGACCAGTCCCATCCAGAGGCTATCTTGGGGCCCCAACCTCAGTCATCTCATAAGTATAAACTCAGGTATGACCAAAAGGGACTCATTATGAATATCAAAGGATAAACCTGTCACTCAGGAACTTCCAAGTGTTTTAGGAGCTCTTTATCAGGGACAAAGACCAAATATATTTCCCATCGTACTACAGAAGGGGTCAAGGTCATGCCAATGCCAAGGTTATGACCTACAGCCCAGTGCATGGCCCAGCACATGCGTGGGGACTCTAGCAACAATCGGAAGGGATCGCTTCAACAACGCAGCCGCATGTTCAAAGTCTCTCCACTGTTTATCTCAGAAAGTACAGCGGTAAGAGCTTCTGCAACAGTCTTCAGTCTCACCTCCCACCATGGACTCTTGAACTTGCCTCTTCCGTGAGTTTGCGTACACCTTGCAGCCTTCCTCCCCGACCCCTCTGCAACCCTGCCTGGAGGATTTCCCTTTATTCAAACACTTCCTTTTCTCTATACTAGTTTTAAAAAATAATGCTTAGTCTTCATGGAGAACTCAAATGCCACCTCAAGCTTGGAGTAATTGCATTGTAAGGTAATAAGCAATTTTTTTATTATTGCAATCAGAAATGATTTCTATTCCTTATGAAGCCCAACAGTACTTATTGTGCAAGCGTACATATGGGAGCCACTTCTTCTCTAACCTTGGAGACTCATGATTCATCTTTTTTTTTTTTCTTTTTTGAAACTCAGTCTCCCTCTGTCACCCAGGTTGGAATGCACTGGCATGATCTCGGCTCGCTGCAACCTCCGTCTCCTGGGTTCAAGCAATTCTCCTGCCTCAGCCTCCCAGGCAGCTGGGATTACAGGTGCTCACTACCACGCCTGGCTAAATTTTGTATTTTTAGTAGAGACTGAGGTTTCACCATGTTGGCCAGGCTAGTTTCAAACTCCTGACCTCAGGTGATCCACCAACCTCAGCCTCCTAAAATGCTGGGATTACAAGGCATCAGCCACCATGCCCAGCCTTCATGATTTAATGTAAACTTTTTAATACTACTGTGTTTCTAAACTTTGAGGCTATGAGTTAAGTTGTTCAGGATAAAATTATTCAATGTTTGAGTTTGAACTGTTTTTAGAAAGCCTGATAAGAAATCCCCCTCTCTCTTCAGAAAAGCACTGAATGTTCCGATGAAATAGTAGACACCAAAAGAAAATCATGCAGATTTGTTAAATGGCATATACAGTTATAGATATAGGCAAGAGTGTAATGCAATTATTCTGAATTACATTTTACTGAACTGAGAAGTCTAAGATGCCATTCATAGTATCTTCAATGTCTATGTGTATATTGTTTTATTTTAAGGACCACATAGTATTTCTGAATGCTTTTATAGATTCACTTCCAATGACTATTGCCTAAGTCAATTTTACTCATGAGTTCCTAGGTTTCTTCATGCGAAGACTTCTTTCTTGTGGTTCTCAGAAGTAGAATTCCCCTGAATGAGGGGCGTACACACATACATCGCAAGTGCAAAGCGACACTGAGTTTGGAGGCGCACTCACATCCATGTTCCCAAAGCCTCTGGGCCCCTATTTGACAATGTCACACGTGGTGTCCACCCATGGGAATAACGCGTCCCTGTGAAACTTTCACCAACTGAGCCTTTCTGTACACTTGACTCACAGTGATAACTTGGCTATGGAACAAAAGTGGAAGTTTCTATTCTCCAGATTACCTTTTGGGTGAATCAAGCTAGTGCAAAATTATAGCTTTAAAACATATATAAATGAAAAGAAGGAAAGTGCTGAGAAAAATGTCTTTGAGAATCTATCAGGTCCAAACTGTTTGAAGAGCTGGTAGATTCTAACGCTGTATCCATTGGAACAGCCAGCCTAGAGGCTCGGATATGATTGTTATGGACATCTCCTGAAACCGTGGATGAGACTTCATCATATATACAAACATATATAAATATATACACATTGCATAATGCACATATTCTAGAATGTCCTTCCACACAGAATTGATTAATTTTAGACAAGTCATTCCATCCAATCTGCTTATTCTCCTAAACTAGGACCAGTGTGGGAAATACTAAATTAGTAAGCGATCCATAATAAGACCCCAAATTTCCTATCTCTCACCTCGTGGCTGTCTATATGAAGTTAATTTTTTTCCTTTCTTCAGATACGGAGGTGGAAAAGCCTGGCAGTTTTGTGAAGTACGACATATGGTAGAATCTAGTATCTAGATTGAGAATACATAGTCACTTTCAGGCAGACCCTCTGGGGTAAACTTGAATCTCTCAGGGTCCCAATTTATTTAACAATGCAGATTTAGCCTCCCAGGGTCATTGTGTGAGAATCAAAGGTATAAACTTAGTGACATAAACTGTGTATTTTTTTTTTTTGAGATGGAGTCTTGCTCTGTCGCCCAGGCTGGAGTGCAGTGGCGCGATCTCTACTCACTGCAACCTCCGCTTTCTGGGTTCAAGCAATTCTCCTGCCTCAGTCTCCTGAGTAGCTGGTGTTACAGGCACATGCCACCATGCCCGGCTAATTTTTGTATTTTTAGTAGAGGCGGGGTTTCACCATGTTGGTCAGGCTTGTCTCAAACTCCTGACTTCGTGATCTGCCTGCCTTGGCCTCCCTAAAGTGCTGGGATTAGAGGCTACTGTGCCCGGCCATAAACTGTGTTTTATATAGCTTCCACATTTATATATTTAATAACTCAA
This sequence comes from Pongo abelii, assembly GCF_028885655.2. Lineage (NCBI taxonomy): Eukaryota > Metazoa > Chordata > Mammalia > Primates > Hominidae > Pongo > Pongo abelii. The sequence goes on along the minus strand of NC_071997.2, from coordinate 120,747,527 downwards.
GATTTAATCTTGAGCTTCAGTTAAACTACCTTCCTCTGTTTCTTGGTTGAAACAAATGACTCCCCTCCTTCTCTTCTCCTTGTAGGACAGGTGAGGGATACATGAAGCTAAAACCCCGAGTAACATCTGATTCCCTTTGTAAATCACGATCACTGTCAGCATCCAATTATGTATCTGACAGACCTCATGGACACTCCCCTTATTGAGAAGTTGGTAAATATCAAAAAGTAACTACTAAAATAATTGAAAATAAGAGCAAATCTGAGTTTCCTGGCATGCTTCACAGTTCTGTTTGTATTACTGATCTCAGAGATCATCTTTAATAGGATGGCTCTGTATTGGGAATTCTCAACTTCTCTCCCTTATCTTGGGGACAATTCAAGCCCTGTAATTGAAGTTCCAAGAAAATTAAAGTCATTCATCTCTTTTTATCTCTAATGTAAAAAATATAGAAATACTGTAACTTTTGTGGAATAACCCCCACAACTGCACAAAATTATAATAATTGTCTCTGTTTGTCTTCATTTAACCAGCTGGGAAGATAATCTGGTGAACACAGCAATTTTCTAAATTCAGAGATAGTTAATTCATGAGAACAGCTGTTGCCCAATCAAACCCCAGTGCTTCTTTATTTCATATGAAAAATCAAACTAAGTGCAGGCTGCCACACAGCCCAGGAGTGCAATAGGGGTCTGCTCTTCTGAAACAACAGCCCATTTTTCCCTTGTAGGGAATCACTTTTTTGGTGTTTCCTGGAAAGTTCCACTAGATAAAGAAAATCTGAGGTTTGGGTTCACCAGGAAAAGAGGTATGATAGAGTTTTGGAAGACAGCCCTGTCACTTTCTTGTACAACGTCATGGGCTTATCCAGGAAGAAATTCCCAAGCAATCATGGTAGCTCACATGACTGTGTTTCAAAAATGTTTAAACTTAAGTTTATTTCAAATGGTGTTAAACTATGTGTGTGTGTGTGTCAGGGAGGACCTGGAGAATCTTAAAATGTAGAATTCTGGGCTTTTGCCTCTTAGATTCTGAATCTGTCGATCTGGGTGGAGCCGGGGAAGCTGCATTTTTGTCTGTGCTCACCAGGTGATTCTGACGCAACTTCTGTTGCACCTGCTTCTCCCCATGAGCACCTGTTAAGCTGCAGATTTTCTGTTTTCGGACACTCCAGCTTCTTTATGTCTCAGGGAGGTTTTGCTTGGCTCTGCCCTTTGCCTAGAATGTTCCCAGCTCTTCACATGGCTGGTTCCTTGTCAACATATGGGTTTTACCTCAAATGGCACCTTGTCACAGAAGCCTTTCCAACTCACTTTCATTAAGTAGCCTCCCCTCAACTCACTCTGGCTCCTGCCGGTTTTGTTTCCTCCTCAGGCGTCAGCACTGTGTGTGTCCTCTTGTTTCTAGACTGTAACCGCCATGAGAATGGGGATCTCATTGCTCTCACTACCAACTGTGCCTGGCATATATCAGGAACCTTGTCAATGTTTGATAATGGAAATGTGAATAAATGAAACATTATCTTAAAGGCAGGAGAAAGTGGGTGTCTGCAGGTCAGAGCTCCAAGCATTCTCTGCTTATGAAAATGCTTTTTAGAATGATTCCTTTCATCTTTAAACATATTGCAGTGAATTTTGCCTTCTATCCCACAATACAACCCAGTTTTTAAAATATAAGATTAATTCTTAAAAGTGCTTACCATGAAATAAAATCAACATTCCAGGAAGATGGGCCACATCAATTTCCCAAATTCCAATATCCGTGGCACATCTCCAGATATATTAGGGAACATGAATAACTCAATCAAAGAACCACTATATAAGGATAGGGCCACTCATTTTAAAGCAAAATATAGGATCCTCCAGAAACATAGAACCAAATTATAGAAGGACATTGTCTGGCTCCAGGGGGGCTAGTGATTGGGCAGCCCTGACTCTGCCATCCTGGGTCTCAGCCCAGGCCCTCTGGGGCCCCACCCTCTAACTGCAGCATCCACTGCCATGCAGAGACCCAGGTGAACCCTGCTCTCCCACCCTATTATATTTGGACTCTGGTCAGAGGCACTAAGACGTGCCATGTCTTCAAAATCCATATTCAGAGCCTGGGGAAAAATGAATAAAGAAAATGGAAAAATAATACGTTTTGTCTGGCTTACTGGTTACTGGTTTCTGACCATTGCATGGACAATACACTTGACAGCTGGTGACTTCACTATCTCCTGTGTGTCTTCTTCCTCTGGACAGAACGACATCATTGCACCTAAGGGCCCACACTTGCTTCTGATACTTTGCCTGACTCTTCATCTTTCGATGTCTCATTCCAACAGAATGTGAACTGCATGAGGGAAATTGTTCATTGCCTTCCCTCCTGGTGTATTTTAATATCTGGGGTGGGACCACGGATCTTGTATCTTATCATTAGCCAGATTAAGTATCCATTGTCCAGACACCTAACCAAGGTTGACAAATGACAAACTTTAGTTTCCAAAATGCTGCCTCCCCTTCAGTGCTCTTCTTAGAGGCCAGACTGAGGTGACTAATATAGCCTGCTGTGACCTGCCCTTTGGGTTAGAGCTCGCTTAGGGGAGTGGCCTCATCCTTCTGAAGGGAGCAACATTCCTCAGACCACAACCTAGAGAGCATCTGTAAAACAATAACAATAATAAAAGACATTCCCGTGGTCAAAGGAAAGTTGTCTTATCTGTTGTTAATTTATAATCTGATGTTTATAATCTGAAAAATAAGGGCTGGGTTCCAGGTGGCTGTGTGTGTGTGTATGTGTGTGGCCATTCATTAGGGGTGTCTTCTTTGAACGATTATTTATTGCTTCTTTTCTCATCTGTTAAGAAGCGTTAATAGTTATCTAATAGAAATGTTCTAAGTATTAAATGAGATAATTCATGAAAAGCAGCTAAATCAGTAGCTAAATCAGTAGCTGGCAAAGTAGTTGTTAGGCTGGGCGTGGTGGCTCACGCCTGTAATCCCAGCACTTTGGGAGGCTGAAGCGGGCGGATCACGAGGTCAGGAGATGGAGACCATCCTGGCTAACATGTTGAAACGCTGTCTCTACTAAAAATATGAAAAGTTAGCCGGGCGTTGTGGCGGGCGCCTGTAGTCCCAGCTACTCGGGAGGTTAAGGCAGGAGAATGGCGTGAATCCGGGAGGCGGAGCTTGCAGTGAGCCGAGATCGCAACACTGCACTCCAGCCTGGGTGACAGAGCGAGACTGTCTCAAAAAAAAAAAAAAAAAAAAAAGAAATAACTAGTTTATGTGATACGACCAAACTCTAACTTTAGGAGTATCTATAGTCATTTCAAAATTAAAATGTTATGATTTTAGGGGAGAATCTCAGTTTTTGAGATACGGCCATCTGGTCTTATGAAAAACAGAAAAAAAAAACTGGGTTCTCATTGAATATGGCATTTTGAATGTAGACATTTACCTCTACTCTCCCTGTAGCACTATTAAAATGGCATTAATCGCAAAAAAATAACAGAACAGGAAGGGAGAATAGATCAAAAAGACTTGGAACCAGAAAGCTGATGGACAGGTGATAATTGAATTTACAGAATTTAAAAAGCTTAATCCCATGGAAGAAATGGGGAAAAATAAAAAGGAAAAGCAGTTTGCAGTTCAGAACCTGAGGAAGGCTTCAACATTGGAGATAGTAGATATTTCTGAACGTAGGGTTTATGATGGAGCCGAAAACAGGCAGAGAGGTTGAAAGGCTGTGTAAATATCAATTAGACTCCCATATCCCCGAACACACACAGGTGACTGTCCCTCTCTCATGTGACAGAACTCTGCAGGAGTATTTCCTTCCTTCCTTTCTTCCTTTCCTTCCTTTCCTTCCCTCCCTCCCTCCCTCCCTCTCTCTCTTTTCTCTTCCTTCCTTCCTTCCTTCCTTCCTTCCTTCCTTCCTTCCTTCCTTCCTTCCTTCCTTCCTTCCTTTCTTTCTTTCTTTCTTTCTTTCTTTCTTTCTTTCTTTCTTTCTTTCTTTCTTTCTTTCTTTCTCTCTCTCTCTCTCTCTTTCTCCCTCTCTCTGTCTCTTCCTCCCTCCCTCCCTCCCTTCGTTCCTTCCTTCTTTCTTTTCTTTTCTTTTTTTCTTTTTGAGACAGGTTCTCACTCTGTTGCCCAGGCTGGAGTGCAGTGACATGATCACAGCTCACTGCAGCCTCAATCTCCTGCTAAGTTATCCTCCCACCTCAGCCTCCTGAATAGTTGGGACAACAGGCTCACTATATTTCCTAGGCTGGTCTTGAACTCCTGGGCTCACCCGATCTGCCCACCTGGCCTCCCAAAGTGCTGGGATTACAGGTGTGAGCTACCACGCCTGGCCTGCAGGAGCATTTTCTGGAAAGAATAAATCAGAGGAAAACATTTTCATTGAAATCTTGTAGAGACGTGTCACTCTGAATTTTCCTTCCTGGTCCTTCATTGACTTTTATTCTTCTGTTTACTTTTAAGAAAACATTGACAAACTTTATTTTTAGAGCTGTTTTAGGTTCACAGCAAAATGGAACAAAGTACAGAGAGTTCCCACTGTGCAGAACCTCTTCTACTATCAACATCTCTGAGCAGAGGCACGTTTGTTACGGTTGACAACCTACCTTGATACATTGTCATCACCCAAAGTTGATAGTTTGAGTTCACACTTGTTGCTGTGCACTCTTTGGGTTTTGACAAATATATAATAACATATCCATTGTAGTATCTTACAGAATAGTTTCACTGCTCAAAATATCCTCTGTATTTCACCTATTTACCCCTCCCTCCCAGCTAATCTGCAAATCCCTAGTGACACTAATTTTGTTAGTCTCCATGGTTCTGCCTTTTCTCAAATGTCATGTGGTTGAAATCATACAGTAGATAGCCTTTCAAATTGGTTTTTCTAAATAATATGCATTTAAATTTCCTCCATGTCTTTTTATGGCTTGATAGCTTATTTCTTTTTTATTTTATTTTTTGGAGACAGAGTCTCACTCTGTCGGCCAGGCTGGAGTGCAGTGGCACGATCTTGGCTCACTGCAACCTCTGCCTCCTGGGCTCAAGCAATTCTCCTGCTTCAGCCTCCCGAGTAGCTGGGATTACAGGCACACACCACCACGCCCGACTAATTTTTGTACTTTAGCAGAGATGGGGTTTCCCCGTGTTGGCCAGGCTGGTTGATAGCTCATTTCTTTCTAGTGCTGAGTAACACTGTATTGTCTGGATGTACTATCATTTATTTGTCCATTCACTTACTAAAGGAAATCTTGGTTGTTTCCAAGTTTTGGACATTATGAACAAATCTGCCATAAACATCTGTGTGCTGGTTTTGGTGTGGGCCTAAGCATTCAACTCATTTGGATAAATACCAAGAAGTACAATTGCTGGTTCGTATGATATTTGTATGTTTAGTTTTGTAAGAAACTATTGAACTGTCTTCCAAAGTGGCTGCACCATTTTGCATTCCCACCGGCAGCGGCTGTGAGCTCCTGCTGCTCCACAACTTTCCTCTTGTTGCTGTCAGTGTTTTGTCCCTTGGTGTCCTAATAGGTGTGTTGTGGTATCTCATTGCTGCTTTAATCTGCAGTTCCCTAATGTCACATGATATGAAGCACTTTGCATACACTTATTTGCCATCTGTACACCTTCTTTTGTGAAGTGTCTGTTTAGGCCTCTTGCCTATTTTAAGAATCAGATTGTTCATTTTCTCATTGCTGAGTTTTAGGAGTTCTTTGTATATTTTGGATAACAGTCTTTCGTCGGATATGTCTTTTTCAAATGTTTTCTCCCAGTCTGGGGCATGTCTTCTCATTCTGTTGATGTCTACTTTTAAAATCTTTGATGATGCAGGGTTTTATAGCTCTCCGCAGTTTTTCAGACTTTCCTGATATCCATGGCTGTAGCTACCTACAAAGGCTGCTGACTTTTAAAAACTTTTGCTTCCAAACCTGAACTTTCTCCTTTGCCTCAAACATTGAGGAAGATTCAGAAGCATACCCTACTGTCCACTTGACAACCCCACCCAGTGCCCCACAGGCCCTTGGTATACCACATGTTACAAATAAACTTACTGTTTTTCCATTCCCAACGCCTTCTTTGCATCTCATTTTTTATCTCAGTGTCTTGTCTTACCTCCCACTGTTTCCCCCAAGCTACAAGACTTTGAGTAAATACCTCCTTCTCTCTCTTCTTCCTCCACAATTTGTTATTCATTATTAATTCTTTCCTATGTTTCCCATTTTGTCCAAAGGATGACACCAAATAAATATGAAAAAGTGCCAGTCCTGGAAGAGTTTGTGGTCTTTCCAGGCCACTGACTTATGAACAATTCTATGGCATCGGGACAGAAATGCTTTGAAATATATATCTGTGAGGTTCCACAGGACAAAGAGAAGGAAGTGACTAACCTCTGGGTGGAGAGCAATTTGGAAAGTTTTCTGAGAGCGGATTATATTGCAGCTGAGGCTTGAAGAAAGAATAAACATTCTCAGAAGGAGAAGCCAGCACAGGATGCAGCTGAGTGCTGGGCTGACCCACGGGTGTGAGTGGCTCATTTAGAGACAGGCAAATCATTTGACCCCAGACTATGGGCTGCACAAGGAAACCGGAACCTAGCTGAGAGGTTTCAGTACAAATATAGATGATAGGGTGGATGCCAGGCTTGGGTGTCTAAACTTTATGCCAGAAGCAGACAGAGCCTACAAAGAATAATGAGCAGAAAATTGATTACGTTTTTTGAAAGATTATTTGAGCAACAATGGGGAGAATGCACTAGATGAGCAAGGCTAGACATGGATTTCTGAATTTTTAGAGTAAAGATGGAGAGTGCAGTGAGACAGGTGGGTTCTCCTGAAGACTGTGTCCTTGACAGGAGAAGGTACATGGGAACAGATGTTTCATGCCAATTATGATTTAAATAGAGTCATTTTGATCTTTCGACTCTATTTTCTTTGATTTGAGTTGGAGTGCGGGATCTGGTCTTGGGCACCATGCAGGCCGCATATTCTCACTCATAGGTGGGAATTGAACAATGAGAACACATGGACACAGGAAGGGGAACATCACACTCTGGGGACTGTCGTGGGGTGGGGGGAGGGGGGAGGGATAGCATTGGGAGATATACCTAATGCTAGATGACGAGTGAGTGGGTGCAGCGCACCAGCATGGCACATGTATACATATGTAACTGCACATTGTGCACATGTACCCTAAAACCTAAAGTATAATAATAATAAATAAATTAATTAATTAATTAAAAAAAAAGAAAAGAAGACAATATCCTTTTGATGTCCAACTGATTGTCAAATTAGCATGAGGATCTCTCCAAATACACTTCAACCTGACATCTCCCTGCAGCCTTTCACTGTGTGTTTTACATAGTAGATGTTTGGCCCTGTGGTTAAAAATTTACATGTGCCTTAAGGACAGAATCCATGCCCAGAGGAGATCACCCTAAAAGTAGAACTGTCTAGCAGATAGAACAAGTGGAGCTGAAGGTCATATTACTCCACAAAAGTGTGGATTCTTGCAGAACCCGCATTCAAACAGATCTTGTCAGCCTGAATTCAAACACAGTTCTGAGTTAGCTCTACTGTTGACGTGTTTCCTTGCCCAGTGGTTTCTGGAAATGGAGAAAGCAGCTCTGTTACTGACAAGAAAAAACACGTCTTATCTGAAAATACCAGAGAGTATTTATTTTATTCTCTCTTAAATTGGGTCAAATGCACTCAATCTAATTGGAAAATGTTATAACAAAAAATGAGAACTCTTCTACAAGTGGGCTTTCTGCTTAAAAATGCAGCTGAAAGCATTATTGTAATAGACTATATATTAGTTATTGTGCAGGTCATCTGAGGATGGGCTTTGCTCACACCTGGTAGAAGGAAAGAAAGAACAGTCTCTGAAATGTGTAAATTATGGGTTGCAAAAAGAGGTGAGCATTTCCTAGGGAATGGAACTGAATAGTTCAGGGGAAGGTGGACACGGAGTTCTCTCAGACACGGGGAGCTTCAGTTCTCAAAGGGTGGGCAGAAACGAGCTTGAGATCCAAGGTCTCAGCTCATGCAGCATGAGAGACACAAAGGACATTCAGTGAGGTATTTAAGGGGGTTTTGTTCTCTTTTATTCAGAGTTTCTCTTTGTTTTTGTTTTTGTTTTTGTTTTTTTTGAGATGGAGTCTCACTCTGTTGCCCAGGCTGGAGTGCAGTGGCGCGATCTCGGCTCACTGCAACCTCTGCCTCCCGGGTTCAAGTGATTCTCCTGCCTCAGTCTCTTGAGTAGCTGGGACTACAGGCACGCACCACCACACCCAGCTACATTTTGTATTTTTAGTAGAGACAAGGTTTCACCGTGTTGGCTAGAATGGTCTCGATCTCCTGACCTCATGATCCACTTGCCTCAGCCTCCCAAAGTGCTGGGATTACAGGCATGAGCCACCACGCCTGGCGTTTATTCAGAGTTTCCAATCTGTTTTTAAACATAGCTCATTTATAATTTACATTCCATGAGACTCACCTATTGTAAGTGTACAATTCAAGGAGTTTTAGAATATTTACAGAGTAGTGCAACCATCAAACCAAATCTAGTTTTAGAACATTTCCATTACCCCCCAGTAATCCCCTTGACTTTGCAGTCAACCTCCATTCTCACTCCTAGCTTCAGCCAAGAACCGATCTAATTTTGATCTCTATCAATTAGTCTTTTCTGGATGTGTCATAAAAATGGAATAATATGGTATATAGTCTTTTCTGGCTTCTTTACTCTTGGCATAATTTTTTAAGGTTCATTTGTGTTGAAGCAGGTTATCCCTATTTTGTCCTTTTACAATGCTAGGTGGTATTTAAGTATACAGCTGAAATACATTTTGCTTATCCATCCATTGTGTGACGGACAGTGAGATTGTTTCCAATTTTGGCTATGAAGAATAATGATGCTATATGTTCATGTGCAAATCTTTGTGTGGATATATATTTTTATTTCTCTTGGGTATATTCCTAAAAGTAGAGCTGTTGGGTTTCATGGTAAGTTTGTGTTTAACATTTTGAGAAACTTTCAAACTGTTTTTCTAAAGTAGCTGTATCATTTTGTGTTCCCACCAGCTATGAGGGCATGGCAGCAGGGTTTTCCAGTTACTCCACATCTTTGTCAACACTCAGTATTATCTGGCTTTTAAAATTCGAGCTATTCCAGTGGTTGTGGAATTTTCCTAATTACTAATGATAAACACCTTTTCAGATGTCTGTTAGTCATTTATATGCCTTCTTTGGTGAAATATCTGTTTAAGTCTTTTGCCAACTTTGTATTTGGCTTTTTGGGCATCCTATTTTTGAGTAATGAGTTTTTACATTTCTGATGCATGTCCTTCATCAGATACATGGTTTGCAAATACTTTATTTCAATGTGTGGCTTGTTTCTTTCATTATCTTAATGGTATCTTTTGAAACGCAAATGTTTTAAATTTTAATGGAGTCCAATTTATCATTTCTTTTTTTCTGTTATGGCTTATGCATTTGGTATTGCATCCAACAACTCTTTGTCTAACTAATATCTCAAAGGTTTTCCTCTATGTGTTCTTTTAGAAATCTTATCATTTCTAACAGTTATATTTAATATACGATCCATTTGTAGTTAATTTTTGTGTATGATGTGAGATAAGAGTCTAGGTTTTTTTTTTTAAATTTATATGAATCTTCCATTTTCCTTTCCATTTTTATTTTATATGAATCTTCCATTTTCCTAGCACAATTTGCAATTCATTGAAAACATTACCCTGCTGAGTTGCTTTGGAATCTTTGCTCAAAGTCAGTTGACTATAAATACAAGATTTTTTGTGGACACCAATTCAATTTCATTAATTGATGTATCTATCCTTCCACACTATCTTGATTACTATAGAGTTATAGTAAGTTTTGGCATTAAATAATGTTCTCTAACTTTATTATTTTTGTTTCCAAAATGGTTTTGGCTTTTCTAGATCCTTTGTATTTTCATATAAATGTAGGTTAGCATGTCAATTTCTACTAAAAATTCTCCTAGGATGTTGATAGGGATTGTGTTGAATCAATAAATCAATTTAGTAAAAAGTACCATCTTTACAATACTAAGTCTTCAACTCCATGAGCATGAGATGCCTTTTCATTTCCTTCTAGCAATATTTTGCAGTTTTCAGAGTAAAAATTATGCACTCATTTTGTTAAAATTTTTCCTAAATATTTTATTCTTTTTAGTGCTATTATGAATTGCATTATTTTCTTGATTTCATTTTTGGATTGTTTATTGCCAGCATATACTCCAAACTGCTAAGCTCATTTATTAGTTCTAGTAGTATTGTTGTGCATTCTTTAGAATTTTTTTACATATAAGATTGTGTCATGTGATTTTTTACATATAGGATTGTGTCATGCGAATAAAGACAGTTTTATATCCTCCTGTCTAATCTTTTTTCCCCTAGCTTTCTTTCTTCCTAGTTTTTCCTTTTTTCTTTCTTCTTCCTTCCTTCCTTTCCTCCCTACTTCCTTCTTTCCTTTCTTCTTTTTTTCTTCCTTTTAATGTAATGTTAAATAGAAGAGACAAAATTTACATCCTTGCAGTTATTGATATTAGGGGAAAGCATAAAGTCTTCACTACTAAATATAAAGATTAATGGTAGGTTTCTTATAACTGTCCTTCATCAAGTTAAGGAACTCTTCTATATCTACCTGGTTTAGAGCTTTTTATTTTATTTATTTATTTTTATTTTTTATCATGAATAGGTGTTAAATTTTGTCAAAGGCTATGCTAAAAAACTTTATATTCCTGGGATAAACCACACTTGGTAATAGTATTTAACACTTATTGTAAGTTGCTGGATTTAGTTTTCTAATATTTTGCTAAGGATTTTGCATCTATGTTTATAAAGGATATTCATTTGTAATGTTCTTTTTTTTGAAATGCCTTCATTTGACTTTGATAGCAGGGTAACAGTACTCTCACAGAATAAGCTAAAGGACTATTTCTCCCTCCTCTATTTTTTAGAAAAGTTTGTGACTTTTCTAAAAAGTGATTCATCAGTGAATTCAGCTGGGTCTGGGATTTTCTACATAGAAAAATTTATAATTTTTATTTCAATTTATTTAGTTATAGATATATTAAGATTTTTCTATTTCTTCTGGGGTCAGTTTTGGGATAATTTGTGTCTTTCTAGGAAAGTATCCAGTTCATTTACATTTCTCAATTTCTTGGTAGAAAATTATTTATAATGTTCCCTTATAATAAAAAAGGTACTTGTTTTTATTTCTAGTTTTGTAATTGGTATCTTTTCTGTATTTTCTCTTCCAGTTTAGCTGAGGACTTGTCCATCTTGTTGATCTTGTCAAAAATACTTTTGTTTTCATTGATTTTCTCTATTGTTTTTCTGTTTCTATTTCCTTGATTTCCAGTTGTTATTCTTTTTTTTTTTTTTTTGGCTAGGTTTGCTCACTTCTCACATCTGCTGGGTACAAAAGAGCACATGGGTTCTGAAGACCAGGACTATGCTCCTATCTCTGTTGTGCGTGTGAGTGCCCTGTGGTCAACCCAGGATGTGCGGGCAGCTTCTCAAAGCCCACCACCATCACTTCACCCCATCCTTTCAACCCCCTGTAAAATCCCTCACTTGCCCACCAGTTATTAATTCCTTGACTATTCCCTTGGTCCCCTGCTTGCCCCAAAAGGACCTCAGCCTCAGGATGGTGGAGCTGCCTGCTCTCACTGTTGTTTGTCACTTGAACCGACAACAACTCGAATCACATTAGCTCTCTGAAAGTGGTAATGGATGGAGCTTATTGTTTTCACAGCCTCTGCCTCTGCCCATGTTGTTGAACTATTGACAGAGTTGGGGGTGGAGATGGGAGCAGCTCTGGGCAGAACATCCCAGATTCCTGCTGTTCTTAAAAGAAATTCAGCAGTTTTCTGAAAAACTGCTTCTCAGTTTGTTGTATGACTTGGGTTGGTTTCCAGAGGACTGAAGTGGCTGTTTTAGGCAGGTTTGTCCAAATTTATTGTTGCTTTATGGGGAGATGATTTTATTGTGATGGCAGTTCTACATATGCTTGTTTGTTTTGGCTTTTATTTTAGCTTTGGATGGTGTCCTTTGTTCACATTAAGTCTCCTGTGGGAGGCAGGAGCTCAGAACCCCAAACAGACAAATGCGGAGTTGCTTACATCGCAGACAAGAGATGTCCCATGTCTGCTTTCCTTCCATCCATCTCCCAGCTGCACTTGAACTCCCTGTGCAGGAGCTGCTGCAGCATGGTTTGAAAACCACTCAATCCAATCCAGGAACTTCCTTCAATTTGGGAAATCAAGGCCCCCAAAGGGAGGGGACTACCTCAGGTTCATTCGTAGAGTGGCTGAGGAGAGGATGTCAGGACGCCAGCAAGTGGCAGCTGCAATTGGAATAGGCACCTCCTTGTGCCATGAGGGACCTGCACTTTCGTCTGTTGTTGGGAGAGGGTGGAACTCCAGCTTTATTGTCTTGTCCTTTTTAGGTGGAAGCCCACAGCAGAACTTAACACTGGGAAATAGTACACAGTACCTAAGAATTCATGGCTGCCTTTCTTTCCTCTCCTCTCAGCTCTGCCGTCCTTCCTCAAGGCCATAATCACCACCAGTGAGGGTGAGAGTCATGTGCACATCATTGCCTTAGTACAGCTTAGTTCCCTGTTTCATCTGACGCACGCTGAGCACCTAGTGTGCGTCAGATGAAACAGGGCCAAGGCCTAGTCCTCAGCCTGCTGTGTGACGTCCTTTTGTGTGTTGGACACTGAGATCTGGGTTTTATCCATATTTTCCCATTTAGCCCTTACAGTATCTTCTAACTTGTATTGCCCCCAGGCTGTAAATGTGATAAATGAGACTCAGAGAAGTGAAAAAACACGTCTGATTCTCACCCAGCTGTGGATGAAGCTGGAATCTGACTTGTAGTTTCTGCATTTCAAAGCCTGTGCCTTATTCCACACCATGATACATCTTCTAAAATATGGAGGTCTCAGGGGGACAGTGGGACCTCCAGCCAAAAGTTAGGAAGACATTGGGATCCTTCATTATGCTGTGACCTCTGCAAAGGAAAGGTACCACCCCCCCACACACCCCCCACACAACACAAAGACACATATGCCACACACCTGCCCGATGACACACACACACACACACCCCACATACACAACACAAACACATATACCACACACCCCCAACCACACACACACACAACACAAGCACACATATATCACACAACTCCCAACCATACATACAAACACAAACCACATAACACACTCATACCATACACATACTACCACATATACCACCTTCTACACACATACACCACACATATATGCACTTACACGCATATACCACATACCACACACACATACCACACCACATACCACACACAAACAAATATAAACCACAGACACACACACCACACACACACACCACGCACCACCCATACCACATACAGGCAGACACGTCTCAACCCACTGTTTATACAACTGCAGCTATTGCAGCACTTTGGGGTCAGCGCCTAATTTTGTCAACTAAGGTATAATTAGACAAAGTTTTCAAAGGCATAATTTTCTAGCAAGGTGCACTTCAAATGCACCCTGGGGAGCAGTGTAATTTTTTTTTTTCTAAGACAGAACACCCATTCTTCACAGCTTCTCTGCCTTGGGAAGAGAGAGCAGGTTGGTGGAGGAGTTTAGCAGATTTATTGACATGAACATAGTGTTTGAGACAGAAGGCAAGCTGTCATAGCCTGACATACAGGAAACTTGGGATAAATATTTCTGTTGACTCCCCATGGATTCGTTATCCTCACATGCCCTGGTTCAGGAGTTCTCCTGTTGGCGTGAACTCAGTCAAAGGATTAGTTCTTGTCCAGAAGGAATTAATGGGGGTGGTGGCATGGGGTGGGGGAGAGAGAAGAAGTGGGAGGGCATTCATGAAAATCACTGAAAAGTAAATCAGAGGTGGAATGGCGATGTAACAGTCATGTATTCATGATTACTCTCTCTTCCAAAAACAGACCAACCGTGCATTGAAGAACATAAATAACAGGTTACTGTATTTGAAAGAATAGCTCATAATAGCTGACATTTATACACTGGATACATTGCTAAGCATGTAGCACATATTCATTTAGCAAATTTTATTAAACACGTGCTATGTGTCAGGTTTGGTCAAAACTCTCATAGCACTTACATTCGTGGGGAAAGGGAAGAAAGGCAACAGTTCACGTGATGAAAAGGAAACTCTCTATAATGTTATGATCAATGCTAGGATGCTCACAGCTCACAGGACAAATTCCAATATTGGCAGTGAGCACGGGACCCACCCCCAGGCTTGGGGCTGTCCTGGTCTGGTCTCCACTGTGCCCTTCACAGCCCCACACTGCAGTGGGGGGCTGCCTACGTGCATGTCATAGACCATTTTTGCTTGTACCCCAGGGGCTTGGATCATCTGGTTCCCATTTTCCTGTAGAAGATTCTCTTTCCCCTCCTTTATTCCTCTTCCTCTCAGTTTCAGTGCCTCCTCCACTGCACCTCCTCCACTGCATCTTCTGCCTGCCCTTGGCCACCTCCTGCCATGCAGTCGCTGGGTCCATCCTTGTTGCCCCCCATTGTGCTGTGCTCTCCTCTGTTGTGACACATCTCTCCTTTTATCCCATGGCCAGCCTTCCACTGTCTGAACCACTCAATACCAGAACCACACTGTCCCCGACAGATCTCAGAATCGCAAAAACATGTTCTTTAGACTTCACCTCATTTAGGATGCTCTGGCCCACAGCAGCCTGCTGTGTGACAGGTGGCCCTGGGCACTGAGCTGGCCAATCCACAGGCGCAGGGACAGAAAGCTGTTGAGGTTATTTCTACTCCCCTTTCTCTACTGGGCCCTAGCTTCTTGCTACACTAAAGCTTGCAGGCTTGTTCTCAAGAGCTTGCCCCCCACTGATACCTCCCTGGGGCTTTGGCCTTCTCTTGCTCCTGGATCTCAGCTTAGCTCCTGACATGCCTGTGCTCACACATGCTAACATGGGCCTGTGACATTGCTGTTCCTCCCGTGGAGGCTGGATCACTCCTGCTTTTCTAGGTGTTCCTTTGTCCCAGCTGAGACTTAGCCACAGTCATATTCAATAACAATTCTGTTCTCCTTGTGCAGAATGATGGCAGCTTTAGAAAATAGATGAAATGGTTCATGTAATGATGGCCTAAGGGTTTGGCCATCATTTGGATTCCTCTGTTTATCAGGAGACTGGGGTACCTGGAGGGCTCAAAGCTCTGTAATGCAATGCAATTATTGGTTTATTTGTCTGGTCCTTCCACTGGCTAAGACTCTTTTTCTGAGAAAGCAAACAGAATTTTAGCTCCAGAATATGAGCACCCAGGCTAGTACCTTGGTAGGTGCTCCCTGAATATTTATAGACTAAATCGCTATTCGGATAATCTGAAATTTACATTGTGAATTCGTAAAATTAAGGCCCATTTTCTTACTCATCTCTGAATCCCTAGCATATTTGCCAACCATCCACTGAGTATTTAACATGTGCCAGACCCTGCACTGGCACTGAGGATGGAGAGATGTATGAGACAAGCAGGAAGACCTTGGATGGGGCAGAGACCCATATGCAGGTATCAGAAGAGAGCCTAACACCAACACGGGTAACAGCAATGTGGAGGAGGAGGCTGTTCACTCCTCTCTGAAGTGGTTAAGAAAGGACTCATAAGATCCCTGGGTATTTTTTTTGAAATAGAGGTGGGAGAAAGAGCTTCGGCTCTGAACCTGGATGCTATTGATATGGTGCTTGCTGTGATTATTCTTATAGATAGCATTGATTGAGTCCTGATGGTGTGCTGGGTACAAAGCTAAGTGCTCTCTAAGATCATCTCATTTATTCTACTGTAAGGCAGGCTGCTTTATAAGGCAGACTCTAATCATCCCCATTTTGCTGGGGATAAGTGAGGTTAAGTTATTTATTCATGTCACAGGCAGTAAGTGGTAGAAGAAGCAGCTTTTCATTATTCCAATTTGGTGACCTTTGATCTCTTGGTCTCTACAAAGCCTTCCCTAATGATTGCACATCTTCGGGAATTCTCCTTTCCTTGAATTATCATGGTACTCTGAAACTTTTGCTACACACCATCTTTTCCATCATTGCACATTAGTCATGCTTCTCTAATAGCTTAGTACTGGCTAGTCCTACTACCTAATCTGTTAATAATTTTTTTTTTAAATGAAAGAAGCAAAGTCACCCACAGGTGAGCACTGGCATGAAACATAGTAGTGTTCTAGTCCCTTGCACATTTTCCTCTCAGCTTGTTCACCACAGTAGCTGTCATGAATATTATTTCAATCAGGTATCCTGGCACATGTGTGTTCCTCCATTGTGATTTTGGACAAGTTATATGACTTCTCTAAGATTTGATTTAGTTGTCTGTACAAAAAGGATACTCTCTTCCTTTGGGGTGACTTGGGAATTACTGGATATGGTGCACATAAAAGCAATCAGCTTTAATTTCCTGACTCTTTTCCCTTGAGATAATATGTAAAGCTGAGTGTTGCTTCCAATAATAGGGGAAATGATCTAGTATTCCGTTTATATGGCAGAATGTTCATTTGGGAATACAATTAGACTTAGATCAAGAAATCAAGGCTCAACCAGGCAGGGTGGCTCACACCTATAACCCCAGCACTTTGGGAGGCAGAAGTGGGAAAATCACTTGAGTTCAGGGGTTCAAGACCAGCCTTGGAAGCATAGTGTAGACTCCATCTTTCCAAAGAAAAAGAAAAGAAAATTAGTTACGCTTGCTGGCATGTGCCTATAGTCCCAGCTACTTGGGAGGCTGAGGCTGAGGCAGAGGCTGAGGCTGAGGCTGAGGCAGGAAGATTGCTTGAGCATGGGAGGTCGAGGCTGTAGTGTGCTGTGATGACACCACCTGTATTAGTGTTCTCTAGAGGGAAGAACTAATGGGATAGATATGTAAAGGGGAGTTTATTAAGTATTAACTCACACGATCACAAGGTCCCACGATAGGCCATCTGCAGGCTGAGGAGCAAGGAGAGCCAGTCGAAGTTCCAAAACTGAAGAACTTGGAGTCCGATGTTCGAGGGCAGGAAGCATCCAGCAGGGGAGAAAGATGTAGGCTAGGAGGCTAGGCCAGTCTCTCTTTTCACATTTTTCTGCCTGCTTATATTCTAGCCTCACTGGCAGCTGATTTGATTGTGCTTACCCAGATTAAGGTTGGATCTGCCTTTCCCAGACCACTAAACTCCAATGTTAATCTCGTTGGGCAACACCCTCAAAGACACACCCAGGATCAATACTTTTTATCCTTCAATCCAATCAAGTTGACACTCAGTGTTAACCATCACACGTCCGTCTGCACTCCAGCCTGGGTGACAGAGACCCTGTCTCAAAAAGACCAAAATCAAAACACCCACACAGAAAAACAGGGCTCAATTCCTAACTTTAGCACCTATTAGCTCTGCAGTTTGGGATGTGTAATTTATCTCTCTGTACTTTTCACCCTTTTATTCATAAAACATTTATTAAGCAATTCTTATTTTCAGAACCCCTAAAGCAATCAACAGACAGACAGAGCCCTGCTTCATGGAGCTTCTGCTCTCTCCTGGAGCTCACATGCTGAAACAGACAGGATGCAACACCTCAGGGTTGTTGGAGAACCAGGTAAAGCACTATGAAAACAAAGACGTATTTTATAAATATAATTAATAGAAAGAACACAGTATTTGGAGTCAAAGGACTTGGACTTGAAACCTGGTTTTATTCTTCCTGAGCTAGTGGCTTTGGAGTGAATGCAGGCCACTGGCTTTCATTTCTTTATCTGTTAAATGGAACAATATTCCCCTCCTCACAGCATGATAGGACAGTTAAATGCAATGTCTGTGAAGGCATTTTATGAATAGGAAAACAATCTGTGAATATCAGTCATTTGTTAATTATTAGTCATTTAAAATGAAGCATAGGGAAATGTCTTGTCTCAGAAATTAAAATATGTCCGCAATCAACAATTGCTTAGAGGATCGCCACATTGATAATTGATAAAGCATGTTAGGAAACTAGTAAGCATTGGTTAAAAGGTCCAGAGATGCCCACCAGGGTAGGCTGCCTGCAGAGCCAACAGAAGTTGGCTTAGTGATAAGCGATCTCTGGATGATACTGACCCATGGGGTCACTCAAAGCCCATTGCTGTAGCTCTGGCCTTCCTAAGAATGCTCCTGATACTTAGTGCATTTCTCACTATCGGGAGAAGGACAGTCCAACAGTGTCCATGGAGAATCTCAGGCTAGAAGTCTGTTCTTTAGTAGAAGGTGAGAAATTTGCATAAGGCACCTCTTTTGTTTTGTTTCAGTTACCCACGAGCTTGATTAGTGTGGCTCACCCTCTAGTTCCTCCTGATTTAGGGAGAAAATAAACTTCTCAAATACCCAAAGCCAAGGGTGAACTGCTTGACCTGGGTCCTGCCTGCACAGGCCGTCTGGCACCATCTCCTGATGACCTCAGAGGGCTGGGGCAGCAGAGACCACTGGCAGGACTGAAACAGGGTCCTTGTCTGAGGAGACAATGGCTCATTGTGCACAGTGACCTGCTGTATTCTAGGCACTGTGACTGGCCAGGAGTGAGTGGTCATTGTGCATACGGTATACAGACACATAACAAAATTCATCTTTACAACACACTAGGAGGCAGGCAGTTGCAGATCCTGAGTGAGAGAACCAAGGGACTTGCATGAAGTGGAACGATTGAGTGTGATGTGTGCCTTTTTCCATGCACAGCCCTTGCTTTAGATGTTATCTCAGGCAGGATGTTCAAGGAATGGAGGGATACATGAGGGAGAAAGACAGGAAGGAGCCCCCAGACCCCAAGAGTAAACCAAGGCCCCAAGGCACTGCGCTAAGTGCCACCAGAGAGGCAGATGTCAAAGGTCAGAGAAACAAAGGTCACACCTAGCCGAGGGCATCAGGTCAGGCTTTCTGGGAGAAGGAGCACTGCCCTGCATCTTGAAGAACAAGACTACATCAGGCGGAAAGATGACTGAACAGGCATTCCAGGAGAAGGAATGGTGTGAGCAGCGCCATCCTGGAAAGCTGAAACCCCAAGGTGAGATTTTACTGAGAATCTGAGAATACTTGTGTCTATTTCTTTTGAGGGACATATTCTAAAACTGCAAGGTGGATAGGAAAATACAGCCAGCAGGAAATTAATGCAGTAATAGCAGCATACTGGCCCTGAGCGAAATGAGAGCACAGCTATCTTCTGAGGAGCTGAACCATGTCAATTCACCTGGTGCCTAGGGTACTTCTGACTTTGGAAATCCTATTGACATTGATCAAGCTGAACCAGCCTGGCCTGAACATGATGACAGTCACTACTCAGCCTCTGCTCTTCTCAGCCTGGACTGGAGCTGTACGAGCTCTGCCTGACTGCTTCACATGGTTTCCGGGAAAGTCAGATCCGAAGGAAAGAAGGCCACAGGGGGCCCAGAGAGAAGAAGGTGAACTTTAGGCCCTGGCTGGATCCGATTCGGAGTTGAACAGATTAAGTTCCAAGATTAGAACCAGACTGTCCTGACTGTACCAGGTGTAGGGAAGTCACCTTAAGCTTTGCATGTTAAATTGCGGTCTCTTTACCTCTAAAATGGAGATGATGATTCTGCCTTTGAGGTTTGATGTCAGGATAAGAGGAAGTAACACAGGAAAAGCAACTAGCAAGGGGCCTAGCCAATGGTGGGTGCTGGAAAACATTAGTTTCCATTGCCACTGTGGAATAGTTAGAATGAGGCAATCATATAGAAAAATAATTAGACTCTTTCCTGACCTCAAAATACTCAAGTTCTCTGAAAATGGAATGTGATTATTTTTAATCAGCTGATTGGGATCCAGGATGACTTCATAGTCTTGTGAACCTAATTGAAACACATCCAGCTCTTACTGCTGTGAATTGGAGAACTGCAGGCTGCTCTGAACTCACAGTGACCCCTGTACAAATGACCATTTCATCAACTGCCTGGGGAGGAGGTTCAGAGGCATGAAAGGGAGACACGGGCAAGGACATAAGCTCATTTCCTTCTGGGGCTTGAGGAGTTCGTCAACAACATTTTAGTTATTCAGTAATGAGTTGCTGGTTCCCTAGAGGCAAAACAGGTCTCATGCTTCCCTAGGGAGGCATGAGTCTACCAGAAGATAGTTTCCTATCTCATACATCATCTTTTGATTTTACTATCTGACCTTTTCAGTTTATCTTTGTATGGTTTCCAGCTCCTAATTGCATACCCTGGCATGACCCAGCCACCTCCATCGAGCCCTTCATGGCACATGACTGCACCTTCCGGCTGTTTTCAGGCTGGTGAGAGAGACCCTTTCATATTTATCCTCTTGGTAGCACAGTCTTCTCTGCAGCTGAAGATAGAAGCCAGGGTAGTGATTCCAAATGACACTTCAGATGTCACTCTTCAGCTACCTGAGATGAAAAATTGGGATTCCTGTTTCATACAAAAGAAGCTTGAAATTGTACCCAGAGTATGGGAAGATGCCAAGATGGTGGAAACTACTGAATGCTGGGATCTTATACATAAATAGAGGCTCAGAGAAGTTTCAGTGACACAGCTGGTACGTCAGGGCCAGTCAGAGCGGGACTTAGGTCGGTGTGATCTCACATCCAGTGCATCTTTGTGCATCTCAGACCCGCTTCTGAGGCCAAACCAGGGCAGTGACAGCAGGAAGAAAGGGGAGGAGTGGTTCCAGAATTCCTTGTGGCATGAGAAGCATGACGTGCCACACAACACGTCTCCTAATGCTGGGTGACTGTGAAAAAGCCTCTAACTATTTTATTGTAAACCCCAGCAAATACCAGGGCAACCTAATGACTTGGATTCTCCACAAAGAGAAAGCTTTTGGCACTGAGACAAAGACCTTAAATCCTCCTAAACTTAAAATGAGCCCTAAATTTGCATTTCAGCTCTCCTTCTTTGATTCTTTAGTGGTTTAACTTTGAAATGAAAACACAAATTTCTTGGGGGATTTTTCTAAACTGGTTGCAAAGAGCAGATGACCAGCTTCCCCGGCTCCTGTGTGTTTAGACCCTGTCACCACAGCCTGTGTGTCCATCCAAGTCCCACTGCAGGGACTCAGGCAAAAATAGTAAGTGAGGTCAGACCTCAAAGGAAAAAAAAGCCCTTGTTATCTAAACAGAAGGAATCAAATCATCTTTTAAGTCTAAGGTTAAGAAATGCCTTACTCCTACTTGGATCTGTGTTTGTGGGTGAATTACTTAATCTTTCATTCATTGGTACATGGGCTCAGAATGTCCTCTGCGAGCCAGATGCCAGGGAGGATGAGATGTGGGCCTGGCCACAGCAGGTTTGCTGTGAGGCCAGTGGTGCTTGAGCTTCAGGGTACCTCACCACACTCCTGGCCTCTTCCAAGTCGGAGGGGCCTTGGTGATGTGGCACACGGTCTTAGGATTTTGTAAAACACTTATATGTGACACTTAAACGTAAACTCTCCCTCAAAAGACTTTAACTTCCATGAGACCTGAGCGCTCTCTGGTGCTTTCCCATGAGAAGCCTGGATCTTGTGGGAGAGACATTCATGCAAACGAATGAATTCCCAAGCACATCAGAGGCACTAAGGTAGAAGTCAGGCAGGGCACAGTGGCACACAAAGGAGGGACCCCTGACCTGCTGAGAAGACTGTTCCTACATCTAGAGCTTGGAGTAGGGTTTCATCCTGTTTCCATGCCAACTGGGTGGATTGCAATTCAATGCTAATCTGACTACCTGGAGTTAGTACAGGACTCTACATGTCAAAGGCTTAGGCCTCCACAAGACTGCCCTGACAAGATGCCAGCCACACTATGGGGGTCTCCAGGCCATTGCACTTCTATCCAACAGGTTATAAATTCAAGGGTTCCTGTATTAGTCCGTTCTCACACTGCTCTAATCTGTATTAGATTAGACATATGTCTAGACATACTAGACACTGGGTAATTTATGAGGAAAAGAGGTTTAATTGACTCAAGTTCTACATGACTGGAGAGGCCTCAGGAAACTTATAATTATGGTGGAAGGGGAAGCAGGCACATCCTACATGGTGGCAGATGAAAGAGAGAGAGAGAGAGAGAGAGAGAAGAGGTAAGAGCCCCTTATAAAACCATCAGATCTCATGAGAACTCACTCACTATCATGAGAACAGCATGGGGGAAGCTGCCCTCATAATCCAATCACCTGTCTCCCTCCACAGGTGGGGATTACAGGCCCCTCCCTAGACATGTGGCATTTACAATTAAAGATGAGATTTGGGTGGGGACACAGAACCAAACCACATCAGTTCCCATGACCCCCTCAGGTTTGATAATTTGCTAGAACAACTCACAGAACTCAGGCAAGCACTATACTTTATGATTACAGTTTTATTATAAAGGGGACACTTAGGGAAAGGTCTGGCAGTGTGTGAACTTAAGTACAGAGTTCCTGTGCCCCCTCCTGTGGAATGGGGGTACATTGACCTCCTGTGGAATGGGGGTGCATCGGCCTCCGGTGGGATGGGGGTGCATCGACCTCCTGTGGAATGGGGGTGCATCGGCCTCCTGTGGGATGGGGGTGCATCGACCTCCTGTGGAATGGGGGTGCATTGACCTCCTGTGGAATGGGGATACATTGACCTCCTGTGGAATGCGGGTGCATCGACCTCTGCAGCACATCCATGTGTTCCCCAGCAGAAACCCCCCTGCCCTTCCCAGTCCTCCTCATCAAGCTGTGTGTGTTCGGCAGAGGGAAGATCTAGGGTTCTTGAGCTGGAGCTCTGGCCCCTGGGTGAGATCCCCTAAGCTCCTGGTAGCTACCAGTCTTGCTGGATGCCCTGCTCAAATCTTGGAGTTGATTAAACTCAAGAAAGTAGGTGGCTTGGAAAGAAAAACCTCAGGATTCCCCTCTCTCTGGCCACACTGAGCCTCAAAGCTGATATGGCTCTGCTGGGGTTGGTGAGGGCAAGAGACCTTTTGTGCTGTCACTTTCCTTGTCCCTTTCTAATACTGAGAAGGGAATGTCTAGGTAGTTTCAGCTTGACATGCACTCATATTCTCTGTCCCTGTCTCCTTCCCACCATCCCCTGGCATTGGAAAAGAGTGAGCTTTTGGTCCCCAATTGCCATATCCTCTTCCCCTCAAGCAGCAGCAAGCCCACACCTTTGCTGTCAGAGGAAGAATTGAAGAGGTGGCTTTAATAGGTGAACCTCCTTACCCAGCACCCCGTTCCCATGCCTGTGATCCTATCTTCCATGCCTAAGGCATCTTTTTTTAGTTTTTAAAATTAATTTTTTAATTTAGAGATAATTTTGATTCACATGCAATTGTAAGAACTAATACAGAGACCCTGTGGTGTACCCTTAACTCGGTTTTCCCTAGTAGTAACATCTTGGACAACTATAGGAGAATACCACGACTAAGGCACTGAGATTGATGCAGGCAAAGCATAGAACATTTCCATCATCACAAAGAGCCCTTCTGTTGCCCCTTTGCAGCCACACTCATTTCTCTTCCATTCCTATCCCCTTCTTAACCCCTAGTAACCATTAATCAGTCCTCCGTTTCTATGAAGAGAGCCACTGTAAACATAGGTGCACAGGTTTTTGTGTGAACTTGTCTTTATTACCGTGGGATAAATAGAGGAATCCATTCCGTAAGATGTTCTAACATCCCCTCTGGAGGGTGGACACTTTGTAGAACCATGGCCAAGGTTAAGTACTTAGGAAAACAACAGGTAATACATTAAAAATTTAGATATTGCCCTCTCAGATGTTTATTAAGACATTTATTTGCCTGTGTTAGAAAATATGATGAAGATATTTTTCAAATTGCACATAATAAAAATACTATGTAAGCATAATTATAGAAAAAATCATTTGGCATTTAGTACTACTTTCCAAGCACACATAGGCAGGAATAGATCCAAAATCCCTGGAGAGAGTGAAGCTGGTAAGTAAGAAAGATATATTTTTCACATGTTGAAGGGAAGTCCTCACTGCTATGCCTGGGCTGGTACCATCACACTAAGTATCAGGGAGTGATGCCAAAGGAGATGTTTTCCTTTCAGAACTCTAATCACTAGTGAATCCCTCCCTTCCTTCCTTCCTTCTCTGTTGCTCTCTCTCTCTCTTCCTTTCTCTCTTTCTCTCTCCTTCCTTCCTTCTTTCCTTCCTTCCTTCCTTCCTTCCTTCCTTCCTCTCTTTCTCTATAACTGTTTGTCTATCATCTCTGTCTATCTCTATCTGTCCATCTATTTATCTATCACTATCTGTTAATATATCTGTCTATCATCTATCTCTGTCAGTCTATCACTCTATCTATCATCTATTTATCTATTATCTATATAATCTACCACTATCTATTTATCTATTATCTATCTATCTATCTATCTATCTATCTATCTATCTATCTATCTATCTTCTATCTCTATCTGTCCATCTGTCTGTCTAATCTATCAATTACTACTACTACATCTATCATCTATCTATTTATCTATTATCTATATAATCTACCACTATCTATTTATCTATTATCTATCTATCTATCTATCAATCTATCTATCTATCTATCTATCTCTGTCCATCTGTCTGTCTAATCTATCAATCACTACTACGACATCTATCATCTGTCTATCTATCATTATTACTCTGTCTATCTATCATCTATGTAATCTATCTTTTTTTTCCGGTTTGAAGGACTGAAAGAGCAGAGGGAGAATGCTCCAGTCACCCAGTGCCCACTAATGGCTGGGATAAGGACTATGCTGGGCAAGAACACAGGCATAAATGTGAATGGGATTTCATCTCCATGGAAACTCCTTCCAGAGGGGAAGTGGGTCTCTCTCTGGGTCTCTAACAGCCTCATCTCAGGAGATAGTGACTGGCTTGTGTCTTTCTTCCTTTCCTGGAGTCCTAATCCCTTAAGCATTTCTGGATACTGAGATATTTCACACCCAACACATCTAGCCCTTTCTCAGCTCCTTTAGAATTTCCTCTTTCCTTCCACTTTTTTAGAGATAATATGTGGATAGAAAGAGTACTGAAAAAGACTTAACCCTCTGGTTTTCTCACAGCCTCCCTTCCTGAATTACAGGCAGTACAAAAGTCACATTCCAAAATGATCACAGGACCAACTGCTCAGGGAAAAGTGATAGGTCAGCATTTCTGCATGGTGGCTGTCACCAAGTGCAATCTATCCTTATGGTATTTATTTATTTTTGTTGAGGTATTATTGCATCTAGTAAAATACACAAATCTCTCAGGTCCAAAGCTAGATGGATTTCTTACATCAGTGTGTACGTTTGTAACAACTGTTCAGTCACGATATAGAACATCGTCATCATCCTGGACGGTCCCTCGGCCCCTTCCTACTCTGTATTCACCCCCTCAAGGTTAGTACTGCTCTGATTTCTGTATCTGGTTGAGTTTTATAAATTTAGGTTTAAACTATGGTTAACAATTTATAGCAGAATGCATGTGCAGCAACACATAAAAAGAGGAAACATTTTAGAGAAATATAAAAATGTTAGATTTAGTATTTGATGAAGTAAAAAAAAATTTGCAAACAGATGAGCTGCACCCACTAGGAACCCATGAGGCAACAGTGACCTAGACATACAGATAGGAGACCCTTGGTCCAAAGGTACACGGAAGGAAGACATTTTCTAAATTACCTTTTGGGTGTGCACTTGTTATTCATATAATCCCCAAACGTCAGAGATGGGAGAGACCAAAGTCAGCATCTAGGTTCATCTCCTTTCTTTATAGAGCGGGAAACTAAGGCCCAGTGGAGCTATGACATTCACACAGGCCTCAGAACATGTTAATATCAGCACTGTGACATTACACTGTCCATCCCTCAACAGTAGGACATGGCTGTCTCTTCTGTTTACTTATCAAAGGATTAAAATAAAACATCAGTAAAAATTGAGAGACTGGGACTGTCATGGGCTGAATTGTTCTCCCCTAAAGTTGATACGTTGAAGGCCTAATTCTGAGTACCTCAGAATGTGACTGTTTTTGGAGATGCGGCCTTTAAAGAGGTAATTAAGGGAAAATAAGGTCATGGGGTGGTGCTAATTCAATAGAACCCATGTCCTTACAAGAAGAGGAGTTTGGAATGCACACATGAATACAAGGAAGACCATGTGAAGACACAGCAGGAAGATGCCATCTACAAGCTAAGAAGAGAGGCCTTAAAGGAAGGCAGCCCTGCCAACACTTTGATTTCAAACTTCCAGCCTCCCTGCCAACACTTTGATTTCAAACTTCCAGCCTCCCTGCCAACACTTTGATTTCAAACTTCCAGCCTCCAGGACTGTAAGAAAAATACATTTGTGTTGTTTAAGCCACCCAGTCTGTGGTACTTTATTATAGCAACTCCAGAAAACTAATACATGGGCTGAAAAAGTAGCTGGTGTCTATTTGCTTATTCTATCTGTTCAATCGTACATTTACTGAGAACCTAATATGTGCCTGTTACTCTGGGAGATGTTGCACTAAGGACTTTAAATATATTAACTCAATTAATCCTGAGCACAGACCTCTGAGGTAGGTATTGCTATACCCATTTTATAGATGAAGAAAGCAAGGCAAGACAAACTGAGAGAATTAGTTAAACTGACACACCAGCAGGTGGTAGAGTCACAGACATGTAAACATGGGCAGTGTGGCCTGACAGAGTGAGTTGTGGGAGACAGAAGTCAGTAGGAACGTGGAAGAGAATAATTCTCCCAGAAAAGGAGGGGAGATTTACGGAAGAGGAACTGAGGCTTGAAAAGTGAAAAAGAGAGAACGACCGAAGGTGGTGGTAGTGGTATTTCAGTTTCAAGACATGCAAAGAGGCATGAAACAGCATGGCAATTTGGGAGAATTGTGCATTTCTTCAAAGAGAGGTGTTGAGTGAGAACATAGGGGCCAGATTACTAGGGTCTCGTATGATGAACTACTCTGGATGGAAGTGATCCCCTGGGCACTGGAAGACCCTGAAGAGGGTTAAGTAAGAATGATCAGATTTGAATTTTACAAAGTGTTCAAGGAAGTGTGGCAGGGATTGAGGTTAGAGGCACACAGTCCATTTTCCAGGATGGCAGTGGTCTTGGCATGAGAAGGGTGAGCCAGGACTGTGGTCAGCATCTCATAGGGGATGAAGAAGAAGGAAAAAGTATCTAATGCTGAGAAAACAGAAAACTCAAGACTCAGTTTGCAGCAGATGAAGGAGAGAACAGGTCCAGAATCATTCCCGGTGTTTTGGACGACTTGGCCAGGAGGCTGCTGCCAGATAGCAGGAGGGCTAGAGACAAAGTGGGCGCACACTCTGGGATCCTGGGTCCCATCGTGCAGAGGCTGCTGGCTCTTTGGAACCTGAGCTCAGAAGGATGGTCTGGAGGGGAGACAGGAGAGGCATCAGTGTAGAGATGGGGACCCAAGCCAGGAGAGTGAGTGAGAGCCTACCAAATGCAGAAGAAATGCAGCAGAGAGTTGGGGCAAGTTGGGGCAAAAATCTGGGTAGCCAGCAGCATAGAAGAGATGTAGAGACAGTGGAGTCTGGAAGAAAAGTCTGGAAGGAATGATCCGATAAACAGGAGGAAAACAAGGTATGAATAGTCCCACCAAAACCAAGGGAGATGTTGCTTGTAGGAGGGAGGTCTCTAACATTAGCTGCTATAGAGACATGCCAGATGGTGAGGGCTGGACAGGTCTGGGCAGTGGCTCTGTTGGAGAAAGTGAGCTGCATACCCGGTTTCATCCTCAAAAGGAGTGTTTTGTCTTTTATGACTGACATGATTCTCTGACTGATGTATCTAATTCATGATTTTTTTTTTTCACAAATGCACATAGAGCTTTCAATGTTACCCAGGTGAGCAGTGCAGCAGCCAGGCTGCAGGCTCACATGTTGACACTCAGGTCCCACATGATACATGAATGTGACACAGCATTTCAGAACAACAAGAAAAAACGTGAACGAAATGAAGGAAAGAACTCCAACTGTCAATTTGATACCCAGAATTTAAAAATTCCCCAAATCTTATTAGAAATCAATAAAACTATGCCTAATTAGATGTAATCCATCTTTTCTTTTGAGAATGTAGGTTCATAGTCTCGTGGAACCAGTTCCTCTTGATTTAAACAGAGTTATTGAAATGCAAGAAGGATGCTGGATGTCTGTGCTGCTTTTTTCCGAAAGAAACCTCTCAGTCCCTGGGTGACCCTGTGCTAATGAGTCTCCACTGGTGAGTCATCTCCCAGCCTGGACTCAGAGATGCTATCAGTTTCATTAAAGTCCCCACAGTCACCTCGGCTTCTCCAGCCTGCAACAGCTACAGGAAGGCCATTAGCTCAGCCATGTGCCCTCCCTCCCCACACCACCCCAACCTGTCCCTCCTCTAATGTAATATTTGCAGACATGCCTGGCATTCGTTCCTAAAATGTATTATTCTACACACAAACACCCTTTGATCAGCTTGACAGGAAAACCAGAAGCATCACGTACATATTTGGTTTAGCAAAGCTGTAACGGGAACAGATGTCTCTGCAAAGACTATTTCAGAATGACCCTGAATGTGTCCTCTTTTTTTTTTTTTCTGTAGAGAAATTATGGCCACATTTTTAATGATTCTTTCCAACTTGGAAATCTGCTGAGAGGTATCTCATTCATTCTCAGACAGATTCCTGGCTCCTGGGCCGCAGTCCCGTGCAGGCCATAGGTTACTTGTTTGGAAGCATTTTCAGTGAGCGAGGCCAGTCTGTGTTGTCCAGCTGGCGGGAGAGCAGCTGTGGACACATGGGGGAAATTGCACGTTTCTCCCTGTCACTAAGATGAGCCTGAGTGTCTCTCTTTCCTCAGGCAGCCAAGCAAACCTTCTGCTAGACCACACAGGCCCCAGTCATACTTCCCTTGGGGCCCAAAGCAAAATTTTTCAGCTGCTGACAGGAAGAGTGTTTTTCTGTCTGGTTCTGTGAAGTCTGGAATCATGTGGCAGATGAAGGGGTCGCCTCAACTGGGTCGCTGTTTGCTGGTCATGGGCTTCCACTGCGAAGCCAGCCCAGGGGAGGCCCAAATGGGAGGCAGCAGGGTGGGCTGCCCATGAGAAAAATGAACTGTTGAAAGAGCTGGACCTGTTTGATTTGAACATCTGCGCCGTATCTTCCAGGATATTCTATCCTGTCTACATTGTTGCCATTGACATGCCTTAGGTTGAATGACATGATGGTGATAACAGATCATGAGATTTTCCTTTGTTATTTTTACGTTATGAGTGGTTTATTGAAGTGCAGTTAATATCCTCACTTGCTCTACCCTTCTTCTGAAAAAGGTGATGATCCTATCTCTGCCCTCAAACTTTCTAGGTGAGGACTCTAGGGGTTGTGTGAAATTCTGGAGACTGTGCATTTGGTGGAAAGAATATGGAATTTGAAACTATGTAGTTGTGGTTTCCAAGGGTGGCTTTATCTCTTACTAGTTGTACAGACTTAGGCAAGTCACTGAAATTTACTGAGCACCAGTTTCCTCATCTGGGAAATGGAGATAACTGTCTACCTGAGAGATGAAGTATTCAACAGCTTGGCATCATGCCTGGGGCTTGGTAGATAACTCCTTCCCCTAAGGCCCACCCCAGAGTTATGGGGTAGAGTCAAAGAGATGGACCCCAACTCCCTCCCTGTGTGGAAGAGCTGCTGTCCTCCAGGGGTGGTCAGTCAACAGGGACTGGCTTTCAATCCAATTCAGTCTAGCAGCGGAAGCTGGACTTGTAAGATAACAGCAATTAACATGGAGGCACCTACTAGGTGCTGTGTTCAGACCTGACACACATAAACTCATTCAATATTCACAGTAATCCTGTGAAGCAGGTCCTCTTATTATCCTTGTTTTACATGTAGAGGAACAGAATCTCAGAGCCGTAACAACTGGCTCAAGTCCACGTGATCAGTAAGCAGAGGGGCTCAGCATTAAACTCAGGCAGGCTGCCTCCAGAGACCAAGCTCATAACTACAATACTGTCTCTGCTAAAATAATCTCTAAAACAATCTCAGACTTCAATTATCATTGCAGAATGCATTACATTCCAGGGCGATCACCTGCTACACATAACAGATCTTGACACTTCACCCAACTGTTCAGGACATGTAGTAGATCCTGCCCTCTGACCTCTCTTTCCAGCATGTGCCCAGGGAATATATGCCTTGTTGCTGAAGCTGCAGGATGAAGGCGGTCCCACACTTCAATTTGGCTAGAAGACTGTTCTAAAAAATGAGGGAATGGCATAGCTTGGATTGACAAGTGTTTTTTTTTTCTTCTTCTTTTTAATGCTATGCAGTTTTCATCTCCAAATCTTGCACCAAGAGCTATAATTATAAGATGATCATCATCATCCAAAAAAAAAAAAAAAAAAAGAATAAAAGGTACTACACCTACAAACATCTAATTGTCCATGTAAATTAAGAGTTGTGAAATGACTTCTACCTCTGCCTGGTGCACATTTCCCTACATATATTTTCAAGAGAGAAGTTGAATGCCCTCCATAGAGAAATTCTTCTCTAATTTTATGAGCTAAAGGGAGAATTAGGGTGTGTTTTTCTCAGAAGCCATTTGGCTTTCTGCTTCCACCTTCTGCCAGACCCCAATTTCTGAACTTAGCCATGCCCCAGGTTCTGATAATTTGAGGAATGTGAGTGTATGTGTGTGCAAATGTGTGTGTGTGTGGTTTAAATAATGATGATGGGATTCAATATAGAGCTCTTCTAGGTGCTGGCATGGCTTTGACCTTGAATCCCACCTGGCCCTCGTGAACGGGCCTCTCCCTTGATTTGGTTATCTCATACCCTGGATTTGGTTCTGTGGCATGTTCAGTCCTAGCCTCAGAGGCTTTACTTTCTTACCCTTTGAGATGTAGGAGGAAAAGAGTGTGTCACACTCTTTCAACTGAAAGATTAGTGCACTCACAGGCCAAATACAGGTTCACAGTCCCTTTATTCATAGTTTTAAAATCCAAAAAACTCTGAAAACTGAAAGCTTTCTTGTAACTCATACCTGACCTGAACATATTTGGCAGGAAAACCTGATGTGAACTTCAGCTGTTTATGGTCCTTACTCCTTCTGGTTGGTATAGTATTCATATATTTTGCTGCATGAATATTAATTTATTTGATTATATGGGCCCCTCTGAGCCAGCTACATAATATATTGCATATACACCATATTACTTTTTTTAAAACTAAAAATATTCTGGATTTCATAATACATCTGGCCGCAAGTATTTTGGATAAGGGATGAAGGACCTGTGATCTCATTTAATCCTTGCCAACTGTCTTGTGAAATAACCATTATATCCATATTAAGATGAGAAAACTGATATTGGAAAGACTGGTTAATTTGTCCAGGGTCACAGAACCATTATGAGGAAGTTCCAGGATTAAATATGTGCTTTTCAGATTTCAAAATGCATACCTTGCCCACACTCCACATGGTTGGTCTTCTAGCTTCTTTAGGCAGGTAAGCCCTGGGCGTGAATAAGAAGGCAAGACAGAAACAGGACCATGAGCAAGAACATGGGCCCGCCTTAGAACCTTGCTGCTCAGAGAGTGGTCCATGGACCAGCAGCGTTGTCTGAGAGCATTTCGTTAAAAACACAGAATCTTGGGGCACATTAAGGACCTACTGAAACAGAATGTGCATTTTATCCAACATCCCCCGCTTCCAGGATTTCATGTGCACATTCAAATGTGAGGAGTCTTTGGCTAGATGTTTGGAGGAGGAAGAGAACACATGCATGTTATTCTAAAAAGGGCTCCTAATGCCAGAGTTGTCATCTTTTGCCAGGATCATGCTAGGGGGCAGAGACTCTGCTGGAAGCAAATTTGGAGGGAGTGGAAAGTAATCATTCCCAGTCCAACAATGGTTACCAAAGAGAGCTATGTGCCCATGAAGAGAACATCATTGTACATTCGATCTGAGAGAATAACCCACTGCCTCAACAATTGATTTCCCAAACTAGTGCTGTTTTTCTGTTTATCAAAGCACATCCTATAACTGTACATTTATCTTTGAGAAAACTCTGGTAACTGTCCTACTAAAAAATATATCAAATCAATCAAAATCATAATGATTAATTATGTGTTCATTAATGGTATGGCCCCAGAAAAGGGTTTCTCCAGTTTCACCATTGGCATTATGGACTGGATAAGTCTTGGTTGTGGGGGCTGTCCTGTGTAATGTGGGATGTTTAGCAGCATCAGTAGCCTCTACCTTCTAAAAATCAGTAGCAACCCTCACTCCCAGTCACGAAAATAAGAAATGTTTCCAGCCATTGCCAAATGTCACTGGAGAGGAGGAGGGGGTTGGAGGAAGGAGGATATCACTCTCAGTTGAGAACCACTGCTCTAGAACTTTTTTGAATTCACTCTTTTCTACCTGGTAGTTCCTAAAGCTCAAGACGTGACTTCCTGATCATTGTCCAAGTAATCAACACTTAGCTGTTATTAAGCGGGATTCTTCAGACAGAAGGTTTTTGCATGAATGGACAATAGACAATACACATATCTGGTATGGTGATTGGATTGAGGACAGTGCCTTTGAGAAGAATCCTTGTCACGTGGATATCAATTCTCTTAGCCAACTGTATTTGGGAGTTGTTTATGAGCTGTGAAACTGAATCTGCTTGCTTTGGAGTTCTTGCCTATTTGGATGTGCAGAGTTATTTTTTAATGATAAATTTTACGTTTGTTGAAATGTATGAGGCATGAGAAGCTGGGGCTGAAAGTCAGGCTCCTGGAATACAACTCCCAATGAAAAGCAGGAGGCAAGGCTGCCCACACTTTACAGGATGCAGAGGAGGCAGCCTGAACATCCAGTGATGGGACACAGCTGAAGCATGTGGGTTCTGTCTTCTGCCTTGGCACAGTGATTCCGGCTAATAAAGATTGTGCATGGTTGGCAGCTCTTAAATGTCTACTGGTGAAGTCCCTGGGAAAATATGTTCATTATTTTCCTTCAGAGACTATAAAATGAAAAGGGCAAGATTCTAAAGAACCCCCAAAGCTATTATTTCTGGGGGGAAACATTTTTCTGCTACTTCGACAGTTCCTGTAAAACCAACAGTACTAGCTAGAGGTGGCATGAAGAGGAACAATAGCAGGGCTAAGACATTAGCAGCAGATCATCAATTTACACATTGAGGGCAACAGCAACAATGGTGGAAAAGAAATCTGTAAGACAAATCCATTAGGAATCACCGTGCCTATAGAGAACCTATAATCACACTGGATGGGATCATCAAGTCAAATGCAATTCTGATTGTTCTCTGCAAAATGAGTGTCTCACTCTTCCAGAGTCCTACTTAAATCAGGGCAGGTTAACTTGGGTGACATATTCAAGGACATGTAACCAGTACCCTGACCTTCCTTCTTAAGGAGGAAAGAAAATGCCATTGCTTCTCCCATGGAACTCAGTCTAAGGAGCTCATATGCTGTATAACTATTTTCCAAGTGGTGCCAAGCACATAGCTCATGTATAACCAGTTAGCTGTGTGGATGCTACAGTACTGTTCAGAAGTTAGGGGGATGCTGTGATGCTCCCACCAGCTCATCCCTTCTTTTTCTTCTCTTTACTGTCTGCTTAGTTGCATATTACTTTGCACTGTGTGGATTTGCTTCCCTCTTGCCCTCATCACTAGGCAGAGTTATACAGTTTGTGTTTCCTCCATCCTGGGTTCTCTATTTCTCTTTAGGTTGAACTTGCCTTTCATAGCCACTCCTTCCACTGCCACCCACAGAAGGTCTCAGGCTGCCCAGCCTGGTCCAGGGCGTTGCTACTCAGAGCATGGTTGATGGGTCTGCTTGTTACAGGAATTAATACAGAAATTAAGAGTAAGCTGTTTGAAACTTTTAATAGCAAACTGACAGCAATTTTTTAATCTAATACTAATATTAATCTAATATATTAATATAAATCTAATACAATAATACAAATCTGACTTTCATATTTCATTTCATTTATTTATCTTTCTTTTGGTAATTCATTTGCAATATATTTTTCAAATTTTGGTCTTCTAAGGATTAAGGACAAACAAACTTGCTCTCTCTACATGTGGTTTGAGAAGCATGGGTCTGGGGACCCCATCTGGTTGCCAGACCAAAGTGACTTCATCCTTCTTCCCTCATCTTATCTCTCTAGTCATTTCCTAGCATCTTCGCTACGGAATGACTGAAGCCACTGTTCAGAGGGGCTAGCCTCACCAATCCCTCATAGTAAATGCAGTATGTTTTAGATTAGTGCTGCTCAGGTTCTATAATGAGGCTGAGCTTATTACCCTTGTGATGAAAGATGAAGGGAACCATCTTCTTAGAATAGGAAGGGAAGAGAGTTCATTCTTTCTGATCTGCTTTATTGCTATCCATTCCCACCAGCAGAAGAGCTGCTGAACCAATCCTGCACTTTTGCGAGGAGGAACCGTCATAGATATTTATCCCTTTCCTAGTCTTTGCTCACCATGGGGAAGTTACAGCTGCACTTAATGAGGTACCCCACAGACCAGCAGATCTCATGGAATGGAAATGGCAAAAAGAATATAAATATGCAAATGTGAGCAGTCTGAATTGTCAGATTACATATCAAAATGAGGATTTTGTGTAAATGTTGAAGTTTTTGTGAAAAATAAACACAAGGAAAAATTGATAATATGAAAAATAAACATATTCAAAACTTTTTAATAGAATTTTCAGTATAACACCTATCAAGATACTTTGGGAGGCTGAGGGGGGAGGATTGCTTGATGCCAGGAATTCAAGACCAGTCTGGGCAACATAGCAAGACCTCATCTCTACAAAAAATTTAAAAATTAGCTGGGCATGGGGGCACAGCTGTGGTCTGAGCTACTTTGGAGGCTGAGGTGGGAGGATCACTTGAGCCCAGGAATTTGAGGTTACAGTGAGCTGTGATCGTGTCACTGCATTCCAGTTTGTGCAACAGAGTGACACTCCTAAAAAAAAAAAAAAAGATACTTTTTGAAGGAACTCCCTAGGAATATCCTGTCTGGGTGGAATAAGAGAAATGGCAGGGGTTTAGAAGTGACTGCTTGACACTCCCTGTCCAGCTGAACATGGAAAAGTCACATTATTTATGTCTCTATTTCCTCCTCTGTGAAATGGGGATTCTAATGCTCTCTACTTCATGGTTGACGCAAGGATTAAATAAGTTAATACAAATATGTAAATCACTTTAAACAGTGCTCATACTTAAGGCGGGCATGTTAATTACATGCTGAGCTTCAATTATCCAATCTGTAAAGTGAAGAAAATGAGACTCTTGAACTCAAGGGTTATCCTCGAAGAACACCTGATACAGTCCAGCTACAGTTTTTCTTTTCTACAAATCATTGTGAAGAGTCTTCGGGGTGCTGTGGATTTGCCTGATTTCTGTATGATTCGCTCCTCAGGTTCAGCCAGCAAGTGAAATCAAATTGCTTTCATTTTTCCAAAGCGAATTAAGACCAATGGAGGTTCCTAATAAGCCCATTCATTCCATCATTTATTCAACGGGTACTCTGAAGGCTTACCCTGTGCCAGCCACTGTTCTAGATGCCTGAGATTTATTAGTGAGCAAACAAAGATTCCTACCTCCAGGGAGCATGCATTCTGGGGGAAGGGGGTGATCAGATCAGAAATGGAACCCAATTTATAATTACATTTTATAGCATGTTAGAAAGTGGTAAGCTCTGTGTTAAAAAGAAAAGGTAGATCTGAGTAAGAGAGTAGGAATGAAATGCAGAGGGTAGGGGAATGAGGCAGTTGCTGTGGGTATTTAATAGGGTCGCTGCAGGTATTTCATAGGGTCGCTGCAGGTCTGTCATAGGGTCGCTGCAGGTCTGTCATAGGGTCGCTGCGGGTCTGTCATAGGGTCGCTGCGGGTCTGTCATAGGGTCGCTGCGGGTCTGTCATAGGGTCGCTGCGGGTATTGAATAGGGTCGCTGCGGGTATTGAATAGGGTCGCTGCGGGTATTGAATAGGGTCGCTGCGGGTATTGAATAGGGTCGCTGCGCGGGTATTGAATAGGGTCGCTGCGCGGGTATTGAATAGGGTCGCTGCGCGGGTATTGAATAGGGTCGCTGCGGGTATTGAATAGGGTCGCTGCGGGTATTGAATAGGGTCGCTGCGGGTATTGAATAGGGTCGCTGCGGGTATTGTTGCTGCAGGTATTTAATAGGGTCGCTGCAGGTATTTAATAGGGTCGCTGCAGGTATTTAATAGGGTTGCTGCAGGTATTTAATAGGGTTGCTGCAGGTCCTCAGGGTGAGCCACGTGTGGAAGGTGTGATGGAAACAAACTCTTGAAGGAGGTGGGGAATTAGCAAGTGCAGTCTTGTGGAAAGCACTCCCAACAGGAGAAACGGCAGAGCAAAGGCCTTGAGGTGGGAGCACATCTGTTGTGTTCAAGGGACAGCAAGGAGACCAATTTGGCTGCAGTGGAGTGGGTGGCTGAGGTGAATTATCTAAAACCCAACACCAGGCTCTCTAGCGCTCTCCCTTCCCTGGATTCTCCATGAACTCTGGGGCTCCTGGAGTCCTGATGAAACTTCTCCCACAGGCAGCAACCTGTTGTCTGACATTTTGGTGAGGCCCTTCCTGCCCTCTGCAATTTAATGATCCTGTGCTGTTCTAGAGCTGTGCAGATAAAGCCGCTGGTTCAGGCAACATCAATGGCTGTCTCACCATCTCCTGTTGAAGCTGGAAAATTCCTGTTACTCTAAGTCTAGCTTGGCCTCTCAAGTAGCCTCTTCACAAAGAGCCAGACAGGATGTAGACTCCTGTCCTTGCAGAATCCAGAGCCATACCGCTTTCTCTAGTCTTGGGGGTACGTGCCCTTGTTGGCAAGCTTTTTTTTGCCATCCTTGAAAGATGAAGGATCCTGCACCTCCATTTCTCAGACAAGCTCCACTGCTTCCATGAGCCTAGGCCAGGAGTTCCAGATTGATAGCTGGTGTTACTTGCCAAGATATTTTGTTTGTGAGGCAGAATATTACTGAAAATAAGAAAAGGTTGGCTGAAGATACAAAGTTTCAGTTAGACTGGAGGAATAAGATCAGGAGATCTATTGTACCACATGGTGACTACAGTTAATAACTATGTATTGCATGCTAGAAACTTGCTAAGAGAGTAGATTTTAAGTGTTCTTACTATAAAAAAATAAGTATTTGAGGTAATGAATATGTTAATTAACTTCCTTTAGCTATTTCAGAATGTATACATATTTCCAAACATCATGTTGTACATAATAAATATATACTTTTTTTGTCAATTGAAAAAATACATTTAAAACATCTTTTTGGAAAAGGATTTCATGGTGGTTGACAGGCAAGCAGTCCTCCTCCTGGGGCAGGCAGGCCTGCAAGGCACTATTCTCTGCACACCTTCGTGGCTATGGACAGGTCCGGAATCATGAGAGGCTGCCCACTTTCCCATGGGGGCTGGGGTGCGATATCTCACAGATTGTTCAACTCTCCCTGGAGGCTCTCACTCATGTCTTCTACCGAAATAAAATACAATGATTAAATGAAATAAAACACAAGATACATGGCTGGTGGATGGCCCTGTCTTATTTTAAATTATGGCCTTTTTCTCTGTAGAAGAGGGCTGTGGATAATGAGGACCCCATGGAAGTCTCCTCCTGCAGCACCACCATTTTACGGTTGGGGACTTTGAAACACAGAGAGATCAGCTGGCTTGCCCGTGGTCCCTCAGTTGGTGGCCAAGCTGGGACCAGAGTCAAAGCCTCCTGCCTTCCAGCCCAGAACTTGTTTCAGAATATTGCAACTCCAAGACTCACTTTTTACCTCAAGAGTTTTACTGTTAATTTGTTTTTCTTCTTATCCCATTAGCAGATGTAGTTTTTCCCCTCCAGTTTTCCTATCAACTCAAGGCCAAATAGTTCCTTCCACATTCAAAATAAGTCACATATTTGCTACTATGTGTGAGGTCCTGTGCGAGAGCTTGGGGAACATTAAGGGTGAATAAGA
Organism: Pongo abelii; assembly: GCF_028885655.2. Taxonomy (NCBI): domain Eukaryota; kingdom Metazoa; phylum Chordata; class Mammalia; order Primates; family Hominidae; genus Pongo; species Pongo abelii. The sequence goes on along the minus strand of NC_071997.2, from coordinate 120,709,478 downwards.
AAGAAATCTAAATTCTCAAGACATATACATTTTAGCGGGAGAGACATGAATAATACACATAAACATACAGCAACATGCTGGGGAGAATGCTAGGAGATGTTCAGGTTGTAAAGTTCAAGGATAGGAAAATTTTGCTAAAAGAGAAGGGAGAGAGAAAAGTGAGCTGGTAGCAGGCCAAGCCAGGTTTTCATCTAACAGCTCCACTTATGAATAAAAAGCTCTGTTTGGAAGCTCCTCTTGTCATTAGAAATTATCAACACTCTTGGTTTCCATCTTGGTGGGAAAAGCTGTGGCTGTCACAGAAATAGGGTGTGGATATTTTAAAACAACAGCTTGAAGAAAGTGTCTGTGTTTTCCATGCAATCACCATTTTGGGCTCTGAACAGGAGCCCCACATTGCCTGTAAGTTTATCTTTCTCCTTGAAGTTACTCTTCATAAATTTTCTGAAGGCCTCCTCTTTTGAATATATGAGGTGTCTATCAAGGCAGCACAGACAGGACCACTTGAATTTGCAACATAGAACAGAACAAACAAAAAGTTCTGTTTCAGATTAACTAGAAAATTTATCCAATGGAATATTTATGCTTTACATAAAATGTAATATTCTAACACACATGGTCCTACATTGTAAAATAAATATAATTTTTCCAGGCTGATTAAATAGGATTTCCTCTGTGTTCTCACAGTATCTGTGCATGCCTCTATTACTCAGTGATAATTTGCCCAGTGTTTATTTAGCAGCTACTGTGGTAATAGGTAGTGTAGTAGACATTGAGGTATAGAGACTTAATGAGAAATTGACACGGTATTCTCATTAGTACTGAATATAAAATTGTAACCATAATTATAAAGTGCTGTGGGAAGTGTAATAAACCCTAAAAATATAAGTGGCTCAACACAATAGAAGTTCATTTTTAACACCCATGAAGTCTAAAATGTGTTTCTAATTAGTAGGAGATTCTCCTTTAATTAGTAATTCAGAGATCCAGTTTTTTTCCCATCTAGTGACTTCATTATCTTCAATATCTGGCTTCCAAGTTTATCTGGAGTATCAAGAAATGGACAGTAGAGAGGAGAGAGTACATCTTCCTCAGAATTCCCTTGGCTTAGAAGTAGCCACTCATCTCTGTTCATAATGCATTGATTACTTTTAGCTGCTAGAGAAGCTGGGGAACCAAATCCCTGGCTAGGCTTTGATTTTTGTTGGCCTTCCAACAACAGCTCTATGCTATGCAAAGGGAGCAAGAATCTTTGATGGCCAGCTACTGCCCATGCTGCTGTCTTGAGTTTGGTTTGTGTAGAAGTTGTGGCATCCAGCTTCCTGTGTGGCTGGGGGATAGCCCCATAACTAAGTTCTGGCCAACGGGATAAATGTGGAAGTGTTGAGGAGCCACCTTCAAGAAATACCTTAATATCAGCTATGGCTCCATTGTCCCTTTCTTCTTGATCCCTCTCTACTCTGTTGGGAGTGACAGCTGGAGCCGCAGCTGCCATCTTGGATGCTGTGAGGTTGAGGACCACATTCAGGATGGCAGTGGTAGAGGGGAATGTTCAAAAATGCCTGAGGCCGTGAAAGTGTTTGGAGCAGAGCAAATGACCTGGACTACCCCTCTCAGATTTTATGCGAGGAAGAAATAAATTTCAATCTTTTTACAACATGTGTGACTGTGGGATTTGTTAGTTCCAACTGAACCTAATCTTAAGTGATTTAGAGGGTAATGCTTGTAAAAGGCTTGGAATTGTATTGTGCTTGGAGTTACATGGGGAGTTCTGAAAGTGTTGAGAATCTGATGTTGCTGTGATGTAAGGCACGTGGCCTAGGGCAGGGGAAGGCAGACATTTTCCATAAAGGGCCAGCTAGTGAATATTTAGACCTTGCAGGCCATGTGATCTCTGTAGCAATTATTCAACTCTGCTGTTGTACTGTGAAAGCAGCCATAGAAAATGGTGTAATGGAATGGGGTAGCTGTGTTCCAATAAAACTTTATTTTAAAAAATAGATGGAGAGCCAGATTTGGTCTTAGAGAATAATCACATTGTATTGTTTCATCATTGATCATTTATTTATGAACCCCTCAATAGCTTGTGTGATGTTTTTTTTCTAGCTGTGCGTACAGGTATGTGACATGGTGTCAGAAAGACAGTATAGGTTCGATGGCATCTGTGTCTGGTCAGATGTGTGGGCTAACCCAACCCTCCAGCTGTGCTTACTTCCACCTACTCTGGGTGCTGAGGGGATAATCATCTAATTTCCTCCTACTGACAGATTCCAATTTTGTCCTTTAATAGGAGCTTTCAGTTTTTTAAGCAAAAGAAGAGACTGGTAGTGGAATGTTTCTAGAAGCTTGAAGTCAATAAAAGTGGGAAGTTTTTTGGCCAGGCACGGTGGCTCACAGCTGTACTCCCAGCACTTTGGGAGGCTGAGGTGGGTGGATCACTTGAGTCTAGGAGTTCGAGACCAGCCTGGCCAACATGGAAAAATCCTATCTCTACCAAAAAAAATACAAAAATTATCCAGGCGTCATCACACATGCCTGGAGTCCCAGCTACTCTGGAAGCTGAGGTGGGAGGATGGCTTGAGCCTGGGAGGTGGAGGCTGCAGTGAGCTGAGATTGTGCCACTGTGCTCCAGCCTGCGTGGCAGAGCCAGACCCTGTAGGAAGTTTTTATCATTAGGTAGCTGAGCTTTTTGGAATTTCTCTCTACTTATAGACCTGAATCTTATTTGAGAGATCTCTCTATCTTCTCTAACAGAGCATTATTATATCAAAAAAGAAAATGTTGCAGTTTTTGGGGGTATGCATTCATGATGAAAAGTACTTCGAAATAAGGGTAGAAGCTCTTATTTGTTTTTTTACTTTGCTGGGGCAAAGTGGCAGGGAAAACCAGTTATTCCTTCTAAGCCTTAACATATTCATCTTTAAAACGGTGACAGTGCTATCAATTTGAGGACTTTGCTGTGAGAATTAAAGTAAATTTAATCAAGACTACAAAGTGTCTATGTAATAAACAGGGGCTAAATATGTACTTGTGGCTCAATGCGTATTGCAAAGAAATTACCTGAGTTTATTCCTCAACACCAAATCAGAAATGATAAATGATTTGGCCCATCTGTTTCACTCAAACTAGTGAGAGGCATTTATTTAACAAACATTTATTAAATTCTTCCCATCTGCCGGATGATATAATATAGATATGAATTGATTCCTAAAGTGGGGAATCTGATACAATTGGTGGCATCTCACAGGACTCTTTGTATGAGCTGTAGGAAGATGTTTGTACGAGCTTGTAGATCTTCAGGTCATGGCCAATTGCTCTGGAGTAAATGTCTAAGAAAACACAGAAGAAAGACATTCTAAAAGGTGAAGAGGGAAAATTGACCTTTGAAAATACATTAGGTTTTATGCAGGGAAGAATTCAAATCATTGATCCGTGGTCAGGAACCACACAGACAGGAAGCAACAGTGTTAGGAATTAAAATGCTTAAACAAAATTGCGTCTAAGTAGATCAAAATGGAGTGTTTCTCAAATGGATCTAGAATGCCTTATATTGGGATTTGAACAAACATTTGGAGAACTGGAAAGGGTAGAGACTCTGCAGATGTTTTCCACGGACTCAGTATACTTTAAAGAGCTGAGCAAACCCTAAAATTCAGGAAATGCTCAGATAAATAGGAAAATTGTTAAGTGGAGAAAAATCTGTTTGCTTTCCTGACACCCTCTCTCATCTAAATCAGTTATGAACATTCATCTAACCCACGCATATAGGTCATAGAAACTTACACTGCTTAGAACTCTGAGAAGGTCTGGAAGCTGAGAACTATTAACTAAGCTTTTATCATTAATTGTTATGCTTCTTTTTTTTCCTTCTAAGCTTTTATTGAGAAAATTTCCCCAAAGTTATAATTACACTGAACAATGACAGAATTTATTTAATGAAGCGGAGAGCAGAAACTTTTTGAGACAGCAAAATTTGCAACCAATTAGATATTAATGAAATATAGTCTGTCTGAGAATCCTTTTTTCACATTCTTTTTATCTCATACTTGCATTTAATCTACAGAAAGTTCAATCATTATTTATACTAGAATTAGTGAAATAAAAATGTATGAATAATTTCATGAGTTTCCCAAGAGCAATTTTTCTGTACCAATTAAGAATATGAATGGAAAAAAGGTTTAAAATCACTATAAAGAACCGTACAGTTCTAGATTATTAAAATTGATGCTATAAAATTGTCACCACAATGAGGACAACCTTTATTCCTTGCTTTTTCCAGTTGTTGATTTCTATGAAAAAGTTTTTATCTGTTAGCTGTAGAATAGATACATTTTGTTATCCATTTTATGTGTAGCATCTCAATCAAGTCATATTTCATAAATTGACCAGGTAGTTTATTACATGGAGTATGTTATGTTAGGGTGCAAATTCCCCTTTATTTTAGTTCTACAAATACCATACATAAAACCCAAACTTTCTTACCTTAGGGTGATTTGAAGAATTTTAAGTAACAAAAAGTACACAATGAACAAATGTCATATCAGTAGACTATGCATAGTAACTAAGAACTGATGACAAAAGGGTATATCAAACCATCAGGTGCACAGGTTTCCTTTATTCCATGTGGATACCAAGGTGGGAATTCTGTCTTGTCTTCCGTAAGTTCATAGAAGAATGTCTAGCATAAAACAAATTGAAAAAGTATTCTTGATGACAGGACCATTTCCTATAACTCTGGGGTTTTAAAAGGGGCCCTCTGCCAAATCACTCTTTCAATCTTGCTAATTTCCATGTTGGATCTCTGTGTATCATTGTATGGTTATTTTTGTTATACTTGTATTTGTCCACTGGAAATATTCATCCTTAATTGTGGCAAGCAATATTCCAATCTGACCATTAGCAACACACTAGAAAAGTAGTTCAAGCCACACTAGCCACTTACCACTGACAAAATAAATACAACTAAACAATAATGGCTGAAAAACCAAGACAACTGGAATCATGTTTAACCAGCCTGAGCACTGAAGGACAGCAATGGAACCTGGAGCTTCAAGGATATTTCCGAGATAGTTTCAAAAAAGGAAAAGGCCTGGCCGCCCCGTCTGGGAGGTGAGGAGCATCTCTGCCCGGCCGCCCCGTCTGGGAAGTGAGGAGCACCTCTGCCTGGCTGCCCTGTCTGGGAGGTGAGGAGCGCCTCTGCCCGGCCACCCCGTCTGGGAGGTGTACCCAACAGCTCCGAAGAGACAGCGACCATCGGGAGCGGGCCATGAGGACGATGGCGGTTTTGTTGAAAAGAAGGGGGGGAAGTGTGGGGAAAGGAAGGAGAGATCAGATTGTTGCTGTGTCTGTGTAGAAAGAGGTGGGCATAGGAGACTCCATTTTGTTCTGACTAGGAGAAATTCTCCTGCCTTGGGATGCTGTTGATCTATGGCCTTTCCCCCAGCCCCGTGCTCTCTGAAACATGTGCTGTGTCAACTCAGGGTTAAATGGATTAAGGGCGGTGTAAGATGTGCTTTGTTAAACAGATGCTTGAAGGCAGCATGCTCTTTAAGAGTCATCACCACTCCCTAATCTCAAGTACCCAGGGGCACAAACACTGCAGAAGGCCGCAGGGTCCTCTGCCTAGGAAAACCAGAGACCTTTGTTCATGTGTTTATCTCCTAACCTTCTCTCCACTATTATCCTATGACCCTGCCATATCCCCCTCTCCGAGAAACACCCAAGAATCATCAATAAATACTTCATAAATTAAAAAAAAAAAGGAAAAGGCAAGATTTGTTCATTTTGTCTCATTAGATACAAATGGACATAACTATTCAATTACCATCCCAATGCCATTGTGTACAGTACAGTACAATAGGAGACTTTGTTTTGAACTTTAAAAATATTGTCATCTTTCATCGTGTTCCTGGTGTTAACTTCTTACTGTTTCCCTTGCTCACTATATTGAAGTAATGTAATTTCTAATAGAATCTAAGCCTAGAATTTGATATGGGCCAAATCAGATGAATTTCTGGATTTATACCTTCATCAGTTTTGCTCATTTTGTCTTTCCATCTTTTTCTAAAGCTATTTACACACTATTTCCTTAAAAATTCTTCAAGTTCCTCTCTGCTAACCAATTCTTCTAATATCTACTTCAAAACTCACTTTGCGAAATACTTCAGTCCAATTTAATTTAAGGAATTGATTGAGTGTGTGCCCACTATGTGCCAGGCGTTTTGCTGGGCACTGAGGTTAGAGTATGAAACAAAGCAGCTGTGATCTCTGCTTTCATGGAGTTAGAAAACTTTCTTGTAAGACCTGGGATCAAGTTCAGAACAGTCACTTACCTACATAGCAAGATTATTATCAGGATCAAATGAGTTTTGAAACAAAACAGCAAAAAGCATTAATAAAATGAGTAGGAATAAAAACTTACTTCCTTAATACAGTAAAGATTCAAATCCATAGGAGAATATTCTGAACAACTTTATCCCAATAAATTTGAAAACCTAAATAAAACTGATAATTTTCGGGAACAAAAGCATACATTTATTTTTAAAAGAGAAGAAAACTGAGTAAACTCATAACTGTTAATTAAATTGGGTAATCAAATTAGGTTACCATAATTATGTAATCAAAGTTTTCCTTAGCAAGTGACACCAGGCTTCCCTGGTTTTCAGGTGAATTTTATGAAACCTTCAGGGAACAGGTGACTCCCATGCTAAACCAACTGATTTGAGAGTAGCAAAACGGAAGTTCTCTAACTTATTTTGTGAGCCAATGTAATTTCAGCACCAAAACAAGAACAGAAAATTGTGATCAACTACTCATATTAAAAATCCTCACTACTATGTTAACAAATACAATCTATTAATGTACACTACTGCATTCACCTTCTTATCTTTGAGCTGCTGTTGTTTCCTTATCTGACTGTGGACAAAATACATACTTCACATGATTGTCATAAAAATCACACAAAATACTGTCAGTGAAAGTACTTAAAAATCTGCAAGTTGTTACTGCCTTTTAATTACTGATCTTCCCTGGTTGGGTAAGAAAGACAAAGCACAGTGAAAAACGAAATCCAGAATGATTTAAAGCAAGGCAAAACAAAAACTGGTAGAAAACAGGAAATGATGTCAGGCATCAAACCTTGGCTTCCTTTCCATGTTTAGAGCCATTTCCCATAAAAGAATATATATAACCGAGTGACTGGCAAACCACAGGAAAGCTTCCATTTCCTTCCCGTCCCCGCTTAACTCCACTTAGTGCTCAGCGGTGGTTCCTCTGAGGCACTGCAAGGACCCATTAGTCCCCATACAGGGGATTTGCCCTGAGGTTCATGGTTATTATCATTGAAATTGAAGAGGGCATGGGAGATGTTACTGTGTTTCCTTAGAGCAGGTTTCTGCAGTTAGGTATCACCTCCACTCAACCCTCTAGCCTCTCAGAGCACAGTGACAGCTCTGCCAGCAAGAATGCAAAGAGCAGCCCACAGCAAGTAGGCCCTTTGTGCTCTGCAGGAATTCTGACACAGCTTAAAGGGACAGTAATCACATTTATGTTACCAACTGCCCCCTGCCCTCCTCCTGAGTAGATCATTAATATATGTCTCCATTTTTTTTTCAACCAGAAGAGGGATTACAAAGTTCTAGCCCAAACTAATATCTATCTTGATAACCAGAGTCTTTTTTTTTTTGTAAGAACACTTAACATGAGATTTACTCTCTTAACACATTTTTAAGTGTACAATATAGTATTGTTAACTATAGGCACAATATTAATAGCAGATCTCTAGAACTTAGTCATCTTGTATAAATGAAACTTTATATCCATTGAACAGCAACTCCCCATTTCCTCCCAAATCCCTACCAACCACCATGCTACTCTCTGCTTCTATGAGTTTGACTGTTTTGGATGCCTCGTATCTGTCGAATTTATATGGTGTTTGCCTTTCTGTGACTGGCTTATTTTATTTGGCATAATGTCTTCCAGGTTCATCCATGTTGTTGCATATGACAAGATTTCTTTCTTTTTCAAAGCTGAATAATATCCCATTGTATGTATAGATCACATTTTCATTATTCATTATCCATTGTTGGACATCACTAATCGTCAGGGAAATGCAAATCAAAATCATGAGATATCATCTTACACCTGTTAGGGTGGCTATTCTAAAAAAAACAAAAGATGGTGCTATGGTTTAAATGTGTCCCTTAAAGTTCATGTGTTGAAAACGTGATACCTATTGTGAAGGTGTTGGGAGATGGGGCCTTTAAGAGATGTTGAATGCCATTATCATGAGAGTGGGTTCCTTATAAAAGGATGAGCTCAGGCTCCTCTTTCTCTTGCTACCACCACCTCTTTGCCCTTCCACCATAAGATGATGCAGAAAGAAGGCCCTCACAAGAGGCTGGCACCTGAACTTGGACTTTCCAGCCTCTAGAACTGTGAGACATAAATTTCTGTTCTTTATAAATTACTCAGCCTGAGATATTCTGTTATAGGAGCACAAAACAGACTAGGACAGTTGGCAAGGATATGGAAAAATTGGAAAACTTGTTCACTGTTGGTGGAAATATAAAATGGTTCAGCCATTATGGAAAGCAGTATGGAGGTTTTTTAAAAATAAAAATAGAATTACCATATATTCCAGAAATCCCACTTCTGGGTATATAGCCAATAGACATGAAATCAGGATCTTAAAGAAATATTTGTATGATATCTGCACTGTTACGTTCACTGCAACATTACGTATAATAGGCAAAATATGGCCACCTTTGAATTAGTGCTGAAAGCTCACTTTAATCTTTTCTTCCAGATCTGGGGCATTTCAATTCAAGTCTCAAGAACAGGGATCTGCTTTTCCTGTATCTGACTGTGCCTTTAACTGGCTGTACAACCTTGGAAATCATCCTTTCCATGCTGCAATTTCTTCAGTGAGGAAATAAGTATAGTCATAGCTAGGTGATCATTGGCATCTTGTCCTATAAATATATCTTCTCCAACATCATGCAGGCTGGAGCCATCACAGGTACCTGAGAACCGTGATGCTACCTTGGCTAGGGACAGGTATTCAGGGATGTGTGCAATCTTCTATTCCAGAGCAAGGTAGCACTGCCACTTACTGCTCTGTGGTGTTTCTAAGTGGGGTTGAAGCAACTTTTATACAGAACCTGTTTTGATTCTACTGGCTTTAATAAAGGAAATTTCCCAGATGGAGCAGGATTGAGTTGTTTGGTGGACACAGTTTCCATGCCACAACATACACTCACCCATGATCTCCTTCATGAGGAAATAAGAATGCATCATTGTTCTTTTGCACTCAAAAGCATTTGCAGTCGGCACTCCTGTCTGTCACAGTGACATGGATTGGCCTACCCTCTGCACTCTATGTGACTCCTAGCAACCATGGGACAGAAATTACAGTGGTTGAGAGGTCTCATGACATTCAGCTAGCCCATTCATCAAGGTCTCCACTTGCTTGCAAATTACACCCTGTTGCTCTCATCAAATGAGTCAGTGAGTTGAGGACATGCATGGTTTTTGCTTTAAAATAAAAATTGAAAATGGCAGGAGGGACCTTGTCAGACAAGACATTAATGAAAAATTTGAAATATTCTGTAAAATCGAATGTTGTACCATTTCATTAAAATTTAGTGAACTAATTCCAATGTAGACATTTCTAGACAGTAAACATTTTTATTACTGATTTTTATATTTTATGAGTTCAAATTGATCTAAATTTCTCAAAGAAAGGCTAAGAATAAAGAAAAGAGCAGGCAGTAGAGGCATGTGAGAGGAGCTGCTCATACTAAGTCTGAAAGTGGGTTATCATCTTCATTTGTGTAGTCCTGCATATAAACGTAGAAAGATTTATGAAAAACCAATTTTCACTACGATTTTAAAATATCCTTGAAGCAAAAACACAGCCTTCAATTTTGATAACATTTTTGTGTGATTAGATAGTTAAACTACATGAGGAAAAAGTGCTACATTTGGATTGGAAGAAAGAATAACAGAAACAACTCTAGAATGTATTGAGAATGCAGTTTGTATGGGGCTCAGTGTCTCTTTGAGAGTCCAAGTCACCTCTTTCTGCAGAGCAAGAGCTTGATATTTGAAGCCAACTTGAAGCAGCTCTACCTTGACCAGTGGAAGTTCACAAAAGCCTAAATGTCCTCTTTATTTGTAAAATGGGATTATTGCAGATCCCATCTTGTAGAGTTCAGTAAGAGTCAACATGACCTGCTAAATACCCAGCACTTTCTGAGACCCTTGATTAATTGTAACTATGATACACTTTATCTTTCCTAGGGTGGCAGCTGTAGTCTTCACTTGAAATTTTGATTCTTATTCCGTTCCTAAGTAGACATGATAAACTATAGCTAATTAAATGGTTGTGTTGTATAAAATGAAAACAATCAGCAACCTAGAAAATATCACCCCATCTTGAATATACAAAACATAGGCACAAACTTTGTCTAGTGAGCATGAAATGGTTTCTTATTCCCAGGTGGGAGATGTTGCCAGAAAAAGACAGCATTTATTTCCAGGCTTTATAGTTCAGGAGATATTTGAAAGTGAGATATAAGGGAAAAAAATTAAATCCAGTGCTGGAAGCAAGTCATTCAGACAGAGCCCTATCTTGAGGGTAAAAGGAGGACAGTAATGTCCCTCGTACCTACCCCCACCATACACACACAGTAGTCAAGCAGAAGGCATTTGGATGAGAATACACAAGGAAGTCCAGCTTCCTTGAACAATTTTTGTGTGCTTGCAGCATAGCAATAAAAATACAACTGAGCAATGGAAGTGGTTTGTGTGTGAGCCCTGAGAAAAGAACTGGGACATCAGTGAGGCTGAGAACGTGCGAAAGCAAAAATGCTAGATACAAAAGTCACTAGTAAAAATGAGGTGGAACCTAGACACAGAGAGCAGATGTACTTCAGTAGTTACTCACAGCCTAGGCAGTGGATACTGGTGCTTGTGACTGGGTATAACTCAGGGGTAGACCAGTGCCTACTGTGCAGTTTATTGTATAAATGAAGTTTAGTGTTTTTTACTCCCTTCCCCTAATTTTCCCCCTACCTTTTAAAATTCTTTGGAAGCTTAAAGTTAAAGATCGTTTATAGGTAGTTGTATTAGTCCATTGTTATGCTGCTGATAAAGACATACCCAAGACTGAGTGAATTATAAAGAAAAGAAGTTTAATGGATTCACAGTTCCACATGGCTGGGGAGGCCTCACAATCATGGTGGAGGGAAGGAGGAGCAAGTCACATCTTACATGGTGGCAGAAAAGAGAGAACTTGTACAGGGGAACTTCACTTTACAAGAACATCAGATATCATGAGGCTTATTCATTATCCTGAGAACAGCACAGAAAAGACCTGCCCCCAGGATTTGATTACCTCCCATTGGGTTCTTCCCAGGACACGTGGGAATTGTGGGAGCTACAATTCAAGATGAGATTTGGGTGGAGATACAACCAAACCATATCAGTATATTTAAAGAGAGAGGCAGGAAATGAATGGTTTTAGTAGTATTGCTCACACTTAGCATTTCAGTGCTGTGACAGGGTAGGTAGTGCAAAGTGAGGGAACTAAGTTTGTGGGGAAACTGCTATCTACTGCTACATGACAATATTGCCACAAACCTGGAAGCTGGAAGCTACAAGCATTTATTATCTCAGAGTTTCTGTGGATTAGGAGTCTGGACATGCATTAGTTGGGCCCTTTCTAAGGTTGCAAACTAGGTGTCAGTAAGAACTGAGTACTCATCTGAGGCTCAACTGGGGAAGGATACACTTATAGGCTCAGATGGTTACTGGTAGCATTGAAATCCTTGCAGGCTGCTGAACTGAGGGCCTCAGTTTCTTGCCGGTTGTCCTCAATTTTTTGCCACGTAACTGTCCGTAGGGCAGTGCACAACAAGACAGCTTGTTTTCTCAAAACCAAGAGGAAAGAGAGTTTTTTGGTGTGATAGTCATTACAATCTTATACAACATTGCGAAGGAAGTGAAATCTGTTCCTTTCACTGTATTCCACTGGTTAGAAGCAAGTTGAATGTCCCACCCACAGTCAAGTGTGTGAGTGCTACAGCAGCATGACTCCAGGAGGAGCACATCATGGGCGCCAACTTAAGTCTGGTCAACAAAACTACTGTGGATCGGGAACTATAAAGACATTGAATAATTAATTTTTTAACTTCACTCTGAGGCACATATTAATATGATTTTACAGATGAGTAAGCTGAGCTTCTCAAATATGAAGACGCTTATTACTCCTCACTTGGTTCCTAGCAACTCCCTGTAAACTTGTTTCTTTCCTTCTAGAAAATGCTCTCCAGTTCCATTTTCTACACAGCAACTAGAATGACAAAACAAATGTGATCACATCCATGGTCTGTTAAACAACCTTAGTGCTCCTCTTATCTCTTTAACATGATGGATACCATTGGCCCTTCATTGAATTGTCCTCAAACTACTGAAGCCTATAGTTTTTGGGGTCCCCTGGTGCTGTCCCCACAAGGCACAATGCTCCTACACTTCCCCCATCTGAATGCAGGCCTCTTTTCCCTGCACACACTGAGCTTCATCCTCCTCACCCTCAGTTATCTGAGGCACCTGACTCCAGGTTCTAGAAAGTGAGATTCTCCATTATTTCCTCTCCACACAGTCCCTGGGCCTCACCTACCTGGAGATTATCTAGAGCTCTCAGCATGCTGCATGAAGAGCCTCCAGGTTTGAGTGGACCCCAGCTCCTGGGAGGCTCTCAGACTCCTTAGGAGCAACCCCAGTGACACCTTTCAGGCTCAGGTGCCACTGCTGCATGCTCATTTCCTTCACCAATCACTGCAATAAACATGATTTATCTGTTTTGCAGAGAGGCAACAGAAGCATTAGAACATTTGAGCCCCTTTTCCTGGTTGGCTGGAGGGGGCACTTACTTCTAGTAAGCGAGGTATTTAACATCTCAACTCAAGTCTATCATACACCAATTATTTAATATTAATTTTTATATATGCAACATTTGAGGGCGAGGATTTGCTTACCTGTGCCCTTTTGGGTTCCCGTCACTATCTGACTGTCTCCTTCCTTCTAAAGCACAGCCCGCCTCCCAGACCTGCTTACCAACAACCTCTGATGGTCCATGAGATGGCTGGAAGTCCCCAGCCTGCCTGGCTCACAAGCCCTGCACACCAAGCCCATCTTCAAGGAGATACTTTTCTACTTCCAGTAGTGGATGAGGCACTCTGTGCAGGGCCAACTGTGCACACAGTGCTTCATCCACTACTAGAAGTATCATGAGCTACTGCTCAGGGGTCCAGTGCAACCTGGAATTCTGAGGGTGTTAACTGTCCAAGTGGCAAATGGATCAATGGAAACAGGAAATAGGAAGGAGCTAGCTGGGTTATTCCACCTCCTGCATTTCTCCCATGTGCTACCCCAAGACAGAGATATTCGTTGTAATTTTTCTGGACAAGCCTAGGGCTGCCTGTTGTAACTTCAAGGCTTGTGGGGAAGGAGCAGCAAGGTGATGCATCACCTCACCTGGCATCCCAGATTTCTTTGCCTTTACTTCACTTCTTCCTCTCTATCCTGGGTTTGCACATCCCAAATAAAGTCTTAGGTTTTGTTGTGTCGATGGCTCAGGCTAAGACAGAAGCCCAACTGTGAAGGCTACTCACGTTCTCACCCTGCTGTATCATAGAATGGAGCTGAAATACAAAATTGAGATTCAAAACATTCAGTCCCGACCAGAAACATTTCAAGGAAATCTGTGCTCACAGCAAGATTGAGTGATGGGACACAGCGCTTGAGATTTCAAGGCAAATGCTTTTTATGTTGTACTCAAGATGATTAGCTTCACACGTTACCAAAAAAAAAAACAAAAAAAAAAAAAACAAAAAAAAAAACACACACACACACAAAAAACTGACTCATAAAACATGTATTGATGTTGCATTTGGGAACAGCTGCAGCCAGCCTGTGTGCAGAAATACACAAAAATGGTTATCTTCCTAAAATCAATCTTTGCAGTTCTGGAAGAAGAGAGAAGACGGAAATAGCTCTTTGTGGAGCTGAGTGACATGTTCTGGCCAGGCATTCTCTGTTAATATAACAGATGAGAATTAGACAAATTGGAGCTGGAAAGCGCTCCTGTCATAATGTGGCTGATGAGTCTGTGCAACAGCAACAGCCACGCCTGCAGGATGTGCTCACTGCTTTCCTGAGCTCCTTTTAAATAATCCAAGCTGTGACACCTCCCTAAGTGGAAGCTGATCTCTAAATTAGGTGAAATGTTAATATTATGTAGTTTAATCTATCCTTGAAGTCAGAGAGGTTGCAGAGGGGGTTCTGATGGATTGTTCATTCATTCTTTCAGGCATTTATTCATTCATGTATTGAATTCAGAACTGCCCAGTAGAGCTTTCTGCTGTGAGGAAGGGTCCCATAACAGCACTTTCTGATACTGTAGTCGCTAGCCATTTGTGACTACTGAGCACTTGAAATGGGGGTACAAGAAGAATTTTTTATTGTATATGATTTCAATTAATTTAAATTTGAGTAGTTAAATGTAGCTAGTGGCTACCTTATTGGATGGTGTAGCTAAACATTCATTCATTTAAAAATATTTACTGGATATCTACTAAAAGACCTCTTAGAAGGTGCTTGGTAAGTATTTTGGGGGAATAGTGGGTACTCAATATACATATTTTTAGTGATATGAGGAAGGCAAGCTGGGTCCACAAATATTTTTAATAAAACAGGGACTAAATATTGTAAGACACACATACAATTTTATGAGACTAGATATACATATATCTGATGATAGAATAACTTATTTTGTTAATTTATTTTTAATTCTATTGGTTTAAAATGGGCAAGGCAAAGATTAGATATCTCTTCATGTCAAAGATATATTTGTGTTGAACCTAGAATGGAATTCCAAGCAGAAAGAACAGAGAAGGATGAGTAAAGTGTCCCAGAAATAGCTCTTTGGTTCATAGTGGATAAGACAAGAAGGGTCTAGAGGTTACACAGAGGCATAAGTATTGTGCATTATTTCCATCTAGGAAATATAAAGGCAAATTTTCAGCATGTTCAGATTAGAAAATTTATTGTAAGAAAAAAAACCACAGAGAATTTCTGATTAAGATACAGAAGTTGTAATCACAAGTTGTTAATCAATCTTTTGTCATCCCCCAAACAAACATTGGTGGCTTTTCCAACGGCCTAGATCTACCAACTGAATGATGGCAAGAGAGTCCCAGACAAAAATCACAGGACCCCCTGTCCTTAGCAGATTGTTTCAAGCACCACTTACTTAAATGGATAGAGTCAAGTTCCCCATAAACAGCAGACAGTGATATGGCCTGGTGTTCAAATTTGAGGAATTATTATTTTATACTGGTAGCAGCGATAAGTTTTTGATCGCTTAGGTTTTGATAAGTATAAGTAGTGATGATCACATTCTAATTGAGCCACAATTTCGGTTTTTGAAAATGGAAATTGTGGTGTGGGGACAGAATTTCTTTATCTTCAAAGTAGAGAAATCTTTGCAATAGTCAAATCATAGATGACTATCATCCAGTAACAGGAAAAAGGAAGCAATCTTCTTGACCTTCCCCTTCTGCCTGCCAATGTTAACAAGAATAGCAGGAGAACCATGTTTGAGCTCATGGTGACCCTGCACGTGACAACCAATGTTGCATTTAACCCTCACAGTCCTATGAGGTAGATCAGAAAAGTCTGAATTTATGGGTAAAGAAGACGAGCTCTGCGCAGGCTCACAGCATTTTTTAAGGTTATACCGTGAGTCTGTTTCAGACGAAGTGAAGTTGGTCCTACTCCAGATCTGTTGTCTTTTAAGAGATCATGCGTCTCTTAAGCTATCCATTGCCCACAGTCTCAAGTGTCACAGTACAACTTCACGAGCTGATGAGTAAGAAAAAAATAAGACAATTATGTAGATGATGATAATGCATGGTGGAGTGTGACGATATCCTTAAAGAAAATGTGTATGGAATTTAAGTCCAAGCCAGGATGGGGGCACATGTGGTTGAATGGAACAGGGGGCCTCATGGAGCAGGTCAAACGCAGGTGAGATTCGACTGTAGAGTAGAGGGAGTGTGTGGGTTGCTGGGGAGAGAGGCAGGCAGCCTAAATGACAGAAATACTTACTGAAATATCTGTGTCCCTTTCGGCTGGAGACTGAGAGGGAGACTACATCTGTGAATTAAGTGTAACAGAATGCTCTGTGGCTGAAAAGAATCCTCACGTGTACTTAATATATGTACACTTAGAAGAAGGTAAAACCTGCCATTTCATAGCTTACAAATCTCTCTCTCTATGTGTGCGTGTGTGTGTGTGTGTGTGTGTGTGTGTGTGTGTGTGTGTTTAATCTACCAAAGAATTCAGAATTTAAATCTGGGCCAGATTAAGTCTTTGTTTCATTCAAAGATATTAATTAAGCGAACTTGGCCAGGCACTGAAGATAGGCAAAGGAGAAGAATGTGGCTCCTGCAGCCCTGGAGCTCAGGAATCTCTTTGGAAAGACAAGCATTGCCTGTGCTATAAAGAAACACAGACTTACGTAAGAATGGTGCAAGGAAAACAACTGGTTTCAAATATGTAAAGAATTCCTGGGGGAGGATGCTGTCCAATTTTCTCTCTCTAGGGAGTATGGAAGAGGAGCGAATGGTCTTACATCAGAGCCAGTCTGTGCAGTTAATAAGTAGGAAGACCGATCCTGTTAATCAACTCAGATGTAAACATTGCAAAGGCCAGAGGTGGTCCTGACATTGCTTGGGGATGCTGGAGGGGAGTCCTCAGAAGGTCACCTGGAGGTGCTTGAAGGATAGGAGGAGTTTGGGAGACTCAGGAACGAATGGTAGGATGGAGAGAGATCATTGTCTAGGCAGATGGAATAGCATGTGTGAAGGCTCTAGTGCTGAGAATCACTTTAGCTTCTTAGCCTTCTTCAACAATGGAAAGGAGGCCTTGGTGCTGAAGTGTGAGGATAGCAAAGCAGACAGCAGCAGGAGGAGAGGCTGGAGAATGTCCAAAGGCCAGAGTGCTCACAGCTTTATTGGGAGGAGAGAAGATTTTCTCCTGAGCACCATGAATCTATCTGTTCTACAAATGTAAAGCAAATGCCGCCTATTATTCTCAGGAAAACTAAAATCATCTTGAACCCTAACACAGGAAAAAGAAATATTCCAAAATTTGCAATGAAGTTTGCAGAGAATAAAGTTCCTCAAAAACACAAAGAATTTGCAAACTGTAAACCTAGCTCCTCAATGTATGCATCAGAATTCAGGTCAATTTTGATTTGCTCTTGGAGAGAGTAAGCCTCTGCATGTTTTTGTTCATGCACTTGCTTATCGGAGCCTGAGTACCAGGAGCCATATGGCTAAAGGCGAAGCATGCATGGCTGCTTTCCATTTACTTCTAGCTGGAGACCATGTAAAAGGACAGAATCAGAGTTTTTCCTGCTGCATGGTTGATGTCCTGCTCACAGTATTCAAGACTAAGTAACCTCAAATGTACTGGGGTTCAAACATTTTGCTCCGATGAAATTTTATTTTCCTTTTTGGACTATAATTCAGGACCACATTCTTGTGGGTGATAATGGGGATCCCCCAAAGAGAAAGTAGATATTTCCATTATCAATCCTGCTGGAATTGGGGATAAGAAATTAGGATGGCGGGGGGCAATGTTGGACCAGAGAAGACAAAGCTCTTTTCTCTTTGCGGTCACATGAGAGTTAGGCATGAGAACTTTCATGAGAGACAAAGCAGCTTGCTCCCTGTTATATGAAGGCTGACAAGGATCACAGAGAGTCAGGCCAGGATCACAGAGAGAGAGAGGCCAGGATCTCAGTGCAAAAGTCTCATCAGAACCACAGAGGATCAGGCCAGAATTGCAGAGGGAGAGGCTGGCCAGAAGTACAATGAGGATGCCAGGATCGCAGAGAGCCACACTGCATGGGATGGAGAGATGGTGGATCTGAGTTTGTGGGCATTGAACGTTATCAGATCTTTTAACCGTTGTAACTTATCCTGTGTTGTTCTTTTACTCTGTTTTCTGGGTAGTGTATTGCCTGCATAAGGGAAAAGCGTGGGGGCTGGAAATGCAGCTGAGCAGAAAAACTTGAAGCACTTGTTTCTCATCTCACATGAAGTAGGGGAGTTAATGGGAACCTGGGGGTGGGAGGGGCTGAAGGATGGGGATCTTGCTTTGTAATGTGAGAATGTAACAAGAATGTGACCTTCTACTGTTTTCCTAGGTTGGAGAGGGCTGGCCAAACCCCAAGGAAGGTGGAGAGAAGAAAGGCATGGAGGGGTCCTTTGGAGGGTGTGGAAAGGGAGGGATGTTTAAATACCAGTGTGGGTTTGGAGAACCTAAGTAGGTTGGCTTCCCTGGGGTTTAAATCACAGAGGTGTTGGGAGGTGAGCCCGAAATGGAAATAGGCCGCATCTTGAAGAATCCCACGCCATGTGCGGTGCTGAGAAGTTTGCATATGGAACAATGGACTAATTTTAAACAGGGGAATGGCGTAGTCAGATTTGGATTTCCAACAGATTGCTCCAGTTTCACTGGAGAGAATGAAGCAGAGGCGGGATCTTTGGTAGCAACTGTGCAGGTGCAAGGCGAGGAAAGTGCAGCCTAGGTGAGTGAGAGTAAAGCTAGGGAGGAAGAGTTGGATATCTGTTATGGCAGGAGTGGAACCATAGAAACATGGAGATGCGTTGGGTCGATGGATGGAGGCTTGAGTTTCCCAGTTCATGGACATACTTCTTTGCAGCCATTTTGAGTAACCAGCATTATCTATCTAAAAAGGATGAACAAATGTTTCTCCCAGTCAAATTGTCTAACTTCCTAGTTAGTGTGAGTTTATATCTAGGTTGTTCAAATATTCATCAAGCAATTATTAGAATAAAAGGACCAAATTCTCTTTCCTGTTTCAAAAGAGAATGCTTAGGCATTGCAGCAGATCCATGGAGATGTGACAAGAGAGCTACATTAGGTGAAGAAGGCAGGGTTTCTGCTAAGCCTTAGGGAGTAGAGATCACATGGCGAATAATGGTCCAAGAGGCAAAAGGACTGAAAGCCCGCTAATTGGAATGTTTAAGACTCAAGTTCATAGTTACATTTAGATGTTTTCCATCATAAAGCCATAGGAAGCAACTGGTTTCAAACATGTAAGATGTTCCTTGGGGAGGATACTGATATGATTTGGCTCCGTGTCCCCACCCAAATCTCATGTTGAATTGTAATTCCCAGTGTTGGAGGAGGGGCCTGGTGGGAGGTGATTTGATCATGGGGGTGAACTTCCCCCTTGCTGTTCTCACGATAGTGAGTGAGTTCTCATAAGATCTGTTGTGTAAAAGTGTGTAGCATCTTCCCCTTTGCTCTCTTCCTCCTCCTCCAGCCATGTAGGACGTGCCTGCTTCCCCTTCCCCTTCTGCCATGATTGTAAGTTTCCTGAGGCCTCTCCAGTCATGTTTCCTGTACAACCTACAGAACTGTGAGCCAATTAAACCTCTTTTCTTTATAAATCACCCAATCTCAGGTGGTTCTTTATAACAATTTGAGAATGGACTAATACAGATACTGTCCAATATTTTTTTTTCTCTAGAGAGGGTGGAAGACTAATGAATGTTGTTGCATTGGAGCCAGTGTGTGTGGTCAGTAAGGGGAGGATGAATCTCATCATCAGCTCTGATTAAACCCTGTAGAGGCCACAGGGGAGGATGATGTTGAGACTGATGTCCTGGAATGTCCTCAAATATCTACAGCTCTCCTGGATGCTTTAAGAATTACCTCATCTGGAAGCAGGAGACTGAACTTATCCCTTCAGGAATCTATTCAGCTCTAATATTTTGTGATATTCATTCTACTATGAGGATCCCTTTTTTTTTTTTTTTTTTTTTTTTTTGAGACAGAGTCTTGCTCTGTCACCAGGCTGGAGTGCAGTGGTGCAATCTTGGCTCACTGCAACCTCCACCTCCCAGGTTCAAGTGATTCTCCTGACTCAGCCTCCTGAGTAGCTGGGACTACAGGCACGCACCACCATGCCCAGCTAAATTTTGTATTTTTAGTAGAGACTGGGTTTCACCATGTTGGCCAGGATGGTCTCCATCTCCTGACCTCGTGATCTGACCGCCTCAGCCTCCCAAAGTGCTGGGATTACAGGTGTGAGCCACAGTGCCCAGCGAAGGATCCTTTTATATTTGCTAAAAAGTAAAGCCAAAGCATCTTTAGAAGGAGAAATTGTATCTTGGCTCTAATTAGAGGTTATCACCATACATATAATACTATAGTATTTGCAATGCTCCTTATCCTTTTGAAAAAATAGTCGTTTGACACCAGTGAACATTAATGACCTGAAGAAAAAACATCTTAAGTTTAGGTCTTGTTAATTTATAATTTGTAATTATCTGAAGTAAAGTGGATCTAGAAATTACGTTTGCACCATCTTATGGAAAAAGCAAGGACTTGATGTAGTTGTGGAAACAGGTCTGACGAAAGGTAGCTCACTTTTATCAAGTGCACTTTTAAATTATTCATAATAAATCTATAAATATAATATCCACCTCTTACGCTGCCCTGGGATACATGTGTACTTCCTGTAAGTTGCCTTGACCCTTTTCCTCCATGTATTGGGAAACATTAACCTCCACCTTCTCCCATTACTTTCTGCACTTGTAATGCAGAGGTTGTCACATGACGTTAGTGACATAGTTTGGCGATGATTTGTTCCTACCCAAATCTCATGTGAATTGTAGTCCTCATTGCTGGAGGTGGAACCTGGTGGGAGGCGTTTCTTTGGATCATGGGGGTGGATTCCTCATGGCTTGGTGCTGTCTTTATGATAGTGAGTTCTCATGAGATCTGGTCATTTAAAAGTGTGTGGCACCTACTCCCCAGCACTCTTTCTCTCTTGCTGCTACTTTCACCATGTGACATGCCTGCTCCTGCTTCATCTTCTGCCATGACTGGAAGCTCCCTGAGGCCTCCTGAGAAGCTGGGCAGATGCTGGCTTTATGCCTCCTGTATAGCCTGCAGAACTGTGAGCCAATTAAACACCTTTACTTCATCAATTACCCAGCCTTAGGTATTTCTTTACAGCAATGCAAGAACGGCCTAACACAATTAGTGAGCTGTGTTTATGGGTCTGTCTCCCCATTAGATCCAGAACTTCAGGATATCATGGGGCAGGACTTAGTACTCTCTGTGTTACTGGCTTCGGGCCTAGTATCTTACATAAATTAGAAGTTCAGTCATTACATGTTGGATAGAAAAGTTGTTCTAAAAAATTGTTAATGGTGAATTGATAGTATTATTATTCTATCTATCTGAAGGCAAAATAACTCTACAGCAGAGTACTACAAACTGAAATGCTGTGTGTATATATAATGCATATATATGTATATGAGTGTGTGTATATATATAATATATGTGTCTTTAGGGAAGGTATGCCTTCCTCAGCAGGGCCATGGGCCACATGGCCACATAAACCTTTCTTGTTTTTCACCCTGGCCACCATATATGTGTGAGTGTGTGTGTATATATATACACATATATATATATGTATATATATGTGTATATATATATATGTATATATATGTGTATATATATACACATGTATATATGTATATATGTGTGTATATATGTGTATATATGTGTATATATGTGTATATATGTGTATATATACACATATGTACATATACATATATATGTATGTAGATATATACATATATACATATATGTATATACATACACACACACTTATATATTATATATACACACATATATACACATATATACACATATATTATACATATATACACACACTCACACATATATGGTGGCCAGGGTGAAAAACAAGGAAGGTTTATGTGGTCATGTGGCCCATGGCCCAGCTGAGGAAGGCATACCTTCTCTAAAGACCTTCTTAATTAAAAGACAAACGAAGAATGAAAGCAAAGCATTAAGGCATTCATGAGCCACCTTCTTCATTCAAATTATATAAGAATGCAAGCTCCATGAGGCAGGCATTTGGTTTATTTTATTCACTGCTGTATCATTAGAACTTATAACATAAGAAGTATTTCCTGTATGAATGATTGAAAGAATCAAGTGACTGAGTCAAATAAGACGTGTCTGTGGCTTGATTCAGCCACTGGGAAAGCCAGTTTATGACTTGTTTTAGAAAGCATCCTCTAATTCATCCTTTTCCCTAATTTGGACTGGCTTTATTCTTCTACAATCTCTATCTCCATTAAAATCACAGAATTTTAGCACCAAGTAGGCCTCCTGAAATTATTTAAATT